>NC_089490.1:86569073-87819073 GCF_036850765.1 Saccopteryx bilineata | reverse complement strand
AGGTTGTAGATGAAAGGATCCTGTCCTGAGAATTCACCATCTGGTTGCTTCTCAAAGTCCTGTCCAGCCTTTTGAACTTCATGAAAATGTTGCCAAAGGATAATGGAGAGAACGTAATGGCTGTTATCTTCTCCGAGCCCTGCTGTCAGACTGCTTTCATTTGCCTAGGCCTGAGCTTTCCAGCAGGGCACTCAGCCGGGCGGGGTATGAAGCGCCTGCCTGTGCCACCTTATTCCTACCTCTATGCTTTTGCTTATGTCCTTTCTATTTCCTAGTAGATGCAATTTCTCCCCCATCTTCTCCTCCTCTTATCTCAATCCTACATAAGCCTTCAAGGCCCAGTGTAAGCCTCTGGCCTTTGATGAGGTCTTCCCCGAAGATTCCTGATCTGAAGCCCACTCCGATGTGAAATAAATCCATCCTACCTGTGGACGCCTTCTGGTCTGTTCAGTCCATGCCCACGAGACACCTCCTAGCACTGTGTTCTGGTGTCAAAGGTTTGCTTTGTCTTCCTGGAAAGATGAAAAGATAGAACAGGGTAAATATTTCTTGAGTACCTACTATGTGCCAGGCTTGGTGTTAAGCATTTTTTAGACTGGTTGACTGGTTTCATTCTGTAAAGTGTGAACTTTTATCCTCATTTTACAGATGAGACACTGGAGGCTCGGAGATTGTAAGGGGCATGCCCTAAGCGTTCAGTCAGGAATTACAGAGCTGGGATCAAATCCTGAGCGCATCTTCCTCCAAATCTCTGACCATCTGCCAAGCCAAATAGCCCAGGGGCAGGCCTCAGCATCCCTCCACCCCCACCCCAGCCCCAGCCCAGTTCCTGACCCATACTGTACATTCTCTGAGGAGATGAGATGAGGTGGGGGTGGGGTGGAGATGGCTGAGCTGTCCAGGGGAAGTGGTGAGGTTTCGGCCTGTGCAGCTGGAGAAAGAGGCATCTGTTCCTCTTGGGAGCGCTCTTGGAAACCTTCCTGGAAGATGTGGCCTTTCAGCCAAGCCTTGAGAAGAAACATTAGTGTGGGTGAGAAGTGAGGAGTGTCTGGGCCTTGGAGGAACCTTTGGAGTCGAGTTTTGAACTGGCTCCACCATTTAAGGGCTGTTGGCCTTAGATGGGTACCCCCTCACTGGAATAGTAGCAGTCCCCACCCCTCGCGTTTCACAGCACCTCAGTGAGAATCCAGAGTGGAATGTGGCCAACCAGGCACTTTGGCCATGGGGGTGGTCAGTATTGGGGTCCCTCCCTTTTTACACATGACGTAGCCCCCTTGCTGAAGGGGTAGGGCACTCCCCCAGGCACGAGCCTGACTTTTAAGAAGGTAGCCACAAGGCTGGGGGCTTCCTGCTCTCCAGAGAGGGGTGGGGGCTCATCAGCCGCCGTCAGTCTGTCTGTCGCCTCCACGCCTCCCTCCTTCCCCGTCCCGCGCCTGCAGCTTTCCCCGAAGACATTTGGTGTCAGTATAAGGACGGCTTTGCCTCGCACGCGGCGCGGCTGGGTCTCGCCGCCGCCGCACGTTCCCGCACCGCCCGGCGCTCGGGCTCCTCCGCAGCCCCCGCAGCGCAGACCCCGAGCCTCAAGCCCGGGGCCAGAGGCTAGCGGATCCCAGCTAGGGAAGCAGCCCCGACCCCGCACCCCCACCCCGGGCTGCCGCCCGCGCCCGCCGCCGCGCGGGTCCTCTCCAGGCACTTGCCCGTCGCTCAGTCTCCGCAGCGCCCCCGTCCCCGTTCCCGGCCCCGGAGCGCCGCGCACCCGCCAGCCGACCGCCGCGCGCTCCAACTCCGGCTCCGTTCGTGGCTCGTCCGCGCTGCTGGCTTCTAGGCGCCCGCGGAGCCCTGCCAACCCTCCGCCAGCCCGCCGTCTCCTCACGCCATGGCCCGGGCCCCGGGGCCCGCAGCCCACCGCCCGCCGTCCCTGGCGCCCCAGGGGCTCAGCTGATCCTGAATTGACCGGGGGCGAACGGCGGGGTTGGAGGTCCCCCTCGATTTCCGTCTTGGGAGGGGATACGTCGCCCCAGCATCTCTAACCTGGGCGATCTCCCCCGCTACCCTGCCAAGTCCATGCCCAGGTAGGTGGGGGTGGGGGAAAGAGGTGGGGGAAGAAAGGGAGGGTTCAGCTCCGATACCAATTAATTGGCGCGTCGGTTCCTTCTTTATTGAGGCATTTATTTATTTCTGGGGACTGGTCCCTCCACCCGCGCATACCCGTCAGGTCGACCCCCCCCCTCCCCCCAACCCGTGTCTTCGGGGCAGGTGCCTTGGGAAGAAGGACGGGAAACTTTGACCGGTCCCTTCTCCAAGGCCACGAAAGTTCTCTCGGTTCCAATGCTGAAGCCAGCTGAGCCAGCTGAGCCAGCTGAGCCAGCGCTGCAGAATTTATTCAACAAGTCAGGATGCCGGCCGGGGCCCAGGCTGTCTGTCTGTCCCGCTGCTCCTCTGCTGCTGCGGCTCTGCTGCCAGCTGGATCAGAGCTGGTGCTGGTAGCCAGGGGGCTGAGCTGGAGTGTTGGGGAGGGGAGAGCGTGGCAGGGGATTGAATGGGGGAATCCCAGGCAACGCTTAACTTTCCTGGAGGCCCAGGTGGCTGTGGACCCTTTCCTTGTAAGCACCCCAGAGGGTAGCCAAGGCCTCACTGCATGAAGCCAGGCCAGGGTCAAAGCTGGGACTCTAGGGGGTAAAAGAATCCTCAGCAGGTTAGGGCTGGTTATATAATGAATGTTTATCATGATTGGGTTTTAATTGTCTCCTGGGTGGGATGTGGGGGATGTGGGGTACAAGAGGCCTTGGCATGGGGTGAGAAGGCCTCCTGAGGGTGGTGGTCAGGATACCTGGGTGGGAAGGGGGGGCTCCTGGATGGGCCCCTGCTGAGGCATCAGGCAGTTACTCTGCTGTGTCTTTCTTCCCCTTCAGGGCCCTGGGGGCTTCTGAACTGTGGATAAGAATGGCAGTGGGGAGACCCCTGAGCTATATTCTGTCTCTGGGAGTCTGTGTTCTGGGGCCGTGTGTGTGTGTGTGTGTGTGTGTGTGTGTGTGTTGTGTGTGTGTGTGTGGAGAGAGAGAGAGAGAAAGCTTGCTTGCGTCTGTGCCTGTGTGGTGTGATGGGGTCTGACACTCCGTGTGAGGAGTGTCCTAGGAGCTGGAGTGTTCAGGTTGGCCTGAGCAAGGAGCCAGTCTGTCCTGTCTCTGGCCACCTAGGAGATCCACCCAGCAGATACTGGCATACTAGGGATACTAGGGGTAGAATGCTGTGAAGATAGGGGTGTGGGTTCATGGGCTTTGCCCTGAGGGAAATGGTCTGAGTTAGGGCTATAGTCTGCAGGCCTTCCCCACATTGTTGGGTCACCTCTTAGATCAATGTCTTCTCAGCCCCAACGACTGGCTTCAGACACTCTTATCCACCCTTTAGGACAAACTTTCTGTTCAGGCTCCAGGGCAGGGCTGGGAAGGAGACTAGGTGGGGAGACTGGAGCCCTCCCTGTCCCCTTCTCACCCCCATCATCCACACTGAGCCAGAGAAAAGGGATGACAGTGGGTGACAGGGCAGGGTGACACTGAGTGGAGATGAGTTCTGGGGCTGCAGTCAGGGGAGGGAGAGGAAGAAAGAAGAGCACATTGGGGGTGGGGTGGGGTGAGAGTGGGACTGAGCTGGCACCAAATTCAAGAGCTACCATGGGGCCTGGGCACCACACCACTGTGAGTTCCCTTCTGGGCTGCTCAGAGCTGCCCAGGCCTGCCCCGGGGATCATGATGGCCAGCTTGGAGGAGGGGCTACAGCCCTGGCTGAAGGTTTCTCCCTGTTCCTTTGACCAAGGTTCTTTGCCCCCTTCACCCCACCCCTGTATTTTAGGTGCCTCTTAGAGGACGTTTTCTAGGCCCACCAGGAAGCAATGGTACCCCTGTCTCTGCTCCTTGACTCCCCTTGACCTTGGGTGAAGGCTGAGGTTGCTCAGAGAACCCCTCCTCTCCCATGTTTTGTCATTGGCTCCAAACAGCCTGCCCCTCATGAGCCCACAGCCAGGCTGGGAGCAGCTTCAGGGACCTGTGTGACTGTAGCCTTTCTGTGGTCCTGGACCCAGATCCATACCCTGAACCTAGGGGGCCACCTTTGCCTCCCCTCCCCCAGACCCCCTTCACTGCCATTCTTATCCACCCTCACCCTGAGCTCCAAGTGGGGTCCCCTGAGCCTCAACCTTCCTAGGAGAGTCTGTCCCTCCCCCACCCTGGAAAGATTCCACCCCCAGCAGCTTCTGAGTGTTGTTTGAGGTAAGAAACAGGTTCTTGTGGGGCTCCTTGACTCCCTGTCTCTCCTTCAGCTGCCTGTTCTCTGAGTGTCTCCCCCCTCACCCCGCTAGGGTGCCCAAAAACTACATCTGGAAAGAGGGAATGCTGGGCTGGGTGCAAGGCTCCAGGGTCATCCCATGGGCTGCAGGGTCCTCCTTCTCTTCCCCTTTTTCCTCTTTCCCCTTCCCTTCCTCTGTCTTTCTTGTCCCTCCCAGCTTCTGCTCCTTTCTGACCCCTTCTTTCCCTCTGGTTCTTTACTGCAGAACGTTTCCTTCCCACATGTTCCCAGGACGTGCTCTTCCCTTATGCCCTCAACCCTGTACCCCCAGAAGTCCTGGGCTGGTCTGGGGGCTCAGAGGCAGTCCAGGCAGCTGTGGGTGCATGATTTGTGGGCATGTGGTCTGTGGGCACAGGCTCCAGGATCCGTGTTCTGTGAGTCTCTGTGACTGTGTGAACATGTGGGGTCTGGGCGGTCGTAAGTTTCATGGGCCCGTGGGTCTACAGTTCTGTGGGTGGATGTGTCTACGAACTTATGGCTGTGCAGTTTCGCGGATCTGTGGGTCCATAGGTCCGTGGGCCTGTGGATCCTGATATTTAGGAAGGTGTGGGCTGAGTCTGTCCTCCTCATGGCTTCTAGTATAAGGAAGAAAGAAAACAAATCTGATTTTCTGATTTCCATCTCTCTCTTTTATATTTGTTAAGCACCTACTCTGTCTAGTCCTGTTCTGGTCACTGGGGGACAATGCAGTGAACAGAAGGGAACGGACAAAATCTGCCCCCTTGGAGCTTCTGTGCCCCCACAGAGAGCGTGGGCCTCCCCGTGCCACATGTGGTGTGGGCATGTGGCCACCGGGCCTGGTTTCCTCTCATGCTGTCGGAGGGGAGACCTGGGTTGTGTTTGATGCGTAGGGGTGCAGATCATGGAAGACTTCGAAAGCACAGGGTGTTGGGATGTCCTGGAACATATGCTGGGATCTCCTGGGGCTCCTTGAGCAGGAAAGGATGGGCAAGGAGTGGTTTCTCCACGGTGTTTTGGGGCTGGAGGTTATCACAGACCTGGCCGTGCCTTGCAAGCCTTCTGCTTTTATCTCGGTGGCCCTACCTCTGCCAGCTCCCGCTTCCCCTGCACCCTTGCCAGGGCTCTCTTACTGATGGTGCATTGAGAGAAGAACATCAGGATTTTCCTTCTCCTTACTGCTGACCACTGGCCTTGATGGGCAGCGAGGGTTGCATCCCACTATTGGTTTGTTCAGGGACTTAGGCCTCCTCCCTGGATCACTTAGCACTTGTCCTGCCCAGAGAGGTATGAGAAAGTTCATGATTGTGAGCATGGCCCAGAAGACCAAGGTTCTTAGCATCACTGGAACATTGGCTTCTTGTAAAATTAGGATCACGTCTTGTACCTTAAACAGTTTTGTGAGGCTTAGAGTGTCTTTATAGTGCCTAGCACGGGGCCTGATACAGTGAAGCTATCTTTCTTTTATTAAGGTACTGTACTTTCCAAATCTCTGTTCTAGTTTGCTACCCTTTCTGTGAGATAGATAAAGAATCATTTTTGCATTTTATACAAGAGAAAATAAAGCTTGGTGAGATTGTATGATGCAGTGAGGGTGGAGTTGGACTTAAACCTGGGCCCTGGGACTCCTGACCCAGTGCTCTTTCTTCTAGAACACCCTCCCTCCCATCAGAGATCATGTTCACCCACCCCAATTGGTTAGCTGAAGGCCCTAATTACTGCAGAGTGAGTAAGAACTGATCAGCAGGGTCGCCTGCTGGGAAATGTTCAAACACACTGATGGATATTCAAACACAGTCTTACTTGCTGGCACTTGTCATAATGCTGAGAGCTGAAAAACAAGTGACAATGCCTAGTGACAGACACATGGACAGGTACCCATGTGTTCTGGAGCCCCACAAGCACCCGGCACTTGCTCAAGGGCATTCGAACACCTAGTGCTTTCCAAGCCTTCCATGATCTGCACTTCCACGTATTAAATACATCCTGGTTCTCGGGTCTGAGCAGTGGGTGGGTGGGCTGCAACCCCCTGTCCACGTTAACTGGTGACCTGGATTTGGGCTTCCCAGATCCGGGTCCCAGCTCTTCCACCAAGTACTTCTTGATCTTTGGAAAATTCCTGAACTTTTCTGTACCTCAGTTTCCTCACCTATAAAATGGAGAGAGTATAAGTACTTACTTCATTGGGTTGTAATGAGGTACCTGGCACATAGTAAGTTCTTGGCCGAGAACGTTGCCTGTGACTCTTGTTGGCCGTCATGGGAGAGGTTGCTAATCCAATTCCTTGAACCTTGCAAAGCTGGGAGGGCTAACTGTCGATTCTGGTGAGAGGACAAGATGCTGCAGTGTGGGCAGGCTCAGCTGGCCAAACCAGAGCAAGTCCTGTGTCAGGTCATACACCTTGGGGCCACACTGTAACCATTCATCTATGGGCTGGAGGAGCCTGGCTTTGCTGCAGTTCCTCTGAAGAAGATCTGTGGGAACCAGTGGACCACCTACCCCACAGGTGCTACAGTCTGACTGGGTTGCCAGACAGGCTATGGGGCTCCTAGGTTGCATCAAGAGAGGGCCCCCTGTAGAATCAGGCAGGTGACTTGTCTGTTCTACTCTGAGTGAACTTGGTGCCACCTGCTCTAGCCCTTGCAGAGGAAAATAGGCAAGCTTGAATGTGGCTGAGGATGGAGTCCCAAGGAGCAGATGATCTGGAAATCGTCACCTCCCCAAGGAACAGATAAAGAAGTTGGTGACAAGAGGCCCAGGGCAGATGAGGCTCGGTGGTGGGCGGGCTGTCATCAAGCATCTGCAAGGGCTGTCATGCAGAAGAGGGAGCAGACAGAGGGTTCCAGAGGCTCTGGGATGCTGGCTGGAAGATTCTGGGAGACAGGTTTCCTGTAGCCTCACAAAGACTTTTCTTTTCTATAGGTCACCAGATGCAGCCTCTGTGTCGGTGTGTGTGTGAGTGAATGTTGTGTGTGTGTGAGTCTGATGAGTGTGTGAGGTATGTGTGTCTGTGTGAGTAGATATGTATGTGTCTGTAAGTGTGCACCTGTGTCAGAATGTATGTATCTGTGAGTGTATATCTGATTGTGTATGTCTGTGAGTGTATGAGATGTATGTCTGTGTGTGATTATGAGTATGTGTGGTGACAGATCAGGCCACTTTAGGGTCCCTTCTTTTCAGAGATTCCCTGTGTGATGATCAGGAGCTCTAAAGAATCTGAAACCAGACGCTGTTTTTCTGGGACTCCTGCATTCCGGGATTCTGGAATTCCGTGGCCGATGGCACTGACACGCATGGGAGACCATCCCGGGGCTCACTGTCACCGGCCCAATGCCTGGTGTGTGGTCAGGTCTTCAAATGTGTTACCCCGGTTCATCCTCCCAGTAGCCCTCCTCAGAGCAGTTGTCACCCTCATTGTTAGACAGGGTCACCGAAGGCCTCTGCCAGGCTGAGTTGTGTGCCAAAGTGGATTGGTGTCAGCTGGTCTCGGCTTTCAGCGCCCATGCTCTGAAACACCACATGGTAAAGTCTAAGGTTATGGTAGTTGATATCTGGTGCCTCTGAGGTTCCAGGTGATCCTCAGATATGATTTAGAAATTACTGGATTCTAGTATTCTCAGAATGAATTCATTGCTTTTTCTTCTAACTGTGAATTTGCTGATGTGTGGTTGTTGACAAAGGGATAATAAACAAGTTGCCTGCCTTTGTGTGTCTGTGAATGAACACACACACACACAGCCAGGCCTCGGGTCTTTTACCCTCCAGGACTCTGAGCTGTGCAGACACAGGCCTCCCTACACCTCACCCCAAGGCCTTCTGAGCAGCAGCTGGAAGATTCTTTGCCCACAGTAAGGGTCTTGGCTGGACCAGCAGCTATAACTGCACTGCTTGGTGACTCAGCTAGGAGGAAAGGCCTGGTTCCAGGGCATATATCCCTGTCCCAGAGTGTGCCTGTCCTGGTTCAGTGCTTGGGTTTAGGGGTGGCAGACCCGAACTGAGACTCAGACTCTGCTCTCTAACAAATGGGTGACTGGGGCAATGCCGACTTTCCTGAACCCCACTCTCCTTCCTCATAAAGTAGGAATAAGCATGGTCTGTATTTCATGGGACTGTGGTGGGAATCAACATAGATAATGCATAGAAAGTTTTTTGTCCATTGCCTGGCATAGTCAAATGTAGAGCCTCTGTGATGATCATGGTGATGGTTATGGTGGCAGTGTTGGTGGTGTTTTAGGTGATGGTGATGGTGGGTAGTGATAGTGGTGATGGAGATAATGGGATAGTGGTAGTGATGGTGATGATGGAGGTGGTGGTGGTGGTGGTGGTGATGGAAATGATGGTGGTGGTGATGATGGTGGTAGAGATAGTAGTGATGGCAGAGAGAAGGCTGAGGTGGCATCCCCTGGAGATAGCTTAGCTGGCTCCATGCATGCTTGGACATCTACCATCATGGGTTCTTGAGAGCCTTCCCATTTATATCATGTATTCTCAAGGGCCTGTGAGGCAGGCAGGAGGGGATCCAAACTTTACAGAGAGGAAAGCCAAGAGTCCAAGAGGCTGATGGAGTTAGGGGTGGATGTATGTTCCAGACCCAGTGGGGTTCTGGTATTCCTTGGCCCCTGCTCATGGAGCCCAGTCCAATGACCACACCACTGCCTGGTGGGCCCTCCCTGAGAATGTCCAGAGGAAGGATGCTGGGAGGCAGAAGTAGCTCTGGGGCCAGATGGACCTTAATTAGAATCCACCAATTCTGACACTTAATGCAGATCCTTTAGACTCTGTGAGGATCCATCTGCAGACAGGTTGGAGCCCAGGTGGGCCCACCTGCCAACGTCCCAAAAGTTTCTAGCCATAGGCACGTGGACAGCTGGGGACAAGAGCTAGGTGTTAGGCCCAGGGCAGAGGGAATTGAGAATGGGTAGCAAGTCTGGGTGGTCACTAAGGAGCAGGCCAAAGGGTAGAGGTCTGGGTGGTAAATGGGGAACAGGTCAAGGACAGAGATTGGGTGGTCACTGGGGAATATAAGTCAGAAGGTGGAGGCTGAGAGGTCACTGGGGAATATAAGTCAGAAGGTGGAGGCTGAGAGGTCACTGGGGAATAGGTCAGAAGGTGGAGGCTGAGAGGTCACTGGGGAATATAAGTCAGAAGGTGGAGGTTGAGAGGTCACAGGGGAATAGGTCAGAAGGTGGAGGCTGAGAGGTCATAAGGAATAGGTCAGAAGGTGGAGGCTGAGAGGTCACAGGGAATAGGTCAGAAGGTGGAGGCTGAGAGGTCACAGGGAATAGGTCAGAAGGTGGAGGCTGAGAGGTCACAGGGGAATAGGTCAGAAGGTGGAGGCTGAGAGGTCACTGGGGAATAGGTTTGAAGGTGGAGGCTGAGAGGTCACAGGGAATAGGTCAGAAGGTGGGGGCTGAGAGGTCACTGGGGAATATTAGTCAGAGGGTGGAGGCTGAGAGGTCACTGGGGAATAGGTCAGAAGGTAGAGGCTGAGAGGTCACTGGGGAATAGGTCAGAAGGTGGGGCTGAGAGGTTACTGGGGAATGGGTCAGAAGGTGGGGCTGAGAGGTCACTCGGGAATAGGTCAGAAGGTGGGGCTGAGAAGTCACTCGGGAATAGGTCAGAAGGTGGGGCTGAGAGGTCACTGGGGAATATAAGTCAGAAGGTGGAGGTTGAGAGGTCACAGGGGAATAGGTCAGAAGGTGGAGGCTGAGAGGTCACAGAGAATAGGTCAGAAGGTGGAGGCTGAGAGGTCACTGGGGAATAGGTCAGAAGGTGGGGCTGAGAGGTCACTGGGGAATATAAGTCAGAAGGTGGAGGTTGAGAGGTCACAGGGGAATAGGTCAGAAGGTGGAGGCTGAGAGGTCACAGAGAATAGGTCAGAAGGTGGAGGCTGAGAGGTCACTGGGGAATAGGTCAGAAGGTGGAGGCTGAGAGGTCACTGGGGAATAGGTCAGAAGGTGGAGGCTGAGAGGTCACTCGGGAATAGGTCAGAAGGTGGGGCTGAGAGGTCACTGGGGAATATTAGTCAGAAGGTGGAGGCTGAGAGGTTACTGGGGAATATTAGTCAGAAGGTGGGGCTGAGAGGTCACTCGGGAATAGGTCAGAAGGTGGGGCTGAGAGGTCACTGGGGAATAGGTCAGAAGGTGGAGGCTGAGAGGTCACTGGGGAATAGGTCAGAAGGTGGGCGCTGAGAGGTCACTGGGGAATAGGTCAGGAGGTGGGGGCTGAGAGGTCACAGGGGAATAGGTCAGGAGGTGGAGGCTGAGAGGTCACTGGGGAATAGGTCCGAAGGTGGAGGCTGAGATGTCATAAGGAATAGGTCAGAAGGTGGAGGCTGAGAGGTCACTGGGGAATAGGTCAGAAGGTAGAGGCTGAGAGGTCACTGGGGAATATAAGTCAGAAGGTGGAGGTTGAGAGGTCACAGGGGAATAGGTCAGAAGGTGGAGGCTGAGAGGTCACAGAGAATAGGTCAGAAGGTGGAGGCTGAGAGGTCACTGGGGAATAGGTCAGAAGGTAGAGGCTGAGAGGTTACTGGGGAATAGGTCAGAAGGTGGAGGCTGAGAGGTCATAAGGAATAGGTCAGAAGGTGGAGGCTGAGAGGTCACAGGGAATAGGTCAGAAGGTGGAGGCTGAGAGGTCACAGGGAATAGGTCAGAAGGTGGAGGCTGAGAGGTCACAGGGGAATAGGTCAGAAGGTGGAGGCTGAGAGGTCACTGGGGAATAGGTTTGAAGGTGGAGGCTGAGAGGTCACAGGGAATAGGTCAGAAGGTGGGGGCTGAGAGGTCACTGGGGAATATTAGTCAGAGGGTGGAGGCTGAGAGGTCACTGGGGAATAAGTCAGAAGGTAGAGGCTGAGAGGTCACTGGGGAATAGGTCAGAAGGTGGGGCTGAGAGGTTACTGGGGAATGGGTCAGAAGGTGGGGCTGAGAGGTCACTCGGGAATAGGTCCGAAGGTGGGGCTGAGAGGTCACTGGGGAATAGGTCAGAAGGTGGGGCTGAGAAGTCACTCGGGAATAGGTCAGAAGGTGGAGGCTGAGAGGTCACTGGGGAATAGGTCAGAAGGTGGAGGCTGAGAGGTCACCGGGGAATAGGTCAGAAGGTGGGGCTGAGAGGTCACTGGGGAATAGGTCAGAAGGTAGAGGCTGAGAGGTCACTGGGGAATAGGTCAGAAGGTGGGGCTGAGAGGTCACTGGGGAATAGGTCAGAAGGTGGAGGCTGAGAGGTCACCAGGGAATAGGTCAGAAGGTGGGGCTGAGAGGTCACTGGGGAATAGGTCAGAAGGTGGGGCTGAGAGGTTACTGGGGAATAGGTCAGAAGGTGGGGCTGAGAGGTCACTGGGGAATATTAGTCAGAAGGTGGAGGCTGAGAGGTCACCGGGGAATAGGTCAGAAGGTGGGGCTGAGAGGTCACTCGGGAATAGGTCAGAAGGTGGGGCTGAGAGGTCACTCGGGAATAGGTCAGAAGGTGGAGGCTGAGAGGTCACTGGGGAATAGGTCAGAAGGTGGGCGCTGAGAGGTCACTGGGGAATAGGTCAGGAGGTGGGGGCTGAGAGGTCACAGGGGAATAGGTCAGGAGGTGGAGGCTGAGAGGTCACTGGGGAATAGGTCCAAAGGTGGAGGCTGAGATGTCATAAGGAATAGGTCAGAAGGTGGAGGCTGAGAGGTCACTGGGGAATAGGTCAGAAGGTAGAGGCTGAGAGGTCACTGGGGAATATAAGTCAGAAGGTGGAGGTTGAGAGGTCACAGGGGAATAGGTCAGAAGGTGGAGGCTGAGAGGTCACAGAGAATAGGTCAGAAGGTGGAGGCTGAGAGGTCACTGGGGAATAGGTCAGAAGGTAGAGGCTGAGAGGTCACTGGGGAATAGGTCAGAAGGTAGGGCTGAGAGGTTACTGGGGAATGGGTCAGAAGGTGGGGCTGAGAGGTCACTGGGGAATAGGTCAGAAGGTGGAGGCTGAGAGGTCACCAGGGAATAGGTCAGAAGGTGGGGCTGAGAGGTCACTCGGGAATAAGTCAGAAGGTAGAGGTTGAGAGGTCACTGGGGAATAGGTCAGAAGGTGGGGCTGAGAGGTTACTGGGGAATAGGTGAGAAGGTGGGGCTGAGAGGTCTCTCGGGAATAGGTCAGAAGGTGGGGCTGAGAGGTCACTGGGGAATAGGACAGAAGGTGTGGCTGAGAGGTCACTGGGGAATATTAGTCAGAAGGTGGAGGCTGAGAGGTTACTGGGGAATATTAGTCAGAAGGTGGAGGCTGAGAGGTCACCGGGGAATAGGTCAGAAGGTGGGGCTGAGAGGTCACTCGGGAATAGGTCAGAAGGTGGGGGCTGAGAGGTCACAGGGGAATAGGTCAGAAGGTGGAGGTTGAGAGGTCACTGGAGAATAAGTCAGAAGGTGAAGGTTGAGAGGTCACTGGGGAATAGGTCAGAGGGTGGAGGCTGGAAGGTTATTTGGGAATAGGTCAGAGGGTAGAAGCTGGGTGAGCCCTGGGGAGTGGGCTGGGAGTGGTAGCCTTGGCAACTGTGGTCACTAGTAGCCCCACAGTGAGGGGGAAAGGTGAGAGGACAAAGGACAACACAGTGTGACAGCTGTAAGTAGGGAGTGAGGAGAGGGAATGACACATGCTGTCCCAGAGGCCACAGCAGCTCTTTCCACCCATGTGGGTACAGGAAAAGTTTTGGCAGTGCTGGGTGGTGACCTTGGCCCAATACAAGCCCCAGCTTTTCTGCCTCAAACATTTATGTCAAATTCACCCCTCCGTCCCACCTCCACCAGCACCCAGGCCAGGCTGTCCCATTTCCAGCTTTCTCCGGCTCTTCCTGGCCCACCCGAGCCCCTGCACCCACTCTCCGCCAACCCTCAGAAGGATTGCTTAAAGGTGCACACCAGAGCACACCACTCCTTACGTAAATGTCCTTCTGTGGCTTCCTGTTGCACTTGGACTGAAACCGATGACTTTGCAACGGGCCATGCCAAACCCTTCACTTTTATCCCTGCTCCCCGCCCCAGGATCAGCCACACTGGCCTCATTTCTGTTCCTTAAATGCAATTTCCTCTACCTGGAGCGTTCTTTCCACAGATCCCTCATGACCATGCCTTCTGATTATTGTTTTTTTAAATTTCTTTTTTATCTTAAATGTTTCTTTCTTTAGAGAGGGCTTGGTGGCTTCTCCCCACTCCTACTTCCCCCCCTTGTTTACTTACTGGCCAGCACTTTTTATTAATTTATTCAACAGATATTAATTGAGCACCTAGTATGTTTCTGGCACTGCTCTAGGCACTGGGGGATACAGTAGTGAACAAAACAGACCCCATTCTGTGCTCTCTTGTAGCCTTCCTTCAGGTGAGGAGACAGACACTGAATCATGAAGATATAAATACATAAATTATACGGTATGTTTCATAGCGATAAGAGCTATGGAAACCCAGGGAGAAAGAGAGATGAATTAACTTGTGTCATTTTCCCTGGCTAGAGTGTGGGCATTGTGAATGAGGGCTGGTACCAAGTCTGGCTCATTCACCAGCATAGCCCCAAAACCTGCACGGTGTCTGCACATAGTAGGTGCTCAGGAAGTATTGTTGGACAAATGAATGAATCTTCAGGGCCTGGTAGAACAGGGTGTGGGCAGTGAGGGAGAGAGTGCTCCAGGGAGAGGCCTGGAGGAGGCAGCCAGGACTCTAGGACTCGGGGAGGTCCAGTTTGGCTGGAGTGAGGGGCCAGTGGACTTTCAGGATGACACAGTAGTGGGCAGACCTGGAGCCACCTCAAGGAGCAAGGTTTTCAGTCCAGGGGTTGACACGTGGCAGGCTGAGGTGCCTGGGAGCTTATGTAAGGCCTGTGTCTGTTTTTCTGGAACCAGGAGCAAAGACCCAAGCGTGAGAGGAGACTCTGCCTCTCTGACCAACCGGACGAAGTGGCAGGAGGTGCCAACTCCCACCTATTGCCCCTGGGAGCCAGGGAAACGTCCAAATGCATCAGCTCTGGCAGCTCAGCAGATAGCTCAGCAGCTGTGGGTGGCAACCTGGTGGGTGCCAGGGATTTGGGCCTTATCTCCAACTCCCATTGCCCAGCCTGGCGCTGTCAGGGTTCTAGGTTCAGGAGAACCCTGTGGATAAAGATTCAGGGTTGGTGGCCTCTGAGAGGAGGTGGTGAGGGGCAGGCCCTGAAAAATGCCGTTCTTCCTACCCTGGCATTGTTCGGCTATAGAGGGGACGAGAGAGACCACAGTCAGTCACCCCTGAGTCTAGAGGGCTGCTGCTGGGATTCTGGCCACCAAACATGCCTCAGTGTGTAGTCTTGGCACACTACTCCCTTCACTGTGCCCTAATTTCACCATCTGCTAAATGGGCATAATAATCCTGCTGGGGTTGCTTGTGAGCATCAGACAAGACCAGGCTGTGGAAATGCCCCTGAGATGGAGTCAGGACCACCTATGTGATTTGTAGAGTGCAGTGCAAAATGAAAATGTGGGGCCCCTGAATCAAAAAGTATTAAGTCTTGAGTTGGTGGCAGCAGAGCTAATAAGCAAGCACAGGCCCTTCTGAATGTGGGGCCCCAGGTGGCTGCAAAGGCTGGATAGCTAGGAAGCCAGCCCTGCTGGAGTTCAGTCTGTGCTGAGACCTGGCTGTGTGTCTGCTCTGTCCCTTCTCTGGGCCTTATTTTCTCCAACTGTAAAGCAAAGAGATTGGTATGTAAGGCACCGAGGTTCTCAGCTTTGGGAGGTATTGAGTGGTGGGTCTCTGGGCTCCGATGCAGGTCTCAGCTCAGCTGTCCTCAGGAAGCCTGCCCTGATTTTCTCTCTGCTTGCCCAGGTCCCCTGGGTTTTGGTCCCACAGCCCCCTGACTTCTCCTTTGTAACATGTATCATCCTGGCAATAATGCTTGTCTTTACAATAACTTTCCATTTTTTCTTTCTTCCTTTCTTTCTTTTTTAAGTGAGAGGAGGGGAGGTATAGAGACAGACTCTCGCATGCGCCCTGACCGGATTCCACCAGCGACCCCCATCTGGGGCCGATGCTTTGCCCATCTTGGGCCAATGCTCACAACCAAGCTATTTTTAGTGCCTGAGGCAGAGGTTCAGGAGCCATCCTCAGCACCTGGGGCCAATGCACTCACATCAATCGAGCCATGACTGCAGGAGAAGAAGTGTGTGTGTGTGTGTGTGTGTGTGAGAGAGAGAGAGAGAGAGAGAGAGAGAGAGAGAGAGAAGAGGAAGATGGGGTGGAGAAGCAGATGGTCACCTCTCCCATGTGCCCTGACCAGGAATCCAACCTGGGACTTCCACACGCCAGGTTGATGCTCTACCTCTGAGCCAACCAACTAAGGCCCCCTTTTTTCTTGAAAAAATTTCTTTACCTTTGATGAGGTAATAAACACACAACTCTAGTCTTATAAAAAAAGAAAACTAATATCACAACTACATTCTAAGAAGGTTTTATTCTCCCCACTCTTTATCTCCCCAAACTGAGGCTCGGCAAAGTTGCCCAGACTTGCCCCAGGACCACCCAGCCTGGAAGTGGATTCCAACTTGCAGGCATTTGGGACTTCACTGCTTTTCTGATCCTCATGGCCAGAGTGGGGCAAGGGACCTGCAGGCCTGAGGCTGGGCTGTCCCCTTTTGGGGGAGGCTGGTTGGGGACTGTGTGCCAGGCCTGCCCTGCCGTGTGTCACCTCTTTTTCTTCCCCAGGCTTCTCACTCAGCGCTGACATGGCTGAGAGCCCCTCGCCGCCCTCCTCTTCTGCTGCGGCCCTGGCCCCTGAACCAGGAGTCACAGAGCAGCCCAGACCCCAGAGCCCCCCGCCCTCCCCTTCAGGCCTGGAAGAGCCCCTGGATGGAGCCGATCCAGATGTCCCTCATCCGGACCTGGCACCTGTTGCCTTCTTCTGTCTGCGACAGACCACCAGCCCTCGGAACTGGTGTATCAAGATGGTGTGTAACCCATATCCTTTGTGGGGCCTGGGCTTGTCGGGGGCCCTGCTTGTGGCCAGGTAGTTCCTGAGGTAGCTTACCTGCCATGCCCACCTCTGGTTAGGAAGCCTGAGGCTGCTGGGCCTTGTTGGTGGGGAGCAAGCTCAGTGGTGAGGCTGGGGAGGTGTTGGGGGCTGGAGGTTGGACTGATGAGGAACTGGTGATTGGCTGATATGAACATTCTGGAAGTTGCTGACTGCTGAGGTGAGTCTAGTGGCTGGCTGGCTCAGAAAGTCTTCAGGTGTGAACCCCAGCTCTGTGCTGGAATTAAGGACAAGAGTGAAGTCAAACGCTGGCCCATGGCCCAGCTCCCAGTGACTGAGCTATTCCATGGATGGTAACCACAGGGGTCATGAGAGCTGAGATGGGGACCTGTGGGTATGGCTGAGGCAGCAGCAAGCAGCCCCTCACAAACCTGCCTGCCTTCACTTGCTGGTTCTGGTTGGCTCATGTCACCCCTATTTAAGACCTTTCACCATCCCCCTGGTCAGTAAAGTCTAACTCAGCACACCAGGCCCTGCATGCCCCCGTCCAGGCTCACTTCCCACCTCTCTCCTCCCTCTGTGTTCTTCCAAACCTCAGGGCCATTTCATGTGCTCGTCCCTTTGTCTGAAGTGACCTTCTCTTCTCTCTTCACCTGGGCAAATCCTTTGTTGTGTTCTTCAAATCACAGCTTAAGTGTCATCTCTTCAGGGCAGCCCTCTGTGATTGCTCCTTAGCCGCCTTGATTTTTGTCACCACCTAGTTGTGGAATTCTTAATCTAACATTTGCTTCTTCCAGGGGTACTGCCAGGTGACCAGGACACAATCTGAGCTTGTCATATTCACTGCTGAACCTCAGCACCCAGCACAAGAGCACAGCTGTGGGTGCTCCTTCAGTGTTTGCTGGGCACATCTTGGCAATGTCTGAGCTGAATCCAGTAATGAATGGTGTTAGGTGGAGAGGGCAGCAGGGACAGGGGCATGGGAGGAGCAAAGGCCTGGGAAGGCGAGGGACTGAGGGCAGTTTGGTGTGATTGGAATGGGGAGTGAGGGACAGAGTGGAAGGAGGAGGCTGGCGGGGTAGTGGGAGATGTCACAGGCTCCATGGGCCAAGTGAGAAGCTGACCTGTGTCCTGAGGGTGATAGAGACCTGGCATAGTTTAAAATAAGGACTTGATGTGGTGAGATCTGTGTTTTATTAGGACAGCTGAGCTGTGGATGCATTGCAGCCTGGCATAGTTTAAAATAAGGACTTGATGTGGTGAGATCTGTGTTTTATTAGGACAGCTGAGCTGTGGATGCATTGCAGGTGTGAGCCTGTGGCTGGAGGCTGCTGACCCTTCACCTTCCCAGACTTGGAAAGATTCTGCTCTCTATCAGGAACCCAAAGGAATGGTGGGTGGATAGGCATCAGGGCCAGGCTAATAGGAGCAGCTCTCATGACCAACAGGCCCAGGGCAGTGTGGGAAGTCTGCCCCAGAAAGACAGTCCTAAGCACTAGTGTCACCGGTGCCAAGGAGCCCTGGCTCCATTGACTCTTGGTGCTTCCTAACTTGGCTCCTCGTCCAGCCTAGAGCTAGGCTCTGAGTCACCACTTCACTCACGGGAGAACCAGAGGCTGCTGGGACCCTCCCTGAGCCGATGAGCAGGAGGGGTTCACTTCAGCAGTACTTTCTGCATGGTCTGGGCCATGGGACCCCCCATGCATTGTCAGCTGGGAGTCCAGCTGAGAGGTCTCTGGGTCTAAAATGTCGGGGGATTGGTTGCACTGTTTGATTTGTGGGGAAATGACGTATAGAGTATGGACCTTAGACAGACCTAGGAGCTGGTTCTGCCTCTTATTTGCTGTGTGATCATGGGCCAGTTTCTTAACCTCTCTGAGCTCCAGTCTCCCCACTTTTCAAACGGGGGTGATAATTCCCATTTCACAAGATTGCAATGAAGACCAAAGCAGTTACATAAGGAATATGTGAGAACAGAGCTGTACAGACTAGAAAAACTGCCACACATGCGGTTTTCATTCTTATTATCTGTGCCCAGAGGCGAGCAGGGACCTTGTGTGCGGCTGAGTAAACTCTGCTCACGGTAGAGTCAATGACATTGGGCATCAACTCTTTAGATAGATCATAATGCTTTCAGAGGATGTTGTTTCTGGGGAAAATAAGATTCAATCTCTGTTATTTAGGTAAATTTGTGCTGGTTATGCTGCTAGTATCCATGCCCTCATCCATGCAGACATTGCTAATCCATCACAGCATCCTCTAGCAGGGCAACCCTGGCAGCAGGACTAATCAGTTGGAAATCTATTTTCCGCCTAGATTAGACTTAGAGATCCTTTCTTAGTGTGACCATAGGCATGTGGGAGAAAAGCCAGTAGTGCGCGTACTCACTCTACTTTCCCTTTCTTGAGTCTGTTTTTCATCTCTGTAATGGGACAGTTTAAGGTGGTTAGAGGTGATTCCTGTAATGCATCCAGTGGTGTGGCCAGACTGGAGGAGGTGCTCAGGAATGACAATAAAGAAAGCTGGCATTTACTGTGCTGAATACTTTGCCTGCATTATCACCTTTAACCCTTATAACCACCCAGAGGTGGGTGCTGTCACACGAGGAAAGGGAAGCCCAGAGAGGTTGAATCACCTTTTTCCAGGGTTGCACAGCCAGAATGTGGTGGAGCTGGGATGAAGCTCTCCAGCCTTAGCTTTTATCCAGGATGCTGCTACCCCTGGCAGAGCCTGGAGAAGCAGGGTTCTCCACACTCACTGGGGCAGGGAGGTTTGCTTCGTCGTGCCAGGCAGCTTGGCGAGGGTCTCCTTGGGTTCCAGGATCTACATCTGGCAGCACCTGGCCGTGGCCTGCCTGGGGCCACCCCCCTGAGGAGTTTGCAGCTCCCTCCTTCCCAGCATGCTTGGGGCTGCTGCCACCCCCTCCAGCCAGGGCTGAGCCAGCGCTTCTGCTGCTTGCGAATCATTCATGCACAGTGGAAAGCCAGTCGGCTGTGAAGGCTGCCTCTCTGCTGGGGGGGGGGGGGAGGGTTGTGCCAGCCTGGGTGGGGAGGCAGAAGGTGCCAGCTGCCAGTGACTTTGGACAAGTTACTCCTCTCTAACCCTCAGTCTTTTCTTTTTGTCTGCAGGATGGGAGAATTGGCCAGAGTAGTCAGGAAGGGTATAAACAGGGTACTTATTCTCTGGCACCCTCCTCAGGCAGCATCTCAGTGGTGTATCTTGGGTTCAGGCTTCTTGTGGGGGCTCACTCAGTCTGTGCCTTTGTGGCTGGGCTCCTGCTTTTCATCTGCCACCCTGCCCCTCTTCCCCTGCCTGGCTCTAGCCCTCTGCTTGCTAGGTTGGGGTCTGTGGGTGCTCTCACTTCGAGGTCCCCCTGGCCTAGATCCCTGCTTCTTGGAGACAGAAAGAGGGCAGGGCCCACAGTCTCATCATAACCCTGGACTGCCAAGTCCTGTGCTGTTCACCGTGAGAGTTCGGCATGTTTGTTGAGGGGGTGAAGGGCTCCCGTTCATCCATTTTTCACTCACCCACTCACGAGATCATTCAACAAGCCTTTATTGAGTGTGTGCTGTGTACCAGGCATGTGCAGGGACAGCCGTGGCCATTCTGTGCAGGGGAAGGTCACTCTGGCTCCTGTGAGAGAAGCCAGCTGAGAGACCGTCACGAGAAGACGCCTATGGGATGGAGGAATGATGGTGGCCCAGGGTGCTGGCAGGCCCTGGAGTGGAGGTGTGTCTGCCTTGACATTGGTGTTGGAAGGAGAGGACTCAGAGGGGGCACGGGGACTGTGGTTTGGTTGCTGTGTGAATGAAGACTTGCTCTTGCTTCTTGGCTGAGGGGCTTTGGACAAGGCTTTTGCCTTTGCTGAGCCTCTGTTTGCTTATCTGTGAAGTGGGGGTCACAGTGACCCTGGTTGGGAATGCCAGGGAGTCAAGTGAGAAGCCAGGACAAGTATTGACTGGGCAAACTGTTGAGCGCTGAGCAGCAGCTGTGTGCATACTGGGGCTGATGGTGAGCTAGCAGGGAGCCACCTGGGATGGCCCCGGTTGCACAACAAGAGGTGCCTGGCCTGACCAGGTGGTGGCACAGTGGATAGAACGTCGGACTGGGATGTGGAGGACCCAGGTTCGAGACCCTGAGGTCGCCAGCTTGAGTGTGGGCTCATCTGGTTTGAGCAAAGCTCACCAGCTTGGACCCAAGGTCACTAGCTTGAGCAAGGGGTTACTCGGTCTGCTGTAGCCCCACGGTCAAGGCACATATGAGAAAGCAATCAATGAACAACTAAGGTGTTGCAACGAAAAACTAATGATTGATGCTTCTCATCTCCTTCCATTCCTGTCTGTCTGTCCTTCTCTCTGACTCTCACTCTGTCTCTGTAAAAAGAAAAAAAAAAAGGTGGCTGACTTCTGGACAAGGGTCTGGAGGTCGTCAGGCAGATGGGCCCCCTGTCCTTGATGATGGTCTGAGAGGCCTGGGCCACTCCAGTAACCTCTGTGAGCTACCTCTCAGTCCTGCTGCACGGGATGAGGCCTTAGGCCACTGGATACAGCCCTCTTTCTGAGGGCTCCTGACTATCAGGAAGTTCTCCCTTAATCTAACCTTCGTTTCTCCTGTCCTGAGCCCTTTTTCTGTGGCGTGGCCATTGGTAGCCTCAGGGGTTGGATTTTTTCATCTCTTCCTATATAAGTAGGCAGCTCACCTTCTGCCCCACGAGATAGCTGGTGCCACCCTGCCTCCCTTCCCCTGACCAGTGGACAGAACACTTGGCCAGTACAAAGCTGTGTGACTTCTCCCCAGACCCACTCTTTCCTCCTGACCTGCTTCCCCCTCAGGCGTTCCTGGGGCCTCTCCGTGTGTAGACATTGTCAAGTGCTGTGTGTCGGGACAGGCTGTGTCTCCTGCCTGCCTTCTTTCCTTTGTTTATTCTGTACTCACTCAAAGACCTTTAGTGGCTCTCTGTCACCACAGGTCACCTCCCCTCACTTGGATCCGAGGCTTCCGGGCCCCACACTGGTTGTCTCCCAGCCGCTTTCCTGCTGCTTCTCTCCTGCACTCTGTTCTGGAGCCCAGACACGCTGCTGGCTGCTGGCGGTTCCTGAGGACCCTGCTGCCCTACCTCAGCTATGGGTCTGCCCCCGAAGTGGCTCGTCCCCCCACTGCCAGAGCTCCAGCCCCTTTTCAGTTTTTCGCCATCCTACAAGTTTCCTTCTGCCTCAGGGGAATTAGTGCTTCCTCTCCTCCACCAGGTGGGAGGGGGCCCCAGAGGGCATGTGACTTTCACCTACTCTGGTCCCTAAGGGGCAGCACAGGCCCAACGCTGATGTGACCTCTCAGACTCTCTCAGCACCTTTCTGAGGTGGCAGGGAATGTGCTAACTTCCCATTGTACAGCTGGGGAGACTGAGGCCCAGGAAGGGAGCATGACTTGCCCAAGGTCACATGTTGTATAGTTGGCAAAGTCAGGGTGGACTGGAGCTTAGGATGCCAGACTCTTGCCAGTGCTGTGCCCATCCAGTCTGCTCATGGCTGGGGAAGAGGTTCTTTGGGGAAGACTGTCCCTTTCTTCAACCCTGACCTAATGGGAACACCCAGACTAGTGGCAAGTGCTGATGGGAGAAGCAACACATGTCTGGGAAATTGTTTCCCTCCATCTGGTATAGAGAAGGTTGTTTTTCTCCAAAGTAAAAGTCAGTATTAAGCTGTGCCATGGTGGGATGCTCACTGAGGCCAGAATGGATGCTGATGGGCTAGCAGATGGGCTGGACGGCTGGTCAGAGGAGCCTGGCTGGGCCAGGGAGAGCCTGACCCACAGGGCAATGCCAGGAACTGTCCCATGGAGATTCCTGTATAAAGAGAGCTGCAGGTGCAGAGCTGCCCCTGACCAGCCTGGGGGCATTGGTGAAGCTTACCTGGAGGACGGGGCATTTGGTCTGGGTCTTGCTGCATGAGTAGTTTTCTAGGGACCAGTGGAGGGATGTTGTTCTAGGCAGAGGAAATAGTGCAGAGAACAGAGTGTGGTGTGGCTGGAACAGTGTGAGATACTAGCTGGATAGCAGGGTGTATTATGCCAGGTTAGAGCTTGTACTTGGTCTTGTGGGCACTGGGAAGCCATTGCTGGGTTTCCAGCAGAGATGGAGTGTGGGAAAATTCATTTACTAGAATGTAAATCAATTTTAGGGCAGAATGGAGGATGTTTGAGGGAGATACTGAGGTCTGAAGACCAGGCTGGAGGCTCCTGCAACAGATATTGATTGATTGATTGATTGATCGATCCATTGATTGATTCATCCATTCATTCAACAAGTGTTTCTTGAAGCTAGCTATGTATTGGACACTATTCTGGACTTGAGGGTACATCTCCTGGACAAGGGCTCTGAACTGAGCTGGGGTCACCAGGAACTCTGATAATAGCCTGGAGTATGGGCTGGGTATGGAAGGACATTTGGTGTTCAGATTCTGGAAGGCAAAGTGAAAGACTGTGCCAGGAGGGCACTGGCATTCACTAAGGACCTCCTTGTGTGCTGAGTGTTCTTCATGCCGACTCTAGAGATTGCCCACTGGAAAACTGAGGCCCAGAAAGGTGAAGTGCTTGTCCAGGCCACCCAGCCTGGTGGTGAATGAGTGGGCTTGGCCAGAAAGTCTGGGTCTGCGCAGCCCATGAGCCCCGTGAGCCTTGCCAGGAAGTGTCGTGGTAATTGATATAGAGCAAAGAATTAGGAAGAGGGCTGACTGGCTAATGAGGAGTTCACCCCTCCTGGGGCATTTAAAACATGATTGGATTTTAACTCATCCATCGGGCCTGGGCTCTGGCTTCTGTGTCAGAAGCCAGCTTTGACTTGCTGCCTCCCTCAGACCACCTCACCATCCTATTGGGAGAAAAACAGCCCCATTTGTTTCCCTCAGAGAGAAATCAATATGTCTTTTTAATGAGCCAGAATGTCTTCCAGCAAACCACTCTCCGGCTCTCCTGTGGGGCTGCCTTCCCCATTCCATCCCTGTCTGCCCTGTGGAGCTCTGCTTTGCTCCTCTGGTCTCCTTCTTCCATCCCCAAGTTCAAGTCCTGGTGCTGGTGCTTAGTGCTGTGTGATATTGGCAAACATCTTGACCTCTCTGGGCCCCAGTTTCCATCTAGATTGGAAAGCAGGAAGAGAAGGCTTGGCTGCCTGTGAGGTGCTATATGAATGTGAGGGCTTGAGGTACTGGAGTTGGGGAGAGAGGGCTGGAGTGGAGGTAGACAGAGCAGTGTGCCCAAGGGCTGTGCCTGGCTTCTCCAGGAGAGTGGTAGGGAAGGCTTCCACCCACCCACCCACCCACTTACCCATCTATCCATCCGTCCATTTTTCTCTTTCCAGCTCTTCTCCATTTATCTGGCCACCTACCTCACCCAGCTACTCAAACCTTATATTCAGGCCTGACCTCTGATGGTGCAGTGGATAAAGCATTGACCTGGAACACTGAGGTCACCAGTTTGGAACCCCCTGGGTTTGCCTGGTCAAGGCACATATGGGAGATGATGCTTCCTGCTCCTCCTCCTTTCTCTCTCTCCTCGATCTCTAAAAAAAATTCTTTTAAATAAATAAAGAAAGTAAAAAAAAACAAACACCCTTATATTCATGCATTTATTCACCCACCTTCCCAACCATCTTCCCAAGAACACTTACACAAAAGCCTTGAATGCCAAGCCAAGGATTTGGAAACTCTCTGAGAGGCACTGGGAACCACAGAAGCCTTTTGGTTCTGGAGGAGCCCTCTGGTTGCTGGGTGGAAGATGCATTGTAGGAGACAAGGCTGGAGGAGGAGGAGGAGAGACTCATGAGTGCTGCCTGCCTGGGGCCGTGGGGGTGCTGAGGAGTGGGTGCAGAGGAGAGATTCAGGTGGTTAAATGAATAGGTCTCTGAGATGAATGTGGAGCGAGGGAGAGGGAGACTCTGGAGGGTTCTAGTCTGGACAACTTTCAGGATTGGTGGTGGATGGGGGTTTATTTACAGGGGTGAGAGTGCAGAGGGAACATTTGGTGGTCTGGGGACAATACGACATATCCATTTTAGACATGATTTGAGATTCCTGGGGATGTCCCAGGGCAGTGTCTGGGAGGCCTGCTTCTCAGCAGCGAGTAAGCCTGGGGCTGGGACAGACTGGGGACTGATCAGCCCAGGGACAGTAGTTGGGAGTAGGTGTGAGGGAAGGGACAAGAGAGGGGAGACTGGAGGCTGGAGAACCTGGGAAGGGCCAGCGTTTAAGGGATGGAGCCCACAAAGTAGGAGGAGGACCTGCCTGGGGCCATCTGGTGTCCCCAGGGTGCGAGGGGGAGAGTTTCTAGACAGGGTCTTCATGAACATTGAAGGGGACAAGCTGCATGTTCATCTTCACTGAACTCTGACTGAAACTCAGCTTTTCTACCATGAGTGGGATCAGTGGCAGTTCCTGTGACTGTCCCCAGGAGCAGTCACTGATATTTCCATGTCACATCCTGGTTGTTGTAGAGCTCTCTGAATGTCACCCACAGTCGTCCCTGCTTCACAGTCACACAGTGTCAGACCCATCACTGGCTCTGGTTACTCATTGTGTTGACAAGGAAGCATGTATAATTCTCTATCACAAATTTGTGTTTTTATTTTAAAATTTAAAATTTTTATATTTTAATTTTTTAAAGGTTTTGTTTATTGATTTTAGAGAAAGGAGAGAGAGAGAAAGGCAGTGGGAAAGGAGCAGGTATGTGCCTTGACCGGGCAAGCCCAGGGTTTTGAACCGGCGACCTCAGTGTTCCAGGTTGACGTTTTATTCACTGTGCCACCACAGGTTGGGCCACAAATTTGTTTTTTTAAAAAATATTTTGACAGTTATTTTAATGTAACTGGCTTCTTTCCTTTCTAATCTTAAGCAGTAAAAAAAATTATGTGCCTCAAAACATTATTCTGAGAAAGGGCCTGTGATCTCCCCCTGGGCCGGGAGAGTGTAAGAAGCACTGTTTCAGGTGAGTGGGTGGGCCGGGCCGGAGGCTGCCGGCCTGGAGGATGGTAGGGGCTGGGGTGGGGTGGGTGGTGTAACATGCAGTAGTGTGTGCAGGTGCAGGAAGGGACACCCATATGGACATGTACATACGTGTGGCTAGGGCAGGTAGGGGGAGCCTGTGGTAGGGGTCAAGCCCCAGAAAGCCCAGGGAGAATGCCATCATCCTTCATCCAGCTCAACCTCTCTGTGTCTCCACTGAATGTGTCCTGGTGGTTTCTGGAGGGCAGGGCCCATGTCTTCTTCATTCCCAAGCCATTGCAGGCCACGCCCAGTGGGGGTGCTGAGGAAATGAATACTGTACAGTGGGTGTTAAAAGGAGGGGAAGGGATTGCTGGCGAGGGAGGGAGGGAGGCTGCAAAGCCCTCCAGCACAGATATCCCTCCTTAGCCTCCTTGCTGCCTACAAGTGACAGGGATCTCATTCCCTCCTGAGACTGAAGTACCCCTGAGCTTCGGCTCCAGGTAGGGCTCCGGGCACAGGGAGGGGTGGATATGCTCTGCCCTTGGAGAGCACAGCCTGATTGGGGGTGAGAGGCCAGGACAAGCCACACTCAGTTTGTAGCTGCTGTAAGGAGGGGGGATATCCAAGGTGCTGGGGGTCCAGAGGAGGCATCTACAACCCCTGCTTGGGACTCCAGGAGGCTCTGCTCCAGGCACACCTTTTTATGGGTGGGCTCCTGAGGCTGGCTCAGCTCATAAGCAGTGGGACCTCAGTCCTTCTTCTTAGCTGGAGCTGAAGCGGTGGCGTCTGGAGCGTCTTCCTGGCTGGAGCGTGCTTCCCAGGGACTGGCCACCCTGGGTTTCCTGCCAGCCTCTGGGTTTGCTGGCAGCCCTGTTCCCTCGTCACTGCCTCCCCCACTCCGGCTGTCTGCACTGGCGCTGCGGCCTGCTGGACATCTGGGAGTCAGAGACTTTGGCCAAATTCAGTGAGTTCTCAAATTATGAGGTTTGAAGAAGTGGGGTTGTGGGCAGGGACAGGAAGGAAGGAAAAGCTCATCCCTCATCCCCTCCCCCTAAGGAAACTCGGTCCACTGAGGCTCCATGGCTTATGAGCAGAACCAGTCAGCCGGGGCAGGGCTGTGTGGCATGTGGGGGGTTCCTTGTCGCTGGAGGCATGTAAGTGGAGAGAGGTTTAGGACCATCTGCGCAACAGGTCTGTCCACTTGATGAAGCAACTTTCTGTCCCAGCTCAGCCACTGTGTCACCTTGGGCAAGTAGTGCTGTCTCTGGACCTTCATTTTCATATCTGTAAAGTGGGTATGATGACTGCCATGCCTGTCTCCCAAGGTGGCCGTAGGCATGAACAGAAGAAATCCTTAAGCAAATGCAAGATGGGTGTGGGGTTCAAATCCCGGCCCTCTCCCTCACCAACTGTGGCCTTGGGCAAGTTCATGAGACAGGATGACACCTCTCCCTTGCACCACTCCTTGCTGTGGTGAAGGTTCCGGTGGCAGCCTGTGACAGCGGGTGCCCCAGCAGGTGCTTGAGTTTTTTAAATTGTTGCATTTTTATTGTTCCTTATAGCAGCTGTGCTTCATTATTTTTTGTTGCACTTTTTATTGAGGTCAAACATGCATGTGTGAGAGCTCTCAACTCTTAATGTTCAGCTCAAGGCATCTTTCCATAAAGACACACTATATTGTGACCCCACTGAGACCAAGAAGAATATCTCTAGTCCTGGATCTCCCACCTCGATCCCCTGTGGATACTCCCCCAAAGTTACCACTGCTCGAACCTCCTTCATGGAGGCTAACTCTGCCTGACTTTTCACTTTATATACTTGGTAAATATACTCTTGGCTCTTTGATGCCATCTATGCTGTTGCATGCATTGGAAGTTTGTTCTTTTTCATTGTTGTATAGCATTCCATTCAATGGATGGGCGACAGGTTTTCTCAGCCTTGGCACTGCTGACGTTTGGGGCTGTTTTGTGCATGGCAGGATGTTTAGCGGCATCCCTGTTTTCTACTCACTGATGCCAGTGCCTCACCTCCTTAGGCTATGGCAATAAAAAATGTCTCCAGGCAGGGCCACATGTGCCCTCAGGGTCAGAATCATCCACACTTAAAATCTGCCTCCTGAATTATTCTCCCATTGGTGACCACTTGAACTGTTCCCTGGTTGGGGCTATTATGGACAATATGTGCCTTTTGGTGGACTTACACTGGCATCTCTCTGGGGTGTGGACACAGGAGTGGCCCTGCTGGAGCTGAGCATGGCCTCTGCTTTGCTTTGATAGATGCTGCACAGAAGCTTTCCAGTGTCACTATTCATAAAGAGAAATGGAATGAATGAATGAAGGAGTTAGTGAGTAGATCTCCTCTGTAAAGCCCAGAGCCTGCAGTACAGTTGACATTCAGAATGGTAGCCACTGTTACGATAGTGCAGGCTGCATGGGCTCACATGTGGGGTCCTGGGACAGGGGCACACTCTGGGTACCCCCTGGGGACCAATAGGGGAGGGACCCCCATATAGAAGCTGGCCCAGCTTCCCTGCCTCCTTTCTACACTTGATTTATATAGACAACTGAGGCCCACCCTAGAAAATGGATTAGATTTCAGATTTGACAAAAATAGAAACAAACTTGGCCACCCTAGCCAAACCCAGCACTGTCACCCCACCCACCCTTCCAGAGCCCCCCAATTACAGAAACCGTGGCTGTCAGCTGGGCCTCCAGGATAGAGGGTGGTGGTTGCCATAGTAACTGTGCAGGCCTCTGGCTCCAGTTCCTGGAGAGGAGGCTGCCCCTAGGGGCCTGCCTGGGTGTCAGGCGCTGCCCCTCGTTTTGGCCACTCTTCTCCCTGGAAGTGGCAGGTTTGACCCCTGGCACGGTGCCTTCCTTGGTGACTCTGTCTCCCTACTTCATATCCCAGCCTTCTCAAGACTCAGCAGCCGGGACGTGGGTTGGAGTTATGGTTCTGATCCAGCTCAGCTTCTTACTGGGGGCCTTGAGACCAGCACCCCTCCCACTATCTCCTGCAGACTGGTCCTTCCTTCCCAGCCATGGAACAGCCCCCTTTTTGACCCCTGTAGGATTAAACAGATGGGCTGATGCTTACTTAGCTCATGGCCAACCCAGGACCACTCGGGAGGAGACAGTGTGAATGAGAAGGGAAAAGCAAATATTTTACTGAGCACTCGCCTGTCCAGGGTTCCTCACATTCCAGGCCCTGTTTGCAGAGCACATGGCTGAGAATGTAGGATTTGGAGTCGGCAAGAGGCAGGTTCAAATCCTGCCCATTTCATATCAGCTGTATGAACCTGGGCAGTTGTGTGTGACTGGAACCCTGAAACTGGCTCTGGTGCCTTAATTTCCTTATTGTAAAATGGGGGTAACAGTACTACTTGCAGTTTTAAGGAACTTTGCTTAAGTCTTGGAGCAACTAACTCCACATTGCCAGAGCTGAATGGATAGAGTTTTTTGAAAGGCTTTGAGTGCCTGATCTGTGGTGGCGCAGTGGATAGAGTGTCGACCTGGGACATTGAGGTTGCTGGTTCAAAACCCCTGGTTTGTGGGCTTGCCTGGCCAAGGCACATAAGAGAAGCAGCTATGAGTTGATGCTTCCCGCTCCTCTCCCCCATCCTCTTTCTCTCTCTCTCCACCCCCTCTCTAAAATAAGTAAATAAAATCTAAAAGAAAAATAAAAAGAACAGCTGTGAGGATTGAGCATGCTGCGAGGCGATGTCCATCCAAGGGGCTGAGATAGCATCTCTTATTTCTACTCAAGGTCATGCTAAGTAATCAGCAGACAACGCCAGGCAGCACGGGATTCTCAGTCCTCTGCTGGTGAGGTTCTGTTTTGTTTTCTCCCCAGAAGCCAATGAACGATAGACCCTGGGCCCTGTTATCTAGAGGTTGGTGAAGGAAGGGGCTATTTCTGCTGCACGGCATACGAGGCTATGTGGGCCCTGGGTTTAGGGCCTTGTGCTCTCTGCCTTGTGTGCTTGCTGTGAGCTTTAAATGAGATAACACATGCAGTTTGATTAGAAAGCTCCTTGGCAAACAAACACTCAAGAACACTTGAGAAATGTTTGCAGTTGTTGCCATTTTCACTGTTGCTAATCTGGTGCCTGGCACACAGCAGGCACTCAATACATGCTCATTGACTCACTGCTGGTTCATTGACCCCAGTTCTGAGGACCTGAGAAGCAGAGCAGGCGCTAGGGTTTGGGGCTAGGGGTAGGATAGGGCCTGCGCCACAAGGTGGGGCTGGGTCTGAGCCAGGGGTGCGGGTGGGGTTAGGTAGTGGGGTGGGGGCTCAAAGCTCCTCCGAGATGCTTGGTTGTTTTGCTTTCCCAAGCCAGGTGGGTGTGTGGGAAGGCTTTGGCTGCCAAGGAAACTATTGATTGGATCGCCATTGATGTGTTTCCCCATCTGTGTTCCTCAAAGGCGCCTATGCAGCCTGTCAGGGATCTAATAATCAGCTTCAAATGAGTTCTATACTGAGCCTGGACATTTGGGGAAATGTGGGGTTTCAGTGGCTTTGAAATTCAGCCTGGCTCAGGGACCCCACAGATGGGGAGTCTGTTGTCTGAAGGTCGCTTTGTTTTGGGCTTGCTATGTCTCTGGGATGGCTCGCTGTTCTCTGTTTCCCATCTGTGCAATGGGCAATTGGACCAGATGCTCTATGAAGACTTTGGTGGGGCTGTTCTGTGACAAGGTCACCCTGGCAGAAGTGAGGGTCTGAGTGATGAAGTAGGCAAGGTGGCAGGGTCTCACTTGCATGGCCACAGATGCCAGGTGGGGGGCTTTGAGCCTTGCTGTGGGAGGCAGTGGGGAGTCACTGAGGACCACCTGCCCTTATGGAGTTGGCGTGCAAACCCCTACTTTCCCTATTATCCAGAAATCCTGTACCACTCTCTTGGGGCCTCAGTCCTCCCTCAAAGTGTCCCAGAAAACTAGAGCTTGCCCTGCTGAGTTCTCAGAGAGTTCCTCAGTAACTAATCGTGGAAATATAAGGCATTGGGCCAGGCCATGGAGTCCTTCAGGCTGGAGACCTCGACTCCCTCTGACAGTCTCCTTCCCCACACCGCGTGGTCTGGTTCAACTTCAAGGCGGGCTGGTGCCTTTGATTCCCCAGCTAGTGAGGAGCATGTCAGGAACCGTGGGCAGCGATGCCAGCTCTGACCTAACTTCTGAGCCTCACAGGCTCTTGGAAAGGACCCAGGCTCTGCCATCTGGGATTTCCCCGAGAGCCTCAGGGCAGGGCTGAGACTGTCCATCTCTGAATGTCTGCAGCTGAGCAATCTAGAGGTGAAACCTGATCCATCTGCCCCCTTGGGGGATTCAGTACCATGGGCAAGCTGGATGAGCAAGAGAGCCAGCACCAGGCAGAGCTCTGGGCACCACCAAGTCAGACTGTTTAGGCTGCTCAGTGACTGTGTGACCTTGGGCAAGTCACTCTAGCTCTCTAGTAGGCCAGTTTCCTCATCTCTCCCCCGTGGGCTGTGATGAGAGCTAGGGGGCCTATCATGCAGTAGTTGGGGTTACTGCCAAGTTCATTACTATGATACCAGCTAGACCAGGTGAGCAGGGAGCATTTCCAGAGGGGATACCTTGTAAGTGGGGAAACTGCTTCATGAAAAGCTTTAAGAAGAGCTGACAAGTGAACTGGGCTGTGAAGGATGAGTAGGAGCTTGCATGGTAGAGATGGTAGGGGGGGGAGGGAAAGTGCATGTAGGGTATACTTGGGGACAGCAAAAAGTTCAGTGCATGCCAAGCAAGATGAGGTCAGAGGAATGCACTAAAGTCAAGAGTCTAGGAGTTCTTGGTTGTCAGGCTAGGTGATGGAAACCATGGTGTTTCTGAACAGGGAGAGGCACACTCAGAGTTGAGCTTCAGGCAGATTATTCTGGCATGAGCAAAATAGCATGGGGATGAGGAAAGCAGACTCTGGTTTTGTATCCCCTGCTCAGCCTTTTCCCAGCTGGCGACCTTGGGCAAATCCTGCTCCCCTTTGTGTCTCAGTGTTCTCATTTTTGAACGGGACTTATAATAGCACTGCAAGGATTAAATGAGAGAACACTTGCAAAGTGCTCTGATAGTGTTGGGCACACAGCATGCCTGGTTATTGTGTGGGGCAGACTGGAAGGGCAGAGAGCAGCTGGAGTTACAGGGGAGACTGCTGAGGGTGGGCTGAAGACTCAGTGGAGGGAGGGTGGTCACAGGCAGGGACAGACCATGCATCACAGAGGAGAGCACTGGCCTTGGAGTCCAGCAGACCGGTGTGAATCTCAGCCCCTAGGTTCTCTGAGCCTCAGTTTTCCTCATCTATAAAATGGGCCTGCTGACCTCTACTGCTCAAGGTCCTGGTGAGGAAAAAGTGGGGGTGCTAGGCTCCTGGGGATCCCCTGTTAAGAGCACTTTGAACTTGAAACTGGCAGGAAGGTCAGAGGGAGTGGAGAAGGAGGCTGGAAGGTGAGAGAGCACAACAGTCAGAGAGAAAGTTAAGGGGGATGGGGGACGTTCCCTAGTAATTAGAATGTTTGAACTTCAAAAAAGTTAATTAATGATGAAGCTGCCGCTGGAGCAATGCTTAGGCTAGAAGGGGGCCCTGGCAGTGACTAAAATTAATTACAGGCTGTGGTGGGAGAATGGCAGCAGAGGGAGGGGGCAGGAAGGAGCAGGGCTGGGCAAGGAGGGTCTGAGAGGGAGGTGGAGGAAAGACAGCATCCCAAGGTGAGCAAGGGCCCAGGGACGGGAGGGAGGCTGTTGCCAGGGAAACCAGGTCAGTCTTTCATTGGGGAAGAGGTGCCCAGCACCCCCTGGGTGGGATCCGGCTGGTGTGGCTATATCTGAGCTTAGAGCAAGGCTGTGAAATTGAGAGTGAGGGTTTTTATTTGGAGACAATCAAGAATCACTGGGAAGGGCCCAGAGAAGTTTACTTATTAATACAATAAACATTGACTAGATGCCTGTTACTGTCAGAGCTGTGAATGTAAAACCTCTGTCCCCTTGGAATGTAGGTTCGAGCTGTGGATAAGGACAAGGAGCATGCCAATAAGACAACTTCAGGACATAAGTGCTCAGAGACCATAAAACTGGGAGAAGGTGGTTCTTGGGATGGGAGATAGTGACCACTACAGGGGGAGAGATTAGGTGGGGACTTCTCAGAGGAGATGACAATGAAGCTAAAGGGTCAGAAAGAGCAGTTCTTGAAGGTCTTGGGAAGAGTCTGCCAGGTAGAAGGAACAGCAAGTGTAAAGGCCCTGGGGTAGAGTATGCCTAATGTGCTTGAGAACCAGGGTGCGAGCAGAAGGAGATGAGATGGGGTGGGCAGGTAAGGCTTTGCAGACCATACTGAAGGTTTGGTAGTTTATGCTGACAGAGACAGAGAGCCGGGCAGAGTTTTAACCCATTTAAGGAAGGAACCTGGAGAGGGGAAGAACCAGGAATGGGCTGTTTGCCTGTGTTTGTGGTGGGTGAGGGTATTATCTTCCAGGGTGCACTCTGTCCCAATAGCCACGATCCCTACTGTTTTGTCCTTGACTCTGTGTGCACATGGTTTGAGTGTGTCAGCATGCTGGTGATCCTGCTGAACTGCGTGACACTTGGCATGTACCAGCCGTGCGACGACATGGACTGCCTGTCAGACCGCTGCAAGATCCTGCAGGTGAGGCCAGCCTGCCCTGCCCTGCCCACCCTGGATGCTCCACTGTCTCACAAGCCCTGTCCGCACCCCACCCCCAACCATGTAGCACCGTGCGCAGCCAGGCACAGCCCAGCCACACCCCCACTCCCTGCCCTTGCAAAGCTGGCTGTTATCTTCCTCACTCCCAGCTGGTCTTGCCCCTTCCCCTTTGCCATCCCTTCTTTCCTCTATCCCCTCCTCTTCATCTCTGGGCCTCTGTCCTGGTCCAGGCCCCCATCTTCTCCCACTTCTTCTTCCTGGCCTCCTCAGTGTCCAGTGACCCCAACAGTCCTCTGCGGAAAGCCTGCTTTCACTCCCCAGTGCTCTTGGAATAAGGTCAAGCTCTGTAACTGGTCGTTGATGCTCTTTATGAGCGGCCCTGGTATTTCGTCTGTGTCCCTCCTGTTCTCATCTCCTGAGGTCCCAGATGGGGCTAACCTTTAGTACCTGCCATGATCCCGTGCAGTGCATGTACACCTGGAATGTGCGGGTTTGGGTTATACCCATTTACAAATGTGGAAACTCTCAATGTCATCTCCTTGGGAAAGCCAGATTCCTCCAGGGAGGAACTGCCCTCTGTCTCCTGTGTTTCCCCAGGACTCAGCAGTTCCCAAGCAGTCCAGGGCCTCAGGATCCCCTGGGGCACTTGTTAAAGATCCAGGCCTCTGAGGGGAGTTAGAAGTCATTAGCCTCAGTCAGTAGTAGGCTGGCTTTTCTACTAGGTGGTGAGTTCACCGAGGACTCACCTCTATGTCTGCAACACCCAGCCTCTTTCCTGACACACAGTAGGTGCTCAGTGCTCCTTTGTTGAACTGAATTTACTGCAGCCCTCATCTATCCTGGACAGAGGAGTTCCACCCAGGTCCTGTCCTCAGGAAATATATATTCATCTGAGCCTATGGTTAGGGACACATTTGGGGCTTCTTACTGAGCACAGGAAGGCAGCACTGAGACCTGTGCCTGGTGGGTGTGCCAGGCCTGTTCAGAGAAAGCTCTTCCTTGTGGGCTTTGGAGCCAGCTAGACCTGAGAGTCAGTTCTGGTTCTGCCACTCACCTGCTGTGTGATCAGAGGCAAATCGCTTAACCTCTCTGAGTCTCAGTTTCCTCCTCTATAAAACGAGACTAGTCATTGTGATAATTAGAAACGAGAATTCAAGTCAAGTATATAGCCCAGTGCTTAGAGATTATTAGGGAGAGCCTCTTTGTTGTAGCTCCCTCTGGGTTCATTGTTATTATACTGGATTTTAGGGAAAAAATAGAATGGGCTGTATTATCTTGGGTAAGCCCATTCCCCTCTCTGGGCCTCAGTCTCCTCATCTATGAAATGACTATATTTTTAAATCAGGATCTCTGAGGTTCCCTTCCTGCCCAGGAGAAGAAGTGTCAGGTCTTTTCCGGTCTCGTTGTGTCCATGACCATGTCCTGATTTCATACTGTGGCTCCAACCTCTGGGTCCTGCTCTTGAACCTCACATTGTCTTTTGCTTCTCATCTGCCTCCTGCCCTGCAGGTCTTTGATGACTTCATCTTTATCTTCTTTGCCATGGAGATGGTGCTCAAGATGGTAGCCTTGGGCATTTTTGGCAAGAAGTGCTACCTTGGGGATACATGGAACCGACTGGATTTCTTCATTGTCATGGCTGGGTAAGTAGTGCATCAGGCAGGACTGAGCCTCTGGTTTCCTGGTGACAATGATGTAGCTGCATGGTACTGTTGGACCAGCAGATTTTCCTTCCTTTCCTCTCTGGTAAGTTGTGTGTCAGCTATACTGGGTCTGTTTTACACTAACTATATGACCTTGAGAAAGCTAGCTACCCGCTTTAAACTTCAGTTTCCTCATCTGTAAAATTGGGGTAATAATAGCTGCATCCAAATGAGCACCCAGTAAATGTTAGCTGCTATTATTATTATCCTAGATCAGCAAGTCAGAGATAAACACAGATTCAAGCATTGTCTGACTCCAAAGTACAATTGTTTCTACCAAGACATAAGCTATAGTCAGAAAGTGGCCAGGTTTCAACTTAGCCCATTTGGAGTGCTTGTGCCTTGTTCTGCTCTGTGCCTTATTCCTGCTTTCCTGGGTCAAAACAGGCTGGTGGCTCATTCATGCATCCATCCAACAACTGGGGGTTAAATGACCTCCTAAGTGTCAGTGCTGTCGGACTATGGAGGACAGCAAACCCAGACAGAGGCCTTGTCCTTCCCAGCTGCTATCTGGGGAGGGGCATCCAACAGCTCTGTGGGTGAACGTGTCACACACACTGAGATGAAGGCTCTGAGCAAAGTGTTGTGGTTTTCTGGGAGCATCTCTGAGCCAGGCTCAGAGCTTGGCAGCTTGAGGACACAGAGCTGAAGGATCAGCAGGCATTAAACCATATCCAGTAATGGGTCAGCATGGCAGAAATGACCAGGGGGAGAAAAAGGCTAGAGGCCTGTGAGTGTGTATGGGCACATATGTGTGTGAATGAGAATGTATGTGTGTCATTGTATGTGTGAGTGTGTGCGCATATATGTGTGTGTGGTACTATTGAGAAGGGACAAGGGGGGTGGACAGACACGTGGCTGAGAGGGGAGTCATTACCACTCAGTCTATGCGAAATTCCACAGATATGTTCTGAAATGAAATGATGTGCCCACCAGTGTTAAAAGAAAAGTTACACCTCTTCTAAGCATCCTTTCTAAGAACCATATTCAATTTCACAACCACACTGTCAACAATTATTTAGACCTAACTAGAAGCGATGCTGGGTTCACATGGTTTCCTGTGAACCATGTCAACCCTCCATCAAGTTCCTCATTCTTATTCTCTTTTTGGTTTGGCTGGAGGATAGCCTTAAGTTATTCTGTTTTTTCAGTCTCGCCTCTCCAAACACATTTTCCTTTGATCTTTGTGTGGGAAAGATAGTTCTGTCTGCATTGTTCTAGAGGTGGAATTTCTTTCCCCCGGAACTTGGCACGTACTGCCATTCAAATCTACGTGCAGACTTGCAGGTGAGTCCAGTACAGTCTGGTTCTTCTTTCTTGGGAGTCAAACTGCTTTTTTCTTGCTAGAAGCTCACAGGGTTAGTTCTCCTAGCCTTTGGAATCCAGACAGTTCACTAGAGTAGGTCTTGGTGTAAAAGGCTTCCTGTGGGGCCTTTTAGAACTCAAGGTCAGCAAAAAACTCTTTTATTTCTGCTTTGGTTACTGCCCTTTCTTCTCTGATCTCTCCTGAAATTCCTATTCAATGGGTCCTTACCTCTTGTGGCTATTCTCCACGCCTCTCTTCTCTTCCCTCACAAATTTCATCTGTGCTGGGAGAGGATTCCTACCCTCAGTCTTCTGAATCACTGACCACGTTCTTCCCTCCGCAGACTGCTCCTGCTGGAGGCGTTCACCTCCTCTGTGTCTTGTGAATTCCCAAGATCACTGCTTGTTCTGGACTGTGTGTTTTTTGGAGCAGCGTGGGCCTGCTCTTGTTTTATGGGTGTGATGTTCCCTCGGATCTCCTTATAGATTCTAATTAGGCTCTGTAGAAGTCCTTGCCTGATCCTGAAGTCAGAAGATAATTTACAAAAAGCTTTAAAAAATGACCCTTATATCAATCTTACAAGGAAGATGTATCATGGATTTATTCAACTCGTTAATGAGGAACCAGCAGGATGGTAATTAGCAGAATTAGGGAAACGGGCATTGGAGAAAGAGCACGGGACTGAGCACGCTAGGTTAGAATCAGAGCTGGTTAACAAACTACGGGGTCATGAAACCATAACCTTTGGAGTTCTCTCTTCTATTAGGAAGACATCACTAATAAAATCTACAAGTGAGTATGTAAATTCACAGCGGCCAGAGCGTTAATTAACAGTCAATGGTGAATCAAACGTATATTCCCCTAATGAACTCATCCTTAGAGAAGTCTGTTAAATAAGCTCCAAAAGGACATGGCGAGAAATACTGCCCTCCCTCTGCCTTATGTCCAAGTTTTAGGATAATTTTTCTTACTTCCTGTTTCGAGGATGTAATCTGTTTCACTGGTTCCACTCACTGACTCCCACGAGCGCCCCCCACCCTGCCCTTTTGACTTCAGGAGTTTTCTCTGTTGCTTAGTGATCCCCCGGGACCAGTCCATATTTATAAATTAGGACCTAAGCGGAGCAGAGTGAGGAGCTGGCCTAGCTTCAGCCTTGTGATGAGGCCTCTTTCTGATATCGATTCTTGGTCCTCGGGTGGGGTCCACAGGCAGGTGTCCTCCTGGGGATGAGGGAGAGCTGGGTGCATGTGCAGTTGCGGTTGCGGTTGCTTAAGGTCTTGTGCTTGGTTTAGGGCAGTGGTCCCCAACCCTCGGGCCACAGACCCGTCCGTGGGCCATTTGGTACCGGTCTGCAGAGAAAAAATAAATAACTTATATTATTTCCATTTTACTTATATTTAAGTCTGAACGATGTTTTATTTTAAAAAAATGACCAGATTCCCTCTGTTACATCCGTCTAAGACTCACTCTTGACGCTTGTCTCGGTCACGTGATACATTTATCCGTCCCACCCTAAAGGCCGGTCCGTGAAAATATTTTCTGACATTAAACCGGTCCGTGGCCCAAAAAATGGTTGGGGACCACTGGTTTAGGGTTCCGCTGTCACCATATTAAAATTCTTTATACATTTTGATCAAGGGGCCCTGTGTTTTCATTTAGCACTGGGCCCCACAGATCACGTAGCCGGCCCCGGCTGGGAGCAGGTATAATGGAGACCCATGTGTGGGCTGCAGGGGGTCCAGATGACTCAGACCTGCCCCTGTACTCCAGGTCCTCTCCATCCTTTGTGCGTGGGGCAAGGGGCAGGAGGGGAAGCTGCAGCTCAAGGCTCCAAAGTCCAGCCCCTCAGTTTCGCTCCCACTCAAGACCTGTCCCCAGAGCTGCCTGCCCGTCCGCAGGGGTCCCAGCCAGGCTTGGTGCTGTAAATGTTCTGTTTCCCGAGTAACAGGCCTGACATCCCAAGGTTGTTTTCTGCTTTCCCGCTCTTCCCCATCCCCAAATTACTGACTCCATCTTCAAGCTACAGAGGAGGCAGAACCTCCACACTAGAAGGTTCTTCAGAGGTCAGAGCCTTCACCTCCACATCCAGTCGGCCCCTGCTTCCATGCTGCCACTGACGGAACTGTCTCACAAGGCAGCTGATCCCAAACTGGGACAGCCTCATGTGTTGGAAATGTCTTTTATTTACTGAGCTGAACTTTGTCTTCCTGTAGGTCCCACCTGATGGGACCATTCGTTCAACTTATTCATTTCAATTCAAAATCAATTCAATTCAAATCAGGTTTTTATTTATTCAGTTCAAAATCAGGATTTATTAAGCACCTACTAAATGCCAGGCCTTGTGCTGGGCAGTGGTGACAAGACAGATGCTGTTGCCACCTCATGGAGTTAAAGGTTTAGAACAGGGGTCCCCAAACTATGGCCTGCAGGCCGCATGCGGCCCCCTGAGGCCATTTATCCAGCCCCCGCCGCACTTCCGGAAGGGGCACCTCTTTCATTGGTGGTCAGTGAGAGAAGCACATTGACCATCTCATTAGCCAAAAGCAGGCCCATAGTTCCCATTAAAATACTGGTCAGTTTGTTGATTTAAATTTACTTGTTCTTTATTTTAAATATTGTATTTGTTCCCGTTTTGTTTTTTTACTTTAAAATAAGATATGTGCAGTGTGCAAGGGATTTGTTCATAGTTTTTTTTTTATAGTCTGGCCCTCCAACGGTCTGAGGGACAGTGAACTGGCCCCCTGTGTAAAAAGTTTGGGGACCCCTGGTTTAAAAAATGGATGCAAAGCAGATAATAAATACTAAATTGGGGTCAATGCTGTGGCAAAGAAGTATAGTGGGTCATGAGGGCATGGATCAGGGTCCTGATTTAGGCAGGGGTGTCGGCCTATGGCTCCCAGAGGAAGAGAGGCTCGGGGGTGAGGCAGAGCTGAGCAGGCAGAGGTGGGGGCCAGGGAAACTCAGGGAGAGGGGACAGTATGCAGAGGGTCTGAGGGAGCTACCTGAGGAAGAGGAAGGAGAGCACAGGGGACGTGGGAGCCCAGGGTTCCCAGGAGGAGATGGGTGCTGAGGAATGAAGCCAGGGCAGGGGCATGGACCTGATCCCACAAGGGTCTGGAACCAGGGTAAGGGCATCCCTGACAGACCCACAACAGTCCTTCATAATTTGGAAGGTGGCTTCTTTCCTTCCCAAGTCTCTCGTCCTCCACATAAAATGTCCCAGCACCTCCCACCATTTGTCAGAAGACAGATGAAGAGGCCTCACCTGCTGGACTCACTTAAAGTGACCAAAGCACCCTTGGTCCCTGGCCAGGGAACAGGATCCCAACCTCCCAGTGATGACTTATGAGCATGGGCTGCCTTTGTCCCAGTGTAATGTAGGATTGTGGTGACCTATTGAGTGGCTGTGCTCTCTGTCACTTCCAGGTGGTGTTCAACCGCCAAGCCAGGTCTCTCCTACCCTAGAACTAAACACAGTTGATATATTTTTTATTCCAAATATCAAACTTTGCATTTATTACTATTATTTTCACTTTACAGTGATCACTTGGAGACCTGACTCATTACATTTACTTCCTGTGCTTGATCAGCCCAGGACAGTAGGCCCTGTGGCTCCTCACCAGAGATTCTCTGCCAGTGTGTGGCAAAGCCCTGCTAATCATCCTGCAATAATTGTACCTACCTCACTGTTTTATTTAAGCTACCTTTTCCTTTCTCTGTCCATTAAGTGGTCATGAAAGATTCAATGACATTCTTGTTGAACTTGAGATATTCTTTACCTATATAATCATGCTGGTAATTCTTCCTCTTCCCCCTCTTCCCCTAACCAAAAGTGTAAGATGGCTCCTGCCAGCTGTGGGGAGAGACATTTTCATATTAAAAGCTTCCCCAAGAATTCCACTGCCGCGTCTCTAGGGTGAACCAGGGCTGGAGGGCTGGGTTTCAGGGACTACTTCAGAGTGAGGCTGAGGCAAAGCCTTGCCAAGGGCACAGCTGGCATGGGTCCTGCCATAGATGGGTGCAGGGAACAGAAGCTACCCCTTATAAGTCTCTGAAAACCTTTTGAATCTTCCAATTGTGACGATGAAGGCATCAAATGGAGCAGCTGAGGGACAAATTTGAGCAGACTGGAAAAGAGCGAGCTCCTCAATCCTCAAACATGTGCACAGCCTTGCACCCCTACTTGGTGCTCCTCAAAATTCAGGGAACAACAGACACTGGAACACATGTTAAAATACAGATTCCTGGGATTCACCACAGGGATCCAGACCCAGTAGGTCCAGCTGGACCTGAGAACCTACATTTTAGCCAAATGCCCAGGTGGCCCTGCTGCAGGTGATCTAGTTCATTTGACCTTCCCAGAGCCCCTCACTGTGAGTGCTGCAGGTGGAGATCACGAGTCCCAGTTCCTGGGCACACCAGGGAAGGGAAGAGGCATGTGCATGGCTCCATTTCTGATCAGCATCCAGGATCTGAATTAATTCTCATCACAAGTCGATGTACTTTGTAAACAGAACAGTGAGACTCCTCATAAGAATTTCTATTATTAATAATATTAACACAAATAGCAGTAATGTCAGTCACTCAGCACCTGACCAGGGTGTGGGAAGGAGAGACTGGGCTAGGATCTGTCACCCTCTGGAAACGTCTCCCGAGTGCACAGCTTCCTGCTCGGGCTCTTTCAGGCTCTTGGGAAATAAAACGTCAATAAGAATTATTCCTCAGCCCTGGACTAGAGCTTTCTAAAAAGATCAGGCAGGCACGTCCCCTCTGCGGTTGCTTACTGAGAGTTCCTTTTGTCCAAAGTGCGCCATCAGTGGGACTTTAAAAAGCAAAGGAAATTGAATCCTCTTAGGCATCATCCAGGGTGTGATAAAAATAAGAGCATCTACTGATTGTGGAGTACTCACTGTGGCCCGATGCTGTGCATTATCTGGTCTAATCTTTCAACTAGCTTTGTGAGGGAGGGACTGTGGTCAGTTCCATCTCACCAAGGAGGCATGGGGACAGGGAGTGACCTGCTCAAGGTCACGGGCTGGTAAGGGGCATGGCAGGAATTGAATGCAGGAAGCTTGGCTCCATGGGCTGAGTTTGAGTCCTGGTTCTGTGCAACTTGCTTGTTTATTTTTCAGGGATGCATTTAGCTGCAAGTAACCAAACATCCAACCAACAGTTGGCTTGAGCAAATTCTAGGGTATTTTCTCTGCTATAACATGAAGTTCTGAGGTCAGTGGTTACTGGTGATGGCTTTATGATGTCCTTGTGATTTTTCAGGCCTTTCTTCATGGTCATAGATGGTTGCTGAAGCTGTGGGCATCATACGTGCATTGAAGGCAGAGAGATAGGGAGGTAGGGCTATGCCAGCTGCATCAGGAAAACAGTGTTTTCTTTCCTAGATCCTTCTCCTGTCCCAGCACACTGGGCTAGAGCTGGATCTTGTAGCCATCCTTAGCTGAAAGGGAAGCTAGGAAAATAGGAAACATCATTGAATTAGGCTAAATCAACCAAGAATTGTTCCCTGGGGCCAGGCAAGATTGGAGGAAGAGAATGTCCATTGGGTGGGCAACTCTCAAAATCTGCCACATTACTGTCCCAGGGCCTGAGTCCTTTTGTTTGCTCTTTGCCAAAGCTGTGGTGCTACTATGTTTCCAAGTCCTGGTCTGAGCTTTCAATTCATCTGCCTGGGCTGACTGGGCAGGGTGTGTGAGCTGTTGAGAAATGTCAAGTCAACTACCAGCCAGTGCAAGCTCCACAGAGGTCTGTGCCTGCCAGCAGACCTGGCTGTGGTTATGGGCATCAGAGGGTCATCACTGGGGCAGTTTCCAGAAGCTGTTGTGGCTAGCCTCCCGTTTGCATGGCTCTCTGTGCATTTTCTGTAAGTCAAGGAAACACTGTACAAGCCAGGGCACCCTTCAGACCATCACATTGACTTTATCCCCTTATTTATCCTGGACTTTATCCCCCTATTTAGATCTGTCTGCTCTAAGGACTGGGTGCTCTGAGGGTGGGGCTGAGGCTGAGTCATATCTTGGAGTGCCCACAGTCTCGCCTTGGCCAGCATGGAGAAGGAAGCTCCATGACACATTTGTTTCATATCTGTCGTGTCCAGGCACTGCAGAGCTTGGGGGAGGGTATCTGGGGCCATTTCCTTTGAGCTGAACTGGCCATTAGGTAGGTGTGGATCTAGGAAAGTTCCAGTGAGAACCTTGGTGTGGATAATTTCTCAGTTGTGTATGGAGTATAGTGGGAGAGAGAATGGTGATTACTGCTCAGGTCTGTTTCCATGGAAACAGGATGCTCAATGCCATGGGGGAGGGGGTTAGTTACCAGAGAGTCTCAGGCCACGGGCTGACAAGCCAGATACCAGTTAGTCATGAATCAGGCAGGACTCTCTCAGTAATATAGGATAGGAATCCACCAAATAGGGTTTAAGAGTTTATCATCTTACTGAAAGTCAGAGGGCCCTGGCTTCAGGGCCTGCTTGATCCAGAATCTGAAAAATTGTCACAAGACAGTATATCCTCCCATCCTACAACTGCTCGTTCCTCTGTGCCAACCCGCATCTCTGGTAGCTTTCCTCTCTGTTGGGAAGTGGATGGGTGGCCCTGAGGTGCACAACCTACTCCCTCAGGTTCAACACAAAGGCCCTTTTCTTTTCCCAGCTCTTCCAACCAGTGCGGAAACTACCTCGCTTGGCTTGGATTGGCTGGCATGGGTCATGTGTTCACCTCTGAACCAACCACTGCAGCTGGAATGAGGCAGCACTTTGATTGGCCAGACCAAGATCAAGGCCCACCACAACGCTTGGTAGGAGGTTGGCCCCACCCATGCCACATGGCCTGAGAGTGGAGAGCTTGGAGGCAGCAAATCCCAGGACTATTACCCCAAGAGCGGAGAAGGGACCTCCAAGCAGGCAGAAAATACCTCTAGTTAGGTGGTTTACCAGAATTCTGTTTGCTAACTGGGCTGGGAATTCTTACATTCTCACAATCCTGAGAATTTGGGGTTGGTAATTCCATTTTGCAGTTGAGGAACTGGAGGCTCAGAGAGATTAGCAGCCTGCCCCAGGTCACAGCACCTGCATGAGCCAGATCTGGGATATGCTCACTTACAACTGCCCCCAGATCTCATGCTGACTCAGGGTGAGGGGTTTTACTTTTCCAGAGGCCAAAATATGCTCCCTGAGCTGCCCTGGAGGACCTAGGCAACAGCCTCACTAGCCCTCAGAAGGATGAGAGTCCTTGGAGAGGGACATTTCTCCCAAGCTTTGGTGGAGCTGAAAGTATTTCTACCTTGTTGTGGCGCCAAGACTACTTCGTGGCAACGTGAAGCTAATATTTCATGAGAGGTAGATATAAGGTGTATTTTGGACATATTCTAAAAAATCATATATTGTCACTGATCTGAAGTTCAAACTTAACTGAGCATCCTGTATTTATCTGGCAACTCTATCTGGAGATAAAGTCACTGGAACATTGTCACCTGCAGAGCCCTGGGGAGAGAGACCCAGGTTCTCCTGCTGTGGTAGCCCCCGAGCTGCCCTGGTTCCGCCTGCCTGGGGTCTGTCTGTGAGCCCTTCCTTTGATTTTGTAGCCCTAATTCCCCCTTTACTCTGAACTTGGCCTGAGCTGGTTTCAGAGCTTTGTGTTTGTTGGGCAGATAAAATATGTATTATGCTCACTTTGTTAAAGTGGTGCTGCCCACGTGGAGGCCGTTGTCCAGGTGATATTAATGTGTGTTGAGAATCCTTGTAGCCTGGGGCTTGGTTTTGGGATTAAGCCTTTCCCACCCTTTTTGATGTGGGGCGGTACAATCCAATCATGCCTCAGAGAAGTGACTTTGTATTAGAGACTTTCCTATTTTGTATATTGGATTAAAGGTTGTGAAGCTAGACTATAAAGTGGGGGCAGAACAGGAACTTGCTCTCTTGGTTCCTGAGATTATCATTAGAGGAGAAAGCAGAGCAGAGAGCAGAAGGAGGCCACGTGGCGTAGGCCAGGAGAAGCAGCCAAGATGGCGGAGTGTTGAGTGAGAGGCCAGTTTGTGCAGTTTGACGCTGGAGAAAGAAGGAGATGGGGAACAGAGGTGAATAAGTCTGGTGAGCTAGAAACCTTTGATTCTAGGAAACTCGGATAAGTCAGTAGCTTTGTGAGCACTGAATGTGAGTGAGTTTTGGAGCCCAGTGTATATTTTTACTTGCCCGCCGGGTGCAAGCTAGGATTAAAGATTATGGCCCACCAGTTTGTGGCTCCGTTGTTTCTTTACTGACTGTCTGAATCCAATGCGAACCTGCATGGGCCAGGCTGCTGTGATAGTGGCACTGGCTGCTGGCTTCACAGTGTTCTTTACCAGTCAGTGGGCTTAATAACCCCTGTTCTTCTGATCTCATAGGATTCATGTGAGCATGTATGGCCCATAAGTCAGTGCTGGCCAAAGTCAAGACCTGGCAAACACAAAAACATGTTGGCTGGGAACACCATGGTACACTCTGGGAGCTGAAGTTCAGGTGTCCCTTGAATGTAGGGCAAATGGTAGGCAGTGTGGGGTTATGCCAGAGATCTTGATTCTCTAATTTTTACTTTCCATTATTTCTCCCTTCCCTCCCTCCTTCCACTGAACACCTACTATGTGCTGGGTGCGGGGAAAGTGGTATAGGCTGGTGGTCTAGTTACCAACCTGCACAAGCCTGAGTCATCACAGAGCTGGTTCCCCACAGATGATCTGCTGTTTCCAGCCTCTCAGGTTCCTTTCCATTAGCTACATCTTAAATTACATTTTAAGAAAGCCCCCGTGGGCCCCTTGAAAAGATTGAGGAAACACCCTATTTTTATCAGCAACACACAGATATCATCTCCTGGGAGGGATATTTCCTGGAAAGATGTTAAATCTCAGTCATCGATGTTTTTTTTTGTTTTTTGTTTTTTTAGCTCCGAGCTTCTTTTCTGATCTTGTCCTTCAGGTTATTTGTTTGACAAGCTGGCATGGGGAGCCATGGGCTGGGTACGGGGGACCCAGCTGGGACTCTGAACTAGCCCTGGCTCTGAGGAGCGGGGACATGACTGAGGTACCCTAACAGAGGTGCAGTGGGACACAAGGCAGGAGAGTTCCAGGCTGCCCCGGGGTAGGGTCTGGGAAGCCGGGGAGGGTGCTCCAGGGAGAAGGTCTGGCTGGAAACACCATGGTACACTCTGGGAGCTGGAGAAGTTCAGGTGTCCCTTGAATATAGGGCAAGTGGTGGGCAGTGTGGGGTTTTGCCAGAGAGCTTCCAGAGCCCCCTACAGCCTGGGCTTTCTCCGGCAGGAGGTGAGTCCAAGGAGGGGTTGAAGTAGGCATCATGTGGTTCTTGGGCAAGTGTGACCCAAGGCAGCCAATGAGGCTGTGATATAAGACTAGCTGACACTATTTGTTTCAGACTTGTGCCAGGTTCTGTTCTAAGCACTGTTCCATACAAGAACACTTTCATTCTCCCCACCCCCATGTGGGATGAGTTCAGTGACTTGCCCGAGGTCACGTGGTGCACTAGCAACAGAGCTGGGATTGGAACCCAGGCTCCATCTCTAACCACTGGGAAACAGTGCCCCCATGCTGGCCCCATCCCATGTGCTTCCATGTGTGTTGTGCTTACTGACCATCTGGGGGGTGCTCAGGAGCCAGAAGGCAGCCTGGCCTGATGACTGATGAGGTGGGTGGGGGTTGCAGAGTTCCTGGATCCCCCACTGCATGGCCATGTGACCTGGGCTCTTTCTGAAGCTCAGCTTCCTCATCTGCAGTGGGCTCCATAATCCCTCCGCAGGAGGGGGTATAAAGCGCTCTGCACAGGCACATAGTGAGTGCTCAGGAGACCCCTCTGAATCAGCCAGGACTCTGAGGTATCAGTGGCAGAAACCCAGTGCAAATGGGCCCCAAGCCCCAAAGGGAATGGACTGGCTCACAGAATTGGGAAGTACAGAGGGTGGATTTGGGCTTCAGGTACAGCTGGAGGGAGTGGTCAGACCATATGGTCAGGATCCTGCCTCTCTCCAGCTCTGGCCTCAGCCTTCCTTTGTGTTGGCAGAATTCTCAGGCCACCACAGAGGCAAGATGGCCATTAGCACCTCCGGGTTCCCAGGCAGTGGCTTAGCCAGGGAGGGCACCTCTTCCCTGCTGTGCCAGCTCAAGGGCTGAGTCCACCTGAGGTCACATGCGCATCCTGAGCCAGTCTTGGATGGCATCTCTGGGTTGACCAGGCCAGAGTCTCTGGGCCTCCCCTGGGATCCAGGGGGACTGGGAGTAAGGGAGGAGGCTCCTCGGCAGAAATAAGTGGGGCTTTATCCTGAAGAATGAATGTCTACCCTCCAGCCCCACCCAGCACAGCCATACCCCAGTCCCTCTCTCCAGATGACACATGAGAACTGGGTGCAGCCACTCTCCCCCTGGGGTGATGTCAGGACAAAAGTGCTAGCTTCACAGTGAAAGTGATTATCTAATTAGGTGCTCGGGAGCTCACAGGAAGTAGTGGGGATTTTGTTGATTTTTTAAAAGAATTTTAGCACTGAAGCTATGTGATAAAGTAACTATGTAATTAAGAATTAATTTCTTACTCCTGCAAGTAATGTCTTACTTGGGCTTGAAGGAAGTCAGCTCGATGGGTATTCACCCACAGTGGCCCCTCTTCACCTTCTCTTTACTGGGGATGGGACACTCCCACTGCTCACATCCAGGTGGGCAGAAGAGGAAGTGGGTGGAAGAGGGTAAGAGAGCGCCTGTCACAAGCGCTACTCCTGCTACTAGATTCCCTGAGTGCCCACTGTGTGCGGTGGGGCTGGTGCCAGGGCTAAGTCTGAAGAGGAGAAAGGTGCTAAGCCAGTATTCAACCAGTCTGTGGATAATACCACAGCCTTGTGCCCTCACTGGTTCAATTCTGGGGCCACATGGTCTCTTGGTGGTTCCAGTGGGCTGGCACCCCCATTGCCCACAGCACTCTCCTTCTCATGGACAGCCCCTCACTAACTTTCCTCCCTTCCACCTCCCTCACTGTACTTCCTGAGATCACCTCCGGGATAAACTGCTGCTCACAAGGCCCTGGCTCAGGGGCTGTTCTGGGGGAGCCCAGACTAGATAGGGCATGGAAAGAGCTGGAGCGTAGAGAGGCAATCAGCCCGGGGGGTAGGGGGGCCTGGGCAAGGCTTCATGGTCAGGCGGCCCGGAAAGAAGGGTGAGAGTGAGGAGAAAAGGCATTGTGCAGAGAATGGGAGCCGAGAGGGGTGTGTTTGAGGAGCTCAGAGGGCCTGGGATGCCTGGAGTAGGAGCAGGATTGAGGGGAGGGTACAGGCAGATTGGTGGGCCTCGAAGGCTCTGGCCAGGTACTTGATCTTTGATCTGAGGGCAATGAGGGGGATGTCGAAAGTTCAACTTGAGGAGTGATACAGCTAGATTTGAGTTTTAGGAGGTTTTCTTATGCTGAGGATGGGTGGAGGAGACAGAAATGAGTCAGGAGGCTGCTGCAGTGGTCAAGAGAGAGGGACTTGGACTTGGGCAGGGTGTAGCTGTGGGCAGACTGGTCCACACTGGGCCTGTTGGTGCATGGAGTCACTCTCAAGATGGTGTACTTCCCAGGGCAGAGAGTGAAACCCACAGTTCTTACCTCCCAGCAACATGCTGTACCCATCCCTCCCGTCCTTGTCCGGGGTACCCTCTTCCTCTCAGAGAAGAATGGGAATTCCTGGAGTTTTCATTGTGCACCTATCATGGGCTCTTTATCACTGAATGTATTTGTATCCAGTCTTGTTTCCTGACAGGAGAGGCAGCTGCAGCAAACAACCCCCACAAAGTTCATAGAATATGAAACAGCGTTAGGACCTGGGAGAAATGTTTAGGCAAATGGATTCTCTGGAAGGACCCACAATGCCAAGATCTTTCATGCTGCTAAGAACTCATCACATTTCCCCTTTTGAATTGACTTCCAGGAAGCTCAGACAGAGCTAAGATCTTACACTAAATTCTCCAAGAAATTTCTCTTGGGGACTTTTTAGTGGGGACCCTGAAGGCTGCAACTGATGAGGTCTTGGGAATTTTTGCAGAATGTGTGTTCTCACACTGAAGACCCGGAGAGTCAGATCAGGGATGAAGAGCAGGGGCCATGGTGGGTGTTCCTAACTTAATCAAGAACCAATAGTTCCAGACTGTGGACCATGGGTTTTGTGAGGGTTCTGTAAGGAGGAATGTGGAGCCCGTGCAGCAGTGTGTAATGAGGAGTCAGAGACCAGACAGGATTGTCCCGACGGCTCTCAGAGTATCTGGGCACTGGGTGGCTTGTGATCATGGTCTGCTCTGGTCCAGCAGAGCATGAAGAGGATTGAGGTGGGATCCAATAATGCGAGGGTTTCAAACAAGTTAACGCAGGCTGAGAACGAGAACGGTGCCTGGCAGGCAGCAGGCCTTCAAAAGCCATTTGCTTTTTTCTGTCTAATCATCCTCTATGAAGCATGTATTTGTTTTTATTGTGAGATTTCACGGGGCTGGGAACCAATCCTGGTCTTGCACCTGCTGGCGCTCAGTAGGTGAGCCCTGGGGCCCCTGGAATAGCACTAGGGTGGGTTCCATCTGGCATGGGCTGGGTACCCTACCTCCAGCACATCCAGCCAAGCATCAGCTGAGCCTGGGTGGCCCAGCTCTTCCCGGGGCCTGGTGCTGCCTCCGGAGGCAGGATGGAGAGAGCCAGGGCAGGAGGAAGAGGGCTGCATTCATGGGGGTGAAGTGTGGGGCCTGGCTGGAGCTGAGCCTGGCAGCCTGCGATGGGGTGATGCGGTGTGTGTGTGTGTGTGTGCACGCGCGCGTGCCTGTGTGCACATCAGTGTGAGAGTGCCTGTTTGTGTGCCCATATGTGCCACCCCCACAGCGCCTTAGTCACACATATTTCCTTGGCTGCCTGGAGAGCCTTTTCTACAAAATATGAAAATGACAGTTTGGCTCAACCATGGGTGGAATCCTCATATGATACAATTCCACTGCCTCAATGCCCCCTTCTCAGATCACCCTCTGCCCTCACTCACTGCCCCCACCACCACCTCAACCTTCCCCTTCTCTGCCTGCCTGCTGCCCCTGGAACCCCTGGCCCCTTCCCTCCCTCCTTTCCTCCTCCTTTGATCCCCTAGCTCTGTCTCTAGTTCTAGGTCTTCGTCATTTTTTTGGTCACGCCCCCTCATCTGAATTTGGGCTCTGGTAGGAGTGTGTGTTAATGAGGGTGTCTATGGAGTGAGTGTGTGTATGTGCACCAATGGTTGTGTGTAGGTGTGTGACTGTGTGTGTGTGTGTGTGTAAGGAGGAAACAGAGAGAGGGAGAAAGAGAGATAGGGAGAGAGAACAGAGCCAGAGCCTGTGCCCCAGAAAGCTGGGGGATGGATGAGGCATTTCAGGCAAAGGAAGCTTTCAATCAATTACTCTTCAAGCAGCGGGAGGGAGTGGCGGCTTTACAACAACCGGACAGGTTTGCGTGGTGTGTAGAGAAAACCTTCATTTCCCGCTGATGGCGGTGACAGGTGGAGCTGGCAGCAGTGCTGGACCCCTGGGGTGCGGGGTGGGAGGCTGGGGGGAAGGGTTTGGTGAATGGGACACAGGGGTCAGGCTAGGGCTGCAGGTCTGCGTCAGTGGGGGATGGAGGGCCATGTAGTGACTGAGCAGGTAGGATCTAGTGGAGGGTACGGAACCACAGCGGGAACCTCAGACATCTGCCTCCTGTGGAGATCTGGGAAGCCATCCTGGAGGAGGCACACTGTGACCAGGGAGCTGCAGGGCTGGTAGACCATGGAGTGGGAGGGCGGACCTGTTTGGTGAGGCCCTGAGGAAGAGAACTCTGCAGTAGTGAGGGCTCCAGTGTTGTTTTTGCCTTTGAGTCTCTCCCCTGCCTGAGTGGGTACTGAGGAAGGTAGGGCTGTGTCTGAGTCATTCTTGAGTTTGTTTTCACCCACAATGGCTTGGTTCAGTGTGGACAGTGGTGTGGAAAACTTCCAGGACTCCAGGGGCAACTGCATGGAACCTTAAAACATTAATAGGTTTCAGTGGACAGAGATGAGGATTGTGATGTCCAGTTGCAATCTGGGGTCAGTCTGGGGATCTCAGCTCCTCAGTCCCCCTCTGAGGAATGAAGCTGACCCTTCGTCTATTTCAGAGGCTGCTCTAGAAGTGGGGGCAGGAGCCACCTGGCCCAGTGCTAGCACAAAGTGGGGACCCGGGGACTCTGCTCTTCCATTCCCTTTGCCCCCAACAACTACTGATCCTCAGGACAGTCTAAGAGGATGGTGTCACCAGCCCTCTGCTCACAGAGGAGGAGACAGTCCAAGGCCACACAGCAGACTGAGGCGCAGCCCGGATTCCGACCTCCTTTCCCCACTTACCCCTCCAGGCAGGTGTGGGCATATACAGGTGGGCGTTGGTGGCCAGAGACCTCTGCGCTCTGGTCTGTGGCCCCGCTTGTCCTCCTGTACCATCCCTCACTCTCTTCTCCTTTCTCCACAGGATGGTGGAGTACTCACTGGACCTTCAGAACATCAACCTGTCGGCCATCCGCACTGTGCGTGTCCTGCGGCCTCTGAAAGCTATCAACCGTGTGCCCAGTGAGTTGGTGCCCCGCCCCCATCCCTGGCCCACAGAGACGCCCGTTCACCCAGGGAAGACTGACCAGCAGCTTTCAGTGCTAGGTGTGGGACCCCTTGGCAACTGGACAGATGTTGGCCCTGCTCCCACAGGGCTCATAGGTCAGTTTTTGGGCCTGAAGACCCTGGAGGGTGGCCTTGATGCCTCTGAGTCCCCTAAAATCTTGGATTGCAGCATACTGGGGAACCTGGCTTTTCCAAAAAAGGTTCTTTGAGGAGAGGTATATGTCATAGTGACAAAGTGTGAAAAGAAGCTGCTTAGTTCAAGGGAGGACATTGTACAGCTTTTCACCAAGGAGGGGACCCCCAGACTCCCTCACTTGTGCTAAGTGACTTAGAACTTGAGCTCTGTCACCCACCCACCTGTGAAGGGCGTGCACATGTAGGGGTGTGTGTGCACATGTGAGGGGTGGGCATGTGAGGTGGTATGCACATATGGATATGTGTGCACATGTGAAGGTGTGTGTACATGTGGGGGTTTGTGTGCACATGTGAGGGGTATACAGATGTGGAGGTGTGTGCACATGAGAGGGTGTGTGTGTACATGTGCACATATAGTGTATACATATATGAAGAGTGGGCATGTGAAGCAGTGTGCACATATAAGGGTATTTGTACACATGTGAGGGTATCTGTGTACATGTGGGGTGTGCACAAGTGAGGGGTGGGCATGTGAGGTGGTGTGAGCGTGTGTGCACACGTGCACATGTGACACATGTGCAATAAGGGGTGTGTGGACATGTGTGTCCCCCCTTCCTCTGTCTCCCGCTGTATAGGAGTTCATTAGATGTCTCCTGGCTGTGGTGGTCACTTGCAAATCCCTGGGGCCAGCCTGTCTCATTCTCTGGAGAAGGGCAGGCTGGGCCCTGTGCTTCTTCCTGGAGGTTCCAATTTTGGAGGCTGCAAGGACCAGTGAGCCCAGAGAGGAGTTCGGGTCCTTCCTCAGGGGTCTCCTCCCTGCTAATAGGCAGCGCTGGGAGGCCTGGGTGGCCCGAGTCGGGAGTGCCTCTTTCCACTCTGAGTTGGTTCCATCTCTCCGCTGACAAATGAATCTTGCTCTCAGAACCTCACGTGGGAAGTCCTGGGAGCACGAACCCTCTGGATCCAAAATATAAAAAATTCCCTCCCTCCCCTGACTTAGAAATGCCCCATTGCTTCTTCTGGAAAGGGGCCTTGAGATAAATTCATATTCTTGAGTAACTTAAGTCACAGGAGTCTCGGGCCGTTAAGAGCAGGTCCATTGATCCGCCTTGCCATTTACAGGAGGGACAGCTTCGTACCCGGGTTCCCTGCCCTCTGCCCAGAGTCACCAGGGAATGAGTGACATGAGGGACACGGGCTCTCTGATGTGCTTCCTAGAGAGGTTTGGTTGGTTGTCTCCTTTTTTCCCAGATGTTCCCTTGAAATATTCCACATCCTCCGCTATATTGTTAGAGCTGCTTCTACCCTGAGACTCATTCTTTTCAACAATAGCCCGTGTATTTCTTTTCTTTTTGGGGGGGATTTTTCTTTTTTGTTGACCTTATTGGGGTTACATTGGTTAATAAAAGTATACAGGCCTCAGGTGTACAATTCTGTAACACATCATCCGTATATTGTATTGTGTGCTCACCACCCCAATCCCATAGCTTTCAAGTTTGCCACTAGATGGCAGGCTGGAGAGTTGGGAATAAAGCAAAGTCAAATTATAGGTTATTAGTTACAAAGCTGTGGAGAGTGAGGTGGCTGCCTGCCATTTAGAAAGTAGTTTAAAAACACGACCAACCAGGAAGAATCAGTTGGGTTGTCAGGGAATGCAAGTTGTGGTTTTCAGCTCTGCCAGGAAGCATGCTGTGTGACCCGCGAAGTCCCTTAGTGTCTCTGGGCCTCAGTTCCCCACTTGCACAAAGCAGGAGGAAGGACTTCATTAGATGTGTGGTTTTAAATTTTGTCCAGGATGCGGGGGGGGGGGGGCTGGAAGTCATGGGGCTGTTTATAAAACCCCATAAAATATGTCTCTCCAACCCACCCCTGCAGGTCTCTGTCCTGGCCAGTCAACCACTAATGGAGAAATTAAAGGAGAAAGGATGGAGGGGAAGCTTTGGGAGGGAGGAAGGATGCAGACTTTGAGTTAGGAGGTGGTTGCTTGCTGTGTGACCTTTCATAAGTCACTAGCTTTTTCTGGGCATTGGCAAAATGGAGCTGGGTTATCCCTAAAAATGCCCCCTTCTGGCATTAGCTGACTCCAGGGCTCACCTGACCTATACACCCTTAAGCCTGCGCAGTGCCTCCCAGAGCCTACTGGCCAAGCCATTTAAATATGAAAGTGGATTTTTTTCCCCTCCAGTGAGAAACTAGGGCAGCCACTGCTAAGGCCTGAGCCAGCTGAGTCTGAGCTGCTGGCCCACATGTGCACCCGGCCACAGCACACCCCCAGCCCAGGCTGGAGGGGGGAGGTCCTGAGGCCTGGGGAATTCAGGGGCAGCAGGGGAGATGCTGAGCCTGGCCTAGGCCACTGCTCATCCCCACTTCCCCAGACCCCCATCCAGCCACAACCCCTGGTTCAGCAAGAATCATTTCCATGCAGTGGCCGCTGGGCTGGGCCTTGGATGGGGTGGTGCAGGGAGGCAGAAAGCGAGCTCTCGGGGCAGGGCCCACAGACAAGGCAGCAAAGCTGACAGTGCTTCGGGAAAGGCCACCATCAGTCTCCAGCTGCAGAACCAGGAACTGGAGATTTGCTCTGAACTGACAGGCACAGGGTCTCATCCCTCCACTTGCCTGCTGTGAGATCCTGTGCAAGCCACGCTTCTTTCTGGGCTTTCAGTTCTCCTACGATAAAATGGGGTTAATAATAACAATTTCCATATGGTTTTGTAAGGATGAACTACCATAATGTTTGTAAAGAGCTTAGAGGAGAGCTTCGTATGCAGTAAGTGGTTAATCACTGCTAATGTTAGGAAGAGGGGCTAGGAGATTGAGGAGGCAGGCTGGTGGCATCAGGACGTCTTTGCAGAATCTGGTATTGGAAGACGCTCGCCTAGCACACAGAGGGTTGGGAAGGTGTTCTCACCAGACAACCCACATATGCAAAGTGGAGAGGAGGAGCCAGCCAGGGAACAGTGTGGCTGGGCAGGGGACTGCAAGCGGGTAGAGCGGGAGGTGACTTCCCAAATCTTCCAGAGAAGTACCAATAATGATAAATGGCTACAATTTAGCAGGTGCTTACAACAAATCCATCACAATGCCTTACACAGGTGGTAGTATTTCATCTTCACAACAGCCGTAGGATATTGGCCTACTTTACAGATGGAGAAACTGAGGCAGAGGGAGCTTGAGTAATCCACCAAAGCCGCACAGCTGGCCAGGGGCAGAGTGAGCATTTGAACCTGTGCTTGCACAATTCGAGGGCTTTTTACTCCTTTTCATGACCTCCTTTCTCTCTTTTTAAGGTGTAGGCACCCCAGCCACCCACCTGTCTGCAGGGCATCAAGTAGGACCCCTGTCCACATCCAGGGTCAATACAGAAAGGCCCCATAGGCTGAAATGATGCCCTCCAGGACCCCTCTGAATGCCTGTCACTGTAAGGATGCAGAGTTCTCATGGTACCGGGTCCTATGCAACCTGAATGGGATGAGTCAGGGCAGGAGGCAGGCTAGTATAGTGGCCAGCACAGAGCACGGCCTTGGTCCTGTGTTAATTAGCTGCAGGGCCTGGGTAAAGATTCTTCTCTTGCTTTGGTCCCTGTCTGCACAATGGGGATGGCACCCAGCAACTCCATGTGGGTTAGACTGCACTGCCAGGTGGAAAACAGGTGCCCCACGAACTGTCGCATCCCAGCTTTCCTCACAAGGAAGGACCCCAGTGACAGGACTGTAGCATCCAGGGAAGTTAGACCAGGGTTTGTGTCTAGGATCTTGTCCAGTACCTTGGCTCCATCTCTAATGCCTCAATTTCTCCAGCCATCCATTTCTAGACCATGAGGCAGCAAACTGTGCCCAGTGAAGGTGTTGATGCTGCACATCGATGTTGTGTGAGTCTCATACTTCTGAGATTGGGGAATTAGCCTTGTTGAGAACCACAGACTCTTAGAATCATCCAGCTGTAGAATCTTAGACTCTTGGTTTTAGAAGAAGTCTCAGAACGGTTTGGTCCTAGAGGCGCAGGGTTTTTGATTGCCTGTCAATTGAGGGCCCTGGACTTGTGGCCGGCTCTGGGCCCTTCCAGCCCAGGCCCGCTCTGGCTCTTCCTGCGAGGTCCATGCAGGACCCGGCCAGCAGTGCTGAGGATGGAGGAGCAAGGCTCTGGGGCTTCTTCTTGGACTCTATCTTGTGGGCTTTCTGTTGGAAGGAAGTTCGGAGACTCACTTTGAAACAGAGCTTGATGAAAATCTCCATGTTTTCACTTAGAGTGTGTGTTTACTTGGAACCTGGGGAGGGGGGGGGGTGGAGCTGAAGGAGGCTCTGATCCCAGGCACAACTTGGACTTCAGGGCTGTCTGTTCTTAGCACCCACAAGAGGTGCCCACGCCACCCTGTGGGAGAGATGCCTCGCTGCTCCCCTGGGGATGGAAAGAGGTGGGGAGAGAGGAGGGAAGATGGAGTGAAGGGGCCTGATTTCCCCCTGGGGATCAGCCTTCTTTGAAGAGATGGAGGTGGGAGAACATCTGGTGAGAACCTGACTCAGGAACAGGAAAAAGCAGCCAGGACTGTGAAAGAAGAAATGATGGGAGGTGGGTGCAAGGTAAAGACAGACCCCCCCCACCTCCCAGGGTCACATTTACTCTACAAATCGGCATGGGTGAATGACTCCCAGGTGGGATAGCAGATCAAGAGAGTGGGCCACTATGTATTCATTCATTTATTCATCCATCCATCCATCCATCCATCCATCCATCCATCCATTTATCCGAAGGAGCATCCACTGAGGGGCCACTGGGCTAGGCTCTGGGTCAAATGTGGGGTCATGAAGAAGATGCAGATGCAGCCCCTTCTCTGCAGGCAGCCATGTGAGCCAGGCGCTGTGGCCCGTGGGAGATGTGCGCTCTAATGGAGGCAGCAGGGGCCAAGGGGAACGGCCCCATGTACTTTGAGGAGACTTCATAGAAGAGTGGGCACAGGATGTTTGAAAAGTGGGTAGATTCCTGTGACTCAGTGGGTGTGGGGACCTTCAGTGGGACACAGGCCCAACCCACACCCCAGGACATGAGCATGGTGGTCTTGGGAAGGAACCCAAGGCCTCTCCTGGGACGGAGGGTGAAGGAGTTGCACGCTCCTTGGCTGGGTTTTGTTTCCTATCTCAGGAATGGGCACTGAGGCCCCTCATCAGCATATAGGTGCCCCCAGCTGAGCTGGGACAGTAGTGTGTCCCCAGGCTAGCTTGAATGTTGCCTGGCCCGCCCTAGGCACCCACCGTGTCCCTGATTAATTGGCTTTGGAAGTGACAGAAGCAGCAGATGGCCTTTCCTGGTCACTCAGCACCCTCCACTCACCTGGCCAGACCAGAGACAGAGGGGAGCACCTGGCCAGGCTGCAGCCCTGGCCCCTCTTGCCCTCGGCCTGACTCCCCTCCTCTTGGCTGCAGGCTGTGCCCGGCAGAGGCTGTTGCGAGTCCTGCTGTTTCTACATGAGCTGGCTTGGCAGAGTGTCTGTGCTAATCTGGGCTGACAGCTCCTGTCTGCGGAGGGCACCCCGGACCTCCAGGGAGATGCCTCTCAGGAAGCACACCCGCCATCTCCTCCAAGGTCCCTTACTATCACCAAAGAGTTCCCTTGCCTGGCTGCTGCCCAACTTCCTTTGAACAAAGGGTCCTGTCTAGGGGTCGCCTATTAAAAGGGGTGAAAAGGTTGAGCAGCTCCATCACTTTGCTCATCTGTTTCCTCCTAGTTCTATTTTTTTTAGGGGAGAGCGGGGAGATAGTGAGGCAGACTCTCGCATGTGCCCCAATGGGATCCACCCGGCAACTCTATCTGGGGCCAATGCTTGAGTACTAAGCTATTTTTAGCACCTGAGACTGACACACTTGGACCAGAGCTATCAGTGCCCGGCCCATGCCACTAGCTGCAGGAGGGGAAGAGGGAGAGAAGAGGGAGAGGGTGGGGTGGGAGAAGCAGATGGTCGCTTCTCATGTGTGCCCTGACTGGGAATCGAACCCAGGGCATCTATATGCCGCGCTGATGCTCTATCTACTGAGTCACCAGCCAGGGCCAGTTTATGACTTTTAAATACCATCCAGAGACTGTCTCTACCTTGGTGCCACCCACATGGTGCTCCAGGCCACATTCCTCTCTCCTGATCCCGAGATCATACAAAATGACTGTGCATGGATATATACCAGGTGCCTCATCTGTCCAAATGGAGCCCCATCTCCAGTGATGGCCGCTCCATGCCTCTGGCCTTGAGCCCTGAACCTTGGAGATGTCTCAACTCCTCTCTTGCTTCTATGCCCCACATCCCATCCTTCTTCTCAACTTTCAAAATATCTCCAGAATTTAGCTATACCCCTCCCCCTACTTTCACTGCCTTCATCATCAGGATTCAAGCCAGATGTGCATTATCATGATGGCTGGTGGGTGATGGATGGAACAGGCTGGGCAGGACTGAGAAGAGCAGATGGACGGACAGCCCAGTCTCTACCCTGGAGAGTCACAGAGGAAGCCCAGCATCTGACCTGGACAATCTCAGCAAGGAAGGCATGGGTTTGGGGCCGCATCTCTCCTGGATTCCATCCTCAGTGCTTCCCATTTCTGTCCCGGGGGAAGGCAGGAGCTGCCGTCAGGAGGCAGCCAACCATGTGACCAGTGTCATGATCCTGGCCCTGGAGCCCACAAGCCTGGCCCTCTTTCCAGAGATGAGAGTGCACATGTCAGGGTCACACGCAGGCATGTGTGCACGATCCCACGAGTGTTATCTCCTGACAGGTCACCCCAGTCCCTTCTCACCTGCAGCTGTGGTGATCATTTCAAGCTCCTCAGATCTCTTTTCTCTTCTGCTCATGACATTGGAGAATGAAAGGCAGAGTCCTCATGCTGACCTTCCCCCCCTTGCTCGCTCCCCTCCAGTCTCACTGGCTTTCTCATTTTTCCTCGACTGTGTCTGGCTCACTCTTATCCCTGGGCCTTTGCCCTGGCTATTCCCTCTGCCTGGAGAGCTCTTCCCCAGGTGTGCATGCAGCTGGCTCCCTCACCTCCTTCGAGTCTCTGCTCTATGTCTTCTTGCCAGGAAGGTCCTTCTTGGCCCCCATTTTATGCCAAACTGACCCCTGACCCAAACCTGGCACTCCTTACTTCTTCTCCTTTTCCACTTTTTGTTTTAAAGTGCTCAGCAGCCAACAAACAGGGAAATGTACTTACTTACTTGTTTGTTGTTTTCTTCCTGTCTCTCCTTACTACCAGGACTGTCTGCTTCATGAGAGCAGGTGGCTGTGTTGTTGTTTTTTTTTAATCTGCTGTATCCCTAGGGTCTAGAATAGTGTCTGACACATAGTAGGTACTCACTAAATATTTGTATAATGGATCTATTCACTCACCCATCGCTCCTTTATTTATTCAAGCTGCCATCCTCAGAGACTACTCTGTGCCAGGCCCTGGGCTGGATTGGGGGATGAGGATCACCCCTCCTGGGCCTGCTTTAGGATGCTCCTGGTTTATTTGGGAGGCAGAGCTGTGAACCAACAAAGGCCAGAAGTATAATGAATGCTGTGATGGGGGGAGGGGACTGAGGAAGCTCATTGCGGGGGCACCAGCCTAGCCTGGGGACCAGAAAAGGTGACCACTCAGCTAGAGTCTTAAAAAGGAGAAATGGCCTTCCGAGCATGTTTATGGACTTGGAAGTGACCCAGAACCACAATGGGAAGTGGGTCAGTCTGGCTGGGTCACACCAACACAGACCTCCGCCTGCCTTGGAAATGGGCCTAGAATTGCCCCGAGGCAACATAATAGTAACAGGAACTCTTTCTTATGTCAGAGAGTTGGGGAGGCAGGGTAGGTGGGAAGCAGAATGTGTGCAAAGGTGGGGAGTGGAGGTGGTGCTAGGGGCATCTGCCAGCCTAGTTGGAGCTGCAGGTTCAGTATGGCAAGATGGACACAGGGAGTTAGGCTGGGGCCAGATTGTGGGGCCTGTGAGCGGGGAGTGGGCAGGTGGGATAAGCATTTGTACTTTCCTGTTGTGGGGGTGGTGGGTTGCTGACAGCTTCTGACTTCAGGGGGGCTCCCCCTTCTGAGGTGTCCTTGCCCCTTGTTATTCCTGAGAGCCTGGCTGGACAGGACCCACTGTCCTCTATTTCTATAGATGAGGCCACTGGGGCTCAGAGAGGGCAAGATCTGCCTTGAAACTACCCAGCCAGGACTGAGACCCAGGTTTTCTGTCTTGGGTTGACGCTCCAGGTGCTCACTAGGGTAGGGGCTGCACTGGATGTCCTGGGGACTCCAGTGTCCTCTTTCTCTTCTTGGCTGGAGGAAGCAGGGACCTCAGTCGCACTCATGGAGTTGTCTGCAGACTGTCCGTATCAGGCCCATCTGGCTTGTACACTAGGCTGAAGGCCAGAAACATCACTAAGAGCAGAATTAAGTAAGCTCCAGGAGGGCTTCATGGCTACTGGGGGGTGAGAATCAGAGAAGGCTGCCTGGAGAAGGAGGTCTTGGTTGTGGGAAGATGTGGAGGGTGATGAGTGGTCTGAAGTAGGTGGTGACAGGTCTTGAAGGCAGCCTCCCTGTTTCTGTCTCTCTTTCCATCTCTGTTCTGTCTCCATTTTCTCTGTCTCTCTCTGTTTCACTTTCTCTTTCTCTGTCTTTCTGTATCTCTCTCCTCACTCTGCCTCCATCTCCAATGCCCAGTGCCAGAGGACTGAGGGCAGAGCAGAACCATTCGACTTGCCTGGGCTAATTACTTGGCTTTGGGCATAAAAGGAGGATTAGCCAGGGTCTCTCAGGGTCCTCCCTGACTCCCTAATTCCATGGCTCCCTGTCCCCGGCACAGAGGTAATGAACTTGTTGCTTAGTCCCTAATTAGCTAATTATGCCTTGACTGCATGGCCCTGGGACTCCCTGGGCCCCAGGGAAGAGCTCAGCTCAATAGAGGGAGGTGGGAGTGAGGAGGGATCCAGTTGCCATTCAGGGAAGTCAGGCAGGCAGGTTTTCAGGAGCCTTTCAGAATTTTAATATCCTGGAGAACAAGGGAAATGTAATTAATTGAGCAACAAAGGCTGGGCTCGGGGGAGCAGCCAGGCGGGGATTGTACTGAGCCACCTCCTCGCCTCCCTGGGCCTTTCTGATCCAGCCCCTTGCAGCTGCTGCCTGGCCCTGTGCTGCCTCCGGCCCCTGTCCTGGCCTCCAGGAGTCCCCCTCTTGTTTAAATCCCAGAGCCCAGGAAGACTCGCCTGCTTAGAAATCTGCTGACTGGCCTCCCCAACCAGTGACCTAGCACACAGAGCCCCACACTCCTTAGACCCCTCCTTCCCCTGGTGCACTCTCTGAATGGTCACACCTCTGTGCCTTTGCCATAACTCCTGTCATGTGGAAAGCCCAGCTCAAGTCAGCCCCTCTGGGAATGTGCCCAGAACTGCCCCACTCCCAGGCATGGTCCTTTCCCCCCAACACGGCAGTTCCCTGACCTCCTGCTGCTAGACTACAAGTTCGGAGGGGGTGAAAAATGGGATTTGTTTGTTCTTGCCCCCCCCACCCCCAGGTAGCCAGTACTGCACCTGGCATGCAGCACTATTGATAAGTGTTTGAGAAATGAATGAATGGTGGGACACCGGAAAGGCCTGTGATGACTTCCTTTACACTCAGATGGATTATAGGGCTCTTGTTGTCCCTCCTCTCAACGTCCCCTGGCTACTCTTGCTGGGGCACATGTGGGGAGCTGAGGTGTTGGGCCCTCACTTACCATGCCCTGTTCTCAACTGCCTGCAAGGGAGCCCCGTGCCTCTCCTGAGAGGGGACTGACCTAATTCTGTGGGGAGAGAGCATGGGGGTGGGCATTAATTATTGATTTAGAACCCACTCCACACAAAGCTCATGATGCAAATCCGAAATAATCACCCTTGTTAATAACCACCTCAGCATCAACCCTGGGATAAATAAAAATTTAGACAGGGCCATTGTTCTCCTTGTCACCACCTTTCCATCCTCCCCTCTCTTATCTTCCACTCTCTCCCCAAGACTTGTCACTTCATGCATTCATGAGCAGTCATTCAACAATGTTGTTCTGGGCCAGGACCTGCTGGGTTCTGGGAGCATGGAGGGGACTCAGACACAGGCCCTGAACCCAGAGGCTTACAGCTCAGTGGAAGAGACAGGAGCATAATCAGATAGCTATACACCAGGGCTAGAAGAAGACCAGTTGTTGATGGGGCCTTCACGGTGTGCAGGATGTACCTGGCAGCCAGGGCTAGGTCAGAGGTGCTGAGATTATGCAGAGCAGAAGAGAGAACGAGAAACTCTACATGGGATGGAACGAGAAATAGTCTGGGAAGGCTTCACAGAAAGAAAGAGCTTCAGCTGGGCTGTGGTGGCTGAGTAGGAGTTTTCCAGACACAGGAGAGATGGAAGAGAGAGAGAATAGGATGAGTGATAGCAAGGAGGTGTGAAATCCTGTCGTATGTTTAGGGAACTTCAAATGATTTGGAATTGCATAGGGTGCAAATTGGTGAGAGAGAGGGAGAGAGAGATGAATCTAGAGAGGTAGTCAGTGCTGGATCTCATAAGACCTTAGGGGGTGTACAAGCAAGGGTGCGTATCTGCCTTTGACTCTCTTCGGGGCCAGCATGGACCTTTTCTCGGAAAAATTTACGCATCATACCTGCATCTTTTACAGCAATTTCGTAAGGTTCACGAACCACCATCCAGGGACTACCCCACAGCTTCCGTAGGTGATAGGAACTTGAGATTCTTATGCATGGTAGTCCAGATCTGTGTTCTGGAGTGGCTGTTGTCAGGACTCAGCCCCTCTCTGTCATGAGCTCTGTATTTCCTGGGCTGGCTTCAACATCAGGCAGGCACTGTCCTCCCTAGGCTTCTAGATGGTCCTAGAAGCTCCAGGTTTAACTCCTCCCAGCTTGTAAACTCTGCAGAAAGAGAGCATTTTCTTCCCTCTAATTCCAGCGGAAGTCTCAGGGCTAATCCTCAATGGTCCTGGCTGGGGTCACTTGCCCATCCAGGACCAATCCCTGGGGCTGAGGGAACAGAAAATGCTGACTGGCCAGGCCTAGGTCATGTGATCTCTATGTCAGCCCACCCAAACCACAGGGACTGGAGTTGGGGAATGATGCTGTTTTCACAAGACTGGGGAAGGTGGCTGGGCAAAAATCACAAAGGGTTCCCACCTGTCTGGGGCTTGCCCTCCTATGGGTTCTCCAGCGATCAGAGAGGCTGGATTCCATGCGTGGAGTCAAGAATGGATCACATACTAAAGTCATTGCAGTGGATGGTATCACCCAGACCTGGGAGAGCAAGTCAACTTCACAGGTGGGAGATGGGTAGGGAGGGCTGAGCTGTGGAGAGAGGAAAAGCATGGAGGGTGTGGATGGGTCAGCCCAGGGCAGGGCAGGGTGGAAGGGAAGGATGGGGAAACAGATGTGAAGACTAAATATGTAGAGTGGAGCTGGAATCTAGGTGTATTCTTCATTTTCTCTGGAGTTTGGGAGCCCCAGGGTTAGCTGAAGGTTGAGTGTGGCCCTTGAGGTGGGGACTTTTGCAGGGTGGCTATTGTCTTCTTGGGCCCCTTTGCTGAAGGGCCTTCTCCTCTGAGAGGGAAAGGGCCTGGCTCAAGGTCCTACAGGCCAGCAGGACAGGATTTGAATCAGGAAATCAGAGGCTGTGTGCTTTCTACAGGCTTTTTCTTCCTACCTACCAGGTTTCAGGATGTCAGCCCTCCGGGATGTGACTAACAGATTCTTCTCTCCTCCCCATGCCTGCCTGAACCCCCTCTCAGGTCTCTGGGTCGCCCTTCCTGGGGGCTTCTGTCTCCATTCCCTTTTCCCCATTCTTTCCCCTTTTTGCTGCCGGCTTGGCTGGTTCATTGCAGCTCTTTCTTTTTTTCTTCTTTCTTTCTTTCTTTCTTTCTTTCTTTCTTTCTTTCTTTCTTTCTTTCTTTTTCTTTCTATCTTTCTTTCCTTTTCTCTTCTTTATTTTTTATGAGAGATAGAGAGAGAGACAGACAGGAAGGGAGAGAGATGAGAAGCATCAACTCATAGTTGCATCACTTTAGTTGTTCATTGATTGCTTTCTCATATGTGCTTTGACTGAGGGGCTCAAGCTGAGCCAATGACCCCCTTGCTTAAGGCAGCAACCATGGACTCAAGCCAGCAACCTTGGGCTTCAAGCCAGTGACCTTTGGGCTCAAGCCAGTGACCTTGGGATCATGTCAATAATCCCGCATTCAAGCTGGAGAGCCTGCACTCAAGCTGGATGAGCCTGCGCTTAAGCTAGTGACCTTAGAGGTTTGAACCTGAGACCTCAGCGTTTCAGGTTGATGCTCTAACCACTGCATCACTACTGGTCAGGCTGAAGCCGTTTCTCAGGAAGGCAAAGGGCCTCTTCTCCTGACATCAAGCCATATATGAGTATGAGTTACTTGCTGGCCATGTGTCTTGTGTAGGTGACTCTGTCTGATTCCATCATGCAGTGGGCTGGGTCACGGGTGATTTTGACTGGTACTGGTGTGTCCTGGCATGCTCAGGGACCTTTGACTGCCCTGGAGATGAAGGGCATTTAGGACACGTTCATTAGGCACCTGCTATGCCCATCCTGGTTGGGTGCTGGGCATAGTGAGCTGAGCCAGCCTTGGTCCCAGGCCCTGGATACTGAAAAGAGTGCTAGGCTTAGTGTCAGGACACCTGGTTTAAGTCCAGACTCTGCCATTTTCTAGCTGTGTGACCTGAACAAGTAGCTTCAGTTCTATGAACCTCTAGTTGGCTCTTCTATAAAACAGGGATAATATTACCAGCCTCACAGAGTTGTCATGAAGACTGAAGGAGGTCATATTTGTGTATTATTCAGAAGAGTGCTTGGCACATAAAAGGTGCTCCATAAATGCCTGCTTATTCATCCACAATCTAGTGGAAGTGCAGTGGGGCCCAGAGCCATTTCCATGGCCTCTGGGTGGAGGGGCAGATACCAAGGAGAATGTTTCTCTGGTGGCCACAGAACAGGCTGGGAACAGTAAGGAGCCCTGGGCCACGTGTCTCTGCCTCCCCTCTCCCTGCCCCTCTCTCTGTTTCTCTAACCCTGGTCACCTCCCCCTCTTTGGGCCCTCTGCTCCCTGTCTGACAGTCCCTCCTCCCTCTGCATCCCAGGTATGCGGATCCTGGTGAACCTGCTCCTGGACACGCTGCCCATGCTGGGGAACGTCCTCCTGCTCTGCTTCTTCGTCTTCTTCATCTTTGGCATCATCGGCGTGCAGCTCTGGGCAGGCCTGCTGCGTAACCGCTGCTTCCTGGAGGAGAATTTCACCATGTGAGTCAGGCCCTGCCACCCAGGTGGCCCTTGGCCAGCTTGACCTTGGGCACCTGTGGTGCTGAATATTTCAGGGCTAGGGAGGTCTCTCCTTTGAGCACCTGGTCCCAATCCTTGTTCCCAGGGGTGCAGCGAGATCAAGGGATGTGCCAAGGTGAGTTGGTGATGTTTCTCTCCTGAGTGGCTGGACGCTGACATGAGCACACAACACCTCCGAGCTCTCAAAATTGTTATACACAAAGTCCCGGTGCAAACTAGGCCCTTAGATACCCATTCAGCTCCTAGTGACTCTTACTTAGAGTCTTACACAGTTTTTAACTTGGTAATTGGGAGTCGGGGCTAACAGAATGGAAGCAGCAGACTACAGTCGACCCTTGAACAACATATGTTTGAACTGCACTAGTCCACTTACACGCAGGTTTTACAATAAATATATTGGGGAATTCTTTGGAGATTTGCAACAATTTGAAAAAACTTGCAGATGAACCTCAGGATTTTTAAAACAATGTGTTTTTTTTCCTCCAACTTACTGTAGTATACAACATAAAATATATGCTAAGCAACCGTTTATGTTATTATTGGTAAGGCTTCCAGTCAACAGTAGGCTATTGATAATTAAGTTTTTGGGGAATCAAAAGTTTTATGTGGGTTTTCCACTGCACAATCTCTGTGCTGTTTAAGGATTCACTGTTGAATTGTTCACTGTCAGATAGGAGAGCAAAGGCAGTTAAGACCCAAGAAATGATGCTGACAGGGAGAAAGCAGATAGAAAACTTCAAAAGCAGATGTGGAACCTGGTTCTCTAATCACAGCACAAACATTTCTTCCTGTTAGTGACTCTGAGTCATCAAGGAAAGGTCAACTCACATATGGCTCTCTCTGTCTAAAACCAGGGGGTGGCTACTCCTCAGACACGACTGTCAGGAGTTGTTTAAACAGAAATCAAGCTTTGGCTTTTGGAGGTGCTGGGTTGAATTGTCTGAGAAATTTGACACCTACAGAGTCCCAGCAGTGAGGGATCAGCCACATCTCTAGCATTAATGCAGATGTGTCTGCAGATGAGTGTATGTTCATTGTCAGATGCATTAGTGCATCTCTGCGCCTGCGGTGTGCCGGGCCTGGGGGAGACACTAGGGAAGCACTTCCATTCATCCTCTCACTCGACAAATGCACCCAAGTGGCTGCTCCCACCATGCCTGTGACCAAGTAGATGGTGGAGTTCCTGCCCTTGGTGAGCACCCAGGCAGGGTGCTGGTCGCAGGTGCCTCCACTGAGTGGCTTTCACGGACCAGGGATGGATGCAGGAGGCCTGGGGACACTGTATAGGGGGGGCTGAATCCCTCATGACCTGTTGGTTGTAAAGATGGAGCTAAACCAGAACCAGGGTTAAGGTTGGGGAAGGGGCTGTGTGGGAACAGTGGGTCCTGTTGGGGGAGGGTGCCTATACTTGTGTCAGTCATCCAGAAAGCAGGACCTGAGTCAGGGCCTGGGATGGCAGGAGAGGGCACTGCTTCTCCTGGCCTGGTTTTCAAAGATAGAGACGTGTAGGTATGAACTCTCAGCTTTGGGCGTTCTCAAGACACATCCAGGCCCTTCTGTCCCCTGTGGATCTGTCCCTGGGTCACTCCGTAGCCACCTCTTCCCATCATCCCAGTCCAGCTCCAGCATTGCCTCCTCCTGGAGACCTTCTCTCACCGCCCGCACCAGACAGTCATGCATGAACCTGCTTGATTTTCTTCTTGACACTATCTCTGTCTGAAATGACCTCGCTTGTGAGCTTATTTACCTGGTTGTTGGGTATATCTCTAGACCAATTTATTTATGTTTATTTACTTGGTTAGCCATGTAGTGTTCCTGTGTGATGGGAAATCCAAACTGAGTCTAAGAGAGAAGAAGAATCTTGCTCCAGGGCGAGCTTGGCCAAGTCAGAGCTAGAATCAGAACCTGGGTTCCTCCGACTATTGACTAACCCATGAGAGTGCTCAAAGCATCCCTCCAGGTGCATAAGCCCCTGGGGAGAACAGAGATGGTGAGTTTGAAGGTTTTCAATGAACGCACAATCAGGACAATGTCGTCCAGCTAAGAAGTGACTGGGCCCAAAATCTGAGCATGTTTGGTGTTCTCTGCACAGCACCTGCTCCCTTCTTCCAGATTTTGTCTGGATGTGAACATGCATATACACTGCTGTTTACATCCCCGACTGGTTTTTACACTGTAAATTGCTTTGGCAGTGCATCCTGAGCATGTTTCACATCTGTATTTCTCATTCCACAGGTGAACCACAGTTTGTCTGGCCAGCCCCTTTTGAGGGACCTTGAATGGTCTTCAAGTTTCTACTCTTACATACAATTAATAATGAGAAATTTACATTTTTTTCTTTTGATACCGAGTCTTCAGGAAGTTTATTTGTGTTTATGGTGTGAGGTAGGGATCTATTTGTATTATTTTCCACATGGATAGCAATTGTGCCAACACCATTTATTGTTTAGTCCTCATTCCCCATAGATCTGAAAAACCATCTCTGTAATATACTAAGTTCTTTTTTATACGTGGGTTTGTCCCTGTGTACTGTGATGTTCCATGAATCTTTCTGTTCTGGTTACAATACCACTGGATTAACAATTGTAGTTGTATTTTGTTGTCTTGTAGGGCTCAACTCCACTCATATTTCTTGTTTTAAAAAATTGTCTTGGCTTCGGCTAAGTGGTAGAGCATCAGCCCAGCATGTGGAAGTCCCAGGTTCAGTTCCTGGCTGGGGCACATAGGAGAAGTGCCCATCTGCTTCTCCATTCTTCCCCCTCTCCTTTCTCTCTTTCTCTCTCTCTGTCTCTCTCTCTCTTTCTCTCTCTCACCTTCTCACAGACAAGGCTCCATTGGAGCAAAGTTGGCCTGGGTGCTGAGGATGGCTCCATGGCCTCCATTTCAAGCACTAGAATGGCTCCAGTTGCAATGGAGCAGCACCTCAGATGAGCAGAGCACCGCCCCCTAGTGGGCATGCTGGGTGGATCCCAGTCGAGCGCATGGGGAGTCTGTCTCTCTGCCTCCCTGCTTCTCACTTCAGAAAAATACCCCCCCCCCAAATTTTTTTTGACTGTTCTCTCATCTAGATAAATCCCAGAACCAACTGGCCAGGTTCCACAGACAAAATCATGTTGAGATTTTGATTGGGATACCATTGAATCATAGATTAACCCTGTAGGAGGGTAGGATGGGGATTGTTATCTCTGCTTTACAGATGAGGAAATCGAAACCCAGAGAGGGAAAGCACCCACTCCAAAGTCCTGTACATAGGAAGGTTAGATCAGTAAAATTCAGCATCAGTTTATTGAGCACCTACTCTGAACTGACCAAATAGTGTGTGGGGCTTGGGATGCTGAGACCCAGTCCTTCTCCTAAAAGAGCCCAGCCTCCCAGGGAAGTTGGGTGCATATGTCCCAAGAGCAATAGTGGAGGCATATGCAGGGCAAGGTCTGGCCACAGGGGGCTCAGGATCAGCCCTGCTTGATCCTGGGGAAGCTCCCTCAGGGAAGCCTCCTGGTGGGAGTGACTCTTGAGCTGACCACAGTGGTTCTGGGGGTGTTTTTGTGACCATGTCAGAGGAGGGGAAACGTGTCCCAGGCAGTGGGAACAGCATGTGCAAAGGCTTAGAGTCAATGGCAGTGACCTCTTCCCTTCTCTTTTACCCACCATCACATCTGGACAGACAAGGGGATGTGGCCCTGCCCCCCTACTACCAGCCGGAGGAGGACGACGAGATGCCCTTCATTTGCTCCCTTTCGGGGGACAATGGCATCATGGGCTGCCACGAGATCCCTCCGCTCAAGGAACGGGGCCGTGAGTGCTGCCTGTCCAAGGATGATATCTATGACTTCGGGGTGGGGCGCCAGGACCTCAATGCCAGTGGGCTCTGTGTCAACTGGAACCGCTACTACAACGTGTGCCGCACGGGCAGCGCCAACCCCCACAAGGGCGCCATCAACTTTGACAATATTGGCTATGCCTGGATTGTCATCTTCCAGGTGAGGCCACTCAGGCTGGGTACCCACACCCCTGCTGGGGCCTGGGGGGCTGAGGCTTGTGAGAGGGGCTGGAGTCAGCAGCTTCGCCTGCCAAGCAGTGCTCTGTGCTAGACATCTGCTACCACTTTCATTGAAATCTGCCCAACTTGCTGGTACAATAGGTATTCTCATGCCCACATTACAGACAGAGCAACTGAAGTTCAAAGAAAGGGCTGTAGGACCTTGGGTGCATCGCTTGATGTCTCTGCACCTCAGTTTTCACATCTCTAAAGTGGATAACAGTTCCCCTCCACTTTGAGTGGCTGAGAACAATGAGCCGATGATGTGAGCAGAGCAGTCACCCAGTGTGCAGTGAGTGCTCTGTCAGGACCACCTTCCCGCTGTCCTGCTGTCGTCAGAAGGAAGAAGGGGCAGGAGGAGAGGGTGGTGGCGAGAAGCCCCTGAGGAGGCAGGTTGTGTGTGTCCCTACTGAGGTGGCTGCTCTCCTCACTCTGCTCTGGGGAGCGGCAGGGTCACAGAATCCAGAGCTTTCAGGCGTGATGGTGCCAGCCTGGCAGCTGCATTCTGGGACCTCCGGCCAGGGAGGGTGGGTGGGCTTCCCAGGGGCTCTTGCTTTGTGCATTTTCCAGAAATGAACAAGACAGCAGTGCTGGGGAGGGCCCTGTGCCAAAGCTGCTTCACCTCCTTCTCTGGGAAGGAAGGTGTGGGGACATTCACACGAGCCTCATCACTGCCATACTCCCAGGCGTGGCTAAGCTGCAGCACAGCCCTGCTAGGTGGGCCTGTTAGCCTCACACACTGGAGAGAAGGAGCTGAGGTGTGGAGCAGCAGCTGGAGCCCAGGAAGCCCTCCTTCAGGCTTCCAGTCTTGGTGTGGTAGACTGGAAAAGGGGTGGGTGCTGGAGTGACAGGGACTAGGTCAAGTCTTTGTTCCACTCTGGCTGTGTGACCTTGGGCAAGTGCCCTCACCTCTCTGAACTTGTTTCTTCACTTGTATAATGAGCATGTGGATGCTGTCCTGTATAAGATGTAGTGTATGTAAAGCATCCTAGCACACAGTAGGGCCTTGTCTGGGGCACTACTTTTGCTGCCTGCCTTTCCTGAGAATCAGCCTGGCTTAGGCCCTCTCTCCCTGTCTGTCCTGTCCTGGCTGCAGGTGATCACTCTGGAAGGCTGGGTGGAGATCATGTACTACGTGATGGATGCCCACTCTTTCTACAACTTCATCTATTTTATCCTGCTTATCATAGTAAGTGTCAGAGAAGCTGAGCCTCTCTGGGCAAGCTCAAGGACCCATGGATAAGGGGACAGAGTTAGGGGGGGAGGGAGTTAGTAGTTCCAGGGAACTCCTCAGAGCCAGAACAACTGGGTGGGAGAGAGCAGGAGGGACAATTTTTTTTTTTTTTGTATTTTTCTGAAGCTAGAAACGGGGAGAGACAGTCAGACAGACTCCCGCATGCGCCCGACCGGGATCCACCCGGCACGCCCACCAAGGGGCAACGCTCTGCCCACCACGGGGCGATGCTCTGCCCCTCCGGGGTGTCGCTCTGTTGCGACCAGAGCCACTTTAGTGCCTGGGGCAGAGGCCAAGGAGCCATCCCCAGCGCCCGGGCCATCTTTGCTCCAGTGGAGCCTCGGCTGCGGGAAGGGAAGAGAGAGACAGAGAGGAAGGAGAGGGGGAGGAGTGGAGAAGCAGATGGGCGCTTCTCCTGTGTGCCCTGGCCGGGAATCGAACCTGGGACTTCTGCATGCCAGGCCGACGCTCTACCACTGAGCCAACCGGCCAGGGCCAGGAGGGACAATTTTTTAAATGCATCCCAGCAGCTATGATAGAAGGGACTCATTAGGGGAAGCTGCTGGAAGCATCCATCACTTCCGATTGTCTTCATTTCTCATTTTCCGGCATTTGAGTCCACCCTGTGGCTCCCACTCCTGTTTCTCTGTCTTGTCGTCCCTGGGAATACATGCTTTTCCTTGACCTGAGACAGGTGCAGCCCCAGAATGAAAGCTTCTCCAGCTTCTCCCTTTTTCCCCGGGGCAGGGAGACGAGAGGCTCTGAAACGGAGGCTGGGGCTGCTTCCCAAGCAGAGTTTGGAGAGGAGACCAAGCCTGTTGTGACTGTGGAGCTCCCTGAAACTCTGGGAGGGACCCCAACTCTCAGGCAGCCCTGCCTTGTGGGGGGTGACCTGGAGATGGAAGCTGGGCTCCACCTGCCTCACAGAGCATCTCCCCCACACAGTCTCCCTAGAACAAGCTCATCCACCATGTCATGCCTGACTGCAGCTGCAGCCACCATCCCCACAGTCCCCAAATGTCAAGGTGATTCACTCCTGAGAGAGTCCCCGCCGGCTCCCGGCTGCTGTGAGCTGGCTTCTCTGGCTTCCTGGTGGTGGGAGAGGGCATGCCTGGCCCTCTGGGACAACACCTCACCCTGGCCTGGTGGGACCTTGACCTGGGGGTTTAGGACAAGAGTACAGGTAACCTGAGGCATACCTGCTGTGGCTTTGCTTTGATGACTTTCTGGGGAGGCTGGGGCCTTGGAACCGTGAGATACACCCAAGGTAAAAGGAGGTGGACACAGACTTTGTTCAGTGTCGCCATTCATCCACTGGTTGGTTCAGTCACTCCCAGCACATTCAGGGAAGCCTGCACTGACCCAGGCCCTGGGCAGAGTGCTGGAAGCTGAGCAGGGAGTCAGACGGGGCCCTGCCCTGGAAGAGCTCAGTTTCATGGGGGAAAATGGGCTACAGCAGACAGTGACCAGACAGCATCTTAGGAGCCATGACAGAGGGACACCAGGGAGGCCTCTAACCTAGCCCAGAGGAGGGATGGGGGAGCAGGAGGCTTCCTGGAGGAGGGGACACCAGAATTGAGACTTAAAGGCTCGGGCTGGGGGGAGAGGGCGTGGATGTGACAGCTAGAGGAAGAGCCTGCTGGGTAGGGGTTGATCACAGAGACCCTGAAGCAGACAGAATACTCCAGCAGGGGCGACAGTGTGCCACAGGGTTGTTAGAGAAGCCTAGAATTCCAGAGAGTCTGGAGAATGCCATCGCTCCTCCTCCTGATGGAGTTAGGGGTTAATTTTGGGGTCGGTCACTATTAGCGTGACTCAGGGCGGGCCCCTCGCTCCTGAGCTCCCAGTGAAATGGAAACAGTGACAGTCCAGACAGTCTGAGTGACCATGCTGTCATTTACCCCTTCAACCCTAGACATGTAGTGTTACCTGCTCATTCCTCAGGTGAGGAGACCGTGCCCAGAGATATGAGGTACCTGGCCCGGGCCGTCATGCTAGTGATGGGTCCTTACCCCTTTGACCCAGATCTCCAGTGCTTCTTCTGATTGAAAAAGTTCTAAGCTGGTCCTGCCTGAGCTTTCCATTTTACAGATGGGGAAGTGGAGTTCCAGAGGGGATGGAGAGATGCCTGGGTCCCTCAGGGGAAGGAGTGCAGAGATGGGCTGGGCAGAAGACTGACAGTTGTGAGCTCCCAGAGGGCAGGAACTGCACCCCTCACACAGACCTGGGAGGGAGCAGGTTTCCAGGAAATGCTTGACAAAGAAATGATTGAGAGAGTGAAGGCACGGGGTATGTTCTTACCTGGGAATTTCCCCAGAATCCTCTGGGCCTGGAAGCCTCCACCTCACGACCCCAGAACCCTGGCCCCCAGCCATGCAATAGGGAAAAGAGGGGAGAGTAAAGCAGCGACTGGGGCTGCAGCCTTTATGAACCTCCTGGCGGGCAACCTGGAAGAGGATGAAACCCCACCACCACCACTCTCACTGGCAGGGTCTGAGCTCATTCAAAGGCTGAGCAAATGCCAGGGGAGAGGCCTGCCCTCTGGACAACAGAGCAGGAAGGGCCCCTGGAGCTGAGCCCTGGGACTTGAGGCGGCAGGACTGTAGAGCTCCTCCCACCATCCCATCTGAGCCCAAATAAACCACACAGGCAAACCCTTTCTTGGGTTTCTTCTCTGCTCTTGTCTGGATGCCCAGCTGGACCCAAGGGCAAGGTCATAGAGAGGGCAGGGCTGGCGTGGGACTCGGGGTCTGGATAGCCTTAGAGGGGCTGTGCCTTCCTCTTGGCCTTAGCGCCGATGTCCCAGATGAGAGGGTAGCTGTGGCCAGAGCCTAGGGCTCTAAGGGGAGCAGGTTTGGAAGCAGGTCCCAGTGGGGCCTGGGGAGCTGCCCGGGCTACTGCTGCCTGCAGCCCTGACCTCCTCTTGGAGCAAGGCCTCAGTGCTCTTTTCCTGTCCCTACCTGTGCTGTGCCTCTCCGTCCTTCCGGGCCCTCCACCCTCCTTTCTTCCTCTGTCTTCCTGTCTCAACCTGCCCCCCCCATCACTGTGTCTCCTGTGCCCTCCGTTTCTGTCCTCTCTGAGTCTGCCTCACTCTATCTCTCGGTGTCTCTCCTTGTCCTTGTGTCTCTCTGTGCACCTGTTTCTGGCGTCTGCCTCCCGCTCTGTCCTTGCCCTGTTTTATCTCTTATCTGGCCCTGCCCCTTCCCCATCTTCCTTTCTGACTCTTATCCATCTGCTTCTCGCCCTGCCTCGCCACTGTCTCCATCCCTATGTCCCTGTCTCTCTCCATCTCTCCATCTTCCTCTCGTCCCAACCTCACTTCTGCCTCTCCTCACCCTTCTATCCCCTCTGTCCCTATCCTCTCCTCCCGTTGGTCACAGGTGGGCTCCTTCTTCATGATCAACCTGTGCCTCGTTGTCATAGCGACCCAGTTCTCGGAGACCAAGCAGCGGGAGCACCGGCTGATGCTGGAGCAGAGGCAGCGCTACCTGTCCTCCAGCACGGTGGCCAGCTACGCTGAGCCCGGCGACTGCTATGAGGAGATCTTCCAGTACGTCTGCCACATCCTGCGCAAGGCCAAGCGCCGCACCCTGGGCCTCTACCAGGCCCTGCAGAGCCGGCGCCAGGCCCTGGGCCCGGGGGTCCCCACCTCCACCAAGCCCGGGCCGCATGCCAAGGAGCACAGGCACTTCAGTAAGTGGTCCCGCTTCCTGTGGCCTCCAGGGTGCTCCACGTGGGTCTCCGACTGGCGACTCAAATGGCACTGTGCACAAGCATGTCTCCCTGTCTCCCCAGCACAAGAAGAGCAGGCCAGTCCAGCAGGTTGAGAACCTAGATTTCCCCGGGGAGCTCCAGTCTGCACCCCTCTTTCCCTCTCCTTGTTTCCTGCCAGTGCCTGGCCTGGGCTGGCCCCGGGCTCAGGTTGAGTGCAGGTGGACTCAGGCTCTGTCCCTGATATTCACACTTGAAAGACACGAGCAATTATCTGTCCTCAGTCTTGCAAAACTCTAAAATCCAAGCCCCCCCCCCGCCGCACCCCTCTACTGTAGTGTAGTTGGCCTCACCCCTGCATGGGTTTCTGCTGTCACCACATGATCGCTAACACATTTGAGCAGTGACTCCTGGCCACCTGGAATAAAAGGGCCAGGCCACCCTACAAAGGCATGATATGTTGGGGACATCAGTGTCACTCTGTGATCTCCTGCTTCTGGTCCATTTTTGTCACTGGTTGTTTCTGAGAATTAACACTTTAAGCTCAGAAAGGGCTCTCTTTTCAAACAGACCCGGCAGAGTGAGGCAGAGTGAGTAGTGTTATCCCTAGAGAGGATGAAAGGAGTCACTATAGTTTGCATAGCATCAGTGACAAAAACTCAGCATCAAGGATGTCAAAGTTTTGTCTCAGTGGAGCCACTTGGGAGAAAATGAGCCCCAGGAGGAGGCAAATGTGCCACAGTAGGTGGGCCCCACCCCAGACCCAGTCTTGCTCCAGTTGGTGCCCAGAAGAAAGTCAGCAGGTGTGAGGACTGTGCCCAGAGCAGGTGTAGGTGTGTGAATTAGAACAGCCCTGGCCCCTGCTCTGGGCACGGTCCTCACACCTGCTGACTTTCTTCTGGGCAAACCACCCAGAGACAGCTCTCTGACTCCTCTTTGAAATGGTTTACAGATCACATAAGTCAGGTTTGGCTTCTCACACCCACTCCCTGAGCAGCAGAGATAAAGGCACCAGGAAGCTCCTACCCTCACCCCCATCTGCCCCTGTGACCTGTCCTGCCCCTGCCCCTGGAGCCAGCCAGACTCTCTCAGCTTGGGCGGAGGGAGGTCCCAGGACCTTCTGGAGAAGGTGTGCACCCTTCCCAGGGCTCCTGCCTCCTTCCCTCCCTGGGACACAAGTCCCATGTGCAGGCGGGAGAACTGAAGAACACTGAGGCCACCTTCACTTCCTTGGAGGGGCGTCCATCCTCCACACAGGTCTGGCTCTTCAAGAAGCTCCTCAGCCATTTCCCAAACTCTGTGTCAGCAATCAGGATGGTGGGGAGGGGCTGGGGTTTTGGGAGGGTCTGTTCAGTGACTAACCCGGGCCACAGCTCAGGACGTGATGAATCAAGGACAGTTAACTTGTATGTGTGCCCCAAGCACTGCTCTGCACACATCATGCTGAGTAACCAATAGAAAGTTCCACAACCCAATGGTGGGCGCTCCTGGTCCACGCTTGTGCACAGGGACAACAAAGCGCAGAAGGTGAAACCATTTCCTCACGAACCACAGGCCACTCAGGCCTCCAGGATGGGCTGGCACGTCCCAGGAAGATCCTGTGGGCAATAGGTACCTGAAGTACACACGCAGCTGTGTCCCAGGGTTAGGCCAGCGCCTGGTATGGACAGGTACTGCCTCCTCTGAGACCCTTGAGTGTGACCTGAGGCACCAACCCTGCCCTCTGTTTGCTTTTCAGAGCTATGCCCAAAACACAGCCCACTGGACCCGACGCCCCACACGTTGGTGCAGCCCATCTCTGCCATGCTGGCCTCCGACCCCACCAGCTGCCCCCGCTGCCAGCATGAGGTGGGCCGGCGGTCCTCAGGCCTGGGCAGTACTGACTCAGGCCAGGAGGGCACGGGCTCTGGGGGCTCCGGTGGTGGAGAGGACAAGGCTGACGGGGACAGGGCCCCGAGCAGCGAGGACGGGGCCTCCTCAGGGCTGGAGAAGGAGGATGAGGAAGAGCAGGCGGATGGGGCCAACCGGCTATGCGGGGATGTGTGGCGGGAGACAAGAGCCAAGCTGCGAGGCATTGTGGACAGCAAGTACTTCAACCGGGGCATCATGATGGCCATCCTGGTCAACACCGTCAGCATGGGCATTGAACACCATGAGCAGGCCAGTGGGGGTGGGCACCAGGGCCTGGGCTGGGTGTGGTGGGGGTGGGCTGGGGCACCCACGCCAGCTCCATCCAGCCTAGGTGTGTTGAACACCCACGTGTGTCTGTCTCCCCCACTGACCAGGGCTGGATCCAATTCATCCATGTGGCCTTAGTGCCCAGCCCAGGGTCAGGCACAAAGGAGGGAGGAGCTCAGGGCACCTGCTGAATGGGTGAATAGCCATTGTGTGAAGTAGGGCTAGGGCTGGTCTACTTGGGGTGAGAATGGCAGAGATCTGGGTCCTGTCCCCTTAAGCAGCTCAGCATGAACACCAAGGCATCCACAGTGAGTCTGCTGTCAGTCCCTGCTAAATCTAACTTCCATTCATTGCTTCTCCACGTGGACCCTCTGTCCATTTCCCCCAGGACAGCTGGAGTGATGTTTCCAGAGGCTGGGATATCCCCTGCCCACAACCTTCCACAGCTCCCCATTGTCCATGGCACAAAACACAGCCCTTTGCACTGACATTCAAGTCTCCTTGTGGTCTGCCTACAACATACCTTCAGCTAACAGGGTGTTCCCCTATCCTCAGGGCTCCCATTAACCTTGCCCTCCCACAGCCCCTCGGCTCTGAGGGTAGCCCTGCGGTTGTCTTGCAGAGGCTGTCACCCATCTCCCTCCTTGGCCAACCCTGCCGTTTCTTCTGTCCTCAGCTCTAGTGCATGGGGTGAAGGGGGAGTGTGGCCTGAGTTGAATGATGTATCCCAGGCCCCTTAGGCCCCTGGGAGTATGGCGGGGGGTTCAGTGGTGGGAGGAGTTCAGAGAAGGGTTCCCAAAGAGGAACAGCACGGAGGAGAAGATGGCTCCCAGGAGGGGTGGGAACACGGAGAGGTTGTGTGTAAAAGGAGAGGAGGCTGGAGGGACACAGGATGAAGGGCTGTTGAGGGTTAGCCCAGATGTCCCCAGTCCATAGTTCCCGCCCAGGTGACAGCCAAGATGACACCTTTGGCCCTGGCTCCATTGGGAACAGCACCGTTTTCTGGCTCCCAGTGTCCCCAGCCTACAGGTCACCCCAGCCCTGGGAGGGCACTCTATTTGGCAGCTGGCGACCCTGAGGCCCAGGGAGGGGATGTCACTGGCCCGAGGTCTCACTGCCAGCTTCTGCAGAGTTTAGGGTTCCGATGCCCCCTTGGCTTCCCTGCTGCCCTCTTTCTGCAGAGCGCCCCACCCCACCCGCTGCACCCTGCATTGGGCCACACTCTCATTTCCCTCTTCATTAGTTCACCAAGCTCAAGCCCCATTCAATTTACTTAAATGTGGCCCCTGGGGCTGCCGTGACACTCTGTTCAGAGCTGCTGGTTTGCCAGTCATTCTGGCTTAATTAAAAACGTCTCTGGGGAGGGCTGGGGGAAGGCTCTGTGCAGGGTAAAGCTGGTGAATCAGGTAGCCGGATCCCCTCGCCTGGGTTCCAGCCTTGTGGCCTTTGCCTGGCCCAGGTCTGCAGGAGACTAGCGCTCCTGGGGAAGGCCCCATAGGGAACCGGTGCTACGGGGGTGCTGGCCCTAGTGGGGCAGCACCAATGGGGCCTGTCACAGTCTTGCTACCAGAGCCTGGGAATTCTTCCTGCCAGTGATTTACTGGAACCAGCTTGCAAGAGCAATTTTCTAACACTGAGGAATTTTGCAAGGCCATTATTAAAAACAGTTGGTAGCTTGAAATTGGCCATGGTGGAAGTATTTACACCACGGAAATTGGCATATGCTACAAATCACAGTTATTCTTCAGAGGCTTGTTTGCCAGTGTACTACTGGTCCCTGTTTTCTCAGCTGTCCCCTCCAAAGCAACATAGCAGTTGGGGAAGCTCTATCCTCCAGGTCCAACCTCTCTTTCTACCTGTCGGCCCCAGCCTCAGACCAGGCCATGGTTCCTGCCGAAGCCTCTACATGATCTCCCTGCCTGGCCTGTGCCCCCTCACTCCTTCTGCCATATCTTGCCCTAGCGAGCTTCTAGCCTCAGATATGCTGGTGACTCTCCTCTGGCACTGTAGCCCCCACTGGGCTGGGAGAGACTGTTCTCAATGGCTAATCTCCTGCCCTTTGTAGGGTCTGCCTTGGTTTCCTTAGCTTGGTGTCCTACCTTTGTGCCCTTTCCCTCATAAGGATCAGTTCCCATTAACTGATCACCTATTAAGTGCCAGGCCTAGAGCCTGCATGGTGTTCTGAGTCCTCACAACCTCCTCACAGAGTGTCTGGGATGGGGATAAAATGCATTAAGAAGCCTGGCACCTAGTGGGTGCTCACTAGTTAGTTATTATTTTTGAGTCTTTTCTTGAAGCCTATACCATCATTTTGGGGGTGAGTTGACCATCTGCTGCCTGGAGCCTCAAAAAATTAATTAAAGAAAAAGTGAGGGGGAAGGAGAATTTAAAAAATGCTCTTTTTAAAGCAGCTCCGAGTGGCAGCCATTGTTCGGCAGAGCTCTGTGCGGGGCCTGCTTGTGGGCTGCTGGTATTTTTGCTCCCTCTCCCCAGACTCCCCGACACTGCTCAGTGGGAAATGATCCTCCCCATGTTTATTTTAAGCTGCTCTGTCTGGGTGGGGCCTGCAGAGTGAGGTGGCCCAGGCCTCCAGGGGGCAGGGAGAGAGGGGAGGAACAGGAGAAAGCAGGTGCGCACAGCCCTCTCCTGCAGGGGTGGTGACCTTGAAGGGGGGAATCCTGGAGGCTCCCACACACTGCAGCTGCCCACTTTGCTGGCAGGAAGCTTAGTGTGGCCACCACGGTGGCAGGTGGTAAGGGGGACAGAGCCTGGCCACTACTTCCCTACTCCATCTATAAAGTGGAGGTCACCCTGTCTCTCTGGTCATGGTGCTCAAATGAAAGGGGAGATCACAGGCACCCATGGCCTTTAGGTGGTCACTGCTGTCAAAATCACAGGGGAGCATCACCAGGATCCTCGTGACAACAGATGTTATTTCTTTCAGGGATGGCCTGGGGCAGTGACAGGGTATAGGGAGTGTTAGCCAGGTGGGGCCCTGCTTGTGACACATAGGTGGTCAGATGGTGCCAAAGCCTGCCCCCAGCCCCCACCACCTTAGGAAGAGAGTGGGTCCAGAACTGTCTGTAACTGAGGCTGTGTGACATCATCCCCACTGGGCAGATGGGGAAACTGATGCTCAGAGAAGTAGAATGGTGGTGAGCAGCTGTTAGCTCACCACCTGGGAGGAGACCTGGGTTTGAGATCTGATTCCACTACTGGCCGGCCATGGCTGTGGGCAGTCACATCTCTCTGAGCCTCATGTTTCCTGTCTGTAAAATGAGGATACCATAGGGCAATGTTTGAGGCTTAGATGAGATAATTCATGGAAAGTGCGTAGCACCGCCTGGCACGTGGGCAATACTAACACCAGCTGTCAATATTATCATGGGGATGGCGCTGGGCCCATGTTTATGGGGGCAGTTTAGACTTCTGCCCAGCTGGTCTTGTATCTACCCCTGCAGAGATGGCCAGAGGCTAGGCTGCCTGGTGCCTCCCAAGCCTGGCATTGGCAGGGATGTGGCGGCTCTGCCCCCCCCCCCCCGCTTCTGGACTTACCTCCAGGTTGCAGCCCCTCCTCATCTTCCCTCTACCCTCTTGCCTCTGGCTTAACCTGGTTGTTCTGCCCTTTGGCATCTCCTCTCCTCTTCCACTGGGTGGCTCTTTGCCATCTCCAGCCACTTGTCCACAGCCTTTTCTGTCTGTCTGCTCTTTCCCCTTTCTGTCTCTGACCGACTCCCATGGTTTCACGATCTTGGTCCATTATGTACTGAGCTGTGTTTTCCTCTGTCTTGTCTCTCCACAACCTGTCTTTGCCTCTCACTCCTTGGGCCTGTCTGTCTCTCTCTGTCCATCTCTCTCATGGCTGACCCTCTTCCTCTCCACATACCCACCATGGTCTCATTCATTATGTCTATATTTGTCTGTCTGTCTCTCCTACTCACTGTCTCTTTCCCAGAAAAATGCTCGCAGGAGTGATGGATGGTCCATTAGGAAAAGATTAACAGGTGTGCACCTGAGTAGAGAAACAGCTGTTGCGTGGGAGGAGGGGAGCAAGCAGGTGACCTTTCCCGGAGAGCAGCGGGCTCTGCCGTCAATTGTGGGCAGATGCTGCGTGTGTGGCTTGGAGCAGGGTGATCTGCAATTATGAATTGTCAGCGCCCACATTTCTCATCTCCTGAATGTCGAATGTCATTTGGCCAGCGGGGAAATTGGTGGTTCCAAGCAGCATCTGGGCCCTGACTTAGGCCTGGATGCTAGACCCCTGCCCCTCCCCACTAAGAAGCCTCTCTCAGGGTCCCACTCACCTTTTGGGACCATTTTCTGAGTCAGATAAAATTACATATGGGAATGGGGCTTTTTCCTTTCATCTGGGCTAGAGAGGAGCTGGCAGTTTTATTAAATTTCCCAGGTACCAGGAGGGAAGCAGGTGTTTTTTTGTTTCTTTTCTTCTTTTGACCCAAATAGAGTCAAAATCAGGCCCAAGAGGTAGCTGGCTGCCAGGTAGAGGGGCTTGGCTGGGGGTGGGCGGTTACCTGCTCCTCTCAGCTTTGAGGTCTCTGCTGAGATGTCACTTCCTCCAGGAAGCGTTCCTGACTCCACTATCATTGTTCCCTAAACACCCTCAGCTTTCCTGTCTTTAGCACCTACTGACTGGTTTGTTAGATAACATGCAGTTGGGCTTTGCTACCAGAGCCTGTACTTCCCGAGGGCAGAAACAGTGACCGGACTCATTCACAATGGCCACCATGGGTAGCACAAGCCAGGGCATAGTGGGGCTGGAGAGACCTGTGGATGATGCACTAGTGAATGGGTGAAGGAGAGAGTAGGTGAGCTCAGGTGGGGTCTCGGTGTGTGTAAGAGGATAGCAGTTTGGAGTCTGACTTGGTTCAGTGCTTGGCTCTGCCGCATCGGTGCTGGGTGGCTCTGAGCTAGTCGGTTCACCACTCCAAGGCTCCGTCTCGTCAGCTGTAAAATGGCGATGTCCACCGGGGCCTCGCAGGCTGTTTGAGGCATCAGTGACTGGGCTGGGTATCAAGCTCAGCATGGGCACGTGGTTAGGCCTATCAAATAGCCCTTCCCTTGTCTGTGATTCAGGCAGGCCTTTAGCAGAGAGGTTTGGAATAACTATCATCTCAGCCCACCTCTCACTTTATGGATGAGGAAACTGAGGCTGAGGAGGGGTGGGGTGGACCTGGAACTTTGCCCCCAGTCGTGGTCTGTCATGTGGGATCTGTTTTCTATACTGGGGTTGCTCACATGGTCCCCTTTGCAGGGGTGTCACCTGTTGCTAAAAAACAGAAGGTAAACAGCTCCAGGAGCAGAGAGTAGGTCTGTGGCCAATGGAAGTTAGTCTCCTTCTTACCAACTGGTGACTTGAACCATTAACTTCCCTGGTCCCCAGTGTTCTCCTATGAGAAGTGGGTGAACTAAACTCCACTGACTAGGGTCTTGAGTTAATGAAGATCCATATGGTACACAGTAGGTCATGATCTCCATCCTCCCTGCACAGCCTCCACAACCCCTGAGATGGCCCTTGTTGGGGAGGGAGAGAGTGGAAGACTGGATAGGGAGAGGTCAGCATAGGGTAAGGGTGGGAGCTCTAGACCCAGGCTGCCTGGGTTTGAATCCTGGCTCTGTTCCTCACTAGCTCTGCAGCCTCAGGCAGCAGAATTGCCTTCTCTGAATCTGCTTCTTTATCTGAAAAATGGGATGCCTTCCTGTTTTTTGCTCTGAATCATGTGACCTCAGACCAGCTTCTGAGCCTCAGTTTCTTCATCTGTAAAATGGGGGTATCGTAACACCTCTCTTGATATGCAGCAATAGCACCATTTCCAAATTTGAGGACAGTCAGCCCCATGGGGGTCTTACCATCTTAGTGGACATCCCAGGACTTGGGGCAACAGAACTGGAAGGTCCTCAAGGCCATGTGTAAAGGGTAGATGGAGCGCCAGTGAGGAAACTGACCTGCCAGGCTATGCAGCCAGGGTGCCAGAGCCAGGCCTTGCCACCTTCTTGGGAGTCCTAGAGCCGATGGGCTTCCACAGGGGATCTATGGCTGCCTTCTGCCTGACTGGGTCCCTGCCCCTGCCCCAATGCCCCACAGCCCGAGGAGCTGACCAACGTCCTGGAGATCTGCAACGTGGTCTTCACTAGCATGTTTGCCCTGGAGATGCTCCTGAAGCTGGCTGCCTTTGGGCTCTTTGATTACCTGCGCAACCCGTACAACATCTTCGACAGCATCATCGTCATCATCAGGTGCCCCCCTGCCCCCATCCCTAGGCTGTGGGCCCCGGGCCCAGAGGCAGAGCAGGGGAAGAGGGTGCTGACCCAGCCTGTGAATGAAGTACCTAAGATTAAAGGAAACCAACACTGAAATACAGTTAGCGAAAATATTTTAAAATTTTGTGATTTAGCCATACATGTACTTCTGGATTAATGCATTAAATAGTGAGATCTAGCAGCAGGTCTGTGACTACCATCATCCCGAAGAAGGGATAAGCATAAACTATATTTGAAACTATCTGCATCAATCATCATGTGATACAAAAACAGAGATTTCTATTAACCATGAGGTAATAGGACTTGCTGTTTCCCTTCATAATCAGAAGAATGAATGTTAAATCTCAAAAATTGCTCAGTAACCTTCTTGGACCTCCTGAATTCTATTCATAGACATCTTGGGGGAGAGGGAGGGGTCTGTGAACTTCAGGTTAAGAGCCCTCAACTTAGGGTATACCAGAGCAGAGATGACTTGTGAAACATTGGTTGGATGAATGGAACTTCCTCTCCCTTGGCCGCCTCCCGTTGACCCCTTCTGCCTCTCCCCTCCCAAACCCTGCCTGCCTTCTCCCTGTGCAGCATCTGGGAGATTGTGGGGCAGGCGGATGGTGGGCTGTCAGTGCTGCGGACCTTCCGGCTGCTGCGGGTGCTGAAATTGGTGCGCTTTATGCCTGCGCTGCGGCGCCAGCTCGTGGTGCTCATGAAGACCATGGACAATGTGGCCACCTTCTGCATGCTGCTCATGCTCTTCATCTTCATCTTCAGGTGAGCTTTGCCCACCCTGGGGACCACAGCTGCCAGGGTTGTAGGTAGGAGTGTGGCTGGTTAAGTTCTCTGGGCCACACTCTGGACCTGGATGTGAATTACCTCCCTCACTTAATCCCCTGTGGCTTTGGACGAGTATTTCTCCATTGAGTCTCAGTGTTCATTTCTGTAAAATGGGACCAATGTAGCCCCCTCCCATCTTACTGGGTTGCTCTGAGAATGATACAAGGCGGGTGGGCAAGACTTGGTGTGTGAGAGTCCCTTGAGCCACCTCCATCCCTTCCAGCATTCTCGGGATGCACATCTTTGGCTGCAAATTCAGTCTCCGAACAGATACAGGAGACACAGTCCCCGATAGGAAGAACTTTGACTCTCTGTTGTGGGCCATCGTCACGGTGTTTCAGGTGAGCCCATGTCCATATGTGACAGGGAAGGGGTTACATTTAGCCTTGGAGAATCCAGAGAAGAGTGTGCTTGACAGGGAGGTCCCTCAACTCCAGCTTAGTGGGCAGGTTTGGAGTGTGTGACCAGGCTGGCACAAGACAGGCTGTGGAAGCTAGACTGCCCACTAGTCCCACTCTTGGCCCCTCCTCTCTCACCCTGAGACTTTGAACATGTTAGTAGTTTTCCCAGAGACTGTTCCTTCCCTGTAACGTGGGCCTAGTTGAATGAGGGTGTATACATGGTGTGGGTGGGGGGCAGAAGGAGCAAAGGAAGAGGAAGGGTGGGCTTGTGCTGGGGTTGCTGATGGGTCACTTGAGCAAGATAAAGAATGGGGTTGTGGGAGCAGCAGCCAGGAGGAAGCACCACTCATTGGGGTGTGAATGTCAGGGCAGGAGTGTGGGACACAGGCTTGAGGGTATGGGCAAGCTGGGAGCAGCAGGCAGAGCAGTGTGTGTGTGTGTGTGTGTGTGTGAGAGAGAGAGAGAGAGAGAGAGAGAGAGAGAGAGACTGAGGCTCTGCCAGGTGGGCATGTACCCAACTAGAGTCATAATACTTGAGGTCCCTGGGTGTGCTCGAGCACCTGTGGGAGGACACCCTAGGTGTGCACGGGCTGCTGTGTGCCTTTAGGTATGACCCCAGTGGGGTCCCCCTCCTTTTGGGTTGGGTTGGGACCTGGGGTGACTCCTGTACTGAGCTGTGTGCTCCTTCCTCCACAGATCCTCACCCAGGAGGACTGGAACGTTGTCCTCTACAATGGCATGGCTTCCACCTCCCCCTGGGCCTCCCTCTACTTTGTTGCCCTCATGACCTTCGGCAACTATGTGCTCTTCAACCTGCTGGTGGCCATTCTGGTGGAAGGCTTCCAGGCAGAGGTGACTGTGGCCCTGGTGGAGGAAGCACCCCCATGGGGCCTACACAAGACTGGTGAGGGGAGGGGGTCTGGATGAGGGAGGGCTGCAATTCAAACATCTAGCAGGAGAGTTTCCAGAGGAGGGAGTTACTAATGAAGTAGTGAGCTTCCCATCATAGGAAGCATGCAGGTGGAGGGAGCATCTGGGATCCCTGCCTCTCCCTCTCTGAGATTCTAAAGTCTCCAAGACGTGGGATTCTGGATCCTGCCTCCTCCATTTTCTGAGGCTTGTGGGAACCTGCAGTCAGGCACATGTGGGTTTGTGTTCTAGGTCTTCATTAGCTTCTCACTTCCCTTTCCTGAGACTCAGTTTCTGCATCTGTAAAATGGGGATGAAAACACCCATTGAAAAGTTCACAAGGGAGGGAAGGGCTGAGCTGACTTGTGTTCCAATGTGAGGGACCATCTCCCAGGGTGACGCCAATCGCTCCTATTCAGACGAGGACCAGAGTTTATCCAACATGGAGGAGTTTGACAAGCTCCAGGAGGGCCTGGACTATAGCGGAGGTAAACAGACCTAAGGGGCCCAGGACCCTTCTCCAGAGATCCAGGTGGACAAAGGGCATGGCCTTTGGTTTCCCTTCAAGCCCAGGCTCTATGACTGCTAATTTCTGTGGTTTGTTGTTTACATTCATAATTGAAAGAAATGCTAAATCTCAAAAAGTCAGTGGCCTTCATGACCCTCCTGAATTCTAGCTACAGGGGTGGATGCAGCCCATCCTCATTCCTCTACATTGTGTGGCTTGTTGGAAAGAGCCTTGGGCCTCAGGATGCCTGGTTTATGGTCCTGTTTGGCACCACTGGGCAGCTTGGAGCAAAACTTCCCCAACTCGCCCTGTGTCCTTGGTAACTGGGCTGGATGGTCTCTGCCTTGCTTCTCATAGTGGGAGTGAGGTTCTCATGCTGGGTGAAGCTTGAAGGTACCCTGAACACAGAAGGCAAGGGATTCACTTATCCAAACATAAAGCTGAGAGCTTTGCAGGCTGGGCAGAGGGGAGGCAAATGTGGTGGGGTCCAACCTGGAAGACTTCTAATGGAGTTCTCAAAAAAACTCCATTTGTTATGATCCATGTCTGTTTCTTTGTCTCATGGCTTCTTTTGCTCTTGTTCTGGCCTTCTGTCTGCCCCTCCCTCTGTCTCCATCTCACCCCTCCAGATTCAAAGCTCTGCCCAATTCCCATGACCCCCAATGGGCACCTGGACCCCAATCTCCCGCTGGGTGGACATCTGGGCCCCAGTGCGGCCGTGGCACCTGCTCACTTGTCGCTGCAGCCGGACCCTGTCCTGGTGGCCTTGGGCTCCCGCAAGAGCAGTGTCATGTCACTGGGGAGGTTGAGCTACGACCAGCGCTCCCTGGTGAGTCCTGTGGGGTGCTATGGATGGTTGCTTCCTGCTGGGTGTGTGCTGAGGGTCCCTGGGCAGAAGTGCCTGCCAGTCCAGCTTCAGACTGTTACCCAGGCTTAGCATGCCAGAGTGTCTAGCCAGAGCCAGGCAAGGGTCGTGTCTGTTGTACTTCTGAATTCCCAGTGCCAGAGCGGGACTGGGGAGCAAGGGATGAATGAATGAATGGGTGAATGAATGAGCGCAATGGGTGTGGTGTGGAGAATGGGTTTTTTAAGTTGCAGGCTTCTCTGAGCCGCAGTTTCCTTACCTGTAAAGAGGAAACTGTACTTTCCTCAAAGGAAGTAAGGTGACAGGAGGAAATGGAACCAAACTGGACATGCCCACATAACGATGGATGTGAATGGAGTGAGAGGCTGGGTGCTGAAACAACTCCTGGAGTCTAGCTGGCTTTGTCACCTACTGGACAGGCCAGTGGTCCTTTTAGGGCCTTATTGGGTAGTCGGCAGGCTGCCTTCAGCCACAATCCTGAGTGTCTGTCTGGCGCTGACCAGTGCCCTGGCTTCCTCCCAGTCCAGCTCCCGGAGCTCCTATTATGGGCCGTGGGGCCGCAGCGGGGCCTGGGCCAGTCGCCGCTCCAGCTGGAACAGCCTCAAGCACAAGCTGCCATCGGTGGAGCACGAGTCCCTGCTCTCTGCTGAGCGCGGAGGTGGAGCCCGGGCCTGCGAGGGCGCCCGGGATGAGGGGCCACCGCGGGCCGCGCCCCTGCACACTCCGCACGCCCACCACCCGCATCATGGTCCCCACCCGCTGCACCGTCACCACCACCATCGCCGGACACTGTCCCTCGATACAAGAGACTCAGTGGACCTGGCAGAGCTGGGGCCCGCTGTGGGCCCTCACCACCGGGCGGCCTGGAGGGCAGTGGGCTCGGCCCTCGGGCACGAAGACTGCAATGGCAGGATGCCCAGCATCGCCAAAGAGGTCTTCACCAAGATGGACGACCGCCGGGACCGCGGGGAGGATGAGGAGGAGGTCGACTACGTGAGTGGGACCCGCTCTAGGGGCCAGGCTGAGTGGGACCCGCTCTAGGGGCCAGGCGTAGGGGCCCGTAAGTCTGCTCTGACAGAAGAGGGGCGGGGACGGGGGCGGGGTTAGAGTGGGAGGGCCAGAAGGGGACGGTTTAAGGGGCGTGGCCAAGGAGGACTGGGCTTCAGGCAGTGATCAGCAGGCGGGATGGAGTTGACCACCTTTGGGAGAGAGTCTCCGCTGCCATGGGTGAGGTAAGGGGTCTGGTCTTGCTGGGAGAGTATGAGGTCATCCAGAGACCCCAGTTTGCTGGATGGCCGGAGTGGGTGGAGATGGGCAGCTCTGGGCAGTACTGACCAGTCTGCACCCACTACTCTCTTTGTCAGACTCTGTGCTTCCGCGTGCGCAAGATGATTGACGTCTACAAGCCTGATTGGTGCGAGGTCCGAGAGGACTGGTCTGTCTATCTCTTCTCCCCTGAGAACAGGTGGGCAGGCCCAGGCTTGGGATAAGGTTAGACTAGAGGGTGGACATGTCTGGAAGGGAGAGATTTCTGCAGAGCAGGCAGGGCCTTTGCAGGGCTGGGGGTAGAGGGTCGCTCTCATACCTCAGAGGGACCTTAGAGGAGCTGCAGGGGAGGAAGAATGTTTGGATGAGGACTTTTGGAGCATCTCCTGTGGTCTTGGCCATCCCTGTACAGGGAACCAGGTTGGACAGGAGCCTGGGGTGCTCCCATCTGGGTGGGGCATTAGAAGGCTTCCTGTCGGAGGAGGCCTTTGTAGCATTCTGTAGGTAAAGCAGGGCTGTTAGGGACTAGTCCAGGTGGAGGGAGCCGCTGAAGGAAGGCTTAGGGTAACAGGCAGTGTGTGTCCCTGTGGCTAGAGGGCAGGGGCCAGGGATTTGGGCCGCTATTTGAAAAGCCTTGAGTGCCGGGGCAAAGTGGATGCCCTTTATCCTGTGGCTGTAGGAGTTGCCATGGGTGTGTGGTCAGGGAAGGTGGCTCCAGGCGGGCACCTTGAACAGATATAAAGTCGCCAGTGGTTGTGTGGCCAGAGAAGAGGAGGGTCAGCTTCTTCTAAGCCATACCTAGGCTTAAGCCCTTTGCCGTCCTCCTGGCTGAGGTGAGGGGCAAACTGACACTCGTGGCCCCTGCACACTCTGTTCAGGTTCCGGGTCCTGTGCCAGACCATCATTGCCCACAAGCTCTTTGACTACGTCGTCCTGGCCTTCATTTTTCTCAACTGCATCACCATCGCCCTAGAGCGTCCCCAGATTGAGGCTGGCAGCACTGTGAGTGACTGAGGCCTTTGGGCAGAGCAAGGGACAGACAGAGGGTCAGGCCACTGGGGCTTGCTATGGGACAGGGTGCGGGGCCAAGGGGGCTAGGGAAGCTGTGCAGGAAGGTGTGGCAGGGAGCTTGTCTCTGGGGTGGGAGACACCTCCTTGGACTCTGAAGTTGCAGCCTCCTCTGGATGCCCCTTGGCTGAAGGCAGAGGTGACCAGGGAGCTCGGCAGTTCTGGAGCCCCAGGCCCATGGTCCTTCCCGGCTCTTTCAGGAACGCATATTCCTCACTGCCTCCAACTATATCTTCACAGCCATCTTCGTGGGCGAGATGACACTAAAGGTAGCCCCTGCCTTCACCTGGGACTGCTTCCACCCCCAGCATGGTTGGGGAATAAAGGGTGTGGGGGTTTGGCCCTGGATCAGCCCTTCCTCAGCCTGTCATTCACCTGCCTTCAGCAACATTTCACAGGGGCCCCAGAGGCCCATCCCCTGCTTGATACCAGCACTGGGCTACTAGGGCCCAGGGGATGGGGTCAGCCACATTCCTGCTCTCCAGGAGGTCAAACTTGCCAGGAAGGCAAGTGCAGGGAAACATTTACAATGTAACAGAGATACTTGCTGGAGGTGTGCGAAGCAGGGGATCAATTCTGTCCTGGAGCTTTCCAGAGCACCTGGCTTTGAATTGAGTTTGCCAGATGGGGCCTGCGAGTGCCTTGACCTCAGTCTATGGCCCACCTTCTGAGTGGGCGGCTGGCACGTGGGCCCTGCCCTCCCTCCGGTTCCACCCCACCAGCCTGACTCTGCTCCCTGCTCACCTGTCCTTGCCCTGCCCCATCTGGCAAGCCTGACTGACCCTCCCATCACTCCGCCCTTAGGTGGTCTCCCTGGGTTTGTACTTTGGCGAGCAGGCATACCTGCGCAGCAGCTGGAACGTGCTGGACGGCTTTCTAGTCTTTGTGTCAATCATTGACATAGTGGTGTCTGTGGCCTCGGCCGGTGGAGCCAAGATCTTAGGGGTTCTCCGGGTCCTAAGGCTTTTGCGCACCCTACGACCCCTGCGGTAAGGACTCCTCAGTGTTTGGGGAAGCCCCTGAGGTCTAAGTGGACCATTCACTTCCACCCTTCCTACCCATTCGGTCCTCTGCTAGCATGTGCCAAGCACTAGCAGAGAGAGAGAGAGAGAGAGAGAGAGAGAGAGTGTGTGTGTGTGTGTGTGCTGGAAGACCAGGGCTGAAAGTGTCCCCAGGACAGCTACCCTCTCTCTGTGTGTCCCTTGTGTGGCTCACTGCTGTCTGTGGGCCTCAGTCTCTACGTGAAGGTGTATGGACCTCAAGGGGATGGGGTGAAGGCACAGTGCCTTGCTGTGCATACAGATCTGGAGCCTGGAGGCCACCGCCCTGGTGACTCTGGGGTGACTGGGGCTGTCTCCTGGCTTGCCTGAGAGCTAACAGTGCCCTGGCCCCTTCCTGCCTGTAGTGTCATCAGCAGGGCGCCTGGTCTGAAGTTGGTGGTGGAGACACTCATCTCCTCCCTTAAGCCCATCGGCAACATTGTCCTCATCTGCTGTGCCTTCTTCATCATCTTCGGCATCTTGGGAGTTCAGGTGAGGGTGCCCAGGCTGGGTAGGCAGTGGGTTGGCTCCAAGGTCAGAGAAGAAGCTCCTCACTCCCACCCAGCTCCCCTGCCCTGTGCTGGTTGACCTGGGTGCTCAGGTGGCCCAGGTGGAGTAGCCACGTCCCTGTTAGAGGTGAGCTCCCAGTCTGAGTGCAAAGTAGACTGGGTAAACAGGATCAAAGGGGTCCAAAGTATGAAGGAACACGGGGCTGGGCTGGAGTCAATGGGGGAAGCACCCTGAAGAAGGCGACCTTTGCACTGGGCCTTGAAGGAAAGGTGTTTTTGACAGGTCATAGTTGGGGGTTGGGTATTTCAGGGAAGGATAGGCACATGTGTGGAGATGAGCCCAAGAGCTCTGGCTGAAATAGAGAGATGAGACATACAGTGGGCTGGGCCAAAGGGGGAAAGACCTGGAGTGGCAGTTAAAGAGTTGGGGCTTGGCATCTCAGGGATCAGGGCTATGGAGCTCTCCGACACAGGTGGAACCTTGAGCTAACGGATTTTAGTTTGGAATCCAAACTAGGAGTAAGGTGGGCATCAGGGCTGGACAGAGAGGAGTGGATTGGGTCATAAAGTGTGACGGGGATGACCAGAGTAACCTGGGGCCTCTGGGGTCTCAGCTGCTACTGAGACATTTCCTGTTTGTTGAATATCTGAGCCTTGAAGTCCTGTGTTTGGAGTCCTGGGCACAGGTGTCCTTTGGGGTTGCTGAGAGATCCACAGTGGAGCTGCCTGGGTAGGGGGGGCTTGAAGTGGATCCCTTGTGGACAATGGCCGTGCTCCTTCCAGGCATCTGGGTGTTGGGCCTCGGGTGAGGAGTCCCTTTACTTCTCTCTCTCCTCCCTGGGGATATGCAGGCATCTTTCTCCTGTGAATTCCCTGCCTGATCGCCAGTGCTGGTACTGGGGTCTGATCTTGGATCTGTGGAAACCCAGGAATCAGACAAACCAGGGTGTGAACCTTGGCTTTGCCACTTCCTAAACTTCAAGTGACTTGGAGAAAATTACCGGTCACCCCTAGGCTTCAGTTTCCTCATCTGTGAGATGGGATGAGAGTAGCTCCACCTCATGTTGGGGGACTTGGGGAGATGGTGTGGTCGAGTGCTTGGCCCTGGCTGTGTATAGGGGAGGTTCCTCCTGAGGAGCTGTCCTTCTTTTGATTTGCACCCCAATCCCAGGAGTGTTGGCAGAATAGTCACTCAGTCTGTGTTCTTTTCCTCCAGCTCTTCAAGGGCAAGTTTTACCACTGTCTAGGTGTGGACACTCGCAACATCACCAACCGTTCTGACTGCATGGCTGCCAATTACCGCTGGGTACATCACAAGTACAACTTCGACAACCTGGGCCAGGTGAGCTCCACCGACCTACTCCTTACCTGATCCCAGCGACCTACTCCTTACCTCACCCCAGGGGGTGGAGCAACAGCTCTTCAGTGCCAACAGCCTGTGGTTATAGACCAGCTTCCACTCTTGCCCTACCAGGACTGATCCTGTGACTTCTAAGCCTCAGTTTCCTCTTCTGTAAAATGGGTGGGAGAACCTCATTTCCTGGCCCAGGGCTCCAACAAATGAACAATGTGGTGGAAGCATGGGATGTGGGGAGGTGTCCAGAGTAGGGTGTGTAACTGCCAGGCAGCCTCTGCTAGCCCAGGGCCCTTTGTGAACCCACTAACTTCACTGTGCTTGGGCTCTGCACAGATAGCATTGGTTCACTCTAGCTTAGAAAACCTTTGAGTGCCTACTGCATGTGAGCATCTGGGCTGGGTCCTTTAGAACCATCCCATAGCCACGTTGAAGGGAGATGAGGGTGTTTTGGCTGGCGTCTGTGTAGAAGCTTTGGCTGGCTGTCTCCTGGTGATCACCTCTGTCTCAAAATCTCATTAATGATAGTTATTTTTGCCATTTATAGACAAGGAAGCTGAGACATCGAAGAACTTTCCCCAAGTCATACATCCATTTAGTGTTAGAGCTTGGGCTGTGACCCAGGGCTTCAACTTCTTTCATGAGCTCCTGTGTTCAGGTGCTAGAAGCAAGCTCAGAGTGACAGTAACAGGGGCCCTCATGTTTATCAGGAACCTTCCCATTTAAAATTTCAGCTGACTTTCTCAGCAAACCTGGTAGGAGGCCACTTAAATATCAGCTACATTCTTCAGGTGAGGGGCAAGAGCTCATGAATTGCCTGGTTAATTTCAGAGTTGAAACTGGAACCCAACACCCCTGGTCCAGTGCTCATTCTCCTGCAGCAGTGCCTGCAGGATATATGACAGGCACACAGTAGGTCCTTGGAAAAGCTTTGTCATTTGAAGGCTCAGCTCTGCCCTCAACATGGAGAGGGCTTCCTGTCCCTCTGCCTCCCAGAGGCAGAAAAATGGAGAGCTGAGGAGGAGCAGATGCAGCATGAGCTGCCTATATCGATCACCTCTGTACCCTCTCCTCCCTGTGTCTTCCAGGCCCTGATGTCCCTCTTTGTCCTAGCCTCCAAGGATGGCTGGGTGAACATCATGTACAACGGACTGGATGCCGTTGCTGTGGACCAGCAGGTGGGCATGGCTGGGGCCAGGTCAGCAGGGCAGTGGGGAAAAGACACTGTGTTTTTGGGGTCCCGTGGTCTGAAACTGGTATCAGCAAGACTCAGAGCCCCAGTGTTGCCCACTGTCAACATGGCTCACTCCTCACTATCTTGGCCCAAATCCTCCACCACTAGGGCCACTCCTTGGGTAGCAAAAATCATTGTTCCATTTGCTTCAACAAAGCCCCCTGCTCTGTAGGGATAGCCTTCAAATCGGCTCCTGCCTGGAGGTGTGCAGAGCCTTATGGGTGGACAGGGGCTGAGCCAGCTGGTGGGAGGGACAGAAGTTGTAGGTTTGAAGCAAGAGAGTGACATGTTCAGGGAATCATAAGTCAAAGTTCAGGATAGAAAGTGACAGGAGAATGGCATGAGGTGTGGAGGAGGCCAGCAGGGCTGGATAGTCCAGAAGACCCCATATGTGTCACAGAAAGGACTAGAGTTATCTGAGGGCAGTGGGAGTCAGTGAAGGTGGTATAGCAAGGAAATGACACCATTAGGTTTGCTGTGGGAGCTTCCTGTGGACTGCTGGGTGAGGATGGATTTGAGCGTGGGCTGGGTAGAAGGGGGTCTGGGAGGAGGTTGGGCCTGATAGGAGGCCTGAGCTTTTGCTCCAAAGATACCCCTAGGAGTAGGGGCCCCTTCTGGGCCTAGGAAGGGAGTGAGAACACTTGGAGACATCTTCCTCCAGTTCTTAGTCTGTCACCCCTCCTGTGCACCACCCCAGCCACACACACACACACACACACACACCATACATACCACACACACACAGACTCCACCAGGATATGCTTTTCCCTCTGTTGGCTGCCTTATTTCTGGATGGATTAATAAGTGGATGGATAGATGGTTGGATGGATGGCTAAATGGATGGGTGATGGATGGACAGATAAATAAGTGGATGGATGGATGGGTGAATGGATAAGCGGATGGGTGAGTAGATGGATACATCGGTGGGTGGATGGGTGGATGGAAGGATGGACAGGTGATTAAGTGGGTGGATGGAAGGATGGGCAGGTGAGTGGATGGGTGGGTGGTGAGAGGGATGAGAGGAAGAAGACAGGTGGGTATGTATCTAAGAGGCAACAGAGGCAGGGAAGGGGAGGGGCTCTTCGCTGAGCACTTCACTTGTGCCAGGCCAGGGTGGGCACTCCCTACTTGCTTCCTCCTTTAAACTTCACAGCCCCCTAGGAGGCAGGCTCTGTCAATGTTCCCGCCACATTGAGGCTCAGCATGTAGGTACCCCCCCTGCGCTGGCAGGCCCTGTGGTGCTGGTGCCGGCTCAGCCTGCCTCAGCCCCATCTGGCTCCCTGCAGCCCGTGCCCAACCACAACCCCTGGATGCTGCTCTACTTCATCTCCTTCCTGCTCATCGTCAGCTTCTTCGTACTCAACATGTTCGTGGGCGTTGTGGTGGAGAACTTCCACAAGTGCCGGCAGCACCAGGAGGCCGAGGAGGCGCGGCGGCGGGAGGAGAAGCGACTGCGGCGCTTGGAGAAGAAGCGTCGGAGTGAGTGGTGAATTGAAAGGGCTCAGGCCTGTCTTCTGCTCACGACGCTCCTGGGTGCCAGGGCTGAGGCCTGAGCCCGGCACCAGCCTCTTGGCCTTTGGAGCTGGAAGGAACATAGGATATGGCCCTGGTGCCCCGGCCCTGCCCCTTCCCCCAGTGTCTGCCTGTCTGGGTGGCACTGCCTGTCTGCCCTGTGTCCCCCTGGAGTCTGATGGTGACACCAATGCCAACCAGGTGTCTCATCCAGACAGAGGCCAAAGGTAGAGCCTGGATGCTCAACCCTGAGCTGTGGGACCCCTGTCCTCCCTGCAACAGACCAGAAGCCCCTGACAGGGGCACGGTTTGGGGTGAACGGGGAGAATCAGTGCCCTGCCCTCTTTGCCACCCACCCCCACATCTTACTTGTTTACTTGTGGCCCCTGGCTAGGTGGAGGGGACCTCACTCTTTAACTCCAGGGACTGAATGGACTGACATCTCTCCCCTTTGCTCCCTCCCTTTTCTGTCTCTCCTAACACGCGTTCTGTTCCCTCCTTCACTACCCTCCATGGTCTGTGCCACTCCCCATGCACCCTGGCAGAGGCCCAGCGGCTGCCCTACTATGCCACCTACTGCCCCACCCGGCTGCTTATCCACTCCATGTGCACCAGCCACTACCTGGACATCTTCATCACCTTCATCATCTGCCTCAATGTGGTCACCATGTCCCTGGAGCACTACAACCAGCCAACGGTGAGCCCCAGCTCTGCCTCCAGCCTGAGGTCCCATGGGTAGTGGGGCCTCAGCAGGACCCCAACCTAGAGACAGGGCAGCAAAGGCTCTGAGCAGTCCCCCATCCTGGGTTCTATGCTCAGGAAGCTCACGGCTGGGCAGGACAGATGAATGAGAGAGAAACGCCAGAGAGGAAGCTGTGTTGTGTTTAATACGACTTTTTTGCTACAGATTTAACTCTCTTATCCTCGCAGTAACCTTAAGGTGAGGAGAGGATTTTCTCCAGATTTTGGAGATGAAAAAACTGAAGCTCAGAGAGGTAAAAAAAAAGAGCTAATTGCTGCTTCAATTAGCAAGCCAGTAAGTAGTGGAGCCAGGACTGAAGCTTTGATTTGCATTCTAGGATTGCCATGTGGCCTTCACTGCTGCCTGGGCACATGGAACCTGGGGGAGGGACATTCCAGGTGTAGGATTTCAGAGAGCAAACACAGAGGTGGGAGAAGATGACCAGCTCCCAGCTATTTGCAGGCAGTGTGCATGCATAGCATGTGAGGACGTGTAGGGGCAAGTACATTCCAAAAGCTTGTACTTACCGGAGATGGGGGGAAGGAGAGGGGAGCAGAGCCTCCAGATGAGCAGTTAGCATCTTTCTTTCCTAACTTTTAAAAATTTATTAACTGATTTTAGAGAGAGGGAAGGAGGGAGGGAGAAAGAGAGAAACATCGATTTGTTGTTCTAGAGATTATTAGTTATTTATGCATTCATTGGTTGATTCTTGTATGTGCCCTGACCAGGAATCAAACCCATTGCCTTGGTGTATCTGGATAATGCTCTAACCAACTAAACTACCTGGCTAGGGCAGGAGTTAATATATTATTTTAAATGATAGGGAAGGAATGTTATACATGCAGGGAAAAGGAAAGCAACCGTTTACAGAAAGGAACAGTAGTTGTAGAACTTACAAATTAAAATGAAGAACTGAAATAATAATAGCTCACATTTACTAAGTATTTAAGTATGTAGTCCAGTCTGGCACAAGGTTATTAGCATGTTTAAGTTTCACAACCACTTTCTGAGGTAAGGTCCTATGATTATCCCCAGTATACAGATTGGAAAACAGTCCAGAGAGGTCCAGAGTCATAGTGAACAAGGAGTAACTGCTGAGCCAGGATTCAAATCTAGGCAGTCTGGTTCTTAACCATGACCATTAACCATTACTCAACACTGCTTCCAAAGAGGGGTACCTGGACCAAAGCAGCAGAAATAAGGAAAGGAAACAGCACTGTGAAATAAATAGTGCACATTATGTAAGATGGAAGGAATAAAAGCAGATACCATTGGTCATTGCATTAAAGACAAATGGATTAAATTCTCCTTTAAAAAACATAAACTTTTTGACTAGAGGAAGGTAGGGGCAGGTTATGGGGTCTGGATCATGCTTCTCTTTACCCTTCTCTCGTAGTCCCTGGAGACAGCCCTCAAGTACTGCAACTACATGTTTACCACTGTCTTTGTACTGGAGGCTGTGCTGAAGCTGGTGGCATTTGGTCTGAGGCGCTTCTTCAAGGATCGGTGAGTGACTGGGCCAGGCCATCGCAGCATAGGAGCTACATGATGGGGAAGCAGTCTTGATCCCTGGGGAAGCCTGGAGCAGTCAGAGGAGGGAAACTAAAAGTGTTGGCCAGAAGCCTCTGGGTGCTGCCTACAGTCATGAACAAGAAGTAGTTATGGTCTTACCTGATGTGTGCAGGGCATTCTACTAAGTCTCTTCAGCATGTCTCCTGTGGGTCCTCCATACTCCATAAGCAGAGAAGGACACACTTTGTTCCCCTACAAAGGGAGCAAATAAGGTTCAGAGAGGTTCACAGACTAGCCCTAGGCCACACAGAAGGAACAGCAGGCTCCAAGGTTCAGAGCTTTAAGTTAGAGCCCATTTTTTCTCACCTGCAGGAGGCCAGAGATTTTATTTAGCCTGGTCAGCCCCTTGCTTGAGGAATTGGAGGTTGTTCAGGGGCAGAGAGAGAGCTGGACCTAGTGGGGTCTGGAGGGACTAGGAGGAGGATAGTCACCCACCCCTGCCGGCCACAGCAAGAGCGTGGAGAGCTTGGGAGCGCCTCCGGACTGAGGTGTGTCTAAACCAGAGTGACTCTCACTCTGCTCTCCACTTGTGCCCTCCCATGTTGTCTGAGCAGGTGGAACCAGCTGGATCTGGCCATTGTGCTGCTGTCGGTCATGGGCATCACGCTGGAGGAGATCGAGATCAACGCGGCACTGCCCATCAACCCCACCATCATTCGCATCATGCGGGTTCTGCGCATCGCTCGGGGTGAGGGCAGAGGACGGCCAGGGGACAGGAGCATGGGCATGATGGGGGGGAGGACCGTGGCACGATGGGCTTCTTGCTGAGCAGGGAGAACAGAAGTCAGGAGGACCTCACGCTGACGTGCACTCGCCCCTGTGTGTACACACTCACGTGCCCTCACCCACATACTGCTCTGTACAGCACCCTGCACCCCACCTCCTTATTACACCACGACCCATGCAGTCCAGTCTTAGGTTGGAATGAAGGGACCCAGTGCAGCCGGGAAGACGGGGTTCCTCACTGGCATTTCTCCAACACCAATGAGGACACACAGGCCTCGATGCTTCTTAAAAATCCCTTCTTCTCCCAGACTTCCCTCTCACACCAAGGCTGTCCCACACTCCTTCCAAAACCTCCTGCCTCATGCTCACCCAGGTGCCTCCTACCCTTCCACCTGCACCCACCTGTTGCCTCCGGGTCCCAAGGTGGCTGGGTGTGGAGAAGCTCAGAGTACAGTAGGGCTCTCTGTAGCCACAGGAAGAGGCTGGGCACTCACTGGATGGTCGTTTTTGGCACATCACGGTGAATTAGGCGCTTACACTTTTTTTCCCTCACACGCTTTTTATCCCTCGGTTCCCACTGGGCCTGCCCTCCTTCTCTTGGACTTTTTTACACCAATGTCCACACCTTGTGTGTCACATTGAGTGGGCCGGGCTGGGTCTCACACACAGTGCTGAAGCTGTTGAAGATGGCCACGGGGATGCGGGCCCTGCTGGACACGGTGGTGCAAGCTCTGCCCCAGGTAAGAGCCGCTCCCCACAGCAGCCCCTCCTGCCTGTTGGTGTCTTGCTGGGCCCTGGGGCACGCAGGCCCTGACTTCCCGTCTCCTTAAACCTGCCCAGAGCCAATGCAGAATCTTTCCTCCGGAGGAGCAGTTTGAGTTGGGGCTGTGAGAGCTGGGACAGGTCCCCTCTGCCTCTTTCTTCCTAATGTCACCAACTACTCTCCAACCTTGCTCTGTACCGAGCTCTTGGCTGGCCCTAGGGGACCCACATTCTGCCCTCAAGAGTGGCCAGGCTGGTAGGGAAGACCGATGCCTCAGGAAAATGTGGTGAGGAGCCTACACCATGCTGGGGAGAGAGGAGAAGCCCTGACACAAAGTAAGGAAATCAGAGAAGGTGTGAAAATCTATTGGCAGACCCTGGACATTACCATGGTTCTCTAAAGTGCTATGAAAATGAAACTTTGGCCTTTTCCCTCCTGCGCAAAGGGAGAAGGCATCAAGGAAGCCTCCTCAGGGGAGGTGACTGGTGACCTGGGCTTTGAGGGGTGGGGAGGAAGCATTTACCAAAGACAGAGAGAGGGTCTTTTCTGCAGAGGGAACAGAATATGCAAATAGGGTCTCTTTTCTGAGGTATGGCTAGAGTTGCCATGTTAGAAGATCAGGCCTGGAGGAGTCTGCAGGGCGAGGTCATGCCTTTGATGCCAGGGCAGCACATTTGGGCTTTGTCCTGCAGGCAGTGGGCACCACAGGAGGTTCTGGACAAGGGAGGCCTCAACCTTTTCGAAGGTTGCTCTGGAGATCAGAGGAGAATGCCTCGGAGGGAGAGGCTGGAGGCAGGGAAGGGGCGGGGAGGTGGCCGCAGCCCTGGCAGCTCTGGAACATGCTGAGGGAGGAGGGAGGACTGGTAAAAGTGAGGTGGACACTGGCTAACAAATGCTGTGGCCCGGGCCACACACGCATCATTCCTTTGGCTGCCACAGCCTCACACCTTGCCTCATAGGTGCTCAGTAAGTGATTGTTTCACTAATGTATGAGCCTCATTTAATTAGACACTGTTGGTGTGCCTGTAGAGCAGTTCAGAAGGGAACCCTCCTCCAGAGCAGAAAAGCATTAGGAGGCTGTGATTAACGTGGTTTACTTTCCAGCAATTAATGCAAACGTCTTCTGACTCATTCATGCAGGTCTTCTGAGGGGTCTAGGAGATATTTCATTTCTAGGGCAAGAATGTGTTTGAGCCTTATCCATAACATGAGTTAAAGGTGGTTTCTAGCATATGGTAAATTTGAAATAGGTTTGGAATCTGGGACATTTTCCTCCCACAGGAGCTGTGGGATGGGGGTGGCTGGGTTTGCAGGAGGCTTCTGGGGCCCACAGTCCTGCATGATTCCTGCTCCATGCTGGTCTGAGGAAGCAGATCTTAATCTAGCCATGTACCTGCTCTCAAGGACTTTCCAGACCAGCAGAGACAGTGGTAGGGACACATTAGTTACACTCACACTATTAGACTGAACCCCAGTCTGCCTGGAGGAATCTATGCAGGCTTCATGGAGAAGGTGGCATTATTGCTGAGACATCCTTTCCTCCCTCTCTGTATTCATCCATGGGATGGCACTAACTATGCACAGGTGTACAGAATAGTGATTCTGTGCATGGACCCTGGGGCCAGTGGGCTGGGTTTGAATCTCAGTCCTACCTCGTATTAGTGGTGTGACCCTGGGCAAGAAATTTTATCTCTCAGTACCTTTCTTTCTTCACTTAAGAATGGGAAGTAAGTGAACTAATGAATGTGAAGTACTTGAATCCACCTGACTTGTGGTGGCGCAGTGGATAAAGCGTCGACTGGGAGCACTGAGGTTGCCGGTTTGAAACCCTGGGCTTGCCCGGTCAAGGCACATATGGAAGTTGATGCTTCCTGCTCCTCCCGCTTCTCTCTCTCTGTCTCTCTAGGAGGTCATGTGAGGGGGTCAGGTGGGGGTGGCAGACATGAACACAGAGCCTGGTGAAATGTTACGGCTGCCCTGGCTCACAGACTGACCAGTTCCCTGGAGCCTGCAGGCCCCCTCCCCTGACTCCTACCCCAGGCCGGCCCAGCCCTTTCTGCTGTCTCCACAGGTAGGCAACCTGGGCCTCCTCTTCATGCTGCTCTTCTTCATCTATGCTGCCCTGGGAGTGGAGCTCTTCGGGAAGCTGGGTGAGTGATGCAGGCCTGGGATGGGGGGTGGACCGGATTGGGGGGGGGTGCTGAGAGCCCCTCTAGACTGTCATATCAGGGTCTTTGTACTGGGGAGATGCCCCCACAGATGGCCATGGAGGGATGGACGGGTGGCCCTCCACCATCTAGATCCCCCTCCCATGTGAGTAGGAGCCTTTGAGAGATGCTGGCCTGGGTCCATGTGCACACCCCCAGGGTCTATGCCATGGACCCCTACTTGGAGACCCCCATCTGTCTGTCCTTGGGTATGCCCCCTCTGGCCCCACAAGCCAATGTCCATCCTGGGCCAAGGTCATTCCTACAAGCAGAATGCCCAGGGCAACACAGGATCAACTCCAGAAAGCAGGACTCCCTTGGGGACTGGGCCTCACCCACTCTATCCTCTCCCTTTGGAACTAATACTCAGATTGGAGGTGGAGCCAGGCCCACCTGAGCCTGAGCCCCAGCTTGTTTGCCACCTTCCTATGCCTCAGTTGCTCCATCTGTGGGCTGGGCACAGTCCGCATGCACCTCTGAGGGTTGTAATGGGGCTACTGAGAAGAGGTGGGGCGGGCTCTGCAGTGGGACAGCTGACCTCCTTTCCTTTCAGTCTGCAACGACGAGAACCCATGTGAGGGCATGAGCCGGCACGCCACCTTCGAGAACTTCGGCATGGCCTTCCTCACGCTCTTCCAGGTCTCCACTGGTGACAATTGGAATGGGATCATGAAGGTACTTGTGGGCAGGCTGGGGAGGGAGAACTAAGGCTGGATTCTGAGAGCAGGGGTGCTGGTGACAGTCCCGATGGTCAGGGCACCTGGCTGTCTGCCCGCCCAGCACCACATTGCAAATGGGAAGGCAAGGCAAGGCTCAGAGAAGCAGAGCGCCCTGCTAGGGGCCCTGCCTGAGACTCAGAAGCACAGTGAGGTGCAGATGAAGCCAACATGGGTCCTCTGTCCACCCCTACATGCGGTGCTCAGATCGGTGCCCAGGTGCTAGGGGACATGACTCCACCCGGGGCCAGAGGGACTGCAGGCACATAGTCCAGGGCAGGGGCTGTAGTCACTGCTCCTCCTGGGGCCAGGGCCCTGGCATTTACTGTCCTGCCCATTGCCCTGCGGTGAGGGAGAAGGGCTCAGAAAGCAGAAGTGAAGCCTGTGCCTTGAGACCCTGGGGCCCTTATTGCCGTCCTCGCCCGCGCAGGACACGCTGCGGGACTGCACGCACGACGAGCGCAGCTGCCTGAGCAGCCTGCAGTTTGTGTCGCCGCTGTACTTCGTCAGCTTTGTGCTCACCGCTCAGTTTGTACTCATCAACGTGGTGGTGGCTGTGCTCATGAAGCACCTGGATGACAGCAACAAGGAGGCTCAGGAGGATGCTGAGATGGACGCAGAACTCGAGCTTGAGATGGCCCAGGGCCTCAGTCTCAGCCCACAGCCGCCCACTGGCTCCCCGGGTGCATCCGGCCGAGGGCCAGGAGGGTCAGGCGGGTCAGGCAGCGGGGGTGACTTGGAAAGCCGCCTGTGCAGGCGCTGCTATTCTCCAGCCCAGGTGGGCAGGGACCAGGGTTGCCAAGGGCGGGTCCTTGGGGCTGCCAGGGAAGCAAGCCCGGATGACCTTGGGCAGAGATCCCTGTCTTTTGGGGCCCCACCCTGCTCAACTCTGTGTGACCCTGTGGTGAATGGGTCGAGCCCAGGCCACAGGTGCAGAGAACCAAGAGGGCAGCTGTGCCCCGCCCACCCCACTGTCCCCACCCAGTGATAATCCCACTTGTCCCTGCCCATCCTGTCCGCCTAGGAGAACCTGTGGCTGGACAGCGTCTCTTTAATCATCAAGGACTCCTTGGAGGGGGAACTGACAATCATCGACAACCTGTCTGGTTCCATTTTCCACCACTACTCCTCACCGGCCGGCTGCAGGAAGTGTCACCACAAGCAAGAGGTAAGGCTAGCACCTTATGGTGGGCTGGCCTGAGGCAAAAGCGCAACTCTGTCAGAAACCTGCCCATAGTCTTGGCTCATACTGGCTGGTCTCCAGGGACACTTGGTCTGTGGGCAGGTGGACCAGCTTTGGAGTTCATGGCTCATGGCAACTTTCTTGCCCTAGGCCTGGCCCGGCCTGGCCCAGCCCTACCCAGCCCAGCCCAGGCTGGGCTGCTTAGATGCCATCATGTCTCTCCTGTGCCACCCTAGCTTAGGCTGGGCCCCTACCCAGGGTGGGCATACCATCCATACCAGTAGATCTCTGAAACTCTCTGACCACCACCCTGTGTCTTTCTGGAGGACCAGGCCAGCCTAGTCCCAGCCCCAAGGATGACTTGAGGCTGCTGCCTTTCTCTGCAGGTGCAGCTGGCTGAGACAGAAGCCTTCTCCCTGAACTCAGACAGGTCCTCATCCATCCTGCTAGGCGATGACCTGAGTCTCGAGGACCCCACAGCCTGCCCACTTCGCCCTAAAGACAGCAAGGTGAGTGGCCCTGGTGGGCTCCTGGGCAAGTAGGCTGGCCTCTGCCTGCTCAGCAGGACACTGCTTGTTCCCAGTGCACCATTTAAGCAGTACTTGCTGTATACCAGGCCTTCCTCTCTTGTTGGTCAGATGAGGGCAGTAGGGCTCAGAGAGGTGGAATGATTTACCTGAAGTCACAGAGCAAGTTCAGCAAGGACCCCAACGATGGCATCCAGTGGCCTCAGCCACTCCTTATTGCTTTAGATACTTTTTATCTAAATGAGAAAACCTTCTATTGCCTTTAAGGATCTCGGAGTCAAGAGGGGAGTGAGTGGTAAACTGACCTGCCTGGGACATCAGAGAGGCTTTCTGGAGGTGGAGCCTTTCACCCAGGTTTTGGAAGATGACGATTGTTGGCCAGGGGGACAGGGTGTGGAGAAGGTCATCCCAGGCATTGAAAGTGGCCTAAGCAAAGGACTATGGATCAGGAGCACAAAGGCAGCTGTGATGGGCTTGGCCCCTGCCCCCTTCTCCACTGCCCTAACCTATTTACCTCTCTTTTCCTGCAGGCTGAGCCAAACCCACCTGAGCCCATGTGTGTCGGGGACCTGGGTGAATGCTTCTTCCCCTTGACCAACACGGCTGTATCTTCGGATCCAGAGAACTTGCTGTGCGAAATGGAGGCTATCTCGTTCAACCCTGTCCGGTCCTGGCTGAAACATGAGAGCAGCCCAGGTGAGGGGTAGCCACCCACCAGCTCCCCACAGCCCTGTTCTCGGGTGACTGCTTCAGGGCAGCTGGTTGAGATTCTTCCTTAGTGTTTTTTTCCCCACGTACTATTATATTGATTGAGTCAGGAAAGAACCAGGTAAATGAGAATAAAAGATAGGAATTTCAGGCCTGATAGAACAATGATAAAAGATCAAGGGCCAAATAATAGAGAGGTGAGAAAAATTGTATCAGAAACCTGGGCTAGAGAAGGCTCCATTCTGAGCTTCCTGGGAGCTCTGGTGAAGAGGAAAACAGGTTTGCACACACAGATCTCAGTATCAAGCAGAAAGAAAGCTGCCACGTTATTGAGTTGTTTTTCTAGAGCTGAATTTGAGAGATATGTGTCCCACAGATCTTCACACAAGGTGATGTTGAACAACAGAAAGCCTGTTGACCTCCTCACTAGCCCTTTTGTAAAATGTCCTGAATTTATCCTTTGGCTCTGCCCTTGGCATCCTATGTTTGTGCTTTGGGCCTGTGGCTCGGCTCTGGGTACCAGGACAGAGGACTGAGCTGGCCTGTCCATCACCAGGGCTCACCTTCACCTTGAGTCCTCTTGGAGGGTGACAGGAGTCTGGTTTCATAGCACTGGCTAAGGAAGGGGACAGAGAGATGATCTCAACAGAAGAGAGTCCCCAAGACCCTAAGCTCACCTCAGTACTCTTCTGGGAGGCCTGGCATTGAGTACTGTTGAGAAGCTGGGGGTGGGCTGACTTTTCCAAGGACCTACCCTAAAATCAATGGCCTCTGGACTGGACATGGCAGCTGGAGGTGCTAAGACCCCAGACTTCCTAAACCAAAAGTCAGGGCCCAGGACCCAAGAACCATCCTGACTGAATGAAATCTCATCCCCTTTAATTAACCATTTATTTGCATTTTCCTTAAATAATAAGATGACATATTGCATCTGGGGACATTCAAGCTGTCCAGCCACTTTGGGTACATTAAGCCCCAATTCCTTCATCCCATCCTCACCCTAGAAGGCACTGACTAAGGAAATTGGGCAGAGGCGACTAGCCATGCCTGCTGCCCACCTTCATTGCCCCCTCACCCTATCCTTACCCCTCCCCACCCCCAGTGGAGCAGATCAGACAGATCCAGCAGTATTCTATCTGCTCAGCCAATCCAGCACGGTGCCCACCTTGCCTCCTGTCCTAGGTGGGTCCCAGGCCTGGCTGGACCCCCTGGGGTATCAGGCCCTGGGAGGTGGCACTGATAACATCTGCTGTGCTCCTGACACTGGGCTGGGAACTGCACAGCTGTCTCTGGTTCTTAAAACCTCCCTCCACCCCTTGAAGGAGGCAGCTGGTACCCATTTCATAGAGGCAGGAACCCAGTGGTCCTTGAGCCAGGTCTGCTTGGCTCCAAAAGCTGTGCTTTTGTCTAGTGCCTGTCCTCCTGGGAATCACATGGGCAGGCTCACTATCTCTCACAGTGGGGACACGGAGGCTCAGAGCGGGAGACTTGCCCATAGTCTCACAGCCAGCTTGTTAGGCAGCCCCTCCCTGCAGGGGCTCGCCAACCCGATCTTGCTCCCCAGCGCCCTCTCCTCCCTTTCCAGCAGCACCTTCAAGCCCCTTCTCCCCGGAGGCCTCCAGCCCACTCCTACCCATGCCGGCAGAGTTCTTCCACCCTGCTGTGTCTGCCAGCCAGAAAGGGCAGGAGAAGGATGCTGGTGCCAGGACCCTCCCCAAGATTGCCCTGCAGGGTTCCTGGGCATCCCTGCGGTCACCCAGTGTCAACTGCACCCTCCTCCGGCAGGTACAGCACCTCCCTGACTGGACTCCTCAGCTGGGGGACCTATGAGTGGGGCCTTGGAGTTCTAGGTGGAGGTAGAGAGGCAGGTCTGGGGGATGGGAGATTTTAGCCATTAGGGTCACCTGTATTGGACTGGCCTGGCCATCACCTGGGCATGAAGAGGGCACCGCAGATCCAAAAACCCCGTTCTGTGGGTGGCAGACCAGGGCTCGAGGAAAGGCAGGAGCTGTCCCAGATTTGCAGTGTGGTGGAGGCAGGGCTGGACACAGAGCTCTCCCAGGCACTTGTTCACTCAGTAGCTGTCAACCCCAACATTGTACCAGGCTATGTGCCAGGCTCAGAGGCTGGAGGCTGTAGCAGCTACAAAATGCAGACTCCCTGCCCCTGGGGCTTATAGTTTGTCTTTAGTGTGTATGTCCCAGGGGTGTGAGAGGAGAGATGAAAGCCAAAACCAATGCATAAAAAGTATGGTCTATTTCAGGGGTAGTCAACCTTTTTATACCTACTGCCCACTTTTGTATCTCTGTTAGTAGTAAAATTTTCTAACTGCCCACCAGTTCCACAGTAATGGTGATTTATAAAGTAAGGAAGTAACTTTACTTTATAAAATTTATAAAGCAGAGTTACAGCAAGTTAAAGCATATAATAATAATTACTTAGCAAGTACTTTGTTAGATTTTCGCTAAGTTTGGCAGAATAAATCTTTATAAAACAACTTACTATAGTTAAATCTGTCTTTTTATTTATACTTTGGTTGCTCTGCTACCACCCACCATGAAAGCTGGAACACTCACTAGTGGGCGGTAGGGACCAAGTTGACTACCACTGCAGAGGTTACTTGGGTGACTGTCATGAGAGCCACCCAGCTCAGATGGGGAGAAGCAGCAGGGTGCTGGATGTGTTGTGAAGGCAGTTCCTGAGGGATTTGGATGGCTGCATGTCACTGAGATGGGCAGGCTGCTGGATGGACAGAGTGGGGGATACTGGGTGGCCCCCTGACTCTGTGTCTCCCCGCAGGCCACAGGGAGCGACACGTCGCTGGAGGCCAGCCGCAGCAGCTCAGTGGGCAGCCTGCAGACCACGCTGGAGGACAGCTTGACCCTGAGCGACAGTCCCCGGCGCGTCCTGGGGCCGCCAGCTCCCGCCCCGGGCCCCCGGGCCGGCCTGTCCCCCGCCGCCCGCCGCCGCCTGAGCCTGCGGGGCCGGGGCCTGTTCAGCCGGCGCGGGCTGCGGGCGCACCAGCGCAGCCACAGCAGCGGCGGCTCCACCAGCCCGGGCTGCACCCACCACGATTCCATGGACCCGTCGGACGAGGAGGGCGCGGGACGCGGCGGCGCAGGCGGCGGGGGCGGCGGCAGCGAGCACTCGGAGACCCTCAGCAGCCTGTCGCTCACCTCCCTTTTCTGCCCGCCGCCGGCGCCGCCCGGGCTCCCGGCCGCCAGGAGGTTCAGCAGCACCAGCAGCCTGGCCGCGGGCCCCGGCCGCCCCCGCGCCGCCGCCGGGCCCCCCGGCCTGGCCCGCAGCCCCTCCTGGGCCGCGGACCGCAGCAAGGGTGCGCTGGGCCCGGCCGAGCCCCGCGGCGAGCTGCAGCCCGCAGACGCTGCGAGCAAGAGGAAGAGATGAGGGCCGAGGGCCCGCGCCACCCACCGTCTCACCGTCCTTACCTCAGGAGCCAGGGGGCAGACAGCAATACTTGGTTCACAACCTGGGAACCTCGCAGGGCCAGCCAGCGCCAGGCCATCGGGCTCGGGTGGAACCGGTCCGGGTGGGCTGAGGCCCAGACAGGGTCCAGATGTGGCCCAAATGTGGCTTGGCTGTGGTCCTTCCCATGCAGATACATGTATACATATATATGCATATATATAGAAAGAGAGACAGACATATATATATATATATATATTTATTTTTTTTACTGAGAGCTTATGACTTCCAGAAAGTGCTAAAGTTGGGGAGTGCAGGCCCAGACAACTCTTTGCCTGATGCTTATTAGGACCCAGACCAGACCTGCCCTGGGGCAGATGGATCTGCTGGGGTGTTGGCACCCCTACTTTTTGGTGTCTCCCCTGGGTTTAGAATAGCTAGGAAAAGGCTCTCAGGTTTTTGAGGGTCCCAGGCCCAGAGACAGGCACAGAAAAAGAGGTGTCATTCAGGGTGTGTTTTTGTGCTTTAATGAAGAAATGCTGCTAAGTTCCCACCCTCTTCCCCATGAATTGATGTGTCTGTCTTGTTGTTCCTGACTGTCTACTTGTATGAACAGTCTTTTGTAGGCACCCAGAATCCACAAACTCTTAGGCAACCTGGTAGATGTGTTTCTTTAGAAAAATCCGGGGTGATAGTGTGTTTTCTTAGGGCTGGGGTGTGGGTGGAAAGCAGCTCTGAGGCTTGGAAGGGGCTCTGCCCCCGGGAGGCCCCTGCCTTAGTGGACACTTTCTGGGGTGGGGTCTGCTATGGTCTTGCCCCAAGAAGCTGAGGGCAAGAATGGAGGCAGTAGAAGACAGAGAACAGTGAAGGGGGTTGAGCAGGCCCCGAGATGCTTGTAAGGTTAAGGGTACTGCCTGATCTGTGCTGGTGTGGCCTTTTACCCTCCAAGTGGGCCCTGAGCCACAAGTATTCTGGGAGATTGTGCTCCCCTTTGCCCCCTGAGCAACTGTCTCCCTCCAGTGGAGTTCAGGGTAAAGCATATGTGACAGGTTCTGAGCAGGGGTGGGGCACCTTCCTGGACCCTGGGACCAGCCACCTCTCCTCAGCTTCTCCCCAAACCTGTCTCTTTTCCCCCACCTTCCCAAGCTGCAGATCAGGTTTCACTATGGCAATGCTTCTCAAACGGGTTTGCAGACAGGCATTTTTTTTTTCTTTGAATAGTTATGCATTTATTTCAGTATTTATTAAGAAAAAGGCAGTACACTGAACCCATGATTTCACAAACATATTGCTTAGGTCAAGGCTAAACTTTTTAAAGTGAGTGGATAGGACAGTTTAAAGAAGATTGGGAACATGGTAGCAGTATTGTGGGATGGGAGCTGCTGTACATTTGGGACGTGCTGCACTTAAGTAATAACCAGGCCCTTTGCCTTTGTAATCTCACATGGTTTGGCTGGGCCCTGCCCAGGTGGGCCTGTCCTTGTTCCCAAACCCTGACCTTAAAGAACTTGCCTTTCAGTCCAGGCTAGCAAGTAGTGTGGGGGAGTGGGCTGCTTGGACGGGCTCCGGGTGTCTCCCAGACTGGCATGGAGACCCTTTGGGGCTGAGTACAGTAGCAAAGGAAGGAGGAGCGTGACTTAAGCTTAGTGGCCTGCAAAGCCCTTTCCTTAATGGGTGGGGGTGGGGAAGGGTGGTCAGGCCAACATAACAAGTGAGGAAACTGAGGTCTGGAGAGGCAGAGTGGCCAGCCCAGGATCCCTCAGAGCCCTGGAAGCAAAAAGGCTGGAGGATCCCTGGAGGCCAACACCAGACTACCTAGAATGTGAAAAATCAGCCTGTGTTCAAAGAGGGTGGGTTCAGAAGGCAGAGCCCCATAGAGGGCCTCTGTTGGTACTGTGGAGTTGGGCTGGCATGGTAGTCAGACCTGGGTTTGCATCTGCACCCCTGGAGTGTCCCTCTCCTTACCCTGAAGTGTGGATGGTGGGCCTCGGTGGAATACAGACACCCTGCCCAAGTGCTAGGTTACCTGTTGGGATGGCAGCCTTCGGGATGAGTGGTTAGCTGGGTCTTCCCCTTTGGGGAACAGGTGGACCTGTGGTCTTTTCACCTTCTGCCCCTGGAAGGCTGTATGTCTGGTAGGGGAGGCTGGGCACAAGTTGGAGCTGCTGCTCCAGAGAACTTAGGCTGGCCTCCCTTTCCCTGCTGATCTGTTCATTATGGGCACTGAGGGAAGAGGATGAAGGTAGACCTGTCTGGCTCTGCTTGCCTTCCCCACCAGCACCATGGGGTTCCAAGCAGTTGAAGTTAAAGGGAAGCAGCACACACATTAGTCAGTGCGTTCCTCTAGGGACTCATGTACTGGAGCCTGGAAGAAGGGCAGGGGGACCTCCACGTGGAAGAAATTAATTGGGTTCACTTGGCTGGGTTAACTTAACTGGGTAACTTGGCATCAGTTCAGGGGGACAGATTCTGACAATGGTCAGCAGCTTCCACTTTCTGAGCACAGGCATCATCCTGTTTAATATGTACGGTGCCCCCAAGCAGTGTGCACAGACAGAGAAATTACTTCCTTGTCACTGGGTTATAAGTGGCTGGGCAGAAAACACATCCCGGATGTGTCTGATACGAAACCATCCCTTTACCCCAAACCTTGTGGTCCCAAAACAAGTAGACATGTGGGGAAGACCATTTAGACAGAGGGGCTTACCTAAGTGAAGGTGTAATGGTGAGAGGGCAAGACAGAGCAGGGTGTGTGTAGAGGTGGGCCTAGCTGAGCCTAGAGGAGAGAAGCTTTGCCTGGGGAGTCATGGGAGATGGATCTGGTTCCTGGAGGGACTCAATGCTGTTCTAAGGCCCTGGAGGACACAGAAGCTGTGATTGGCTGGCTAGGACAAGCTGAAATAGATACGGTTGGGTGAATGGCCCCTCTGCCCTTCCTGATCCTATGGCCTGTCCATCACAAAAGCACAAACTTAACCTAACCCACACAGGGCTGGCCCTGGGGCGAGTGGGGACTCTGGTGTGGATCATACCAAACTGTCTATTCGCAGGGCTCTGCAGAGTGGTGGCTGGCAGATACCTTGGCATCTGCACAGTTGGACCTAAGACCAGCTAAGGCTGTGGCCTATCCCAACCAAAGTTCTTTCCTGCTTCCTGCCCACCCTTCTGCACCAGACAGCATCCCAAAAGATGAAGTGTGCACAGTATCAGCCTGTCTGCCTGTCTTCCTCCCCAGATCCTCTCCCTGGAGCCTTCTGTTTCCAGGGCCGCCTCTGGCCCCCTGTGCTGCGCTGTGTAAGGGCTTGAGGTCTTAGAAGCCGTTGTTTAGCCCAGATACACATACTCTTTTTGTCTTTGTGCAATAATCAGTGTTCCTGGTAGAGCCAGGATGAGTTGCAGCCTGAGGAGGAGGCAGAGACTGCCTCCTCTGGGAAGCCCTCGGCCTGGCTCTGCTGCTGTGACTACCACACTCCCAGTTGCTGTACAGTTTCTATGGTGTGAATGAACCTCCCTCCTAGTTGCTGATGGCACTGGTCCCTGCTGTCCAGATGGCCTGGGCATAGAGAAACCAAGTGGGAGCCGCCACCAGTGTTGTTTTGAATAAAAACCCAGAAACCTATTTCAAAATTTTTCTGTGTGCCTGTGCTATTCTTTCTGCAGGTAGGTGTTGAGCTGGGGGGTTCCCCAGAGGTGGGGTTCTCCATCATGCCCAGGCTGAAGGCCTGGGTGTCTGAGTGTGCTCTCATGGCTGGGGGTCAGGGTGTGCTGGGCTGGGGAGAAGGCAGGGCCTGGCTCTGAAGCTCTGGTTCTGTAGCTAAGATGCTGGACCAGGATGAAAGGGTCACATGATAATAATAACCTACTTATCTTTGGCACTGTTTCCTGAATTCATATTATATGTATTATCAGGAATCTCTTGGCTGCAAAGGACAAAAGCCCAACTCAAAGGAGCTTAAGAAGAAAAAAAAATAGAACAGAGAGAAAAGGAAGGGAGAGAGAAAGAAAGAAACAAGAAGGAAATAAGTAGCTAAAGAGCCCTGAAGTGGTGTTGGCTTCAGGTACAGTTGGATCAAGGGCTCCTGTTATCACTTAGGACACTGTCTCTCCCCACCTCTTGTCTCTGCTTCCTTCTACATTTGCTTCCCTCCTCTCCTAGTGGTCACCAGAAGTCCTGGCTTCAGGCCTGTTCATCAGACCCGAGGTGAACGAGAGCTTCTCTCCCTGAAAGTTTGGCCAAGTCCACGGAATCTGCCATGCTCTGATGGGCCAGGCTTGAACTCTGGGGTCCAGGGATAGGGGTGGCCCACCTGCACATGGTCTGAGAACAGGAAAGAGAGAAACTTCTAAAGAGAATTACTGTGTATTTGCTAAAAGGAGGTAATAAACATGGGGCATGCAGCAAAACCTGGGGTTTCTTGCCTTGGGCTAAGTTCCCTGTGGCTTTGTCTCTGGGAAGAGCAACTCTCTTCTTGCCCTTCTCCTCTCCTGTCCTTCTTCACGATGAGGCAAGAAGCTCAGAGAAGTCCAGACAACTGTAACCTGGACATCGACAAGCTGCTGGTGGCGAGAGGCCCTGCCCAGCTCCCACCAACCTCATCTGGGCCTCTTTTACCCCTTATGTGTCCTTTCTCCCCTCCTCAGAGGCATGGCTAGGGTAGGGTCAGGGGGACCCTGAGTGTGACCTTTAGTGCCACACCTCCCTTTCTGAGTCCCTACTCACACTGGAGAATGGAGTGAACTGAGGCCACACTACAAGAAGGCCTGATTCCCACCCCTCACCCGCCACCCTGAGTGACCCTGTCTTGTCATTACCCTTTGTCCTCTTGCTCCTGCATCCCTGTCTTTGCCTTGTGATCCCTTTCTGGTGGCTGCTGCAGCTCTCGGAAATAACATAGAAATCAATACAGCCATCTGGGCCCCTTGGTCATGCAGATACAGCACTGCTCAGAGCACCAGTTTTCCTGGTTCTGTGTCTCATGGTGGACCCTCAGAGGCCTTTCTACCTGGTGTCTGCCTCACTAGACAGAGCAGTGGGGGGCCAGGGGAGAGGCCACACCTGTGTGTGTGCGTGTGTGTGTGTGTGTGTGTACATGCAGTGTGTGCACATGTGTGTAGATACCAACAGCTGCTCTGGTGCCTCGATCCATGAGAGCAGGCCTGGCCCCAGCTCCTGGGTGGGCTGCCTCCTCCATACAGAGAGGGCGCTTCCCTCCTTTTCAGAAGAGGAAGCTGAGCAGTGCAGGGCCTCCACAGAGCAAGCTGGGGCCCGAGTCCCAGTGTGCCCCAGGGCCAGCAGCTCCCACCCAGCTGTGGATCCCATGGCCAAGAGAGTCCCCAGCCAGACCTGGCTCCCTGAGGAGATCCTCAGCTTTAACCCCTTCTCTCCCAGACCTTTGAAACAAACCAGTTGGATTTCTCCACCTGGCTTCTCAGACTCCACACGCCCCAAACCTGGAGATGGCCTTCCCCCAGCACCCATCATCCCCTTCTGGAAACTGGGCCTTGACCTCAACTCCTCCCCCCCCTCATCTTTAACACTGCAGGTCTGTCCTGATTCCTCTTCCCTCTCCTCCTCAAGCAGCTGCCTGCCCAGGTCTCCTCACTCTCCTCCCACTGGAGGAAACACACTGTCAGACCTCCCAGTGTTGGGACTAGCCCTTCTGCTCCACCACCCAGCAAACAGCGCCATTACCCCCAGGCCCATTGAATCCTGTTACCTTCCCAGGGCTCTGGGCGGTCCTTGGGATAAAAGTCCGGACCCCTCAGCTGGCTCGCTCCCCACCCCCTATTGCTGTCTGTTTCCTGCAGCCCCTTTCGGCCTTTACTATGCTGTCTTGGTCCACACACTGTCACTGCCCCCACGGTGTCTCTGTCCTAACACTGTCACTGAACCCAACTTGTCACTGCCTCCTTGCTTTTGCAGGACCCTTGGGGCCAGACCCCTCTTCGGCTGCCTTTTTTCAGACCTTATCAACTTCTTGCTCTGAAGGCCCCACACCTCTGCCTCTACTTCAGTCCCTTCTCTGCCTGTCACCTTGTCCTGCTGCTTGCCAGAGGGAGGGCCAGCTCTGCTGCAGGAGAGGCAGGTGTGCAGGCCCATATTGACTGAGAAGCCAGAGGCCACAGGTACACCTGGCTTCATTTCTTTGGCCAAGAATTATGGGGATGATAACCTGGGACAGCAGCTACTGGGTCCTGAGTCATCTGCCACAGAGAAGAATATGAAGTGTCCCTGTCTTGAGCTCCTTCCACTCCAGTGGAGAGATGGACAAATGTGTACGGATCCCACCCACAGGGCTCAGGCTGCAGGTGTGACCAGAGCTGGGGGACACAGGCCTTGACAGGGCAGCCCCTTCACTGTGTCTGGGCACCTGTTTTACTCTCTCCATCCTAACTCTGTCTAAATGCCTTCTTGGCCCTGAAGGCCTGACCCTGACCCCAGTGACCAGGCTCACTCAAGCTTCATCTGCTCCCTTTCTCCCTTTCCCTTATCTATTTTTTTTTCTTTTAGAGATAGGGGGGGAGGGGGAGAGATAGAAAGAGAGACATTCATTTGTTGTTCCACTTAGTTGTGCATTCACTGGCTGTTTTCTGTATGTGCCTTGACTGGGAATTGAACCCACAACCTTGGCATCTCAGGATGACGCTCTAACCAATGGAGTTAATTGGCGAACCCTTGGCTAACTGTTAATTGTCCCTTCAGGTCTCAGCTCAAATTTCACTTCCTCCAAGAAGACTTTCCAGCTGCCACGGTTTGGTCTGTTCCTTGACTGAGTTCTAGACGCAAGGGCAGAGACCACGGTCCCTCCTGCCAGTCCAGGACCCAGTGCCAGGCTGAGCCTCAGCAAATGTCAGCTATATGCCTGTGTTTTGGACACCAAAGGGATTTCTAAGACCAACTAAACCCATCACTCATTTATCTACCTGAAGAAGCTGAGGCCCAGAAAGGTGGCCTGACACCCAGCAGCTCACCAAGGAGGGGGTGCTGGGGTGACTGTACCTACAGGACCCCTTCCACAGTGGGGAGCAAGTGCCAGCCCTCCCGCTGCGGTCACCTGCCCCTGCTGAGAAGACATGCTTTGTTTTCGTCTTCCTTACCTGTTAATAATGGGATTAAAAGCAAGTTGCTGCCAAGGACATTGACTGACTTAAAAAAAAAAAAAAAAGCCAGCAACATTTTAAGAAAATGAAGAACTTTAGCCATCAGCACTTTTTATTTAGACCTGAATTCATGAATTTTAACCAAATAAACACTGGCATGTTAGGTATTAATATATGTACGATTATGCAAAACCACTATTATAGCTGTAATGAAAATCAGATTCTGACTCAGTGGTGGTGTTCCAGGAGAGAGGCATCCTTCTGGTTTCCAGCACTGTGAACTCCGATTGCTGTTGCCATGGTAACAGGGCTGTCCTAGGAATCTGTGGACCGGAGGCTGGTTTGTCCTGTGAGGTGCGGTGGCAGGCAGGGTCAGGCTGGACTCATCTCTGTCCCTGAGCCTCACAGGAGATGGGCAAGTCACCAGTGGGAGGAGGTGGAGTGGGCCCAACCAGTCAGTGCCTATGCTCCCAGGTCACCTGCATCCTCTCGCTCCCCTTTCTTGATTGCCAGGGAGGTATCCCTTTCATCTTTCAATAAATATTTGTTGGGCTAGGGCTATGCTAGGTGCTGAGGATTCAGCAGAGGCAGGCCCCTGAGCTCATGAGCCTGTATCGCAGAGCGGAGATGGGTCATAAATAAATAGCAGACAGACACGTGAGTGCCAGACACATCAGACCCTGGGCATGCCAGCACAGCCATGGAGCAGATGATGTGTCAGAGTGCCTGGGGGTGAGAGGGAGGAGGTCCTTCCCCCAGGCTGTCCGGGAAGGCCTCACTGAGGATGGGTCGTTTGAGCTGGGACCTGACTCCTCAGAGTGGAGTTGCCAGATTAAATAGGACGCACAGTTAAATTTGAATTTTAGATAAACCATGAACAAATTTTTTAGTGTAAGTGTGTCTCAGGAAATGCTCAGGACATACACTAAAAAGTTATCTGTGGTTCATCTGAAATTCAAATTTTTATTTGTTAAATCTGGTAAGTTTATGAGGGGGAGGTGACTTGCCCAGGCCACCAGCAGCAGGGGTGGGCACACACTCTGCCTGTTCGCCTGGCCACCCTGCCCTTGATCTTCTGGAAGACTGCTCACAGTCTCCCCCTTGCAATCCATTCTCACTGAGCCACGGCTGGGAGACATCTGCCTGAAACACCACCTGGTCTACCTCTGCCTGTCCCAGCCTGTTCCGGGGTCCCAGGGGGTCTCAGGATCTGCATGGAGGCCTGTACGGCTCTGGGTGCATGGTCCTCACCCACCAACCAGCGTGACTTCCCACCCACCTCCCCTCGCTCCTGCCCCTCTTCATGTGTCTGGTTGTCCCTCAGCCTTCAAGCCCCAACTTTCCTCGAACCTCGAGGAAACTTCTTGCAATTCCAGGTTGTCCTCAGCCTCTGATGACTCTCAGCTCCTCACATTTTTTTATTAGCCATGCATTTCTTTTATTGTGTTAAAATACACATAACCTAAAATTGATCATTTTAACCATTTCTTAGTGTGTAGTTTAGTGGCATTAAGTACCTTCATGTTGCTGTGCAGCCATCCCCACCACCCATCTCCAGAATTTCCTCATCTTCCCAAACTGAAATTCTGTGCCCCTTAAACAATAACTCCCCACTCTCCTCGACCCGTCTCTGGCAACCACCGTTCTACCTTCTGTCTCTGGGAATTTGTCTCCTCCAGGTGCCTCATATGAGCAGAATCACACATTTGTCCTGATTTCACTGAGCAGAATGTCTCCAAAGTTCATCCATGTTGTATGTGCCTGACTTTCCTCTCTTTATAAGGCTGAATAACATTCCATTGTATGGATAGACCACCTTTTGTTTGTTGATGGACACTTGAGTCGTTTCCACCTTTGCTTGTTGTGAGTAATGCTGCTATGAACATGGGGGTGAAAATACCTGTTCAGGCCCCCACTTTCCATTCTTTGGGGTGTACATTCACAGAAGCGGAATTGCTGGGTCACCTGGTAATTCTAGGGTCAGTTTTGGAGGACCTCCCGCTATGCTGTGTTCAGAGCTGCCTCACCATTCACACTTCCACCTCAGCTCCTCACTTCTGTGTGAGGCCAGATTAAAACCTGGATATATTGATATTTTCTATGGATTTTTTTTCTTTTTTCCTCTTCTTTTCTTCCCCTTTCCATTTCCTGTCCCCTGTTTTCAGCACACCCTTGCCTTCTTGCTTCAGGGGAGGTATGTGACTTTTGCTGATTGGTTTTATTTCCAGAAGCCCAAAAATTTCTCTTGGAGAGTTTGTAAGGAGGTAGGAAGAGAGAGGGGGAATGTGGGGGGTCCTGCCCAGGGCAGGGAGGGGTGGTTGTGTGAGAAGCCCCCTTGCCATGGCTTCCAGGGCCATGAATGTCCTGGGAGAAGCCGAGAGTCGGCAGTCCAGAAGGGCTGAGCCTTTGCCCCCCTCCCCCACCCCCAGATCGGCAGTCAGGGGATCCACCTCTAACACCTGAACACTGCCAGAGGCAACCCTTCAGTGGGGACAGCCTTGAGGACAGAAAAATGGTATTTTGTGCCTCTCTGAGCTCTGGCTACTCAGGACAAGGTTCCCATTCTGCCATCAGCCCACTGAGTGACCACGGCCCAGGTCTCCCTCCCTGGGCAAATCAGGGACGACCAACCATGCTGTACTGACAATGGTGAGCAGTCTCCCTGGAGGAAAAAAGCCATCAGGACCCGTCAGTTCTTCCTGGGAGGATGGCAGGGGCAAAAGGCATGACCTCAGGGTACCAGTCAGCTTTGGGTCCAGTCCCAGGCCACCTATTACCACAGGGAGGAGCCTCTCCCCAACTAGGAGGCCACGCCAAGGCCACACCAATAGACGCAGGCCCAGACCTACCACTGTGGTCATTTCCTGGAGCCAGAAGGGCATTTGGAGAGGGTGTGGCCAGGGGGGCCGGTCTAGCTGGTGGTGGTCAGGCCATGGTGTCTCACTGTGAGCCATGGTCGGCAGCTTCTCAGATGGTTTACACAGATCCCGCCTACTGGTACCTGTGCCTCTGCAGAGTCCCCGCCCCTGCCTGCGCACGACCCAGTGATTTCCTTCTAATGAACAGAAGATGAAGGATGAGATGGAATATTTTACTTCTGAGAGTAGGTGACAGAAAGACTGGCTTCCACCTTGCAGTCCCTCTCTTTTCTCCTCTCACTTGCTCTGTTGGAAACTGGCTGCCACTTCGTGAGCTGCCCTAGGGAGATGTCCACATGACAAGGAATCGAACAATGTCTCCCTCTAACATCCGAGGGGAGGAGGCCCTCAGTGCAGTAACCCCTGAGGAACTGATCCTGCCAACATCCAGTTGAGTGAGCTCGGAAGCAGACCTCCCTCGCCTGAGCCTGGAGATGAGATGCAGCCCCAGCCAACACATCCATTGCAGCCTTGGGACCCCTCAGGCCAAAGGGCGCAGTTATGCCCTGCCCTGATTCCTGATCCACAGAAACTGTGAAACCATAAGAGTTGTTGTTTTAAGCTGTCTAATTTTTAGAGTAATTTGTTATGCAGTTATAGATAACTAATACAAGTACAAGCTATACTGTGGTACGAAATCACGTCCTGTAGTCTGTAAAATTCTACAAAAAGAAAGATTAGTCCCTGGTGGAAAAAAATCAGAAGAGTGCTTGCCTCCCGGGAGTACTATTATAAAGTGTTGGAATCCATGGGAGTCATTGTCTAGTCTGTACTGAGGCCATGCCGTGTTACAGAAGAAGATTAATTTCTTTGGTTTGAGGTCTGAGAGACCCGAGTTTGGTGAGGTTTTTTATGCGACATCCTAGAGTGGTCTGGTCGGAAGGCTTAGACTCAGAAGAGCTGTGGAGACAGGTGAGCAAGAGGGGGCGTCCCCGCCTTTTGTCACTGTCCCAAGAGGAGAGAATCTCCATGTGGGGGAGTCGTCCCTGATAGAGATCGTCACCACCTGTCAGGGAGCTCCGGGGACCAGAAGTCCGAGAGAGTGGAGAGGTTTGGCTAGGCGCTTAGTCTTCCGTGCAGTCCAGTGAGACTGAAAGCCAAACCCCTCAAAATGTGAGGCGTGTCAGAGAAAACCGTCTGACCAGAAAGGGGTGTTTTTAGAGAGAAATTTAGAGGCCACCGGGGAAGGGGAAGGGAGAAACTCCTTACCTTTCTGGTCCAGCAAGGGTTCAGGACACGGTTAGTCTGCTGGCCAATCGACCTACAATTACACGTCTGTTGGGCAGATAAAATATGTATTATGCTCACTTTGTTAAAGTGGCACTGCCCACGTGGAGGCCGTTGCCCAGGTGATATTAATGTGTGTTGGAGGCAGGCAGGGTCGTTGTAGCCTGGGGTTTGGTTTTGGGATTAAGCCTTTCCCACCCTTTTTGATGTGGGGCGGTACAATCCAATCATGCCTCAGAGAAGTGACTTTGTATTAGAGACTTCCCTATTTTGTATATTGGATTAAAGGTTTTGAATCTACACTATAAAATGGGGGCAGAACGGGAGCTTGCTCTCTTGGCTCCTGGGATGATTAGCATGAGAGAGCAGAGGGAGCAGAGCAGAGAGCAGAGAAAGGCCACGTGGAGGAGGCCAGGAGAAGCAGCCAAGATGGCGGAGTGCTGAGTGAGATGCCAGTTTGTGCAGAGTTTGTATCTGGGATAAGGAAGGAGATGGGGAACTGAGGAGAATAAGGCTGGTGAGCTAGAAACCTTTGATTCTAAGAAACTCAGATAAGTCAGTAGCTTTGTGAGCACTGAATGTGAGTGGGTTTTGGAGCCCAGTGTGTATTTTTACTTGCCCACCGGGTGCAAGCTAGAATTAAAGATGACAGCCCATCAGTTTTTGGCTCCATTGTTTCTTTACCGACTGTCCGAATCCAATGCGAACCTGCATAGGCCGGGCTGCTGTGATGGTGGCCCTGGCCTCTGGCTTTACAACGTCCAAACAGAATCCAGGAGTAAGCCCGGGATGAGCTGCCACTGCCCATTGCTTCCCTGGTTGTAAGTTTGGATGGCAAAGAGGGATCGTCCAGGCAGTTAGTACCTTGTCCCGGGTTTCGGCACCAAAACAGACCTCACCCTTACTGGACTATCGCCCCTGAGATAGAGGAATTCCAAAAAGCTGACAAGCTGCCCCAAGGAGGGGCTCCGGACATACCAGGACTTTTGATTCAACACCCACATGCTCGAAGCCCCCCCCCCCCCCGCCCCAGGAGGAGCATTCCGGACATACCAGGACTTTTGCCTCAGTATCCCCTCAGGCTCTCCCAAACACTATATAACTCACCCCTAGTCTGTAACCGGTGCTCTTCTCCCCCCCCCCCTCGCCCCCCAGAAGTGCCCGGCAGTGTTCCTCTCTTCCTTTCAATAAAGCCTGTTACTCTGGTCTTTCGGACTCCCATGGATTCCAACATAAAGTACTGTAGTCTGCAGGTTACATAGAGACACCAAGGCAGGTTACAGAATAAATTTTAAGCGGAGCTTTATTAATAAGCCGATAAGGCATACACGGGGCATAGTTAACCCAAATTGTGCAGCCCAGAATATAGCTCTGAGGCTGGTTATATAGACATGATCACATACTGGTTGGGGGAAAAAGGAGGGGCGGGAGCAAGGTACTAAAGTTATTTACTGATAAGCTTACAACATTTATCTATAGGATTTATTAAAAGGAAAAACATTCCTGCATATCGAGACCACAAGATAACACAGTGGTGATAAATGTTTTACATACCAACACAGTAGCAGTAAATGTTGTTTTACATATCAACACAGTTGCCGCTGATAAATGTTGTTTTACATATCAACACAGTATATTAAAGACATTCCCAAATCTTCTAGGATTTACAACCTATCCCTGTAGCCACAATAGTGAGAAATGAAATGTTTAGCTTAAGATAAGGAGAGAAGCTAAATGAAATTACCTTTGCTAAGAGTGTTGGGGCTAGCTTACTAGGAAGTCTAATAAGCTAGTCCCCACTTGCTTAGTTTACAAGTTTTATATATATAAAGGATTTCAAAAGGGATGATTCTTAGAAAGCATATAAAATGTTACAGAATACAGGTTTTTTCAAGCAAGGGGAGTGGGCTCGTGATCCTAGAGGTATACATCACTCTCATGACTCCAGGAGGGGAAGAAGAGTTAGGATATGTGAACATTGTTTCCTAAAGGCTTTTTTTTTTCCTGTATTTTTCTGAAGTCGGATACGGAGAGAGACAGTCAGACAGACTCCCGCATGCGCCTGACCAGGATCCACCCGGCATGCCCACCAGGGGGCAACGCTCTGCCCACCAGGGGGCGATGCTCTGCCCCTCTGGGGCGTCGCTCTGCCGCGACCAGAGCCACTCTAGCGCCTGGGGCAGAGGCCAAGGAGCCATCCCCAGCGCCCGGGCCATCTTTGCTCCAGTGGAGCCTCGGCTGCTGGAGGGGAAGAGAGAGACAGAGAGGAAGGAGAGGGGGAGGGGTGGAGAAGCAGATGGGCGCTTCTCCTGTGTGCCCTGGCTGGGAATCGAACCTGGGACTTCTGCACGCCAGGCCGACGCTCTACCACTGAGCCAACCGGCCAGGGCTCCTAAAGGCTTTTAAGATAGGAGAAGAAGGGGTTTTCAAATAAGTTCTACCTTCTTTGCTCTGTCTAGCATGTGGCGTCAGTCCTTCCAGAGAACTCTAGCAGTTAAACTATGATTACCTACTAACTAACTTTTGCCCCTTTAATCTCTTTCTCTTGGGGTTTTTTTTCTCCTCAGAAAGAAGGGGTAAGGGGGGCCTGGCTCTTCATTTTGAAATTCCAGTATCAACAGTTTTGCAGTTCTTTGACACCTTATCACAGTACAAACAGGACTGAGTGAAAGAGGCATGAGGGGAAAAAAAAAAAAGAAAGAGGCATGAGGGAACATTCTGGAAGGATGGTAATGTCCTTTATTCTGATAGGGGTTTGTGTTGCATGGTCACATGCTTTGTCAAAATCCAACAACTGCCTTTCAAGATTTGTGCATTTCATTGTATGTAAATTTTATAGCCAAAACAGTAAACACTAAATTGTCTAGGAGTAATTGATGGATGTTAAAAAATAAGATGGATTGTGGGTGAGTATCAATAAAACAAGTGTTGTGAATTTTCCAACTGTTTAAATGGTAGAAGCTGCCATTATAGTATATGGGTGTTTACTACAAATTCTTCCCACTTTGCTCTGTGATTAAAATTTTCATAATGAAATGTTGGAAAAATCACTTGTTTAGCAAATACTCACAAAGTGAGAATGAATGGGAGAAAATCAGAATAACAGCATTGTGGTCTGGCAGTAATTGTAATCAGGTTTTATTATGTGTGAAGTATCTGATGAGGCTCTTTCATATGTGTTATCTCATTTCATCCTTCTGGCCAGGGCCAGGGCACAAGGAAGTGATGATGGTTCCTAATTTACAGATGAGGAAACTGAGGCATATGTGAGTCAATCCATCAATATCATGCAGCAAAAGAGCAGTAAAGCTGGGACTTCCCCCAGTTACCAGTGCTCAGGAGGGCGGAGCTATGTCAGCCTAGGGCATCATTTCCCTCTGCACCTCAGCTTCCCAGTCTCTGCAGCAGAGATACAACCTGCCATGTGGTTGTAGGCCCTTATAGACCCCAGGGCCTTGCCCCAGACCCTCTCTCTCTCTCTCTCTCTCTCTCTCTCTCTCTCTCTCGATTTCAGAGAGAGGAATGATTCTTAGAAAGCATATAAAATGCATTTTATAGAGAGAGAGGAAAGGAGAGAGAGAGAGAGGAGAGAGATGAGAAGCATCAACTTGTAGTTGCTTCACTTCAGTTGTTCATTGATCCTTGCTCGAGCCAGTGACCCCCATGCTTAAACCAGGAACCTTGGGGCTTCGAACCAGGGACCTCAGTATCCTGGGTCAACGCTTTATCCACTGTGCCACCACCGGTCAGGCACCCCGGTCCTTCTCTTCACACGATAAAGGCCACTCAGTTTTGGCCTCTAAGCCTCTGCTCCTGACAGTATCCATGGAACGTAGGAAAAGTTTCCCTAAGTGCACCAGCCCCTGTAAATATGCACTTGAAGCCCAGGTCTTGGCCAGTTAGGAAGAGGAGGAGAGGATAATGGAGAGCATGTTCCATGACTCTCACGCTCTTCTCTCTCTGAGATCCCTCCCCACCACCTGAGTCACCTTCTCTAACCATCCCCTAACTTCCCTCACACCCCCAGAAAATGTTAGTTGTTATGTGTTCTGTGTCCCCACAGAATCCTCCAGCGAGAACAGAGGGACAAAAGGCAGAACTGTGGGGACTGCATGCATGCTGAGCACTTGGGGTACACCAGGCTGCTCTGCCCTTCACCCTCACACCAGCCAGCCTGGTGAGTGAATGTTGTCGTTCCCACTTCTGTGGACAAGGAAATGGGGGCTCAGAGAGGTGCTGTGATCTGCCAAGGGACCACCACTAGTTGGTGGCAGCACCAGGACTCCAGCCCTAATCAGCCAACTCCGAGGTCTGCATTCTTTCTGGCTGGCTCCACAGTGCTTAAGGAGAATATAAGTGAAAATAAGCCATCCTTCCTAGATGTTTGTGGACTTCTGAGTGAATGGACTAACTGTAAGAATGAGCCGGCACTCGATCACCAGATGTGCAGGCTTTATTAGAGGAGAAAGACCTGCTGGGGCACCTCTCCAGAAGTGCACCGGGTTACAGACTAGCGGTTATGTAGTGTTTGGGAGAGCCTGAGGGGATACTGAGGCAAAAGTTCTGGTATGTCCGGAATGCTCCTCCTTGGGGGGCTTTGAGCATGTGGGTATTGAATCAATAGTCCTGGTATGTCTGGAGCCCCTTCTTGGGGCAGCTTGTCAGCTTTTTGGAATTCCTCAGTCTCAGGGGCAATAGTCCAGTAAGGGTGAGGTCTGACAGATAAGTGGAACATCAAGAGGGCAGTTTGGAATTCACGTATCTATCACTAACCTGCTCTCACAGCTTTCCCAAAGCTCTTGAATCCTAAAACCCAGAGGCTTTGCTCTAAAATGGGGTAGCCAGAGAAGGAAGGTACAAAGGAGGAGCAGTTCTTTTCTGGAGTGCAATGCAGCGACCAGAGTAGGTTTCCATCAAGTTCAGAGGGCCAAACTGCAGAAAATGTGGGGATTTGACAAGGAAAGTGGACGGAGTGGGCTGATGGTGACACTCTGGGTCCTATGCCCAGGGGCCCTCCATCTGTAGCGATGGGTGGAGCTGGGCCTGTGACTCTCAGACCCCAGGGCGGGCCTCTCTTCCCTCTGGGATCTCTGTCCTGCAGAGCAGGGGACAGGACTGGAGGGTAGTAGGAGATGATGGGTTTTTTAGTAGCATGTTTCCTAGCAACCTGGCCAGGATGACACACAAAATTCACATCACAATTGGGCTCAAATCTTGGCTCCTGCTTTCACTCGTAGTGGCCCATTTACCACACTTGTGTTCTTGCTTGTTGGGGCCTATGGACGCTTCTCTTACCAGGAGGCCCCACAGAACAGAGGGGGTTGTGTACGGCAGTTCCCAGTGTGGGGAGGAGGCATCCTTGTCCTTGAATGCTGTGACCCCCTCGAAATGGGGGTTTAGATGCCTGTCCTTTGGCCTGTGTGTCACTGTAGGCCTTGTCCTGGGAATGTCACTAGCTGCCTGATGGCAGTCCTCATCCTTGTGGAGAGTTCTGCAATGATTAGAGGTCTGTGGCCTCTTGAGGTCATGTTTCTACAGTGGGAAGCTAAGTCTCCTTCCAGCACTTGCCAAGCAAGCTGTCATCTGTAGAGGCAGGGTTTTCTGGCTCAGGGCAGACCTTGAAGTCCTACCAGCTCAAGGCCACATACTGGGGCCTCTCTGGGGTCCCGCCTGCTCAGGCCAGGAGAAAAGCTTACCTGGTTCTCTGTCTCTAGTGTGGCCAGGCCCTGAACCTCTGCCTGAATGGGCCATGGCCTGAGTCCCCAGAGCCCCTGTCCTCTGCCACACTGTAGCCATCATCTTCTTGTCCCAGAGTCACCTGTGTCTGTACCTGTGTCTTTGAGAGCAGGGCCACGTCTGAGTGGTCTGGGGACTTAGCAGCCAGTGCAGGGCCTGACCAGGGTGCTGACAAAGTGGGGAAAGGAAGGGGTCTTTTCTGCAGATCATCATCCCAATGAGCAATGCCAGTGAGCCCCTTAGGCTCTGGGACCCGTGGGCCTGCCTCCTGAGAGCCAGGCCAAATAAAGACCTGTGACGTCCCTGAGCCCCGAAAGGATTATGTGTGTAATACTAAACAGTGGAACAATTATATATGGGGCTTTGGTTCTGGAAGCCTGGTGGGCCGGTGTACTAGCTGCTGTAGCAGGTAAACCTCTAAGGCCCATTGGCTTTTTTCATGCTCATGGAACATCTGAAATGAAAGCCAGTCCTCCTTTGAGCAGCAGTTAGGAATTGCAGGGGCATCTATCCTGTGGCTCCTCCATCTTCATTCTGTGGATCATGTGGGAGGTTACAATGCACTGACCCCAAAACAGCTCCACTGTACAGAATGCAGTCACATAAGTACACTTAGCTGCAGGGGGCTGCGGATGTAATTTGGCTGTGAGCACAAAAGGAAGAAGCAATGGTTCAGTGACAGATCTTCTGGGAGTGGGTGAGGAACAGAGGAGACACTCTTCTCTTACCAAACAACTAAAAATGCAGGATCAGTCACCTTAATTTTTTTTTTTTTTTTTTTTTTTTTCTTAAGAGAGAAGCAGGGAGGCAAAGAGACAGATTTTCGCATATACCCATCAGGGATCTGCCCAGCAAGCCCAATAGGGGGTGATTCTCTGCCCACTTGGGGCCGTTGCTCCATTATAACCAGAGCCATTTTAGCACCTGAGGCAAGGCCATGGTGCCATCCTCAGTGCCTGGGGCCAACTTGCTCCAGTGGAGCTTTGGTTTCGGGAGTGGGAGGAAGCGAGGAGAGAAGAGAGAAGGGGAAGGGTAGAGAAGCAGATGGTTGCTTCTCCTGTGTGCCTGGACCAGGAATTGAACCTGGGACTTCCACATGCTGAGATGATGCTCTATCACTGAGCCACCCGGCCAGGGCCCATAATTTTTTTTTTTTTTTTTTACAGAGACAGAGAGAGAGTCAGAGTGATGGACAAACAGGGACAGACAGACAGGAATGGAGAGATGAGAAGCATCACTCATTAGTTTTTTGTTGCGCATTGCGACACCTTAGTTGTTCATTGATTGCTTTCTCATATGTGCCTTGACCATGGGCCTTCAGCAGACCGAGCAACCCCTTGCTTGAGCCAGCGACCTTGGGTCCAAGCTGGTGAATTTTTGCTCAAACCAGATGAGCCCATGCTCAAGCTGGTGACCTCAGGGTTTCGAACCTGGGTCTTCTGCATCCCAGTCTGATGCTCTATCTACTGCGCCACCACCTGGTCAGGTGGGCCCATGATTTTTTTATTCAGTGAATAGCTATGTTTGCAAGGAACTAAGGGAAACTCCTGAGAAACAAAGGACACCAGAACAGGAAGCAAATGCTGACTTCTGGCTGTGCTGAAGCCATTTGCTTGTAACAGGAACCTAGAACCTTGGGTTTTAACTAAGATGCAGGAAACTGAGGATATCATTTTATCTTGAACCCACAAAAGATTGGGAGTAGGAAGTGAGACCTCATCTGGAGGTGGGACCTTCACAGTGGTGCCCTGAGTGGGAGGGTGATCTATGAAACTCAACCTTCTGGTGAAAAAAGATGACAAGGCACTCATTTGTCTTGGTCTATGCAATGAATGAGAATGAGAAGATTCTTTTATGAGAATGTGTACTTAAGGTGACCTTTACTTGTGCTTGAGGTCTAAATTTGTAAGATGAGGTCCAAATTTGGAGTCCAGAAAACCCCAAGCCAAAAACTTAACCTAAAGTGGTATATGGCTGGTGAACTGGGGCACATGGCTGGAGCATGCCCTTGTCTGGGTCCTCTCAGGGTCCCACAGAATACAGTCAGGCTCACAGCCTCAAACGGCAAAACACAGGAGGAAACCATCCACGTGAATCAGAGTCAGTGGAAACCACCCATGCCAAAACTAGGTCAAAAGGTTTCAGATGTTTGAATGATCAGAACTAGAATAAAAATAAGTACGAAGAGAGAAGAATTGAGAACACAGATGAGGAAACAAAGGCTATAAATAAGAGAGATGAAAAAGAACCAAGTAGAACTTCTAGAAATGGAAAATGTAATAATTGAAACATGGAACTCACTGGATGGGTTGAACAGCAAAGAGACACAGTTCAAGAGGGAACCACTGAACTGGAAGACAGAGCTGAAGCAATTAGCAGAATGCACAATGCCAGGCTGAAGCAAAAGACATGGAAAATATGAAATAGAGCTTAAACGATGAGAAGGTTAGAGTGAGAAGAAAAATGCACATCTCCTTGGAGTTCAGAGGGAGAACAGAGAATGGGCAAGAGTCATTATTCAGACTCAATATTTAAGGATTTTCCAGAATTGGTAAAGGACATGAATTTCAGTTCAGGGCACACAATCAATCGTTAGCAAGGAATAAAAGAAAAGAAAAAACCCCCACATGTGGATCCATCACAGTGACACAGAATAGTGAAGAGAAGGAAGATTTTACAAGAAGCCAGAGGGAAGAGACAAAAGGAACCCCTGGGAATGGCAGTTCACTGCAAAGCAAACTCCTAGACGGCATAATCGAGGCCAGGAGCCTAGATGCAATATCATCAAATCCTAAAGCACAAGTAAACAAATTATTCACCTAGAATCAATATCAAGTAAAAATGTCTTTCAAGACTAAGACAGAGATATCTTCAGACAAACCTAAGTCAGCATAAGTGTCAGCACCCCCCAGGAGAGCCATTTCCAAAGGAAGATATTTCCTGAAGGACAGTAGGTGCCAGAGGCAAGCTCAGGAGGGCAAAGACATGGCTCAAAGTGTGGGGAAATCTAAACATATGCTGACTTTATAGAACAATTCTACTATAATAGTGTCTAATTTAGGTGGCTAAAACAGATAAAATGTGCAGCAAGATTCTGGTATTTCCCATGATAACTATATTGATATATTTTTTTCTTCTTTTCCAAGTAAGAGGAGGGGAGAGAGACAGACTCCCGCATGCACTCAGACCAGGATCCTCTGGGCACTCCCAACCTGGGGCTGATGCTCTGCCCATTTGGGGCCATGCTTGCAACAGAGCTATTTTTAGTATCTGAGACAGAAGCTCCACAGAGCCATCTTCAGTGCCCGAGGCTGATGTGCTTGAACCAATCGAGCCATGGCTGCTGGAGAGGAAGAAAGAAAGAGAGAAGGGTGAGGAGAAAGGGTGGAGAAGCTGATGGTCACTTCTCCTGTGTGCCCTAACCAGAAATTGAACCTGGGACATTCACACACTAGGCTGACGCTCTACCACTGAGAAAACCAGCCAGTGCTATATTGATATTTTTTGGAAAAATACTGAATATAAAACTTTTTTTAGACATGCTTTCTGCTTTGCCTATATCCTAAGTATACAATGTTAACCTGCAGGATGATTGAACACCTGGACAGGAGCCTGGAAAGTGCTTTCAGGTCCCAAACTCTTGGCCAAAGGAGAGAATTCCCTCCCAGGATGTTGGTTTCCTGGTGCAGGTCTTCCCAGGCCCCAGTGGCTTCCCAAACCAACCAGATCACCTGGAGGGCTTATTAGATCCAGGTTGTTGAGCCCCACCCCCGGAGTCTGATGCAGTCTGAGAGTCTGCATTTCCAACAAGTCCCAGTCACTGCTGGTCCTACGGCACAGTTTGAGAACTACTGCTTTAGCCTAATGATCCCCATGTCTCTCCAGGCTGTTGCACAGTTAATATCCCTCCTCCAGGAAGCCTTTCAGCATGCACACCTCATCAAGCAAGGACTGCGTTTTTCATCACTGTCTATGCATTTTCACCATTACCTGCTCAGAACAGAGCAGATGCTAAATCAGTTTTAGTTGAATGACTGACTTTCTAAGCGTTAAAGGGTATACCTGTATTCCGGCCAGTGAGTCTTTCTTTCGGTGGGGATAGAAGTAAAAAATACCTCTGGGTGCTATTTCCACCAAGAAATCATTGACACACACACCCCTTCTTTTCTCTTCACCAGAGTCTTAACAAGCCTTCTTGGGTAACCACTGTGCGTCAGGCCTGGTGCTGGACCCTCCGTGGTCCTACTGCTCCTTTGCTTGGGGCAAGTAGGGTTCCCCAAGGGCTTTTTATAAAAATGGAGTGACTGGCCCCAGGGTGCTTCTTCTAACTCTCCTTCCTCCTTCAAACCCCTACTGAAGGCCATGTCCCTTAAGGATTGACTGAGGCTCCTAAAAGAGTCCTTCTCGCTCTCCCTTCCCCAGAAGGCTGTCAGTCTCTTGACAGGGGGATTAAGTGGGACACCACGGGCAATTGATCCCTACAAGCTAAGCTGTTCTGTTCCAGGAGAAGGGCCTGCTGACAGGAGAGGCAGCTGCCAGGCTGCTGCTGAGACTTCGGCAGGAGCAGCTGTGACCCCCCTTCCACTTGGCCAAGGGGGAGGGAGGACAATTCTGTGTGAATTGGGGACACATAACCTTCTTCTGGAGGGGCTGGAGGTCCCGTGCTGTCCCAGAGAGGTGCCCAGAGCACTCAGGGCTGGATAGGGGCAGTGGGGCACCTGGGTGTGCCCACGTGGCTGATTTATGAAGCCAGATTAAGAAGACTGATGGCCTGTCCTTTAGGCAAGAAATGAGTCTCCCTGCAAACCTCTGAAGGGTCCAGATGTGGGGGAGGAGAAGCTTTATAAAGAGCAGTTCAGGAGAGTAATGAGGAGTAATGGGTTGAAACTGAGCCGAATATCAGGAGAGATATCTTGGCTGAGAAGTCTTTTAGCATTGGAAGCTGGCTCTAGCAGGAAGAGAAGGGCCTGCTGTCTTGAATCACAGGACTCTGACTATATCAGGTGTGGGAGGCACACGTGGGAGAAGCCCTGAGCCTGGGAGGCTAATCAGATCAGCTGGAGACCATTTCTCTGAAGCTGCACGGTCATTGTCCTCCTCCCTGGGCCACCCAACACTGCAGTGAGTGGCCAGACCCACCTGCATCCCCCACTGGACAGGGGAGAATTACAGCTTGGGCATCTGTGGGCTGCCCGGGGCCAGGAGCACCTAGGAGCAGGTAGGGGTCCCAAAGAGGGACAGTAGTTTGACAGAGGAAAGCTGCAGTGGCCTGGGCCTTCTGGTGTCCTCAGAGGGCAGATGTTTGTTCTTGGTGACGGTCCTTTGCCTGCGAGGCAGGGTGGGGGGAGATCCTGGCAGGCACCAAAACCCACAGTGGGGGCCCAGGTTACACAGCGGATGCATAGCAGGACAGGGATTCAGACGGCAAGTGGGCTCAGTCTAGAGCCCAGCTTGCCGTTTCGAGTCCCTGAAGCAAATTCCGACGGGAGATTGGCCCAGGAGGAAAGCTCAGGAAGGCCGGCCTTGCCACTCGTGTGTTCTCAGAAACACCGCCAGATGCTCTGAGGCGTGTTGGGAGCGGGGGGGGGGGGGGGGGGGGGGGGGGGGTTGGGGGGGCAGCTGCTGCATGCTGAGGCTCTCTCACAGCTGTCCTGAGCAGGCAGTGTGGACTTTCCTCAACTGACAACCAGGCTTCACAGTGACTTGGGTCCCCAGGTGGCAGATGCCTCCCCCTTGCAGGGCCAAACATGAATAATTGGATGGCGCCTGCCAAGCTGGCTTCTTTGCTGGAAGAAGCACCCATGACTCAAGCTCTGACTCAGGGTCCAGAACAGGTGGGCTTTGCTGGAGCCTTGCGGAGACAGAAACTGGTTCTCTGCATTTTGCAAATGAGAGGTGGAGAGCAGGGGAGGTGAAGGGCCCTGCCCAGCCCAGGTCAAAGGCTGCTAAATGCAGATACTAGTTCCAATCCTAATTTCTACCTTGCCTGAGGCCACATGTCTTGCTGTTATTATTGCTTCCCAGCCTCTCCCAGCAAAAGGAGAGAGGGCCTGATTCCCACAAGCACCCAGGGAGCTAAATGTCCAGGCTGGCTGCTGGTATGTGCTCTGCCTTCTGAGGACCAGCATGGGCCCCTTTCCTAGGATCTGCTGAGGCCACTGAGCTCTAAAACAGGCACGTTCTCCTTATGCAAGCCCAACACGTCTGAACAAGATCTCTCATTAGTTTGAAAGATGGACTGGGACCTGTGTTTGTAATGAAAAGTATGGATTATGTCCTGATTACATTGTCTGGAACTTGGAAACGGCACTCAAGGTTCACTCCTGACCTTCACAGAGGTCTCCCAATATCCCAGGCTCAAGCCCAAAGAGGCTCTGCCCAGCTTGGGATGGATTTAAGGTCCCTGCCTGCAGTATCATTCATCAAAGACCAGACCCCTGGCCCTCCTAACCTCTGGAAAGGAAGGGAGGGTTCTGAGTGGAAAGGCCTTGTTGGCCTTCAGGATGTAGCCAGTGTTGGGCCCATGACTTCTCTCTGGGCCTCAGCATCCTCACTGTCTGATGGCGACCATTATCCTGCCCATAGAATAACACTGTGGGTTCTCAGGGAGAGCGGGCAGCTGCCTGGCCCCAGCTCACTCTCACTAAGCGCCCCTTCCCATCCTGGTCATCTGGAGAGAGATGCTGGCTGCCTGGCGGTTCCCTGTTCCTCGGAGCAGCTGAGTGGGTCCAGGAGGCCTGTATCTGCCTGCTGGAGCATGGCTGTACCCGCCCAGGCATCCTGGTGCTCAGGTTTGCCCTACAGTTTTAATTGGAGGCATGAGCATCTCTACATGGGTCCCGTGGAGTTGGACCATGTTAAACAAGGAGTCATTTCTCAACCCAGATGCCTCCTTTTCCTGGAGAAACATCTTCAAGTACCTAATAAACAAGGTACAAGAGAGGCTCAGTTTGTAACTTTGTGGTGACACCAGCTCCATAAAAGTGGTGAGGGCCATTTATCTTCTGTCTTTGGAACATGAAAGCAGATTCTTAGGACTGTGGCTGTAATATGTTAATAGAATTTCTGTTACCTGGAGCTGACAAGCAGCACCCTGCCTTCCAGAGCAATGCCCCTGAGGACAGCTTGTAGCAATCGTCAGAAACGGTTCTATGTGCTGCTCTTAAATTAGTATCCAGGTTTAGTAGCTGTGGGGGTTTTTCCCTCCCTTAGGCTCTGAGTGTAATGGGCTGGGGCCCTGCCGCCTCCCCCAGACCTCTTGCCTTCCCCTGCTTCTTTGCCTCTCCATGTTCACCCGCAGGCTGAGGCCCATCTCAGTTCTGGGACCTGCTCAAGCCTCCAGTTCTCTGTGATTAGGTCTTGAGCCAAAGGGAAGTAAGCTTCAAGCCCTGAGAACTTGGCCTCCTAAGTGTCTCCAGTATCCTTCCCCTGCATCAAAACCACTGTGCTGCTTCGCCTAGTCATCTCTCTCCTCCCTGTTACCAACTCTTTCTTGGTAGGACCTATGTTGAGTGCAAATGAAGAAATGAATCTGACTGCATCAGCCTCTCACTTTTGGTAGCTCCCCAGTGTTTAAAGAATAAGCCCCCACCCCCACCCCTGCGTGCTTCAGCTGCCCTCTGCTCACTGCTCCAGCCTTCTCTCTGGTTCCTGTTTTGAAAGTCCATAGCAGCTATAGTACCCCGCACTTCTTATGGTGGCCTCCTCCCCCTATGCTGGTCCCTCAACCTGAGTGCCCTCCCCTCCCCAGTGCCCTGGGCTTTGTGGGGTTCTGAAATGCCACATGGGAGAAAACTTTTATTTTCTAACTTACATAAGCCTTAGCCACAATGTGCCCCCCGAGACGCCGTGTTCCCTGTTCTCACACCACAGAGCCTCAGAAGGACAATAAACCGTGTGCATTCTGGAGCGGAGCTGGTAGCCTCGCCTCTTCTTCATTACCGCACAGCGTCAGGGCCCAGCAAAGGACTGCGGGGGCAGCACCTGTGCTCACAGCCCCCAGGGGGGTCGCAGGACCACCCTGGGCAATGGTGTGGTGCTGTACAGTGTGGTCCTTTCAAGGGCATTTGCCTTGTCACATATGTTCATTTCCTTCCCCTTCTCAGAAATGCTACTCATGCAATTCCAAACCTCTCCACTGACAAGACACAGGGATCTGGGGTGCACACCCAGGTCAGGGGTAAGATAGGAGCTTTGAGGAAACTTGATACAAGTGGAGGGGACACAGGATTTGAGTTTACAGCTTTGCTGTTGGGAGCAGCCACAGTCCAATGACTAACAAGTAGATTTCAGTGAAGGCCTCAGTTGAATGGACCCTCTGGGCCTCAGTGTCCTGGTTTCAAAGGAAAACAGGGTTTGGACGGTGCTCCTGGTATAGGGTATGGCAAGGCTGCATGGTAAGTGCCCTTGAAAGTGGCTGTCAGCCCACAATGGGTACTGAGGATGCAGAAAGGGATGCTTTCTGCATCTGAAGAGACAACCAAGGAGAAAGGCTTAGTTGGGGTTGGTTGGACCTGAGGCTGATGTTTGTAAACCTCTCTCAAGCCAGTTTAAATCAAGTGAGCTTCATACCAGGATGCAGAGGGATCTCCCAGCCCTTAATTGCAGGGAAGGAGGGCACACGTCCCACCTCCCTCTGGGGTGTTTGCCTCAGCTCCTGTCTCTCTCTGCATGCAGCTCCATCCTCCACGCAGCAGGCAGGCTGCTTCATTCTCCTGTGACTTTGCCTTAGGTCGTCTCTCACTCCGCCTCTAGACTCCCAAAGCCAGCACAGTCTGCTTGGCCTTTCAGTGTTTCCGGAGTCCCAGGACAGAATCTGATGAGCCCTGGTCCCATCAGAAGGCTCAGGGGCTGGTCTCCTGAGATGGAGGTCTCCCTTTGCCACCTGGAGTAGACTAAGATCTCCTTGGAAGGTGCATATGTGCATCTCTTTTACAGACAAAAAAATATGCACACCATTCATTGATTATTGTGAGAGCCAAGAAGAGGGTTGGAGGCCCTGCAGGGGGTTTGAGTGTGTGTGTGTGTGTGGGGGGGTGCCCCAGGAAATTTCACAGAAGGAGAGGATCTCTCCAAGTTCACAACCTTCTGAAGGCTGGTCTAGGCCTTGTATGAATACCTAGCACATAGCACAAGACCTGGCCAGAGAAGACAATGAATAAATGAATGAATGAATGACTCATGGAAAGGGGGCGTGGACAAGCGAGGACAAACCAGTGCAGGACACCCAGTAGGCCCTTGGCTGACTCTGCAGGGAGCAGAGAGCCAGTATGTGTGGTCTACGGAGGCTTTGTGGTCTTCGACAGAGTAATTCCAATTCCAGAAATTTATTCTGCAGAATTACTTGCACAAATACACAAGTATATTTACTACAGCATGAAAGCTACCTAAATTTCCATCAAAATGGAATTGAAACACTGTTCACCATGGAGCAATCATACAGTGGGACTGTAGGAGCCATTAGAGAGAATAAAGCCGATCTGCATGGTTGATATGAGGAGAGCTGCGAGATGCATTGTGAAACGAAAACCAACACCTGCACAATCATTTGTGCAGGAAAAAAGTGGGAGTGGGTTCCACACGTAAGAATGCTCATGGGGAAGAGCTCGGGAAGCTGGGAAGGAAGTTTTCCTTATTTTAAACCCTTTTGCATTTATTCTTTTTCACTTCTGTCTCAGTTTCAAAAGCAGTTATTAAAAATGAAACATAACAATAAACAAAATGATTTGGCATCTTTCTGGCAGGAAGAAGCAGTTTGCTTGTTAATGATGTGCTGAAGCTTTAATAAATTGCCCTCAAACATAGAGGCATATGGCCTTGGTCTAGATCTGGGCCCAGGCTGACTCTGGGGGAGGAAGGGGATTGGCCCCCATATGGGGGTCCAGGAGGGAGTGGACAGCCGGCTATGTAGCACCGGGCTCAGGGGACAGCAGATGGGCCAGCCTGCATGTCAGGCTGAGTCACAAGCATTCTTATGATCCTCATCAAGAGATGAGGATGCTGAGGTTCAATCAAGTAGAGCTACTTGTCTAGGTGACAACTGGCAGCAGCTGAAGAGGGGAATTTGAACCTGGGACTGTCTGGTCCTAGTCTGTGCTAGCCTTCTGAGATGCTGAGCGCCCAGACTCTCAGTGTTCACTAGGGCCGGCAGGTGCAGGTGGCAGCTCGAATCCCCGGTGGAGGCTGAAGCTAGCTGCTGCCTGTGGATCTGTTCAGTCCTGGTTCTGGGCCTGGGCGGTGTGGGGCCTCAGAGCTGGCAGCACAGTGCCTGAGGGAGTCTGGGAGCAAGAGCTTGTATTTACCTTACCCAGTGGGGCCTTAGGGGCCCAAGGCAACCCCTCTCCCTGCCCTCTGAGACTGAGCAGCACAGAGCACACTGATCCTGTGTGCTGGCTCTAGTCACCATGAGCCCCACCCCACCCCCAGGGCCTGCTTAAGGGAGTCTGTGTCTGGCTCTAGTCTGGAGGTCTGAACCCTAGGCAGTGCTCTGCCTATATGTGGTCCAGGAGGTAAATCTTTGCAGAAAGATTTACTATTTTCTCGAAGGTGTCCTTATGAAGCAGAGGCATGGGCACTATGAACTTGACCACAAGGTGCCCTTGAGAAAGGAGGGGCCCAAAGGAAGCAAGGGAGGGGCTGAGGAGAAGGCCTGGCTGTTCTCTCCCAGTGAAACATTTACCCTGCTCCACCCTGGACACTGGGTGCCACGGATGTTTCCCTGTGTGTCCGCAGACACGCTTGCAGACGTGGGCTTGGGAACTGCACTTCTGAGTTGGTGTTTGCTATGGAATAAGGCCAGAGCATAAGCTGCCAGGACTGGGATTTATCAGAAAAATTTGGTGAATTTATGATTATTAATAAAAGTAACTGCAAAGCAAGATAACCATGAGTGCATTTTATGCTTCAGTCTTTCCTGAGGGTTTTGCACAAACACGCAAGACCATTTCCCCAGCTTCCCCCACCCCCAAGACATGACTAAGTAGGAGAATTTAGTATTCATTATTTTTGTTGGATGTACTTGGTTGAATTGAACATATTCAACTAATTTTTTTTTTTTACAGAGACAGAATCAGAGAGAGGGATAGACAGGGACAGACAGATAGGAATGAAGAGAGATGAGAAGCATCAATCATCAGTTTTTTGTTGTGACACCTTAGTTGTTCATTGATTGCTTTCTCATATGTGCCTTGACCATGGGCCCTCAGCAGACCGAGTATCTCCTTGCTCAATCCAGTGGGTCCAAGCTGGTGAGTTTTATTGCTCAAACCACATGAGCACGCGCTCAAGCTGGCGACCTTGGGGTCTCGAACCTGGGTCCTCCGCATGCTAGTCTGATGCTCTATCCACTGCGCCACCACCTGGTCAGGCTAATATTTCTTGAGTACCTATTGTGTTTTCACACATCCCTGAGCTCTGCCTGATGTTTTATGCATATCATTTATAAGGAGCTTTTGAGGTCATCATCCCACTTTACAGATGAGGAAGTGGAGGCTTAGAGGACTGAGGAGATTTGTTTAAGGTCTCACACAGGTGCATGGCCTGGTGGGGATGCTGGGCACATGTTTGGGCCTCACTTTGTTTTGCCACATTCAAGGCTTGACTGCCTTCTCTTTGTGAGTCATCTGGGGCTGACCCAGACTTCCTGCAGCCCAGGAAGTCTTGTGGGCTCAACCCTGCCCCACCAGCCTCTTTTTTTTTTTTTTTTTTCATTTTTCTGAAGCTGGAAACAGGGAGAGACAGTCTGACAGACTCCCGCATGCGCCCGACCGGGATCCACCCGGCACGCCCACCAGGGGCATGCTCTGCCCACCAGGGGGCGATGCTCTGCCCATCCTGGGCGTCGCCATGTTGCGACCAGAGCCACTCTAGCGCCTGAGGCAGAGGCCACAGAGCCATCCCCAGCGCCTGGGCCATCTTTGCTCCAATGGAGCCTTGGCTGCGGGAGGGGAAGAGAGAGACAGAGAGGAAAGCACGGCAGAGGGGTGGAGAAGCAAATGGGCACTTCTCCTGTGTGCCCTGGCCGGGAATCGAACCCGGGTCCTCCGCACGCTAGGCCAACGCTCTACCGCTGAGCCCACTGGCCAGGGCCCCCACCAGCCTCTTTATGCTCCCTCCCCCCATCCCCCAACCTTTAGGGCCAGTCTGGACCTTCTTCCTAGAGCATCACAGGCCCTCCTTCCCCAGAGTGTCTAGCTATTTGGAAGAAAGAGGTTCAGATCTTGAGTCTGGAACTTCCTAGCCAGGTGAATCTGGAGAAAGGCTCTCTCCTCTACCTTCAGCCTCAGTTTCCTCATCTGTCAAGTGTGGGCAAGAATAGCCAACAATTGGATGAAATAATGGGAGTTGAAAAGCTAAGCGCCATGTCTGGCACCCTAAAAGCAGTCAGTAACCCCTAAGTCCTTGTCATTGTTAGGACTCTTCAGGCCCTTGTCTTAGCTGGAAGCAGAGGGCTAGCAGCCCACAGCCAAGACTTTCAGAGGCAGACATGGCAATGGTCTCCCTGACCTTTCAATTTTTGGCAGAGACACAAGAAACCTCTTGGTCCTCACCGAGTCCTTCTCTTGTCCTCCCTTATTTGTCAGCCAGGACGACTGCTGCCAGAGAGAAGAGAAAGGCCCCAAGTCTAAGTGCGTACTGCACCCCAGTGGCAAGGAAAGCAGGAAAAGTGAGTTTCCAGCATTTTCAGCTTTAGAGAAAGTCACTACAATTCCCCCACATCCCACCTTCCTCTGGGCCCAATTTGACTACTGTGGCTTCAGGAAGCCATGCCTGTCCCCCTGGCCCAGGGACCCCTCACTTGGAATTTTGAATAAATAAATGTGAATGAATGACTGTAATAATGGGGGCCAGCCCATTGGGAGTCTTTAGACTGGCTTTAGGATTCAGAATCAGTCTGGGGTTCATGACTGAACACCCTGTACAACAACCAGCTCATACTGTTTGCACACCAGACCCTGTCTTCAGAGCTGGAAGGAGGCAGCCGTGAGCAGAAAGATGGGCCCGCGGGCAGCTCCGGGCACCCACCGCCTGCAGTCTGGCGCCGCCCTGACAGCGGCAGCATAGGGCGGGGATGGTGAGCTGCCCACTGGCCAATCTCTTTGGCCACCCAACACCCAACACTGTCCTGTGCTTGGGAATTCTCTACTTGTGAGTCTCCATGGAGTGGGAAGGTGGGAGGGTGGGAGGACCATCTCTAAAGAAGCTGAGATGCTGGAAACTCACTTTTCTTTGCTGCTGGGGGGCAGAGCACACGTGGATTTGCAGCGCTTCTCCTCTCTCTGGCAGCAGTTATCTTGGCTGCAGAAGTGGCTGAGGCCTCCCAGCAGCGTCCCAGGCTCACTGAGAGCACGCTGTGGGCCAGTGTGAGGCAGTGTAGGTCCACGTGGGGCAGTGCTTCTGGAAATTCCAAATCCTTTTTTGCCAACTCATACAGAGCTTCTGTGCGTGCAGCCAAGGGCCCCAAGTAGTGCTGGTACTGGCTTGTCTCTGTGCACTGATCCTACCAACCCCTGTCCCAACCTGCCATGAAGCCTTGCCCCTTTCAGTCCTCAAAACGCTTGGGCTTCCTTGGTTTGTTGGTTTTTGGTTTTTTTTAATTTACTTTTTTTTTTTTTTTTTTACAAAGACTTATTGGTCCCCTACTAAGAACCACAAGACCCTTCCACATTTCCATTTATACCTCACATGGCCATACTACAGCCATCATCTCCAATAATAGCCTTCACAGTGCATTTTGTGTATATATTATAGTTTGTTGTTATTCCCATGTTGACAGCGGCATCCTGCTGAGGTCTGTGGAATAAAGTCATCCCCTTGGGGTAGAAGGTAAGAAAGAGCCCCTCACCCCAAAATGAAGAGAATGTTTCAAAAGGTAGTTGCCCGGGGGCAGCATGTGTCCCTAGAAAATCAGACCTCCGGGGTGGTCTTTCTTGAATCTAGACTTTAAGGAAGGTGTAAACTCTGAGGAGATGGGTGCTGAGCTGAACAGGAAGAGAAAGGAGCAAGACTCTTCCTAGTACACACACACACACACACATACACACACACACATATATAAACTGTGTTTACTTTGTAATTGAGGTGTATAATATATACAGTGGGGAGTGTAGCATATACAAACCATAAATGCATAGCTTGATTAGTTTTCATGCATGCGCACACCCACGAAACCATCACCTGTATCAAGATAGGGAACAACCCCCACCAGGGCCCTTCCTGTTCTCATGTTCTTCCCCGTCAATTCCTATGTACCCCTGCCCAGCTGACCACTGCTCTGACCTCTTTCATCTATATTCGATTTTCCCATTCTTGAACTTCATATAAATGGAATCATACAATGTAGCATTTTGTGTCTGACATCTTTCACTCAACGTAATGGCTGTGAGACTCAGCCATCCTGATATACGTGTCCTCTTTGTGTCTGAGGTCTATTCCATTACAAAGGTATAACACACTTTACCCACTCCCTGTCCAGGGACATTTGGCCTGTTTCTACTCTTTTTCCTTTATGAACATAGCTGCTAAGAACATTCTTGCATTGTCTTTTGGTGGGTATATGGCCTCTCTTCTCTTAGGTCTAAACCAGAGGAGGAGTTCCTGGGTTGTGGGGTAGGCAGTGATGTTCAGTAAGGCTTTAACCACCAGTCTTTCGGAGGAGAAGGAGAGCTGTTAGTTGCAGTGTTGGCAAATTTCTGTAACGTAAATAATTCTACTATATGGCTGATTTCAAGTTACCAACATGAAGTTACTGCACCCAGAGTTGGACAGAGATGCACAAGATGGGTCCAGATAAGCAGGTTTGAGAACCTGCTGGGAAGCTTTGCCTTAGGAGCTTGTTCAAACAGAACAAGGCTTACAAACCCAGAGAAGATGCTGTAACCAAGGTCCATTAATTTACTTTCCTGTTGTCACCCCAGCCCAGCCCTTGGGCTAAAGAGCAATTGTCCGCCTCTTACCAGTGCATCAAAGAAGGACGTTGTAGGTCAGTGTGGCCATGGCAGTAGATCAAGGAGCCATCCCTCAACTGAACTATGGGGAGCTGCCTCGTCCACTCTCCCGACCCGCCGGATGTGTCCCTTTGCTGTCAACCTTGGAGGATGGAAGTTATATCATTGTTAGGGAAAGTGGTAAATTCCTTATAGAAACCAAGGCTCAGAGAGCTGGAGGGGCTGGCCGAAAGTCACACAGCTAACAAGAGGGGCCAACTTGAATGTCACATCTACAGCTTGGTGCTTGGAAATACCTAATGTCAGAGGAATGAGCCTCTAAAGACATTTCAGGCTCCTCAGTAGGCTGGTCTGCAAGAGAATGGCTCTATACCCCTTAAATGACACCTCAGAGAGCTCTCTGGGAAGGCTGGGCCAGCCAGCCAGGCCTTTCAGCACCATTTGAAAGCCTCCCAATTCCCCACCGTGCAGTCATGGGTGGTATTTTCCGGGCAATAAAAAGCCAACCCTCGGAGTGACGTCACGGAAATGGCGCCGTGAGCAGCGTGTCCGACAGCTCTCCCCTAAATCACAACAAATTTATCAACTAGAAACAGAAAAATTTATCCTCGGAGCATTCCGGAGTTCCACACAAACTGAAAGCGAAAGGACTGTTATCACTTGAATCTGAGAGACGAGGGTGTGGAGGAATCTACCACAGGGACGTTCTTTCAAACCTCAAGGAAGTGCGCCTGTGGTGAGTCAGCCCATATACTTGGGAACCGCGAGCCGCCGCGAGCAGCCATGCGCGCGCCCGGTCCGGTTGAGCACCGCTGACGTTCCCAGCGGCCCGCACACAGCGAGTGGGGGTCGCCGGCCACCGGTGCCCGGAGCGCCCCATTCGCGCGCGTGCCTTGGGCATTCCACGCACCCAGGGTGCCCTGCTGGCCCGCACACCCAGGGGGCTCCATTATCCTGCGCCTGGTGCGGTCCAGCCGCCAGCGGCGGGGCGAGCGGGAGAGGCTTGGGAGATTCTCTCCGTGGGCGGGGCACCTCACCCAGCCATTCAAGCTAACAATCAAGCGTTGGGGGAAGGGCGCGCGCAGGCAGCCTAAAATACCTTCGGAAGCACAGCTGCGACCCAATCACTGAAATTAGCTTAACCCATGAAATCTGCGCACCCTCGGTTCTAATTGATAAGATCTCTCTCAGTTCAGCGATCCAAGACAAGAGGCGTGATATTTTTTAGTGCCTCTCGCTAAAGGGGCGGGGCAACTTCTGATTGATAGAGCCTCCATATTCAGGGATAAACGCTAACAAGAAGGACTTGGCAGATAATAAGGTCTATACTACACTAGTCGTAAGCAGAGACTAGTGCCTCTTCTTCCCTGCAAAAACAGGCTACAAAGTGTGGAAAGCCTGGGTTGAGAGGTCCAACTAAATGATAGGCGCTGAACAGTCACCTTGACAACAATTGACTCCCACCCCCGCCTGATTACACTGGAGGCCCTGACTGTCAGAGCCTTTCCCAAAGCCTTGCACTGAGTGGGGATAGAGTGGGGATTTCCCAGCTCTTTGAGCCTCTTACTCCCCAGGCAGAAGCAGTTGCAGCCTTATAGCTGGATCACCAGGCTGCTAATTCAGAAAGGGGGGACTAGGAGAGAGAATCCAGGAAAGCAAACTCTCTCATCGTTGGACCCTGCAAACGCCAACAAGCCTTTACCTCCAGCAAGACTAAAGCCAATTATATGACATTGCCATAGAATCCCATCAACTGCAAATCCCTACCTAAGAGTGACACAGGGGCAGAGCCTGGGGTACAGAGTCACCGACCAGGAAGAGGGAGAGAAAAGAAAAAGGAAGAAGTTAACCTCTCAAAATCAAGAAAAACCCACAGACTTTACAACTTGATCCACTAATTTTTTTGTTGTTGTTGTTGTTGTTGTTTGTTTCTTCTATCTTATTACCTTTATTTCCTCCACCTCGGTCCTTCTATTCTCTGCCCATCTTATGCTTCCCCTTTCTTGAACTACACTACCCATGAGTGTTGCATTTTATTTTTCTTCTTCATCCTCACCCTCCTTTAGGGTTATACTCCAAAACACTTAACTCTCACTCTCTCCTCTTTTTTTTTTTTTTTTGTCTTGCTTTATTTTGTTTTTTTCTCTTCCTATTTTATTTCTTCCTTCGTTTTTCTCTTTTTCTTATTTTTTTCCTTTCTATTTGTTTTTTCTTTTCTCATTTTACTTTCCTCCCATATAATCCTCAATCACGAACAAATTAGTTAATTTGGGACTCAAGGCTTTTTTTTGGCTTTATTTCTCTTTTTTGCTTTTGTTTTTATTTTTTTTCTTGTTTGTTTATTTTTGTGGCATTTTGGGTCCTCCCAACCCAAGGTCTCCATTGTATTTAGTCTTCGCTCCACTTAATACAACAGATTTTTACTTATTATTTTTATTTTTTCTTCTTTATTATTCTTTTTTGGTCCTTTTTTCTGGTTCCCTCTTATCCCTCTCATTATATCTCTTAGTTGACCATCACTTACAAGCAAATCATCTTATGCTTGTCTAAGATTTTCTTCCTTTTTTTTTTTTTTTTTTTTTTTGCATTTAGTAGGTCCCTACTCCCTTTTTTTTTGCCCCTTGAACTCTTCACCCCAAATCAGGCCCTCCATTATAGGCACGATATTTCCCTGAGGAGGGGAGAGGAGGGAAAGAGAAGAGAGAAAAAAAAGGGGAAATAATAAATTATTACTGTTTTTTTTTGTGGGGGTGTTTTACCTTTTTTTTTTTTTTTTTACTGTTTACTCTTTATTAATTCTAATTAGTGCTATCAATAAGACCACCCTCAGATGCCGATAAGAAAGAGGAAATCGAATATTATGGCTACAAAAGAAAGAGAGGTAACACAAATAGATGTGGAAAAATCTATGGAGAAAAGACTTAACATATTGGAAGCCTTGGAGCTAAATGACAGAGAATTTAAAATAGAAATCTTAAAAATACTCAGAGATATACAAGAAAACACAGAAAGGCAATATAGGGAGATCAGAAAACAACTCAATGAACACAAAGAATATATTACCAAGGAAATTGAAACTATAAAAACAAATCAAACAGAAATGAAAAACTCAATTCATGAGCTGAAAAACGAGGTAACAAGCTTAGCTAACAGAACAGCCCAGATTGAAGATAGGATTAGTGAAATAGAAGACAAACAACTTGAGGCACAACAGAGAGAAGAAGAAAGAGACTCAAAAATAATAAAAAACCAGAAAGCCCTACAGGAATTGTCTGACTCCATCAGAAAGAATAACATAAGAATAATAGGTATATCAGAGGGAGAAGAGAAAGAAAATGGAATGGAGAATATACTCAAACAAATAATAGACGAGAACTTCCCAAGCCTGTGGAAGGAACTAAAGCCTCAAATTCAAGAAGCAAACAGAACACCAAGTTTTCTCAACCCCAACAAACCCACTCCAAGGCACATCATAATAAAGATGACACAAACCAATGACAAAGAAAAAATTCTCAAGGCAGCCAGGGAAAAGAAGAGTACAACATATAAAGGAAGGCCTATTAGATTATCATCAGATTTCTCAGCAGAAACTCTACAAGCTAGAAGAGAGTGGACCCCAATATTTAAAGCCCTGAAAGAGAGGAACTTTCAGCCAAGAATACTATACCCATCAAAGCTATCCTTCAAGTATGAAGGAGATATAAAAACATTCACAAATACAGAAAAGATGAGAGAATTTATCAACAGAAAGCCCCCACTCCAGGAAATACTAAAGGGGGTTTTCCAACCAGATTCAAAGAACAAAAGAAAACAACACCACAAGTAACAGCTCCACCAAGAACACAATAAAACCAAACTTAAACTGTGACAACAAAGGAAAAAAAGGGGGGAGAGGATGGAGATTAACAGTAGCAAAGGATGATGAAGTGCAGAAATACTTATAAGATAGGGTACTACAATGAATATGGTAGGTACCCTTTTCATTACTTAATGGTAACCACCCTTAAAAAAACCACCACAAAAATACTTGACTTAAAAAAGGTAGCAACAGAGGAAAGAAGTATGGAACACAAACAAACAAAAACAAATGATAGAAAAACAAAAGAGAAGAATCAAACTAGATACAAAACTAACAGAAAGCAATTTATAAAATGGCAGTAGGGAACCCACAAGTGTCAATAATTACACTAAATGTAAATGGATTAAACTTACCAATAAAAAGACACAGAGTAGCAGAATGGATTAAAAAAGAAAATCCAACTATATGCTGCCTACAAGAAACACATCTAAGCAACAAGGATAAAAACAAATTCAAAGTGAAAGGCTGGAAAACAATACTCCAAGCAAACAACACCCCCAAAAAAGCAGGCGTAGCAATACTCATATCTAATAATGCTGACTACAAGACAGAAAAAGTACTCAGAGACAAAAATGGTCATTTCATAATGATTAAGGGGAAGTTGAATCAAGAAGACATAACAATCCTTAATATATATGCACCAAACCAAGGAGCACCAAAATATATAAGACAGCTACTTATTGACCTTAAAACAAAAACTAACAAAAATACAATCATACTTGGAGACCTCAATACACCGCTGACGGCTCTAGATCGGTCATCCAAACAGAGAATCAATAAAGATATAGTGGCCTTAAACGAAATACTAGAACACCTGGATATGATAGACATCTACAGGACACTTCATCCCAAAGCGACAGAGTATACATTTTTCTCTAGTGTACATGGAACATTCTCAAGAATTGACCATATGTTGGGCCACAAAGACAATATCAGCAAATTTAGAAAAATTGAAATTGTACCAAGCATATTTTCTGATCATAAAGCCTTGAAACTAGAATTCAACTGCAAAAAAGAGGGGGAAAAACCCACAAAAATGTGGAAACTAAACAACATACTTCTAAAAAATGAATGGGTCAAAGAAGAAATAAGCGCAGAGATCAAAAGATATATACAGACAAATGAAAATGAAAATATGACATATCAGAATCTCTGGGATGCAGCAAAAGCAGTAATAAGAGGAAAGTTCATATCACTTCAGGCCTATATGAACAAACAAGAGAGAGCCGAAGTAAACCACTTAACTTCACACCTTAAGGAACTAGAAAAAGAAGAACAAAGACAACCCAAAACCAGCCGAAGAAAAGAGATAATAAAAATCAGAGCAGAAATAAATGAAATAGAGAACAGAAAAACTATAGAAAAAATCAATAAAACAAGGAGCTGGTTCTTTGAAAAGATCAACAAAATTGGCAAACCCTTGGCAAGACTCACCAAGGAAAAAAGACACAGGACTCAAATAAATAAAATCCAAAATGAAAGAGGAGAGATCACCACAGACATCATAGATATACAAAGAATTATTGTAGAATACTATGAAAAATTATATGCCATCAAATACAACAATCTAGAAGAAATGGATAAATTCCTAGAACAATACAACCTTCCTAGACTGAGTCATGAAGAAGCAGAAAGCCTAAACAGACCAATCAGCAGGGAGGAAATAGAAAAAACTATTAAAAATCTCCCCAAAAATAAAAGTCCAGGCCCAGACGGTTATACTAGTGAATTCTATCAAACATTCAAAGAAGACTTGGTTCCTATTCTACTCAAAGTCTTCCAAAAAATTGAAGAAGAAGCAATACTTCCAAACACATTTTATGAGGCCAACATAACCCTCATACCAAAACCTGGCAAGGATGGCACAAAGAAAGAAAACTACAGACCAATATCTCTAATGAATACAGATGCTAAAATACTAAACAAAATACTGGCAAACCGAATACAACAACATATTAAAAAAATAATACATCATGATCAAGTGGGATTCATTCCAGAATCTCAAGGATGGTTCAACATACGCAAAACGGTTAACGTAATACACCATATCAACAAAACAAAGAACAAAAACCACATGATCTTATCAATAGATGCAGAAAAGGCTTTTGATAAAATACAACACAATTTTATGTTTAAGACTCTCAACAAAATGGGTATAGAAGGAAAATATCTCAACATGATAAAGGTCATATATGATAAACCATCAGCCAACATCCTATTAAACGGCATAAAACTGAGGACTTTCTACCTTAAATCAGGAACAAGACAGGGTTGTCCACTCTCTCCACTCTTATTCAACGTGCTAGAAGTTCTGGCCAGAGCAATCAGACAAGACAAAGAAATAAAAGGCATCCATATCAGAAAAGAAGAAGTAAAGCTATCACTTTTTGCTGATGATATGATCCTATACATCGAAAACCCGAAGGACTCCACAAAAAGATTATTAGAAACAATAAACCAATACAGTAAGGTTGCAGGATACAAAATTAACATACAAAAGTCCATAGCCTTTCTATATGCCAACAATGAAATATTAGAAAACGAACTCAAAAAAACAATCCCCTTCACGATTGCAACAAAAAAAATAAAATACCTAGGAATAAACATAACAAAGAACGTAAAGGACCTATATAATGAAAATTACAAAGCATTGTTAAGGGAAATCGAAAAAGATACAATGAGATGGAAAAATATTCCTTGTTTTTGGATAGGAAGAATAAATATAATCAAAATGGCCATATTACCCAAAGCAATATACAAATTTAATGCAATTCCCATCAAAATCCCTATGAGATTTTTTAAAGAAATGGAACAAAAAATCATCAGATTTATATGGAACTATAAAAAACCCCGAATAGCCAAAACAATCCTCAGGAAAAAGAATGAAGCTGGGGGCATTACAATACCTGACTTTATATTATAGGGCCACGATAATCAAAACAGCATGGTATTGGCAGAAAAATAGACACTCAGACCAATGGAACAGAATAGAAAGCCCAGAAATAAAACCACATATATATGGTCAAATAATCTTTGATAAAGGGGCCAACAACACACAATGGAGAAAAGAAAGCCTCTTCAACAAATGGTGTTGGGAAAACTGGAAAGCCACATGCAAAAGAATGAAACTCGACTACAGCCTGTCCTTGTGTACTAAAATTAATTCAAAATGGATCAAAGACCTAAATATAAGACCTGAAACAATAAAGTACATAGAAGAAGATATAGGTACTAAAATCATGGACCTGGGTTTTAAAGAACATTTTATGAACTTGACTCCAATGGCAAGAGAAGTGAAGGCAAAGATAAATGAATGGGACTACATCAGAATTAAAAGTTTTTGCTCAGCAACAGAAACTGATATCAAAATAAACAGACAGCCAACTATATGGGAACTGATATTTTCAAACGACAGCTCAGATAAGGGCCTAATATCCAAAATTTACAAAGAACTCATAAAACTCAACAACAAACAAACAAACAATCCAAAAAAAAATGGGAAGAGGACATGAACAGACATTTCTCCCAGGAAGAGATACAAATGGCCAACAGATATATGAAAAGATGCTCAGCTTCATTAGTTATTAGAGAAATGCAAATCAAAACTACAATGAGATACCACCTCACTCCTGTTAGATTAGCTATTATCAACAAGACGGGAAATAGCAAATGTTGGAGAGGCTGTGGAGATAAAGGAACCCTTATTCACTGTTGGTGGGACTGTAAAGTAGTACAACCATTATGGAGGAAAGTATGGTGGTTCCTCAAAAAACTGCAAATAGAACTACCTTATGACCCAGCAATCCCTCTACTGGGTATATACCCCAAAACCTCAGAAACATTGATACGTGAAGACACATGTAGCCCCATGTTCATTGCAGCACTGTTCACAGTGGCCAAGACATGGAAACAACCAAAAAGCCCTTCAATAGAAGACTGGATAAAGAAGATGTGGCATATATACACTATGGAATACTACTCAGCCATAAGAAATGATGACATCAGATCATTTACAGCAAAATGGTGGGATCTTGATAACATTATAAGGAGTGAAATAAGTAAATCAGAAAAAAACAAGAACTACATGATTCCATACATTGGTGGAACATAAAAATGAGACTAAGAGACATGGACAAGAGTGTGGTGGTTACCAAGGGTGGGGGGGGGAGGGAGGACATGGGAGGGAGGGAGGGAGAGAGTTAGGGGGCGGGGGAGGGGCACAGAGAACTAGATAGAGGGTGACGGAGGACAATCTGACTTTGGGCGAGGGGTTTGCAACATAATTTGATGACAAAATAACCTAGACATGTTTTCTTTGAATATATGTACCCTGATTTATTAATGTCATCCCATTACCATTAATAAAAATTTATTTAAAAAAAAAAAAAAAGAAAGAAAAAGCCAACCCTCAATCAGCTGGAGAGCCGAGACTTTTCAGTCCAGGGAAGCAGTGGCTGTTAACAAATATGTTGCCTGAGGGCCTAAAGCCTCCGAGGACACATCTCTTCCCAAGAAGCCTCTGTGACAATCTTTCATCTCTGATCCTGCCCTTTCTGCCCTGGTTGTAGTGGTGGGGGGTTGATTTAGTGTCCCCATTCCTTCCAGCTGCTGCCCTTAACTTCATCTCATTCCCACTCCCTTGTGTCTGTCCATCAGGTGTGGCACAGCCCTTGACTGTCCGCTTACAGTCTGTAATGCTGGCGGCCAAGGTCAGGCAGGTTCACATTGGATTCGGGCAGATGGTAGAGAAACTGCAGAGCTAGAAAGTATCGGGCCATTCCGTTTATTGGAGGCTCACAAAGACAGGTGAGCAAATAATCAGCAAAAGGGAAAGAGCTAATAAACAAAGGAAAATATGCTACTCGCAATACCGCACCTCATGGTGGCAGGAGAGAGATCTGGGAGAATTGCTGCCCAGGAGAAGCACCCTTAGCCTTATATAGGCCATGCGCACATGCCTCTGCCATGTGTTTATGCACTAATTAAGCAAAGTGCTTGCAGCTGGTAAACCCACGAGGAAGCCTAGCACAGCTGCCCCACACAGTCCTTTCCAGGCTCCCCACTGCCTTCATGAGAAGGTGCAGACTCCCATGTTTCTGGTCTCTCAGGTTCTTGCAGATGGTACACCTGCCTGCTCTCCAGGACATCTCCTGTCACTCACCAGCTGGTCCTTCCCTGAAGACGTGCTGCTCTTCGATGCATAACTGTTCCCTCTGTTCAGCGTGCCACCCCGCTTCTCCACCTGGTGAGCTCAGTTTTGAAGACCCAGCTCAAACAGTGTCTCTTCTGTGATGTCTCCCAGGACCTTTGTGTCACCTCCCCACCCCTGATGAAATTAGTCACTCCACCCCAACACAGCACAGCTGCCTCTAGAACAGTCCATCCTATGGCTCCAAGGACAACCTGTCTCTAGTCTGCCCCTCAAGGTCACAGACAAGGTCACTTCATCTCGGTATTCTTGGTGCCTAGCCTTGAGCTTGACACTTAGCAGAGGCACCCAGAAATGCCCTAATGTCCAGTGTTTATTTGAATTCAGTGAAGGCTCTCAGCACTGGGGACTAGGGTCAATTCCTTCTTACCTGATAGAGGTCCAGGAAAGAGCATGGGGTAGGAAGACATTCAGAGTCCTGTCTCCGAGGAGGGGTCCCCAGACTCGAGTCTGAGTTTTGTCAGGGGTTCCAGTTGCATTTGACCCCTTACTCAAAAGCTGGTCTCATTTTTCTTCCTCCATTCCACCTCCTCCAGCTTGGTGATGAGGCAGGAAATCGTGAACTTTACAGTCTAACTGCCCATGTGTTTCCTGCCTGTGTGACTGTCCCAAGGTGGGAGCAAGTATCCCCCTCTGGTGCAGATGCTGGATGGAAAGGCCCTAGCAGAGGGCCCAGCCACCGCAAGTGCTCTGCCAACAGTGGCTCCTGTCACCTCACTGGCTTTCTCCAGCCTGAGCCTGTCTCAGCCTTGCCACAGTCTCACCAGAGTGGTTTTAAATGAAATAAGAGATTTCCTTCTGTGATGTTTCCCTGTGATCATTATGACCTTCTCCTATAAAAGGACAGGGGAGTTAGACTCAGCGGTTCAAGTCGGGGAGGCTGAGATTGGGGAGGGTTCCTTTTTTCCACCTTTCTCAAAGTGTTTTTGAAATGAGACTATATTACTCTCCTGATCTTGTCTGAGCCCTGGCTGGAACCCTGTGGATCACGGATATAGGAGAGGAGTGCCATAAAACAGAAAAGTAGACATCAGCCTGAACAAAGAAGTTGTGCTTTTAACATTTGAGACAGGAGGAGGCTCTGGGTTGGAGTCCTGCTCCTCCACTCATGGCCTTGGGCGGTCCCTGAGCTGCTCAGAGGCTGAGCTCCTCACAGTTGAAGGGGGTAATCTCTAAGCCCCACTGCCTAAATGCATAATGATGGCACCTTTAAAGGTTTCTCTTCAAATCTTGTTGGGGGATCAAATGAAATACTGTGTGAAGAAACCGCTTTCTAAACTGAAAAACAGGGCATAACTACTAGCCATCAAGGATCCTTTACCATTAAAAAGATGTGTGAGAGAGCCTCACAATGGAATATTATTCAGCTTTAAAAAGAAGGACATTCTGGCACATTGGACAGAGATGAACTTTGAAGATATTCTGCTAAATGAAATAAGCCAGTCACAAAAAGATATAAACCTTCAGCTTCCATTTAAATGGGGTACAAGAGGGGTCAAATTCACAGAGATGACAAGGAGGGTGGTGGCTGCCAGGGGCTGGCATGTGAGGATGGGGGGTGGGGTAGTGTGTAGTGGGCACAGTTCCGGTTTGGGAAGATGGAAACATTGTGGAGACAGATGGTGGTGATGGCTACACACCAATGTGAAGGTACTTAATGCCACTGAACTGTACCCTTAAAAATGGCTAAAATGGTAAATTTTATGTATATGTTACCACAATTTTTTTAAAAGCCACTTTTTTTTGAGAATGGAAAATGAGGAGATGGAAACATATACCTCATTTTCAGAAAGAAAAACAGCGTGTGTGTGTGTGTGTGTGTGTGTGTGTGTGTGTGTGTGTGTTTCCTTTATATAGCTGACAAGTAAAATAAAGGGAAGAGAGGAACTTCTAAAAGGAAGGTTGCCAGTCCTCAAGGCTATGGTTTTTATAGCCTCTAGGTCAGTGTCTTTCACATTGTTTGTAACATTTTTAAAGGTCAAAACCAAGCAGAATGTCAGCCCACTGCCTAAATGCATGATAATAGCAAATTTAAAAATTAATTGCAGGGTCTCTCCTGCTGAAAGCTGGTCCTGCTCAGTGCTTAGTCACTCAGTTGGTGCGATGCCAGAGGGGCCCCTCGGAGGCCCGCTGCTCTCAGGATGCCATTCACAGTCCGCTTCTGTTCTCAGGAGCTGCGCTCAGCTCTGCTTCGTGCAATTGTCCCCAACAACAATATGTTTTGAAATGAAAAGTGTTCTAATTGGACACAAAGGTAGACACCTTGTGGATTTGGAGCCCAGATGAGAATAAAACCTCTACGTAGCCGAGGGCAGAGGAAGAGCAATTCAGCAAGGGCACCGGGGAAACTTTCTAAGTTACAGGCACCCGTGAGACAGCTGGGGTGAAACAAACAGCATGTTCTGGAGAGCCACAGGCTTTCCATGTGGTGACTGGCTTAAGTCCTCCCGGCTTCAGAGGAGGCCTTAGGACGGTGTGTGTCTTCATTCACTCATGAATGAATGAGTTTCTCTGTTAGTAATTTCTCTATCAGTCAGGATGGCTAGGTTCTGCTGCAGTGACATCAGCATGTACCAACCAACACACACTCATGCTACATGTCTCTGGCCAGCTAGTTGGCAAGCTTCACCTCTCCTTCCTTGGGACCCAGGCCATTCCATGGCAGGAAACATGTGACTTGTAAGGTAAAGGCTTTGGCAACATTTTGTTTTAAGTGACATGGCCACACATAACCTCCAGGGAATGGGAAGCGCAGTTTTCCCTTGGCTGAGGAAGAGGGGAACCAGATGGATTTCGTTACCATGGTATTTTTCCTGCTTTGCTTTGCTAGGATGTTGTCAGGATGGAGCGAGGAAATTGTATGTGATGCACTTTGTAAATCATCAAGCCCTCACAGATGTAAATTATACATGTGAAATACAAATGTAAATTACAAGTGTAAAACATGGATGTATTATTATTGTTATTACTGATATCAATGATCGTTTCTATCTCTCACACCACTCAAGAATCAGCCATGATTGTCCACCCAAAGTTGTGGGAGGTGCTCTCTTCCCATCAGCACAGAAGACACAGAGCAGACCCCGGCGCTGTGAGCATGCCCGCTGCAGTTGACTTCTGGTGTACTGACTGTCATTAGATTTTTTTTTTCCTCTGCTGAAATTTCTATCATTATCCAATCCCAAAGCCACAGAAGCATCAGAATTTTAATAGAGTTGGGCCCGAGAGTCTGATAGCAAAACATCCTGGTGCACAGCTACAGATGGAAAGTGCTGGGTCTTTACATTGTGCCATGAATATTGTGGCTTTTAAACCATTCTGTGGGGCCTTAGGGCCCTGCAGGGAGGGGTGATTGAGAAGCTTCTGGGAAAACTAGTGGCGGGTCCTCCATTTAATTGGCTCTGTTTTGCTATCCCCAGCCCTATCTCAAGTGATTCCATAGGATGGATGCAGGGCCTTAGGAGAAACTCATCAAGAAAGATTTTGACAGCTTCTGAAAGTTTCCACTTGTCTGTCCTTGAGGTTTATGCTTGCAATTGTGTTTCTTTATTCTCTCCCTCAGCGGGTGCCCCTTCCCTCAGCCGCACTCCCTTTTCTCTTCTCCTTTTAGCTGATACTCTCTTCTTAGCTTTCTCATCCATCCCCCACACACATTTAGTGCCAGGTTTTCTCTTTGCATTTCTTCTCTGATGGGAAGTGCTGTACAAATATCGACCGACTTATGACCTATGCAACTTACGACCATTTGACTTTATGACCACAATCGCTAGCCACGACTGCTCCACGTCTGGCAGCGCAAGCATTGCCCAGCTGGGCGTTTGACAGTGCGGACCGGCTTCCGGCAGCACTACCATATCCGCGTGCACCATTTCAACTGTTATCCCAGACTCAGTACAGCAATTTGTGTTTTGTGTCTTGGATATTTTTCATCAAACCCCTCCCAAGATGTCTACCAAGAGGAAATTGTCTTTGCAAATATTAAACCAGTTGTGCTGGTAATGCAGTGTTTTACTTAAACCTGACGAATGTAAAAATAAGAAACAAAATGGTGTAGAGATGATACAAATGGCATAAAATGAACAAAGAAAATTATGATATATAACAATAATGAAAGAAAATTATGATAAAATATGAATTAAAGATTGTTATAACATCATTTCACAGTACTGTACATATAGCCTACTCAACTTACGACCAAATCGTGTGTGCGGTCTGTCGGAATCGATTGTGGTCATTAAGTTGAGCACTAGCTGTATAACCTAGTGGCAAGAATGCCTTTGGCTTCAGGCAGACCTTTATTCAATTTCTGTTTTGTCTCCTGCTGGGCGTGTGCTCCTGGGCAATTCCTGAACCTCCTTGATCCTAATACTCATCAGGGGGAAGGCAACACCCAGTCTATGGAGCTTGTTGTGTGACTGTGATGAACTCTCCCTTTCTGTTCTCTCTTTCCCTCTCCCACTAGCCAGTCTGTCCCACACCAATCTCCTCTGGGCTTCCCCAATATGATGTTTTCTGTCCTGGCAACTCGACACACAGGGCCCTGGCTGGGCCCAGCACTGGGAAGGCCCGACTCCCCAAGTCTCAACTCCTCAGGGTGCCAGGCAGCGCCTTTGGGTGGAGTGTGGAGAGTAGTGGGTGGTGGGGCTCTCGCACAGGAGCGGTATGGGGTGTGAGGAGATCCTGAGGGGATCCAAAAAGTCAGCTCAGGACACAAACTGCATCAGCTTTAAGAGATGTACAGGTAAACGTGGAAATCCCTTCTATTTGGCTGTTTGGGGTGGGCTTCTGGCCTATGACTCCATTCAGAGACTGAGCCATGTGGGTCCATGACTTATAGAATTACCTCAAGTTGACGTTTAGTTCATGTGTGTAGTAGCTCTGTCTAGTAGGAGGCTGCAGAAGCTCTGCCCATTCTTTCTTCCTTGCTGGCCCCTAGAAACTTCTCTCAGTGCAGCATCACTCCACGACTTGTTACAGTTTCCCAAATTACAGCTGATTTTACATATATTTCATGGGAGCTACTTTCTGATGACCTAGAGATGTACTTTGTTCTCATAAATAAGCTCTCCTCAAATCACAATGTGGAATGTAAAGTCTATGAGAACAGAAACCTTGTTTGTCTTGTTCTCCACTAGATCCTAAAAGCTATTCTAAATAGCATGTGGTACATAGTAGGTGCTCAGTAAATATTCACTGATGAATAAGGTTTTACAAATATCTGGAGGACCCACGCTATGCCAGGCACTGTGCTAAGCACTGCAACATTGTAAGTAAATTGATAGTTTACTGGGCTGCCATACATAATGTCTTCCATTGAATCTTTATACCTGCCTTATTAAGAGGGAACTGTTATTATTTCCATATTGTAAACTAGTAAACTGAGGCCATAAATGTAACCTGCTGTAGTGAATGATATTATTATTATTATTATTATTATTATTTGTATTTTTCCGAAGTGAGAAGCAGGGTTGGGGGAGGCAGACAGACTCCCTTATGGCTGCAATCGGAGCCATTCTAGCACCTGGGGCAGAGGCCATGGAGCCATCCTTAGTGCCCGGGCCAACTTTGCTCCAATGGAGCCTTGGCTGCAGGAAGGGAAGAGAGAGATAGAAAGAAAGGAGAGGGGGAAGGGTGGAGAAGCAGATGGACACTTCTCCTGTGTGTCCTGGCCGGGAATTGAACCCGGGACTTCCACATGCCAGGCCGACGCTCTACCACTGAGCCAACCAGCCAGGGCCTGTGAATGATATTGTTGCTACTCATTTGCTGCCTTGACTTGAAAGACTTCCTACCTTCCAGTTCCAGTGACAGCAGGCTTGGCCATGTGGCTTTCAAAGGAAATAACCCTTGCCAGAAGTCTTAAAAGTCATCTTATGGTTCCACCATTGTCCTTCCTTCTGCCATGAGAGTATGTCCCAGAGAAGGGCCGTCCCTTTCAGTCTGGACCCCAGAAGGTAGACGGTGTGAATTAGAGCCCTGGCTTACCAATGGCTGATGTTGAGTCTGAGTAAGAAATAACCGATGGTTGTTGTAAGCCACTGAGAATCGAGGTTGTTTGTGACCTCAGCCTAACTTAGCCAATTAATACATTGGCTTTAAGAATTTTGAGAAGCGTGAGCTCTCTGGGGGAAGCTACATTGTAGGTTAACTAGAGATACCCTAATAGAAAGACAGGAAGATGCCAGGCAACAGGCTGAGGGGTACTCATGTAAGTGTTCTGGCCACACATGATTGCTCCTTTCTGGGTTTATAGTCCCCAAGATGCTGACGTAGCTTTTCCTGAATGGACACCCCCGAGATGTACACACAGGCCCCAGCCTATGTCTCCAGCCTTGTCTCCCTACTGCTTTTCTCTCTCGTCTCCTGTGTTCTTGCCTGTCTCTATCCTATGCCCACCACAAGAGCAAGCATGTGGGAAAATCACTTCATCTTTCCAAACCTCAGTTTTCCCATCTGTAAGAAGGAGGATAATGAGACCACGTGGGATTATTTCAAGGACAAAATGAGTTAACATGGGAAAGTAGCTAACTCTCCTAGGTATTTGTTGAATGAATAAACAAATGGATAAACACTTGAAGTCTGGTGCCAAAGAACAATCTGGCTCATCAAGATGATCTTTTTTGGGTTTGGGTTATTGCAAATTAACCACGCCTCTGGCGTGAGCATGTCTGGAAAATCTGATAAAGCAGGCATTTCTGAACCTATAAAAATCAAGGTGGCAGTAACCCCAGCAAGGGGCGGCCCTCCCATAGGTGTCATTTTTTCAGTGAGTGTCAGCCAGAACCCTGAGCAGAGAGACACGTGCTCTGCTGAGGATCCTCTCTTCTGAATGCTGCTCCTTGGGATGCAGGCTCTCAGGAACAGGGCAATCGATTTCTGCATGGCAGATACAAAAGCCCACACAACGTGGGACCTGGAGGGACACTGCGACAGTCAATTAATGCCAGGCAAAGCGTTCGACCTGTGTCCTTTACAAAGAAGGCAGCCCACCAGTTGCCTTGCTGCCCCTTGGTGGATTTTGAAAACCTAGGCACTGAAAAGTGCTTCTTTTTGTCAACTAACTGAACCACAAATTCAGCTCAGGAAGCACATATTTGTTGTAGAGTTGCCTGTATAATACAGTGTGTCCATAAAGTCATGGTGCACTTTTGACCAGTCACAGGAAAGCAACAAAAGACGATAGAAATGTGAAATCTGCACCAAATAGAAGGAAAACTCGCCCAGTTTCATACCTATTCAGTGCAGTTCGATGTGGGCTCACGCACAGATTTTTTAGGGCTCCTTAGGTAGTTACCCCGTATAGCCTCTACAGACTTGTCACTGACTGATGGCCTACCAGAATGGGGTTTCTCCACCAAACTGCCGGTTTCCTTCAACTGCTTATCCCACCGAGTAATGTTATTCCTATGTGGTGGCGCTTCCTTATAAACGCGCTGATATTCACGTTGCACTTTGGTCATGGATTCGAATTTAGCGAGCCACAGAACACACTGAACTTTCCTCTGTACCGTCCACATCTCCACTGGCATGGCTGTGGCTGCTGTATACAGTGTTACGTCATCATCTGCGCATGCGCACATGCTGCCATATCATCCTACAGAAACTGGGAGGGTTTTCCTTTTATTTGGTGCAGATTTCACATTTCTATCGTCTTTTGTTGCTTTCCTGTGACTGGTCAAAAGTGCACCATGACTTTACGGACACACTGTAATGTCAGGTCAACTGAAAATCCCAGAACTATGTGTGATATGTGGGGAATATGGAGATAGCAGAGGGAGCTAGTATTTATTGAACATCTACTATGTGCAAAGCATCATGTAGACATGTTTTCACTGAAGTCTCACAATAACCAGGCAAAGTGGGTGCTATTAACTTTCGATGCAGGTGAAGAAACAGAGGCTAGGGAAGGTTGAGTAGCTGCAGAACCTAGAGGGTCAGAGCCTGGGCTCAAGTCAGCACTGTCTGACCCCCAAACTGCTTTTCCCATAACACTGCAGAGCCTCTGGGTGGTTAAAGGGTAATACAAGGAAGGCTGGCCTTGCTTTACACCACCTTCTTCTGGGATCAGGGCTGCATTGATCCAGGTGGATGCCTGGGGAAGGGTCTGCTTTTATTAAAATGCTTGTTCACATGTGAGTACATGTGGGAAAAGGAGGCAGTGTCCCCTAAAAAAAATATGTTGAGTTCTAACCCCAGGACCTCAGAATGTGACCTTAGTTGGAAACTGGGTCATTACAGAGGTGATCAAGTAAAAATAAGGTCCTAGGATAGACCCTAATCCAATATGATGGGCATCCCTATGGAAAAGGCAAATTTGGACACGGAGACAGATACACACAGAGAGGAGGCATGTGAGGAGACACGGGGCGAAGGCCACGAGAAGGTGGAAGACTAGAGCGAGGCATCCACAAGCTAAGGAATGCCAGATTGCTGGGACCACCCGACGCTGGGAGAGGGGCCTGAAACAGATCTTCCTCACAGCCCACAGAAGGAACCAACCCTGCCAGCCTGGATCCCAGACTTCTGGCTTCCAGAACTGTGAGATGTTAGGTTTATGGTATTTTAAGCCCTCAAGTTCGTGGTACGTTTTTTTGGCAGCTCTAGGGCACGAACATAGGGACCATGGCAGGGGCCTCAGCTTCCTCTCTCTTGGAGCATTTAGCTTCAGTTGTGGCTTGGATAGGCCACATCCTCAGCAAAACCAGTTCAACCTTCCTCTGTGGGAGGGCTTTGGTGACATCTCTGATATCACTATTGTCCCTGGAAGCCACCCCCGCGCTCTTCATCCTAAGGGAGCTGTGGTAAAGGCAATGTTCTCATCGCGTTTCCAGCTCAGCCGTCCTGCCCGAGGGGCGGACCAGACTGAGGGTGGGGCGCCTGGCTGGCCGGCCAGCTACACGGTGAACTGCACACACAGAAGAGAAATCACAGAAAGGTACCTGTTCACTCCTAACCCTGCCCACCCCCAGGATCACCTTAGCATTCTTTAAATTTTGGAATTTTTATTAATTAATTGAACATTAATATTCAAGCCTCTCTACTTTATCTTCCCATGTGGCAATGGTGATGGGCTAAGAAGCTGGCATATACTGCTTATGTTCCAATGTTAAACAGCAGAGGAGGAGCGCTGAAAACCTCAGCAGATCAGTCACTGAAACTTATCCCATTAATGACTGTCCATTAGGCATCTAGACAAAAATCAGAGTGATGGACACCCTAACCCCTTCAGTTCATCTCAAGAATGTGAGGTGTCTGGTCTTTGTGTAATGATGTCTCCAATAACCTTGGCTTTTTAGGGGAAGAAGTGAAGATGAATGAGCCACAGGAAAACACTAATTTCCATATATTACAGATGATGAAATATGTTAATGGATTAAACAAAGCTAATCTACAAGATTGAGATTATAACAGGCAATTTTGAGGGCAGAGACTCCACCGTGAGTTTTTGGCAGCTGATTAGAATCCCAACACTTCCCGGTGCTTTAGGAGGAAAGCTGGAGGCGGCCTTGCTGGCAGGAGATGATACCTCCAGCATCCACAACCTGGGAGAAGTGTCCCAAACCTGCTGCTCAGGGCTGTGTGACCTTGAGCCAGTGACTCAGCCTCTCTGAGGCCCCAATCCTTCATCTGCCCAACTCTCAGAAAAGCCATGAGAATAAATAGAAATGTACTCAAGTGCTTTGCCAACTGTTAAGTGCTCCACGAACGTTAAGAATCACAAGGCCAAAGAGGTTTGAACAATCACAAGGGGACTGAACTGTGAACAGTAGAAACCTGAGATAAATAATCAGTAAGCACAGCAAGTATGTGCTGTTTTCCCCCTTGTAGCTTCCTAAAATACTATAAATTATTTATTCATTTCTTAATTAATTGGATTTATTGGGATGACATTGGTTTACAAAATCATATGGGTCTCAAGTGTACAGCTCAATGAAACACCATTTGCACACTGCATTATGCGTACTCCACCCCAAGCAAAGCCTCTTTTCGTCCCCGTTGCCCCACCTTGCCCACCTCCACCTTTCCTCACACCCCTTTCCTTCTGGCTATCACCATGCTGTTGTGTGTGTCTATGTGTTACATACATACTTTTTTTGCTTAACTCCTTCACCTTCTTTCATCCAGTCCCCTTCTTTCCTCTTCCCTCTGAGAGCTGTCAGTCTGTTCCATGTGTCCATGCCTCTGTTTCTAAAATACTTTAAAAGGGGAAATCTACAGGCTTTGGGATGAGGCTTGTCAGCCAACCCTGGCCTACAGGACAGGTAAAAGGGCCATTGGATCTTTTGTTCCTAAGCCACATGCCATTAATGTCCCTAATGGGGACTGCAGCTGGTAAAGGCGGTTGATACCAGCATTCCCTGTCGATAGAGCAGTGACAATTTAGAGCCCATGCTCAGCAGTGTTTCCCAGTAAACAAGTGAGTGAGCTGGTGTGGATCTGTCCAGCCACCAAGTGGCCTGGGACAGCAGTGCTTAGCAGAGGAGGGGAGCTTACAGAAGGCTGCTTCTGCCCTGTCCCCTCTGCAGCTTTCGTGCAGGCTGGAAAAGCCCATCCTCCTGCAGGTCCAGAGGCTCCTATTTGGGGGCACACACGTGGATACTGATAGATGGATGAAAGACACGGCTTGTGCATCTTCTGAAAGGGCACCTTGCTTCATGAATGTAGGAATGTTGGCTTCGTATTTCCTGACAGCCCTGGGTGGCTGTGCCTTCTTTCGCAGGCCCCACGGGGGTGCGGCAGGGGGAGTGTGCCCACCTTTACCTTCCTATAGGTCCTGCTGAGCTCACTGAAGTGGGCAGTCATGCCTCCCTGCCTTCCATCACAGACCAAACGCCCACCCCTACTCCTGCCTCTTCCAGTCTCAAATGAGCTTTTCAATATGTCCCATCCTGTCCCTCCTCCAAAAGCTTTCAGACCGCCAGCTGATGCTGTGTATGGTGGGTTTGTTATTGACTTGTCGTTCTGCCCCTGTGAAAGGGCTGGAGCACTGCGGGTTACTTTCCCTCACTTCTGCTAGTTCTCTTTATCTTTGGAATTTGTGCCTCTCAAGCTGTGTATTTATTCTCATACTTGGCTTAATCTAGTGTAGAACTGTTTCCAGTTAGTCGTTCCTCTGTTTTTTGGTTTTGGGGGGTTGGAGGGGTACACAGGTAGAACAGGCAGGTTTAGAGTTAATACCAACTAGCTCCTCTGGGGTTGAGGGCCACTCCCTTTAGTTTTGGGGAGTATAAAAGTGAAGCAAATATCCCATCATCACCGCCAGAGATAATGAAACTAACTGCTAAGAGACCACGAAGTACTCCCCACCACTTAAAAAAAAGAAGTATGAAAATATTTCTGTTATAACTAAATTCAAAACAATTTTTTTTTAGTTTCTGTTGGCTGTTTCTGGGTTGCTCTGTGCAAGTTTCAAGTGCCTATTATATACTCCAGAGGCAGAGACCCTGCATAGAAGTGAAAGTTCTCCACTGCTGGGGTGAACCAGTGAGAACAGTCCCCAATTAAAATTGCATGTGTGTGGCTACGTGACATTTCCCAAGTTTAATTAGGTGGGGAAAAGAGAAACTGGGACAGTCTCTTTATCTCCCAACCAGCTCTTAATATGTTCTAGCTCTGCCCCAGCCTCTGCTAATTTGGGTCTAAACATGAAAGAGGGCAAGGGAGAGCTGGGGAGTGTGCTGGGAGGCAGACAGCTTTTCAGAAACAGAGGAACCAACAGAAGAAGACCCAGAAGGTCTGGGATGGCAGCTTCTGCAGAGTGGTCTAGGAGTGAGGGGGGTGGGTGACGAGCTGGAGAGCAGGAGGCCAATGGGGAAGGCAAGTGTGAAAGGCAGGAGCTTGGCTCTTCCCCTAGAAAGTGCACCTGTCTGTCTTCCCCACTTTTCTATCCCTGCCAATGGCACCACTGCCCACTTGACTACCCTCAACTTAAATTGTGAGGTAGTGTGACCGAGTGGTTATAAGCACAAGCTTCACACTAAGACAGACCAGGGTATGACCCCTTACTACTACCTGTGTGACCTTGACAAGTTCCTTAGCTTTTCTTAGCCTCTGTTTCCTCAATTGCAATGTGACAATACCAGTACTTTTAGGGTTGTTGAGAGTATTAAAAAATGCTTAGAACATTGTTAGCATTCAGTGTCACTCATTATTATTATTGCTGTAATAATAATAATAACAACAAAGCAGAATTCTGGAGGTCATCCATCACTTATTCCTATCTCTCACCACACATTTTTAATTAATCACCAAGCCCTAGAACTTGTACTTACTTTTGCATCTTGCCATGGATGCTCTGCATTACAAGAATGATGTGTATACACTAAGGAGATAAGTTCTCAGCTGCAGCATAGACGAACACATAGATTGTGTTATTTTATAATGGAATTTTACTCTTTGAATAGCTGCAAATGCCTGAGGCCATAATTCAGCAATAATTACCATATCTTTGAGAACTTTCTGCACCATCAGTGAGAAAACAGAATTCAAAATTACCAAACAAAATCATCTTGAAAACCTAGTTTCTTCTGAGCCAATTTCCTCTCTTCCAAGCCTGCCTGTTGATAAAAGGAGACACGTGCATTCTGCCACAACAATAATATGCTTGGCACCCTCAAATTCCTCAGTGTTCTGCAAGAAACCAAAATCTCCTGGTTCCATCTCTAAGCCCTTTCATCACATCTCAGAATCCACTCTATTAAAAGTAAAGTGAAACCTAGCAAAACAGTCCCCAGTACCCTGTACGTGTGCCTCATTCACCCATTTGTTCTCACTATTCCCTTTGTCTTTAAAATGAGAGCATACAAAAGGAGGAACCCTTGCACATTCAGAGCAAACTCCTGTCACATCGAATCTGTTCAGTGGGAGATGAGTGACCAAGGTCTCCAAAAACACTTTTTAAAGCCTATTTGTTTGTTTGTTTGTTTGTTTGTTTGAAAGAGGAAGGAACAAAGAGAGACAGACAGAACCATAGATCTGTTCCTGTGTGTGCCTTGACTGGAGATCAAATTCACAATCTTTGTATATTGGGACGATGGTTTGTGTATGGATTTGGTGAACCCTTTGATCCTCAAATTTCTATGACACTTTATTTTCAATATGATTCATTTCCTTGTCATTCAGTCTTTTTCTGTGATTCAGGGTATAAATGCTACTTCACCACCACCTACCATGTGACTGCATAAAGGGAACCTGAAGTGCTCACATTTCTGATCCACTGGGTTCGGACAGCCTAACCTCAAACTCACTGAGTTCTCTTTTGCTCCTAGCTTTTGTACACATTGTTTTCTCTGCCTAGAAAATTCCCTCTTTACTTTAACTGCCCTTGCTTGATTAACTCCTGCTTAACCTTCAGAATTCAACTTGGACTTCATTTCCTCCAGGAAGCATTCCCTGACCCTCAAACCAGAGCTGGCTGTCACTCTTTACCAGGCCCTCCCATACTATGCTGTGCTTGCCAAATTCATAGGATTTACACATTACATTCCAATTACCCATTTATCTCTTGGTATCTCCACTAAACTGTAACTCTGAAACAGGACTGAATCCATCTTGTTCACCATTGTGTCCCCAATGTCCAGCAAATTGCCTACTTATGATGGGTGCTGCTTAAATATTTAAAGAAGGAACAATGAGTAATTTGACAATAAGTAAACCATAAAAAAATTTTTTTTAGAGAGACAGACAGGAAGGGAGAAAGATGAGAAGCATCAACTCATAGTTGCGGCACTTTAGTTGTTCATAGATTACTTCTCATAAGTGTCTTAATTGGGAGGGCTTCAGCTAAGCCAGGGATCCCTTGCTCAAACCAGCAACTTTGGGCTTAGCCAGCAACCATGGGATCATGTCAATAACCCTATGCTCAAGCCAGCGACCCCATGCCGAAGTGGATGAATCTGTGCTCAAGCGAGCGACCTCAGGGTTTCAACCTGGGACCTCAGCATCCCAGTCAATGCTCTGTCCATTGTGCCACCACCAGTCAGGCAGTAAACTGTAAGATATTTTTATAACTACCCTATAAGTTCCTCAAGTTCCAAGTATTAAGAGAGTAACATCTAATGAAGTATTTTAAATCTGAGACAATTACAAAGTCAGTCAGAATATATCCTCTTTTAATTTAAGCCAAGTTTGTTCTATTAGTTTAATGGCATTGACGAAATAGAAACTTGTATAAATGCCTGTTAATTAACAAATCATTGAATTAAAATATATGAGCTGAAACCTAGTTAAAATCTGAAGTTACTATCTGCATGTAGTAAGCAGGTAGTAAGTAAGACAGTTTCATAAAGGGATATTTTTTGTTGTCTCAGTTATTTGTGGGGTTTCTCTGAGTAAATTTCAAGACCCTTGATGTAGCACATTTTGGTGATGTGGGAGGAGGGATGGAAGAGTGCTTTATCTCTGGAGGGTTTTCTTTCTCAGCTCTTAGGAAGGTACAGCTCAGAAATGTTCTAGCCAGTATAAAAAGGAGATAGTGTATCCTTCTAACCCCTAAGAATTCATTGGTGGGTCTCCCAGATGCAGGAAGAAAGTCAGCAGAAGATGGTTTTCTTAAGACTTTTATGCTCTGTTTTGTTCTATAAAGAAGTTTATTTGCCCAACATGTCATTAGTAGCATTTATTTTATAATCCTAGAATTCAAATTTCAGCTCAGAAGTTACTTACTTAAATATTCCTTCACCATGGTCAAATCCTAAATAATTTTCCCCAGAACAATTAGCTTTATATTTTGGGGGAAAATTGATTAATCTATCAAATTTCTCTAGAACTCAAGCTCTGTGAAGACAGGAACCAATATCTAATTTTGCTTGCCACTATATCCCCAGGGTCTGGTACAGAGTCTTATGGATAACAGGTTGCTAATAAGTAAATGATTGGGAAGCCACTTTTCCCTAGGGGCATTTGTTGAGTTCAACGAATTCTAACTATCAGTTTGATAATCTTGAAAGATGATAGGAACAGAAATCACCTCACCCAGGGTGGGGAGACTAACAAGAGATGCTCCTTACAACAAAATTGAACCCAGTGGCTATGCAATGAGAATGAATTGGAAATGAACCATCTCTTATGAGGAGTTTTAATCTGAGATTTACCTGGGGTTCTAGAAAACTCTGGCAGTAGTCTTCAAGAATGTGTACCGTCTGGCACCAGTCCCGGCTCTTTCCTCTGTGGTCTCCAGTCGCATCCCACTCTGCCCTTCCCTCACTTCACACCAGCCACACCAGCCTCCTTGACACTCCTCAAATGTGCCAGAGATCCTCCTGCTTTCAAGTCTTTGCACTAACAGTTCCCTCTAGCTTTTGACTCAGTTTGCATAATGAAAATCAATTTTGGTTTGAAAGTGACACTTAGGCATTACCATATTTTTTACATGTTCCATATTTCTTCAAAATTATCAAGGATAATTTTAGCCTTTCATAGGCAGTTGAAACTGAGTGATGGGTACATGCAACCCCTTACACTGTTCTCTCAACTATATATAAAACAAAATAAAAGCCTCTCCAGTGATCCTCAGGCGCAACATTGAGAAGCATTGGTCTATAACAGGGGTCCCCAAACTATGGCCTGTGGGCTGCATGCTGGTCTCTGAGACCATTTATCCGGCCCCCACCGCACTTCCAGAAGGGGCACCTCTTTCATTGGTGGACAGTGAAAGTGCAAAGCACGGCGTCGCTCACGTACAGTACTACTTCCAGTGATGCGGGACACACGCCTCACGGCTCCGGAAGTGCATCATATCACTTGTTATGGCTAGCAGTGACAAATATGGAACCAGACATTGACCATATCATTAGCCAAAAGCAGGCCCATAGTTCCCATTTAAATACTGGTCAGTTTGTTGATTTAAATTTACTTGCTCTTTGTATTGCATTTGTTCCCATTTTGTTTTTTTACTTTAAAATAAGATATGTGCAGTGTGCATAGAAATTTGTTCATAGTTTTTTTTTTTATAGTCTGGCCCTCCAACGGTCTGAGGGACAGTGAACTGGACCCCTGTGTAAAAAGTTTGGGGACCCCTGGTCTATAATCTCCAAAGTAGATCATTCTGCCCATAAATATAATAATTGAGACATTTGAAAACTATCTTAATGAATTAAAATGATACTCTAAGACAGTGGTCTCCAACTTTTTTGGGGCCATGGACCGGTTTAATGTCAGAAAATATTTTCACGGACCGGCCTTTAGGGTGGGACGGATAAATGTATCACATGACCGAGACAAGTGTCAAGAGTGAGTCTTAGACAGATGTAACAGAGGGAATCTGGTCATTTTTTAAAAATAAAACATCGTTCAGATTTAAATATAAATAAAACAAAAATAATGTAGGTTATTTATTCTTTCTCTGCGGACCTGTGCCAAATGGCCCATGGACTGGTACCGGTCCACAGCCTGGGGGTTGGGGACCACTGCTCTAAGATGAAAAATATCAAATTTCTTTTTTTTTCTTTTTTAGTGAGAGGAAGGGAGGCAGAAACAATTCCTGCATGCGCCCTGACCAGGATCCACCCAGCAAGCCCCTTAATAGGCCAATAATCTTCCCATTTGGAACATTGCTCTGTTGCTCAGCAACCAAGCTATTCTTACTGCCTGAGGAAGAGGCCATGGAGCCATTTTCAGTGCCCAGGGCCAGCTTGCTCCAATTGAGCCATGGCTGAGGGAGGGGAAGAGGAAGAGAGAGAGAGAGAGAGAGAGAGAGAGAGAGAGAGGTGAGAGGGGGAGGAGTGAAGAAACAGATGGTCACTTCTCCTGTGTGCCCTGACCAAGACTCAAACCTGGACCAACACTCTAATGCTGAGCCAACTAGCCAGGGTCCAAATTTATTTTCAAAAATACAAAGGAGAAATATGCATTTGAATTTACTTGGCAATATATGTTAACAATAAAAACACCTGTTTCATGTTCTATTTATCTTAACTCCCAACCAATGTGGTGTCCACAAGAAGGGGAAGATTCTGGCCCTTGGTTTGCAGAACCAGAAACCTAGCATGAGAACATGTGAAACGTGTACCGCAGACTCAATCTTCCTAACTCAATGGAAAGGCTTATTAACAATGACACCCTGTACAGATGGAAAATACAGGGCTTCTTACTGTCAACTTACCTCAGAGCTCTAGAAGAGTGATTTCCCGTTTGAGGTCTTACCACAACTTTCATTAATGCTTAATGATTTGTGGGGTAAAGTACAGAGCATGGAGGAATGAAATATTCTTCAAATGAACTAATATCTAAATCTGAAAATATTATCAAAGATGATGTTTTCTATTTAAAAAATAAACTACCCAAATAAATTTATTGGTATGAAAAATACTTGTTAGTGAACCTGACAAAGAAAAATCAAACCATTACCTTATTTTTGCCATAGGAATGAGAATCTATAACAGTTTAATTTAGTTTTGGGGAAGTGGGACCACATGCGTTCTATCAGAAATGGCTACTGGGATGATTAGATTTGACCTGCACTCCCCTCAAAAGACTGGGGAAACTGTAGAGCCATGCTCCTCTGCACACTGTTCCCACTCCTGCTCACCAGATGGCTACTGATGACACCAAGTTCTTGGATCACTATACTCAGGTCTTCGTGTAATTTGACTACTGCATGTTTAACCTCCCCTAGAAGAGCCTGAATGGAACTGTGTGTTCCAGGCTCCCTGGGAAGGCTTCTGGTTGTCTGAAAACTAGAACAGGACAGAGAGGTAAAGTGGTCTACATTTGGGGTGGAAAACTTTACCAAATTCCTGCTGGAAATATGACTTATCTTCTTTTCAGCAGAATCAGAATTATCTGGAAGAATTTCCAGTAGATCGAAGCTGTCAGGTTCTTCATTAGAAGACATTGGGCCCCTAGGAACAAAGGGGCAACAAACCCGGGCTATCTTATCTTTATCCGTAGAGGAAGAGTGTTGATGGGACAAAGTCCAGCAGCAGGAAGGTCCAGCCAAAACCGGAGGTAAGAGAGGAACAGACTTTGCTGGAGAGGCGGAGTCAGGTGATGACACGGATAAGGTAGAAAAGGAGGATGTTCCCTCAGAGGTGGTTGAAACTAAAATGTATAAATGAGAAAGATTATGCAACACACAAAAGAGAGTGCAAGCTAAAATAATTTTACAATATAAAATCTGATCTGAAAGGTCTCAACATAAATATATTACTAAAAATTTTATGTGCTAAATAATCATAATAAACCTAAATAAACCCAAAGCAGGAAATATAGAAAATCTAAAGATGTATTATACATCAATAATACCATGGAAATGAAACTAAAATAAAATTATCAATATTCATCTTCACTCTCAGATCTTGACTAACATATTTTTACACTCTACCTATTGGTGATAGCAGAAAAGTATTATACTCTCTGTTGTACTGGTGGCATTTTAAGTTGGCATTTAAAATAGGAAGTCTGAGAAACCTAAAACATAGATTCCTTCTTCTTTTTTCTTCCTACAGAGACTACTATGGCAAAATGAACAACCAACTGCAACTACCAAAAGTTGTGAAACTAATGTTTTTCTCTCAATAGTCAAATATAGTCAAGACTGAAGTTCAGTCCATCTGTGATCCAGAACACTAGCACACACATACAGTTAATTTTCCATCAAGAAACTATATGTAAAATAAAAAGCATTCTAAACTAATTTTTTATAAAATTAAAGACTTAACAACATTTTAATTTCCTTTCATGAAAAATCAAATTAAATCTCTTCTTTTACGCTTCATTCTAAGTCATTATTTCTCAAGCCATGTTCTGAGGAATACTATGCTCCTGAAGGTGTGAAATGACATCTTGTGGAAACAGGGCTTCTAAATCAAGTCAGACTGGGCAACTGCATATTGTGCTGCCCATCAGGAGATTAACAATGTCCATTTGCACAGTAATTTATTCAAGTATTTTTTCTAAACTTCCTTGGACACGGAACTTTTTCTTGTTTCCTTGGGATATCTATGTACATTCATTTATGTATTAGGTGGTACAAATTTGGTTAAATCCAGTTCTAAAGTCTTGGAAACTAACTCTGGTTATGCTATTTAAGTTTAAGAAAATAAAAAAACCCACAACTTATTCTCTATAATTATAGAGAAAAATTAATGCTTACCACTTAGCACACATAATTTTTTGTGCTATAGTATTTTATTTCCTTCACATGTTCATGTCCCTCTAAACCAGCGGTTCTCAACCTATGGGTTGCAACCCCGGCGGGGGTCGAACGACCAAAACACAGGGGTCGCCTAAAGCCATCAGAAATACATATTTTATTTAAGAATGTATTGTATAATAATATTTTCCGATGGCTTTAGGCGACCCCTGTGTTTTGGTTGTTTGACCCCCGCCGGGGTAGCAACCCACAGGTTGAGAACCGCTGCTCTAAACTAAATTGGACCTTTTATACAAAATTACAGCTGGGGTAGGTGGCTTCTATTTTCTGCTTCATAGCTCTCCAGTTCTCAGGGGAAATTCCAATCACAAAACCTTTTTGGGGATGAAATGAGTACTCTCAGCTGATGCAGCAGCAAGATATGAAAAGGAAAGTAGGAACTTCATTGGCACGTGGCCAAAACAAGATGTGCACACTTGAGAATCCAGGTCAGTCTTATCCAGACAGCCCATCCTCAGATTAGAAAGGCTCTGACAGTAATGGGCATGCTAATGACGACAGCCTTAACACAGGCACACTCGCCGCTGCATGTGTGTGCTGTCTGGACCACGGAGTTCTGTCGCCTGACGTTTCCCTACCCCATCCTCCTGTGTTGGCTCTCCTGTTTTCTGTACCCCATGTCTTCCTCTTTCTTGGTTTACTTTCATTTTGGAGTAGCACATTCTCTCGTAGTTCACTGAGAAAGGATGCAGAAGAAGTAGAAGTTTTGAGAACCTACATGTTTGAAGATGTCTGTATCCCAGCCACACTGTCTTTAAGCTGATCCTAGAGCAGCCTAACCATAGCCTGTGTGCCTTGCACCATGTCCTCTGAAAGCCTGAGTCCACTATGTAGCTTTTTCCCTTTGTCTCATAACCACGTCCATCAGTGAGAATGCTAATTCACCAGCTACCCATTTTAACAGATTCAAGAACAAGGTAAAGACTACAGATATGGACGGCACTGAGTAGAAGTTCATGTGGAGCTGAGGAAAGCCAAGAAGGATGATCAGATGCTGAAAAGGAGAAATGTCAGCCTGCCTCCTGATGATGATACTTCTCCACTGCAGGGAAAAAACTGCAACAACCAAGGCACTGTGTAAATTGGTCTGTTGAGGACACTATCAGGAACATAAATAGCAACAATTTGGAAAGCTATGTTTAAGCTACTCAAACTAATAGGAAACTGCTTTCTAGGGAAAATCAGCCATTTATAGAAAACATAATCCAGACAGTTTGATTTTAAAATTTGTGCCTTTCTTGGACAGAATTGTAGTCCCATTCAGTTTGAATCTGCTTGGGCCCTCACTAACTTTGCTTCTGGGACATCAGAATAGAACAAGGCTGTATAGATGGAGCTGCTATCCCAACATTCATTTCTCTGTTGGCATCTCCCCTTCTTACATCAATGAACAAGCCGTATGGGCTCTAGGAAACACTGCAGGTGACGGTTCAGTTTTCTGAGACTTGGTTATCAACTATGGCACAGGTTACCCACTGTTGGCTTTTCTTGCATTTCCTGATATGTCATCTTTGGCACATGGTTACTTAGGTAATCTTACCTGGACACTTCCAAACCTTTGTTGCAACAAAATTCTACACCCCTATTAGAAGCAGTTAAATAGATTTATCTTATGTTAGTTTTTCTCCTAGATCTTGATGATCCAGAAATATTAGCAGACAGCTGCTAGGCTGTTTCCTACCTTACTGATGGTCCAAATGAACAGATTGAAATGGATGTGAAAACAGGAGTTGTGCCCCAACTTGCGAAGCTCTTATAAGCTACTGAATTGTCGCTTGTGACTCCTGCACTAAGAGCCATAGGCAATATTGTCATGGGGCAGATGAACAGACTCAGTTTGTAATAGATATGGGAGCACTTGCCATCTTTCCCAGCCTACTAACAAACTCTATAACTAATATCCAGAAGGAAGCTACAGGGACAATGTCAAACATCATAGCTGGCCACCAGGACCAGATACAGCAAGTTGTGAATCACAGATTAGTCCCATTCCTCATTGATGTTCTCTCCAAGGCAGACTTTAAGACACAAAAGGAAGAAGTGGTGGAACGGTTAACAAATTGTATACCTCGTTCACGTGGCACAATAGAACCACTGATGAACCTCTTAACTGTGAAAGATCCCAAATTATTCTGGTTATTCCAGATGCCATTCCAAACATCTTTCAGACTGCTGAGAAACCAGGTGCAATGAGAAATTTAGTGTAATGATTAAGCATGTATGGGTTTAGACAAAATGGAAGTTCTGAAAAACCACAAAAATGAGCCTGGGTACAAAGCTTCATTAAACTTGATTGAGAAGTATTTCTCTGGAGAGGAAGAGGAAGATCAAAATGTGCTAGAAACTAACTCTGATGACTACCCATTCCGAGTTCAGGATGATACCCCTGGGACCTTTAACTTTTAGATTGTGCAGCTGAGGTATAAAGTTATTTGCTGTGTATTATGTTTGGTATTACTTTGTCTTGCTGTTTCTCTACTAAGAACTCTTTTTAAATGTGATTTGTTATTGTAGCAGCTTTTACAAGCTATACTTGAACAGTTTCCAACTGTATACATAGCATATGAAGCTTCTAGTCTCAGTGGGTTTCTTACATCTATGTGGAATTTTATATCTTGTAGTGTCTTGTAAATAAAGATCACATTTTACTCTCAAAAACAAAGTAAATGTCTGTGTCCTACTTTTAAGCTGAATGATAGTTTGGGTGGATAAAGAATTCTAGGTTGGAAACTCTTTCAGAATTTTGAAGACAAAATTCCACTGTCTTCTTGATTCTGGTGTTGCCACTCAGGAGTTAGAGTCATTCTAATTCTCATTCACTGTATATAAATAACATGCTTTATCTCTAAAGTATTATAGAATTTTCTCTTGTCCCAGCTTTCTGAAGCTTCTCCATGTGCCCCTGAGGAGTACTACTTTCACTCATAGAGGTCAACTGAAAGTCAACTGACTTTTAATCAGGCAACTCATTTCCTTCAGCTTTAGTAAGTTTTCTTTAATTATTTTCTCCTCTGTGTTTTCTCTTTCTGAACCTCTTCTTGTTCAGATGTTAGATCTCCTAGAGTATCTTTAGTTCATTCCTGCAAGGGGCTTAAGTTCTTGTAAGAATAGTTTTCTTACCTCCTGCCTAGAAAATGAAGCTGTGACTCCCAGGGAGCTGATTCCTAGCAGGGAAAGGGGCTGAGTTTTCAGCATTCAGCATTTGTTTGTACATGCTTGCTTAATCCTGTAGTGGGTGTTCTGGTACCCATGCACTTAACTATACCTGAGAGGTCTCATTTCAGAGACCCTCCATCCACCTTCTCCAGAAAACACATCGTCAGACTCCTGCCAGAGGGTGTGGGAGTAGGTGGAGATTCAGAGCAACTGTTTATCTGTTTGGTGAAAAGGAGAAGTCTAAAAATTGAACTGCATTCCAAATAGCTGTTTTAAATTCTCTTTATCTAACACCAACCTCCAATGGAACATGTGAAATAAGTTTTATAATGTGAGGCGAAGAAATCTCGAAGAGGCTAAAAAACTTTCCCAAGATCACAAGGCTAAAATGGGGCAGGGGTTAGTAGACTCAAATTCAAATCTCTGATGTCACAGCATATGATATAAAACCACTGTGTTACACTTCCACACAATTTTACTATATTAGAATTGCTTTTACATTAGAATTATGTTAAATTCTGGGTATAAAATATAGAAGTCAGGCAACCAGGAAAGTGAGGGGATAAGAGAACTTGACATCTTATCCATAAGGAATGGTTGCTAGATAAGCAATCTTTACCCAAAAAGGGTTAGTGGGAGAAAGGATGAGAGGCTATTTTTAATTATTAGAAGGTAGTCACAAAACTTTAATATTTATATTCCATTTCTAATATTGTACATGAGTTAGATCTGGGGTTAATATGTGAAAGTTATAGGAAAATAGGTTTTATCCCAGTTTAAAAATAAAACTTTCTAATGGTTCTTCCCACATTGAATGAGCTGCTCTGGGAAATGGTGAGCTCCCTGATACTCAGGGCTCATGCACAGCGTGTATGGCCATTTGGCAGCACTGTTTCTGGCAAGATGCATGCATCACAGGACAGAACTATATGTCCTTGATGAGATTCTAAAATTCTAGGACCCAAAACATACCTGTTAAATTAATAAGAAACTATTCTAGAAATAGTTTGCTCTGGTCAGTAAGAATGATTTCAATGAGAAACATTTAAGTAGGCCAAGAGGAAACAATATTTGAGTCAAATATTAATTTAGTGTTAACTTATATAATTGAAGATAGCACAGTTATGTTAGTTACATATATACAATGTGGTTAAAATACTTGGAATTTGAAACACCACTACCAGCAGCGACAGCAGTGGCATTGGTGGCAGCAGAATCACCTGGGAGTTTGTTAGAATGAAGGTCTTGGGCCCCACCCCAGACCAACCAATCAGAAACTGAAGATTGGGACCAGAAAACTGAGTTCTAACAAGCCCCCAGGAGTTTCTGGGACGTGTTAACGTTGGAGAATCACGGCTTTCTACTTTATGTCCACCTGTGTTTCCTTTGTAGCTGTAGCAGCTATCTCTAAATGGCTTATCATTGTTTACAGTGTTGCAGCTTTGATCCAGAGGCTCCATGACACCTTTGCTCATAAAGAGCCACTTCATCTCTAATTGCTGCGCATCAATTTACTTTTGTTTCCAAACACTTCACAGCTGTACCAGACACTTAAGGCTGCACTCAGGGGTATATCTCTCTGCCCGCCTGGCTACCCTTCTCTGACTCACTCAGAAGTTATTTGGGTATCTTGTTAACATTCATCCCCTTCATACAGTTTATTCACCAAAGCTGAAGCACAGCAATTATGGCAAATAAGCTGCAATAAGTGGCTGTATTTTAAAACCTCAATGTGTGATATATGCACACCAATTAATGCTGCACTAGCCTGAAGATAGCACCAATAAAACTATCCCAAAGTTATCTCTTGACTTTTTATACTCATGAGTAACAGTGAACCATTATTATGTTACATTATTATTATATTGCAACTTTAAATTTACAAAGCATTTAGAACTATTGGGTGCAAAAATAAAATGATAAATACATTTCCAAAAATATTTTAGAACTTTGCTATAAATGTAAATTTTTCTGTATGCAATTGGTCATTAGTCAATTAAATACTTCAAACAGCTCACTGTAAACCACAGCGCTTTTTTTTCTTTCTCCAATTCATTTCTTTCAATCTTCCTAGCTTATTTACAATGGATGTCAAGTTAGCTATAAATTAAAATATTCTGATTTGTTCCAGTGGTTAAAAAATGTAATATATTACACAAACATTGATAGCAGAATTATTCATAATAGGCAAAAGGGGAAGCAACTCAAATGTCCATCAACTGATGAATGGATAAATAAAATGTGTTTGTCTATGCAATGAAATATTATTTAGCTGTAAAAAGGAGCAAGGTACTGATACATGCTATGAACCTTGAAAACATTACACAAAGTGAAAGAAGACAGACACAAAGACCACATGTTGTGTGATTCCATCATATACAATGTTCAGAATAGGCAAATCCATAGAGACAGAAAGTAGCTTTGTGGTTGCAGGAGTTAGGGAAAGGGAGAAATGGGGAGTGACTGCTAATAAATACAAGTCTTTTGGGGTGATGATAATGTACAGCTAGAAGAGTTGAGGGGGCTGTTTAGGGGCAGGGCAGTAGCTTGGCTGTGACTTCCCAGTGTGACAAGGCTCCTTTCAACATGGTGATTCTGTACCAGCCCGATCAGTGTTCAGAGTTAGCTCAAATGGTTTTCTATCAGTTTCCCATTTCTTTTAGGGAAATGGTTAATTTTTGAACCACTGTTGACCAGTGGTATGTGAAACTTTGAAATGCAAAACCACAGAAGGATGTGTGTGTGATTGGGGCAGGGAGCTAGTATACCATCTTTTCTATTCTCTATCATCCCTAGTGATGTCAGGGCCCGTGAAGACAAGCCATCCATCCTCGCCTCATCATTTCCAGAATCCCTCAAGCAGCCATTTCTCTGCATACTCCCTAGAACATGTCATCACTTGGAACTGCCTCACTCTGAAATCAAGATTACTTTCCTTCTCAATTACTGCCAGTCCCCTCATTCCTTTTACTACTTCTACCCTTTAGGCAAGATAGCAGATTCAATGATCCTTTTATTTTTTCTCACTCTACCAGTGCTTGCCTGGCTCTGCCTCCTTTCTTGTCCAGTCTAGAATTCTATTGTTCATCACTTATTTAAAAAACATTTTCTTTTTCTTAAATGTATCTATTGATTTTTTAGAGAAAGAGAAAGGGAGAGAGAGCAAGCAAGAGACAGAAATATCAATCTGTTTCTGTATGTGCCCTGACTGAGGATCGAACCCAGAACCTCTACATATCTAGACAATGCTCTAACCAAACAAGCTATCTGGGTAGGGCCTTCCATTATCCCTCATTTTAACCACTTTCTTTTCATTTTTTTTAAGTTGAATTTATTTGGGTGACATTGGTTAATGCAATTATATAGGTTTTCAGGTATACAATTCTCTGATACATCATCAGTATACTGTACTGACTTAATCACTTTCTTGCAACTATCATGCTGCTATGTCTTCTGCTTTACCTGCTGCTAATTCCTAATCCAGGAGTCAGCAAACCTGTCTGTAAAGGACCAGATAGTATGAATTTTAAGTTCTGTGGGACATACAGTGTTTATTACAACTATTCAGCTCTATTCTTGTAGCACAAAAGCAGCCAAAGACAATATGCAAACCAATTAGTATGGTTGTATCCAATAAACCTTTGTTTATAAACACAGGTAATGAGCCTGACCTGTGGTGGTGCAGTGGATAAAGCGTCGACCTGGAACGCTGAGGTTGCTGGTTCGAAATCCTGGGCTTGCCTGGTCAAGGCACATATGGGAGTTGATGCTTCCTGCTCCTCCCCCCTTCTTTCTCTTTCTCTTTCTAAAATTAATAAATAAAATCTTAAAAAACAAAAAACAAAACAAAAATAGGCAGTGGACCAGAGTTTGCCCAGAGGCTGTAGTGTGCCAGTCCCTGTCCTAATCCTATGCTAATTTGAATATCTACCTTTTTCATTTCTATCCCCAGGCTGCTCAGCACTACTGGATAAAAGCATAAGACCCCATAAATTAGGACTGCTGCAAATGACCATTCCTTCATTTTATCAGTGCCTTATCAATTCCCTTTTCCATTCTCTAGAGTGGCTATTCTAAATTTTTTTTGAGGGAAGATAGTAGACAGACTCCCACATATGACCCAAATTCCCCCCCACGGCTGGGGCTGATTCTCAAATCAACCAAACTATTTTTAGTGCCTGAGGCTGACACTTGGATCAACTGAGCTATCCTCAGCACCCAGGGCCAATGCTCGAACCAATTGAGCCACTGGCTGAGGGAGGAGAAGAGGGAGAGAAGGGGGAAAGGAAGGGGAAGAGAAGCAGATGGCTGTTTCTCCTGTGTGCCCTGATCAGGAATTGAACCCAGGACATGCTGGGCAGATGCTTTATCCATTGAGCCAACAAGCCAGGGCCAAAAAACCAGGTAGATCCTACAGGTTTGTCCAGGACCTTTGCCTCAAAATTAGTTCATAGTTCCTTTCTACCCCATCATTTCTAACCTCTATACCCTCCTCTACTTAATTCGCCCTGACTCACAATTTTTCACTGTCTTCGATTTAAAAGATGCTTTATTTTCCATTCTGCTACACCCCAACTCACAAGACCTTTTTGCCTTCATCTGGACGGGCTCTGACATCCACCACTCCCAACAACTCACCTGGACTGTCCTTCCCCAAGAATAGTGAGATAGCCCTCAACTTTTCTGGCCAGGCCTTGGCCAAAGATTTAGCTTCCCCCTCCCTCCCAGACTCTACTGTCCTCCAATACGTAGATGACCTCCTCCTATGTAACCCCATGGCACAAATTTCCCAATCCAATAAGTGGCTCCTTCTCAACAACATAACTACCTGGCTCCCCTTGGCTAACAATAAGGCCCAGTTCTCCTCCCCCACTGTCACTTATCATGGCTTTCATCTGTCCCCAGGTAAATGGGAAATCACCACTCAATGAAAACACCTCAGAGATTCTATTCTCTTCCCCACCACTAAACAGGAACTCCTATCTTTCCTTGGTGCCCCGGGTTATTTCCGCATTTGGATCCCCAATTTTGAGTTCATTGCCAAACCCTTATATAAGACTGCATCTGGCCCCCTGCAAGAGCCCATCTTGTTCTCCTCTCTCACCAGAAATGCCTTTTCTCAGTTCAAAGTTGCCCTCACCTCAGTACCTGACCTTACACTCCCTAACCTCACCAAACCCTTTATACTCTACACCCATGAGTCTCAAGGCCTTGCTCTTGGACAGAAATCAGAACCAGATTTCAAGAGGTCACCTATCTCTCTAAGCAACTAGACCCCACAGCCCAGGACTGGCCTTCAAGCTCTTCCCTACTGTGGGAAGAGCCCTACTTGTGGGCTACTGCCCTACTAATCACAAGGCCTCCAAACTCACCTACTCCCAACCCATCATTTTCTACTTGCTTCATGCAGTCATTAGCCTGCTACACAACAAGGCTCCTTTCTTTCTTGGCTCAGCTCACCTCATCCAGTACCAACTCATACTTAGTAACCCTTATATTTCCCTCCTCCAATCACCTGCCTTAACTCCCTCCACTCTCCTTCCCACCAACGTCCTTACATCCCTCTCATGTCTTGAAGAATTAGAGGCTTCCTGCTCCCTCTGTGCCAATCTCTCTGATTCCCTCCTCCTTGATCCTTATTTTTACCTGGTTTGTTGACGGCTCTAGTTACCTTCAAAAGGGTGAACACCACTCTGCTATGCTGTCACCTCAGCCTATGACTAATTGGGGCATACTCTCTACCTCCCAAAAGGCTACACTCATTGCTCTCAACCATACCCTAACTTCAGCTAAGGACCTGTTAACATCTAGACTGATTTCAAATATGCTTTCTAGTCCATTCCCATGCTGTCATCTGGGCTGAAGGTGGCTTTCTCATCACTCAGGGCTCCCCAATTGCACATGCCCCCTTTATCCTCTGCCTTACTGAAGCCCTACAATTACCCACCAAAGTCACAATCCTCCATTGCTGGGGACACCAGAAAGGCCTAGGACTTATTACCCTCAGCAACAAGGCATACTGAGAGGCATGTAGGGCTGCCCTTTCTCGGGAAGCAGCTACTCAACTCCTAGCCATTACCAACATTCAACTCTCTTATACCTCTAAAGAGTGAAATAATTTCTTATAACAAGGTGCCATTTGGGAAGGGCCCTGGCTCACTTCCCAGGGCAAACTCATTTTGCCTACTCACCAGGCCCTCAATATCCTTACCTCCTTCCATAACTTCCTTCACATCAGTCACTAACCTCTACTTGTCTTTCTCTGACTCCTCATTACTCACCCCAACCTGTCATCTCTCCTTGCCCAAACTATTCAGTCTTGCCAGGTCTGCGAAACTTTTAACCCCCAAGAAAATATGCCCTTACCTCTTGGCTCCCTAATGCCACCTGGTTCCTACCCCTGCTAGGACCTCTGACTACTCTAATCTTCCTACTACTCTTTGGGCCCTGCATTTTCAGCTTTCTTTTATCCATTGTCCAATGCTGCATCCAAGTCCGAGGACAAGCATTAACAAACAACAGACCTTCCTAGCCCTAGTGATGCGGGCCTACCCTTACCAATACCATCATCTGCCCTCCTGGCACCGGCCAGACAATAAACCCCCTCAGACAGGTACAGCTCTATGTCTGTAACTCAGCATGAGGAAGTTACAGAAGACAGACCTTCAGCCATATTCCTGAGATTAGTTCCACAGACAGCAAGGGGGAATTGTTAGGCATAAGCTAAAAGTTGTTGCCACCAGCTGCCAGTTTCAGTTAAGATTATGAAAATAACTGACACTAACAAAATTATAATAGCCTAGCCCCAAGCTAGTTTCAGTCAAGTTGTAAAAATAACTAACTAGACATGAATCATGATAGTTTCTGTAAGTTCTAACGGCAGGTTGGAAGGAACCTTCCATCCCCAAGGGCACAAAGAAACTGCAAAACAAAGAACATTCGTGAGAACGTCCACCAAACCGATGGACAAATCTAACCAGATTCCAACACCTGTGCCAACAACCTCTCCCTACCTTTGCTAGGGGTGATTATCATCCTTAAGACTTTCCATCGCTCAAACAAGCCTCAGATAAATATTCTTGATCAATTTTGATCCCCTGTGACTTCGGTCTGGCCATATCTAACATTATCCACTTCATTATAACTAGAAGCAAAAGTTCTCCTGGTTTTAGAGGAACTCTAGCTAATTTTTATAATTAAGTGTATTTGGTACACAGGCAGTGGCCAAAAACTATTTTCAATTATCTTTTTGTGGAATATGTAAAAGAAATTAACCAAAAGTAACAACTTCTCAGGGGACAGCTATGCACATAAGCCATCATAGTCATGACCAGTACTAATTGGTTTCTTCATCAGCAATCTCAGCAGAAGAATTAATTTGGTGACAAAACTAAGAATTAGTTTTATTTTTAAGTGATTCAATTCTAAAAATTCTAGAAAGGTTGGGAAGGAGAATCTTTTATTATTCACTGACCTTACTAGCACCAAGATAAATTTCTTATTATAATATGCTAGCTTCTATTGTTTATATTTATGTGGTACTTTTGACCTGAGTTTGAGACAGCTTAAAAGATTTATAGTATTAAAAACTTTATATTTATATGAGTCAGTAAGCATTATTTTTTAAAATTTGTAATGAATTTTTTAAAATAATTTTATTTTTAATGGGGCGACATCAATAAATCAGGATACATATATTCAAAGATAACAAGTCCAGGTTATCTTGTCGTTCACTTAGTAATGAATTTAATGGGGTGATATTAGTTAATAAAAGTATATAGCTTTCAGGTGTACAATTCAATAATACATGACCTGTATACTGTTTTGTGTGTTTACCACCCCAAAGTAAGCATTATTATAAGGACCAATACAACTAATGACTTACTCTTTGGAAAATGCAGGAGCAAACAAATTATTCTTTTACTAACTTTACAGGAAAAGGTATAATTATAAAATGTCGGCTTTAATAAATGACAGCCAACAACCTAGAACCTCAACTAGCTTTTACTTCTATCATTCAGTCTAAACAATATTGCAACTCTTTAATGTTTTATAAGACAGAAATAGGAAGGAATTCTTCACCCCTTTTTTGCAATGTTTATATATTTTAAAAAGGGCACACATATCTATATTGTGTTTGTATATATACACCAACATACACAATAACCAATTCTTTTTCATATAGTCTTTAAATAAGTAAATTAAATGTCTAACAGAAAGCTTTTATTCATGCCAGTTCTTTCTAATTTGTTCTCCAACAAAATTGCTCAGAACTTGTGCTTTCAGTCAAGCACTTGTAACCCACAATGATGAAGTGCCCATTAGCCTTTTAATAAAAGAGGCCTTTCCTAACTGAGAACTACCACTTTGGTATGCACATTTTAATACCATTGCATGGGGAGTGAAATGAGGGAGCAAACCAGGAGGACAGAAAGCAGAGAAAAATAAATGAGAAATGCTTCAAAAAAGTGTTTTTGCTTGTTTGTGTGTTGTTGTTGTTTTTTAGACTCACCCCCTGTCGTTAAGGTCTTGAGGTTTTCATCACCCATCTGAACAATGTTGGGTTGTACTGGTTTCTGAGAGTCCTTATTGATAACGATTTCCTTCACTGGGTTAGACGTTGTAAATGAGGGAGAGACATAGAGCGTCTCTACAGACGCCTGGTTACAGAAAGTAGAATCTGACTTGGACAGTCTTAAATTTGGGCTGATAGACTCTTCTTTACTTGATGACCAAAATGTTGGTAAAGTTGTCAATGTTTCAGAACTTTTTGCAGCTGATTGCTTTTCTAGAGGCACCTGAAAAGGCTTTTCTGTTACAGTATTTGTAATGGTACTGTCTGATTTCCTGTCTAAACTCACATTTGTCTGCAGAGATGATTTTTCTTCTAAGGGAATAGGTATAACATCTGTAAAATAAGAAATAAGAATGATCATCAAAAAGTAAAACTGAAAACACTCTATTTCAAATCTGTTGCAATTTTAATAAATCAATTTTTTATGCCATAACAAAATTCTCTCCTATTTAGTTGTTTCTATTTTCTTACAATACTTCTATTCTGCCTATTTGAAGTATACATTAGTCATTTGGTGGCTGCCTTCTCTCGTCTCAGTGGAGCACAAGGAAAGGAAAGTTTCAAATAACTTGTCTTAAAATACTTTTCCCTTTACCTACATATCTGTCTCTGAAACCAAATAATTTTAGTACCTTCAAACTTTCACCTTTTTGCAAGATAAACTAGAGAAAATCTGCCATATCATACTGGTCTATCCTTAAAGACTCCTCAGCTGCAAAAAAAAAGAAGTCTTTTTCTCCTGAAATAATGTCTTCTTGTCCCAGTGTCTCTACAAAGCCCATGAAAGAAAATCAGTATATTAGGTAGCAGCCTAATTTTAATAAATTCTTTGTCTACGTGGGAGAAAAGAAGCAGTCTTTCGAAGCTGTTGTGATGATTACTAAAATGTGTTCCATTGGGTCGGAACTCTTTGTCCATTTTGTTCATTAATATCACCAACGTACCTAGAATATAACAAAGTATTTGAACTACAATAGACAAATAATATTATAAATAGGAGGACCTGGAGGAATTATAAGGAACTGAAATTTAAGGTGAATCAGATAGAGGAATATCCCTTGAATCTATGAATTATGACCTTGTTTCACACTGTTATCAACTCTCAGTGCTAGGGCTTACTCTCAAATAGTTTCATCTGAAGCTGAATATAAAAAAAACAAAACTATTTTTAAGAGAGAGAGTTCATGAAATTAGAAGCATAACTAGGTGAGAGAGGGCAAAAGGAAGATTATATCATTTGAAGCTCCCAAAAGAGAAGAGAATACAGGATTGTGTAATTTGCTATCAGGTGTTTATATATCATGATGTACATCAAAACATACCTCATAATGCACACTTATATGCTAGCATCATCACTTTCAGGCTCTGAGTTATTAAAGAAAAGCAAATTTTCTTTGACTCTAAAAACCTTCCTTTCTGTACCATTTGAGAAACGTACATCACTACCCCTACCAGGAATTTCATTTTTATCCCAACCCTCTTATCTCCACATTTTCTCATCCTTTAAAAATCATTTCAAGTATCACCTTCTTTATATCTTTTTCTTTTCTCCCTGGGTCTTATTACTATGTATCTTACCATATCCTGTTTGGAACCTTGTAACTATAACACTTCATCTTATTTGTTACAAGGCTCTGCCCCTACCTGAAAACAGGCTCCTTGAAGAGACCTTATCAGGAGTCATCTTTGTATCCCAGCACCTAACAGTGCAATTCCCACAGGTTGTGTTCAATAAATGTTCTTTGAAAGGACAAACAGAAGCACAGGATAAAGAAAAAGTAATAATGCCTTTGTTTCTCTAAACTGAATATAGTTTACCTAATAATGATTAAAGGAAATGGAAAATTGGTAGATTAAAAACAACTTCTAGAATACTCCTAAATTGCAAATTATCACGTTATATCTAGTTGGTAAAGGTACTGTTAAAAATGCTAATATATTCCTAGTAGAATACTAGGTTTATAATATTCCAAAGTACACGTGTACATCATCACCATATTTACATGAAAGAGTTCCTTAAAAATAAATTTGAGTTAACTATTTTCCACAGACTTTCATTTTACATGTGAGAAAAATGGGGGGAAAAGTCTTTTTCTATAGTAATAGAACCATCTTAAAATTTAGCAATATGTAAACCAAGATAATTCAGAATGTCAATGACTTTCTGATGAAAATATTCATAATAAAACTATCTAAATCTCAAAATTGGAATATATAAAATCACCTATCTAACCATTATTACAATGTTTAGTACAAAACCTTAAAATTTCAAAAGAACAAAAGTATCTCAAAATTCAATGAAATGCCCTGGCCAGTTGGTTCAGTGGTAAGGTGTTGGCCTGGCATGTGGATGTTCCAGGTTCAATTTCTGGTCACAGCATACAGGAGAAGTGACCATCTGCTTCTACCCCTCCCCTCACACTTCCCAGTCTTCTCTCTCTCTCTCTCTCTATTCTCCTCCCTCAGCCATGGCTCGACTGGTTTGAGTACATCGGCCCTAGGTGCTGTGAAGGTTCTGTGGAGACTCTGCCTCAGGCTCTAAAAATAGCTCAGTTGTGAGCATAGCCCCAGATGGGTAGAGCATCAGTCCCACATAGGGGTTGCCGAGTGGATCCCTGTCAGAGCACATGTGGGAGTTTTTGAGTTTTTGTATTTCCCTCCTCTCAGTTGGAAAAGAAGAAAAAAAATTTCAATGAAATAAACCAAACTAAGTCATTCTGTTTTTATCAACCCCTTTCCCCAGTAGTTTAGGGAGAATAGAATGCAACTTCTGGTTGCTCAAACGTTTCTATTTTAACCAGTAACCTTTTTAATAAATAAAATACCATGATCTAAAAGGGAAAAAAAACATGAAAAAAATTATTTTAAATGCACAGTAGATTATCTAAAAGAGAAAATATTTACTTAAACGATGCTAAAGAGGTCAGAAGGTTCTAGAAAGCAAGCTATACTGGGCTTCTCTGCCACTAGCCTTGCTCCACCCCTGTTCATTCTGTGCAACCTGCCAGATTAATCCTCTTCAATTTAATCCCTACTTTAGTTATTTATAGTTCATTTTCAAAAAGCCTTCAAAAACTCACTTGTCTCAGTGAAAAAGTCTAAATTCCTTGAGTTTTAAAGATCCTCCACTGCTTATTTTTGATCACTACTTAGCAGGAAATGAAGCGTCAGTCAGGTCATCCTTTCCATTGCATACCCATGTTCATTCAGGTCGCTTTACCTTCCTTCTCAATGTTAATTTGTGTTTATCTTTATTATCACTGATTTCTTACCCAGCGCTCTAACCCTAGAACACCCTCTTTCCCTTTTCTATCCATTTAAATCTATCAATTCCTCAAGGCCCATCTCAAATAATTACTTCTTCTGGAAGCTACTTCTAAATCCTGTCTATCACACCACTCCCTGGTGGTCTAGTGGTTAGGATTCAGCACTCAAATCACATCTATCCCTTCATCCTAATCCTTAGCCTCTCTGAAATAATAAATATTTATTTCTGTAAACTCATTTTTCCCCACTTAATTTTATGTTGTATAGCGCTTATCCCACATTCTGACTTTATAGCCTTCACCATGTACATTGGAGGTATGCAAATGTTTTTTAACTTTAATAATTCCTCAATTATAAGTGATCTAATATAAATTTTATATATTGATTTTGTATATAAAGATGTATACTATATATTAAGACTAAAAATAAGAATGATCAATCAAGAAACACTTATTGAGCACCTACTGTTTGTACTGAATTGTATTAGACTTTGGAGACATACATAAGTGGAAGTCATAGTTCCTATTGTCAGTAAACTTAAGATCAAGTGTGAATTTTATAGAGAAAGGTAGACAGATAGGTAGAAACAAAGACTAAATATATGTATTATAGATAGGTCCTTGCATATATGTATACATGCACACACACGAAAGTATCAGGGTGGGGCAAAAGTAGGTTTATAGTTGTGAGTATGCAAACACAGTTTATTCTTGTATTATTATTTATTAATTATTATATTATTTTCCATTCAAACAACCATAAAGCTACTTTTACCCCACCCTATGTGATAAACACATAAAAATAATAAAAGTTATTAAATAATAATAGTTAAATTTCATAATGTATCAAAGATTGTAGTTTCTCAATAAATGAGTGAATATAAAGAATATATAATAACAGTAAAATGCTTCAGTTTGGATTCTCTTAAAAGCAGACTCTGAGAAAAAGACTGAGATGTAGGCAGTTGACTTGGAAGGTTATCGAGAATACAAAGTGAGGGAATGGGAAAGGTAAAGTAAAAACAGGAATGAAAGCCAATAGAGTGTATTATTGACCAGGTTTACTATTAATGGGGACAAATGAGGCTCAGTCCTGGTGGGAGGCTCAGAATTATCCTCTCAGGAGTGAGAAGGTGGAGTATTATCCAATGAATCACTTTCACTGGTTGAGGGCTGCCCCTACAAACACAAAATCTTTGGCATTTCTAGGCTGCCCTTCACTTAGGCTGAACAAGTCTCACAGCTCAGAAACAAAAACAAAAACAAAAACAAAACAACAACAACAACAAAAACTCTCTCAGGCAAAGCAGAAAGACACGAGCCCTCTCAGTGTATATAGGAACTGGTCAGCAAATCTGCAGTTGTATTCAAGGGTAGACCAAGAGAATATGGGTGGGGCAGCAATAGCAGTTGCTACAAGATATCAATATATTCATATATCTCCTCTTCTTCCCCCCAAACCAATAATGACAGAATTGAAATAAAAAGGTATAAACCTAAAAGGGAAATTAGAAAAGAAGAGAAGACAACAAAAGATGGAAAATGTCAATAAATTGTAGGAAAAGGAAAAATTGATGGAGTGAAGAAGCATAGCCCCCAATTCCTGTAGAGGGGAAAGCCAATGTGAAAGAAACCAATTCTTATCACAGAACTCCAAAAGCTTTAGGAATTGGAGGACAGGATACCTTGGAATTCTGGAAGCTTTATGATTTTTTTTGTTTTGGAAGAGGATCTTAATTTGTACAAAAGATACAGAATTTTTTTTTGTTGCCAAGATGTTCAAATATATGTAGAAGAATGTGTATTGATTCTGAGTAGCCGATAGATGAGTTGTGTCAGTTATTAAGCTATTGTCCTTAGCTTTGTGATACTGGGGTGGGACACCACAAACCACATTTTTGTTTTGCCAGCTATCTATTTGTTAGATTCTGCCAACAGGAGATGCTAGAGGAAGACTGGAAGGCTGGAGTAGGAAGAAATTACTTGCTCCTTCCTATTTCCTTCCTGCTCCTGACAGCATCACCTCTACACTGCTTCTTCACTCCATCAGCAGCATTCTTTCCAGTTGCATTCCCCCCCACCCGACATCTGTAGAAGCAGTCTTACCATCCTCCCTTAATAATATTAGCCCCAGCCAATCAACCCTTCTTCCCTCCAAGAAGCATGGGTCACAGAGTTTTGGGTCACCACACCACAAAGCTAATTTTTTTTAAAGCTAAATTTTTATAATTCCAACATCTACACTTTGCTCCTCCAGCTCTAGAACTGGTACTTCATCTTTACAGTTGCTACCTCCATGATATCTGGCATTCTCTTTTAACTTTTTAATATCCAATCAACATCCTTTATGTTACATTCTCTCTTTTGAATTATATTTTTGTTTATAATGACAGAGTAGTTCCCATTGGACCAACAGTCCTGTAGATAACAGCTAGAAACTCTAAACAATATATAAAGTACCAACTAACTAAAGGTACCATAGAGCAACCAAAAGTAAGCAGGAACTATGCGAAATCAACATTTGGAAGAAAGGAAGAGCACTGAGTAAGTTTCTTGTTTTTCCAATCCATTGCTGAAGTTCTAGTCAGCTCTATACAGGGTATTAAAATTGTTTAAACCTACAGTTTCACTGGCTTGAAGATCTAGAGAACAGGGTTAGGAGTTACCACAACAATGGAAAGTGAGGGGATAAATCCAAATAAAGAGAGCCACCAAGGAGACCATACTTACTATTATCATAGTCAGGGGATAAATCCAAATAAAGAGAGCCACCAAGGAGGCCATACTTACTATTATCATAGTCAAACTACTGACAAGACATAAAAAATAAATCTTGAAACTATCCAGAGAAAGATGATACATTATACACAAGGGAAGAATTATATGACAGCCAACTTTTCACCCTAAACAATGGAGGCCAGGAGATAATGTGATGTCATATTTTTAAATAATGAAAAGTAGTAAACTGTCAATGCATAATTCTATATATAGCAATAATATTCTTCAAAACTGCAGGCAAAATTAAAACATTTTTAAGAGGAACAAAAACTAAGAGAATTAATTGCTAAGAGGTCTTTATAACAAGAAATGCCTAAGGAAATACTTTGGGTTGAAGAAACATACCAGATGGAAAGTTGGCGCTTTGGGAAGAAGTGAGGAGTGCTAGAAATGGTAAATAAGAAGGTAAATAGAAAAGATTATTTTTCCTCTTAATTTCTTAAAATATATATGACTGTTTACAAATTATAACACTGTATGAAGTAGTATGACAAATACAAATATAACATATAACACCTATAGTATAAAGATGGGGGGTGAATTGGACCTATGGTTTCAAGATTCTAACATTTCATATGAGGTAGTGATATGATGGGACTGTAAAATGTTAGATACACTGCTCACAAAAATTAGGGGATATTTTATAGCTTCATATTCATTTTGAAATATCCCCTACTTATGCTCATAAAAATTAGGGAATATTTCACTGTTTCATATTCATTTTAAAATATCCCCTAATTTTTGTGAGCAGTATATATAATTTAATCCCTAGAGAAAATACTAGAATTAATGCAAAGAGATATAACTAAGAAGCTAATTTATAAGTTAAAATAGAATTTAAAAGTATTGAATTACCAAGGGGGTGGGGGGTGAGGGTGTTATATCGAGTGGGACACTTGAATCCATGTTAACACAATAAATTAAAATTAATAAAAAAAATGTTAAAAAACAAAGTATTGAGCCTGACCAGGCGGTGGTGCAGTGGATAGAGCATCGGATTGGGATACGGAGGACCCAGGTTCGAGACCCCGAGGTTGCCAGCTTGAGCGTGGGCTCATCTGGCTTGAGCAAAAAAGCTCACCAGCTTGGACCCAAGGTCGCTGGCTCAAGCAAGGGGTTACTCAGTCTGCTGAAGGCCCACGGTCAAGGCACGTATGAGAAAGCAATCAATGAACAACTAAGGTGTTGCAACGAAAAACTAATGATTGATGCTTCTCATCTCTTTCTGTTCCTGTCTGTCTGTCCCTATTTATCCCTCTCTCTGACTCTCTCTCTGTCACTATAAAAAAAAAAAAAAGGATTGAATTAGCTCAAGAGAAAGCAGCACTTAAAGAACAGAGGAACAAAATACAGGTAGGACAAACAGATGGGACAAGCAGAAAGTAAAATAGTAAACCAAAATCTAACTGTATCAATAATTCTACTAAAATGCAAATTATAAAGCATAAACTTTCACACTGGATAAAAAACAAGATCCCATTATATGCTGTATACAAGAGACACAGCTTGAAAACAAAGTCACACATAAGCGGAAGACTTGAAAAAAATACATCATGCAACAAGAAACATAAAAAAGCTGAGTGGCTACCTTAATATCGGATAATATAGGCTTGAAAACAAGGGGTATTACTAGAGAATAAAAAGGACATTTTATAATGACAAAAGGGCCACACATCTGGGAGATACAAAATTATAAATATGTATATGCCTAATAATAGAGCTACAAATAAATGGAGCAAAAACTCACAGAATTTAAAAAAAATTAGACAAATCCCACTATCTCACATTTAGCAATTTTGACACCCCTATCTATCAGCAACTAATAATATCAGTATGGGCCTGATCGGTGGTGGCGCAGTGGATAAAGCGTCGACCTGGAATACTGAGGTCACTGGTTCGAAACTCTTGGCTTGCCTGGTCAAGGTACATATGGTAGTTGATGCCTCCTACTTCTCTCCCCTTCTCTCTCTCTCTCTCTCTCTCTCTCTCTCTCTCTCTCTCTCTCTCCTCTCTAACATGAATAAATTTAAAAAATGTAAAAAAAAATCAGTATGAATATAGAAGAGGTAAACAACACTATCATTTATCTTGACTTAATCAACTTCTACAAAACACCACACCTACCCACTGCATAATACACATTTTTTTTTGCAAGTTGCAAGTGCACATAATATTTCTACCATGAAAGACTGCATGGTGGGCCATAAAACAAGTCTCAGTAGACTTTAAAAGCTTGAAATCTAACATTAAGTTCTCTGACCACAGTGGAATTGGATTAGAAATAAATAACAATAATTCACTTAGAAAAAAATTTCCCGCCTGACCTGCAGTGGCGCAGTGATAAAGCTTTGACCTGGAACACTGAGGTCATCAGTTCGAAACCCTGGGCTTGCCTAGTCAAGGCATATATGGGAGTTGATGCTTCCTGCTCCCTCCCTCTCTCTCTCCTATCTCTCTCTCTCTCTCTCTTCTCTCTAAATAAATGAATAAATAAAATCTTTAAAAATTTTTTCCCAAATATTTGGAAAATTTTAAATACACTTCATAAATCCATGGGTTGAAGAGGAATTTTCCTGTTAACATAACTGGTGACAATTAGACTTTTGGCTAAGCTGGAACAGGGACTGGATTTAACCTGCTGCTTAAAACAACTAAAAGATCTGGACAAAACAAATGAAACAGCATTTCCAGACATTGCATTCAGGCAGGACAGGACAGTGAGTTCTGAAAGAGGAAAACAACGTGAGCCCTAGCTTTTCCCAGCATGCTGCCTACAGAGTTCCCAAGCCACAGAGTAGGAAATGGAAACCCAGGAGGAGTGCAGTGTTCTTCCTGAGCTGAGGAGATGGAGCTGGGAGTCTAGAGAGGCAGAGTACCAGTGAGACCTCTAAGATCTGTTCTCAGTATATGCAGGTGAGGAAACTACCTGAAGCTAGGGCAACCACCCCTGAAACAAACAGTAGGCATAATCCTCAGAGCACATTCGGGCTGGGAGTTCATGCTTCTACCAGCCTGTGGATACCTTGTCATTCATGGGACACTGGTGAGAGTAACATACTGTCAGTGGGGCTGGAAAATAGTGCAGCTGCTTTGGGAAACAGTTTGCTCCTCAAAAAGTTAAACCTAGAATTGTTAAATGACCTAGCCATTCCACTTCTAGGTATTTGCCCAAAAGAAAACAAAGCATAACTTCTCATAATGACTTCACAAATGTTTATAGAAACTTTATTTGTAACAGTCAAAATCTGAAAACTACCCAAATGTCCATTAGCAGGTGAATGAATAAATTATAGTATATTCATATAATGAAAAACTACTCAGTGAAAAAACTTAATGAATTAGTGATACGTATAATGACATGGATAAACTTCAAAAAATTATGCCAGACAGTAAAAGAAACCTGACAAAAAAGTACCTACTATATGATTCCACATATAGAAAATGCAAGCTAATCTCTAGTGACAGAAAGTTCCCCTAGCCTAAAATATCCTTCATCTCTACCCTTCCACTTCAAAAATTGCTTCATTTTTCTACACTCAACCTCCTTTGTGAAACCTTTTCTTTATCCTCCAAGTTAAAACAAATCCCTCTTTTCTTTGCTTTTGCTTAATACAATGTGAATATTTATATTTTCACTTATTTCATTATTTCAAATATTATTAATTCATTTGATAAATATTTATCAAGTACAAGGATGTGGCAGGCACTATTCTAAGCTATGATAACAGTAGTAAACAAAATTGTTGTTTATGACTTGTTATAATTTCTTGTTTAGAGGCCTGTCACCTCCAATATACTGCAAACCCCTTCAAGGCACACATCTTGATCAATTTGTTACATCTAAAAGTGACTACCAAAGTACCTGACAGTCGTTTGATAAATGTTTGTTCAATAAATCATTATCTGAAATCATTCAAAATAAACTCTAATCATTAAAATAAACTCAATTTTAATTCAGTCTTTTTGTGATAGACAGGAGAACCTGAGACTTCCAGGACCACACAATGGTTAAAGGGCAAAAGTAGGACTAGAACCCCAGGTTCCTGAATCTAAATCAATGCCTTTTTTTTAAGCGAGAGAGACAGAAAGATAGAGAGAGGGACAGATAGAGAGAGACAGGAAGAGAGACAGACAAGAAGCATCAGTTCTTTGTTGTGGCACCTTAGTTGTTCATTGATTGCTTTCTCACATGGACCTTGACTGAGGGGCCTCTAGCAGAGCAAGTGACCCCTTGCTCAAGCCAGCGACATTGGGCTCAAGCCAGCGACATTGGGCTCAAGCCAGCAACCTTTGGGCTCAAGCCAGTGACCATGGAGTCATGTCTATGATCCCACACTCAAGCCAGAGACCCTGCACTCAAGCTGGTGAGCCCACGCGCTAGCCGTATGAGTCCATGCTCAAGCTGGCAACCTCAGAATTTTGAACCTGGGTCCTCTGCATTTCAGGCTGATGCTCTATCCACTGCACTACCACCTGGTCAGGCTAAATCAATGATCTTTTTTACTAGGGGAATATAGACAGGAATAAAAAATCTTGTAGAAACTATTGTACCAAGTACTTCTTTACCTATAATTGTTAGGGTTCATAACTGAAGTGACTGAAGTTCACATTAGGATCACTCCATTTGTCCCTAGGGACAAATGCTTTCAGGGATGCAGTTCCTGTAGAGGGGCACTGAGTTAAGTATACAGTTGGCCCATGTACCTTGAACCACATAAAGAATGAACAGCATTTATGGAAACTTTTCTGCGGTTTAGAAGAACTTGTGGGGATTTGATAAAGAACAGCAATGAATATTGTCTTAATATGTTTAAACACAAAGCATATAAATGTATACTCTGTAAACACTAAAGTGACTGTTTCATGAGGGCTTCCCAACTTTCTTTAACAGAGAATTTCTCTGAATTCCACTGAAAAGGCAGAGAGGAGTAGAGTGAATTAATTTGGTTTCTCATTTTCTCTCCATTCAAACCTGAATGTCAAAGAGCTTTGTTCTCAAGTATCCAGCAGATTCCTGGACAGGAAGCCCAGTATTAAACTGAAGCTACATCCTGTTTTCTCTATTGTATGGAGCTTTATACTTGCTAATGTATCTGATTAATGCTAAACAGGACCTTAAGATGTTGGTCATATCAAAGCTGGTTTGATTATTCTTGATAGTTATCTTAGAAACATATTCTCTATGTACATCAGACTGCAAATTTAAATACAGACTATCACTAAAATGCCTGAAGTGAAAAAGAAAAAAACAAAACAAAATAGCAACACACCATCACGCTTTGAGCCTAAGGACAAAAGAGAATAGCTTATGCCATTGAAGAGAAATGTTCTTGCTAGTTTGGAGGATATGATGAAATCATTTTTGAAAGAGAACTTCAGATTTAATTCTGAGTTAAGAGACTTCGCCTACAGGTAGGAACATTTCATACTGGTAACTCTTTCATTTTTCAATAATTCTACTGCCTTGTTCCAGGTATTATAATTACTGAATATAATATTATTTTATATTCCATTATACTGTGAATCTAATAATTGGTGTTATATTCCAATGGAGCTATTGCTATGATCAATTCTGTTCGTCTAACAAAAAGTATCCGATTACAGCTACAAAACAGGAGCAGGCAAGCATGGCAGTCCCTCAAATGTGTCTTTCTGTGGTTTAAAAATGTGTAACTGAAGGAGCTTCTACTTTAGTAATTATGTAAATCAAAGGAAGTAGGATCTGAAGATAATAAGGCTATTCTGCTAAGAGGCCACAGTTATAAATTATTAATAAAAAGGGATGATTTAAACTGCTCATTGATATGTTAGTTTAAAGTGGGTGAGCCATTAATTTAAAATAAATATTTCATGTGAAACTTTACATACTTGACATGAAAATCTTAATATATTTGTCTTACAGTGTATAATAAGTTGGAATAGCTATAATTTCCCAATGGTCTGTGTTAAGTGTATGTGTTTGTGTGTGTGTGTGTGTGTATGTACACAATTGTAGGTTCTGAATTTTTTATCGTATATCATTGCATTTAACTTTATTATATCCAAATATTAAAATAAGAAAACATTTGGCAAATGTAGCTATGAAATATGACAAGTATACTTACTATTTTAATATAAATTTGAGTTAATGGTTTAACTACTCATAGAAAAATAGATTTATAGACACAATCAAAGGTGCTTTAAAAAAAAATTTAGTGCACAGGTGAAGGCTTTTAGGCCATGAAATTGATCACATAGAACAGGTACAGGATTCTCATTATTAAATTTTAGACCATAATTATAGTTACATCAATAATAAAAATAATTTCCTTCAATATATTATCATTATAAAAACTGAGGCTGAAAATGTCTTTGGGAAGCTAGTGATTGTTACTAAATATCTCAGTGTTTTCTGTCTTCTAGGCTGGAGTGTAATTGGAATCTGGCCTCTGGCAGGCTAAGGTCTCCATGCTTTACAGAGTACACTCCAGGCCCAACAGAGGAGCTGATGTCTGAAGGTCAAGTGTCTGTGACTGCCAGACCAGTCCTTATAATAACAATAACACCCTATAGGTGACTCCAACAGAGTAAGAAATGAAGCTAGATTGGGTCACAGGTTTAATTCGACATGAATTAAATATATGAAATGCTTTAAATGGTACCTGGTGTTACTGGGTATTGTTGTTATGGAACAGTCGGAAGAAGTAGGATCACGAGGTAGTTCCTGCTATGGACCTGATTGGAAGCAGCTGGAACCTGAACACACCAGGTACTCTCCCTTTCCCCCAGAAATCCCTGTATTTACAGACCATAAGCATGAGGCAAGCCTGTTGTACCCACCAGTTCTTTCATTTAAGGCCAAGAGAACTGGTGTGCAATGGATGATGAGAAGGAGGAGAACTACAACTCTTAAACATTTCCCCTACTAGATGTACAGACCAGCAATAAAATTTCTTACTTCAATACTGAGTAAAAATCATGTCAAGTCTGCAACGCTGCAACAAACCTTTAAATAATTTTTAACTTATAAACTAAGATGATGTGCTATTTCTCATGAAGCATGAATGCTCTACTTCTCAAGATAAGCAAAACCCAAACACCAAAACCAAAAAAACAAAAACACACACAAAAATCTACACATACCACAAAACCCCAAAACAACAGCTCCTGAATCTCACCTATTAAAACTTAATAGAGAGACCTGAAGATGGCAGCAGAGTAGGCAGACACACAGACTCCCAGCTCACACCACCAAACTGGATTATAAACTAATTTATGAACAATCAGCATGAAAAACCAAATCTGGACTACAAGAACAGCTCTCAAAAACCAAGGAACAAAGAAGAAGCCACAACAAACCTGGTAGGGAGCGCCTGAATCTCCCCTGCTTACAGAAACAGAGGGGGAGGGGGAGGCTGAGAGCCCAGAAGGGATCTCACTCCAAGAAAAATAGCAGTAAATACTGCTCACAGCCACTTGCCTGGTGACCAGGGAAAAATGTGTGTTGAAAGGGCCAGCTTGTCTTCCAAAAAGAAAGGGGACAGAGAGAGACAGATGATGAGGGGCAGAGGAATTCAAGGGACGACCTGAAAAGCTGACTCATTCAGTGCTGGGGGCGGCCATAGCTGGGGGAGGGGCTGATCCTTCCACAAAACAAAATACAAAGTGCTTCCACATTACAGTTCTCCAGACATCTCTCCAGCTCCAGTCAGCGCAACAAGACACAGCTGAAAACAAGAAGTGGGGAGGAGTGGCAGTAACTCAGGTCTCCATGGAGATCTGAGATACACCTCCCCCTACTGAAGCTGAGAAAGCAACCCACCCCCAGAGAGATTAACTGGCAGAAGAGGACTTCAGAGTCACAGGTTACACCCACCGCATTCCTGGATACAGTTTCAAATAAGCCCCCTGTTGAGATTGGCAAACAAGACAATCACCAGTTAAGAAAACAAACAAATCAAGACTTTAAAGCAGCCCAAATCTAAGCCTGCACACCAGGCCAATGACTCCTACAGGTCTACCATATCATGCTTTTTACTTAAAAAAAAAAATTTACATTTCTTTTGAAGGCTGATGAACAGGAGACACCAAATCTTTTTCACCTGAAAACTACTACCTTCTTTATTAGATCCAGCTAATAACACTGTTTTGTCTTTTTCCAAATAGCTCCAGATATATGGAAAAGATTTATATAGGCGGATGGGGATCCTCAAACCCCTCAGCGAGATCTTCTGAGCATGGCTTTTAAGATACCTAGAGGCAGAAAAAGCCCAATAGAGATCAGGGGAACTACCAGCTTTTAGGATACACCCTTAAAGGCTCCAACGCCCCAAAGGGGTCTCATAGGATGCCATCTGGGTCCTGCTTCAATAGTGGAAAGGAAGGTCATTGAGCTAAAGCCTGCCAGGCTTACATGCCTCTGCTGTGAGGAAACAGGGACACTGGAAGGTAGGCTTCCCCCTCACTCCTCTAAGGGAGGGTTCAGTCTTTTCCAGCCCTGCTTCAGCCACCTATGACCTAACCTTGCCCAGAAAGCTGGGATTTGCCACTGAAGGCTGAAGGTGCCCAGGGCCATCGGCCCCATCTATGACACTGTGGATGAGCCTAGGGTATTTCTCCCAAGAAGCAGGTAAACTGATCTCATTTGCACAAGGGCCACTTAACTATGTTTTGCCTGAATAGTCAGGTTTTTTATTCTTCCCTCAAAGATCTCTGTTGTGGGTGTTAATAGTCCTATTTTCTGCTGCTTTGCTTAGTATATAGTGTTTCCTTTATCCCTCCTACCTCAATGCCTCACTCATATTTCAGGCTGGGACCTACTCCTAATGTAGAGCTCTCTCTCCCCCTTTTGCCAACTTGTATTATGAATTTACCTTTGCCACCCAGCTTAGTGTATCCCAAGGTTCTCTTTACCATGCCACAGTCACAGAGCTCCAGGGAAAAGCAACCTGGTCTCAACTCTCCAGGCAGAGAAGAACAGAAGCTCCATATCCACTCATGCTGCAAATGGCTTTTCCAGTCTACCTGAATCATTACCAGCTAGAAGCAGCTGTCATTGAGACTTGGACATGAGCTGCAAAGTATAGAATGGTGACAACAATTCCAGCGCCATGCGGACTTTTCCTGTGTGGACTTTTCCTGGACTCCTGCTCCCTGTGACAGCTCCTAACAGACTGAACTGTGGTTGGGTTGCATTTCTCAGGGATTTGGCATGGTGATGGGGCCAACTTGGACTTGGTGAACATGTTAAGGACACTACTCTTTTATGGATTCTTGCTGTATTGGCCAAGAGTTTGCTTAAAGGCTTTTAATCACTAAAAAATAGAAGACTGGATGGGGCACATATACACAATGGGGCATAAAATAAAGAAGATGGGGCACATATACACCATGGTATACTATTTGGCTAGAAGAAATGATGACATCGGATCACTTACAGCAGAATGGTGGAATCTTGATAACATTGTGCGGAGTGAAATAAGTGAATCAGAAAAAAACAAGAACTGCAGGATTCCATGCATTGGTGGGACATAAGGGTGAGACTAAGAGACATGGACAGGAGTGTGGTGGTTACGGGGGTGGGGGGAGGGAAGGAGGGAGAGGGAGAAGGGCAGGGGGAGGGGTACAAAAAAAAGAGCTGGATAGAGGGTGACGGAGGACGATCTCTCTTTTGGTGATGGGTATGCAGCAGAACTGAATGACAAGATAACCTGGAAATGTTTTCTTTGAATATATGTACCCTGATTTATTGATGTCACCCCATTAAAATAAAATTTTTTTTATAAAAAAAAAAAAAGCAGCCCAAATCTGAAATTGGATTACAAATAATAGCTGATGCCAACCCAAGAAGACCTAGAAATAACACAATTGAAAACTGGAGGCAGACAACACCAAGCCTAGACTCAACCAGCTCTACAAACAAAACACCCAAATACACAGATATAATGAGAAGACAGAGAAGTGCAATCCAAATGAAACCACAAGAGAAACATCCAGGAAATGAACTGAGTGATATGGAAATAACCAAACTCCTGGATGCGGAGTTCAGAATAATGATTGTAAGGATGCTTAGGGATCTTAGAACAACAATGGATGGTCATTATGAACACCTAAATGAAGAAATAGCAAGTGTAAAAAAGGATATTGAAATATTAAAAAAGAATCAGTCAGAGATGACAAATACAAGATCAGAAATGAAGACCAAATTGGAAGGAATTAAAAACTGGATGGATAGAGCTGAGGATCGAATCAGTGGTTGGAGGACAACTGGAATGAAAGCATGAAGGCAGAGAAGAAAAAATAAAAGAGACTGAAAAAGTCTGAGGAAACTCTTAGAGAGCACTGTGACAACATAAAGAGAAATAACATCCGCATTATAGGGGTTCCTGAAGAAGAAGAGCAAGAACAAGGGATAGAGACTTTGTTCAATCATAACATAGCTGAAAACTTCCCTAAATTAATGCAGGAGAAACTCTCACAAGTTCAAAAAGCACAGAGAACTCCATTAAAGAGAAACCCAACGAAACCTACACCAAGACACATCATAATTAAAATACCAAAGCTAAGTGATAAAGAGAAAATATTAAAAGCTGCTAGAGAAAAAAAGGCTATCACATACAAAGGAGCCCCCATAAGGATGACATCATATTTCTCAACAGAAACACTTGAGGCCAGAAGAAAATGGCAAGAAATACTAAAAGTAATGCAGAACAAGAACCTACAACCAAGACTACTTTATCCAGCAAGGCTATCATATAAAATTGAAGGATAAATAAAACGCTTCCCAGACAAAAAACAACTCAAGGAATTCATTACAACCAAACCAGTGCTGCAGGAAATGTTAAAGGGCCTGGTGTAAACAGATCAAAGTGGGAAAAGAATATAGCAAAAGAGGAATAGACCTTTAAAGAATAAAATGGCAATAAACAACTACATATCAATAATAACCTTAAATGTAAATGGATTAAATGATCCAATCAAAAGACATAGGGTAGCTGCATGGATAAGAAAACAGGACCCGTACATATGCTGTCTAAAAGAGACACACCTTAAAACAAAAGATGCACAATGACTGAAGGTAAAAGGATGGAAAAAAACATTTCATGCAAATGGAAATGAAAAAAAAGCTGGGGTAGCAATACTTATATCAGACAAAATAGACTTTAAAACAAAGAATATAGTAAGAGATAAAGAAAGCCACTACATAATGATAAAGGGAGTAATCCAACAGGAAGATATTGCCATTATAAATATCTATGCACCTAATATAGGAGCACTTAAATATATAAAGCAGACTTTGATGGATATAAAGGGCAAGATCAACAGCAATACTATAATAGTAGGGGATTTCAATACCCCACTAACATCACTAGATAGATCCTCAAGAAAGAAAATTAAAGAAACAGCAGACTTATTGGACACACTAGATCAACTCGATTTAATAGATATCTTCAGAACCTTTCACCCTAAAGCAGCAGAATATACATTCTTTTCAAGTGCTCATGGTACATTCTCTAGGATAGACCACATGTTAGGGCACAAAAGTGGTCTCAACAAATTTAAGAAGATTGAAATCATATCAAGCACCTTCTCTGATCACATGGCATGAAACTAGAAATCAACCACAACAGAAAAGCTCAAAAATTCTCAAACACATGAAAACTAAATAGCAGGTTGTTAAATAACAAATGGATTAAGATTGAGATCAAAGAAGAAATTTAAAAATTTCTAGAATGATAATGAGCATACAACTCAAAATTTATGGGACACAGCGAAAGCAGTACTGAGAGGGAAGTTCATAGCACTACAGGCACACTTTAAGAAGCTAGAAAAACCTCAAATAAACAACTTAACCTGCAACTAAAAGAACTAGAAAAAGAACAGCAAGTAAAGCCTAAATGTAGTAGAAGGAAGGAAATAATAAAGATCAGAGCAGAAATAAATGACATAGAGGCTAAAGAAACAATACAGAGGATCAATGAAACTAGGAGTTGGTTCTTTGAAAAGGTAAACAAGATTGATGAACTTTTAACTAGACTCACCAAGAAAAAAAGAGAGAGGACTCAAATGAATAAAATTAGAAATGAGAGAGGAGAAATAACAACTGACACAACAGAAATACAAAATATTGTAAGAAAATACTATGAAGAACTGTATGCCAAAAAACTAGACAACCTAGATGAAATGAACAAATTCCTTGAAACATACAATCTTCCAAAAATCAATCTGGAAGAATCAGAAAACCTAAACAGACCAATTAAACCAAATGAGATCAAACCAGTTATAAAAACACTCCCAACAAATAAAAGTCCTGGGCCAGATGGCTTCACAAGTGAATTCTACCAAATATTCAAAGAAGAACTAACTTCTATCCTTCTCAAGGTATTTCAAAAAATTCAAGAGGAAGGAAGACTTCCAAACTCCTTTTATGAGGTGAGCATAATTCTGATTCCAAAACCAGGCAAAGACAACACAAAGAAAGAAAATTATAGGCCAATATCCCTGATGAATATAGATACTAAAATCTTCAACAAAATATTAGCAAACCGGATCCAACAATATAAGGAAAAATCATACACCATGATCAAGTGGGATTTATTCTGGGGAGGCAAGGATGGTACAATATTCGCAAATCAATGTGATTCATCACATAAACAAAATGAAGGAGAAAAACCACATGATAATTTCAATAGATGCTGAAAAAGCATTTGATAAAATCCAGCACCCATTCATGATCAAACCTCTCAACAAAGTGGGAATACAAGAAACATATCTCAACATAATAAAAGCCATGTATGTCAAACCCACAGCCAACATCATACTCAATGGGCAAAAATTAAAGCAATCCCCTTAAGATGATGAACAAGGCAGGGTGCCCACTTTCACCACTCTTATTCAACATAGTCTTGGAAGTCCTAGCCACAGCAATCAGACAAGAAGAAGAAATAAAAGGCATTCAAGTTGGAAAAGAAGAAGTAAAGCTATCATTATTTGCAGATGATATGATATTGTATATAGAAAACCCTAAAGTCTCAGTCAAAAAACCACTGGACCTGATAAATGAATTCAGCAAAGTGTCAGGATATAAAATTAATACTCAGAAATCAGAGGCATTTTTATATACCAACAATGAACAGTCAGAAAGAGAAATTAAGAAAACAATCCCCTTCACTATTACAACCAAAAAAATAAAGTACCTTGGAATACATTTAACCAAGGAGACTAAAGACTTGTACTCAGAAAATTATAAAACATTGATAAAAGAAATCAAGGAAGATACAAACAAGTGGAAGTATATACCATGCTCATAGGAAGAATAAACATCATTAAAATGTCTATATTACCCAAAGCAACTTATAAATTCAATGCAATACCAATTAAAATACCAATGACATACTTTAAAGATATAGATCATATATTCCAAAAATTTATATGGAACCAAAAGAGAATACGAATAGCCTCAGCAATCTTAAAAAGAAGAAGGGGGGGTGATCACACTTCCTGATATCAAGCTATACTACAAGGCCATTGTACTCAAAACAGCCTGGTACTGGCAGAAGACTGTCAGGCACATAGATCAATGGAACAGAACAGAAAACCCAAAAATAAACCCACAGCTCTATGGAAAAATGGGATTATATCAAACTAAAAAGCTTTTGCACAGCCAAAGACAATAAGAACAGAATAAAAAGACAAACTACTCAATGGGAGAACATATTTGACAGTACGTCTGATAAGGGGTTAATAACCAGAATTTATAAAGAACTTGTAAAGCTCAACACCAGAAAGACAAATAATCCAATCAAAAAATGGGAAAAAGAAATGAATAGACACTTCTCCAAAGAGGACACACAGATGGCCAATAGGCAAATGAAAAAATGCTCAACATCATTAATCATTAGAGAAATGCAAATTAAAACCACAAAGAGATATCACCTCACACCAGCCAGAACAGCGCTCATCAACAAAACAACACAGAATAAGTGCTGGCAAAGATGTGGAGAAAAGGGAACCCTCCTGCACTGCTGGTGGGAATGCAGACTGGTGCAGCCTCTGTGGAAAACAGTATGAAGATTCCTCAAAAAATTGAAAATCGAACTGCCTTTTGACCCAGCTATCCCACTTTTAGGAATATACCCCAAGAACACCATAGAACTATTCCAGAAGGAGAAATGCACCCCCATGTTTATGGCAGCATTGTTCACAATAGCGAAGATCTGGAAACAGCTCAAGTGTCCATCAGAGGACGAGTGGATTAAAAGCTTTGGTATATATATACTATGGAATACTACTCAGCCATAAGAAATGATGACATCGGATCATTTACAATAACATGGATGGTCCTTGATAACATTATATGGAGTGAAATAAGTAAATCAGAAAAAACTAAAAACTATATGAACCCATACATAGATGGGACATAAAAATGAGACTCAGAGACATGGACAAGAATGTAATGGTAACAGGGGGCGGGGTGGGGGGTAGGGAGGGGGTGAGGAAGGAGAGAGAGGGGGTGGAGGGGCACAAAGAAAACCAGATAGAAGGTGACAGAAGACAATTTGACTTTGGGTGAGGGGTATGCAGCATAATCAAAGGTGAAAATAATCTGGAGATGTTTTCTCGGAACATATGTACCCTGATTTATCAATGTTACTGTATTAAAATTAATAAAAATAAGATTTAAAAAACTTAATATATTATATACGTCCCTTTGGAAAACACCTCACAATACCTAAGGTGATATATACCATTTCTCTTTCCCCCCAAGACAACAGCAGTTGTGTGGTCCTTGTTCTTATAGCTCTTTGCTTATATTTTAATAATATGTCTTATAGCATTATATTATAATCTATCCATTAATGATTTCTCTATTTATCTTTTTTATTCCAGCACTTTCCATATATTTTCATCCATTCATTTATGCAATAATTATACTGATAGAATATGCACTATAAACTGTGCCTGAAAATAAAAAAGCCAGCAGAATTAGACCAGCAAAGTCTTTAGACACTGTCATTTGTTAGAATTACAAAACACAGAAAATAAAATAACCACATATATATTTAATATGTTTAAAGAAATAAAAGCGGCCCTGGCCAGTTGGCTCGGTGGTAGAGCGTTGGCCTGGTGTGTGGAAGTCCCGGGTTCGATTCCCGGCCAGGGCACACAGGAGAGGCGCCCATCTGCTTCTCCACCCCTCCCCCTCTCCCTCCTCTCTGTCTCTGTCTTCCCCTCCAGCAGCCCAGCCGAGGCTCCATTGGAGCAAAAGATGGCCGGGACGCTGGGGATGGCTCCTTGGCCTCTGCCCCAGGCGCTTGAGTGGCTCTGGTCGCGACAGAGCAACGCCCCGGATGGGCAGAGCATCGCCCCCTGGTGGGCATGCCCGGTGGATCCCAGTAGGGCGCATGCGGGAGTCTGTCTGACTGCCTCCCCATTTCCAGCTTCAGAAAAATACAAAAAAAAAAAAAAAAAAAAGAAAGAAAAGCTGGAAATATGAGTGAGGAATCAGAGATTGTAAAAATAAAATCAAGTAGATTTGACAGATTCAAGTGGACTTGTATAAATGAAAAGTAAAATAACTAAAATAAAAAATAATAATTGGCTGATTTAAATAGTAGACTAATGCCAGTCAAAAAGAAAATTGGGAACTGGAAGACAGATACAAAGAAATCATTCAAAAATATAGAACAGAGATCAAAGAGGGAAGAAATATGGAAGTGAGGAGTGAGGCCAAAATCACATCTAATCAGACTTACAGTTCTCCTTTCAGTCTCATTACATGTCAGCCACTCTGAATTACTTGAAAGATTCTCCAACACAACAGGTGCTGTCACACTTCTGTGGTTTTGGGCTGGCTGCCCTCTCCACCTGGCTTCCTCTCTTACTTTTCTTTCCCTTCACTCTCTGGAAGTCTACTTATGGGACAAAGCAGCCTGTGGGTCACAGCTCCCTCCCCTGAGCTCAGCTCTCCTTGGGTATCAGAACAGAGGAGGTGGAGTAAGAGACAAGTGTCTGCTCTTCCTCATCTGGCCGCTGTTGTGGTCATGTATCTGTTGGCTGTTGCTGCTTCTTTAGCTGATATGGCCTCCATACGTTCTCCATAGCAGGTACCCAAATGCTGGCTCTCTTTTTGGGTGAATATGAGTGTACCCTAGAGCCCCCTACCTACACCATTCCCTGATGCAGAACATCCAGGTCTGGTTCAACTTATTCCAACCACCTTCCTGCTGCTAATTCTCACTTCAGTTTTACTAATAATCTATTGTTTACTTCATCCACATCCACTGAGTTCTTATTCTCAAACAATTTTATTTTTCCTTTCTTTTTTATTTGGTTATTTTTCCAATCTGTCTAATCATCTGTCCTTTATTGAATCCACCTTTTTTCCTCCTTAAATATTTCATATTTAGTTGTTTAATATTCTGCAGCTAATAGTTCACAGCTGAAATCCTTGTAGGCTAAACCTGTGGTTTGTGTTTTTGTAGACCTTCAGTTATGCAGTCTTGTATTTGGCTACAGTGACATCAAATTTGGCTGAAGTTAATCTGTAAAAATCCAGGGGGTCTGTATAAAGCAATAGCAGAATGGACTTTCTGGACACCTTTGACAATCCAATACTCAGCCACTGTCAGCCGTGACAGTTATGTTAAATACTATGTTGAAACTGAGGTCATGGGAATACCGCTTGGAGGGGCCTGGACCACCCAAAACCACAAGTCTGGACGCTTGGATAAAGACTCTATCTGGACACTAGTATGAGTGGAAACTCTGCCCGTTGTGGCCTTAACAAACTCAAGCTCCAACCACCCAACACTCAAGCTTGGCTGTACCACAGGTCACACTCAGAGGCCTACTGGACTTCCACTCCACTGGATGTGCGCCACCACTGTAACCACTTGGCTTGAGACCAATGCATGTCTTTTCACCTGCGGGCGCCTCTAGTGACAGGGACTTCATGCCAATGCTTACTCTGCTCACTTCTATGGTGTAAGCTCCCCCTTTGTTTGTAACCTGCATGTGACTCTAATAAACCTGGCCTTGTGGAAAGACACAAACATACGTGAGTTACTCTTTTCAGAGACACTCCTATGCTCAGAACAGGGTCTAAACTGGGCCTGCTTCCTTCAGAAAGGATCTGTTTCCATCAGGCGCCAGAATTACAGACCTAGAGCCAGTTTACCCCCTTCACTTTATGTGAAGCTCTATCTCCTCTCTGCTGTTGGCTCAAGTCTTAGGGTTCTGATTGTGGTATCAGCTTGCTATGTTTTGCCCTTAGAGATATCCTTTAACTCCCATGAATCCAACAATGTATTAAAATGTATCTTTTATCCAGAATCTATTTTTTTAACAGCAGGAGGACCTTCAGAGTATCCAGTCCACCACATTGCTGAAAATGAAAGAAGTCACAAGTACAATTTTTATCCCACAGATAATGAAAAGCTATTAAAGGCTGCTTTGAAGTTTTGTGTGTTATACAGATCACTGTGGAGATTAAGTGGCAGATAGCAGGGAGACTCAGGCAAAGAGATCACTGACCCAGGTATTCTAACAGTGCAAATTACAGATGACAAAGGCGCATGGAGTAGGGATAGATATGACAGTTAAAATATGATTATCAAGAATTGTCACAATTTAGTGATGGAATATTTCTGAATAATTAGGCTTTTTCCAAGTTTATAGGTAACAAGGACTGGTAACTATCATTAAAGTACTAAACATTCCTTTCTGAGTTTTTGTTTTCTCAGTTAAATTAATTAAACAATTCAGTAGGGGTTCACAACAAGGTACACAAAATGTGCCACTCTGGAATGTAGATTATTTCAAGCTAGAAACAATCAAGGCCAAGAAGGCTCAGGAAGAACCTTTGGCCTTCCCCCTAACTGCCTAAAAGAATTTAACGAAGAGGACCTGCTCAAGGAAGTGAGTTACCATCATAGATAACTACAGTTTACTCTGGATTAGACAGGAAGCTAGCAAGGCCTATTTGATCAAAACCATCCTGTGCCCCATTGTTAAAGATGGCCCACTGTAGGCAAACCAATGTGTTTCAAGTTTGTAACATGTGTGTTAGGTATGCTTGATTATATTTTGCATAATTGCTGCATTGGCACTTGCCTTGTGTGTGTAGTCTGTGAAAAGCTGCCTCAGGGCACCTCTGAGCAGCAGGTGCATATAGTGGATTGCCTTCCTGCTTGGGAGGGGCCATTGTTTGCTATTGTTTGCCAGGGAAGGGGTCCCTCCCAACCTATTTTACTGGAGAGTGCAGAGAGAGAGAGAGAGAGAGAGAGCTGAGAGGCTTGGGAACCCTGAGATTTTGCCCAGCCTCTGATGAGTCAGAAAAGGGAAGCAGTCTTCCCTGCCTGTTTGCTCATCCACCATTACAAGACTTTAATAAATGGAATGGCCCACCGTTTTCTGGCTCCACTGTTCCTTTACCGTCTGCCCAAATCCAGTGGGAACCTGCATGGCCATGGCCGCTGTCACTAGCCTTATACCCACCAAATATTTATTTACTAAATATTAACTTTTTTTATCTCCTTGTGAACTGCCTTACTTCCCTTTTGATGTCCCGAACCCTGACTCTCCCCTTTCCTTAGTCCTGAATGACATATATATCTCATTTTACCTATTGGAATTTATTTGTCTTTGGAATTTTCATGCATATGTGAATTCCTCATGTGCACATATTAAAACTTGATCTCTCCTGTTAACCTGTTATATGTCATTTGAATTATTTGACCATCCAGAAAGAAGAACTAAGTAGGAAAGAAGAAAGTTTTCCAACCCGACACCAAGGAAGCAAAACACCTTATTCATTTACATTTACTAGAAACATTCGACCTTGGCATGAGCCACACTGAGCTCTCAGGATTTGCCACGGCTGTGGCCCTCTGCTGCTCTTGTCTCTAGGCCACACTGTATGCTGATCTGAAAGAAAAACCTGCTGCAAAACTCTAAGGCACTTCCAGAGCACCTTTGACGTGTAATAGTGCTGCCATCTTACACACACACTATAAAATCTTTAGAAAGGAAAAGAGAACATCTGCAGGAGTCTAATCCACCTCTCAGAAACTAGGTCATTCCTTGTTTACTCTGCCCAGTCCTAAAGCATCCATACTCTGTTGTATGGAAGGTAGTAATGCAAATTGGAAAAAATTAAGTACCATTATTTATGTTTTGTTAAAAATACTAACTTCAGGGAAAACAAAACTGTAGTTCGAACATGTTGGACCTGCTGGACTGTAATCAACAAGGGCAAAAATGATTAACTTTTAGATTTCTCAGAATTTTACTACAGGATTGGGCATGTTTGGTGATGACTTACATTCAAGGTGTGCTGTGCTTTTTAAAAATATATATATCTAGTAATGGAATGCTCAGATCTCTCAAATGCATAGCAGACATACAACCACCATATAGAAAACACAGAATTAAAAAAGAATTATGTTTCAAGGTAAGAGATATTGATTAAACAAGTAGGAAAAACAATCATTTAAGTTCCAATTCAGTTACTTTAGTGTACTGATATTTGATAATTTCCAGAATACACAAATTTAAGTGGATGTCTCATAGGCACCTCAAATAGATATGTTATATCCAAAATACAATTCATAATAGATCCCCAAACCTGTTCTTCCCCATCTTCCCTTTCTCAGTAAGTGACATCCTCACTCACATACTCACTTCCCAAAGGCAGAAAAAAGAGTCATCTTTGCTTCCATCCTTTTCCTCCTTCTGGCAGCCAAAATCAGGGGATCCGAGAGCTAAACTCCAAAATACATCTCAAACCTGCACACTTTGCTCCATAGGCACTGCCACTGCCCTTGGTCATGGTCACTGACACAATCTATATTGCTTCTTCATTGATCTTTCCGCTTCTGCTCCTCCCATAATTAATTCTCCCCAGGTTTATATTTAAGTAACTCTCAAGCATATTATACCACTCCCGTGCTACAAATGCTCCCATTATACTCAGAATTCAGTCTGAAACTCGTCTCCATGACATGGCCCCTGCCTACCTTTCTCTGATCTCTTCTCATAGCACCTTCCCCTTATTTGGTGCATTCCAGCCTCACTGGCCTCCTTGCAATTTTAGGAGCGGTTAACCTTTTTGTCCCACCCCTGTTTGGAACTTACTGTTCTCTCTGCTTGGAATGCTCCTTTCCGGGCTCCTTCCTCCCCCTCTCACAGCCTACCATCTCTGCATACAGGCCTTCTCTGACCACCCTAACTAAAGTTAACATTCCATCATCACTACACCAGAGCTCCTATTTATTTCCTTCAGAGCATATGTCGCAATCCACAATTGTGTGTTACTGGTTATCTTCACTAGAACAGAAGAAGTTCCTTAAAGGCAGACCTACCTTAAAGGGCCTACCATGCTCCTTGCTATATTTCTATGGCTACCACAGTGCCTGGCACAGGGACGTAAACAGATACCATATTTTTCGCTCCATAAGACACACCTGACCATAAGACATACCTAGGGTTTTAAGGAGGAAAATAAGAAAAAAAATATTCTGAACCAAATGGTGTTAAAATATTTAATAAAATACCATATTTTTCACTCCATAAGACGCACGGGCATTTCCCCCTCCACTTTTGGGAGAAAAAAAGTGCGTCTATGGAATGAAAAATACGGTAATTATCTGTTGAATTAAAACCAATTTTCTCCATCTTCCTATCTAGAAGCTTACTATTACTTAGCACTTAATATCTAGTTGTTGATAGTTATCTCAGATGATACTTATAAAAAGTTGAACAATCTCTGGGTTTTAACTCTAATTTAGAGTTAATTTACTAAATTGGGGCTAGAGAGCACCTACCATTACATCAATAAAAATAAGAGCAATATTTCTTGTTAGTATCAACATTAACAAACCATGTAACATAGAATTGTTTCAATAAAGATCGACAATATTGAGCATCCCTTCTATATCCCATCCCATCTTTACCCTGAGGATGTTCCAAGCTTCTACTTGTCTCTCTTCAGTATCTTACCAGTTTCTGACTCATCCAACATTCAATTTCATAAGGATTGAGAGCCTACTATGTCCTGTACACTGTGCTAGGAACTGGAGTTACAAGGATGAAAGGATGGTGAACAAAGTATTAACAGACACAGGGTCCCTCCCTACAACTCCCACACATACTGAATCCCTAGGGCCCCTTCCCTAAGCACCGTGACCTAAATATGAAACCACCTTTGCCCATGAGGAAGTTTCATGATGGCTCCAGAGATAAAGATTTAAATTAAAAATAATTCAAATTAACTTGTAACAGAGGGAATTGGGAAAGAGATATTGATTTAGCTTGTCTACACCCCACTCTAAACTCTAAGTGTCTACCTCAGACTAAAGCTCCTCTGAGGGAGGAGATAAACAGAAGAAGCAAGTTAGATAAGGTGAGAGAGCCCTTCCACGGCCAAGTCTTGGGAGTAGGGAAGACTAGGGTGGGGCTAGTCATCCATCTAGCCAACAAGTATTTCTGAGCACTTACCTCGCCACTTTTCTAAGCACTGAGCATTCAGCAGTGAACAAAACTGAGAAAATTCTTTCCCTCATGCTGCTTTCATTCCGAGGGCAAAGAGGTTTTCTGCTTGTTTCCCAGATGGAGTCTGGGAAAGTGAGCAACACTTTGTAATTCCCTTACCTTTTCATCTCACACTTGTAGAATAGGATGGAAGCAGTAGAATAGAAATGCAAGCAGGTGGGTCTGGGAAGAGAGCATGTGGTCAGCCACTCAGAAGCCCCTACTAAGTGAGAGAGATATGGGATAACCTCCTACAGTGCTTGAGTACTGCAGAATCAGCTGAGAGAGCCACAAAGTGAAAGGCCCTCACTGTCAGGGTGGAGTGTAGTAAAATAACCCATTGCATGGCCTCGGATGGGAACACAGCCAACAAGAAAAGAATGTTTTGCCAAGAAAATTGTTTTGTGACTTGAAGGCAGGTCACTGAAACAGGTCTATGTGACTGAAGGCAGTTGCTGGGCTTTTCTCAGTAAAACATTCTCATATAAGATTTCTGTACCTTCCAAGGTTATCCCTTGAGATAAGGAGAGGAATGTTGTGGAAACCATAGAAGCAATAGCAATTAATGTCTTTTGATATTATGTTGTTACTAAGCTATCTTGCAGGTGTACTCCATGTATCTTTAAGTAAAAGTTACGCTTGATGTTATGCCAATTTCTCAGTAAACAAGCTTTTTGAAGTCTTGTGAATAAAATTAGGACACAGCATGAACTCAGGGCCATTTGCCTAAGCAAGTGGTGGTCCTTTGTTAGTCCTTGATGATTTCGTCTGCTGATCTCTCTCTCTCTGCGCCCCCGACTCACAACAACAGTGGAGGGATGCAGAGTGCATGACCTAATAACTAACACTTGGACACTGCTATTAGATATCATTGGGCACAGGTAGAAAGAGACATGGACAATTACAGAATGATGGGGTAAGTTTCCTCTCAGCAGAAGTCAGGGTGAAGAGATGCCCAGGAGGCAGGGATCAGATGTTTCCCCCATCCCCAAAGCCATGAGGCCAAGCAGGTCCCTGAGACTTTGATGCCATCTCCACAAGGAAGAGGGAGAAAGGGAAATCCTGAATTGACTGAATTTAAACTGGAAAGTGACTGAGAAAATAGAATAACCAAGGTCATATTGCCATCAAAAAATTTAAGATTATCTTCAATTATTAAAAAATATAGACTCTGGCTGGTTGGCTCAGTTGTAGAGTGATGGCCTGGTGTGTGGATGTCCTGGGCTGATTCTTGGTCAGAACACACAGGAGACACTGCCATCTGCTTCTCCACCCCTCCCCCATCCTTTTCTCTCTCTCCCCCCCCCCATTTAGCCATGGCTCGATTGGTTCAAGAACACTGGCCCTGGGCACTGAGGATGGCTCTGTGGAGCCTTTGCCACAGGTGTTAAAAATAGCTCTGTTGTGAGCATGACCCCGGGTGGGCAGAACATCTGCCCCAGGCAGGGGTTTCCAGGTGGATCTGGGTCAAGGCACATGCGGCAGTCTATCTCTCTATCTCCCCTTATCTTAGTTGAAAAAGAAGAAAAAGAAAAGAAAAATATAGTGACTACTTTTGGCAGAATTGAGGTCATGGCTTGATAATATCATGCCCATGACTCAAGCCACTGCTGACTTCGAGGAGCTCTTCTATCCCCTGACATCACTCTGTCTTTCTTCACCCACCTCTTCTAATTAGGATAGGTCCTTAGCTCTCTCTCTCTCTGTCCTCCAGACCATCCTTCCTCTAAAACCCAATAACATGAGTAACAATATCTAGAACTGGGGAGAATCATCCATTCTGTGTCTCTGGGTTCCTGCTACACTAGAGACAGAACCTGGTTTCAGACCAGACTTGAAATGATATGAAAAGAAAATCTAAATAAATAATATCTAGCCCAACACCAAAGCCCATGTGCTTTCCCTCTCTATATCCTTGAACATTACTTCAAATTGTACATGTTCTGAGTACGTCCACCTTTTAAATGGACACACTTCAGCCAATATAACAATCCAGCGTCAACTAGGAATGAAGAAGATTCTTCAAAATATGACTCTGCTGGTAGCAGACCTCACTGGTGAACTTAGAGTCCACCTATTGTGCTGCTCCTACTGCTCTTCTTTTTAAAACACTATGATGAATCTTCTCTAAAGATACTTTGAACATATGTGCAAAACATACAGAAATATCATTTCAAATGATACTTATTTAGCCAGCTAATACACAGTAGAGTCCTACGTAGGTGGTTAGCACTAGATTAGAGATAGAGAATAGAATATACATAAAACACAGACCTTCTCTCAAAAAAACCCTCACAGCCTAGGACCCAGTTTGCTAAATGCACCAAGGTCAGAATTATTGGTAAATATAGGACCCATATGGTGCCTCCCCCAGGAGAATGGTGAAGAAAATTGAAATCAGTCAGCACACTAAATACACTTGCTCTTTCTGTGGTAAAATCAAGAGGAAGAGATGAGCTGTGGGGATCTGACACTGGTTCCTATGTAAGAACAGTAACTGGGTATCCTTAGACCTAACACCACTTCTGCTGTCACAGTAAAGTTGCCATCAGAAGGCCAAAAGAACTGAAAGACCAGTATAAGCTCTGCCATTTGAAACACTACTAGTCTATAATAAATGAGTTAATTTATATAATCACATAAATTATAGTCTAATCAACAGAAGAGAATAGAGAGCCCAGAAATAAACCCAGGCCAATATGGTAAATTAATTTACCACAAAGCAGGCAAGAATATATAGTAAGGAAAAAACAGTTTTTTAAATAAATGGTGTTGGAAAAACTGGACAGCCACATGCAAAAAAATGAGACTGACCACTATCTGACACCATACACAAAAATTAACTTAAAATAGATAAAAGATTTGAACATAAGACATAAAACCATAAAAGTCCTAGAAAAAAAATAGATAGCAAGCTCTGTGACATCGGTCTTAGCAATGATTTTTTTGGATTTCACACCAAAAACAAATACAACAAAAGCAAAAATAGCCTGACCTGTGGTGGGATAGTAGATAAAGCATCGACCTGGAACACTGAGGTTGCTGGTTTGAAACCACAGACTTGCCTAGTCAAGGCACATAGGAGAAGCTACTACTATGAATTGATGCTTCTTGTTCCTCCCTGCCCTCAATCTCTCTCTCCTCTCTCTAAAATCAATAAATAAATTATTTTAAAAAGAAATAAAAATAAGCAATTAGGACTACATCAAACTAAAAAGCTTCTGCACATCAAAGAAAACCATGAGTAAAATGAAAAGACAACCTATTGAATGGGAAAAAATATTTACAAACCATATATCTGAAAAGGGGTTAATATTCAAAGTATATAAAGAACTTGTACAACTCAATAGCATAACACTAAACAATCTAATTTTTTTTTTTTTTTTTTGTATTTTTCTGAAGCTGGAAACGGGGATAGACAGTCAGACAGACTCCCGCATGTGCCCGACTGGGATCCACCCAGCACGCCCACCATGGGGCGACGCTCTGCCCACCAGGGGGCGATGCTCTGCCCCTCCGGGGCATCGCTCTGTCGTGACCAGAGCCACTCTAGCACCTGGGGCAGAGGCCAAGGAGCCATCCCCGGCACCCAGGCCATCTTTGCTCCAATGGAGCCTCTCTGCGGGAGGGGAAGAGAGAGACAGAGAGGAAGCAGGGGGGGTGGAGAAGCAGATGGGCGCTTCTCCTGTGTGCCCTGGCCGGGAATCGAACCCGGGACTTCTGCACGCCAGGCTGATGCTCTACCACTGAGCCAACCGGCCAGGGCACAATCTAATTTTTAAAATGGGCAGAGCATCTAAATAGATTTTTTTTAAAAGAATACATAAGATGGTCAACAGGTACATGCAAAGGTGCTTGCTCAACATTACTAATCATCAGGTAATTACAAATCAAAACCATAATGAGATATCAACTCATACCTGTTAGAATGGCTGTGATCAAAGAAATAAGAAATATCAAGTGTTAAGAGAGACTGTGTATACAGGTCTTAGTCTGTAAAGCCTACTGTAACAAAATACCACAGACTGGGTAGCTTATAAACAACAGAAACTTATTTCTCACAGTTCTGAAGACTGAAGTCAAAGACCAAGGTGATGGCAATAGTGAGGTTCTGGTGAACATCTTCTTCCTAGTAGCAGACTGCTGACTACTTACTATGTACTCACATGGTGGAAGCGGCAAGGTGCTCTATGGGAATCTCTCTCTTTTTTTTAATTAAAAAAATTTTTTTCCCATTGATTTGAGAAAAAAAGAGAGAGAGAAGCATCAACTAAGTGAAACAACTCATTGTTCCACTTAGTTTTTCCATTTAGTTGTGCACTCATTGGTACTTCTCACATGTGCACTGACTGGGGATCAAATCCATAACTTGGGCATGCTGGGATGATGCTCTATCTACTGAGCAACCCAGCTAGGGCCTATGGGAGTCTTTTTTTTTTTGTATTTTTTCGAAGTTAGAAGCGGGGAGGAAGTCAGACAGACTCCCACATGTGCCTGACCGGGATCCACCTGGCGTGCCCACCAGGGGCAATGCTCGGCCCATCTGGAGCATTGCTCCTTTGTGGCCGGAGCCATTCTAGCACCTGAGGTGGAAGCCATGGAGCCATCCTCAGCACCCAGGTCAATTTTCTCCAATGGAGCCTTGGCTGCCAGAGAGGAAGAGAGAGAAAGAGAGAGATAGAGAGGAAGCAGAAGGGGAAGGGTGGAGAAGGAGATAGGGGCTTTTCCTGTGTGCCCTGACTGGGGATCGAATCTGGGACTTCCACACGCCGGGTAGACGCTCTACCACTGAGCCAATATGGGGTCTCTTTTTATAAATCACTAATTCCATTCATGAGGGTCCCACCCTCATGACCTAATCACCTCCCAAAGGCCCCACCTCCTAATACTGTCACCTTGGGCATTAGGTTTTCAACATATAAGTTTGAGGGGAACACAGTTCATAGCAATGCCACTTTGCCTAGGAAGCTCCAGATTCACATGTTATCCTGGTATAATTATTCATCATATACCCTTTCACTTCAAAAATATCCTGGTTTGAACAATAAATTATATGGTCACCTTTACTAATATGATTTTGTTTACCTTTCTGGCTTCACTTCTTACTTTTCCTGCCATCACTTATCCTAAGGTCCTGCTTAACTTCTTTCAGTTCTAACCAGCCAAGCTTCCTCCTATCCCCTGGTCTCATACACTGTTCACTCTGCCTAAGATACTCTCTTCTCTCTTCACTTGGTCTGGTTCATCCTGTGTAGTAGGGAAAATAATGTAGTGAACTGATTTTCCAAATTGTGGGTTGTGACCTGTTTAGTGAGTTGTAAAATCAATTTTGTGGGTCACATCCAATATTTTTTTTGAAAGTAAAATGGTCTAGAATAAGAGAGACTAGATCAGAGTACAATGCCAGTAACTATTGTTTGTGAAACTGTTGTTTCGGGTGCATGTGTAGTGTATGCACTGGGTCATGAAGTAAAAGGCATGCTGACTGGATCACAGTCAAAAGGTTTGAAACACATTGGCATAACTCTGGGATCAGACTATTTTGATCTAAATCCTCACTTTGCCACTTCCTATGTGACCTTGAACAAGTTATTTAAACTGTGTGGATTTTCTCCATTTATCTTATGAGATTGTTATGAAGATTAAATAATTAAAATGTTGAAAACTACATCCAGCACACACAATATGTGTTGACCATTTATTGTTACCTATCCTTCAGGTTCTAGTTTGGACGTCAATTTCTCCAGAAAACCTCCCCTCACTCAGAGTCAGGGTGAGGTGCCCTCCTGTGCCCTCCCCCAGCCTAACATTTGTCTAATTAGGTCTGATCAGTTGTGATTAGACCACTGGAAGCTGCATAAAGGCAGGCCTCTCATTCATCACTGGATATCTAGCAGTTAGCATAGTGCCTGGCACACAGTAGGTACTCAGTACATTTTTGCAGGATAAATAATTTACTTACTCTTGGGAATAGACATTTAGCCACTTGATTTACACAAAGTCATCTTGGGACTTACACACCTGAGAAGTCACAGTCATTTTGATGAATAACCTGGTACCTTAGTTTAGATTAAGCTTAATTCTCTTAATTTAAAATGTCAGAAGGGTTATATAACTTTTTATAATATACTCTCATTAGTAATGTACTAAAGGATTTACATTGGAGGGCTTCTTAACCTAAAATTCATAAATAAATTAAAAATCAGCATCTCTTAATTTTTCTTTTAATTATCACAATGATGAAAAAGGTTGGGTACTGAGTGACAAATAAAAGGTGGCATCTTTAAATGTAGATACCATCCATCCTTCTAGTCTTTTAATTATTTAACTGAGTCCTGTAAATAATTGTGGTTTAGCTCTACTCATTCATTTCAATGTAAACCTTTAATAGTTTTATCTACATCTGCTTTCCATGCATGAATCATGTTTCCCATATTTTTGAAATAAAAAGGAGAAACAATAAAGTTAAAAAAGGTTTTAATTGAGTTCACGAGTCAGGCGGTGCAGAGCTCGGATAAACGAGAAAAAAGATGGCAGCAGAGTAGGTGGATGCACAGACGCCCAGCTCTCACCACCAAACTGGAATGCAAATCAATTTAGGAAAAATCAGCATGAAATACCAACTCTGAACTGCAAGAATGGCTCTCAAAAACCAAGGAGCAAAGAGGAAATCACAGAAGTCCTGGTAGGGAGCCCCTAAACCTCCTCTGCTTGCCGGAACGGAGGGGGTGGGTGGGGCTGAGAGCCCAGAGAGGATCTCGGAGGGAGGGAAGCAGAAACTACTGCTCACAGCTACTTGCCTGGTGACCAGGGAGCGAGGTGCGTTGAAAGGACCAGCTTATCTCCCAGGTGGAGAGGACAGGGAGAGGGACAGACTGTGAGGGAATAAGGAATGCAGGAGAGGAGCTAAAAGGGCTGACTCATCCGTGCTGGAGGCGGCCATAGCTGGGGGAGGGACTGAACCTTTCACAAAACAGAGCTGAAGTGCTTCCGGATCAGAGACCTCCAGACATCTCTGCAGCTCCAATCAGTGCAACAAGACACAGCTGAAAACAAGAAGTGGGGAGGAGGAGCAGTAACTCAGGTCTCCATGGAGATCTGAGATACATCTCCCCCTACTGAAGCTGAGAAAACACCCTGCCCCCAGGGAGTCTAGCTGGCTAAAGAGGCCTTCAGAGTCTCAGGTTACACTCACCGCATTCCTGGATACAGTTTCAAGGAAGCCCCCTGCTGAGATCAGTAAACAAGACTATCACCTGTTAAGAAAACAAACAAATCAAGACTTCAAAGCTGCCCAAATCCAAAAGTGGATTACAGATAACATACCAACCCAAGAAGATCTAGAAATAACACAACTGAAAACTGGAGGCAGACAACACCAAGCCTAGACTCAACCAACTCTACAAATAAAACAAAAAAAAAGAGAGGATGAGAAGACAAAGGAGTGCAATCCAAATGAAACCACAAGAGACATCTTTGAGAGGTAAACTTCGTGATATGGAAATAATCAAACTTCCAGATGCGGAGTTCAAAATAATGATTGTAAGCATGCTTAGGGATCTTAGAACAACAATGGAGGGGCAGTTTGAAAACCTAAATAAAGAAATAGCAAGTATAAAAAAGAATCAGTTGGAGACGACAAATACAATATCAGAAATAAAGACCACAATGGAAGGAATTAAAAACAGGATAGATAGAGCAGAGGATCAAATCAGCGAGTTAGAGGACAACTGGAATGAAGGCATGAAAGCAGAGAAGAAAAGAGAAAAAAGACTCAAAAAGTTAGAGGAAACTCTTAGAGAGCTCTGTGACAACATGAAGAGAAATAACATCCGCATCATAGGGGTTCCTGAAGAAGAAGAAAAAGAACAAGGGATAGAGACTTTGTTCAATCATATCATAGCTGAAAACTTCCCTAAATTAATGCAAGAGAAACTCTCACAAATCCAAGAAGCACAGAGGACTCCATTACAGAGAAACCCAAAGAAACCTACACCAAGACACATCATAATTAAAATACCAAAGCTAAGTGATAAAGAGAAAATATTAAAAGCTGCAAGAGAAAAAAAAGTTATCACCTACAAAGGAGCCCCCATAAGGATGACATCTGACTTCTCAACAGAAACACTTGAGGCCAGAAGGAAATGGCAAGAAATATTCAAAGTAATGCAGAACAAGAACCTACAACCAAGACTACTTTATCCAACAAGGCTATCGTTTAAAATCGAAGGAGAAATAAAAAGCTTCCCAGACAAAAAACAACTCAAGGAATTCATTACAACCAAACCAATGCTACAGGAAATATTAAGGGGCCTGGTGTAAACAGATCAAAGTGGGAAAAGAATACAGCAAAAAAAAAAAAAAAAAAAAAAAAAAGGAATACACCTTTAAAGAAGAAAATGGCAATAAACAACTACATATCAATAATAACCTTAAATGTAAATGGATTAAATGATCCAATCAAAAGACATAGGGTAGCTGCATGGATAAGAAAACAGGACCCATACATATGTTGTCTACAAGAGACACACATACATTGAAGGTAAAAGGATGGAAAAAAACGTTTCATGCAAACGGAAATGAAAAAAAAGCTGGGGTAGCAATACTTATATCAGACAAATTGGACTTTAAAACAAACAATATAGTAAGAGATAAAGAAGGCCACTACATAATGATAAAGGGAGTAATCCAACAGGAAGATATAACTATTATAAATATCTATACACCTAATATAGGAGCACCTAAATATATAAAGCAGACTTTGATGGATTTAAAGGGCGAGATCAACAGCAATACTATAATAGTAGGGGATTTCAATACCCCACTAACAGTACTAGATAGATCCTCAAGAAAGAAAATTAACAAAGAAACAGCAGACTTATTGGAAACACTAGATCAACTCGATTTAATAGATATCTTCAGAACCTTTCACCCTAAAGCAGCAGAATATACATTCTTTTCAACTGCTCATGGTACATTCTCTAGAATAGACCACATGTTAGGGCACAAAAGTGGTCTCAACAAATTTAAGAAGACTGAAATTGTATCAAGCACTTTCTCCGATCACAACGGCATGAAACTAGAAATGAATCACAACAGAAAAGCTCAAAAATTCTCAAACACATGGAAACTAAATAGCAGGTTGTTAAATAATAAATGGATTAAGAATGAGATCAAAGAAGAAATAAAAAAATTCCTAGAAACGAATGACAATGAGCATACAACAACTCAAAATTTATGGGACACAGTGAAAGCAGTGCTGAGAGGGAAGTTCATAGCACTACAGGCACACTTTCAGAAGCTAGAAAAAGCTCAAATAAACAACTTAACCCTGCATCTAAAAGAATTAGAAAAAGAACAGCAAGTAAAGCCCAAATGTAGTAGAAGGAAAGAAATAATAAAGATCAGAACAGAAATAAATGACATAGAGGCTAAAGAAACAATACAGAAGATCAATGAAACTAGGAGCTGGTTCTTTGAAAAGGTAAACAAGATTGATGAACCTTTAACTAGACTCACCAAGAAAAAGAGAGAGAGGACTCAAATAAATAAAATTAGAAATGAGAGAGGAGAAATAACAACTGACATAACAGAAATACAAAATATTATAAGAAAGTACTATGAAGAACTGTATGCCAAAAAACTAGACAACCTAGATGAAATGGACAAATTCCTTGAAACATACAATCTTCCAAAAATCAATCTGGAAGAATCAGAAAACCTAAACAGACCAATTACAACAAAGGAGATCGAAACAGTTATCAAAAAACTCCCAACAAAGAAAAGTCCAGGGCCCGATGGCTTCACAACAGAATTCTACCAAATATTCAAAGAAGAACTAACTCCTATCCTTCTCAAGGTATTTCAAAAATTCAAGAGGAAGGAAGACTTCCAAGCTCCTTTTATGAGGCGAGCATAATTCTGATTCCAAAACCAGGCAAAGACAACACAAAGAAAGAAATTATAGGCCAATATCTCTGATGAATATAGATGCTAAAATCCTCAACAAAATGTTAGCAAACCGGATCCAACAATATATGGAAAAAATCATACACCATGATCAAGTGGGATTTATTCTGGGGAGGCAAGGATGGTACAATATTTGTAAATCAATCAATGTGATTCATCACATAAACAAAAAGAAGGAGAAAAACCATATGATAATTTCAATAGATGCAGAAAAAGCATTTGATAAAATCCAGCACTCATTCATGATCAAAACTCTCAGCAAAGTGGGAATACAGGGAACATACCTCAACATGATAAAAGCCATCTATGAGAAACCCACAGCCAACATCATATTCAATGGGCAAAAATTAAAAGCAATACCCTTAAGATCAGGAACAAGGCAGGGGTGCCCCCTTTCACCACTCTTATTTAACATGGTCCTGGAAGTCCTAGCCACAGCTATCAGACAAGAAGAAGAAATAAAAGGAATTCAAGTGGGAAAAGAAGAAGTAAAACTATCATTATTTGCAGATGATATGATATTGTATATAGAAAATCCTAAAGTCTCAGTCAAAAAGCTACTGGACCTGATAAATGAATTCAGCAAAGTGGCAGGATATAAAATCAATACTCAGAAATCAGAGGCATTTTTATACACCAACAATGAACAGTCAGAAAGAGAAATTAAGGAAACAATCCCCTTCACAATTACAACCAAAAAAATAAAGTACTTAGGAATAAACTTAACCAAGGAGACTAAAGACTTGTACTCGGAAAATTATAAAACATTGATAAAAGAAATCAAGAAAGATACAAACAAGTGGAAGCATATACCATGCTCATGGTTAGGAAGAATAAACATCATTAAAATGTCTATATTACCCAAAGCAATCTATAAATTTAATGCAATACCAATTAAAATACCAATGACATACTTCAAAGATATAGAACACATATTCCAAAAATTTATATGGAACCAAAAGAGAACACGAATAGCCTCAGCAATCTTAAAAAAGAAGAATAAAGTGGGAGGTATCACACTTCCTGATACCAAGTTATACTACAAGGCCATTGTACTCAAAACAGCCTGGTACTGGCATAAGAACAGGCATATAGATCAATGGAACAGAACAGAGAACCCAGAAATAAACCCACAGCTCTATGGACAACTGATATTTGACAAAGGAGGCAAGGAAATACAATGGAGTAAAGACAGCCTCTTTAACAAATGGTGTTGGGAAAATTGGACAGCTACCTGCAAAAAAATGAAACTAGATCACCAGCTTACACCACTCACAAAAATAAACTCAAAATGGATAAAAGACTTAAATGTAGGCCGTGAAACCATAAGCATCTTAGAAGAAAACATAGGCAGTAAGCTCTCCAACATCTCTCGGAGCAATATATTTGATGATTTATCTCCATGGGGAAGTGAAATAAAAGACAGGATAAACAAATGGGACTATATCAAACTAAAAAGCTTTTGCACAGCTAAAGACAACAAGAACAGAATACAAAGACAAACTACACAATGGGAGAACATATTTGACAATACGTCTGATAAGGGGTTAATAACCAGAATTTATAAAGAACTCGTAAATCTCAACACCAGGAAGACAAACAATCCAATCCAAAAATGGGCATAAGAGATGAATAGACACTTCTCCAAAGAGGACATACAGATGGCCAACAGGCATATGAAAAAATGCTCAACATCACTAATCATTAGAGAAATGCAAATTAAAACCACAATGAGATATCACCTCACACCAGTCAGAATGGCGCTCATCAACAAAACAACACAGAATAAGTGCTGGCAAGGATGTGGAGAAAAGGAACCCTCCTGTACTGCTGGTGGGAATGCAGACTGGTGCAGCCTCTGTGGAAAACAGTATGGAGATTCCTCAAAAAACTGAAAATTGAACTGCCTTTTGACCCAGCTATCCCACTTTTAGGAATATACCCCAAGAACACCATAGAATAGCTCCAAAAGGAGAAATGCACCCCCATGTTTATGGCAGCATTGTTCACAATAGCGAAGATCTGGAAACAACCCAAGTGTCCGTCAGAGGACGAGTGGATTAAAAAGCTTTGGTACATATATACTATGGAGTACTACTCAGCCATAAGAAATGATGACATCGGATCCTTTACAATAACATGGATGGACCTTGATAATATTATACGGAGTGAAATAAGTAAATCAGAAAAAAAACTAAGAACTACATGAATCCATACATAGAAGGGACATAAAAATGAGACTCAGAGACATGAACAAGAATGTGATGGCAACAGGGGTGGGGGGTGGGGGGTGGGGGGATGGGGTGAAGAAGGAGAGAGGGGTTGGGGGAGGGGAGGGGCACAAAGAAAACCAGATAGAAGGTGACAGAAGACAATTTAACTTTGGGGGAGGGGTATACAGCACAATCAAATGTCAAAATAATCTAGAGATGTTTTCTCTCAACATATGTACCCTGATTTATCAATGTCACTGCATTAAATTTAATAAATAAATTTTTTAAAAAAGATTTTAATTGGCTTTCTTAATACCAACCATATAATACACAGTTATTATGTTGATAACTTTTAAAAGTTCTGCAATCAGCTCTTTACTTTGAAGAATGCTTTACAATGCTTTAGTGGTTGATATAAAGACTATTTCAGGGAAATGTGAAAGTATATAGCAACTGCCCTTAAATGGAAGATACTAGTGCAAAGCACCCAATTCATGAGCAACATATAAAAATCTTATGCAACTGCTTGAAAAGCATTGTATATAACTAGAAGTGGCAAAGTGCAAAGCCCAGAGTCAGTGCTGTGCTAATGGCAGATTCACTCTGAAACCTGTGGGTGGCTTGAAGAACTGCTGAACTATTCCCTTACTAAATCAAATAGACACATATGTCAGACGATAATAAGTGCTACAAAGAAAGCAAAGCAGAGGGGAGAGAGATAGGGAGTACCAGTGGTGGTGGTGGTGGTGGTGGTGGTGGGGTGTTGGTTTTTAATAAAATGTTCAGCAAAGCCTCCCTAGACTGTGACATTTCAGCAGGACCTGACAAGGGTGGGGGTGGGGGGGACAGAGTGAGAGACGGAGGGAGCACTATGTGTGAAAGGCTCAGGAGTGACCGTCAGAAAAAAAGGCATTTCTCTGGCACATTGTAAAGGAGGCTTAAAGGTTCCATAAGATGGGATTGTGGGATAAATCTGTTATGTTCAACGTGCTTAGCCACCTTCTAATTGCCCTGGAGGATACTCCTTTCACCAAGACATTAAAAAATGTTCAGTGACGAGCACTAGCACTGTTGGAGAGTTCTGTGTTGGCTGTTTTCTGTAGGCTGAAGATGACAACAAGGATGATGTGGTGGAATTAGGTCCCCTGACCTCAACGGAAACAACGGCACCCTGGAGTGGTAAAAGCCAGATGGTAGGGCTTAACTCTTGGAGATAAGCTAGGCACAATAACCAACAGTAAGCCACAGGGATCCAAAGATATCATATTTTTTTTTACTTTCAGGAATGTATGGTAATGGTTAATGAATCACGAGATCTATAGGAAATAGAGATGACCAGCCTATTCTATTTAAGTGTAGAAGTGGTGGATTTAAGTCTTCTCCAGGTGGAGTGTCATGTGGTAGGGATTGTGGCCTCTTACCCAATTCCTAAACCAAAACCAGTTCACAAAGCCAAAGCCAGAACCTCTTAATTGAGGGGAAGGTCAGACCCCTTTGAGGAGAAATCCTGAAATGCCACCAACATGTGTATATAGTAAAACTTCCTCTAAGCCTTCCCTAGAGGTACCAGACCCATTTACAATAACAACTGTACTTGGAAAGGGTAATAATACATAGAATTTCCAGGTCTTGTTAGATGCTGGCTCTTAATTGACACTCATCTCTGGAGTTCCAACAAGTCCATTGTAGTCTACTGAGTAGAGATTTATGGAAATCAGGTGACAAATAAAGTTTTGGCCTAGGTTCCACCTTACAATGGGCCCGGTAAAACCACAGACCTACCTTTAGCTATTTCCAGGGTCTCAGAATGTATAATGAAACACATGCACTTAGTAATGGGCAGAATCCCCACATCAGTTCCATGACTCATAGAGCTCAGACTATTATGGATAGTTTGAAGGACCAGGTAGAAGCCACTAGAATCATACCCCCCAACCCCACACCAAAGAAATCTTTCAGGGGAAACTGCAGAGATTACTGCCACCATCAAAAACTTGATTCTTATCACATTCCAATATAACCTGCCTGTTCTGAAAAGCCAGATGGATTGTGGAGAATGACTGTAGATTATTACAAATATAATCAGGTGGTGATGTCAATCATAGCTGTAGTTACAGCTATGGTATCCTTACTTGAGCAAATCAACACAGCTCCTGGTATCTAATGTACATCTCTCAGCCTAGAAATTTTTTTAAAATCTCTATTAATAAATATAATTAGAATCAGTTAGCTTTAATGTGGCTAGAATACAGTATACTTTTACTGCATTGCCTCATAGCTAAGTCAACTCTGCTCTATTAAAAGAAGGACCTGGGTTTTCTTGATATTCCACAGAATATCACATTGGTCCATTACATTGATTATACAATGCTAACTGGACTTATTAAGCAGGAAGCAGCAAACACTCTTGGTGCTACCTACATGCAGAAGGTAGGCAATAAGTCCTGGGAAAGTTCAAGGACCTGCCACACCTGTGTAATGTTTATACAATGGTCTGGAACATGTCAGGATATCTTCTCTAAAGTGAGAGGCAAGTTGTTTCATCAAACTGCCTAACACAAAGAAAAAAAATCACAATAATCATGGCCTCTTTGAATGTATATTACATTTGCTCTGCTCTAATCATTTACCTCAGTTTTGAGTGGACATCAAAGCAAGAAATGGTTCTGGAGCTGGCCCAGGCCACTGTAAGCTGTCCCGACAGTATAACCTAGAACCAATGCAAGTGCTTTAGGCAGAGAGAGATTCTAAATGCAGCCTTTCATGAGCCCCAGTGGGAAAATCACAAAGCTAACCTCTTTGGAGTAAGGCTATGCCTTCTTTTTCCTGCACCACAGGACACCAAGTAACTATGTACCCATGATGTGATGGCTATTATCTGGACCACAGAACATAAAACTGGACATGATGAGCAGCTTTCCATTGTAAAATCAAAATGACAAATGTGAGACCAGATCAAGCTGGTCCAGAAGGCCCATGTAAACCACATAAGCAGGTGGCTCAGACTCCCTGGAATCTTTTTCCACTTTTTCGTGGCCTCCCCCTCAATCTACATACAGCTCCATGGAGAACTGACAGTTAAGAGGGAAAAGTACAGGCTTGGTTTACAGATGAATATGTAAGATAAGCCAGCACTAGCCAGAAGTGGATAACTACATAATTATAGTGCTACTCTGAAGTACCCTGAAAGACATTAGGACAGTCCTCCAAAATAGGATGCAAATGGTACATCTGGATACATACTTCATGTGCAAGGCAAGATGTAACTCATAGATAGTGGCCGATGGGTGGTGCGCTTGCAGACTTAGAAAAAATAAGACTGGAAGATTGGTGACAAAGAAATATGCAAATGGACCTCTCAGGATGTATTGTACATACTATGTGAAGGTATTTTTTTTTTTTCCATTTTTCTGAAGCTGGAAACAGGGAGAGACAGCCAGACAGACTCCCGCATGCGCCCGACCGGGATCCACCCGGCACGCCCACCAGGGGCGACGCTCTGCCCACCAGGGGGCGATGCTCTGCCCATCCTGGGGGTCGCCATGTTGCGACCAGAGCCACTCTAGCGCCTGGGGCAGAGGCCACAGAGCCATCCCCAGCGCCCGGGCCATCTTTGCTCCAACGGAGCCTCGGCTGCGGGAGGGGAAGAGAGAGACAGAGAGGGAAGGCGCAGCGGAGGGGTGGAGAAGCAAATGGGCGCTTCTCCTGTGTGCCCTGGCCGGAATCGAACCCGGGTCCTCCGCACGCTAGGCCGACGCTCTACCGCTGAGCCAACCGGCCAGGGCCGGTATTTTTGTCCTATATAAAGACCTACAAGGGGGCATTCACTGTGGAAGAGGCTCTCAAAAATCACATGGGCAAGATGCTCTGTTTATTGGCCATCAATCACCCTTTTCTGAGTCATTCCAATAATTGTTATGGATTTGGCCAGGTTTCAGGGATGGAGGTTATGCATGGACGTGACAGGCTAAAGCTCTCCTCATCAAGACAACCTAGCTACCCAAAAGTAGATGCCCAGCCGCCAAAAGTAGAGGTTAATGTTCTATCCCTAGCATAGTGCCATTTTCTAGGGGAAAAGGCCAGTTACCTGGTGCCAGGCTGATTATCCTGGACCCCGCCCTTGTGAATGGTGCAATGCTTTGTCTTCAGATTCTGGGTGCAGAGTGCCTTCCCTGCTGCAGCCCTCCTGCCAGTAGCATCATTAGTGAGCTTAGAGAATGCCTTATCTATTTTCTCGGCATCTCACAGACAACCTTACACAAACTACCCGAGAATTTAAAAAACAATACTTTCAAACTCCTTTTATAAATCTAGCAAAATCTCAGTGTCAAAATATGACAGAAAGAAAATGAGAAAAGATGATTCTGCTAAATTCTACTCATTGAGATGGAAGCAAAACTCCTAAATAAAACATTAACAAATCAAACCCAGCAATGTATATAAAAGATCATATATTATGGCCAAATTGGATTTATTTCAGGAATTCAAGGTTGTTTTATTATTTGGAAATCAACTAATTTTACAAAATTAACATCTCAAAGGAAAAAAACTTATAACCATTAATATTGATGCTAAAAATGGAGAAATTTAACATACCATTATTTTCCCACGTATAAGATTCTCCCATGTATAAGACACACTTTAATTTAGGGGCCCAAAATTTGAAAAAAAAATGTATTTCATAAAGTTATTGAACTCAAGTTTTATTCATCATAAAATTCATACAACTCCTTAAGCAGGAAATGCAAGTAAAAATCTGCAACCACTGTATAAGACGCACCCAGTTTTCAGACCCCAAATTTTTCATAAAAGGGTACACCTTATACATGGGAAAATACAGTATATTCATGATAAAAGTGTCAAACTAGAAGTGGAGATCTGCAGAAATGCATACAATAAACTGATTTTAATGGCAAATGGTGAAGTCATTATCTTCAAGATATGAACTAAGCCTAGGAAGCCCATGATCACACTTTCATTCATCACTCTCTAAGTGATTCTACCTACATGCTGAGTTAAGAAAACAACTATATGGTTTACAAAGAAACAAATCTGCCATCATTCACAGATGATATGATTTTCAACATAAGAAACCTAGCAGAATCTACAGATAAATTAGGAAAATTGGTAAGAGTTAATTAAACAAGGTTGCTAGTCATAAAATCAATACACAAAAGTTAATTATACTCATTTTTACCATTGACAGTCAGAAAATACAATTTATAAAGCTATATCTTTTATAGTATATAGTAGCCAACAAAAATACATAATACCTAAGACTTAGTCTAACAAAAGATATACAAGACCCATATGGAGAAAACAATAAAATATAATACATTAAATGAGACTTAAATGGATAGAATAATTTGACATTGTAAAAATGTCACTTCTTCAAATTGAGTTTTAAAGATTGATAGTGCCAATCAAAACTATAACAGGTACTTTTCAAACAGAAATTTGACAAACTTTTTGTAGAAAAGCAAAAAATAAAAAATAGAACAGTCCTGATAAAGAAAAAGTCATCAAGAATTATTATCATACAAAGGTAGAGTAATTAAAGCTATTTGTTGGTGCAAGGATAAGCAAATAACTTATAGAACAGAACAGAGAGCCCAGAAACACATCCATGCATATGTGTAAATGTGCTTTGGGATACAGATGGCATTATAGTTCAGTGAGGAAAAAACAGACTTTTCAATAAAATGATGCTGGGACAGCTGGATATCCATTTAGAAGTAAAATTAGACTTCTGCTTTCACCATATACAAAGTCAATTCCAGAGGCATTACAATTTTAACTGTGGAAAGCAAAACTATAAAAATTTTAACTCATGTAGAAAGTACCTTAATGGTCTTCAGGCAAGAATTTTAAAAAACAAGATAGAAAAAGTACAAACCATAAGAATAAAATCCTTCCTCATTAAAACTGAGAACTTCTGTTATTCAAAAGACTTGACAAAGTGAAGAGACAAGTCATAAACTGGAAAAAAATATTTTAAAAATGAACTGTTAGCCAGAATAATCAATTTCTACAAATCAATTAAGAATAAGACAGACAACCAAATAGAAAAGTGGCCAAAGATATGAACAGCCATTTCAGAGGTGAGAAAATATGAATGAGTCATACACATCTGAAAATATGCTCAATTTCATTACTAAAAAATACATTTTAGCCTGACCAGGTGGTGGTACAGTGGATAGAGCATTGGACTGAGATGCAGAAAACCCAAGTTTGAAACCCTGAGGTCGTCAGCTTGAGCATGGGCTCATCTGGCTTGAGCACAGGCTCACCAGCTTGAGTGCGGAGTTGCTGGCTTGAGTCCATAGGTTGCTGGCTTTAGCAAAGGGTTACTTGCTGTGCTGTAGCCCCTGGGGTCAAGGCACATATAAGAAAGCAGTCAATGAACAACTAAAGGAGCTTCAATGAAGGATTGATGCTTCTTATCTCTCTCCATTCCTGCCCGTCTGTCCCTGTCTCTCTCTCTGACTCTCTTTCTGTTTCTCTCTCTCTCTCTCTCTCTCTCTCTCTCTCTCTCTCTCACACACACACACACACACACAATACATTTTAAAACAAATGAGATACCAATCCTCATCCAACAGATTAGTAATTTTTTCCCCAAAAAATGACAATATAAAGGGTTGATGAGAATGTGGAGCAACTAGAACTTTGGAAAACAATTTGGCATTATTGAGTAAATTTAAAGATGTTCATATTGAACCATCAGCAATTTTACTCTGAAATATATGTCCTAGAGAAACATTTGCCCATGAGAACCAGAAATCTCATACAAGTATGTTCATAAAAAACATTTGTTTTGTGTGACAGAGACAGAGAGAGGGACAGACGGGGACAGACAGGAAGGGAGAGATGAGAAGTATCAATTCTTCATTGTGGCTCTTTGTTGCAGCTCCTTAGTTGTTCATTGATTGCTTTCTTATATGTGCTTTTACCTGGGGGGTGTCAGGGGGTGGCTACAGCAGAGCGAGTGACCCCTTGCTCAAGCCAGCAACCTTGGGCTTCAAGCCAGCAACCTTTGGGCTCAAGCCAAGGACTATGGAGTCATGTCTTTGATCCTACACTCAAGCCAGATGAGCCAGCACTCAAGCTGGCAACCTTGGGGTTTTGAACCTGGGTTTTCTGCATTCCAGCTTGATGCTCTATCCACTGTGCCACCACCTGGTCAGGCTATAAAACATTGTTTACAATACAAAAAACTTGAGACACCAGGCTGATGATAGTGCTCTAGAGTAGTATAAATGAATACATTCTAATACATGTACACAATGAAATACTACATGGCCATGAAAACAAGAACCATGTACACACATAAATGAATCTTAAGAACATATTACACGGGGACCTGAAGATGGCAGCAGAGTAGGTGGACGCACAGACACCCAGCTCTCACCACCAAACTGGAATACAAATCAATTTAGGAAAAATCAGCGTGAAAAACCAACTCTGGACTACAAGAACAGCTCTCAAAAACCAAGGAGCAAAGAAGAAGCCACAACAAACCTGGTAGGGAACACCTGAATCTCCCCTGCTTACAGGAACGAAGGGGGAAGGGTAAGGCTGAAAGCCCAGAGGGGATCTCATCCCAGGGAAAAGAGTAGAAAATACTGCTCACAGCCACTTGCCTGGTGACCAGGGAATGAGATGTGTTGAAAAGACCAGCTTATCTCCCAAGTGGAAAGGAAGGGACAGACCATAAGGGGCTAAGGAATGCAGGAGATGACCTTAAAAAAAGGTGACTCGCGGCCCTGGCCGGTTGGCTCAGTGGTGGAGCGTCAGCCTGGCGTGTGGGGGACCCAGGTTCGATTCCCAGCCAGGGTACATAGGAGAAGCGCCCATTTGCTTCTCCACCCCCGTCCCCTCCTTCCTCTCTGTCTCTCTCTTCCCCTCCCGCAGCCAAGGCTCCATTGGAGCAAAGATGGCCCGGGCGCTGGGGATGGCTCCTTGGCCTCTGCCCCAGGAACTAGAGTGGCTCTGGTCGCGGCAGAGTGACATGCCAGAGGGGCAGAGCATCGCCCCCTGGTGGGCAGAGCGTGGCCCCTGGTGGGCATGCCGGGTGGATCCCGGTCAGGCGCATGTGGGAGTCTGTCTGACTGTCTCTCCCCGTTTCCAGCTTCAGAAAAAAAAAAAAAAAAAGCTGACTCATCTGTGCTGGAGGTGGCCATAGCTGGGGGAGGGACTGATCCTTCCCCACAAAACAGTACTGAATTGCTTCCGGATCAGAGATCTCCAGACATCTCTTCAGCTCCAGTCAGCGCAACAAGACACAGCTGAAAACAAGAAGTGGGAAGGAGGGGCAGTAACTCAGGTATCCATGGAGATCTGAGATACATCTCCCCCTACTGAATTTGAGAAAACACCCTGCCCACAGAGAGATTAGTTGGTGGAAGAGGCCTTCAGAGTCTCAGGTTACACCCACCACATTCCTGGATACAGTATCAAGGAAGACCCCTGCTGAGATCAGTAAACAAGACTATCACCTGTTAAGAAAACAAACAAATCAAGACTTCAAAGCTGCCCAAATCCGAAAGTGGATTACAAATAATAGCTGATACCAACCCAAGAAGACCTAGAAATAAAACAACTGAAAACTGGAGGCAGACAACACCAAGCCTAGACTCAACCAACTCTACAAACAAAACACAGACAATGAGAAGAAAAAAAAGTGCAATCCAAATGAAACCTTCAGGAGATGAACTGAGTGATATGGAAATAATCAAACTTCCAGATGCGGAGTTCAAAATAATGATTGTAAGCATGCTTAGGGATCTTAGAACAACAATGGATGGTCATTATGAACACCTAAATAAAGAAATAGCAAGTATAAAAAAGAATAAGTCAGAGTTGACAAATACAATATCAGAAATAAAGACCACAATGGAAGGAATTAAAAACAGTATAGATAGAGCTGAGAATTGAATCAGCGAGTTGAAGGACAACTGGAATGAAGGCATGAAAGCAGAGAAGAAAAAAGAAAAGAGTTCAAAAAAGTCTGAGGAAACTCTTAGAGAGCTCTGTGACAACATGAAGAGAAATAACATCTGCATCATAGGGGTTCCTGAAGAAGAAGAAAAAAAACAAGGGATAGAGACTTTGTTCAGCCTGACCAGGTGGTGGCACAGTGGATAGAGCGTCAGACTGGGATGCGGAAGGACCCAGGTTCGAGACCCCAAGGTCACCAGCTTGAGCATGGGCTCATCTGGTTTGAGCAAAGCTCACCAGCTTGGACCTAAGGTCACTGGCTTGAGCGGGGGGGGAGGGGGTTAATCAGTCTGCTGAAGGCCTGCGGTCATGGCACATATGAGAGAGCAATCAATGAACAACTAGGGTGTCGCAACAAAAAACTGATGATTGATGCTTCTCATCTCTCTCCGTTCCTGTCTGTCTGTCTCTATCTATCCCTCTATCTGACTCTCTTTCTGTCCCTGTAAAAAAAAAAAAAAGAGAGACTTTGTTCAATCATATTATAGCTGAAAACTTCCCTAAATTAATGCAGGAGAAACTCTCACAAGTTCAAGAAGCACAGATAACTCCATTAAAGAGAAACCCAAAGAAACCTACACCAAGACACATCATAATTAAAATACCAAAGCTAAGCGATAAAGAGAAAATATTAAAAGCTGCAAGAGAAAGAAAGATACCACCTACAAAGGAGCCCCCATAAGGATGACATCTGACTTCTCAACAGAAACACTTGAGGCCAGAAGGGAATGGCAAGAAATATTCAAAGTAATGCAAAACAAGAACCTACAACCAAGACTACTTTATCCAGCAAGGCTATCGTTTAAAATCGAAGGAGACATAAAAAGCTTCCCAGACAAAAAACAACTCAAGAATTCATTACAACCAAACCAATGCTGCAGGAAATGTTAAGGGGCCTGTTGTAAACAGATCAAAGTGGGAAAAAATATAGCAAAAAAGAAATACAGCTTTAAAGAATAAAATGGCAATAAACAACTACATATCAATAATAACCTTAAGTGTAAATGGATTAAATGATCCAATCAAAAGACATAGGGTAGCTGCATGGATAAGAAAACAGGACCCGTACATATGCTGTCTAAAAGAGACACACCTTAAAACAAAAGATGCACAATGACTGAAGGTAAAAGGATGGAAAAAAACATTTCATGCAAATGGAAATGAAAAAAAAGCTGGGGTAGCAATACTTATATCAGACAAATTGGACTTTAAAACAAAGGATATAGTAAGAGATAAAGAAGGCCACTACATAATAATAAAGGGAGTAATCCAACAGGAAGATATAACTATTATAAATATCTATGCACCTAATATAGGAGCACCTAAATATATAAAGCAGACTTTGATGGATTTAAAGGGTGAGATTAACAGCAATACTATAATAATAGAGGATTCCAATACCCCACTAACATCACTAGATAGATCCTCAAGAAAGAAAATTAACAAAGAAACAGCAGACTTATTGGACACACTAGATCAACTCGATTTAATAGATATCTTCAGAACCTTTCACCCTAAAGCTGCAGAATATACATTCTTTTCAAGTGCTCATGGTACATACTCTAGGATAGACCACATGTTAGGGCACTAAAGTGGTCTCAACAAATTTAAGAAGATTGAAATCATATCAAGTACTTTTTTCTGATCACAATGGAATGAAACTAGAAATCAACCACAACAGAAAAGCTCAAAAATTCTCAAACACATGAAAACTAAATAGCAGGTTGTTAAATAACAAATGGATTAAGACTGAGATCAAAGAAGAAATAAAAAAATTCCTAGAAACTAATGATAATGAGCATACAACAACTCAAAATATATGGGACACAGCAAAAGCAGTACTGAGAGGGAAGTTCATAGCACTACAGGTACACTTTAAGAAGCTAGAAAAACCTCAAATAAACAACTTAACCCTGCATCTAAAAGAACTAGAAAAAGAACAGCAAGTAAAGCCCAAATGTAGTAGAAGGAAAGAAATAATAAAGATCAGAGCAGAAATAAATGACATAGACACTAAAGAAACAATACAGAGGATCAATGAAACTAGGAGCTAGTTCTTTGAAAAGGTAAACAAGATTGATGAACCTTTAACTAGAATCACCAAGAAAAAGAGAGAGAGGACTCAAATAAATAAAATTAGAAATAAGAGGGGAGAAATAACTGACACAACAGAAATACAAAATATTGTAAGAAAATACTATGAAGAACTGTATGCCAAAAAACTAAACAACCTAGATGAAATGGACAAATTCCTTGAAACATACAATCTTCCAAAAATCAATCTGGAAGAATCAGAAAACCTAAACAGACCGATTACACCAAATGAGATCGAAACAGTTATCAAAAAACTCCCAACAAAGAAAAGTCTGGGGCCTGATGGCTTCACAACTGAATTCTACCAAATATTCAAAGAAGAACTAACTCCTATCCTTCTCAAGGTATTTCAAAAAATTCAAGAGGAAGGAAGACTTCCAAGCTCCTTTTATGAGGCGAGTATAATTCTGATTCCAAAACCAGGCAAAGACAACACAAAGAAAGAAAATTATAGGCCAGTATCTCTGATGAATATAGATGCTAAAATCCTCAACAAAATATTAGCAAACTGGATCCAACAATATATGGAAAAAATCATACACCATGATCAAGTGGGATTTATTCTGGGGAGGCAAGGCTGGTACAATATTTGTAAATCAATCAATGTGATTCATCACATAAACAAAAAGAAGGAGAAAAACCATATGATAATTTTAATAGATGCAGAAAAAGCATTTGATAAAATCCAGCACTCATTCATGATCAAAACTCTCAGCAAAGTGGGAATACAGGGAACATACCTCAACATGATAAAAGCCATCTATGACAAACCCACAGCCAACATCATACTCAATGGGCAAAAATTAAAAGCAATACCCTTAAGATCAGGAACAAGGCAGGGGTGTCCCCTTTCACCACTCTTATTTAACATAGTTCTGGAAGTCCTAGCCATAGCAATCAGACAAGAAGAAATAAAAGGCATTCATGTTGGAAAAGAAGAAGTAAAACTTTCATTATTTGCAGATGATATGATATTGTATATAGAAAATCCTAAAGTCTCAGTCAAAAAACTACTGGACTTGATAAATGAATTCAGCAAAGTGGCAGGATATAAAATCAATACGCAGAAATCAGAGGCATTTTTATACGCCAACAATGAACAGTCAGAAAGAGAAATTAAGGAAACAATCCCCTTCACTATTACAACCAAAAAAATAAAGTACCTAGGAGTAAACTTAACCAAGGAGACTAAAGACTTGTACTCGGAAAATTACAAAGCATTGATAAAAGAAATCAAGGAAGATACAAACAAGTGGAAGCATATACCGTGCTCATGGTTAGGAAGAATAAACATCATTAAAATGTCTATATTACCCAAAGCAATCTATAAATTTAATGCAATACCAATTAAAATACCAATGACATACTTCAAAGATATAGATCACACATTCCAAAAATTTATATGGAACCAAAAAAGAACATGAATAGCCTCAGCAATCTTAAAAAAGAAGAATAAAGTGGGAGGTATCACACTTCCTGATATCAAGTTATACTACAAGGCCATTGTACTCAAAACAGCCTGGTACTGGCATAAGAACAGGCATATAGATCAATGGAACAGAACAGAGAACCCAGAAATAAACCCACAGCTCTATGGACAACTGATATTTGACAAAGGAGGTAAGGAAATACAATGGAGTAAAGACAGCCTCTTCAACAAATGGTGTTGGGAAAATTGGACAGCTACCTGCAAAAAAATGAAACTAGATCACCAGCTTACACCACTCACAAAAATAAACTCAAAATGGATAAGAGACTTAAATGTAGGCCGTGAAACCATAAGCATCTTAGAAGAAAACATAGGCAGTAAACTCTCCGACATCTCTCGGAGCAATATATTTGCTGATTTATCTCCACGGGGACTTGAAATAAAAGACAGGATAAACAAATGCGACTATATCAAACTAAAAAGCTTTTGCACAGCTAAAGACAATAAGAACAGAATACAAAGACAAACTACACAATGGGAGAACATATTTGACAATATGTCTGATAAGGGTTTAATAACCAAAATTTATAAAGAACTTGTAAATCTCAACATCAGGAAGACAAACAATCCAATCAAAAAATGGGAAAAAGAAATGAATAGACACTTCTCCAAAAAGGACACATAGATGGCCAATAGGCATATGAAAAAATGCTCAACATCACTAATCATTAGAGAAATGCAAATTAAAACCACAATGAGATATCAACAAAACAACACAGAATAAGTACTGGCAAGGATGTGGAGAAAAGGGAACCCTCCTGCACCGCTGGTGGGAATGCAGACTGGTGCAGCCACTGTGGAAAACAGTATGGAGATTCCTCAAAAAATTGAAAATCGAACTGCCTTTTGACCCAGGTATCCCACTTTTAGGAATATACCCCAAGAACACCATAGAATGGCTCCAAAAGGAGAAATGCACCCCCATGTTTGTGGTAGCGTTGTTCACAATAACAAAGATCTGGAAACAGCCCAAGTGTCCGTCAGAGGATGAGTGGATTAAAAGCTTTGGTACATATATACTAGGGAATACTACTCAGCCATAAGAAATGATGACATCGGATCATTTACATTAACATGGATGGACCTTGAGTGAAATAAGTAAATCAGAAAAAACTAAGAACTAAGCCCTGGCCGGTTGGCTCAGCGGTAGAGCGTCGGCCTAGCGTGCGGAGGACCCGGGTTCGATTCCCGGCCAGGGCATACAGGAGAAGCGCCCATTTGCTTCTCCACCCCTCCGCCGTGCCTTCCTCTCTGTCTCTCTCTTCCCCTCCCGCAGCTAAGGCTCCATTGGAGCAAAAATGGCCCGGGCGCTGGGGATGGCTCTGTGGCCTCTGCCTCAGGCGCTAGAGTGGCTCTGGTCGCAACATGGCGACGCCCAGGATGGGCAGAGCATCGCCCCCTGGTGGGCAGAGCGTCGCCCCATGGTGGGCGTGCCGGGTGGATCCCGGTCAGGCGCATGCGGGAGTCTGTCTGACTGTCTCTCCCCGTTTCCAGCTTCAGAAAAAAAAAACAAAAAAATACAACTAAGAACTATATGAATCCATACATATATGGGACATAAAAATGAGACTCAGAGACATGAACAAGAATGTGATGGCAATGGGGTTGGGGAGTTGGGGGGGAGGGGGCGAGGAAAGAGAGAGGGGGTGGGGGAGGGGAGGGGCACAAAGAAAACCAGATAGAAGGTGAGAGAAGACAATTTGACTTTGGGGGAGGGGTATACAGCACAATCAAATGTCAAAATAATCTGGAGATGTTTTCTCTCAACATATGTACCCTGATTTATCAATGTCACTGCATTAAAGTTAATAATAATAATAATAAAGAACATATTACTGAGTGATAAGAAGTTAAAGAAAAATATATTCCAAATGACTATATTTAGATAATGTTTAAAAGCCTGTAAAATTAATCTATTGTTCACAATATAAACATATATAGTAAAACTATAAAGAAAAGCAAGGAATGATGAGCACAAAATTCAAGAGAGTGGTCAGTCAGAGTGAAATGTAAGGAATGGGCTCAGTGAAGCAATGATGGAGTACTGGTGAGGGTGTGAGTACCCACATCCAGCACAGGCAGGAGGGTAAACAGCGACCACTATGAGCCTAAGAAGGGGAAAGGCAGGAGAAAAAGGAGAACTGGGGATGCTGTACCAGAATTACTTTCCTACTTTATTTTTGCCTTGGGCTGAAGTTGCCAAAATTATAACATGGAAATTAGAACCATCTGTTGACAGGATAAGTTAGTAAGCTGGACAGAATCTACCAAAAGAAATTCAGAGTAATGTATTTTAGAATCTGCTTCAAATTGTGGAAAAAATATAAATAAAAAGCCTACTTTATTTGAGAGAGGAAAAAGCTGTCATTTAATCATTATCTATAATGGTAAATACATGGGAATAATTTAAGTAACCATTAACATAATACTGGTTAAATAAAGTAGGAAACACTCATACTATGGCATATTATTTTAAAGTTACAAAAATTAAATAGACCAGGAACAGAAAAATGGAACAATGGAACAGGATGGAGTTGGTAAACAGATACTATTTAGTATAGGTTAAAGAGTCATTTCAAAACAGAAAAGTGAACTAGTGAATAAATGTTTTTGAGACAACTGGATGCCCACTGCCCTATCTAAAAACACTCACAAATACTTTAAATTCAGATGAGTTAAAAAACTAAAACAATTAAAATTAAATATGGGTGAGTATGCACTCTGACCTGGTGTAGAAAAAGGCTCCCTAAAAACACAGAAACAAAAGCTCAGAAGACAAAGAGGAATAAATATGGCTATATGAAACACAAAACTTCTATAAAGACACCAACAAAACAATAAACCTTTTATAGAGAAAGTTTAAAGAAAATTCACAGCTTGTAAGATGGTATTTGCAACATAAATAACAGAAAGGGTTAGTAATACCTATACAAAAATGCTACGAAATCAATTTAAATGAACACCAACAATCCAAAAGAAAAAAAATGTTAAAAAAAATAGGCAATCCACAGAGAAATAGAAATATACAATGAATACATGGAAATACATATGCAATTATACCTATTATGCAATGCAACCTTTATCTAAGTGATAAAAACATAAGACTTAAAAATATCAAGTGCTGGTGAGTAGTACTGGTATGTATGTAGTACTCTTATATTCTGCAATGCAAGGCAGTATAAACTGATATTGAGGGGCTATTTAGCAGTATTAACTAAAATGAACATAGGCATCCATTATGATCCAGGGATTCCATATCTAGGAATCTACCCCAAAGAAACACTCACATATGTGTACAAAGCTATTCACTGAAACATTATTTGTACTAGTGAAAAATATAAAACACCAAAATGTTTATCAGCAGTGAAATAAAATAGTCAATGCAAGAGTTAAAAAATATATAGTAACTCTCTAAATATTGACATACTTTGAAGAATTGCCAAGTGATATTTTTTAAAAAGTTTCAGAAAAATACAGAACAATATTCTAAAACAAAATAAAGTTAATTCACCCTGGCTGGTTGGCTCAGTGGTAAGTGTTGGCCTGGCGTGCAAGGGGTCCCAGGTTCGATTCCCGGCCAGGGCACACAGGAGAGGCGCCCATCTGCTTCTCCACCCCTCTCCTTCTCCTTCCTCTCTGTCTCTCTCTTCCCCTCCCGCAGGCAAGGCTCCATTGGAGCAAGGATGGCCCAGGCGCTGGGGATGGCTCCTTGGCCTCTGCCCCAGGTGCTAGAGTGGCTCTGGTCCTGGCAGAGCGACGCCCCGGAGGGGCAGATCATCGCCCCCTGGTGGGCAGAGCGTCGCCCCTGGTGGGCGTGCCGGGTGGATCCCGGTCGGGCGCATGCGGGAGTCTGTCTGACTGTCTCTCTCCGTTTCCAGCTTCAGAAAAATACAAAAAAAAAAAAAAAAAAAGAGTTAATGTGCTTATTACTTATATAATTTAAAAATAAGTAAAACTTATAAAATAATTATACAAAATTATAAGTTCTGTAGTAGGGATAGGGCAAAGTCCTGTGGGAACACAGTGAAAAAGAAATTAGTGTGTAGAAAGATTTCATAGCAGCGGTGACATTTGAGCTGGGCCTTGCTGTTTGACTAGGATGTTGTCAAGCATCCATAAGTTGGTGGAGGACTGTGGCAGACTGTATTTTCCAAAGATGACTGTACTAACACACATCCTACCCATGTGCTTTTCTTTCAATAAGATATTGACACTTGTCTGTGGAGACATGGGAGTCCATGTCTCCTCCCCTGAACTTGAACAAGACTTTGTTACTGAACTGAGTGGGGAGGAAGTATCACAGCATGACTTTCCAGATTCATGACTATTCAGCTTCTGCAGGATCCTTTTTTCCACAGGATGCTCACCCTTGGGACCCACCCACCATGCTGTGTGCTGTGAGGAAGCCCAAACTAGCCCACATGGAAAGATCATGTGAAGAGGCCCATGTGGAAAGAAACTGTAGCCCTTAGCCGATAGGGCACCACAACTCCCAGATCCATGAGTGAAGAGGCCTTCAGGTGATTCAGTCCCCAGTCCTGTCATCTCGGGCTGAGACCCAAACATATGCCATGGAGCAGAGATAAGTCATCTCCAGTGTGCCCTATCCTAATTCCTGACCCAGAGAATCCATGAGCAGAATAAATGCTATTTTATACCACAAAGTTTTAGAGTGATGTGTTTGTTACACAGCTGGAGTAACCAGAACAAAAACATTCTAAGGAGAAGAAACTACACAAATAATAGAATGTCACAGAGCACTGTAAGTATTGCCAGTTATTGGGTTGATGAGGCCAAAAAGGTTGGCTGGGACCAGACTATGAAAAGTCTTATATGACAGTGGAAAAAAAAATTAGACAACCTGCAGTGGAGAACCATTACAAATTTTTAAGCTGGGAAGTGCAATGTTATGATCTGCATTTGAGGATTGCTCTCTGAAATCAGTGTAAAGGAAAGATTGGAGAAAAGACAGACATACAAATAGAAAAAGCTCCTCCAATTAAAATGAATCCTACCCAAGTTTTATGGTGGAATCATCCCTCCTGCTACATGTTTTGCGATTTTTTCCTCTTAAGGGTTGCTACTGAATTTTATTTGTATTGAAATATTGGCAGAAGGAAACATGTCCACATAACCTGCACACAGATATTTACAGCAGCTTTATTTATATTTGCCAAAACTTGGACACAGTCAAGATGTTCTTCAGCAGGTAAATGATTAATACCTTAGTAAATATATCCTATTTAGCACTAAAAAGAAATGGGCTATCAAGCCATGAAAAGACACAGAGGAATCTTAATACATACCACTAAGTGAAAGAAGCCAGTCTGAAAAGGCTGCCAACTATATTACTTGTTGGAAAAGACAAAAGTATGCAGACAGTTGAAATATTGCCTGGTGCCAGGGGTAGAGGGAATGGAGAAATGAATAGCAAAGCATAGATTTTAGGATATTGAAACTTCTCTATCTGATACTATAATGGTGGATACATGTCGTTACACATTTGTCAAAACCCATAGAATGTACGATATCAAGATGACCCCTAATATAAACTATGGACTGGGTGACAATGAAGTGTTAATGTAGGTTCAGTGACTCTGGTGTGGGATGTTAAAAGTGAGGGAAACTGTGCTTGTTTGGAGGCCGGAGGTATATGAAAAATCTCTGTATCTTCTGCTCAGTTTTGCTGTGAACCTAAAACTGCTCTCAAAAATAAAGTATATTAGGATGACGTCAGAGTAATGGCGGGGTAGGAAGCGATACTGATAAATCTCCCCCAAAACTCAACAAGATCTTCAACCAGAAACAGAAAAACCTATACTTGGAGCCTCCAGATGCTTCGCAATACACCCGAAGGTATGGTCGAGTGAAAAATTGGCTAAATATATAACCAAACCCCGAAGGAATTAGGGAGTAAGAAATGCTCCGCCTTCCTCACTAACCTAAACAGGGCGGCTTTCTCTGGTAACTGTGAATATTGAAACTGAGGCGGGCAAAGGGGGTGAATACATTCAGGCCGTGGCACAAATGGCCGAACCAGGCTGTGGCACGAAGATCCAAGCCAAGGAAAAACTGATCCTGTGGCAACCCGGGCAATACAAGCTAACTCTCGCGCCAAACCCAAACAAAGAAAGACAAGCGGGGCAGCCATTTTACCCGATCTCCTGGTCGGTGCGCAGTTAGTGGGCGAGAGATTTCTTCCTAAGCCCCGGGAGTGGGTGCCCGTGTTACCCCACAGAGAGGCAGAGTCAGAGGCCTTTCTGTGGGCCAAAAGCAGAATCTCTGGGCAGTCCCAGCGCCCTGGGAAAGCCGCGCATGGGAAGGAGCGAGAACTAATTCCAACGGTGGAAATTTTCCGTGCTGGTGGGGGTTTCACTTAGAGGGAAACGCGGCCGGCCTCATATCCTGGTCTGCGCACGCAGATAGTGAGTGAGAGATTCCTCTGAGTACCTCGGCAGTGCGCGCCCGTGTTATCGCACAGAGGGGCAGAGTCAGGGGCCTTTGTGTGGGCCAAAGCGGAATCTCGGGCCACCCCACCGCCTTGCAAAAGCCGCGCACAGGGACGGAGCGAGAGCCAATTCCAACGCTGCAACTTTTCCATGCGGTTGGGGGTTTCACTCAGAGCGTGAGACTGCTGGCCGGATATCCTGGTCTGCGCACGCAGATAGTGAGCGAGAGTTTCCTCCAAGCGCCCCAGAAGTGGGCGCCCGCCTGTGTTACCGGACAGAGTGACAGAGCCAGAGGTCTTTGAGTGGGCAGGAAGCCCGCCTGATTATGCTAGCAGCTCTGACTGACTGAGCCTTACCCAGAGCCCTGTGCTGAGTGGAAATAGAGTGGGGAGTTGCCAGCTCTTTGAGCCTCTTACTATCCAGGCAGAGGCAGCAGCAACCCCATAGCTGGATTATCAGGCTACTAATTGAGGAAGGAAAGACAAGGAGAAAGGCTCCAGGAACACGGACTCTCTCACTGTCGGAGCCTATAAATGCTAATGAGCCTCGACTACCAACGAGACTAAAGCACAATACATGACATTGCCATAGAGACTTATCAACTGCAAACCTCTACCTGAGCATGCCAAAGGGGCAGAACCCAGGGTACAGAGTCACCGACCAGGAAGAGGGAGAGAAAAGAAAAAGCAAGAAGATAACCTCTCAAAATCAAGAATAATCTGCAGACTTTATAACCTATCCCATTTTATTATATTTGTTCGTCTGTTTCTCTTATCTTCATTCTTGATACTTTTTTTCCTCCTCTAATTTGGTCGATTAACTCTCTGCCGGTCTTACTCTCTCCTCTCCTTGAACTACACTACCCATAAGTGTTACATCTCCCATTATCTTTTCTCTCCTCTTCCTTTCTCTCTATGAGGGTTGGACTCCAAAACCCTTAACTCTCTCTCTCTCTCTCTCTCTCTCTCTCTCCTTTCTTTTTTCTTCTTTTAGTGGTTCCCTCTTTTTTTCTCTCTCTCTCTTTCTTTTCTCCCTCTATATTAGTTTCTTCCTTTCTCCTTTACATCTCCTCTCATTCAAACCTCAATAACAAACAAATTATCTTATCTGGGACTCAAACTTATGTTTGTGACATTTTGGGGGTTTTTTACTTCACCTTTTTAACTCACTAGCAGTGCTCCCATCTCTGGCTCTCCATTTTATCTAGTTCTTGTTCCACTAAATACAATAGTAATTTTAATTTGTCCCCCCATTTTTCTGTTTTCCTCTTATTCCTCTCATCATAACTCTTAGACAACCAACACCTAAAAGCAAATCATTTTATTCTTGACCCAAATTTTTTCCTTATTTGCTTTTTGTGGGTCCATACCCCCTTTTTTTTTCTTTTTTCTTTTTTTTTTTCTTTCTTTTTTTTGCCCCTTCATTACTTTTCCTCAATTCAGGCTCTCCATCACAGGCATTGTTTGTTATAATTCACAGTTCACCACAAGATTTTCTCAAGAAAGAGGGGAGAGGAGAGGTGAGGAAAAAAGGAGGGGGGAAATAATTTTCTTTTTTTTTAATTTTTATTTTATTTTATTTTTCTTTATTTCATTATTAATTTTTTAAAAAAAAACTCTTTTCAATTTTTTATTTTTTTATTTTTTTAACTTTTTATTCTTTATTAAATCTCATTAATACTATCAACAAAACCACCCTCAGATGCCATTAAGGAAGAGAAAATCAAATATTATGGATACAAAAGAAAGAGAGGTAACACAGCTAGATGAGGAAAAATCTATGGAGAAAAAATTTAATATATTGGAAACCTTGGAGCTAAATGACAGAGAATTCAAGATAGAAATCCTAAAAATCCTCCGAGATATACAAGAAAACACAGAAAGGCAATTTAGGGAGCTCAGAAAACAACTGAATGAACACAAAGAATATATGTCCAAGGAAATTGAAACTATAAAAACAAATCAAACAGAGATGAAAAACTCAATTCACGAGCTGAAAAATGAAGTAACAAGCTTAGCTAATAGAACAGGTCAGATAGAAGAGAGGATTAGTGAAATAGAAGACAAGCAACTTGAGGCACAACAGAGAGAAGAAGAAAGAGACTCAAAAATTTAAAAAAATGAGATAGCCCTACAAAAATTATCTGACTCCATCAAAAAGAATAACATAAGAATAATAGGTATATCAGAGGGAGAAGACAGAGAAAATGGAATGGAGAACATACTCAAATAATAGATGAGAACTTCCCAAGCCTGTGGAAAGAACTAAAGCCTCAAGTTCAAGAAGCAAACAGAACTCCGAGATTTCTTAACCCCAACAAACCTAATCCAAGGCATATCATAATGAAATTGACACAAACCAACAGCAAAGAAAAAATTCTCAAGGCAGCCAGGGAAAAGAAGAATACAACATATAAAGGAAGGCCCATTAGATTATCATCAGATTTCTCAACAGAAACTCTACAAGCTAGAAGAGAGTGGACCCCAATATTTAAAGTCCTGAAAGAGAGGAACTTTCAGCCACGAATACTATACCCATCAAAGCTATCCTTCAAATATGAAGGAGAAATAAAAACATTCACAGATACAGAAAAGATGAGGGAATTTATCATCAAAACCCCCCACTCCAGGAATTACTAAAGGGGGTTCTCCAATCAGATACAAAGAACAAAAAAAAAAAAACAGAGCCACAAGTAAAAGCTCCAAGAAGAACACAATAAAACCAAATTTAAACTGTGACAACAACAAAAAGAAAGAGGGGGAGAGGATGGAGATTAACAGTAGCAAAGGACGATGGAGTGCAAAAGTATGCACAAAATAGTTCGCTACAATGAACAGGGTAGGGACCCTTTTCATTACTCAAAGGTAACCACCATTGAAAAAACCACCACAGAAGCACATGAGATAAAAAAGATAGCAACAGAGGAAAGATGTATGGAATACAACCAAATAAAAACAAAAGATAGAAAAACGAAAGAGAAGGATCAAACAAGACGCAAAACTAACAGAAAGCAAGATGTAAAATGGCAATAGGGAACTCACAAGTATCAATAATTACACTAAATGTAAATGGATTAAACTCACCAATAAAAAGGCACAGAGTAGCAGAATGGATTAAAAAAGAAAATCCAACTGTATGCTGCCTACAGGAAACTCATCTAAGTAACAAGGATAAAAACAAATTCAAAGTGAAAGGCTGGAAAACAATACTCCAAGCAAATAACATCCAAAAAAAAGCAGGTGTAGCAATACTCATATCGGATAATGCTGACTACAAGACAGGAAAAGTACTCAGAGACAAAAATGGCCATTTCATAATGGCTAAGGGGACACTGAATCAAGAAGACATAACAATTCTTAATATATATGCACCAAACCAAGGAGCACCAAAATATATAAGACAGCTACTTATTGATCTTAAGACAAAAACTGACAAAAATACAATCATACTTGGAGACCTCAATACACCGCTGACGGCTCTAGATCGGTCATCCAAACAGAGAATCAACAAAGACATAGTGGCCTTAAACAAAACACTAGAGCACCTGGATATGATAGATATCTACAGGACATTTCATCCCAAAGTGACTGAGTATACATTTTTCTCCAGTGTACATGGATCATTCTCAAGAATTGACCATATGTTGGGCCACAAAAACAACATCAGCAAATTCAGAAAAATTGAAGTTGTACCAAGCATATTTTCTGATCATAAAGCCTTGAAACTAGAATTCAACTGCAAAAAAGAGGAAAAAAATCCCACAAAAATGTGGAAACTAAACAACATACTTTTAAAAAATGAATGAGTCAAAGAAGAAATAAGTGCAGAGATCAAAAGATATATACAGACTAATGAAAATGACAATACGACATATCAGAATCTATGGGATGCAGCAAAAGCAGTGATAAGAGGGAAGTTCATATCATTTCAGGCATATATGAACAAACAAGAGAGAGCCCAAGTGAACCACTTAACTTCTCACCTTAAGGAACTAGAAAAAGAAGAACAAAGACAACCCAAAACCAGCCAAAGAAAGGAGATAATAAAAATCAGAGCAGAAATAAATGAATTAGAGAACAGAAAAACTATAGAAAAAATTAATAGAACAAGGAGCTGGTTCTTTGAGAAGATCAACAAAATTGACAAACCCTTGGCAAGACTTACCAAGGAAAAAAGAGAAAGAACTCATATAAACAAAATCCAAAATGAAAGAGGAGAAATCACCACAGACACCGTAGATATACAAAGAATTATTGTAGAATACTATGAAAAACTTTATGCCACTAAATTCAACAACCTAGAAGAAATGGATAAATTCCTAGAACAATACAACCTTCGTAGACTGAGTCAAGAAGAAGCAGAAAGCCTAAACAGACCTATCAGTAGAGAAGAAATAGAAAAAACCATTAAAAACCTCCCCAAAAATAAAAGTCCAGGCCCTGATGGCTATACCAGCAAATTTTATCAAACATTCAAAGAAGACTTGGTTCCTATTCTACTCAAAGTCTTCCAAAAAATTGAAGAAGAAGCAATACTTCCAAACACATTTTATGAGGCCAACATAACCCTCATACCAAAACCTGGCAAGGATGGCACAAAGAAAGAAAACTACAGACCAATATCTCTAATGAATACAGATGCTAAAATACTAAACAAAATACTAGCAAATCGAATACAACAACATATTAAAAAAATAATACATCATGATCAAGTGGGATTCATCCCAGAATCTCAAGGATGGTTCAACATACGCAAAACGGTTAACGTAATACACCATATCAACAAAACAAAGAACAAAAACCACATGATCTTATCAATAGATGCAGAAAAGGCTTTTGATAAAATACAACACAATTTTATGTTTAAGACTCTCAACAAAATGGGTATAGAAGGAAAATATCTCAACATGATAAAGGCCATATATGATAAACCATCAGCCAACATCCTATTAAACTGCATAAAACTGAGGACTTTCTACCTTAAATCAGGAACAAGACAGGGTTGTCCACTCTCTCCACTCTTATTCAACGTGGTGCTAGAAGTTCTGGCCAGAGCAATCAGACAAGACAAAGAAATAAAAGGCATCCATATCGGAAAAGAAGAAGTAAAGCTATCACTTTTTGCTGATGATATGATCCTATACATCGAAAACCCGAAGGACTCCACAAAAAGATTATTAGAAACAATAAACCAATACAGTAAGGTCGCAGGATACAAAATTAACATACAAAAGTCCATAGCCTTTCTATATGCCAACAATGAAATATTAGAAAACGAACTCAAAAAAATAATCCCCTTCACGATTGCAACAAAAAAAATAAAATACCTAGGAATAAACATAACAAAGAACGTAAAGGACCTATATAATGAAAATTACAAAGCATTGTTAAGGGAAATCGAAAAAGATACAATGAGATGGAAAAATATTCCTTGTTCTTGGATAGGAAGAATAAATATAATCAAAATGGCCATATTACCCAAAGCAATATACAAATTTAATGCAATTCCCATCAAAATCCCTATGAGATTTTTTAAAGAAATGGAACAAAAAATCATCAGATTTATATGGAACTATAAAAAACCCCGAATAGCCAAAACAATCCTAAGGAAAAAGAATGAAGCTGGGGGCATTACAATACCTGACTTTAAACTATATTATAGGGCCACGATAATCAAAACAGCATGGTATTGGCAGAAAAATAGACACTCAGACCAATGGAACAGAATAGAAAGCCCAGAAATAAAACCACATATATATGGTCAAATAATCTTTGATAAAGGGGCCAACAACACACAATGGAGAAAAGAAAGCCTCTTCAACAAATGGTGTTGGGAAAACTGGAAAGCCACATGCAAAAGAATGAAACTCGACTACAGCCTGTCCCCGTGTACTAAAATTAATTCAAAATGGATCAAAGACCTAAATATAAGACCTGAAACAATAAAGTACATAGAAGAAGACATAGGTACTAAAATCATGGACCTGGGTTTTAAAGAACATTTTATGAACTTGACTCCAATGGCAAGAGAAGTGAAGGCAAAGATAAATGAATGGGACTACATCAGAATTAAAAGTTTTTGCTCAGCAAGAGAAACTGATATCAAAATAAACAGACAGCCAACTATATGGGAACTGATATTTTCAAACGACAGCTCAGATAAGGGCCTAATATCCAAAATTTACAAAGAACTCATAAAACTCAACAACAAACAAACAAGCAATCCAATAAAAAAAATGGGAAGAGGACATGAACAGACACTTCTCCCAGGAAGAGATACAAATGGCCAACAGATATATGAAAAGATGCTCAGCTTTATTAGTTATTAGAGAAATGCAAATCAAAACTACAATGAGATACCACCTCACCCCTGTTAGATTAGCTATTATCAACAAGACGGGTAATAGCAAATGTTGGAGAGGCTGTGGAGAAAAAGGAACCCTCATTCACTGTTGGTGGGACTGTAAAGTAGTACAACCATTATGGAGGAAAGTATGGTGGTTCCTCAAAAAACTGCAAATAGAACTACCTTATGACCCAGCAATCCCTCTACTGGGTATATACCCCAAAACCTCAGAAACATTGATACGTGAAGACACATGTAGCCCCATGTTCATTGCAGCACTGTTCACAGTGGCCAAGACATGGAAACAACCAAAAAGCCCTTCAATAGAAGACTGGATAAAGAAGATGTGGCACATATACACTATGGAATACTACTCAGCCATAAGAAATGATGACATCAGATCACTTACAGCAAAATGGTGGGATCTTGATAACATTATAAGGAGTGAAATAAGCAAATCAGAAAAAAACAAGAACTACATGATTCCATACATTGGTGGAACATAAAAATGAGACTAAGAGACATGGACAAGAGTGTGGTGGTTACCAAGGGTGGGGGGGGAGGGAGGACATGGGAGGGAGGGAGAGAGAATTAGGGGGAGGGGGAGGGGCACAGAGAACTAGATAGAGGGTGACGGAGGACAATCTGACTTTGGGCGAGGGGTTTGCAACATAATTTGATGACAAAATAACCTAGACATGTTTTCTTTGAATATATGTACCCTGATTTATTAATGTCATCCCATTACCATTAATAAAAATTTATTAAAAAAAAAAAAAAGACTCTCAACAAAATGGGTATAGAAGGAAAATATCTCAACATGATAAAGGCCATATATGATAAACCATCAGCTAACATCATATTAAATGGCACTAAACTGAAGGCTTTCCCCCTTAAATCAGGAACAAGACAGGGTTGTCCACTCTCTCCACTCTTATTTAATGTGGTACTAGAGGTTCTAGCCAGAGCAATCAGACAAGACAAAGAAATAAAAGGCATCCATATCGGAAAAGAAGAAGTAAAGGTATCACTTTTTGCAGATGATATGATCCTATACATCGAAAACCCCAAAGAATACACAAAAAGACTACTAGAAACAATAAGTCAATACAGTGAGGTCGCAGGATACAAAATTAACATACAGAAGTCAATAGCCTTTCTATACGCCAACAATGAAACAATTGAGAACGAACTCAAAAGAATAATCCCCTTCACGATTGCAACAAAAAAAATAAAATACTTAGGAATAAACATAACAAAGAATGTAAAGGACTTATATAATGAAAACTATAAACTATTGTTAAGGGAAATCGAAAAAGATATAATGAGATGGAAGAATATACCTTGTTCTTGGCTAGGAAGAATAAATATAATCAAGATGGCTATATTACCCAAAGCAATATACAAATTTAATGCAATTCCCATCAAACTTCCAATGACGTTTTTTAAAGAAATAGAGCAAAAAATCATCAGATTTATATGGAACTATAAAAAACCCCGAATAGCCAAAGCAATCCTAAAGAAAAAGAATGAAGCTGGGGGCATTACAATACCTGACTTCAAACTCTATTATAGGGCCACGACAATCAAAACAGCATGGTATTGGCAGAAAAATAGACACTCAGACCAATGGAACAGAATAGAAAGTCCAGAAATAAAACCACATATATATAGTCAAATAATTTTTGATAAAGGGGCCAACAACACACAATGGAGAAAAGAAAGCCTCTTCAATAAATGGTGCTGGGAAAACTGGAAAGCCACATGCAAAAGAATGAAACTGGACTACAGTCTCTCCCCCTGAACAAAAATTAACTCAAAATGGATCAAAGATCTAAACATAAGACCTGAAACAATTAAGTACATAGAAGAAGACATAGGTACTCAACTCATGGACCTGGGTTTTAAAGAGCATTTTATGAATTTGACTCCACAGGCAAGAGAAGTGAAGGCAAAAATTAATGAATGGGACTACATCAGACTAAGAAGTTTTTGCTCAGCAAGAGAAACTGATAACAAAATAAACAGAAAGCCAACTAAATGGGAAATGATATTTTCAAACAACAGCTCAGATAAGGGCCTAATATCCAAAATATACAAAGAACTCATAAAACTCAACAACAAACAAACAAACAATCCCATAAAAAAATGGGAAGAGGATATGAACAGACACTTCTCCCAGGAAGAAATACAAATGGCCAACAGATATATGAAAAGATGCTCATCTTCTTTAGCTATTAGAGAAATGCAAATCAAAACAGCAATGAGATACCACCTCACACCTGTTCGATTAGCTATTATTAGCAAGACAGGTAATAGCAAATGTTGGAGAGGCTGTGGAGAAAAAGGAACCCTCATACACTGTTGGTGGGAATGTAAAGTAGTACAACCATTATGGAAGAAAGTATGGTGGTTCCTCAAAAAACTGAAAATAGAACTACCTTATGACCCAGCAATCCCTCTACTGGGTATATACCCCAAAAACTCAGAAACATTGATACGTAAAGACACATGCAGCCCCATGTTTATTGCAGCATTGTTCACAGTGGCCAGGACATGGAAACAACCAAAAATCCCATCAATAGATGACTGGATAAAGAAGATGTGGCACATATACACTATGGAATACTACTCAGCCATAAGAAATGATGACATCGGAACATTTACAGCAAAATGGTGGGATCTTGATAACATGATACGAAGCGAAATAAGTAAATCAGAAAAAAACAGGAACTGCATTATTCCATATGTAGGTGGGACATAAAAGTGAAACTAAGAGACATTGATAAGAGTGTGGTGGTTACGGGGGGGAGGGGGGAATGGGAGAGGGAAAGGGGGAGGGGGAGGGTCACAAAGAAAACAAGATAGAAGATGACAGAGGACAATCTGACTTTGGCTGATGGGTATGCAACATAATTGAACGACAAGATAATCTGGACTTGTTATCTTTGAATATATGTAGCCTGATTTATTGATGTCACTCCATTAAAAAAAATAAAATTATTAAAAAAAATAAAGTATATTAAAAATGTTGGGTGGTACAAATGTATGAAGTTATTAGAATACATAAATGTTTCTCTACTGCTTTTCTTTCAAGCTTCTGGATCAGTTTACATAAAGTGCATTCTAAGACTGCAAAGCAAGGCATCTACGAAGTTGTAACCACTAATTATCTACATGAATAATGCTATCCTTGTGCTATGAATATCACCATAACTGACTTCTTATTTTTGTGTCTATTAAAATATCTTCATCATTCTCATGATCAGTTTTATAAGAAAACTATATAAACGTGAACTTGTAAAGTAATTTATAGTAATAAGCTACAGTTCTTTTATTTTGAATATTGGGGATCTATTTAAGGGGGAAAGAGACACATGGCCCAAAGAGGAGGGAGCAGGCGAAACTCGGAAACAGAGAGCCACCTCTGTGATATGGAAAGAATGCCTGGGTGAATAAAAAAGCAGATATTTGAATGGATGAAAGAATCAAATAAAAAAATTTCACCTGACTGGGCAGTGGCGCAGTGGATAGAGCATCGGACTGGGATGCGGAAGACCCAGGTTCGAGACCCCAAGGTTGCCAGCTTGAGCGCAGGCTCATCTGGTTTGAGCAAAAGCTCACCAACTTGGACCCAAGGTCTCTGGCTCGAGCAAGGGATTACTCGGTCTGCTGAAGGCCTGCGGTCAAGGCACGTATGAGAAGGCAATCAATGAACAACTAAGGTGTTGCAATGCACAACGAAAAACTAATGATTGATGCTTCTCATCTCTTCATTCCTGTCTGTCTGTCCCTGTCTATCTCTCTCTCTGACTCTCTCTCTGTCTCTGTAAAAAAAAAAAAAAATTCATTCTCACCTTGGCAGAATATCTTTCATCCCATTTTTTTGAGAAAATCAAGAGGAAAAATGTACTGAAAATTGAGAGTTCATAGAAAATAGAGACAGGATGGAGAGGCTCAACAGTCAATCAATCAGATCTTGACTAGCACTAGAGCCCAGTTGGAATTTAATAGTGTAGTTTATTGGAGGCCAGTTTTGTATAATTTTATACTGTGCCTTTCTCTAATGTTAATTAATCAAGAAGTGATTAACCAAATTGTGGGCTACCATGCATCTTGCTTTTCATCTAATGCTTACTTCTGAAAAATGTCAATTTAAACTGTTTATCAAAGAGAATACAAATAAAAAAGGAACTAAAATTAATTTTTTCTGCTCTTAACCATTCATTTGTAATGTTTGTAGTTAATAATTTTTGAAACAAAGCAATGAAAAAAAGGAAAATAGAGGGAAAAACATTGAAACAAATGGTAAAATAAGATTATAGAATCACATGTGGGTTGAATTTGCCCATGTTAGTCCTGTCCCTCATTATCAAAGTTAAATTAAAGCCATTGTTGCTATATTTCACAAAATAAAATCTAATGAAAAAAATTCCCACCACGTGTTTCTTATTCATATTTCCAAGTAAATTTCTTATTCTTTAGTCAACTTACCTGCATCCAAAAGGTTACAAACTTCTGCTTGCCCTTCTGACAACCATGTAGTTGACGAGATAAGGCCTGGAGGAATTGTTGGCAAAAGTGGTTGTGGATCATCATCATAAAATAATATCAGGTCCTTAAAGAAAACAAGAGAGCACATTAAAGCTAAAAAAAAACCAACAAAAAACTCCATTGCCTAAATTTGTTACAATAGATGGGCAATTTATGCAGATACAATCTATATGTGCTATATGTAAAATACGTGTAAACATATTTTGATTAAAAGAACTCACACATAATTTATCTGTATAGGAGGATCCAAATAAAGTCTGTACAGTGAGATTGGTGTATCTTCTGAAGGTGGCATTTGGTTGGGTTTTGTTCTTAATCCAATTTGCTACTCTGTGCTTTTTTATTGGTGAAATCAGCCCATTTCCCTTTAGGGAAATTATTGATGCATGAGGATTTCTTATAACCATTTTATCTTTTGTTTTCTGGTAGTTCTGTGCTTCTACTGAGGTTCTTTTCCTTTGCATTTCTGTCCTTTTGTTTGGTGGCAGTCTATGCTTTTTTCCTCTGTTTCCTCTTTTTTAAAGTTATGTCTCTCAGTATTGGAATTTTTTTATGTGGTTACCATTAGGTTTATGAAAAAAAAATTTCATATATACAGAAGTCCTCTTTCTTCTGATCTCCATCCTCCTTTGGAAATTCAGACCTTTAACCCCACCCCTTTTAAGTTTTATTGTCCCAAATTATCCCAGTTTATGATGTAACTTTTTTGGTGATTTTACTCATAGAGAAAAAGTTTTTAATTGTGATCATGTTTTACATCATCTGTTTTCTTTCAGGGATTTTGTTTTGGCCAGCCCTACATCCCAAAGATTTTTCTCCAATATTTAAAATAAAGTTTTATAGTTTTACATTTAAGTCTGTGATCCATTTGGAGTGAATTTCTGTATGAGGTTTAATTTGAGAACCATGGTTTTGCCTATAGATGTCTAATTGCTCTAATATCATTTGTTGAAAGGTTATCATTGAATTTCTTCTGTCAAAAATCAGTTGGTCATATTTGTGTGGGTCTATTTCTTGGTTGGTTCTCTATTCTGCTTCATTGATCTAAGTGTCTATCCCTCCACCAACATGAAAAATCCCTAAATGATTACCAGTAGGGAATGGTTAAATAAGATTCATTTATATATCAAGAATACAGCAAAGTTTTATGTACTGATACAGAAATATGTCCATAACATATAGTTTAGTGAAAAAAGCATATTTTGAAACATATACATTGAATGATAGTATTTCTTATTCTAGAAAGATGTGCAAGATATATGGCTTAGCCTGACCAGTGGTGGGGCAGTAAATAGAGAATTAACCTGGGATGTTGAAGTCCCAGGTTCAAAACCTTGAGGTTACCAGCTTGAGCACAGGCTCACCAGTTTGAACATGGGGTCACTAGCATGATCCCATGGTCACTGGCTTGAGCCCAAAGGTCACTGGTTTGAAGCCCAAGGTCACTGGCTTGAGCAAGGGGTCACTGGCTTGGCTTGAGCCACCCTAGTCAAGCCATGTATGAGAAGCAATCAATGAATAACTAAAGTGATGTAACTATGAGCTGATGCTTCTCATCTCTCTCCCTGTCTGTCTCTCAAAAAAAGAGAAAGATATATTGCTTAGTTCAAAGCATGTTACAGAGTTGCATACAACGAATAAATCCATTTAAGTAAAAGAAGTGTAGGTACACAGAAAACTCCCCCCCCCAAATTTATTAAACACTTGTTGGTAATAGTTCCCTCTTAGGAAAGGAACTGAAGAAATATAGAGAAGAAAAAATTTTGTTTTCACTTTTTACCCTTTCTTAAAAATTAATTTTAATTTATTGTGTTTACATAGATTCAAGTGTTCCACTGAATACATCCCCCCACTCCCATGTTCCCCTCAAAATCCCCCTTGTCACCCTCTAACCAACGCCCTCCCCCCTTCCCTCCAGAATTTGCTTTCCTGCTCTCTATAACGCTGTTATGTATATATAATTTCACCAATCTCTTTCCCTTCTCTGATCCCATCCTCTCATCCCCTTTCCTTCTGTCTGCTTTCCCTCTGGTCCCTTTGATCCGTCTCTGCCTGTGTTCTGTTCCTCAGTTCACATTGTTCATTGCATTCCTCAAATGAGTGAGGCCATATGATATTTTTCTTTCTCTGCCTGGCTTATATCACTTAGCATGATAGTTTCCAGGTCCATCCATGTTGTTGCAAAAGGTACGATTTCCTTTTTCCTCATGGCTTCGTAGTATTCCATTGTGTAAATGTACCACAGCTTTTTAATCCACTAGTCCACCTATGGACACTTGGGCTGTTTCCAGATCTTGGCTATTGTAAACAATGCTGCAATAAACATGGGGGTGCATTTCTTCTTTGAATCAGTGATTTGGTACTCTTAGGATTTATTCATAAAAGTGGGATGGCTGGGTCAAAAGGCAGTTCCATTTTTATTAATAATTTTTTGAGGATTCTCCATATTGTTTTCCACAGTGGCTGCACCAGTCTGCATTTCCACCAGCAGTGCAGGAGGGTTCCCTTTTCTTCATATCCTCATCAGCACTTATTATGTGTTGTTTTGTTAATGAGAGCCATTCTGACTGGTGTGAGGCGGTATCTCATAGTGGTTTTAATATGCATTTCTCTAATGATTAGTGATGTTGAATGTTTTTTCATCTGCCTATTGGCCATCTGTATGTCCTCTTTGGAGAAGTGTATTCATTTCTTTTGTCCATTTTTTTATTGGATTATCTTCCTGGTGTTGAGTTTTATAAGTTCTTTACAAATTTTAGTTATTAACCCCTTATCAGACATATTGTCGAAAATATTCTCCTATTGTGTGGTTCTCTTTTTATTTTGTTCATATTGTCTTTAGCTGTGCAAAAGCTTTTTAGTTTGATGTAGTCCCATTTGTTAATCCTGTCTTTTATTTTACTTACCCGTGGAGATGTGAAATATATTGGAGATGACTGCAAATTATTGCTGCGAGAGATATCGGAGAGCTTACTGCCTATGTTTTCTTCAAGAATGATTATGGTTTCATGACTTACATTTAAGTCTTTTATACATTTTGAGTTTATTTTTGCGAATGGTGTAAGTTGGTGGTCTAGTTTCATTTTTTTGCAGGTAGATGTCCAATTTTCCCAACACCATTTGTTGAAGAGGCTGTCTTTACTCCATTGTATGCTCCTACCTCCTTTGTCAAATATCAATTATTCATAAAGGTGTGGGTCTATTTTTGGGATCTCTGTTCTGTTCCATTGATCTGTATGCCTGTTCTAATGCCAGTACCGTGCTGTTTTGAGTACAATGGCCTTGTAGTATAACTTGATATTAGGAAGTGTGATACCACCCACTTATTTTTCTTTTTCAAGATTGCTGAGGCTATTCACGTTTTTCTTTGGTTTCATAAAAATTTTTGGAATGTTTGTTCTATATCTTTGAAGTATGTCATTGGTATTTTAATAGGAACTGCATTGAACTGATAGATTGCTTTGGGTAATATAGACATTTTAATGATGTTTATTCTTTCTATCCATGAACACGGTATATGCTTCCACTTGTTTGTATCTTCCTTGATTTCTTTTATCAATGTTTTATAATTTTCTAAGTACAAGTCTTTAAACTCCTTGGTTCAATTTACTCCTACGTACTTTATTTTTTATGTTGCAATAGTTAAGGGGATTGTTTTCTTAATTTCTATTTCAGACAGTTCATTGTTGCTGTATAAAATTGCCTCTGATTTCTGAATATTAATTTTATATCCTGCCACTTTGCTGAATTCATATATAAGGTTCAGTTGTTTTTTGACTGAGACTTTAGGGTTTTCTATGTACATTATCATATCATCAGCAAATAATGATAGTTTTACCTCTTCTTTTCCAATTTGGATGCCTTTTATCTCTTCTTCTTGTCTGATTGCTATAGCTAGGACTTCCAGAACTATGTTGAATAAGAGTGGTAAAAAGGAACACCCCTGCCTTGTTCCTGATCTTAAGGGGATTGCTTTTAATTTTTGCCCATTGATTATGGCTTTGGGTTTGTCATAGATGGCCTTTATCATGTTGAGGTATGTTCCCTGTATTCCCACTTTGCTGAGAGCTTTGATCATAAATGGGAGCTAGATTTTATCAAATGCTTTTTCTGATCCTATTGATATTATCATGTGATTTTTCTTCTTCCTTTTGTTTATGTGATGAATCACATTGATCGATTTGTGAATACTGTGCCAGCCTTGACTCTCCAGAATAAATCCCACTTGATCATGTTGTATGATTCTTCTCATGTATTGCTAGATCCGGTTTGCTAGTATTTGGTTGAGAATTTAGCATCTAAATTATCAGGGATATTGACCTATAATTTTCTTTCATTGTATTGTCTTTGACTGGTCTTGGAATGAGAATTATGTTCGCCTCATAAAAGGAGCTTGGAAGTCTTCCTTCCTCTTGAATTTTTTGAAATAGCTTGTGAAGGATAAGAGTTAGTTCTATTTTTGCGTATTTGGTAGAATTCTCCTGTGAAGCCATCTGGCCCAGGGCTTTTGTTTGTTAAGAGTTTTCTGATAACTGTTTTGATCTCATTTGTTGTAATCAGTCTGTTTGGCTTTTCTGATTCTTCCAGATTGATTTTTGAAAGATTATATGATTTAAGGAATTTTCTATTTTTCCTAGGTTGTCTAATTTTGGGACATACAGTTCTTCATAGTATTTTCTTATAATCCTTTGTATTTCTGCTGTGTCAGTTGTTACTTCTCCTCTCTCATTTCTAATTTTATTTATTTGAGTCCTCTCTCTTTTTTTCTTGGTGAGTCTGGTTAAAGGTTCATCAATCTTGTTTACCTTTTCAAAGAACCAGCTCTTGGTTTCATTGATCCTCTGTATTGTTTTTTAGCCTCTATGTCATTTATTTCCACTCTAATTTTTATTATTTCTTTCCCTCTACTTCCTCTGGGGTTTACTTGCTGTTCTTTTTCTAGTTCTTTTAGATGCAAAGTTAAGTTGTTTATTTGAGCTTGTTCTTGCTTCTTAAGGTATGCCTGTAATGCTATGAACTTCCCTCTCAGGACTGTTTTTGCTGTGTCTCATAAATTTTGAGTTGTTGTATATTCATTTTCATTTGTTTCAAGAAAATTTTTTATGTCTTCTTTGATCTCATTGTTAACTCATTCATTATTTAATAACATGCCATTTAGTTTCCAAGTGTGATTTTTTTCAGTTTTTCTGTTGTAGTTGATTTCTAGTTTCATGCCATTACCATCAGAGAAGATGCTTGATATGATTTCAGTCTTCTTAAATTTGTTGAGACTCGTTTTGTGTCCTAACATGTGGTCTATCCTAGAGAATGTACCATGAGCACTTGAAAAGAATGTATATTCTGCTGCTTTATGGTGAAAGGTTCTGAAGATATATATTACATCTAGTTGATCTGGTGTCCTTTAAGGCTGCTGTTTCTTTGTTAATTTTTTTTTTGAGGATCTACCCAGTGATGTAGTGGGATATTAAAATCCTCTACTCTTATAGTATTGCTATAGTATTGCTGTTGTGTCCACCAAAACCTACTTTATATATTTAAGTGCTCCTATATTAGGTACATAGATATTTAAAATGGCAATATCTTCCTGCTGGATTGTTCCCTTTATCATTATGTAGTGACCTTCTTTATCCCTTACTATAGCCTTTGTTTTAAAGTCTATTTTGTCTGATATAAGTATTGCTACCCCAGTATTTTTTTTTCATTTCCATTTGTATGAAATATTTTTTCCCATCCCTTTACTTTTAGTCTATGTGTATCTTTTGTTCTGAGGTGGGTCTCTTGTAGACAGCATATGTACGGGTCATGTTTTCTTATTCATACAGCTACCCTATGTCTTTTGATTAGAGCATTTAATCCATTTACATTTAAGGTTATTATTGATATGTAGTTGTTTATTGCCATTTTATTCTTTAAATTTACATTCCTCTTTTACTAAATTTTTCCCCCTTTGTTCTGTTTACAACAGACCCTTTAACATTTCTTGCAGCATTGGTTTGGTTGTAATAAATTCGAGTTTTGTTTTGTTTTGTTTTTTTGTTTGAAAAGCTTTTAATTTCTCCTTCATTTTATATAAGTATTGCTACTCCAGCTTTTTTTTCATTTCCATTTGCGTGAAATATTTTTTCCCATCCTTTTATCTTCAGTCTATGTGCATCTTTTGATTAAAGGTTGTCTCTTGTAGACAGCATATATATGAGTCCTGTTTTCTTATCCACACAGCTACCCTATGTCTTTTGATCGGATCATTTAATCCATTTACATTTAAGGTTATTATTGATATGTAATTGTTTATTGCCATTTTATTCTTTAAAACTGTATTCCTCTTTTGCTATATATTTTTTCTCCTTTGATCTGTTTACAACAGGTCCCTTAGCATTTCTTGCAGCCTTGGTTTGGTTGTAGTGAATTCCTTGAGGTATTTTTTTTTTGTCTGTAAAGCTTTTTATTTCTCGTTCAATTTTAAATGATAGCCTTGCTGGATAAAGTAGTCTTGGTTGTAGGTTCTTGTTCTGCATTACTTTGAATATTTCTTGCCATTTTCTTCTGGCCTTAAGTGTTTCTGTTGAGAAGTCAGATGTCATCCTTATGGGGGCTCCTTTGTAGGTGATAGTCTTTTTTTTCTCTAGCAGCTTTTAATATTTTCTCTTTATCACTTAGCTTTGCTATTTTAATTATGATGTGTCTTGGTGTTGATTTCTTTGGGTTTCTCCTTAATGGAGTTCTCTGTGCTTCCTGAACATGTGAGATGTTTCCTGCCTTAATTGAGGGAAGTTTTCAGCTATGATATGCTTGAACAAAGTCTCTATCCCTTGTTCTTTCTCTTCTTCTTCAGGAATCCTTATGATGCGGATGTTATTTCTCTTCATGTTGTCACAGAGCTCTCTTAGAGTTTCCTCAGACTTTTTGAGTCTCTTTTCTTTTTTCTGCTCTGCTTCTGTGCCTTTATTTATTGTGTTTTCTAACTCGCTGATTTGATTCTCCACTTCATCCATCCTGCTTTTAATTCCTTCCATTGTGTCCTTTATTTAAGATATTGTATTTGTCATTTCTGACTGATTCTTTTTTATTATTTAAATGTCCTTTTTTTATATTTGCTATCTCTTCATTTAGGTGTTCATAATGACCATCTATTGTTGTTCTAATATCTTTGAGCATCCTAACAATCGTTATTTTAAACTCTGCATCTGGTAATTTGGTTATATCTGATTCATTTAGGTCCTTTTCTGGGGATTTCTCTTGGTTCATTTATGTTGCATTTCTCTGCCTTCACATTTTCTCTGTGTAAAGGAAGGTTTTGGTCACTGGAGTCCACTGGGTATGGCCTCTGTTCCCTAGGTGTGGTCTGTCTGCAGGCCCCCCACCCCCTCTTCTGTTGCTGCCTAGGGCTTTTGGGTTTGGGCGTTGCCGGTGCCTTCCCACTGGGGCTGTTGCTAAGGTTTCCACCTCTCCTTCACAGTAGTGGCTGTGATCACATGCTCGGGTGCACAAGCCTTGGTGGCCTTGGCCTTTTCCCCGCCCCCATGGGTGGCATTATGCTTGACCCTGAGGGCAGTGGTGAGTACCTTTGCTCAGCTCAGGTCTCTGCCTGTTTCCGGGCTTTCGCCCCACCCTTGCAGGAAGAGCCTGCTTGTGGAACGGCTGCTAGCCTTGGCTCTACCGGCCGGGCAGGACTGCGTGCCCACACTCAGCTCAGTAGCGAAACTCCGCCTGTTCTGGGCTTTTGGCTCCACCCCCGCGGGAGAAGCCGGCTCCCAAGTCAGGCCACAAGCCTCGGTTCCATGGGCGGGGCAAGGCTCTGCTCCTGCACCCTTGCTCAAGGACTGGTCTCCACCCCTTCCGGGGTTCCTGCCCTTCTCCTGCAGGCTGGATTACAGGCTGCCAGCAGCTGGAGAGGGCAGCCCTCTCCACATGTGAGCCCAGTGGCGGCCAGCAGGCTTCCGCCTCTGCCGACAGAACTGCGCCTCCACTTCCCGCCACCACCCACCCTCCGGCAAGCCCTCAGCCATGCGGAGTGCAGGCACTGCAGCTCAGACCCTAACACTCACTACTGTAGACCAGAAAGCTCCTTCCTTCTAAGCAACTCTGCTCTGAGTGCTGTGGGAGAGCTTGTTTGGCTGGCATCCTGCTTCCCTTTGCTGGTATTGCTGTTTCCAGGGGAAATATTCCCTTCAGATTTGGGGAATGACTCATCCCAGGGGTTAGGGTGGCTGTCTCCCAAAATGTTTCTCCCTGTGTCTCCTAATTACACTCTCTTCCTGCTACTCTGGTACTCTCCTCTCTCCCCATCCCCCAGAGCCCTGGGTGAGTGGTTGTGAGAGAGGTGTTCTGTGAGGTCCCTTTAAGAAGAATCCTGGGTCTGAGAAATCAGACTCTTTCTCACAAACAGTATCCTGACTTGTTTCCAGCTAAATACTGTCCTTATGCCTCTTCTGGGTTCTGGGGCTGCAGGCTGGGGCTTTGTTCCTGGGATTCAGAACCCTCCCCTCTCTGCTAAACTCACTTCCCACCACGAGAGTCTCTCCCGGCTGCTGTTTGCTCTGGGGAGCTGGGCAGCCCTCTCCACATTTCTGCTTTTCCTACCAGTCTTGGTGTGGCTTCTTCAGTGTTCCTTGCTTGAAGAGTCCTCTTAGTTTAGTCCAAAGTTGGTTTTTCCAGATGATAGTTCTTAAAATTAGTTTGCAATCCACTTTGGTTCTGGGAGGTGGATGTTGGTACATCCGCCTACTCCAGCGCCATCTTGTCTTTTTCCTTTCTCCTTCATTTTAAATTATAGCTTTGCTGGATAAAGAAGTTTGGTTGTAGGCTCTTGCTTTGCATTACTTTGAATATTTCTTGCCATTCCCCTCTGGCCTCAAGTGTTTCTGTTGAAAAGTTGGGTGTCATCCATATGGGGGCTCCTTTGTAGGTGATTGACTGCTTTACTCTTACAGCTTTTAGTATTCTTTCTTTATCTCTTAGCTTTGGTATTTTAATTATAATGTGTCTTGGTGTTGGCCTCTTTAGGTTCCTCTTTAATGAGATTCTCTGTGCTTCTTGAACTTGTGTGACTTTTTCCTTCATCAATTTAGGGAAGTTTTCAGCTATGATTTCTTGAATCAGATTCTCTATCCCTTATTCTTTCTCTTCTCCTTCAGGAACCCCTATGATGAGGATGTTATTTCTCTTCATGTTGTCACAGAGCTCTCTTAGAGTTTCCTCAGACTTTTTCAGCCTCTTTTCTTTTTGCTATTCTGCTTCCATGCTTTTGCTTATCTTATCCTCTAAATTGCTGATTTGATCCTCTGTTTTATCGAGCCTCCTTTTAATTCCTTCTAGTGTAGTCTTCATTTCTGATATTGTGTTTGTAATTTCTGTCTGATTCTTTTTTATGATTTCAATGTCCTTTTTGATGCTTGTTATCTCTTTTTTTAGGTGCTCATTATGTCCATCTATTGTTGCTCTAAGATCCTTAAGCATCCTAACAATCATTATTCTAAACTCTGTATCCAGTATCTTGGTTATTTCCATCTCATTCAGTTCTTTTTCTGGGGATTTATCTTGTTGATTCATTTGAATTGCATTTCTCTGTCTTCCCATTTTGTCTCTGTATAGACCACTCCTTTAGATGTGTTGTTTGTGTAGCTAGCTGAATACAGTGTTGGTGTTATCTGCCTCCAGCTTTCGGTTGTGTTGTTTCTAGATCTTCTTGGGTGGGCCTCAGCTATTGTTAGTAATCTGCTGTGGGCTACTTGTCTGCTGCTACTGCTTTTTTTTGTTATTTGTGCCAGCATTTTCTATGCCTTAGCTGGGTCATGTGTGAGGAGCCTTTCCTTAAGATACCATTCTAACTAGGGTTGTTAGGTCCTGAGCTGATGCTCTTTGTATGTGGCCACTGGATGTACCAGCCCTGGACCTCCCTGGCTGGAACCTGGTGCAGACCAGTGGGGGTCACTGCATATGACTGGCCCTTAGCAACCTGCTCAGACCTACAGGCAATCCAGAGTTTGTGTTTGCCTCTGCTGGGCCCTGATGCCATTGTAACTATCAGCTGCTCTCCTAGGCTGGCTTTTATCCACTCTTGGCCAGTGTGTGTGGCCTCTCTATTTCCTAGGTGTGGTCTTTCCACAAGTCCCCCACTGCTGTTACCTCCTCGGGAACTTAAGCACTAGCACTGTAGGGCATGCGGGCTTGCTGGCCACAGCTCCGGCTGCCCTGCAGGCATGGGGGACTCCTCGCCTCATGGAGCTCTGCCCCCCATGGGCGTGCGAGATGCCTCTCCGGGCTCTGCCTCCCGCAGGCATGCCAGACGCCTCTCCAGGTTCTGTTCCTCACTGTCACTGCATGCAGGCTGCTGGCTCCACCCCCAGTGGGTGCTCAGGCTGCCTCTCTGGGCTCCACCCTCCACCACTACGCAGACCAAGCACCATGGCCACCACCACAGCCAGGCCCTCCTGCCCACTGGAGGGTACTCAGCAGTTTGTGGGGGGTGGTATAGCCCAGACCTCAGCACTCAAAACCTGTGCCCCTGATGTGCCCTCTGCTTCTAAGCATCTCTTTGCACTAACTGGAACAGGAGAGCCTCTGGTGGGTGGGGTAATTTCTTCCCTTTGCTGGTTGGTTCTCCCAGAAAAAGGGTCACTTTAGGTTTGGGGAGTGACCCAGTACAGGGGTCAGGGTGGCTGTCCCCCACACTCTCTCCCTGTGGCCTGAGATTACACTCTTTTACTCCAGTCCTCTCAGCACTCCCCACTCCCGAGGCCCCAGGTAAGTGGCTGTGAATGAGGTTTTCTGCATGGTCCCTTTAAGATGGAGCCTGGGTCTTAAGAGTTCTGTCTCCCTCTTGCAAACAGTAACCTGGCTCTTCTTTCAGTTAAATACTGTCCATACGCCTCCTCTAGTCTTTGGGGCTCCAGGCTGGGGTTCCAGTCCTGGGGCTGATGACCCACAACTCTCCAGGCAACCCTCCCCACCATGAGCAGCCCTCTGGGCCGCCTTTCACTCCTGAAAGTGGGGCAGCCCTTTCCAGGTCTCTGCCCTTCCTACCAGTCTCAGTGTGGTTTCTTCAGGGGTGCTTGGTTATAGATTCCTCTTAGTTTAGTCCAAAGTTGGTTTTTCAAGATGATTGTTCCTAAATTAAGTTGTAATCCACTTTGGTTCAGGGAAGTGGGAATTGTAACATCCACCTACTCCATTGCTATTTTCCCTCTCTCACTTTTTACCCTTTTATATTGTTAATTTTTTTCAACAAGTATTTTATAATTAAAAATAAAAGTACAAAAATAAAAAAGGACTTTTACACATAAAACAATGATGCAGAAGGTAAAGGGATAATGAATTAACATAATTATAATAAGTATAATTTCCATTACTCCATCAGCTTTGATGAGTTCAAATTTTTAACAAATTTATAGGAAATAGACATTTATCTTCTATCACTAGCAATTTAGTAACTCACAACAAGACTGAAGGCTTTGGTTAGCTTTAATTTTTGTGTGAATCAATTCATAGCATCCTTATCTGTTACTATGGGAACAACTGTGACCAAAAAAAGTCATAACCTCACTGTTGAATCTCCTCCAACAAGAAAAGAGGAAGGTCTTTTGAGGTGGCTATTCTGCAGTTAAGGTGAAAAGCTACAAATAACCTTATTAATTAGCAGATTTAATAATAAAAGTTCTGGATATTATAAAACACATCTACATCTAACTGTCAAACATAAAGGCTTTCCTTTACACAGACAAGAACTACTCTGCTTCTGCAAGCCCTATTCTATAAAGAATTTTATTTACTGCTTTTAGATAATTCTTTCACTCACAGAAAGAGAATAAAGAGGTTTCTATTTAAAGTTTTAAAAAGATATTTCTAAGCATTTGTCACTCTGAGGAATCAACAGTGTCATTTCTTTCTTATTCTGTATTAAAGACATAGAATTTGATGTAGTTGCAGTACATTTGGCAACAACAATTAGATTTACTGTTCAACTTGATAGCTTTTGTCTTCTGCTGCAAAAGAAGATTACTAAAGAGGACAATATTGGATTGCATCAAACATTCCTGACAATAATAAGAGGAGATGCTTGTCAGCAGGATGATGGAACAGTATTATGATATAGTAATGTTTTAAAAGAGGGAAATCCAGTTTTAAACTTCCTATGAGGGAAGGAAACCATTTTTTTTGCTCACTGATGTAAGATGTGGAATGATGTAAATAAATTACAGTAGCTTCCTCTAAATTAAGAAAAATCAATAATAATAAGAGTTTAAAGACTGATACCAAAAAACCCCCAAAAAACAACAAACTGCCATTTTTTATCTCTGTTAGGCTCCAAAGCATATAAGAATAGCCCAGTCTAAAGGAATAATGAGCACCTAAATAGATAACAAGTATAAAAAAGGACACTGAAATAATAAAAAAGGATCAGAAATGACAAATACAATATCAGAAATGAAGACCACACTAGAAGAAATTAAAAGCAGGATGGATGAAGCTGAGGATTGAATCAGTGAGTTAGAGGACAAGATAAATGAAAGCAACAAAACAGAGCAGCAAAAAGAAAAGAGGCTGAAAAAGTCTGAGGAAACTCTAAGAGAGCTCTGTGACAACATGAAGAGAAATAACATCCTCATCATAGGGGTTCCTGAAGGAGAAGAGAAAGAACAAGGGATAGAGAATCTGATTCAAGAAATCATAGCTAAAAACTTCCCTAAATTGATGAAGGAAAAAGTCACACAAGCTCAAGAAGCACAGAGTTTCATTAAGGATGAACCCAAAGAGGCCAACACCAAGACACATCATAATTAAAATACAAAAATTAAGAGATAAATAAATAATACTAAAAGCTGTAAGTGAAAAGCAGTCTATTACCTAAGGAGGAGCCCCCATAAGGATGACATCTGACTTCTCAACAGAAACATTAAAGGCCAGCTGGGAATGGCAAGGAATATCCAAAGTAATGCAAAGCAAGAGCCTACAACCAAGACTTATCTATTCTTCAAGGCTATCATTTAAAATTAAAGAAGAAATAAAAAGCTTCCGAGACAAAAAAAAAACAACAACAACCTCAAGGAATTCATTACAACCAAACCAATGCTACAAGAAATGTTAAGAGGCCTGATGTAAACAGAACAAAGGGGGGGGAATATAATAAAAGAGGAATGTAGACTTAAAGAATAAAATGGCAATAAACAACTACATTTCAATAATAACCTTAAATGTAAATGGATTAAATGCTCTAATCAAAAGACATAGGGTAGCTGCGTTGATAAGAAAACATAATACGTACATATGCTGTTTATAAAAGACCCACCTCGCCTGACCAGGCGGTGGCACAGTGGATAGAGCATCAGACTGAGATGCCGAGGACCCAGGTTCGAGACCCTGAGGTTGCCAGCTTGAGCGTGGGCTCATCTGGTTTGAGCAAAGCTCACCAGCTTAGACCCAAGGTCGCTGGCTCAAGCAAGGGGTTACTCGGTCTGCTGAAGGCCCGCGGTCAAGGAACATATGAGAAAGCAATCAATGAACAACTAAGGTGTCGCAACAAAGAACTGATGATTGATGCTTCTCATCTCTCTCCATTCCTGTCTGTCTGTCCCTATCTATCCCTCCCTCTGACTCTGTAAAAAAAAAAAAAAAAGACCCACCTCAAAACAAAAGATACACATAGACTGAAAGTAAAAGGATAGAAAAAATATTTCATGCAAATGGAAATGAAAAGAAAACTGGAGTAGCAATACTTATATCAGACAAAATAGACTTTAAAGCAAAGGCTATAGTAAAGGATAGAGAAAGTCACTACATAATGATAAAGGAAGCAATCCAACAAGAAGATATAACCATTATAAATATCCATGAACCTAATATAGGAGCACCTAAGTATATAAAGCAGATTTTGATGGGCATAAAGGGCGAGATCAACAGCAATACTATAATAGTAGGGGATTTTAATACCCCACTAACATCACTGGGTAGATCCTCAAGAAAGAAAATTAACAAAGAAACAGCAGCCTTAAAGGACACCAGATCAACTGGATTTAATATATATCTTCAGAACCTTTCACCATAAAGCAGCAGAATATACATTCTTTTCAAGTGCTCATGGTACATTCTCTAGGATAGACCACATGTTAGGGCACAAAAGTGCTCTCAACAAATTTAAGAAGACTGAAATCATATCAAGCATCTTCTCTGATCATAATGGCATGAAACTAGAAATCAACTACAATAGAAAAACTGAAAAACACTTGGAAATGAAATAGCGTGTTATTAAATAATGAATGGGTTAACAATGAGATCAAGGAAGAAATAAAAAATTTTCTTGAAACAAATGAAAACAAACATAGAACAACTCAAAATTTATGGGACACAGCAAAAACAGTCCTGAGAGGAAGTTCATAGCATTACAGGCATACCTTAAGAAGCTAGAAAAATCTTAAATAAACAATTTAACCCTGCATCTAAAAGAACTAGAAAAAGAGCAGCAAGTAAAGCCCAGAGGAAGTAGAAGGAAGGAAATAGTAAAGATCAGAGTAGAAATAAATGACATAGAGGCTAAAAAAACAATACAGAGGATCAATGAAACCAAGAGCTGGTTCCCTGAAAATGTAAACAAGATAGATGAACTTTTAACCAGACTCACCAGGAAAAAGAGAGTACTCAAATAAATAAAATTAGAAATGAGAGAGGAGAAATAACAACTGACACAGCAGAAATACAAAGGATTGTAATAAAATACTATGAAGAACTGTATGCCCCAAAATTAGACAACCTAGGTGAAATGGACAAATTCCTCAAAACATATAATCTATCAAAATCAATATAGAAGAGAGACCTGAAGATGGCAGCGGAGTAGGCAGATGCACAGACTCCCAGCTCACACCACTGAACTGGATTATAAACTAATTCATGAACAATCAGCGTGAAAAACCAAATCTGGACTACAAAAACAGCTTTCAAAAACCAAGGAGCAAAGAAGAAGCCACAACAAACCTGGTAGGGAGCGTCTGAATCTCCCCTGCTTACAGGAACAGAGGGGGGGGGGAGTGAGGCTGGGCTCTCACTCCAAGGAAAAGAGCAGTAAATACTGCTCACAGTCACTTGCCTGGTGACCAGGGAACAAGGTGTGTTGAAAGGGCCCGCTTGTCTTCCAAAAAGAAAGGAGAGAGAGAGAGAGACGGATGGTGAGGGGGAGAAAAATATAGGTGATGACATGAAAAGCTGACTCATTCAGTGCTGGAGGTGGCCATAACTGGGGGAGGGGCTGATCCTTTCACAAAGCAAAATACAAAAGTACTTCCAGGTCACAGAGATACAGACATGTCTCCAGCTCCAATCAGCGCAACAAGACACAGCTGAAAACAAGAAGTGGGGGGGAGGGGCAGTAACTCAGGTCTCCATGGAGATCTGAGATACATCTCCCCCTACTGAAGCTGAGAAAGCAACCCGCCCCCAGAGAGATTAACTGACAGAAGAGGACTTCAGAGCCTCAGGTCACACCTACTGCATTCCTGGATACAGTTTCAAATAAGCCCCCTGCTGAGATCAGCAAACAAGACAATCACCTGTTAAGAAAACAAACAAATCAAGACTTCAAAGTGGCCCAAATCCTAAAGTGGATTACAAATAATAGCTGGTGCCAACCCAAGAAGACCTAGAAACAACACAAGTAAAAACTGGAGGCAGACAACACCAAGCCTAGACTCAACCAGCTCTACAAAGAAAACACCCAGAAACCTGACAAAAGAGAAGACAAAGAAGTACAATTCAAATGAAACCACAAGAGAGACCTTCAGGAGATGAACTGAGTAATATGGAAATAATCAAACTTCTGGATGCGGAGTTTAAAATAATGATTGTAAAGATGCTGAGGGAATCTTAGAACAACAGTGGATGGTCATCACGAACACCTAAATAAAGAAATAGCAAGTATAAAAAAGAATATTGAAATATTAAAAAAGAATCAGTCGGAGATGACAGATACAATATTAGAAATGAAGACCACAATGGAAGGAATTAAAAACAGGATGGACAGAGCTGAGGATCGAATCAGCAAGTTGGAGGACAACTAAAATGAAGGCATGAAAGCAGAGAAAAAAAAAGAAAAGACTCAAAAAGTCTGAAAAAACTCTTAGAGAGCTCTCTGACAACATAAAGAGAAATAACATCTACATCATAGGGGTTCCTGAAGAAGAAGAGAAAGAACAAGGGATAGAGGCTTTGTTCAATCATATCATAGCTGAAAACTTCCCTAAATTAATGCAGGAGAAACTCTCACAAATTCAGGAAGCACAGAGAACTCCACTAAAAAGAAATCCAACGAAACCTACACCAAGACACATCATAATTAAAATACCAAAGCTAAGTGATAAAGAGAAAATATTAAAAGCTGCTAGAGAAAAAAAGGCTATCACATACAAAGGAGCCCCCATAAGGATGACATCAGACTTCTCAACAGAAATACTTGAAACTAGAAGGGAATGGCAAGAAATATTCAAAGTAATGCAAAACAAGAACCTACAAACAAGACTACTTTATCCAGCAAGGCTATCATTTAAAATTGAAGGAGACATAAAAAGTTTCCCAGACAAAAAAAAACTCAAGGAATTCATTACAACCAAACCAATGCTGCAGGACATCTTAAGGAGCATGGTGTAAACAGATCAAAGTGGGAAAAGAATATAGCAAAAGAGGAATACAGCTTTAAAGAATAAAATGGCAGCCCTGGCCGGTTGGCTCAGCGGTAGAGCGTCGGCCTGGCGTGCGGGGGACCCGGGTTCGACTCCCGGCCAGGGCACATAGGAGAAGCACCCATTTGCTTCTCCACCCCCCACCCCCCCTCCTTCCTCTCTGTCTCTCTCTTCCCCTCCCGCAGCCAAGGCTCCATTGGAGCAAAGATGGCCCGGGCGCTGGGGATGGCTCCTTGGCCTCTGCCCCAGGCGCTGGAGTGGCTCTGGTCACAGCAGAGCGACACCCCGGAGGGGCAGAGCATCGCCCCCTGGTGGGCAGAGCGTCGCCCCTGGTGGGCGTGCCGGGTGGATCCTGGTCGGGCGCATGTGGGAGTCTGTCTGACTGTCTCTCCCCGTTTCCAGCTTCAGAAAAAAAAAAAAAGAATAAAATGGCAATAAACAACTATATATCAATAATAACCTTAAATGTAAATGGATTAAATGATCCAATCAAAAGACATACGGTAGCTGCATGGATAAGAAAACAGGACATGTACATATGCTGTCTACAAGAGACACACCTTAAAACAAAAGATGCACATAGGTTGAAGGTAAAAGGATGGAAAAAACATTTCATGCAAATGGAAATGAAAAAAAAGCTGGGGTAGCAATACTTATATCAGACAAAACGGACTTTAAAACAAACAATATAGTAAGAGATAAAGAAGGCCACTACATAATGATAAAGGGAGCAATCCAACAGGAAGATATAACTATTATAAATATCTACGCACCTAATATAGGTGCACCTAAATATATAAAGCAGACTTTGATGGATATAAAGGGCAAGATCAACAGCAATACTATAATAGTAGGGGATTTCAATACCCCACTAACATCACTAGATAGATCCTCAAGAAAGAAAATTAAAGAAACAGCAGACTTATTGGACACACTAGATCAACTCGATTTAATAGATATCTTCAGAACCTTTCACCCTAAAGCAGCAGAATATACATTCTTTTCAAGTGCTCATGGTACATTCTCTAGGATAGACCACATGTTAGGGCACAAAAGTGGTCTCAACAAATTTAAGAAGATTGAAATCATATCAAGCACCTTCTCTGATCACATGGCATGAAACTAGAAATCAACCACAACAGAAAAGCTCAAAAATTCTCAAACACATGAAAACTAAATAGCAGGTTGTTAAATAACAAATGGATTAAGATTGAGATTTTAATCTTAATTAAAGAAGAAATTTAAAAATTTCTAGAATGATAATGAGCATACAACTCAAAATTTATGGGACACAGCGAAAGCAGTACTGAGAGGGAAGTTCATAGCACTACAGGCACACTTTAAGAAGCTAGAAAAAGCTCAAATAAACAACTTAACCCTGCATCTAAAAGAACTAGAAAAAGAACAGCAAGTAAAGCCTAAATGTAGTAGAAGGAAGGAAATAATAAAGATCAGAGCAGAAATAAATGACATAGACACTAAAGAAACAATAGAGAGGATCAATGAAACTAGGAGCTGGTTCTTTGAAAAGGTAAACAAGATTGATGAACCTTTAACTAGATACACCAAGAAAAAGAGAGAAAGGACTCAAATAAATAAAATTAGAAACGAGAGTGGAGAAATAACAACTGACACAACAGAAATACAAAATATTGTAAGAAAATACTATAAGAACTGTATGCCAAAAAAACTAGACAACCTAGATGAAATGGACAAATTCCTTGAAACATACAATCTTCCAAAAATCAATCTGGAAGAATCAGAAAACCTAAACAGACCGATTACACCAAATGAGATCGAAACAGTTATCAAAAAACTCCCAACAAAGAAAAGTCCTGGGCCAGATGCCTTCACAAGTGAATTCTACCAAATATTCAAAGAAGAACTAACTCCTATCCTTCTCAAGGTATTTCAAAAAATTCAAGAGGAAGGAAGACTTCCAAACTCCTTTTATGAGGCAAGCATAATTCTGATTTCAAAACCAGGCAAAGACAACACAAAGAAAGAAAATTATAGGTCAATATCCCTGATGAATATAGATGCTAAAATCCTCAACAAAATATTAGCAAACCGGATCCAACAATATATGGAAAAAATCATACACCATGATCAAGTGGGATTTATTCTGGGGAGGCAAGGCTGGTACAATATTTGCAAATCTATCAATGTTATTCATCACATAAACAAAATGAAGGAGAAAAACCATATGATAATTTCAATAGATGCAGAAAAAGCATTTGATAAAATCCAGCACTCATTCATGATCAAAACTCTCAGCAAAGTGGGAATACAGGGAACATACCTCAACATGATAAAAGCCATCTATGACAAACCCACAGCCAACATCATACTCAATGGGCAAAAATTAAAAGCAATCCCCTTAAGATCAGGAAAAAGGCAGGGGTGTCTCCTTTCACCACTCTTATTTAACATAGTCCTGGAAGTTCTAGCCACAGCAATCAGACAAGAAGAAGAAATAAAAGGCATTTAAGTGGGAAAAGAAGAAGTAAAGCTATCATTATTTGCAGATGATATGATATTGTATATAGAAAATCCTAAAGTCTCAAAAAACTACTGGACCTGACAAATGAATTCAACAAGGTAGCAGGATATAAAATTAATACTCAGAAATCAGAGGCATTTTTATACACCAACAATGTACAGTCAGAAAGAGAAGTTAAGGAAACAATCCCCTTCACTATTACAACCAAAAAAATAAAGTACCTAGGAGTACATTTAACCAAGGAGACTAAAGACTTGTACTCGGAAAATTATAAAACATTGATAAAAGAAATCAAGGAAGATACAAACAAGTGGAAGCATATACCATGCTCATGGTTAGGAAGAATAAACATCATTAAAATGTCTATATTACCCAAAGCAATCTATAAATTCAATGCATTACCAATTAAAATACCAATGACATTCTTTAAAGATATAGATCACATATTCCAAAAATTTATATGGAACCAAAAGAGAATGTGAATAGCCTCAGCAATCTTAAAAAAGAAGAATAAAGGGGGAGATATCACACTTCCTGATATCAAGCTAAACTACAAGGCCATTGTACTCAAAACAGCCTGCTACTGGCATAAGAACAGGCACATAGATCAATGGAACAGAACGGAGAACCCAGAAATAAACCCACAGCTCTATGGACAACTGATATTTGACAAAGGAGGTAAGGAAATACAATGGAGTAAAGACAGCCTCTTCAACAAATGGTGTTGGGAAAATTGGACAGTAACCTGCAAAAAAAATGAAACTAGACCACCAACTTACACCGTTCACAAAATAAACTTAAAATGGATAAAAGACTTAAATGTAAGGCATGAAACCATAAGCACCTTAGTAGAAAACATAGGCAATAAACTCACCAACATCTCTTGCAGCGATATATTTGGTGATTTATCTCCATGGGCAAGGGAAATAAAAGACAGGATAAACAAATGGGACTATATCAAACTAAAAAGCTTTTGCACAGCCAAAGACAATTAGAACAGAATAAAAAGACAAACAACACAATGGGAGAACATATTTGACAATATGTCTTATAAGGGGTTAATAACCAAAATTTATAAAGAACTTGTAAATCTCAACACCAGGAGACAAACAATCCAATCAAAAAATGGGAAAAAGTTCAGAAAATTATAACACATTGATAAAAGAAATCAAGGAAGATACAAACAAGTGGAAGTATATACCATGCTCATGGTTAGGAAGAATAAAGTCACTTCTCCAAAGAGGACACACAGATGGCCAATAGGCATATGAAAAAATGCTCAACATCACTAATCATTAGAGAAATGCAAATTAAAACCACAATGAGATATCACCTCCCACCGGTCAGAATGGCGCTCATCAACAAAACAACACAGAATAAGTGCTGGCGAGGATGTGGAGAAAAGGGAACCCTCCTACACTGTAGGTGGGAGTGCAGACTGGTAAAGACTCTGTGGAAAACAGTATGGAGATTCCTCAAAAAATTGAAAATCAAACTGCCTTTTGACCCAGCCATCCCACTTTTAGGAAGATACCCCATGGACACCATAGAACGGTTCCAGATTGAGAAGTGCACCCCCATGTTTATAACAGCATTGTTCACAATAGCGAAGATCTGGAAACAGCCCAAGTGTCCGTCAGAGGACGAGTGGATTAAAAAGCTTTAGTACATATATACTAGGGAATACTACTCAGCCATAAGAAATGATGACATCAGATCATTCACAATAACATGGATGGACCTTGATAACATTATACAGAGTGAAATAAGTAAATCAGAAAAAACTAAGAACTACACGAACCCATGCATAGATAGGACATAAAAATGAGACTCAGAGACATGGACAAGAATGTGATGGTAACAGGGAGTGGGGTGGAGGTGTGGGGAGGGGGCAAGGAAGGAGAAGGAGGGGATGGGGGGAGGGGAGGGGCACAAAGAAAACCAGATAGAAGGTGACGGAGGACGATTTGACTTTGAGTGAGGGGTATGCAGCATAATCAAAGGTGAAAATAATCTGGAGATGTTTTCTCAGAACATATGTACCCTGATTTATCAATGTCACTGCATTAAAATTAATAAAAATAAGATTAAAAAATTATTAAAAAAATCAATATGGAAGAATCAGAAATCCTAAACAGACCAATTTCATCAAATCTGATTGAAACAGTTATCAAAAAACGCCCATCAAACAAAAGCCCTGGACCAGATGGCCTCACAGGTGAATTTTACCAAATATTCAAAAAAGAACTAACTCCTATTCTTCTAAAGCTATTTCAAAAAATTCAAGAGGAAGGAAGACTTCCAAACTCCTTTTATGAGGCGAGCATAATACTGATTCCAAAACCAGGCAAAGACACTACAAAGAAAAAAAACTATAGACCAATATTCCTGATGAATTTAGATGCTAAAATTCTCAACAAAAATTAGCAAACCAGATCCAGCAATACATGAATAAAATCATACATCATGACCAGGTGGGATTTATTCTAGGGAGACAAGGCTGGTACAATATCCACAAAACAATCAATGTGATTCAACACATAAACAAAAGAAAGGATAAAAATCACATGAAAATATCAATAGATGCAGAAAAAGCATTTGGTAAAATCCAGCACCCATTTATGATCAAAACTCTCAGCAAAGTGGGGGTACAAGCATCATACCTCAACATGATAAAGACCATCTATAACAAACCAAAGCCAACATCATAATTAATGGAAAAAAATTAAAGCAATCCCCTTAAGATCAGGAACAAGGCAGGGGTGTCCCCTTTCACCACTCTTATTCAACATAGTTCTCGAAGTCCTAGCCACAGCAATCAGACAAGAAGAAGAGATAAAAGGCATCCAAACTGGAAAAGAAGAGGTAAAACTATCATTATTTGCTGATGATATGATACTATACATTGAAAACCCTAATGTCTTAGTCAAAAAACTACTGGACCTGATAAATGAATTCAGCAAGGTGGCAGGATATAAAATCAATATTCAGAAATCAGTGGAATCTTTATGCACCAACAATGAACTGTCTAAAAGAGAAAATAAGAAAACAATCCCCTTCACTATTACAACAAAAAGAATAAAGTACCTAGGAATAAATTTAACCAAAAAGGTTAAAGATTTTTACTTGGAAAATTATAAGACATTGATAAAAGAAATCAAGGATGATACAAACAAGTGGAAGCATATACCGTGTTCATGGATAGGAGGAATAAGCAACATTAAAATGTTTATATTACCCAAAGCAATCTATCAGTTCAATGAAGTTCCTATTAAAATACCAATGACATACTTCAAAGATATAGAACAAATATTCCAAAAATTATATGGAACCAAAAGAGAACATAAATAGCCTCAGCAATCCTGAAAAAGAACAATAAAGTAGGGGGTATCACATTTCCTGATATCAAGTTATACTACAAGGCCATCATACTCAAAATGCTTGGTACTGGCATAAGAACAGGCATACAGATCAATGGAACAGAACAGAGAACCCAGAAATAAACCCACACCTATATAGACAATTGATATTTGACAAAGGAGGTAAGAGCTTACAATGGAGTAAAGACAGTCTCTACAACAAATGGTGTTGGGAAAATTGGACAGCTACCTGCAAAAAAATGAAACTAGATCACCAACTTTTACCATTCACAGAAATAAACTCAAAATGGATAAAAGACTTAAATGGAAGTCATGAAACCATAAACATCCTGGAAGAAAACAGGCAGTAAACCCTCTGATATCTCTCATAGCAATATTTTTGCTGATTTATCTCCACAGGCAAGTGAAATAAAGGACAGGATGAACAAATGGACTATATGAAACTAAAAAGCTTTTGCACAGCAAAAGACACCATTAACAAAATAAAAAGACAACCCACACAATGGGAGAATATATTTGCCAATAGATCTGATAAGGGGTTAATAACCCAAATTTATAAAGAACTTGTAAAACTCAACACCAGGAAAGTAACCAATCCAATCAAAATATGGGCAAAAGAAATGATACAGATGGCCAATAGGCATATGAAAAATGTTCAAATCAATAATCATTAGAGAAATTCAAATTAAAACCACAATGAGATACCACCTCACACCAGTCAGAATGGTTCTCATTAACAAAACAACACATAATAAGTGCTGGAGAGGGTGTGGAGAAAAGGGAACCCTTCTGCACTGCTGGTGGGAATGCAGACTGGTGCAGCCACTGTGAAAAACACTATGGAGATCCTCAAAAAATTAAAAATGAAACTGCCCTTTGACCCAGTCACCCCACTTTTAGGAATATATCCTATGAATACCAAATCACTGATTCAAAAGAAGAAATGCACCCCCATGTTTATTGCAGCATTGTTTGCAATAGCCAAGGTCTGGAAACAGCCCAAGTGTCCGTTGGTGGACGAGTGGATTAAAAAGCTGTGATATGCCCTGGCCGGTTGGCTCAGTGGTAGAGCATCGGCCTGGTGTGCAGAAGTCCCAGGTTCGATTCCCGGCCAGGGCACACAGGAGAGGCGCCCATCTACTTCTCCCCCCCTCCCCCTCTCCTTCCTCTCTGTCTCTCTCTTCCCCTCCCGCAGCCAAGGCTCCATTGGAGCAAAGATGGCCCGGGTGCTGGGGATGGCTCCTTGGCCTCTGCCCCAGGCGCTGGGGTGGCTCTGGTCGTGGCAGAGCGACGCCACCTGGTGGGCAGAGCATCGCCCCCTGGTGGGCGTACCGGGTGAATCCCGGTTGGGCGCATGCGGGAGTCTGTCTGACTGTCTCTCCCCGTTTCCAGCTTCAGAAAATTACCCAAAAAAAAAAAAAGAGAGAGAGAGAGAAAAAGCTGTGATACATATACACAATGGAATACTACAAGGCCATAAGGAAAAAGGAAATCTTACCTTTTGCAACAACATGGATGGACCTGGAAACTATCATGCTAAGTGAAATAAGCCAGGCAGAGAAAGAAAAATATATATGACCTCACTCATTTGAGGAATGCAATGAACAATGTGAACTGAGGAACAGAACACAGGCAGAGGCGGGATCAAAGGGACCAGAGGGAAAGCAGACAGAGGGAAAGTAGAAGAGAAGATGAGATCAGAGAAGAGAAAGAGATTAATGAAATTATATATACATAACACAGTATTATAGAAACAGGACAGCAAATCTTGGGGGGGAAGGGGGAATGCATTGGGGGGAGAGGTAAGGGGAATAGGGGGTGGGGAAGATATATTCAGTGAGACACTTGAATCTATGTAAACACAAATTAAAATCATATAAGAAAAAGAAAGAAATAAAAGTTGGTTTTATATCTCATTAAAAAAAATAGCCCAGTCTATTTTCTCCCTTAAAAACCATCAGCAGCAAATAAATTGATCTCAAATTTAAAAATCATTTTGATTTAATGTCATTTCTTTTAAAATAATCTACACATTTTTTATCTAGGGACTATTATGTAATTAAGGAACAGTGAAATGTTAATTTTATGTACTTCTATAAGCTGCTATAAATCCAATACCTAATTGGGTTGGGGAAAGGAATTTCAATCTTCTTCACAGAAACTGTAGGAAACGCTAAACAGAGCATTCTGAGCAGGAGACCAAACAAGCCTCTTTCACAGGAAGAGAAGAAAGTTACTATTGAATGTCTACTATTCATTTACTTCTTCATTAACAAAAATATGGCAACTAGTAGTGAATAAAACTAAAAAGGTCTCTACTCTAATGAAGTTTTATTTCTGATAGGAGAAATACACACCAAACAGAAAAACAAATGAATGAATAAGATAATTTCATATAGTCTTGAGTGAAACAGATTTCTAGTCCAGATGGTTCGATAAGTTTATACTTTAAGGATACCTTCCTTTTTCAAACAAATAGCAATGAACGAGAAAATACAAATGTGAAAATTAAAGACACAGTAATGTTCAAAAACAAGATGAACATCTTCCTGGATGAGAGCATGAACAGGATCACATAACTGAAAGGAGATGAAAGCTGTGGACCTTAAGGGCTTTGGGTCCAGAAAAAGGCAGAGAAAAGCAGGAGCTTGACTCCTAAGGGGTAAATACAGATTCAAAGCATCCATCCAAGATAGGAGTGTTGAATATGGTCTCACTGCTTGAAATTACACTTGAGCACTGGAGCTCCTATTTATAAAGGAAGCTGAAACAATTGGGCATAAATCATAGCCTGGGAAGATGGCTTTTTAAAGTATTATACCCAAATAGGTGAGAGGACTGGATCTGCAACATCTTTGATTTGAGCACAAGGAGGGGGCTGCAAGCTGCCACTGTAAGTCCTGAAGGTGGGTCTGTGATCTGAGGGGTCAGGAAGAAGCAGCTGAAAACCTGTTAGGCAGGAACGGACTGTGAGGACACTCTGAGAAAAGAAAGATTAAATATTTGAGCCACTCAAGAGAAGTTTGCAAATCAATATTCCAAAACACGGGAGAAAAAAAGAAATTTAAAAAGTATTTAAAACTAAGTCTGTTTACAGTTCTCAAAAATAGTGAAAAGAATAGCTTAATTTTAAGATTTTATTTATTGATTTTAGAGAGTATAAGAGAAAGGGGGAGGGGGAGGAGTGGGAGGCATCAACTTATAGCAGTTGCTTCTCATAAGTTCCTTTATGTTGCAAGCCTAGAGTTTCAAACCTGTGATCTCAGCATTCCAGGTCAACGCTTTACCCACTGCACCATCACAGGTCAGGCAAGGGTAGTATTAATTTAAAGGAATAAGAAAACAATATACAAAAACAGGTAGAGATGAAGTAAGTAAAATGTATATAAATAAGCAATGACAAATGCTGGCAATAAAAAAATAAATATAGCTATTGAAATAAAACACTCAATGGACAGGAAAAATTCCAGAGTAGACACAGAAGAAAGGAGGAACTGGAAGATGGTTTCAATTAATTACCTAAAATACAGCATGAAAATGTAATGAGACTAAAAATATATATATATTTAAGTTTTTCCATTCTTTTATGTTTACAGAAAGAAAGGGAGAGAGCAGGAAAGAGACAGAAACATCTGTTTCTGTATTTGCCCTGACCAGGGATCAAACTGGCAACCTCTATGCTCCAGGATGATGCTCTAACCAACAAGCTATCTAGCCAGGGCCAAAAGAAGAAATATTTTAAAAAGCAGTTGAAAGGGGGGAGAAGAGGAGCAGAAAGCATCAAATGGTAGTAGTTGTTTCTCTAGTAGCTGCTTCTCATAAGTGCCTTGATCCAGCAAGCCTGGGGTTTCAAACCAGCAACCTCAGCATTCCAGGGCAAAAAACAACAACTATAAAAAACAAACAAACAAACAAAAAACAAACAGAGATTAAGTGGCCTAACACATATCTAATAGAAATTAAGCAGAAAAAATTTTAGGGAAATAGAGAAAAAGCAGTATTTGGAGAACTAGAGATGCCAGATTAATTAATTTATGTGTGTTCTTATGTGAAAGTACAAACAGAGTGAGTAGGTATAAGTCTGAGGAGGTCAGAGAACACTAAAGAACAGAGCAGGTACTGGTTCTGGTTCTGGTGGCCCCTCCTTCAGAATCAACCCGGGAGGTACTATAAGGAGACAACATCAAATCGAGAAGTAACTATGAGAGGCTAGCTACTAGGGAGATAGAGGGGCTGTTCTGAAATGGTATATTTGTATGTGGTGGTGAGAAGGAGGGCAGTCAGTGTTGGCTTTAGCCTGGGGCACAAGGTGGCCCATACAGTGGTAAGATAAAATAAGGAAGAAGGTGGTAGAATTACCCCCACCATTCATTGCTTGGACCTGACGACACACCTTCTGGAAGATGAGAACCATCAGTGGGGACTGACTAGGTAGGCTTGAGAAGATGCCTCTTTAGCCTTCCACTTCCAATCCCCCAAGGCAGGTGGTTTACAATTTAAAGAGTGTCTCCCCCAAGAACTGCTTCTTCTTGGGGTGCTGAGGAGAAAGATCTGATTAGGTATTGATCCTCAGAGTGAGAAACAATTAAACCTGATATTCTTGGAAGGATTGGGAGGCAAGGGAAGTGCTCTCTACCTCAGAGTCGATTTCCCCCACCTCCCACTTAAACTGATAGAGCCGACACAGACTAAGGTCTGGCCATTAGAAATCTTAGACAGAGCAGTTATAACTTCTACAGCTTAGTCACTTGAGAATCAAAACTATTTCAAAAGAAAAATTAAAAACTGAATTACAGGTTTCATCAGAAGCACAGATTTTAGGACCAAGAATTTAAAATAACCATAATATACATATTTTAAAAAGCAAAGAAAGATATAAGCAATATGCAACAGAAACAGCCCTGTCTGGTTAGCTCCGTCAATTAGGAGTGTCATCCCAAAACAAGTTTGCAGGTTCGATCCCCAATTTGGGCATACATGGGAAGCAACCAATGAATGCACGACAGGGCAGAACAACAAATGAATGCTTCCCTCCCCTGCCCCACCCCTGCCATCCCCTCCTCTCTCTGTCTCTAAAAAAAAAAAAAATTAAGCCTTGGCTGGATAGCTTGGTTGGTTGGAGCATTTGTACCAGAGCTCATAGGTTGCTGGTTCAATTTCTTGGTCAGGGAATATACAGGAGCAGCTCGATGTTCTTGTTTCTCTCTACCTGCCACTCTCTCTCTCTCAAAAAAGAGAAACAGAAACAAAGGCAAGAAAAAGAATGAAATAGAAATATTAAATACCAAATGTAAAAATAAAATGTTGAAATAGGGAATACAGATGTGATAAATAGTGGAATGGATATAGCTGAGAACAAATTAGCAACTTGATAGATCAGATTGAGAAACTCTAGGAGAAGAAAAAACCCCAATAAAGAAACAAAAATTTTAAAGAAAAGTTAAGAGATATAAAGATAGAAAGAAAATTACTATTATCAGATCAGAAGAGCCTAAAAGAGAAAAGTGAAAATGAACAGTAAGAAATATTTGAACAAGAGATAACTTTCTCAGAATTAAATAGAGATGAAAGACTTCTCAGTGGAAAGTCTCACAGGTGACAAGGAAGAGAAATAAGGAAGACCCACTTTTAACATATCACAGTAAAATTTAAGTCTCTTCAACAAATGATGTTGAAACAATTGTGTATCTGTAGGCAAAAAAAAAAAAAATTTAAGAACCTTGACATAAACTTTATATCTCACACAAAAATTAATTCAAAATAGATTATAGGCCTGAATATAAAATATAAAACTATAAAATTTTTAGAAGAAAACATAAGAGAAAAATCTACATGACCCTGGGTTAGGCAAAGAGTTCTTAGATATGACACCAAAAGCATTATCCATAAAATAAAAAATTGATAAACTGAACTTTATCAAAACTTAAAATTTACATTCCATGAAAGATATTGTTAAAAAGAAAAGACAAGCCACAGACTGAAACAAAATATATGCAGATAACATCTCTAACAAAGTATCTGTATTCAGAATATATAAAGAACTCTCAAAACTCAATAATAAAAAACAAACAATCCAATTAGAAAATGGGCAAAATATATGACGATGATGATATATTTTACCAAAGAGAAGTCATGATGGCACAAACAAGCACATGAAAAGATATTCAACCCCATTAGCCATTTGGGCAACACAAAACCACAATGAGAAGTCACTACAAACCTATTAGAATAGCTCAAATAAAAATAGTGGGAATAACCTGGCCTGTGGTGGCTATATCATTGGATAGATCATTGACCTGGAATGCTGAGGTCACCGATTCAAAACCCTGGGCTTGCCCAGTCAAGGCACATACAATAAGCAACCAATGAACAACTAAAATGAAGCAACTATGAATTGATACTTCTCGCTCCCACTCTGCCCCTCTGTAAAATCAATAAATAAAATCTTTAAAAGAAAATAGTGGTAATAACAAAAGTTGGTGAGGATGCAGAGAAAATGAATCTCACATGCACTACTAGTGAGAATGTAAAATGGTACAGCCACTCTGGAAAACAGTTTGACAGTTTCTTATAAAATTTGGTATGCACTTACTACAAAACAGCAATCATAGTCTTGGACATTTATCTCAGAGCTATGAAAACTTTACATATAAACAACTTTACAAAAAGGTTCACAATAACTTTATTCATAAATAGCCCCAAACTGGAAACACCCAAATATCTTTCAATGGGTAAGTGGTTGAATAAACTCTGATACATCTATCAGATGTATCATATGTGATGCCACTCAACAATAAAAAGAAATGAATTATTGATATATGCAGTAACCTGAATGGATTTTAAGAACATTATGCTGAGTGAAAAAAAAATTCAAAAGGTTACATATTGTCTGTGTCCATTTATATAGCATTCTAGAAATAACAAAACTATAAATGAAGAAAAGATCAGAGGTTACCAGGGGATGAGGCTGTCGTGGGTGAGAGGGGTAGGTAGCATGAGGGACTTCTGTTGGGATAGAACAATGTTTTACCTTAATTTTGGTGGTGGTTACACAAATACATACTTAGGATAAAATTACATAGAATCAACAGACACACATACACACACAAATGCAGGTTAAAAAACTGAATACTGAATTGAAAATTTGAAAACTAACTAAGGTCTGTAGTCAAGTTAGCAGTAACATACCAATGTACATTTCCTGGTTTTGATACTGTACTTCAGTTATGTAAGATGTCAACATTGGTGGAAGCTTGGGGAAGGGTAATGGGCTCCATGCTATTTCTGCAACTTCCTATAAGTATATAATTATTTCATAAAAAATGAGTAGAGAAAGACTGTTCAATAAATTAAATACCCACAGGGATTCAAATAAAATAAGACTTTGTCTCATACTATATAGTAAAATTCTAGAGGGCATAAGGGTTTCAGTATTTGGAAGAAAAAATACAAGATCTTTATTATATTAGGATAAAAAAGAACTTATTAAGTAAAATTTTTTAAAATTTTTTCTTAAGTGAAAAATGGGGAGGCATGCACCTTGACCAGGATCCACCCACAAGCCCCGTCTGGGGCTGATCTGTCCATCTGGGGCCACTGCTCTGTTGCTGGCCAACCAAGCTATTTTAGCACTTGAGGCAACGCTATGGAGGCATCCTCAGCACCCAGGGCAAACTTGCTCCAACTGAGCCATGGCTGTGGGAGGAGAAAAGAGAGATAGAGAAAGAGAAGGAAGAGAAAGAGGGTTGGAGAAGCAGATGGCTACTTCTCCTGTGTACCCTGACCAGGAATTGAACCCAGGACATCCACATGTTGGACCCATGCTCTACCACTAAGCCAACCAACCAGGGCCTTAAAGATGATTTTTAAATGCACAAACTATAAAAGAGAACTTAGATAATCCAATATTATTATTTAAAACTCTGTATAACAAAAGACACCAAAAACAAAGTTAAAAGATAAGCAGTTTCTCTTAGAACATAAAGAAGCTGAAAAAGGCAAGAAAATAAATTTTCCCCTAGCACCTGCAGAACAGAATGCAGCCCTGCACACACTTGATTTCAGCCCTTTGAGACCAGGTCAGACTTTAAACTTGCAGAACTGTAGGATAATACATTTTGTGTTGATTTAAGACATCAATTTGTGGTAATTTTTTAGAGCAGCAATAGAAAACCATTATAATAACTTACCTCTGTTGATTTCCAAGTATTAAACTTGAGTGGTAGTGTTTCCTGGGACAATGCAGTTTCACTAGGCAACTGAATGTCTTGCCATTCCTCTTGTTTCCATCCTGCCTTGGAAGTGTTCTCTGTCAATGACATAAAGCTAAGATTTTATTTTGGCAAAAATGGTAATATTTTGGCCCTGGCTGGTTGGCTCAGTGGTAGAGCGTCGGCCTGGCATGCAGGAGTCCCAGGTTCGATTCCCAGCCAGGGCACACAGGAGAAGCACCCAACTGCTTCTCCACCCTTCCCCTTCTCCTTCCTCTCTGTCTCTCTATTCCCCTCCCGCAGCCAAGGCTCCATTGGAGCAAAGTTGGCCCAGGCGCTAAGGATGGCTCTATGGCCTTTGCCCCAGGTGCTAGAATGGCTCTGGATGCAACAGAGCGATGCCCCAGAGGGGCAGAGCATCACCCCCTGGTGGGCATGCCGGGTGGATCCTGGTCAAGCGCATGTGGAAATCTGTCTGACTGCCTCCCCGTTTCCAACTTCAGAAAAATACAAAAAAAAAAAAGTAATATTTTTACATTAGCTCACAATTTTTAAGTCAATCACTTCTGAAGATCCATTTTGTCTATAAAATACACATCATTTACCAATGGTTACCTATGAATAGTAATCATTTTAATATAGCCCTTTATAATAACTAATAGTTGAGACAAAGTTTAAAACTAGTTTCAATTCTAGCCTTTCTCCTGTCAACAATTTTATAGTTTTACTTTTTGAAACATCTTTTTTAATATAAGATATAATATTGTCTAGAAATAGTTTTAATATGTGAAAATGATTCAAATAAAATTTTAGCAAAGCAGGAATAATAACTATAACTATTTTAATTAATATTTATAAGAAATTTATTACTGCTATGTGAACTTCACGTTTTCTAAACAAAATTAGTCAGAAATGTAGATTATTTGATAAGAACTTTTAAACATAAAAGAATATGGCAATGAGAATAAACTGATATATCTGCTTATATTTTTTTATGGAATCTAACATTTTTGTAGTCTAAATATTATTTTTGTATGTTAATTACTATGTAAACAAAGTATTAGTTCCAGCTCCATCTCAGTATATTATTGGGTACAATAAGTATAAGAAAGCTATTTCCAATCTGGTATATGCACACCATTGTCGGTATTTGAACTTCCTAAGGGCAGGGTAGACATAGATAATTTTATTGGAGTCAATACACAGATCCACAACTTCGGTACAGATTCTTTCCCAAAACTGATCATCCTGAGAATGCAACTGTGTAGAAGCATCAGGCAAGTTCTTTTCCCCTTCCCTTTCATATTCAAGTTTCTCCTACTTTCTAAAGAAAGACATATCCTTTACTTAATCTTATTATTCTACATCTTCCCTAAGGTGCAAGCATAAGAACCTTTAAGGTACCAAACAATAGTTAAAAATGGTATGGGGTCACCTCCTTTAATCAAGGCATGAAAAACCCAAAGTAGAGCTTCAAAGTTTGTCCTGTCTTACATATATTTCTTTTAAAGGCAAAACATGACATAAGTAATAGAATTTTGTTCCATAGTGGGATGTTTGATATTCAGTTATATTACAGTATGGAGAAGCAGGACAGTCGACAAACTTCATTTAATGTGATTGTGCTTTTCACCCCCTAACTACCATCAAAGAATGCATCATTCCTGAGAAAGAGTCCTATGAGAAGAAAGCAAAAAGCATGGGAGGCTGGGGCCCTTAATTTCATCAAAGCAGCAACATTATAACAAGTCTCCATGCCACAGCTATCTACCGTAGGAAAAGAGTTCAGGAATATGAATACAACCAGAGTGATGTCTGTTTACATATTTATTTGAGAAAATAAAGTAAGACATTTTCTGAAAGAAAATTTAAATCTATCTGATTTGGCTGGTTGTTTTGACAGGGAGGTCTAGTTTTGACAACTAGGTAAATACAGTAAATAATTACCAAAAACTGAATGAACCAAATCTGCAGTTCTGAAGAGTTGATGAAAATGTATTTAAAGTATATGACACAAAATCATTTTATCAAATAATTATTGTATTAGCAGATATATTATAATTAATGTTTTTCTATTTCTCATAAGTGTTCAAGTATAACAAGTATTATAAATAGTCATTTGATAAATTTTAGTAAAGGTTTTTGGTATTAGTCTCAGAAACTGAGAAAGTAAATTACTCCTAATAACTGTTTAACTGTTCAATCTTTTCCTATGTAGGGTGTTTCCAGTCCTTTGCTTTTGACTACACTGAAGAAATTCTTAATCAAGTTAACAGTTGACAAGAAATGAAAAACATTTTTATAATAAACCATTATATAATTTATGGCATATTACCTGGAAGAAATTCATAGAATTGATTGACATTGCTATAATAAAACACCTTCTATTCCCACCTACAATTTATGTGAACAAGACTTCTCAGCATTTACATCTATAAAAATGTAAAACAGAAAGAGAATTTATGCTGAACCCTGCTTCTTTCTAGCAATAGGTAATATTCACACATGGTAATTGAACAGTTCCATGCATCTCATAAAAACATGTGTTTCCAATAAAATTGTATCCTTTATGTTTAATAAATATTATAATATATTTATGTGGTTTTGATTTTGACTAATTGGGTACTAAAAATAATTTTAACGATAAGTTAGTCTAGAAGGAATATTTTACCACTTAAAGTCTATAGTCAGAAGAAAATTTTTTGGAAGATTTTAAAAAATAATTTCAGCCCTGGCCAAGCATTGGCCTGGTGTGTGGGATGTGCTGGGTTTGATTCCCAGTCAGGGCACACAGGAGAAGGAGAAGTGTGCTTCTCCACCCCTCCCATTCCCCTTTCTCTCTCTCTCTCTCTCTCTCTCTCTCTCTCTTCCTCTCCCACTGCCATGGCTCAATTGGTTTGAGTGCATTGGCCCTGAGTGCTGAGGATGGCTCCATGGAGCCTCCACCTCAGGTGCTAAAAGTAGTTCAGATGCGAGTATGGCCTCAGATAAGCAAAGCACAGGCCCCAGATGGAAGTTGCCAGGTGAATCTCTGGTTGAGGTACATACAGGAGTCTCTCTCTACCTCCCCTCTTCTCACTTGGAAAAAGAGGGGGAAAAATTAATAATAATTTCAATTTTGTTTGACCATGGTGACACAGTGGATAGAGTGTCCACTTGGGACACTGAGGTCCCAGGTTCGAAACTTTGAGGTTGCCAACTTAAGCATGGGTTCACCAGGTTGAGCATGGGGTTGCCAGCTTGAGTGTGGGATCATCGACATAATCCGAAGGTTGCTGGTTTGAGCCCAGAGGTCTCTGGCTTGAAGCCCAAGGTCGCTGGCTTGAAGCTCAAGGTTGCTGGCTTAGGCAAGGGGTCACTGGCTTGGCTTGAGTACCCCCCCCCCCGCAGTCAAGACACATATGAGAAGAAACCAATGAACAGCTAAAGTTCTACAACTATCAGTTGATACTTCTCATTTCTCTCCCTTCCTGTCTGTCTGTCTCTCACTCACACACAAAAATAATAATATTAATAATAACAATTTCAATTTATATACATATTTGATGCAGAACATACTTTCTTTTTTTTTTTTTAAATAATTTTATTTTTTTAATGGGGTGACATCAATAAATCAGGATACATATATTCAAAGATAACAAGACCAGGGTATCTTGTCGTTCAATTATGATGCATACCCATCACCCAAAGTCAGATTGTCCTCTGTCACCTTCTATCTTGTTTTCTTTGTGCCCCTCCCCCTCCCCCTTTCCCTCTCCCATTCCCCCCTCCCCCCCGTAACCACCACACTCTTATCAATGTCTCTTAGTTTCACTTTTATGTCCCACCTACGTATGGAATAATGCAGTTCCTGGTTTTTTCTGATTTACTTATTTCGCTTCGTATCATGTTATCTAGATCCCACCATTTTGCTGTAAATGTTCCGATGTCATCATTTCTTATGGCTGAGTAGTATTCCATAGTGTATATGTGCCACATCTTCTTTATCCAGTCATCTATTGATGGGATTTTTGGTTGTTTCCATGTCCTGGCCACTGTGAACAATGCTGCAATAAACATGGGGCTGCATGTGTCTTTACGTATCAATGTTTCTGAGTTTTTGGGGTATATACCCAGTAGAGGGATTGCTGGGTCATAAGGTAGTTCTATTTTCAGTTTTTTGAGGAACCACCATACTTTCTTCCATAATGGTTGTACTACTTTACATTCCCACCAACAGTGTATGAGGGTTCCTTTTTCTCCACAGCCTCTCCAACATTTGCTATTACCTGTCTTGCTAATAATAGCTAATCGAACAGGTGTGAGGTGGTATCTCATTGCTGTTTTGATTTGCATTTCTCTAATAGCTAAAGAAGATGAGCATCTTTTCATATATCTGTTGGCCATTTGTATTTCTTCCTGGGAGAAGTGTCTGTTCATATCCTCTTCCCATTTTTTTATGGGATTGTTTGTTTGTTTGTTGTTGAGTTTTATGAGTTCTTTGTATATTTTGGATATTAGGCCCTTATCTGAGCTGTTGTTTGAAAATATCATTTCCCATTTAGTTGGCTTTCTGTTTATTTTGTTATCAGTTTCTCTTGCTGAGCAAAAACTTCTTAGTCTGATGTAGTCCCATTCATTAATTTTTGCCTTCACTTCTCTTGCCTGTGGAGTCAAATTCATAAAATGCTCTTTAAAACCCAGGTCCATGAGTTGAGTACCTATGTCTTCTTCTATGTACTTAATTGTTTCAGGTCTTATGTTTAGATCTTTGATCCATTTTGAGTTAATTTTTGTACAGGGAGAGAGACTGTAGTCCAGTTTCATTCTTTTGCATGTGGCTTTCCAGTTTTCCCAGCACCATTTGTTGAAGAGGCTTTCTTTTCTCCATTGTGTGTTGTTGGCCCCTTTATCAAAAATTATTTGACTATATATATGTGGTTTTATTTCTGGACTTTCTATTCTGTTCCATTGGTCTGAGTGTCTATTTTTCTGCCAATACCATGCTGTTTTGATTGTCGTGGCCCTATAATAGAGTTTGAAGTCAGGTATTGTAATGCCCCCAGCTTCATTCTTTTTCTTTAGGATTGCTTTGGCTATTCGGGGTTTTTTATAGTTCCATATAAATCTGATGATTTTTTGCTCTATTTCTTTAAAAAACGTCATTGGAAGTTTGATGGGAATTGCATTGAATTTGTATATTGCTTTGGGTAATATAGCCATCTTGATTATATTTATTCTTCCTAGCCAAGAACAAGGTATATTCTTCCATCTCATTATATCTTTTTCGATTTCCCTTAACAATGGTTTATAGTTTTCATTATATAAGTCCTTTACATTCTTTGTTATGTTTATTCCTAAGTATTTTATTTTTTTTGTTGCAATCGTGAAGAGGATTATTCTTTTGAGTTCCTTCTCAGTTGTTTCATTGTTGGCATATAGAAAGGCTATTGACTTCTGAATGTTAATTTTGTATCCTGCGACCTTACTGTATTGGCTTATTGTTTCTAGTAGTCTTTTTGTGTATTCTTTGGGGTTTTCGATGTATAGGATCATATCATCTGAAAAAAGTGATACCTTTACTTCTTCTTTTCCGATATGGATGCCTTTTATTTCTTTGTCTTGTCTGATTGCTGTGGTGAGAACCTCTAGTACCACATTAAATAAGAGTGGAGAGAGTGGACAACCCTGTCTTGTTCCTGATTTAAGGGGGAAAGCCTTCAGTTTAGTGCCATTTAATATGATGTTAGCTGATGGTTTATCATATATGGCCTTTATCATGTTGAGATATTTTCCTTCTATACCCATTTTGTTGAGAGTCTTAAACATAAAATTGTGTTGTATTTTATCGAAAGCCTTTTCTGCGTCTATTGATAAGATCATGTGGTTTTTGTTCTTTGTTTTGTTGATATGGTGTATTACGTTAACCGTTTTACGTATGTTGAACCATCCTTGAGATTCTGGGATGAATCCCACTTGATCATGATGTATTATTTTTTTAATATGTTGTTGTATTCGATTTGCTAGTATTTTGTTTAGTATTTTAGCATCTGTATTCATTAGAGATATTGGTCTGTAGTTTTCTTTTTTTGTGCCATCCTTGCCTGGTTTTGGGATGAGGGTTATGTTGGCACATACTTTCAAGCATAAAAATACTTCTATTAGGATGTGGATTTCTATTAGATTTCTATTAGAAATTCCGAGAAGGGTGTGGAACAGAAAATATAACTTCAAGTAGAAAATGGAATGATGTAAAATTTCCAACAATTAAAAAGACCATGTATTTTTTTCAAAGGAATGACTAGAAGTATCAATTACAATAGTATTTAGATTCCTTTAGATACACTTAAAAGTCTCATGTAATAGTTTTTGTTTGTTTTGTTTTCTTCTATCTTCAATGACTTTATTTTGAATTATATCCTTTGCAGTTACTTATGATAGTATTTCACAAGTCAACTTAAAAATATGTAAGGAGGTATATAATTTTTCAAAAGCATTTCATGGGTTATGCAAGGAAAATAGCTTGAAAAGCAATGATATAAGACATAAATGGGCCTGACCAGGCGGTGGCGCAGTGGATAGAGCGTCGGACTGGGATGCGGAGGACCCTGGTTCGAGACCTCGAGGTCGCCAGCGCAAAGCTCACCAGCTTGAGACTAAGGTTGCTGGCTCAAGCAAGGGGTTACTCGGTCTGCTGTAGCCCCCCGGTCAAGGCACATATGAGAAAGCAATCAATGGACAACTAAGGTGTTGTAACGAAAAACTAATGATTGATGCTTCTCATCTCTCTCCATTTCTGTCTGTCTGTCCCTATCTATCCCTCACTCTGTTAAAAAAAAAAAAAAGACATAAATGGTCCTTGCCTTCAAAAAGTTTTTATCCTCAGTAGGAAGATATGACTAACAACAGACTAATAGGAAACAATTAGAGAACAATAACATGCCAAAATTCCTTAAATTAACTGACTTTGGACTAGACATGCAAAGGAGGGGGGGAAATCAATGTATACTAGAGTAATAAGAAAGATCCTCAAATAAGAAGTAAAATTTGAATAAACTTTGAAGGATGGTTAGGATCCTGATACTGTAAGAGGGAGAAATTATTCTAAGCAGAAGGACCTACATGGGCAAAAGAAGTAAGTATGGTGTGTATACCAAAGATACTAAAGAAAGAATAAGAACTTTGCATTTATGGTTCTAACTTTTCATTTTATTGTAACTTCACATGAAATGAATAATTAAAATGAGCTTATTTGGGGCTTAAAGGTCTTATAATTAGTACTGGCAAACAGTAGTGTTGAGGCTTAGATCATCTATGTACTTTCATGTGACTTAATCAGGGACTATATTATCATTTTTGAGAATTCAGCAGCAATCATCCTTGAAATGATAGTGACCTAGGCTTTAGTCATCACAGAAGTAGATTAATAAAAATTTCAAGAACTCAATTTTGAAGTGTGAGGAAACTGAGAAACAGCAAGAATTGTAAAAGAAAAAATATCTTGCATAGGAGATGCATTTAGCCTAAAATACCTAAAATATTATATACCTATATTAAATAATCTTATTGGGGCAAGAAGGAAGGCAGTTAAAATATAGTGAGTCTATGGAACTCATTTAGAAGTTTTTCTAGCCTAAGATAGCATAATACTGAAAGTGAGATATGCTTGATTTAATTAGATGATTCCACAATATTTATCTCTGGATTTTCACAAGCAAATGGAAGGGGATAACACATATTTAGTTCCTTGGTGGAAATAAAGTCCCTTTGTTATCATAAGCTGTTTATCAATTGAGACTGTGAACTCACATGCCAGGGAAACTAGTACATGAATGAGAAACTTCAAAGGAAAAAGTGAAGATGCTATAGGAAATGATGCTATTGAGTCATTCAAAGATGAGTGCTTAGATACTAAGGCTGTAGATACTTTGTAGAAACTATCGAGAGAGAAGCTGTAGATCCTTTTGAGCCTGTATCACTCAGATAATACCACAAAGCAGAACTAGTAAATCCTGTGATATTTCTTAGATGAGATATCAAACTGACATTCAAACTGTCAGACATTAACAATGCAACAGCACATCTTAGAAGTGAAATGCTTCATAAGTTGAACAAATTCTCAAATCAGTCTATTTATTATTTAGCATCTAATAAACATTGTTGCTATGTATTGAAAGTACACTTTTAGGTATAATTTAAGTAAATTAGTGATTTACTTAACAAAATTAATTTTTTTAAATAAACAAAATTTTAAAAATAAATTAATTTTTGAAAACAAATTCATCATAGAAAATAGTGGGCTAGTGAAGAACTGGTAAGATATAAAAGTCTCATAGTGATTAAGTTTCTATCTAACCTTTCCTGGATCATGAGTTTGGAACCTTAACAATTTTACTGTCCTACACTTCAACCTCTTCAAGTAATTGACATTTGTCCTAATTTTTTAAAATTTCATTTTATAATAATTTCAAACTTGCAGAAAAATTGCAAGAATAGTACAAAGAACTCCCATATATTCTTCATCCTGATTCACCAATTGTTAACATTTTGCCTCATTTGCTTTATAATTCTTTGTCTTCACTTACGTACACATATTCTGATAGTCCTGTATCTTGAATCTTGAGGAAAATCCATTGTGCTATATTGGGTTCCCCAGAAAATAGATCTGATGGCTCAGATTGGCTTGAGGGAGATTCACTAGGGAGTGTTCTTGGAAACAATCTGTGTGAGGAGTGGGGAAGGCAGAACTGGAGAAGGTAGGATTGGGCCAGGGAGAACTGTAGGTTGCAACAGCGGCCTTAGCCAATTTCTTACTAGAAGCTTTGAGGTTGGAATGGTTCTTCACAGTTGTCCTGCCTTGAAGCAAGGGGGCTGGCCACAGCTACAAGTAATTAGATGTATGCCCCTCAAGAAGTGGGTGTGCCCTTGGGCAAAGAGACTCTCTTCAGCTGTGGGGAAGGCCCAGAGAAGGACTTGCTGAAAGCCCTGAGCCACCAACCCTCCCAGCAGAAATGAGTGCTTTGATTCTGAAGCGGACATCTGGGGGGGGGGCGCACCATAGCACCCACTATAGGCACAACCTCTGAGCCCACTGGCTTCTGAGAAATGCTGCAGAGGGACAGGAGACAGAGTTTTGAGTACATCTTTTTTGAAAGGTGAATTTTGACATTAGTGGGAAAAGGCATTTAGAAAAATAAAATAGTAAAGGTATAAAGAATAAAAAATCAGAGATGTTTAAGCAGAGTTTTAATTTCAAAACAGGTAAATAAGAAAAGGTGAGAAAGGACAAATTTTTGTTGCAGGAGATCTTAAAATGAGAGTTAAGGCTATTTTATTTCAGTGTTTTAATAGCAATAGCATACGAAAGTTGAGACATTGCCAGTAGTTCTTACTTAAGAATAAGAGAAGCCTGACCAGGTGGTGGCGCAGTGGATACAGCGTGGAACTGGGATGTAGAGGACCCAGGTTTGAAACCCCGAGGTCATCAGCTTGAGCGTGGGATCATAGATATGACCCCATGGTCGCTGGCTTGAGCCCAAAGGTCGCTGGCTTGAAGCTCAAAGTCACAGATTTGAGCAAGGGGTCACTCGCCCTGCTGTAGCCCTCCACTCAGTCAAGGCATGTACGAGAAAGCAATCGAAGAGCAACTGAGCAGCTGCAACAAAGAATTGATGCTTCTCATCTCTCTCCCTTCCTATCTGTCTGTCCCTATCTGTCCCTCTCTGTCTCTGTCACAACAGAAAAAGAACCCCCATCAACTATTAAATGTTCAGGTATTGTACAAAGAGAAATACAGTCACTACAAAAGCAGGTTTAGTCAGTGGCTGACTCCTGGATTAAAAGAGCAGATTGAAACTGCAACACAGAATTTCCATCACCCAATACTTGAGGTTTTTTTAATGTTAAAATGAATAAAAATTTATAACAGCAATCTAACATGAAAACAGATACAATAAACATAATTTTTAAGAGAAAAAGGTTAAAATACTGGTGACCATGGAAAAAAACCAAGATCTAGGACATCTCTTCTTCCCCAAAGGGTACTAATGAGCTGACAAGATTAAGATTTCTCATCAATATTCAAATGTCTAGGGAAAAAGGGAACTGAGGGAACAATACTTTTTATTTTCTTATGACTGAGAAGAGGAAGTGGCTAAAATATATATATATATATATATATATATATATATATATATATATATATATGAAACAGAGTGAGTCAATAAAGATGCTGATATTTTAATGCAAATGAAATCCATGGTTTCACATTGAGTTGGCAGATGAGCTGAAGCCGGAGGTCATGTCTCCACCATGGGAACAGGATACATTTCCCAACAAGACAGAATGAACAGAATCTTGTACAAAACTCAGAAGATAGAGCAGACTCCATCAGGAGTCCCCAAACTACAACCCGCGGGCCGCATGCGGCCCCCTGAGGCCATTTATCCGCCCCCCACCACACTTCTGGAAGGGGTACCTCTTTCGTTGGTGGTCAGTGAGAGGAGCACTGTATGTGGTGGCCCTCCAACGGTCTGAGGGACAGTGAACTGGCCTCCTGTGTAAAAAGTTTGGGGACCCCTGCTCCAGGTATTCTAAAGAAGGCTGCATATAGCCTAAAGAAGGCTGTATGAAAGTGAATGAAATAATAGCCCACAAACTGCAACTTGGTGGAGAAAACAAACTGGTCTCAGAGATGGTGGGAAGAGTCAGGGAATCACTAAGTATATCTGAGCAAAAAAATTGCCAAAGCTTATTTTGCTGCACCTATATTCACCCATTTACTTCTTACACCAAGTCTATAACAGAAACTGTATCATCACCATTTTACAGAAGATGAAATTGCAGCACAAAGGTTTAAGTAATATGTCCAAGTCACACAATCCACACAATTTGAATCAGGATGCAAACCCAGGCAGTATGCTAAGAAACCAGAGCACTTAACCATCATTCCCTACTTGCCTTCAAAATGAAGTGCTTCATCAGAGCTGCCAAAGCATCAGCAGGCTATACACAAATGACCTGGTGCAAACCAAATGTATTCCAGTAGGAAAAAAAGGATAAGAAAAGAGAAGGAGGAAGTGAGGGAGAAGCAAAAAAGAGAATGAGAGAAAAAAAGAAAAGACAGGCCAAAAAAAAGAAAAATTACAAATGTAGAAAATGTAGCTCAAGGATCAGAAGGAAATTCATCAAGCAGGGGTCTCCAAACTTTTTACACAAGGGTCCAGTTCACTGTCCCTCAGACCATTGGAGGGCTGCCAAATACAGTGGTCCTCTCACTGACCACCAGTGAAAGAGGTGCCCCTTCCAGAAGTGCAGTAGGGGCTGGATAAATGGCCTCAGGGGGCCGCATTGCGGCCTGCGGGCCGTAGTTTGGGGACGCCTGTATGGCATTGGATGTTTTTTGTAGGTAAGGTAAATTGTATTTTCATATATTTCATTTTATAATTTTTTGTTGCAACTGTATAAACAATAACAGGGTGAACATTTTTAAAAATATATTTCTTGGCCTTACATGTTTCTCCTCTTTTTTAGAAAATGCTTTCCATATCTCCTTTGTTTTTTTTTTTTTTTACTTTAGAGTTGAACACTTGAAACCTGTATAATTTTATTAACCAATATCACCCCAATAAATCATTTTCTATTTTTCCTTTTCTTTTTTTATTTCCATTTTTATCCTTTTCTTATTTGTAGGAAGTTTATATATATTCTTGATACGAATCATTGTCAGTTATTTGTGTTGAAAATATTTCTCCTAGTTTCTGTTTTGTTCACTTTTATTATATGGTGTTTTTTTACAAAGAGAAAAATTTTAATTTAACATAGTTTTATTAGTTTTCTATTGCTGCCAAAAACTACCACAAACTTATAGGCTTAAAACAATACCTACTTCTTACGTTATAGTTCTGCAGGTCAGAAATCTAGGCAGGCTTGCCTGGGTTCTCTGCTTCAGGTCTCACAAGGCTAAAATCAAGGTTTTATTAGTTTAGCTGGACTTTTTTCTGGTGACTCTGGGAAGAATCCACTTCCAAGATCATTAAGGTTGTTGAGAGAATTCAGTTCTTACGACTGTAGAACTGAAGTCCTCATTTCCTTGCTTGCTGGCAACCAAGGGTCACTCTCTGCTTCTGGAAGTCACCTGCATTTCTCATCACTCCATCCTCAAGCGACTAAGAGTACATCAGATCCTTCTCAAACAGCACCTCAGATTTCCTCTTCTGCCACCAGCAGGAGAAAACTCTTATTTAAAAGGGTTCGTGTGGCCCTGGCCGGTTGGCTCAGTGGTAGAGCATCGGCCTGGCGTGCAGGAGTCCTGGGTTCGATTCCCGGCCAGGGCACACAGGAGAAGCGTCCATCTGCTTCTCCACCTCTACTTCCTCTCTGTCTCTTTCTTCCCCTCCCACAGCCAGGGCTCCATTGGAGCAGGGTTGGCCCGGGGGCGCTGAGGATGGCCTCTGCCTCAGGCGCTAGAATGGCTCTGGTTGCAACAGAGCAAGGGCCCAGATGGGTGGAGCATCACCGCCCCCTGGTGGGCGTGCCGGGTGGATCCCGGTCGGGCACATACGGGAGTCTGTCTGTCTCTCCCCGTTTCCAACTTCAGAAAAATACCAAAAATACAAAAAAAAAAAACAAAAAACCAGGGTTCATGTGATTAGATCAGGCCCACCCAAACACTCCCTTTTTGGCATATATTGTAACATAATCATGAGAGTGATAATTAATCATATTCACAATTATGCCCACATTAAAGGGGGATGGAGGGGATTATATAAAAGCAATGGTCATTGGAGCTTATTCACAGAATTGTGCCTACCGCAATAGTCAAATTGAAAAGTACTTTTTAAAAAAGAAAAGTTTGGGCCCTGGCCGGTAGGCTCGGTGGTAGAGCATTGGCCTGGCGTGCGGAAGTCCCGGGTTCGATTCCCAGCCAGGGCACACAGGAGAGGCGCCCATCTGCTTCTCCACCCCTCCCCCTTTCCTTCCTTTCTGTCTCTCTCTTCCCCTCCTGCAGCCGAGGCTCCATTGGAGCAAAAGATGGCCCGGGCGCTGGGGATGGCTCCTTGGCCTCTGCCCCAGGCGCTAGAGTGGCTCTGGTCAAGACAGAGCAATGCCCCGGATGGCCAGAGCATCCCCCCCTGGTGGGCATGCCGGGTGGATCCCAGTCGGGCGCATGCGGGAGTCTGTCTGACTGCCTCTCCGTTTCCAGCTTCAGAAAAAAAAGAAGAAAAAAAAAAGAAAAGTTTGTACTTTTTCTATTATGTTTAAGAAATCCTACCCTACACCTCAATGTAAAAAAGGCATCCTCCTTCTAAACATTTTGAAGTTTTGTTTTTTACTTTGAAGTCCTTAATTCATCTAGAATTTGCTTTTGTGCAGAATATGAGATAGAGACCTATTTCATTATTTTCAATATAGATAAATAACTGCTTCAGTATTAAGTAGTTCATCTTTTGCCAACCTGAGTGGTATGCCACTTCTCTCATATACTAAGATAACAGAGCTGCATAGGTCCACATTCTGGGATCTAAAGTTTATTCCATTGGTCCATACACCTAACCCTGCATCAAGACCACAATGTCATGATAACTAATAACTTCATAGTCTTGCTATCTAGAAAGGCAAGCTCTCCACCTATTTTTCTTCAGGAATATTTGGATATTCTTTTTTTAATTTTTATTTTATTTATTTATTTTAGAAAGGAGAGAGAGAGAGAGAGGAGAGAGAGAGAGAGAGAGAGAGAGAGAGAGAGAGAGAGAGAAGGGGGAGGAGCAGGAAGCATCAACTCCCATATGTGCCTTGACCAGGCAAACCCAGGGTTTCGAACCAGCAACCTCAGCATTTCCAGGTCGATGCTTTATCCACTGCGCCACCACAGGTCAGGCCTTAATTTTTTTTTTATTTATTCATTTTAGAAAGGAGAGAGAGAGAGAGAGAGATTCTTGACCTTTTGATTCTTCCAGATAAGTTTTAGAATCAGCCCATAAAATTCAATTTTTAAAATCATTTTTAAATTTTGATTGTAATTGCACTGAATCAGTGGTTCTAACCAGAGGCAATTTTGGTGCCCAGGGGATGTTTGATGATGTCTGCAGACATTTTTGATTTTCACAATAGGAAAAGATGTGTCTAATAGCATCTAGATCAGGGAGAATGCTCAACATCCTACACTGCAAGGACAGCCCTTAAAGAATAACCTGTCTTAAAATGTCAACTGTATCAACATTTAAGAAGCCCTCCACTATATCTTTTCAATTTGGAGATAACTGATATTTATATTTTCAAGTATTTTAATAGACAAACATGAATATCTTTCCATTTATATAGGTCCTCTTTAATGTATTTCAGTTGTGTTATAATTTTCAGTGTACAGATCTTGTACATCTTTTGTAAATTTTATACCTAAGCAGGACATAACATTTTGCTATTATAACTAGTATTTTTTTAAATGTGTTTATTGTTTGTTAATGATACATAACTTGATTTATATATTCTGATCTTATAGCCAGACATCTTGCTACATTTTTTTTTCAGTGAGAAGACAACATTTACTAATCATATATGTGTCACAACAAAAGAAATATTAGTCAATGAATCATTGAAACATCCAAACCTCAACTATTCTATAATCCATAATAATACAGCCTCATTGCTTCAAGAAAGCAAGAGAAGAATTTTTTTTTATAAATAAATTTTTATTTTAATGGGGTGACATAAATAAATCAGGGTACATATATTCAAAGAAAACATGTCCAGGTTATCTTGTCATTCAATTCTGTTGCATACCCATCACCCAAAGAGAGATTGGGTATGAGAAGGTATCCTCCGTCACCTTCTAACCTTCTATCTAGTTTTCTTTGTGCCCCTCCCCCTCCCCCTCCCCATCCCCCTTCTTCCCTCCCCCCACCCCCCGTAACCACCACTCTCCTGTCCATATCTCTTAGTCTCGTTTTTATGTCCCACCAATGTATGGAATCCTGCAGTTCTTGGTTTTTTCTGATTTACTTATTTCACTCCGTATAATGTTATTAAGATTCCACCATTTTGTTGTAAGTGATCCGATGTCCTCATTTCTTACTGCTGAATAGTATACCATGGTGTATATGCACCACATCTTCTTTATCTAGTCTTCTTTTTTTTTTTTACAGTGATTAAAGCCTTTAAGCAAACTTTTGGCCAATACAGCAAGAATCCATAAAAGAGTAGTGTCCTTAACATGTTCACCAAGTCCAAGTTGGCCCCAACACCATGCCAAATCCCTGAAAAATGCAACCCAACCCCAGTTCAGTCTGTTAGGAGCTGACACAAGGAGCAGGAATCCAGGAAAAGTCCACATCCAGGAAAAGTCCGCATGGCACTGGAATTGTCACAATTCTATACTTTGCAGCTCACGTCCAAGTCCCAATGACCGCTGCTTCTAGCTGGTAATGATTCAGGTAGACTGGAAAAGCTATCTGCAGCATGTGTGGATATGGAGCTTCTGTTCTCCTCTGCCTGGAAAGATGAGACCAGGTTGCTTTTCCCTGGAGCTCTGTGACTGTGGCTTGGTAAAGAGAACCTTGGGATACATACACTAAGCAGTCTCGGTGTGGCTTCTTCAGTGTTCCTTGGTTGAAAAGTTCTCTTAGTTTAGTCCAAAGTTGGTTTTTCCAGATGATAGTTCTTAAAATTAGTTTTTAATCCACTTTGGTTCTGGGAGGTAGATGTTGGTACGTCCGCCTACTCCAGCGCCATCTTGTCTTCCCCCCTTGCTAAATTTTTAAAAAGATTTTATTTATTAATTTTATTAGGACAGAAAGAGAGGATGAGAGAGAGAGAGAAAGGAGTGGGGAGGAGTGGGAAGCATCAACTCATAGTAGTTGCTTCTCCTATGTGCCTTAACCAGGCAAGCCCAGGGCTTCGAATCAGTGACCTCATCATTTATCCACTGCACCACCACAGACAGGTCAGGCTATATCTTGCTAAATTTAGTATTCCTTTTTTTAAAAAAAAAAAATTTTCCAATTACAATTAACATTCAATATTATTTTGTATTAGTTTCAAGTATACAGCACAGTGGTCAGAGAATCATGTACTTTACAAAATGTGCCCCCTGATATTTCCAGTATCCACCTAGCAACATACATAGTTATTACAATATTACTGACTATATTTCCTGCGCTGTACTTTACATCTCTATGACTATTTTGTAACTAGCAAGCTGTGCTTCTCAATCCCTTCACCTTTTTCACTCAGCCCCTCATCTCTCCTCCCTCTGTTCTCTGTGTCTGTAAGACTGTTTCTGTTTTGTCGGTTTACATTGTTCTTTAGCTTCCACATATTAGTAAAATCATATGGTATTTGTCTTTCTCTGACTTATTTCACTTAGCATAATACCCAAATTTAGTATTTCAATATGTCTACAAATCTTTTCAGGTTTTCTATATGAAAATCCTATCATCTGCAAATAAATTTGTTTCTTTTATTTCAATACTTATGCTTTTAATTTCTCTTACTTGTCTTATTGTGATAGTTAGGAACCTCCAGTACAAATTTGAGCAGAAGCATGAAGAATGGAAGTTTTTTCTTCTACCTGATTCTAAAATAAATACTTCCACATTCAAATGTACAGAAATTTTAAATTTACATTTTAAAATTCAAACAATTTATTTTTTCTAGAAAAAGTGGTCTGTGTAGTACAGATTCTTTGAAATGTTAAGACCTTCTTTATAACATATAATCACTTGTAAAATCCATATTTTAAAAAAATGTTTTATTTACTGACCTATCAATAGATGAGATAGTCTGAAATTATCTAATATAATGGTAGATGTTTCAATATTTTCCTTTAGTTCTACCAATTTTTTTTGCTTTATATACTTTAAAGTTATCTTACTAGATATATTCACATTAGAAATGTTACTATATATGTATTTCTGGGGAATTAAACCTTTTATCATTGGATAAGTTCCAAATAAATCAAAAGGAATTAAACCCTAATAGTGCTTTTGGATTTAATTCTATTTTGTCTGATTTAATATAGCGATACCAGCTTTCTTTAGTTAGTATATGCCTCGTTTATCTTTTTCCACCCATTTGCTTTCAACCTTTCTCTGAACTTATGCTTGCAGCATATATCTGTTTTTCTTTTTCCCTTATTTAATAATCTCTACCTTTTAACAGAGAAGTTTAATTCACTGATATTTATTGTGATTATTAATATATTTGGATTTCTACTGTTTTACTTATGCCCTTTATAAAATTAATTTTTTTTCTCATTTAATTTTTTTCTATTTTGGAATTTATGCATTCTGTACTTCTCTCCTTTTTACATTAACCCTTGAAAGTTTATCATGCACATTTACTTTTAAAATTTTAGAGTCACATAATAGTCTTACCCTTCTGTCAAAAAAATACAAGGACCTTAGTACACTATAATTCCACAGACTTACTCTCAATTTACATACCATGGCTACCCACTATTTTAGTTGTCTTTTTTTAAATTCAAAAATAAGATATTGTTTTACACAGGAAGTGTTTGTTTTATTTTATATATATGTTTACTAATGGTGTCTCTAACTAACCATTCTTCTGGAATAATTTTCCTTCTTTTTAAAGTATATATATTCTTTAATGTAGGTCTCATGGTGATAAACTTTCAGTGTTTGTATTTATCTGTAAATCACTATTTCACCCCTATCCTTGAATGATAGTTTTGCTGGGTACACAAATATAGGCTATTATTTTCTCTTAGCACTTTGAAAATAGGGCTGTAGCTGATGAATTTATGGTAACTGTCGTTTCTTTGTAGATGTATCCTCTATGTCAGCGGTTCTCAATCTGTGGGTCGCAACCCCGGTGGGGGTCGAACCACCAAAACACAACCTGTGTCACCTAAAGCCACAGGTTGAGAACTGCTGCTCTATGTCTTAATATTACTTTCATATATTCTATTTACTTTGGATATAGCTTCTAAATTCTTTTATTTCAGTGGTATTTCTCATTTCTGTAAGTTCCCATTTTTCAAATTTATACATTCATTCCTAATCTTGTTTTTTTAAGTAAAACAGTTTTAATTTTTAAGAGTTTGCGTGGGCTCAAAGAGCAGGCTGTGACATATAACTTGCATTTGAATAACTGGATTAATTTAGAGAAGGGCAAATTGGTTTTGATGGCTGTGCTTAAGTGTATGTCTTTTTTAAAAGACTATATTTTTTAGAATTGTTTTAGGTTTATAACAAAATTGAGGGTAAAGAGATTCCCCATATACTCACTGCCCTTATACACACACAGCCTTCCCCATTATCAACACTGTGCATACACCCTTATTTAAATACATAACTATTCCTATGTCATGTATCTGACCTTTCTAATATCTACAGTCTTTGGGGAACTAAATATGTTCTTTGCTAATGTTTTTTCCTGTGTTAGGTGATTTGGATAGTGAGCTCATTGCCTGATTTTAATTGGTGAGAATCCTGTGAACCTAACGTGAATTCAGCAGGTTTTCCTCTTGCAGAGACAACTGCCTGGAATCACTTTGTGCCCTCCCAAGTGTCTGGGTTTAGCATAGTATTCCCAGGCCCCAAACTCATTTTCTTAACTACTGACAATTGCCCTTAAGCGACTCACCCCCTACAGTGTCAGTCACTTGCAGTGTCCCAGAGGCAACAAAGTTACTCTGACCACAGCTCACATGTTCTGTTCTTTTTAATTAAATTTAGTTTTTAGGAGGAGAAACCCTTGCAGACTCCCCATATGTTTGGTGAGGCCAGAAATCCCTCAAACAGTGTTGTCATTACCAGTCTTTGGGTACTGTGCAATAAATGGGCTTCTTGGAGCTGCTAGTAAATATTATTGCCAGAAGGAGACCTAAAATATTTTTTAGTAAAAAATAGCATCTAATGTAATTTTATTTTTATAAATATTATTTCTCTTTAGTTATGCATCTTTCTATATGAACATGGTGGGGCAAAAGTAGGTTTATAGTTGTATGTGATTTATATATATATATATTTTTTTTAATTTTTTAAATTTTTATGAAGTGAGAAGTGTGGAGGCAAAGAGATAGACTCCCACATGCGCCCGACCGGGATCCACCTGGCAAGCCCATTTGGGGGCAATGCTCTGCCCTTCTGGGGCGTTGCTCCATTGCAACCTGAGCCATTCTAGCATCTGAGGTGGAGGCCATGGAGCCGTCCTCAGCACCTGGGCCAACTTTGCTCCAATGGAGCCTTGGCCGTGGGAGGAGAAGAGAGAGATAGAGAGAAAGGAGAGGGGGAAGGGTGGAGAAGCAGATGGGTGCTTCTCCTGCGTGCCCTGGCTGGGAATCGTACCCAGGCTTCCACACGCAGGGCCAACACTCTACCACTGAGCCAATCAGCCAGGGCTATTTTTAAATTTCAAAAAATCACTGCTTGAAAAAAACAAGAACTACATGATTCCATACATTGGTGGAACATAAAAATGAGACTAAGAGACATGGACAAGAGTGTGGTGGTTACCAAGGGTGGGGGGGGGGAGGGAGGACATGGGAGGGAGGGAGGGAGAGAGTTAGGGGGAGGGGGAGGGGCACAGAGAACTAGATGGAGGGTGACAGAGGACAATCTGACTTTGGGCGAGGGGTTTGCAACATAATTTGATGACAAAATAACCTAGACATGTTTTCTTTGAATATATGTACCCTGATTTATTAATGTCATCCCATTACCATTAATAAAAATTTATTAAAAAAAAAAAATCACTGCTTGACATTCATCAATGAAAATGCTTGAGTGCCTGACCAGGCAGTGGCGCAGTGGATAGAGCATCAGACTGGGATGCAGAGGACCCAGGTTCAAGACCCCGAGGTTGCCAGCCTGAGCACGGGCTCATCTGGTTTGAGCAAAAGCTCACCAGCTTGGACCCAAGGTTGCTGGCTTGAGCAAGGGGTTACTCGGTCTGCTGAAGGCCCGCGGTCAAGGCACATATGAGAAAGCAATCAATGAACAACTAAGGTGTCGCAATGCTCAACAAAAAACTGATGATTGATGCTTCTCATCTCTCCGTTCTTGTCTGTCTCTGTCTAGCCCTCTCTCTGACTCTCTCTCTGTCTCTGTAAAAAAAAAAAAAAGAAAAAGAAAATGCTTGAGTAGCAACTACCATTTGTAGCATAACCCCTGCCATTTAGATTATATGTGGTAAGGCCACCAAGTGTGACTCCATATCAACTCTATTAGTACAAAGTTCACTGTAGGAATTGTAGTATTGACACTGGTGTTTTTGCTTATAAAAGCATGAAAACTACTTTGAAGTTTAACTTTTGGTTCAACAGGAATCATAGACCAGAGTAATTCTGTAATACAGGTAAAATTCCACTGCAAAGAATACTACTACTAAAGAGCTCTTTATGGAAGGCTGGATGATGAAGAGAGGTAATGCTTGGCTAATCTGGTTGTACACAGGTCTGTGGTGATAGTTTTTATAATTATTATCTCTAAGTAAAGGACCTAACTCTGATGCTTATAGCTCAGAGAAGCTGAGTTATAACTGTTTTCTGTATTGCCATCAAGCAGCAATTATCCTTCAGTTCATCTCTTCCCTCAGACATCAAAATCATCTAAACAAAACCACCCAAGCTATCTACTAGAATTAAAACTTTGGGAAAACACTGAGGAATAGAAAAAAGGAGTAGAAGTAGTAACATGTGTATAACACCTTCTCTAAAGTACCTCATTTCCCTTGTTAATTTACAACAAAGAAACTAGGCACAGCTGTTTCAGCTCTAGATCCTAAAGCCTGGAAATCATATTTCTAGCAATGCCGGGGATCCACCTGGAAATTTTTTTTTTATCTTTATTAATTTCTGAAGCTGGAAATGGGGAGAGACAGTCAGAAAGACTCCCGCATGCGCCCGACCGGGATCCATCCGGCACGCCCACCAGGGGCGACGCTCTGCCCACCAGGGGGCGATGCTCTGCTGCGACCAGAGCCACTCCAGCGCCTGGGGCAGAGGCCAAGGAGCCATCCCCAGCGCCCAGGCCATCTTTGCTCCAATGGAACCTTGGCTGCGGGAGGGGAAGGGAGAGACAGAGAGGAAGGAGGGGGGTGGAGAAGCAAATGGGTGCTTCTCCTGTGTGCCCTGGCCTGGAATCGAACCCGGGTCCCCCGCACGCCAGGCCGACGCTCTACCGCTGAGCCAACCAGCCAGGGCCCACCTGGAAATTTTATATTTCATTATAACTAAATAATTTAGAGATGTTTTTAAATTCCTTCTAATGGAAATTTACCTGTATGATAACATCACTTGCCTCCATTTTCTCTAACTCAAATGTTAGAGTCATTTTCAACTTCTCTCCTTCTCCAATACAAAGTCTACTTACCCCATTTCCTCTATATATTCTATCTTGAAACATTGCCTTTCTCTCCTTTCAATAACCCTAAAACAGGTCTTGGGTGCTTGGACCGAAACTACTGTCTCTTACAAGCTTCTTACCAATTCGTTTCTCCTTCATTTCTACACAAAGCAATAAGAGTTATCTTCCACCAACAGCTGTTTTCAGTAATAAGAAAGCTAAGTTCTTTGACTAAGCTAAACATCCCTTCTGTTCTTCAAGGCCTACAATGGTTCTTAGTTGCCAGTTACATCAAATTGAAATTTTCAAATACTGTTCATTATGTCCTAAATGAACTGTGCTGAGTTCTCTCAACTATCTGTTCACATTTTCCTACATATTTAAATTTAGATTCTCTATTCTATGTAATCTGACAACCATGTATTACCAAGATTAATTCATTTCTTGTTTGTATTCTTTTTAACTATGGTAGGGACTATTTGCTGTTTCTTGTATTTATTCATTCTCTCCTTCTTCCTTAATAGATTCTCTAACTTCATTTGGGTACATAGCTGTCCAGTATAAAGATTATGTTTGTCGGCCTCTCTTGCAGCTAGGAATGTCTATGAGACTAAGTGCTAAACAATAATATGTAAGCCAAAATGTCATGAGCAACTTCAGTAAGTGTTCTTTTAAAAAGGGGCATCCATATTTCAACTTCTTCTCTTTCCTACTGGCTAGGATGCAGATGTGATAGCTAGAGCTCAAGCAGCTTATCTGTATCATGAACTTGAACTTACATGCTGGTTTGGTGGGGCAATAAGACAGAAAGAACCCTAGGTTGCTGACATCATGGAGAGCCATATCAATCCTAGCCTACCTAGTTCTGGATTACTTTTAGAGGAGAGAAATAAATTCCTATTATGTTTAAGCTGGTACCATTTTTGTAGTCTCTACTACTGTCACTTGTGGGTGTACCTAGTTCTAACTGATCCACCCATCTCTAAGTTTTCATTTGCTACTTCTCTTGTCCCACTAAGAATGCTGCTACAATTTATTTTCCTATCTTCCCTCCACCCCAACCAAATTGTCAGTTTTCTTCCTTCCTTTCAAGTACAGCTTCAGATTCAAACATGGAATCCTACATGGAAATGGTTAATATTGCTAAGCTTACTTAATTACTCTTCTTTGAATAAAACATACATATCCATATATGAATGCATATATACAGTGACAGATAAATAAAATTTTATTTTAAAATTGTAACTGATTTTTAACAAATTTACTATAGCTTTAACACCCAAACATTCACTATTTAAGTAGTACTTTACTACAGATTCATTTCAATGATTCCATCATTCACCAAAACTTTTTTTTTACATATTTTTTCCTAAAACAGATGGACAGCCCATCACTAGATATAACCTCCATGAGAGCAGAAATATACACAATTTGCTTACCAGGCTTAGAAGAGTATCTAGCATATAGTAAGAAGGTACTAATTACATGTTTTTGGTATGAAAAAATTGTAGCAAAACTTCTTCATTTTAAGGTACATGGACTTTTTGAGTCATAAGTAATTCAGAGCTCAGTCTAGTGAATAAGATGTGTCATAAAGCTGGGAATATTATTTTGTGTTAAAAGAAAAGCAGTGACTATAAAACAATAAACTAGATTTCCTTTTATGAATCATAAAATGGCTCACAAATGAGCTAGTTCAGGGTCTCATTTCCTAAGCTTATAGTTACAGATACCAAGCTTGCTCCAGTTCCAGAGTATTTGCACCTACTGTTCTCTTTGTCTGGAATACCCCAGCTGTTACATGGATTACTCCCTCACATCATTCAGGTCTCCATTTAAATATTCACCTCCTCCAAAAAACCTTTCATTACTACCTGACCTAAAATAAAGCCATTTCTGTCCCTTGATGTCCCCTGACACTGCTTTCCTTTAAAAAAAAAAAAAAAAAAAAGAATTGGCCCTGGTTGGTTGGCTCAGTGGTAGAGCACTGGCCCAGTGTGTGGATGTCCTAAGTTCTATTCCTGGTCAGTGTACACAGGCAAAGCAACCATCTGCTTCTCCCTTTTCCCCTTCCTCCTTCTCTTTTTCTCTCTCTTCCCCTCCTGCAGCCATGGCTTGACTGGTTCGACAGCATCAATCAGCCTGGGGCACTGAGGATGGCTCCATGGAGCCTCCACCTCAGGTACTAAAAATAGCTCAGTTGCAAGCATGACCCCAGATGGACAGATCAGTGGCCCCAGATGGGGGTTACTGGATGATCCCGGTCAGGGTACATGGGAGAGTCTCTCTATATCCCCTCCTCTCACTTGGAAAAAAATAAAAATCATTACATCACTATCTGATATAATAATTTTATATATTTTTTTATGTGTCTTTATTTTATTTTTATTAAGTGAGAGGCAGGGAGGAGAGAGACAGACTCCCACATGTGCCCTGACCGGGATCCACCTGGCAAGCCCCCTACCTGGTGATGCTCTGCCTATCTGGGGCTGCTGCTCTGTTGCTCAGCAACCAAGCTACTTTAGTGTCTGAGGTGAGGCCATGGAGCCATCCTCAACACCCAGGGCCAACTTGCTTGAACTATTCAAGCCATGGCTTCAGGGGGGAAGAGAGAGAGAGAGAAAGAGAGAGAGAGAAAAGGGGAGGCGGAGAAGATGGTTGCTTCTCCTGTGTGCCCTGACCAGGACTCAAACCCAGGACTTCTGCATGCCAGGCTGATGCTCTACTGCTGAGCCAACTGGCCAGGGCCATTTATGTGCCTTTAATATCTGTTCAGTCACTAGACTATTTGCTCTATGATGAAAGGGATTTTATTCAGTGCTATAGATCCAAATTTCTGCTAGATATCCAAATTTCAAATAATAAGTTCAATAAATATGTTTATAATGAAAGAAAAAAGAAGAGAAGAAATAAAAGAAAAAGTAAGAAAGGCAACAAAGAAAGAGCAAAAGGGTTGAAGAAACTCCAGATAACCCATAATTGGTTATTTTTCTGTTACTCTTTTTTAGTGTTAGTTTGAATTCAAGATTTCCTTGAGAAAATTTCAGAATGAGTATATGTCTCTTTTGGAGATTTATTTCAAAGGAATGGGTACTCTAAAGAAAGAAGTTCCAGGCCCTGATCGGTTGGCTCAGTGGTAGAGCATCGGCATGGCGTGCAGAAGTCCCGGATTCGATTCCCCGCCAGGGCACACAGGAGAGGCGCCCATCTGCTTCTCCACCCCTCCCCCCTCTCCTTCCTCTCTGTCTCTCTCTTCCCCTCCCGCAGCTAAGGCTCCATTGGAGCAAAGATGGCCCCGGCGCTGGGGATGGCTCTGTGGCCTCTGCGGCCTCTGCCTCAGACGCTAGAGTTAGAGTGGCTCTGGTCGCGACAGAGCGACGCCCCGCCCCGGAGGGGCAGAGTATCGCCCCCTGGTGGGCAGAGCGTCGCCCCTGGTGGGCGTGCCGGGTGGATCCTGGTCGGGCGCATGCGGGAGTCTGTCTGACTGTCTCTCCCCGTTTCCAGCTTGAGAAAAAAAAAAAAAAAGAAAGAAGTTCCATTACTTTCGAGAAGCATTTGGGTGGTATTTACTATCATAATTACAATGGCCACCTCTTTACTGTACTTCCATCTCCCCTGTCCACACAAGTATGGATTAAGTGAACATTTGAGAACTCTTTGAATAAGACAAATATTTTAATAATTTATAGAATTTGCTTGTGTTGGTATTACCATTAACATTTTTTAATTTGCATATTTAACTGACATTTGGAGTATCTTTTCTTATTGACTAATCAAATCTCTTCAGGATATTAATAAAGGATTTACATAAAGCTAGAGACAAGCCTCTGAAAATACTTCTGAGTATATATTACTCCTATTATGCCCCTCACTAATAGCACAAAGTTTAGTTCCTTACAAGGGACAGTTACCTAAGTCACATTTTATTGTTTCTGCTTCCTCAACCTATTCATTCCTTATACACAGTTTAGCCAAATAGGGTTTATGCTGGGGAAATTTGGGCAAAATGACAGCCCTTTATATTTTAGCAAATTTGGTAGAAAAGGTTTCATTTTCCAGCTCATTTCTACTATAATATTACAAATAAATCCCTTTTTAAAAAAAGTTCAGTAGTCCAGAATTAACCTTTTAGACAAAGGAAAGGGTTATGTAACAGAAGGCATTGTCCTAGAAGAGTTTTAGAGCAATTTTAGAATTCTGAGGCACATTTTTAAAAATGTCAATTTCTTGATTTGTAGGATTAAATGGTGCAAATGCATACACACCCAGATCCTAGTCTCAGAAAACAGTTCTCTTTCACATTCCAGTTATGATTAAAATCTTAAAAATCAATCAGAATGCAAACTAGGGGAGCTACTTATTTAATACCTTTTAAGCTCAAAATCATTTTTATTTGAATCCCAGCTAACTGTATTCAGAAAATAGCCATCAAATTTTCTACTGAATAATTACTCTTCATCTTTGTTCTTTCTAGTATGATGTCTAATATAGTAATATTAGAACTAGTATAATAATAACATATTAGTACTAAAAGTTATGTTTTCTATTTTTTAGTTATTGTTAAATACTTGTTGTATTTTAGGCCACTATACGCACTTTTTTTACACAGCCTTGCAACCTTAAGAAGCTTACACTTCTTCTCTGAAGCAGGAACTTCTGGTGTGGGGGCGGAAGCCCAAGCTGTTGGTGAGTTACCTGTACCAGATATGCTTTTAGAATATGTCACAGAATAGGAGCTACGCCGCCGTCTAGTCTGAGAGGCTACTTCCCTCTCTCTATGCAGCAATTCTTCATTAATCAGCAGTGTTACGACTTGCTTAGACTTTTGCTGGATATAATGACCTGAAATATACATTGAATTTGCTTAGAAAAATATTAATTAAGGCTACAAAAACTTTTATTCAAAAGAAAATTAGAAAACATGAATGTATGAGCAAAGTAAAAGAACCTGTGGCAAATATAGAGGGGAAACATAAGTTTCAATAGAATTATTAACAAATATAGTCCTTTTTTTATACTTCAAGAAGTAAATAATATATGATGAAATTATATCATGCATTGGCATTATATTTTTCACTTTAAATATACTTAAAAAATTTTTTTGAGAGAAGAAGGAAGAAGTTTTTATTTCAAAACTTACTGAAAAGTTCAGTAATCAAAACAATGTGGTGCTGGCATAAGAATAGACATATAGATAAGCAGAACAGAATTGAGAGTACAGAAATAGCCTCACCAGGCAGTGGTGCAGTGGGTAGAGCATTGGACTGGGACATAGAGGACTCAGGTTCAAAACCCCCAGGTCATTGGCTTGAGCGCGGGCTCACCAGCTTGAGCATGAAGTAGCCAGCTTGAGCATAGGATCATAGACATGGCCCGATGGTTGCTGCCTTGAGGCCAAAGGTCACTGCCTTGAAGCCCAGGGTCGCTGGCTTGAGCAAGGGGTCACTCGTTCTTCTGTAGCCCCCCCCCATCAAGGCACACATGAGAAAGCAATTGATGAACAACTAGGGTACCACAACAAAGAATTGATGCTTCTCATCTCCCTTCCTATCTATCTGTCCCTATCTATGTCTCCCTGTCTCTGTTGCTAAAAAAAAAAAGAGAGAGAGAGAGAGAGAGTACAGAAATAAACCCATACATCTATGGTCAATTGATTTTCCTAAGGGTACTTATATAATTCAATAAAGAAAAGGTAGTCTTTTCAACAAATAGAAATGGGACAACTGGATATCCACATGAAAAAGATTAGATTGGACCTCTAACTCACAGCATTACAAAAATTAACTCAAAATTGATTCAAGATCTAAATGGAGGAGCTAAAATGATAAAATTCTTAAAAGAAAACATATTCTGCTCACAAAAATTAGGGGATCAGGGAACATGCAGATACTCCAGTACTTTCAGCCTTTTGGATAGTGCATTTTCACCAATGAAATAAAAATTGGTTTTGCATCTCATTTGCATAATCAAACAACTTTCTTTGACTTGTCATTTGCTTTTCTGATGTTGTTTAATAAAAAAAATCAAATGCTTTTTCTTTATTGCTTCATATTCATTTTGAAATATCCTCTAATTTTTGTAAGCAGTATTGTATGTCTTCATGACCTTACACTAGGCAATGATTTCTTACATGATACTTAAAGCACAAGCAACCAAAAGGAAAATGGATAAATTAGATTTCATCAAAATTTCCCCAAGAAAATAAAAAGACAACCTATAGAATGGGAGAAGATATTTGCAAATCACCTATCTGATAGGGGTCTTGAATCTAGAATATATAAAGAACTCCTAAAAATCAACAATAAAAAACCCAGTTAAAAATGAACAAAGGATTTAAATAGACATTTCTCCAAAGATATAAATGGCCAACATGGACATGAAAAGATGCTCAACAATAAGATACTACTTCACATCCACTAAGTAGGATGACTATGATAAAAAAAAAAAAAAAGATGAACAATAACAAGTGTTGGCAAGAATATGGAGAAATAAGAACCATCTTACATTGCTGGTGGGAATGTAAAAGAAAAACAGTTTAACAGTTCCTCAAAAAGCTAAACATTGAATTATTATATGATCCAGTAATCCCTTTCCTAAATATAGACTCAAAAGAATTGAAGGCAGTGACTCAAACCAATACTTGTATGTTAATATTTATTGTAGTATTCACAAGAGCCAAAAGGTAGAAACAACCTAAGAATCCATCAATAAATGAATAAACAAATTGTGGTAGGTACATACAATGAAATATTATTCAGCTATAAAAAGTGGATGAAATTCTAATACACCTTACAACGTGGTCATTATGATAAGGGAAATAAGCCAGACATAAAAGGAAAAATACTGTATGATTACACTTATTTGAGATATACCCAGAATAGGCAAATTTATAAACAGAAAGATTAGAGGTAGCAGGGCAGTTAAGCTTCATGGTTACAGAGTTTCTTTTGGGGTGATGAAAAGGTTTTGGAAATTGTGAAGATAGTTATGCAACACTGTGAATGTAATTTATGTCTCTGAATTGTACATTTAAAATGGTCAATTTTATGTTATATATAGTTTAAGTTTGTTTTTAAGTGAGAGAAGGGGAAATAGACTCCTGCATGTGCTCTGACCAGAATCCACCCGGCAACTCCCACCTGGGCTGATGCTTGAATCAACCAAGCTATCCTCAGTGCCCAGGGCTGACGCTCGAACCAATTGAGCTACTGACTGCAAGAGGAGAAGAGAGAGAGAAGAGGGAGAGGGAAGAGAAGAGAAGCAGATGGTCGTTTCTCCTTTGTGCACTGACTAGGGATTGAACCCAGGACATCTGAGCACTAGGCTAATGCTCTATACACTGAGCCAACCAGGCAAGGCTTATTTTAAGTTTTAAAAAGCAACAATATGCCAAAGCCATAGCATTGTACACTTTAAATGGGTAAATTATACGCTACTGTATATTACATATTTGAATAAAGCTGTTTTTTGAAAAGAAAAAAAATGAGGTCTCTCAAGCTATAAAAAGACATGGAAGAATCTTAAATTCATATTGCTAAGTGAGATAAACCAGTCTGAAAAAGGTATATATGATTCAAACTATATGACATTCTGGAAAAGGCAAAGACTATGGTGATAGTAAAAAGATCAATGGTTGTCAAAAGTTGGGGAGATGGTGAGGATGAACAGGTGGAGTACAGGGCACTTTCAAGGTGGTGAAACTATTCTGTATGATAACGGAATGGTAGATATATAGCATTAATATTATGCATTTTCAAAACCCATAGAACTGTAGAAGAGAGTGAACCTTGATGTAAACCAAGGACTTTAGTTAATAATAATGTATCGATCATTAATTCTAACAAATGTACACTAATGCAAGATTTTAACAGGAGAAACCATTTTGAGGGTAGGAAAAGGTACACAAGAACTGTGTAATTTCTGAGTAATTTTCCTGTAAACTTAAAACTGCTCTAAAAAATCGCCTGGTTTTTTTTTGACAGAGAGAGACAGAAAGAGGGACAGATAGGGATAGACAGACAGTAAGGGAGAGAGATAAGAAGCATCAATTCTTCGTTGCGGCACCTTAGTTGTTCATTGACTGCTTTCTCATATGCGCCTTGACCAGGGAGACAACAGCAGAGCAAGTGACCCCTTGCTCAAGCCAGCGACCTTGGGCTCAAGTCACTGACCTTGGGCTTCAAGCCAGCGACCTTTGGGCTTAAGCCAGGGACCATGGGGTCATAGAAATGACCCCATGCTCAAGCCAGCGACCCTATGCTCAAGTGTATGAGCCTACATTCAAGCCAACAACCTCGGGGTTTCAAACCTGGGTCCTTTGCATCCCAGCCTGATGCTCTATCCACTGCACAACTACCTGGTCAGGCAAAAATAGTCTATTTTAATAATGTATGCTTAGCCTGACCAGTGGTAGTGCAGTGGATAAGGCATCAATCTGGAGTGCTGAGGTCACTTGTTCGGGACACTGTGCTTGCCTAGTCAAGTCACATGCAAGAAGGAGCTGTGAGTTGATGCTTCCTACTCCTCCCTCACCTCTGCCTTTCTCTCTCTCTCTCCTCTCTAAAAATCAATAAATAAAATCTTTTTTAAAATGTACACTTAACATAGACACTGCACTGAATTTTATCTTTTTCACATGATTCATAAGACTATTCATTTTAAATACAAATGATAATTTTACATTGGATGGGAAGAAGTGTTCTTTTACCATTGTAGAAAATCAGACACTACTGAATCATCTCAGCTCAGTATTCTATATACCTTTCCTTACTTCACTTCCTCCACCCTCAATAAAATTATAATATGACCTAAACTTTTGTATTCATAAAAGTACTAGAATCTAGCTAGTCCATACTCTTTGGAAACACTTCTTTACATTTATGACTATATTCTAATCTAATTATAATTATGAATTATAGTGAATTATAACAATCTGCAATGTCTCCTGTTTTATTCACTTTATTCATTTTCTATGAGGTATCATTTTATCATGAACCTGTTAGTTTTACACATCCTTTTGGAAAAAAAAGTGTTGCTAAGGGTCTCAAGAGTCAACACAAAAAATTAAACTGGAAATCGCAACTGTCCCAAAAGAAAAGTAGCTAATATGTTTAAGAACAACTTTTCCCCAGCTCCCAATTTAAAGTAATTCCCTCCCAAATTCCTAATATTTATCAGTACACTGTATAAACTTATTTGTTACCTTGGTCTTTTCCAGCTTCATCTATGTGTTCAAAATATTCTAGCATTTGAAGTTTACATAACCCTTCTCTGCAAAACTGAATAACTTTCTTTGATCCATTCTTGATAAGATAATCCATTAGCATAAGGGATTTATACACATGACGCCAGTTCTTCCCATGGTCATTTAGTCTCTGCCATAGCATATTCATAATCTCTGAGAGAGAAATTGCGTTAAAAGTCAGGTCACTGATAGCTAACATCAGAGAACTAGAAGGACCCCAAGGATCATTAGAAGTTGCTTCCCTAACTTTTATTTCAGCATCTGAGTAATTTTTCACGAAGTTTTTCACTTGCCTCCTGAATGCCATAGGTAAGACAAGTTTGAAGGTGAGATGAGATGAGAGCAATGGAATAGGAATTTATGTAACTGATTTATAAAATCCTTGATAGGTAATTGGTCCTTGCTTCTGCTGCTCTCAAATACAAATGATTAATCATCATCTTGACAAGCCATCAATTCCCTGAAAAGGAAAGCACACAAAAAAACATAAGTTGGTTATTTTTTAAATGTCTATAGAATACAAACTCAGTCTGAAAAATCTAGTTTTAGTTTCTAAATCAGCCTCTCACATCAGCCAGAACTGAGGATACCATATAAATGTTCCTGGAATCATTATGAGAAAATCTCTCAGAACAAATTGGCCTATTTATTTTAGAGAAATATAAGAAATATGTGGTTTCTAGTCCTAAAGATTCCTACAGAAAATATCATTCATTTTTGGCTGGAAATAAAATTATAAAGCATTTCTTAGACAGTGAATAACAGTGTAAGAAGCAGAACTTGGGTCTGATATCTCACGCTTAAAATCTGTTGACATAAGCCTGACCAGGTGGTGGCACAGTGGATAGAGCATCGACCTGGGATGCTGAGGAACCAGGTTCAAACCTCTAAGGTTGCCGGCTTGAGCACAGGCTCACAGGCTTGAGCAGTGGGTCACTGGCTTGAATGTGGGATCATAGATGTGACCCCATGGTTGCTGGCTTGAGCCCACAGATCACTGTCTTGAGCCTAAGGTGGCTGGATTGAGCAAGAGATCATTGGCTCTGCTGGAGCCCCCTGATTGAGGCATGTATGAGAAGCAATCAATGAACACCTAAAAGTGACACAACTACAAGTTGATGCTTCTCATCTCTCTCCCCTCCTGCCTGTCAGTCTGTCCGTCTGTCTTTCTCTCAAAATAAATAAAAAATAAGAAGAAATGGTTATTTTTTTGTAAAAGTACAACATATCCTCAAATAAGTAACATAGAAAAATATATCCATTTAATTAAGATTTCTCAAGCCCTGGCCAAGTGGCTCAGTGGATAGAGTGCTGTCCACTGCACCAAGGTCATGGGTTCAATCTCCAGTCAAGGAACAAAAAGCAATCAATGAATGCACAACTAAGTGCAATGGCTAAGTGGAACAAGTCAATGCTTCTCTCTCTCTTTCAAAATCAATGGAAAGATTAAAAAAGAAAAAAAAAGATTTCTCAGAAAGTGACTATCATCAACCCTAGGAGGAAAAAAAGAAGTTGCATGTTTTTAAATTTTTCTGATTTCTCTTGCTTGCATACCAAATACAGGCATTTTTATCTGACTCACTACTGCAGCAAAAACCTGATTTATAGTGTGATTCAATAAGCTATTAAAATTTTCAATCATGAGGCTTTTCTTTTTCTGTGGTCTTTTTTTTCCCTCTGTCAAGCTCACCTAATGCAGAGATGCACTGTGACATTGGGTTAGAGCAATAAATATTGATCTGTTTCTTCACAAGTCTATTAAAAAAGAAAAAACACCCTGTTAGAATCATAACCTGCTGTAATTGAACAACAGTCACTAAAATTCATTTTTTTTCTTTTTTGGATAGTTATTATCTATATTTTAGGGGAACAAAACTCTAATTTTTAGGTTTTCCTATTTTCTCCAACCTGCATTTTTAAATTTAAAATGTTTTCTTAAATGAATTTTCTGCTCCAGAAAACTAAATAATAGCCTTCAATTCAATAGAGTAATTTAAAATGGATGTTGCTGACACCACACCAAAATTAAATACATTTCCAACCATTAGAAAAACCAAAAAGAAAAAAATCAGCGTAACTAGTGTCATTTACTAACACATGGTACTTTGTGACATGAATATAAAATACATAAGACATGATTCTACTATTGATATGTTTTCACACTAACAAGAAGTTCAATTAATTATAGTCGCAAAATTTTAAGTGTAAGAAGGGGAAACGGACTCCTGCATGCGCCCTGCTCGGAATCTGCCTGGCAACCCCAGTCTGGGCCAATGTTCAAGTCAACTTAGCTATCCTTAGTGCCTGGGGCCTATGCTCAATCTAATTGAGCCACTGGTTGTGAGAGGGGAAGAAGGAGGGAAAGAGAAGCAGATGGTCACTTCTCATGTGTGCCCTAACCGGAGATTGAACCCAGGATGTCCACACTCCAGGCCAATGCTATCCACTGAGCCAATCAGCCAGGGCTTGTAGTTGCACATTATATTTTAGTTATTATGAGTTTTAGACACCTGACTATATACAAATGTACAGTTTATTCATTCCATCAGAAACCTGAGATTATCATCATAATGAGACAAAATTAGTGCCCAAAAAGGTAAATTTTCACACCTGAATTTGTGTAGTCTGGCTATCCAAATTCCTATAATACACAGAAATGAAGGGAACTAGGATATATCACAATTTATGTCACCTCTGACAGGCCTTCACTGACCTTGCTAACTACTTAGGTCTTCCCATCAAACTCTTTAGCACCTGGTGTATTTCCTTTATTGACTTATCATGATCTGTACATATGTATTTGTCATTTGTTCTTTGGCTTTCTCTACCACCAGACTGGTCCTTGAAAGCAGGGACCTTGATCATCTTAATTACCAGTGCAATCTATTGACTAATGTGTACCTAGCACATAGTAGGTACTCAAGAAACAGGTGTTGGGTGAATGGCCAAATCATTGAATAATTCTGCTTTTGTATAAACCTGCATTGATTCTACATCTTTGGATTATAAACATATTTTAAATACACTGCATATAATTAAACTCTTGTAATTGTCAAGTAAGATTCTAAAGTATTGATCAAATTTTTTCAACTCAATTAATAAATATTTCTTGTATATTTACTATTTATACAGCTTTGTGGTAGATATAAGAAATATAAAACACAACCCCTACATTAAAAACACATCATTAAGGAGCTTTTCCCTTTAAATAATTCCAAAATAAACAAATAATGAGGTAGAAAAGGTCTGTTTTCTTTTTAGGTTTATTAACTTCCACAATGCTTTGCCAAAGGCTGTTTCCTCCCCCAACTTTACCTGAATCATAACAGGAAATCCTCTTAAGTTATCAAGTGACAAACTACTAGTACACAATTTTTTATCCGAATCCTTTGAGGCCAGATGAGTTAGGGAATTTAAACCCACTTATTTTTATTTTTATTTTTTTTATTTTTTATTTTTTTACTTAGCTGCCCTGGCTTGACAGCTCAGTTGGTTAGAACATCCATCTGAAGTACAGAGGTTGCTGGTTCAATCCCTACTCAGGGCACATACAGGAACAGATCAATGTCTGTCTCTCTCTTCCTCTCTCACTAAAATCAATTTTAAAAGGGGCGGGGGGGGTAAATGGCAAGCTTATCCTATATGTATTACATGATACCAACAGTAAGGTGTGGGTCCATTCTAAACAAAAATACATTAACATGACTGCAACAAAAACCTGTAAATATACGGAATAAATTACAACAAATGGCTCGTTTCAGTTCAGGTCTTGCCGCCAAATAAGTTAGGGAGGAAAACTGGTTTTCAAAACTTCTGCGGTGTTAGAATGGAGAATAAGGAATTAAGGAGCTGAACTGACTTTTCCAAAGACATAAGGCAACAACAACCACATCCAAGAGGCTGAGTGCCAAGAAGCATCTCTAGAAAGATGATTTTAGGGTAGTACAATGATGAGGAGAAAGCAGCTCTTGTACAGGTTCTGCCTGTAGACATGAGTTCACCTCAGGAGGAGGAAACAAGGTCTGACCACGATTGCAACGGGAGAATGATCGTAGATCATACCATGATATGAGGAGATGTAAGTTTTGATGGAAATAATACTGCAAAAGGCAGAGAAACCAACCTGTCTGGACCACTCCTGTGTGTTCATTAATTAATTCAACTATTAGTTTTGCAGAGTTTACCACGTGACAGGTTCCCTTCTAGGAAACAGAGAAACAAGGACTCATGACACAGTCAACATCTTCCAGAATAATGGTCTACTCCTTAGTGCTCAAAATGTGCTCGCATTCCTGTATCTCACCTCATTACTTTAATTAGGATTCCAAAGGCATGGATTTGAGGTTCTGCTCCGCCATTCCTAATTAAGGCTCACAACTTCTCTGGGCCTCAATTTCCTATCTGCACGAAAAGGACTAATCACCACTAGGGAAGACGGTTGAGAAGAAGAAATGAGATGCGTGGGAAAGAATTCTGAACATGAAGAGTGGACGCTGAGAAAGAATCAACTTCCAGCAACCGCCCTCTGAGCGGACGCAATTTACTTGGGGGGAGAGGCCACGCGGGAGAAGCTTCTAGAAAGCAGGAGTGCTGTGATGGCGTCCCACAGCCAGGGCTTCCCCTCACGCAGGCTGTGCAGACCTCGATCCCCTCTAGCCAGAACTTGAACAGCGGACCGGCACTGGCACGGGACAGGAGGTTGGTGAGCAGGCCCCTTCAGGCCGACCTCCACGACCACCCCTCCAAAAGAGAGTCTACCTCAGAAAGGCCAGTGCCCCACGTTGGGGCCTTCTCCCACTCAGCTTCTAGTCCTCTGCTCCCCAGGCTTATCCACCCCTCCCCCAGCCGGGTCAAAGCACTAAGGCCCCGCCCCACTTCCGCTCACTCACTTCCGGCTTCTCACTTGAGGGCCGTTTGTCATCTCGTGCTAGAGGCATTCTAGTACCTCAAGAAAGGGGTGCGAAGAGTTTAAATACCCCATCTTCATATTGAGTAGTATGAAGGTAAATATCTTCATTTAACAATCTGTTGGACTGTGGTGCTGCCCTAATTCTTCTTTCACAGAATATTTTTTACAGTTTGTTAGTGTGATTTTAACTGACTAGAAATGCCATCTGCAGCTGATTTCCACCTCAAAGGACAAAAAATGTAAAAGTCATCTCTAGAGATGAAAAGAACAGTGTGTGTGAAGGGCAGTGATGGAGTGCCTCAAATGAGAGCCTCAGGTACCACTGACCAGTAGTTACTAAAATAGTCCTTTGGTCTTCAGTGAACACCCACTATGTGCCAGGCACCCACCAAGCAGTCAGGACACAGACATGAAACACCCACATCCAGTCAGTTTACAGCCGAATGGTAGTGGAGATGACAGGCACCATCAAAGAAGACTGTGACAAGATATGTATGCCATAATAAGAGAGAAGCAAGCATAATTCTGCCAAGGATTATTTAAGGGTAGAATTCACAGAAGAATTTCCATCTGATCTGAATGAATCTTAAAGAATGACAGGGAATTCACTGAATAAGCAAAATGGAGGAGGCCATTAGAGGCTAAGGATCCATCCTGTGTAAAAGCTTGAAAACTGAAAGGGCACGTTACCCTGGGAAAACTGCCAGCACTGTGGCTAACTATGTCTGTTGCAAAGGCTATTAGAACAGCGGACAGAGATGAAGTGGCAGAGGAAAGTCAGATCACGAAGGACCTTGTCCATATTTCTGGGTGATTTTATCCAGTAAGCACTAAAAATACAATCAAACCTTTGTTTTAAAGCATGTTGGTGGTTGAGTGGAATATGTCAACATTCTTACTAAGATGGAAGGAAAGACTTAAGAGAATAGGAAAATACTAGATGAAAGTAACATTTTTTTAGTTCTTACAACAATTATAATTATTATAACAGCCCACATTTTTTTATACTGACTGTAGATAGGTAAGTATAATATAAAGTGATAGGAGATATGAAAAAAGTTGGTCTGTTTGAAATATGGCTTAACTGACTGTAATGTAGAGCAGTGTAGTAGTTGCCAGAGGGAAATGGAAAAGGTGGCCTTGAAAGAGATTGTTCAGGGTCTTGAATACCATGCTAAGGTGTTAGTCTATAAAATAGGCAAGGGAAAAAAATATAAGTATTTTATATATTGAGTTATAGTTTGTGAAAAAAATTTTTTTTTCTTTTTTTTTTTTGGTCCTGGCCGGTGATTCAGTGGATAGAGTGTCAGTCTGGTGTGTGGACATCCTGGCTTCAATTCCCAGTCAGGGCACACAGAAGTGACCATCTGCTTCTCTCCCCACTTCCCCTTCTTTCCCTCTTCCCCTCCTACAGCCAGTGGCTCAATTGGTTTGAGCATGACCCCAGGTGCTGAGGATGGTTCAGTTGGTCTGAGCATGTCAGCCTCAGGCACTACAGATAGCTCAGTACTTGAGCATTGGCCCTAGATGGGGTTGCTGGGAGTATCCCAGTCGGGGAGCATGTGGGAGTCTGCCTCACTATCTCGCTTCCTCTCATCTAAAAAAATTTTTTTTCTAAGTATATCTGATGTAAATTTCAAAGGAATTCTGAAAAATAGGCATTAATTACTGCGTTTTACATATAAGGTAGTAAGTTTGGAGAACATGCATTCATTCTACATTACTGAGCATCTGCTATCTGCCAGTCACCATGCTAAGCCTTGAGAATACAAGAAAATTATAGTCTAATAGTCACATAGAGGAGACAAGAATAAATCAGCAATTATAATAAGTTGCCATGACAAAGGCAAGTATAGAGTGGTATGGTAGTAAAAAGAGGATTTGTCTAAATCTACAAAGTTAGGGAAGGCATCCTGGAGTAGGTGAACTTGAGCTGAGTTTGCAGGAACAAGTAGGTTACATGAATTGCCCAGAATTATTCAACTAGCATTCAACTAGCAGTGATTTAACTAGAACTTGAACACAAATCTGCTGTGACCAATTCTGTGCCCTTCCCTCTACCCTAAGGATTAATTTTTGGTCCTTAATGATGACCTCCATTGATATACTCAATCACAAGTTTATCTGTTGTATTTTTAGGTCAGAGATCCTATGTTTTTCTTTTTAAACCCATTCGTTTTCTCCTTTTAGAATGACTGGATGAGTTTAAAAGGGAATTCATTAGGCTTTGCAAAAGTGTAGTGTTACCTACCTAATAGAATTAATTCTGTTTATGGTGACATTATGTAAGAATTCCTTTTTATCTGCTTTCCTCCATTTGGGGGCACCATAATTTAGTTGCAGTACTGTAGCATTCACCAAATACAGACATCATTTTTACAGTAATAACTTGGCATGTTTCTCCCACCCCGAAGTCAGAGTTTTATAAAAGTAAACAAAGGTTTATTCTTTTGGTTTCTAGGGCATCACTGCTCCTTCTCATCTCTTTGGCTGGTTTCTTCTCATTTCTCTGACCTCTGAACTTTGGAGGGGTCTGTTCTCTGTATTTATTCTTTAGGTGGTTTTACCCAGTCTCATAGCTTTAAACACCCTTCTCTCTCAATAACTCTCAATGTTTTATTATCAGCCCTATCCTCTCCTGACCTCCCCACTGGTTTTTCTTATGGACTTCTCAAGTTTAATATGTCCAAAACTAAACTTCTGATCTTTCAAACCTGCTTCCCTATCTCAGTAAATGAAACATCCTTGCTTCTAGTTTCTCAGTCCCTGACCTTAGAATCATCACTGACTCTTCTCCTCGCCTCTTACACTGCAGCTCACTTTTTATTTCGGTGGCTATCAAGTCTGGTAATATGTCAGCAGGTAATAAATGGTTTATTAATGATACAGTCTAATAATCAATAAAAATAATATCTACATTTCAAGACTTTATGGTCACTCTGTATAATCAGAATTCACTTACTTCCCACAACCTTCACTTCCCACCAGTCCTAAGATACCATCATCTCTTGCCAGGACTATTACAGTAGTGTCCTGTTTTCCTTGCTTCTGTTCTTGCTGCCTGACAATCTAATCTCAACATAACAACTGGAGTGATCTTTTTAAAAGTTAAAACCAAAGGCAGATCATGTAATAACCCAGTTCAAAATCTTCCATTGACTCCCATCTCACTCAGTAAAATCCAGAGACCTTGCCATAGATAGCAAGGCCCTAAGTATTCTGGCCCCTGTCTCTCTGTAACCTCTATCCTAACTCCTCTCCCCCTCACCGACTGCATCAGGCTTACACCCATCTTAAGGCTTTGCACCTGCTGGTCCTTATACCTATATAAGCTGTTTGTCCAGAGAGCTATTAGGTTGGCTCCCTCACTTTGTTTTGGACTTTGCTCAAATGTCCTTAGTTCTTCCAGTAAAATCACAACCCCCCACCTCAGCCACACTCCCTGTGACTCTTGCCCCATTTTATGTCTCTCTGTGTTAGTGCAACCATCTGACATACATATTGTTTTTTCTTGGGCCAGACGGTAAGACCCAGGAGAGCAGGGACTCTGTTTTGTTCACTGATACATTCCTAGCACTAAGAACACGCCTAACACAGAGTAGATATTAAAACATTGTCTACTGAATGAATGCAAAAAGAATGTCTGTATATATATTATTGAATGAGAAGTACACATATTACCATAAAATTGGGTTAAATGTAATTATGCATAAGAATTTCTGGTATTAACAGTGATTCCATCAAAAGAAATAGCTGAAATATTTTAAACAAGTATGGTTTTAAAAGAAAATTTCTCCACTGTAGATAAGTTAAAATTTTACATATCCCTAAACCCTCCCAATTTTGCTGATATTTTTCTGAGAGTCCATGATGGTGAAAACTGAAATGCTGGTATTACCACATTACCGCTTTTATTCTTAGGTTCTGCCTTTACTCTTGTTCAATGATAGAGCTGTTATAAAATAAACCACTAAAATGGCCTTGCATTCCTCCCAATATGCTCTATAACACATCTGCTGATTGCTACTTACTGCAGAAGTAACTTCTCTTTGAGATTTTTCTGTTCTGCACTCTGCCCCATACTTGTAGGGGGAGGGATTATGTCCTGCTCCTTAGAGTGCAGTACCCTGTGGAAAAGTAGCCTCCTCATTAGGGTGCAAGATGAAAATATTTACCATGATACTTTCTATAGAGTACTATTCAGCTTTTCCTCTTTCTTCCCAATCCTCAGGCATGAAAGTTTATAGACTCAGTGTTTAATCATATCAAAACCATTGACTTGGGATAAGGACTATGGCCAGAGGATTTCAATCTTTGAAAATTGGTAATAGAGCTGTTGTGTGTAATGTTGATCCAGGACCTTAAACCATGAAGACCAAAGAATGCAGAGGCCAACCTTGAGATGTCATTGTTTTAAAATTGGCAACATGTTGTTATCTTGAAATTTCTATCTTTACAATATGTGGGAATAATGCAGACCCTGTTGAGACACACTTGAATTTAAGAAAATTCACCAAGCTAGCATTATTTTTAAAGAAGTCCTTTTATTAAGAGTTAGAAATAGCAAATTACTTATTTTACTCATTTAACAAATATTTACTGAGCACCTACCTACAATGACCAAGGTACTCTGCTGATTCTACACCAAATTCTTCTTTTCTATTTCAGTAAAAAATTGAGAAATTATAACCAAAAAAATGTTCAAAGAAATGATAGATCTTGAGCAAGGTTTCAGTATAAAGGAGCACAGAGATAGAAAAGGTTATCATTTCACAATATAGAATAAGTTTAAATTTTAGAACCCCAAATTGCATCTTATATGATACCTTTCTTCTTAGCCTTCAAAGGATTAATGCTAGGAACAGCCTGTGAACTGATATTTCCCTCTTTATCTTGGGTTTGGTCCCCAAACTCTGAATGGTGCCACTTAGCAAGTAACACATGTCTAATTTCATACAAAACATGCAACGTTGCAATCAATTTTCTAGCGAAAGCAGAGAGGAAGAGGACTTCACAAGTTGTACTTGCTATGGGAGGGAGGACTTCGAGAGGAGGGTGAGTTATAAATGTGAAGGTAAGAACTAAAAAAGTTGAAGATGGCAGAAACTTTAAGTCAGTGAAAAAATATCTTAAAATTACAGAAATCCTTTAGTCTAGCCAACTCAAGGGAAAGTGAATCCCAGAAGTTGAAGTAACCAGTCCCAGCTAATGTCTGACTAGTAAAACTGGTATTGGAACGTATCCTGGCTCAGAGCTCCTCTCTCTCTTTCTCTCTCTCTCTCTCTCTCTCCCCCTCCCTCTCTCTTTTGTTTTTTGTTAAGGGTAATATTACAGGATAAGTGCACTAAGAAGGCATTTTCCCTGAGATTTTAATATTGTGAGTAAGCCAGAGTTGTATTCAATAAGTTTCCCTAAGAATTCCTAATGTTTCTCTGGTTGCAAGGCTGTGCTAAGAGAAAATGAGAATTTTTTTTTTTTTAAGACCAGCCGCAGTTTGCCAATGGACAGTCTCTAGGATTAGAAATTTTCTTATGTGAACTTAAATGATTCGTGGGCAAAATGTTAAAACTGAAACCAAGCACAAAGAAGCAAAAGTGTTTCAGTGAACCTCCTGCATTTTAGTTCAACTCTGGCAGCAAGAAAACAAAACCACATAATTTAAGGCTCACACCCAACTCTCTGAAGCCCCGTATCTGCTAGTTCCTGTGTGGTTTGCCTACAGACTGCAGTGCTGACTGGGGGTAGTTTGGAGGAGGGAGTAAGTAGTAGGGAGGAGGAGGCACTGTTAATGGATCTGTGACCGTGTACCCTCTTTTTAGTGTGGTAATTGGAAGACAGCACAAGGCAGTAATTTGGATGGGAATTCATCTTCCTTCTTGCAAGAGAGGATTCTAATAACTCATTGTCAAAGCTGAGACATAGACTCAACCTCTTCGAAAAGGTATGTCATTATGCAACATCAGTCCACATACTCTAGGCATCCTGAATAGTTTTATAATTTGCAGAATGCTCTCTATGAGTCAAGTCTAATTAAAATGAATCCCATGGGCTCTCCAAGTATTGCTTTTAATATTTTGGTCCATCAGCTAAGGTCTTTAAATCTTTTGCTGTAGCAATGTCTGTGGTAATAGGACTTGACTTCTATCTAGCGAGTGAATTAGAAGATTTGTTCCTTACCCAGCTTATTACACACACACACACACACACACACACACACACACACACACACACCTAGAAGCATCACTAACTGGCTTCTGAACCATCGCATGGGGAGACTACAGGCCCTAGGATCACAAAGGTGAAATTCTACTTCACCATAGTCAACATTTAATTCAAACTGGTGCTGAACAGCAATGAATGAACACTATTTCTCTGAGGTTAGGATTTCTGCCATTGCTCACATTTCTACTACTGTTAGTATTTATGTTACCTTTACAAAGAACTCCAGTTTGAATTCCTTTACCAAAAGAAAACTTTATGTTGAAATTGATTATGCAAGGATATTGCCTATCTCTGTCTCTTTATTAACAGTTAATGCAATATCCCTAAGACTTGTCTTTTGTTCAGGTATCAGGTTTTAAGACAGCTCCTCTATGCTCTTTGCCCTACCTGTGCCTGAACATGAGGGTTAAATACACCTACCAAGGATTTTACTAACTTTAAAATATTGTATTTATATACCCAAAATTAGGCCTTGTTAGTAAAGCACATGCTATGTAACTTGCACATTACCAAAAATATGCGTCCCCAGATGAATTAAAAGGGAAAATGTTTAAAATTTAAGAGTCCAGTGGGAAAGATTGCATGTTGCTCATCCAAGAATGAGAAACCTTAGGTTGAAGACTCTTTTGTTCTATACAACTACATTTATCGTAGATGTTTAGCTCTTTAGTGGATCCCGTTTTTTCTTATTTTTGGTTTCTGAAAGAGCATTTAGTGTAAGTATAGTCTGCTTTATCAACCCAGTATTTTTTATAAAACTTTATATTTATAAAATAATTTTAAAGTGATTTTTTTTTACAAAAGGACCCATTACTAAATAAAGAACACTGTGCAAATAAAGTGTATTTAAATGTGAAGTTTTAACAGTTCAGATTTGTACACTTTTTGGGAACTTTCTGTTTTTTTGTAAAGAGAGACAGCCCTATATCATTGAATAAAGCGACTTTTTGAGATTAGACTTGGAGTATTTCTCATGCAGTAAACTATAATCTTATTCTCCCAAAATTGTAATAGATTTTATCTTTTTAAAATGACTTTACTGAAGCAGAGGGGAAGGAGGTGATCAATTTGTTTAATATGAAGAAATATCTTTATTGCTAATACAATGTCCTTTTGAATATCTTCCACATCTTAGACCCCAATAAAAATTCCTTTTATTTATTTATTTTTTATTTCAGTAGCCCTATGTCTACCTTATATAGGGATATTGTAAGAATAAATGAGTTAAAATAGCTTTGAAGTACCTCAGGGCAAAGGCACTATGAAAATGCAAAATGATATCATTGTTAATTATTTCTTTGAATCTTGATCATTTTCTTCCCACCTCTTATACAAAGTATATCTCACTTACTGCCTGAAGCAATCTCTTTTAGAACCATTGCCTTCTGGAAGAGCTGAATATGACCCTAGTTCCCACATATTTATTGATTCTCAGAGAATAACATCCACTTGGGTGGATGTGGGTGACTTGCAGGGTTCATGCCTAAACTTGAGCAGAACTTGTCTCTTCTCCTGGATCAGGAAAAGCCTACAGTTGTTTTAAAAATGTACCATTAAGTATGATTCCATCAGGATTTCATAAACAAATAATAGTAGTTGCTTTTGGATTAGCCCTAAGGACAGATTATTCATTTTTGTGCCCTCGTAAAACAAACTCAAAACTTGGTCAAGAATCTTCATGACTTAATTTATTTGAATCAAAGGATAGAGTCATTTGGCCCCCATTTTGTTTGTCCATCTCAAGTATTTTCCCCACTATATTTTGATCTGTAAAGAAACAACACTGCCTGTCTGTCTGTCTGTCTCTCTCTCTCTTTCTCTCTTGCCACTTTACAATCCTCACGAAAGTGTGGTATATAAATAAACATTTTCAAACATTTATTGTGCATTTACTATGTGTTGGGCACTGAGTTACTCTGTGTTAGGCACTGAGTTCTCTTTAACGATGTTAAAACCAGTTTTCGATAAGCTTGAGCCAATAAGAATTTAGTAAAATTTAAAAAATTTTCTTTTTAAATATGAATTAAAAGGCAAATGTTTTAGAGAATTAAAGAAAAACTTCTTACTAAGTACAAGAAAATAAAAGTCTTACATGTTCTTCAAAGATGTAAGGCATATATATACCTTATGAGGAAAGTGAAGAACATATTCAAAAATAAAGTTGAAATATTAGTACAATGGATACCTCTATAATCACCTGCTATATTCAACAGTTGTAAACTTTTTGCTGTATTTGTCCATCTGTATGTATTTCTTTCTGAACTACGTGTAGGTCATAGACAAAATGATATTTCACGCCTAAATAATTCAGTGCACATCTAAGAATAAAGACATTCATTCTTCTATTTAACCACAATACTTTTATTATACCTAAGAAAATGAATAGTAATTCCTTAATATCATCTAATATCTAGCCCATGTCTAACTTTTGCCATTTGTCCTCCAAATGCCTTCCATACCTTTTAGGGAAAAAAATACCTGCATCTGATTTTTAAAAAAGAAAGCACATTTTTGCATTTGACTTTTATGTTATTTTATTTGACATTGAATTTTTTTTTTAAAGGTTAGACCAGTTGTCTTGTGGAATGTTCCAAATTCTGGATTTGTTGTTGCCTCATGGTACCATTTAATTTCTTTCTTTACCCCTATATTTCCCATAAACTCCATGTTAGGACTAAAGCATTGATTAGATTTCAGCTGAGCATTTGTTACAAGGTGCTCCATGTTGCATCTCATCAGGAGGCACATAATGCCACGCTGTCCCTTTATTTGTGATACTCAGTTTGATCATGGCTTAAGGTAGCAATCTCACTCCAGGGACCTCTCTAATGTATAGGTATCTTTTTCTCCTTTGCAACTAACAAGTAATCAGAGCAGGTGGCATTCTGGCACAGTGGTAATATCCTATTTCCCAACAAAATTCACCAATGACTTTAGATGATAATCCTTGCATAGATTAGCTATTCTGTTAATGGTCATAAACATTTTAGTACTTTTTGAAGAAGGATTAGACAAACAAATTTATCATTATCAGCAGCAACAGAAGATATTAAGTATATAGGTTCAGGTAATAACAACAACAATGATAATAAAAATTAACACTTATTGAATGCTTGCTGTGGAGCCAGACAGTCTAGGTTTGAGGCCAATCTTTCAGTTCTAACTGGGCCATTGGGATAAGTTATTTAGTCTTTCTGTGTCTTAGTTTCTTAAGCTATAAAATGAGAGTAATAATGGCACCTATCTCATTATATTGTTTTGAAGGTTAAATAATTTATATATAGAAAGTTCCTAAAAGAGTGTCTGTTATTTGCTACATACCGGTTGACACTTTACAAGTATTCACTCATTTGCTTCTCATATGGCACAATGGAGTAGGTGCTTCTTTAACAAGTGAGAAAACTGAGGTACAGAGATGTTAGGTAACTTGTACAAGGTTACTTAACTAGTTATGTGGTAGAGGCCAGATTTAAATCCAGGTGGTCTGATTCCAGAGCATTCTCTCTAAAGACTGGCACATGTAATGAGAAGTGACACAAATGACACTAAATGAAAATCAGTAACAGGAGCCCCCAAACCCCAACCACCACCACCCAGGTTTTTAAGTTATTGAAAATCTGGGTGTGTTGCTACCAAAATATTTTTGATTTTTTTCATCTGAATTATAGCACTCTATTAAGCATAGATGAGTTTACCTATTGCATTTATATAGCTTAAGGCTCTATATAAGAAACTTTAAACATAAAAGATAATACTAGGAACTGAGAAATGTAGAACGATGAGGAATAGGAAGGAAAAAACTGAAAGGAATAATAATAGGAGAGGATAGTTATGAGACTTTAGAGCCCTGGGACACAAGATGATATTTTGATATAGTCAAGGGAGGAAAATCCTTCTCATTTTTCACTTTCTTGTACTGTAAAAGATTTTACCACTAAAACACAAGATTTATGAAACACCACATTGGATTTCTTTATAGGACAATGGATGAGTCTTGTTAGAAGGTAACATCCCTAATTGATTATCTCAAACATTCCGTAAATCAGTCTATGGCTTCTGAAATATAACTGTACACAGAAAAAGCCTTACAGGCTGGGTATTGGTCCAAAACTCTTTGTTAACATTACAAAAGGGTTCCAGTGCTGTCTTACTTGTTCCTTGATTGCCACTGCAGAAAACTTTCAAGTATATTGTCTAAAGAGAACTAAAAATGAATGAAAAAAAATCCAAGATGAATAATGTTTTTATGCATTTCTAAAATAGTCATTGCTAAATTGGTTCTGCCTTTTTATGTTTGTTTGTTTGTTTTTATTTTTTAATGAAAGGCAGCCTAATTGGTCAATTGATCATGAATATTACTTTTTCATTTGTTTTTCTCCAAACCTTCCTTCCAGAACCACAGGTTTAATGTGGCAGCCTACAAGTGGTTTATGATTTGTGTCTTTGCCTGGTGCTTTACGAGAAAACACTGAACCAATCTGCTGAGAACTCAGTAGGAACTCAGTAAATTATAAGTAGATAGTTCTATTAAATACGATTTTAAAGAAAAGTCTTTTTAAATAACTAAGAAATATTACTAGGGAAGTACACAGAAAAAATCTGGTTGATTTGTAATTTAAAATTTGTATTCATTATTTATAGGCCACTTCATTAAAAAAATAAAATTATTTTTAAAAAAATGTTGCCCCATTATAGGTCACAGATTTTTAGCATGTTATATAGCAAAAATGTGAGGTCAGATTTGCTCCCCTCTCCTAAAAAGATTTATATTCTAAAAATATGGACTATTAAATCAGTAAGGCTAGCAGGAAAATCTCAACCATATGCTAAATCTAAGAAAGTTGTCATATTTTAATACATTATATAAACTCTTTAAGTTGATCATAAATATGTTGATATCCAGCACAGCACATAGGTTCTTACTAGCGGTGGTGAAGTGGGGGTGGAGGGGAGTGTCAGAGACATATTTACAAAGTTGAAGAAAGCTATAGAAATTCTTCCCAGGGAGGAAAGATGATGTGCCTAGCAATCATGCACACACTCCTTTACACAGAATTTCCAATGGTTTATGGATTTCCAGAGTCCATCCATATATCCTCAAAAGGAAAAATTTCCTTTATTTAGAGATTTGTCGTCTTTTTCCCTGAGCCTTGTAAAGCTTTAAAAAGAGTTTTCACACATTATCTCATTTGATCTGGCTGTGATCTTTGAGGTAGACAGACCACATATTTTACCTCTCATGTTGCAGAGTGGGAAAAGCAAAGCTCGTGGTTTAAGCAACTTGCTCGAGGTAATTTTGCTAACGTAGGCCAAGGCAGTACCAAGCCTGTTAAGTTGTAGCCCAGGGCTCCTTCTACTACACTGGTTTGGGCAAAGCATTCTGGAGACACAAGAACCCTTAACAAAAATCTGAATCTTGAAATCTGAATTCTGGCTCTATTGGAAACTACCTATGTGCTTTTGAACAAGGCATTGTAAACTCTCCGGGCCTCAGTTTTCTTCTTGGTCAAGTGAGAGGTTAGACCACATGTTCTCTAAAGCCCTTTTGGCTCTGTTGTAAACTACCTAATCCCACTGGGTCTAAGAACTGAAATGACTTTTTCTATGATAAATGGCAAGACCTTTCAACACTTCCCTGTAGGTCATAAAAGTTGGCATCCAATTCATATGGGTTCCTTTGCAATGTCCAAATCCTGTTAGAAACTATAAACATCAATAGTGCTTTGATGGGTTCTTTGTGTGTTGTTCTGCTGGTTGCTTCATTTTCCTGCAGGGCTGACTGTCTCACACCAATTTTTCTGTAACTCTGCTCTGCATCAGACAGACATAACACAATATTTTATTATCCCTCTTGGGTAGTTCAGCGTATAATATGGAAATAAATAATGCTGATAGACCTATTTTGGGCTGATAGACCTTATCCTTCTAAAAAGGCTATTCCTCGTGAAGGACCCAAACCTTCCACCTGATTTTTTCATTATTAAGGGTTATTTTTATATTTCTTTAACATCCCTGAAATGTGCTTGGAAATTTGAGACTCATAAGAGGGCCTGCCACACTGAACACAGAAGCCCTGGGACAAGAAAGGCGTGACCAAGCTTTTGGAGGTATTTGGAGAATCTTTGAGTCAGTATAATTAGGACACATTTGAATGTTAGCATTTGTTTCAGATTTATAAAAAGTGTCCATAGCATATGCTGCCAAGTACATAAAATCCATGATATAGTCCCAGTTTAATTCTGAGTCTCTTCGGGAAGCTAAAACAAGCAGAAAATTCTCATGCTCCATATGTCAGTAAACTAGAGTTTTATAACATCAATTGTCAAACCATGGAATTGCAGAACCAAGAGTCTGCTACACATCGTAGGAATCCCTGCTTTTGGCCTTTGTACTAACCGAGCCAAATACCATTAGCATGGACAGGCTAGCTACCTCAGTAACCAGAAAGATGGCAATCTCTCTTTGTGATTTTCAGCTGATAGGAAATTGGGGACCCTGTTTCTCAGTCATTTTGCTCTTTGAATTTTTTAAAAGAACTTCAGGCTGGTGAATGGAGTTATATCTACTTCTTACAGAGAAGTGTATGATTTACTCTATACTGTGTCAGGTCATTGGACTATGGGAGGTAATAATGTCCAGGGACAAGCATGAAGTTAGTCCTATGGTCTGTGTTTTATTTTCTGGCTTGTGGATGACTCCGTGTGTCCCATACACTCCTCTGTCCTAGAGTGAAATGACATTGTTCTTCAACCAGCTACATAAGAAATTTAGGAAGAAACAGGCACTGTTACCCTGAAAGCATTTTTATATTTTTGATAAAATATAAATACTCAATATTTCATTTATAAAATACATAACATGGAGCTTTCTTATTTAAATAAGCCCATTTTATGAAATTTCTGTCTCCTAGACCAATATTGTCAAGTAGACTACTAATTCATTTTTTAAAAGATTTTATTTGTTCATTATAGAAAGGCGAGAGAGAGAGAAAGGGGGAGGAGCAGGAAGTATCAACTCCCATATGTGCCTTGACCAGGCAAGTCCAGGGTCTGGAACCAGTGATCTCAGTGTTCCAGGTTGCTGCTTTATTCACTGCACCACCACATGTCAGGCCTACTAATTCATTTTTTAACCAGATACTGTGTGATGTTGTGACTTGACACTTGGTACCCTATAAATATCCAAATAAAGTAGAAAGGGAGGGTGAAGTCAAAGGATCTCCCAGCTAGAGAGTAATTCCCAGACCTGGAACAAGCAAGATGAACTCTTAGAATGTCAACTCAGTTTTTCTCCAGCATGGAAACACAACTTCTATTTTAAAATGCAAAATGTCATGAAAAGTAAGTTTTACTATATAGCCGACTCTGTCAGCTCCTATTATTTTATAAAGTGAATGTTCAATTAGGTGTTATTATCATCAAGAGAATAAGCTGTAATGCTTTGTCATGTAGATGCTATAAAAAATTACCTGTCTGTTTACTTTAATCCATCTTTTGGCTCCTGTCAACAGACATCCCCTCAAGTCCCTAATTCACTGTACCCAGATGTACTGAGAACATGTAGGGTAATAAAAACAAAAACAAAACTGGGTCCTTTTCCCTAAGGAACTAACAAGCTCTTAGGGAAACTGGGACAAACAGAAGAAAATGCTACTGTAGTGCAAAATTCATGATGAGGAGATAACAGAGTAAGTGGTTCAAGGTGGGGCTTTGTAGAGAGGGCTTCCTGAAGGAGGTGCACCTGCAGGCAGAGGGAGATGGCTTGTCAAAGACTCATAAATGCATCCACAAATTTACACATTTCAAGAAAACCGCAGGAACCGAGTCTTCTTCACTGATGATCTATTTATTTTGCAAATGATAGGGTTGAGGAGGCTCTTGTGATTTTTTTCCCTCTTTGGGATCTATAAATTAAACTTCTGCTACTGAAAACTGTACCTCAAGCTCTTTTTCCAGAAAGACTGCTCTTCTCTCACTTCTAATTATGCCCCTAAGTCTTCTTTTCCAAATAGAAATATCCTTCATTCTTTTAACTACTCTCCTATGATGTGGTTTTCATCATTTTAAATGTTCACTTCTGCCAGACTTCAATTTAAAGTCCCTTCTAATTCATGGTGCTCAGAATGGGACAGAGCTCTCCAAATGCAGAACACTATGGAGTAGCAGCCTCCCTTGATGTATACCTTATACTTCTGTTAATATAACCAAGATTGCATAAGCCTTTTTGGCATTCATGTCACACTGCTTGCTGACTCATAGTGAAATTGTGGTCAACTAAAACCAGTGAGTTTCCATGCACTTCTATTAAGCCACATCTTTCTATTCTGTATCTAGGCACAAAGGTTTAAATGTAGAGAAATTTATCCCTTTTATACTTAAACATATTGGTAATAACCTATCAAAATATTTCAAGGCCTGACCTGTGGTGGCGCAGTGGATAAAGCGTCGACCTGGAATGTTGAGGTTGCCAGTTTGAAACCCTGGGCTTGCCTGGTCAAGGCACATACAGGAAGCAACTACTATGAGTTCATGCCTCCTACTTCTGCCTCCCCCTTCCCCCCCAAAAAAGTCAAGTAAAATTCAAAAAAAAATTTTTTTTTAATATTTCAGACTTAGTATATTATTAGTTCTCCCTCCCAGCAGGTGAGTGTATACTTATTTGCTATGAGGTCATAGCTAGTCTCCTGCTGGGTCTCTGGAAGAGGCCTCCAAAGAGTCAGGATTTGCTTATCTCCTTCCTATTGATAAATTGTCTGCAACCTTGGACAAATCTACATCCTTAGACAAACTAATGAGCCTCAACCTTCCTAACTGTAAAATAGGAGCAAATATGAATGGCCATTTCTTTCCCAAAGATACGCAACAATGAGTCAGATGTCTACAAAACTCTTAAGTAAAAGTCAGTATATATGAGAGGAAGAAATATGTATTTTAAGCTCTCAGCAGTTTTCAGAAGATTTGATTATTCTTATGACTATACAATACAGTGAATAACAATTATTTTCACAACTGTTTTAAAGTTATTGAGTTATCTTATTTGGAATTATAGTAACATCATGTAATGTCAGTACAATTTCAGCACACAATTATTTGTAACTTGTATAAACACCATAGGTATATCTTTTATTGCAAGGCCCTATTTTAAAGTGATTCTCCTCTCTTAATGCCTTTCCTCAGATCCATCCTCCTGCCTAGCCTTTATCATTAGTAAAACAAAGACTACAAAGACCTTGAAGTTTAGGTTTCCATCAGACTTTCAGAAACCTCTAAAAGTCATGCCAAACTAGCTTAGCAGTTCACAGATTTTTCATTCCTGACCAAAGCAAAGAACCCACAGGTAATTTATATAAATTATATTTTCAAGCTAATAGTAATGCCACACACCTGTGAGTTTCATTCATTATAGAAAGGTGCACAAAGCATCCACATTTTTCTAATCTGCCATTTTAATGCAAATTTTAATGTTGCTGCCGTGGCCTTGACACTTAACCCACTATCTACTTTGTGTGGTAATACAACATTTACAAAAGTTCATTTGATGCTTATTAAGAGTTTAAAGTTATTAAAATTTTACCAGATTTAAACATTCTATATATATTCAGCTACTTCTCAAAGTATATATAATTGGCTCTGAAATACTCTTTCCTTTCTGGGTTATTGTAGAATAGGGATTTTCAACAGGGGGTGACTTTGACAGCCCCCCTTCCCTGCCAGGGACATTTGTCAATGCCCAGAGACATTTCTGATTGTCACAATTTGAGTTGGGGGGTTGCTACTGGCATCTGTTGGGTAGAGGCCAGCAATGCTGCTAAGGACTGTACAATGCATTGGACAGCCCCCACAGCAAAGACTTACCCAGCCCTAAATGTCAATAGTAACAAGGTTGAAAGGCCCTCTTATAGAGATATATGGTTGTAGAGAAAGAATCAGATGTGCAACCATGCATAACAGAATACATAGGAAAATGGAGCCATGTCATGTCGTGAAGTGGCCGGGCAAAGAATAGACTGGCAGCTTGCCTGAGTGATGATAGTGGAGGCTTGGGAAGAAGGGAGTTGAAAATCCAGTCACAGGTGGAGAGAGGCATCTAGAACAGGTAATCAGCTGTAAGTAATGGCCGGGGCTCAGAGACTGCACATAGGGAGTTGTGGGTCTAAGAGACATAAAGGTCCTAGAGTGATACTACATATAATCTCAAAATCATGGGAGACTTGGAAAACAAGAAAGGATTTCAGGTGTTAGCATAGGAGTATACGGTGGATTTCAGGTAAATCCAGTAAGACATGGACTTCAGTGCAAGGAAGAGTCCCACTTGTTAGAATTGAGACACCTCACAGCCAGGCCAGCAATAGAGGTGACTGCGCACAGAGTTAGCTGAGCTTTCAGCTAGAGTGAGCTTCTTAAATCCCGAGAAATGCTTGGTGTTGGGTTTGCAGTATGGTTCACCTGCAGGAAGGGGTGAAGTGCTTCCAGCTATGGAGATAGGAGGACAAGAAGCAATCTGGCTCCTGACTCTGGGCTGAAAAATCTCAGGATAAGAACTGGAATAGAACTTGAGAGTCCTTCCAGGTTATTTCCCTATTGCAGTGCACCTAAATCATTTTAGAAAGATTATATACTCTTCAAATGTAAAATTTCCAGAGAAACATTTCTTAAGGACCTGTGTTGATGCCTAATCCAATCTAAACCAAAACTTTTTCTGCATTCCATCCCTAAATCCCCTTACTGAAATGTAAATTGACTCTTTTATCCTACCATGCATATAGGAGGCTTTCTAACATTCAGTAATGGTAAATAACAGAAACTGCCTCCACAGCTAGCAGGCCCAGCCTTCCCTTCTCTGGGCTAAAGACTCTCAATTTCATTAGCATGTCACCCTTAGTCTCTGCCCAACCTCTTATCCCTTTGTTAGTCTCTGTGCCTCTCCAAGTTTTGTCTGTTTATGATAGTCATCACCAATACGTATTTATTAGATATATGGCTCTGGCAGGGTAGCTTAGTTGTTACAGCATCGTCCTGATATGCCAAGGTTGTGGGTTTGATCTCTGGTCTAGGCACATACAAGAATTAATCAATGAGTATATAAATAAGTGGACTAACAAATCAATGTGTTTCTCTCTCTCTCTCTGTCCCTCTCTCTTCCTCTTCCTCTCTCCCGCTAAAATTATTTTTTTAATCTAAATATATACTGTCTGTAGACTGCACTTTGACCATGGAAAGGAAAGCAAAGAAAGCAAAATATCAAAGAATATATATGGTTTGGTTGGTTTTTATTATTATTTCTTTTTTCTCCTAGGAGTTGTCAATCTTTGCCAAGTTCATAGTCTAGTTGGAGCAATAGTCCTTAGGCTAAGTTCCATTGTAACATTTTGTTCTCCTGCAACCACCAGCACCGTGGCCCTCAGAAAAGGACAGTGAAGTATATTATCATATAAAATAGCTCTGATAAAATGGGGATAAATGCATTTGCTCAGTTCCAGAAAAGGCATTATACTGCCATGTGGATTTTGTTTCCAATGAGCTGCAAAACCAAGTTCTTTTCCATAGAAAGGATTCAACAGAATTCACTCACTTTACTGCAACTGGATTAATTCCATTTCACATCATGTCTCTTAAGTAGAAAAGTAAACTGATTTGCAGCAGGCTAAATGGATATATTGATGCATCCAACGTCAGTAAGATTTATGCTGGCTAGATTACAGCCATCATGGTTGGCCGATTGTTTTAGCTTCTATAAAGTAGTTGCAAAAGTGCAACCACTTCAGTATCTGCATTGAAAACAGCTTACAATAGATTGGGGATGTTGCAGAATGAGAGAGAGTGCAGATGTGGGAAATGAAATGAGTGTTCTTCCCCTTATTTGAGCTGGAACCACTCTTCTGCTCTTCAGTGGTATAAAAAATAATCATTTTATTCTATACCCTTGTTCTAAAAGCCACCATTTTAGATTTCTGCATTATGTTTCACATGGCCCTCCTCAAGATATACACCCAAACCCACTTGTGGTTGAGCAGGTACTGGCTGTGGGCTTACTGTTTGCTCAGCACTGTGCTGAGTACCACCTGGTAGTGGACCACACCCTCTACTCACTCCATCCTCTACTCTCTGCTATACACTGTCTCTTCTGCATCACTCTCCATTTCCACAGACACCATCTCATCAGCTTCCCAGAACTCTCAGTCTCTATCTTGAGACCCTTCTTTTCATTTCCCCTGAATTGCTGATTTTATCCTGGCTTATACTTCTAACACAAAAGGCTACTAGTGGAAATTTTTCTGATTTCTAAAGGTAGTAGTTTCTATAACTAGTAGTTACTGTACTTTCAAAGGAAATAGCTTGTGGAGATGAGCCTGTGGTGTCACAGGGCTGTTATATGAATTAAATGTAATAATATATATAAAAAAGCTACTTGTAATGTGTAACATGCTTCCCAAAGGTAAATTATTACCATATTGTATGATGTTAGGGTTAACAAAGCATCTGGGTGATATGTTAAAATTCAGTAAAACTGAGTAGCACAGTTGAAAAAGAAAATGAGAGAATTGGAGGCATTGACCCATCCATTGGTAAGCTAGAAGCATTCAACATTTCTTATAGCAAAAACACTCTCCTTCCACTGAGAACCTGTGCTCTGGTCCAAGGATCATGTCTGCTCACTATTTTGGAACAAGCCCTTCATTCTTGCTTGAGCTTCTCTATCTCCCACATAGTCACCTTCCAAAATCCCTGCCAACCTTCAAGGTCAAGCCCCTTACCTACCCCCTCTCCCCAGTTCTTCCCCAGCACTCATGTCAGCCTTATGGTAGAATTATTTATGTGGTTATTGATCTCCCTGAATTGACAGTGACCTACTGAAGGGCATGTGCCAGGCCCTCCCCTCCCTCCTTGAGTAAGAGCTCAAAGTAGAGTGGCCGGAGGATAAAGGAAAAAACTCCATGGACCAAAAATGTCCACAAAAAGGTTTTCTTCCCAGAGGCTGGTCTCAGGCATGGAATTGTTCTTGGATGAGCAAACTGCTGGGAAGAAAGGCCCCTCTGAAATGGAACAGGGTCTATTAAATAGACTCATAAAAACCCTATGAGTGATAAGTACATGGAAGCTCTGGTTTTTGCTTCTCCATTCTTTTCTGTACATTTAAATGCTTTTTATTTAAAAATAATCATAAATATTACTTCTCGGCCTTTTGGCTAAGATCAAGTGTAGTAAAAATAATCATAAATATACCCTATCTTATTTAAAAATTAGTGGGTTGAGTAGCTTTCAATGTAACTTGGTTATCAGCCTAAATATTTTCCTGTAGTTTAAATCACAAAAGTCATTGCTTCCCAGGTTAGTTGTATTTATCTATTGAATATGGTGCCCCTTTAAAATGGTTAGTTCTCAGATTGTTTCACACAATGCCAGGTTATACTGCACCTTTATTTAAAAAGGAACTCCTTGTGCAGGGCATGGGGCTCTTGAATGATGAAAAGTACCACTTTATAGCACATTTTTAAAAATCTTTGAGCTGATTTAATATTTTAATACTTTTTCTTTGGCAGAGCAGAAAGTATTTTTTAAGGGATCATCTCTGAACCAATGAGGCACATAACTATTTCCAAGTACATAATAAGTACTCGATAAATATTTTTAAAATAAATTAAAATGCTATATGCACTTCTGAACAAAAGACAACTTCAGTCTTAAACAGAATTAAATGGGTATGGTTTCCAACTGCTGCTCTTTTATGTTCATTAGAAAGTATAGAAAAATGGGAAGTTGGGGGGGAATCAAACACTGTTATGAAAACTGCATTGATAAGAGCAAATTGTAATTTTCTTTATAGTGATTTGATACACAGTTATTTGAGGGTTTCATTGTCATCCTGGATTAAAGCTGTATTGTCACTATAATAGAGGATTGGCCCAGAGCCCTCATCTGATGCCAGACGCTCTAACATTGCCTCTGTTCTTCCGTCAGCAGCCCAAGGCCCCCTCTCTCAAGCTCCATGTGAGGTGGTCCTGGCACAGACCCCTAACCTCAAACTCCAGCCAATTTCCCTAAAAACGTCCTTTTCCCCTTCACCTGCCAGATTCTTCTTGTTCTCAGACATTATACCCTGAAATCGGGCCTTTCAGTGAGTTAAAAGGGGAAATATAGAATTACCTGGCTCCCTCAGTGTTTTAAGTATTCTTGTAGACTAAAATGAGAGCTCTTGTACAAAACCACTTGAACTCTTTCTTAAGATATGCTAATTTTTTTTCTCTCTTTGATTGAACTGTTGACCTTCTGGATATATGACTAGTTATTACCTCAAGTATGTTTGGAACTATTCTTGCCCTAACCATTCTAAAATGTAATTAGCATGAAGACATTATTATAGGAGCATATCACCTTGGGCTGGGATCTCATTAAACAGCACAAGTTCAGAGGAATTGAGCATGCTCTGTGCTTTTAAAAAAATCTCCAAGAAAAATCTGTGGCATTGGAGGAAAAGTTAAAATGAATGCTTTCATGAGCCCTTTCTTGCTTACATATTTGATTTGTATAAGAATCAAAATATAGAGAGGGTGGTGGACCTTCTGTTTGAAAAATGAAAGCAACTCTGTTTTCTCAGAATTCTGCTTTTTACAGTGGGGCTGCTATCACAGTGCTGGGTCAAGCAAAACCAAAACATACTGTAGAGACAAACATTTTAGAGCTCGAACTTTCCTCTCCCCAAGAAATGCATAGTATTTTAAGACGTAATTCCATTTATCTTTGAAACAACAGATGTTGTAGAGAATGAATATTCCCTAGGAGGTAGCTAACAAATCTGAGAAAACTGAGCCCAGTGGAGGTGCAATTGTTCACAAGTTGTTCATGCTCCTCGTTGGACATTGCCCATCTCTTCCACCATGGAAGCAGCTCTTTATTTTCTGAATTGAAAACCATTTCATGCTGCCTGCTCTGTTATTTCAATTTGTACTCTTAAATTTGAGACCAATCCCAACTGTTATGAAATCTTATATGAATAATAATGAAGCTTCTCACTTCTGGGATCCCAAAGGTTACCATTTCTAGTTCATTCCAGGGCACTTTGGATGCCCCAGTTGGGCCCTAAATGTTTGGAACTTTTGGAAGAAAACTTGCCTGATTCTCACCTCATTTGTAAGTCTATGATGTGTTTTAGTGTGCAGATATGTGTCATATAAACAATAATTTCTCATTATTATAATAACATTTTTCCTTAATTGCAAAAGTATTTCTGACCTGAATTTATTCTTGTCATGGCTGTATGCACAAGCAGAGTCTTGTTTGTCTCTACAGTATGTTAATAATGTATTAATTAGCTTCCCAGTGCTGCCCAAACAAGGAGCAGAAAGAATTTATCTAAATCATGAAACATGAAACAAAGCTAACACTTTGTTAATTATTTAAAGGACAGTCTCAGCATTAGGTAGTTTAGCAAAAGATGGGCCTATTTTTGAGAGATGATAACAGAAAATATATACTATTCAACTAATGAAACACTTGTTTAGCACTTACTGCGCACAAACTCTGAGAGGCAAAAGAGGTGAAGAGAAATAAAATTGGCTAATTTAGTTTGATAGTCATAGTTAAAAGACAATAAAGGGCAAGATAATATATGTTTTGATTTAGTGTCAAATTAGCTTACATATGTTAGATGAAGCCATATGAAATTGATAATCCCTGACAGTTTTTTACCAAAACAAGTGGCAATTTCATATGATTTGTTTATTTATTTATTTTAGAGAAGAGAGAGAGAGAGAAGAGGGGAAGAACAGGAAGCATCAACTCCCATATGTACCTTAACCAGGCAAGCCCAGGGTTTTGAACCGGCGACCTCAGTGTTCCAGGTCGACGCCTGATGCACTGCGCCACCACAGGTCAGGCCAATTTCATATGATTTGACCTAATATTAGGATACTCGTTTTTGTTTCTGTTTTTAATTCAGTGAGAGGAGGGGAAGCAGAGACAGATTCCTACATGCACCCCAACCTGGATCCACCTAGCAAGCCCACTAGTTGGTGATGCTCTGCTCATCTGGGGCCTTGTTCCGTTGCTCAGCAATCAAGCTCTTCCTAGCATCTGAGGCAGAGGCCATGGAGCCATACTCAGTGCATGGGGCCAACTTGCTCCAATATAGCCATGGCTGCAGGAGAAGAGAGAGAGAGAGAGAAGCAAGAGAAGGAGGTGTAGAGAAGCAGATAGGTGCTTCTTCTGTGTGTCCTGACCAGAAATCAAACCCAAGACATCCACACACCAGGCCGACGCTCTACCACTGAGCCAGTAGGCCAAGATACTTTTGTCAGGCTGTACCAGCTCCTAAAACATTATACTGTTCATTTTCTCTCCATTTTTTCAATTAAATGATTCATTTCAAGTTGGAGCTGTCATTGTAAGTCAATCAATAGAAGGAAAATGCAAGTCAGAGATTTTACTCCTGTTTTTCACATTTATTTTTGTAGAATCAAAAGTAACATATATTTTGTTTTAAAGTTTTTGATTACATCAAATATTTTGGTTTATTTGACATAGAATGAACCTGCTACCTGTTCTTCAAGTGTGATATTCCTCAACTCAGTTTTCCATACCATTTTCTTCGTGATCTTCATGCAGAAGTGGCATGTCTGTTTCCTTCTTTTGTGCAGAGATTTTTTTGGGGGGGAGGGGATAGAGAGAGGGGCAGATAGGGACAGAAGGACAGGAAGGGAGAGAGATGAGAAGCATCAGTTCTTTGTTGGGGCACCTTAGTTGTTCATTGATTGCATTCGCATATGTGCCTTGACCAGGGGGCTACAGCAGAACAAGTGACTCCTTGCTGAAGCCAGCAACCTTGGGCTTCAAACCAGCAACCTTTGGGCTCAAGCCAGCAACCTGGTGCTTAAGTTGGTGAGCTCACGCTCAAGCCTGAAACCTTGGGGTTTCGAACCTGGGTCCTCTGCATTCTAGTCCGATGTCCTGTCCACTGTGCCACTGCCCGGTGAAGCCAGAGATATTTGACTATAGAGCACTCCATTTATTTGGAACTACTTTTCTATAGGTGATTAAATCTAACATGCAGTTTTGCTAGTCAGGTTACTGAGAAATCAAAACAGTTTACCATATGTATAGTCCACTAAATACGTTCTTCTAGGTTCATCAACATTAAACAAATAATTACCAGGCATCTATTTTGTGCAAGCAGTGGAGTTGGTCCATTGCCAAATATGAAGTTTGTATAAACAAAAATGTGTGCATTAATATAAATACAAATTTAGTGCTAATTGCACAGACCAGGCACTGTTCTAAGCACTTGACATGTATTAATCTATTTAATTCTACCCTAAGGGATAAATTTCATTGTTATATTCATTTTAAAGATGAAGAAAATTGTGGCCAGAAGGGTTAAATGAGCTTCTAGAACCCAAATGCTTAACCAAGACACCAACAATTTATCTGGTTACTGTGGGGGACTCGATGTTAGAAAGCATGTGCTTTTCCCAGACCATGAACTAAAACTGTAACCAATTAGCAGTGCCTCCTAATGCCCTAACATAGTATATAACTTGTATATAATGTCAGAAAACACTTGAACCTATCACACTGGATTTACTCCCAGTTTAGGACAGTAAGGTACACCCCTGTGAGGCCCCTAACACTCATTGGAACACACGTCAAACACAACTGACCAGTGCATTCTTGCAGAGTCACATCTTACCCGAAATCTTATCACAACCCTGCCACTATCATGCAAATGTTCATTCATCTTCCCTTGTGCCCAATGTGTGAACACTGATAACACATCTAAATTTGAAGAAAATCAACAGAAGTCATCTCAGTCAACCTGAAAAGCCTAGTGACTCATTCGCAGCCTTTTCACCGGCTCCTACTGAGCCACCCTGGTTCTCCTGAACTAGCCTCCAGGCCTCCTGCAGCCTGAGTGCAGCTCAGGGCTTGATCAGTCTCTGCTCTGCAGATCAGCTGAGCTTGACTTCCTTTTGCACAGGCATTTGAATTACTCATCAAGCTGCCCCTGTTCTGTGCCACCAGTGACCCCACTGCTTATGTCCTTGAGGCATGCTAAACAGGGTCGCCTTGGAAAAAAACAACAGGGAAAAAAATACTGACCTTTCAGCCCCAAGAGTAAACTCCATCTCTCTGAAGGTAAACTGATAATATAATATCTAAATTTGACCCAGTTTATATCAGGTCTTATAAATACATGCACACATGTGGATGCTTAAACCAAGTTTGCTGACTGCTAAAAACTGAACAACTCAGCATACTGTCTCTATAGAAAGATAAGAGCCAACCTGCCAGAGTAAAGAAACAAGGGGGATCTAACGTCTCAGCGCGCGCGCGCGCACACACGTACGTTGGTATCGTGAAATCCACAAGACAGTTGCCCTGACAATGGGCGATATTTTAAGGATTTTCGCGTTAAATTTAAACTAGAGACATGAACTTACTGAGCTTTCATGAGCTTAGCTTTAGGCTTCTGTCAGATTGAGGTCTGGCATCGATTGCAGCCTCTAGTAAGGCAGTTAGCAGAATAGATAAGAGCAAAGGCTCAAGAGTCAGACAGCTCCGGCTGGAATTTCAGTTCTACCGTTTTCCAGCTGTGCAACCCAGATGAATTATTCAACCCACTCTGTGCCTTGATTTCCTCACCTGTACAATGAGAATACTATAACTAAAATGAACCCACATGGGTTTGTTGTGAAGATTCGATGAAATAAATGGGAAAGCATTTAGAACAATGCCTGGTTCCAAGTAAGCCCTCAACACATGAGTTATTTGTTATATTAACTTGAAATGGGCTCATATATCCCACTTAGGAAACAATTGAGTTCTTTTTTGTTTTTAACTTTAATCTTTGTAGCACTTCAATCTCATTTCTTTTTCTTTTATGTGCATCCATGAGGATGGTTAGTCGCCCTTTGAGTACAGTCTTGCATTAAAAGTCTTTATTAAGTCTCTTCAAGTTTCTTTTCTGCAGTAAATGACCCAGGTTACTTAATTGTTCTGTTTTACATGCTTTAATCATTTATTTTCACTTCTAAACCATCTCCAGATTTATAGTACATGCAGAAATATTATCTAGGAAATTTGGTTTTGTAATTCTTTATCATCTGTGTCCATTAGCTCAAATGTTTAAAATACATTGTTCATAAGAGCAAAATTAAGTTCTTTACCATACTGGTTGGTTGGTTTGTTCTGTTATATTGCCTTAGTCACCTAATTCTCAAATGTATAGTTTAGCCCAAGTCAAACTAGAGGAGACCATAGGTCATTCATTCATTCATTCATCAAATATTTATTAAATGTCTACTATGTGCCAGGCACTGTGTTATGTTTCAGATTACAAATAAAACACTCTCTACTTGAAGGAGCTTACAGCTTGGGAAGGAAGACATAGAAGTTAACAAACCATTGAAAAATTCTGTCATTAGAGGCTGTACTTGAAATGAGAAGTTATCAGGATAACCTTGTGAGAGAAGAGAGAAAGAATTCAGCTCTGCTTGGTGAACACAGGAAGGCCACACAGAGAAAGTGACTTTTGAAACATATGAAAGGATGACAAGGATTGAGAGGAAAGGAGGAAGAAGCAATTTTCATGTTGTATAGCCAGGGAACCTTCCATGGTGCAGGTATTAGTGGGGCATTTAATCTGGGAAGGGTGCAGAGACAAAGTTGCCTGGATCAGCTGAGCAGGCTGGTAGCGACCAGCCCAAGAAGCCTGAGCTCCATCCTGCAGGCATGGGGAGTCAAGGGAGGGTAGGTTTTACAAACCACTCTGGAGGGAATGAAGAGGGATATTGGAAGAATTTGAGCATAGGAACAGGGAGATGCAGGTTTCAGGGGTCAAAGAGAGAGGTTATAAAGCGTGTGCTAAGGAAAGGGTGATGGAAAGAAAAGAGTCTATTTAAAGTATGTTTAAAAGATAGGATTTAAAGACCCAGGACAGATAGTTGCCAGATTTGGGAAAGAGAAGGAAAGAGAGAGAGAAGTCCAGAGGAATTCCAGGTTACTTGTGCAGACCACAGCGAGGGCCATAATAGAGCAAATACAAGTTGGCACAAATCCTTCTTCTGGAAATGCTCCTAAAAGACATATTTCCTGTTGAAAGTCAATAGGGAGCCTGACCTGCGGTGGTGCAGTGGGTAAAAGCGTCAACCTGGAACACTGAGGTCGCCAGTTTGAAACCCCGGGCTTGCCTGGTCAAGGCACATATGGGAGTTGATTCTTTCTGCTCCTCCCCCCATTTCTCTCTCTGTCTCCTCTCTCTAAAATGAATAATTAAAATCTTAAAAAAATAATAAAAACATTAAAAAAAATCAATAGGGAACATCAACATTACATGTAAAAGCAGTATATATAGTCCTTACTATTCTATTTAAAATGCCCCTTAATAGATGTGGCATATGAGCTAAGATAATATTTATGTAGGAGTCTTCATTTTTAATTATCTGGAAATTAATGTTCCAAATACAATGTTAGCATTATTTCAGTTATCTATGGCTGACATAGCATATATCTACATGTTTGTCTACTACTTTATTCTGTTCCCCCACCCACCCACCCAGCTGTAGACAAGCTCCATGAGGTCAAGGACTTCGCCTCTTTTCTTCACATCTACATCCCCAGCACCTAAAATGGTGTTTGGCTCATGATAGGTAATAAATTATTGAGTAATAAATATTTGTTGATAAAAATGAATGAATTTCCATGTGGGTAAAAAGAAACAGTCCTATCTATCCTTTACTAATGAGGAAATAAAAGAAAAGAGGGGAAAAAAACCTTGGACATAAAACAGTTTTTCATGAACAGATCCAATTTGCAAAAAAGGAACTAAAGTTTAAAAGCTATTTTTCTTCTGAAGCACTACTTCTGGGAAAATCATAGCTGCCAGCTTAGGTTTTAACTGCCCAGTTGTACGTATTGCCAAAATCCAGCTTCCTTAAATGCTGTTGGATCAGTAAGGAAGTGGTGTTTCCTTATTGATTTAATGCCAGTTCCTCTTTTGTGAAAAATCCCATGTGCTGCTCAATGGAACATGGACAATAAAAACTGAACATCAGGGCCAGACTTAGGTAAGTCACTCATGTTCCTCTCTAGTCAGGTAATGTTTAACCATTTCTACTTTCACTCTGGAGATTCAATAGTTTCCCCCTTTAAATTTAGCAGAGTGATTATTCCTCCTGGTTGGTTGCACATACACTTCTTTTGATCTCTGAAATAACTCATTCCTGGATGAACTTTAAGCTCCAAAGTAACACATACAAAATACCGTTTATGAATCGTGGGAAAAATGTTTTACAATCTCATTACTCCAAAATGGTTGCACCAAACCACTCTATCTAAAGTTCCTTCTTTTTTTCCAAGAAGAGAGAAAAAGAACTTCAGGCCATAGCACTCTAACAACAATAATAATCATCACACTTCCCATGGATTTTACTCAACAGTCTCATAGAGGCTACAATGTTGGAAACATATCATCAGCAAATATTAACTATCAGCAGGACACTGTGTTAGATGCATAGAAGCATGGTTACTGCCTGACCTGTGGTGGCGCAGTGGATGGAGCGTTGACCTGGAACACTGAGGTTGCCAGTTCAAAACCCTGGGCTTGTCTAGTCAAGGCACGTATGGGAGTTGATGCTTCCTGCTCCTCCCCTTTCTCTCTCTCTCTCTCTCTCTCTCTCTCTCTTTCTCTCTCTCTCTCTCTCTCTCCCCCCTCTCTCTGAAAAATAAATAAATAAAATCTTTTTAAAAAGCATAGTTACTATTCTCTGTGGCTTAAAAATAAGCTGGGGAGGTAAGATACAAACCACAAAGAGAAATTAATAGTCAAGAATGAACAACATGGCCCATAAGTGCCACACAGGATTCAGAAGAAGACAAGGTGACCAGATAGCATTCCTAGAAGAGATAGGTGGACTTGAATATAAGTTGGACCTTAAATGGGGATCTAAAGTGAGAAAAGGCACAGTGGTGGGAACATTCATGGATGCCATTGCTAGGGGTCACACCTGGCTGAGGCAGAGGTTGTGGCAAGTAAGGAAAGGGATAGCTTGGGGATGGCCTTGAATACCGCTCTAAGGACTTTGGGCTTGCGTCTATAAGTCAACTGAATCATTGAGAGTTTTTGAGCAGAAATGATGTGAGCTAAACAATGCTTTGCAAAAACTAAATCAGAGTTCTGTGCTATGAATTTAATCCATTGAGTAGTGAGTTTTTTTCATGCTTGCTGACCCCCAGGAATGAGGTGTTTTTTGTTTTTTTTTTCAAAAAATGAAATTAGTTCCAGTTACAGTTTTATTAACTTAAAATCATGTTTGTTTGATAACCAATTTATGGAAACAAGAAGAACATACATTTACCTTTTTTTAATGTTACCATTGTACATGTACGATTGTACTCTGGATGGTCAGAAGCCATGAGGACATACATGAACATTCGTACTACTCAAAGGGTTAACTGGGGTTGGGGGGTTCAGAATTGAGATAATGAGACCCTGACCTAGGCTGGATATCTCTATCCTATGGTACATTTCTGTGACTACTTCTTTTTTTTATAATTTTATTTTTTTAATGGGGTGACATCAATAAATCAGGATACATATATTCAAAGATAACAAGTCCAGGTTATCTTGTTCAATTATGTTGCATACCCACCACCCAAAGTCAGATTGTCCTCTGTCACCTTCTATCTTGTTTTCTTTGTGCCCCTCCCCACCCCCTATCCCTCTCCCATTCCCCCCTCCCCCCCGTAACCACCACACTCTTGTCAATGTCTCTTAGTTTCAGTATTATGTCCCACCTACGTATGGAATAATACAGTTCCTGGTTTTTTCTGATTTACTTATTTCGCTTCGTATCATGTTATCAAGATCCCACCATTTTGCTGTAAATGTTCCGATGTCATCATTTCTTATGGCTGAGTAGTATTCCATAGTGTATATGTGCCACATCTTCTTTATCCAGTCATCTATTGATGGGCTTTTTGGTTGTTTCCATGTCCTGGCCACTGTGAACAATGCTGCAATAAACATGGGGCTGCATGTGTCTTTACGTATCAATGTTTCTGAGTTTTTGGGGTATATACCCAGTAGAGGGATTGCTGGGTCATAAGGTAGTTCTAGTTTCAGTTTTTTGAGGAACCACCATACTTTCTTCCATAATGGTTGTACTACTTTACATTCCCACCAACAGTGTATGAGGGTTCCTTTTTCTCCACAGCCTCTCCAACATTTGCTATTACCTGACTTGCTAATAACAGCTAATCGAACAGGTGTGAGGTGGTATCTCATTGCTGTTTTGATTTGCATTTCTCTAATAGCTAAAGAAGATGAGCATCTTTTCATATATCTGTTGGCCATTTGTGTTTCTTCCTGGGAGAAGTGTCTATTCATATCCTCTTCCCATTTTTTTATTGGATTGTTTGTTTGTTTGTTGTTGAGTTTTATGAGTTCTTTGTATATTTTGGATATTAGGCCCTTATCTGAGCTGTTGTTTGAAAATATCATTTCCCATTTAGTTGGCTTTCTGTTTATTTTGTTATCAGTTTCTCTTGCTGAGCAAAAACTTCTTAGTCTGATGTAGTCCCATTCATTAATTTTTGCCTTCACTTCTCTTGCCTGTGGAGTCAAATTCATAAAATGCTCTTTAAAACCCAGGTCCATGAGTTGAGTACCTATGTCTTCTTCTATGTACTTAATTGTTTCAGGTCTTATGTTTAGATCTTTGATCCATTTTGAGTTAATTTTTGTACAGGGAGAGAGACTGTAGTCCAGTTTCATTCTTTTGCATGTGGCTTTCCAGTTTTCCCAGCACCATTTGTTGAAGAGGCTTTCTTTTCTCCATTGTGTGTTGTTGGCCCCTTTATCAAAAATTATTTGACTATATATATGTGGTTTTATTTCTGGACTTTCTATTCTGTTCCATTGGTCTGAGTGTCTATTTTTCTGCCAATACCATGCTGTTTTGATTGTCCCTATAATAGAGTTTGAAGTCAGGTATTGTAATGCCCCCAGCTTCATTCTTTTTCTTTAGGATTGCTTTGGCTATTCGGGGTTTTTTATAGTTCCATATAAATCTGATGATTTTTTGCTCTATTTCTTTAAAAAACGTCATTGGAAGTTTGATGGGAATTGCATTGAATTTGTATATTGCTTTGGGTAATATAGCCATCTTGATTATATTTATTCTTCCTAGCCAAGAACAAGGTATATTCTTCCATCTCATTATATCTTTTTCGATTTCCCTTAACAATGGTTTATAGTTTTCATTATATAAGTCCTTTACATTCTTTGTTATGTTTATTCCTAAGTATTTTATTTTTTTTGTTGCAATCGTGAAGGGGATTATTCTTTTGAGTTCCTTCTCAGTTGTTTCATTGTTGGCATATAGAAAGGCTATTGACTTCTGTATGTTAATTTTGTATCCTGCGACCTTACTGTATTGGCTTATTGTTTCTAGTAGTCTTTTTGTGTATTCTTTGGGGTTTTCGATGTATAGGATCATATCATCTGCAAAAAGTGATACCTTTACTTCTTCTTTTCCGATATGGATGCCTTTTATTTCTTTGTCTTGTCTGATTGCTCTGGCTAGAACCTCTAGTACCACATTAAATAAGAGTGGAGAGAGTGGACAACCCTGTCTTGTTCCTGATTTAAGGGGGAAAGCCTTCAGTTTAGTGCCATTTAATATGATGTTAGCTGATGGTTTATCATATATGGCCTTTATCATGTTGAGATATTTTCCTTCTATACCCATTTTGTTGAGAGTCTTAAACATAAAATTGTGTTGTATTTTATCGAAAGCCTTTTCTGCGTCTATTGATAAGATCATGTGGTTTTTGTTCTTTGTTTTGTTGATATGGTGTATTACATTAACCGTTTTACGTATGTTGAACCATCCTTGAGATTCTGGGATGAATCCCACTTGATCATGATGTATTATTTTTTTAATATATTGTTGTATTCGATTTGCTAGTATTTTGTTTAGTATTTTAGCATCTGTATTCATTAGAGATATTGGTCTGTAGTTTTCTTTTTTTGTGCCATCCTTGCCTGGTTTTGGGATGAGGGTTATGTTGGCCTCATAAAATGTGTTTGGAAGTATTGCTTCTTCTTCAATTTTTTGGAAGACTTTGAGTAGAATAGGAACCAAGTCTTCTTTGAATGTTTGATAAAATTCGCTGGTATAGCCGTCAGGGCCTGGACTTTTATTTTTGGGGAGGTTTTTAATGGTTTTTTCTATTTCTTCTCTACTGATAGGTCTGTTTAGGCTTTCTGCTTCTTCTTGACTCAGTCTGTGACTACTTCTTAGTCCTATAAAATTGTGCTCAATGTGCCTAGCTTCTCCACACTCTAAAACAGCAATACTCTGATGTTGTGTGCTGCATAGAATCCCACGGTTTGTACAGGCCAGGCCCAGGGGTGGTCTATGTGCAGACCTCATAATCTAGGCAATTTACAGCATGAAAGCTGGGAGGAATCTTAGAGCCTTGCAAAGTCCATCTCCTCTGCTTACCTACACGGAAGCCAGCCCATGCCCAGTTCACATAGCTTGTCAATGACAGATCCAGTAAATGACCAAATCTCCTGATTTCACCCCAGCAACGCATCCAAAGCTAGTCCAGATGCTACTTTGAGAGCTGTGTGAGTGTACAAATTCTGGCACAATTCAGAAGAATTGTTTTGCCCCTCTAAACCAAGGAAGTTCCTTTCCTTTATTCCCTCAGACCCCCACCCACCCCAATCCAGTCCTGCCTAAGCCTCCACTTCATTTCTGCCAACTCCCTGACTCCAGGCTTTCCTAAAACACCTTCTGGCTTCTAGGAACTGTGGGTCTGCTTATACCCGTTGGTTTCTTGTGGCCTGCCATTGATTGTGCTATCCTCTTTGTCTGGAACCCTTTAAGGCCCCAGCTTAGGCCTAACCACCTTCAGGAAATGCCCACTGGCCTCACCCCCTCCACAAGACAGACTAAGGTCTCCCTCGGAGTTCCCATACTGCATACACAGAGTTCTGTCACTGGTCTCCGTGATGTCTTATAATCATCTGTTGATGAGCCTGCCTCTTGCCCTTCAACTGTGGGCTCCTGGAGGGCAAGAACTGTGGGTCTGCAACATTGAACACCCTGTATCTAGCCCAGTGCCTGGACAATTAAATGTCTAATGAGTGAATGAATGAATGACATTTGCCTTCTTGATGCATTCATTTATTTAAAAATATTTACTGAGCAATTACTTATAATCAGTACCTCAGTAGACACACTTAAATGTCAAAATATACCAATGCACTCAAGTTCCACATTATGCATGCATCAATTATGTATGTATAGTGTTAACATGCATAGGCAGCAGGGACTGCATACATAACCACACATACCGGAGCTAGCAAATGCAGTAAACTGTGTACCAGATGTCCCTGTAATTTACAAAGACCCAAGAACCAAAAATGACAGTTAACTCCATAAGCCCTCTAAAAGAAAAAAAAGAAAAAATACAAAAGAACAAAAGAACCTTGAACAGAAGGAAGTGGCTATACTTCTTTTTCTGTGCACTTGAGCTGGGGGAGGTGTGGGGGGACATTTATCAAAGCTTCTATGCTGGGCAGGTTCACATAAGTCTGAGTTACTCAAGGGTTGATTTTAGGACCTGTTAGGAAAATTCATGCCATGCAGGAGTCAGGGGACTGGTTTTTATTCCGCTGGAAATTGTTAATGGAGACTGCATTAGCGGCCCCTTATTGCTTTGCCTGATAGAAAGACAGCAGGTTCACCCAAGCAATTCTGGAATCCTGATCACTGCCAATTAGGGGAGCATTGTCTGGCTGACATAATCAAGTGAGTATAAATATATTTATTGTGATTAGACTACGGAAGGGAGACAGCAGAAAGATTGAGGCAGAAGCTGCTACTCCTTGCCTGATTCTAGCTTGTATCAAACTTAGCGTGTTTGTCACAGGGTGCTTAGTTAAAGTGGTCAGTAGCTTTCTAAGGTGAAAGGCACAGTTGAGAATTCAGGACTAGAATTGTTTTTCCCAGAAGGAGCTCTGTCTCTCCTTATTTTCCCTCCTTGCCTCTTCCCCTTTTTCATGTTAGCTTCTGTGAAAACTAAATAGAGAAGAGAAACCAGATGCCATGTTGATTACATTTTAATTCTGCCCTGGCGGCCATGTCGCCTTCACTTAGCTTACCTGCAGTTTAAAGTGATGGCCAGCAATAGTGCTGTGGCAGGACTTGCCACCCTCTCTGCCTGAGTATGCAAGTCAGTCTGGCTTGAGGTTTATCTTACTGTGGACTTCTGGAACTTTTGTAGGAATATCTGTGATGTGTCTCAGAGCTGGGGTTGAAGGACCCTGATAAAAATAGTCCCCTGCAGTGGACTAGATAATGGAAGGAATTTCTCACATTTCAATAGCTAAAAAAGGGAGGGTGGATATTTAAATCCCATCTGGTGGCATTCTTGTCTGACTGGTGACTGGGGTCTGTTTAAGCATTTGCACAGATTTCAAAGTGCAGGCAGCACCTATTCATCCCCAAACAAATGGCTGAATCGCATTGTTATAGGAGTGGTCAACAACTGAATTTCAACTCATGGCTGAATGTGAACTCTGGTCAATGCAGGTCCAGTCCATCAAACATGTGGCTTTTCTTTTCTGCCCCTTGACTATTAGAAAACAGCAGTTAAAGAGCTGAGTTGATTTCAGCCACTTTCCTCAGCCCTTGAGGGTTCTGCTCTATTCAACACTTGAGGGCTGAAGATGCTTCCCACCGGCTTCAACGGAGTCAGGAGCCCCCTTCCCTGAGGGGTGTTCCCTTCAGTTTGTCTTCACAACTGCAAATTGTCCTCAACCTGTCTTCTTGAATATTTCAGAAACTATTTTATTACTGGTAGCACAGATATAAGACATAGCCATATAAGGGAAGGTTTAGATACACAAAATATAAATAAGGGGCCCGTGTAGGAGAAATGTCATTTGTAGAGATCACTCAGCCTAAAGACATCTGACCACTCTTAGTCAGCCTATTCCTGCTAAATGTTTCCTTCTTCAGCTGCTCAGAAATTGTAAGGGCAAACTCTTTTCACCCAGCTACCAGAGATATGTATTTCCTTTGCTTTTCAGATCTTTGTGAACAAAACACTTCATTTTTCTGTCTTCTACCTCTTGCCAGATATATTGTTTTTGAGAACTAGAGCTCATTTATCTCCAAGGGAGAAAGAAAGTCATTCCATATTTACCGTTAACAAATTACCACTTACAGTGAAAATACAGAGAAACTCTCTCACTCTGTTAATAAATAGGTTATTTGTCTTGGCTAGACCTTGGCTGATGGACAGCCACTATTCCCTTCAAGATGGCTTGATTTTCTCTCATTGGTTTTTGTTGCTTGATAGCAAAGAGAAATTCTTGGTTGTTTGTTTGATTCTGCTTTTGAGAAATGGGCGTGTCTTGTCTAGCCTTGTTTGTTTTGGATTAAACTCCTAACATTTATTGAGTAGTCTACTGTATTGGGTGCTGTAGGTTCCTCTGAAATCCTCCCTGATTGAAAGTTGGATGAAGTCACTAATCAGAATACTAAATCCCTTCTAATCCATTATTCTAGCATGAAATAACCATTGACCAAGAGATAGTGGGATGTCATAAACTGAGCTACAGTTTTGTATTCAGCAAGACATGAGTTATACAGTAGTGCAATCTTGGGCATCTTGCTTCTCTCTTTTGAATCACACATTCTTTGTTGTAAATGCTGATGGGCACAACACAACAGTCTGTTCTTCTTTGCCGTTCTTCATAATGAGATAAAGCCAAACAGATAGTGAAGAGCCTGGTCTAACTACGTAATGATGGTACAAATTGCATATGGCTGTAACAAGGTATTTTTGGCTTAAGCATTCAGGTGATGTTCAGTGTTGTATTTGATGCATGTCACTTAGCTAAGGTGATAAAACCTCTTAAACACACACAAAGCTCTTGATTGATTGGACATTACATCTTGTATCATTTTGATTTTTTTAGCCTGACCTGTGGTGGCGCAGTGGATAAAGCGTCGACCTGGAAATGCTGAGGTTGCTGGTTTGAAACCCTGGGCTTGCCTGGTCAAGGCACATGGGAGTTGATGCTTCTACCTCCTCCCCCCTGTCTCTCTCTCCTCTCTCTCTCTCTCTGTCTCTCTCTCTGTCTCTCTTTCTCCCTCTCTCTCTCTTCTCTAAAAAATGAATAAATAAAAATTAAAAAAAAAATGACCTGTGGTGGTGCAGTGGATAAAGCGTCGACCTGGAAATGCTGAGGTCGCCGGTTTGAAACCCTGGACTTGCCTGGTCAAGGCACATATGGGAGGTGATGCTTCCAGCTCCTCCCCACCTTCTCTCTCTGTCTCTCTCTCTCTCTCCCTTTCTCTCTCCTCTCTAAAATGAATTAAAAAAATACTAGTGATTTTTTTTATTCAGGGTACTTCCTGCTAGGAAGTAGTAAAAGAGAAGATATCAGTCCAGTTAATAGTATTGTACCAAAGTCAGTTTCTTGGTTTTGATACTGTACTGTGGTGATGCAAGATGTCACCATTAGGGGCTGCAGGATGAAAGGTACATGGGAATATTTTATACTATTTTTGCAATTTCCTGTGGATTTATTATTATTTCAAAATAAAATAGTTAATGAGAAATGAGTATGAATGGGGTTGCAGTTAGAAGAAATGAATGCTCATCTAGGTTTTAGTCCCTGGCTGGACAAATATTTACATTTTGTTTACCTCTCCCTCCCCTTTTCACATATAGATTTGTGAGTAGTCAGATAAAAGAGAAGAAAGAAGTAGAATAAGCCAAGAGAACCCCTGCCAACATCAAATTAAAGCCATACTTCCTGCCTCTCCCCACACCCTTTACCTACACAAATTTACTTCTGCATCCACACTCACCTGTCCTCCTTCCTTCCCATTCAAGAGGAGATGCCTCACCTGTTGCTACAAATGAACTCCTTCACCTGCACAAGGCATCTATCCCTTCCTGCTGTTTCCAAAGGCTCAGTCCTTCTACATAATCTACCTTTGTGAGTTCCTTCTTACCTGTGGTTTTAACAACCACCTGTATGAGAATAGCTCCCAAATTTATGTCTACTCAGACCTTTTTGCTGAGATCCACACTTATATACTCGACCCCTGACTGGGTCACCTAGATGTTGAACATTTCAAATTCTTTCCAGTTTCTTTTCTTCCTATATTCACTTATCTCTGAAAAGGTTGTCTCCATCTACCATACTGCCCACAGCAGAAATATTAAGAGCCCTTCTTAGGCTGTGCTGCCCAATATGCCGCCTCTAGCCATATGTGCTATTAAGTACTTCAGATATAGTTGAAATGTGCAGTAAGTGTAAAATATACACAAGACTTAGTTCATAAAAAAGAATGCAAAATATTTCAATAGTATTTTATACTGATTTCATGTTGAAATAATATTTTGGATATATTGGGTCAAATAACATGAGTTATTAAAAATAATTTTCTTTTAATGTGCTACTAGAATATTTAAAATTACATGTGCGGCTTGTATTATATTTTATTGGATAGTACTGCTCTAGACTTACCTGCCTTTTAGTAACTCCCAATTGGCCAAAAAGTCACAATATTAGTTAAGAGCACAGGCTGACCAAGTGTCCTTCAGTGGACAAGTGGATTAAAAAGCTGTACTACATATACACATGGAATACTATGGGGCCATGAAAAAGGAAATACTACCTTTTGCAACAACATGGATGGACCTGGAAACTATTATGTTAAGTGACATAAGCCAGGCAGAGAAAGAAAAATATCATATGACCTCACTCATATGAGGAATTCAATGAACAATGTGAACTGAGGAACAGAATAGAGGCAGAGGAGGGATCAAAGGGACCAGTGGGAAAGCGGACAGAGGGAAAGGGATGAGAAGATGAGATCAGAGAAGGGAAAGAGCTTGGTGAAATTATATAATATATACATAACAGCGTTATAGAGAACAGAAGGGCAAATCCTGGAGGAAAGCGGGGAGGGTGTTAGGGGGAGGGGCAAGAAGGATGTTGAGGGGAATTCAGGGGTGCAGGAGGATGTATTCGGTGGGACACTTGAATCTATGTAAACACAATAAATTTAAATCAATAAAAAAAGAAATAAAAAAAAAGCACAGGCTGAATTTGAAACCTAGCTCCACATGTTTTGATGCATGTGAACTTCAGCATGCATTTAACCTCTTTGAGTCATAGTTTCCTTATCTTTCAGGTGCATATAAAGATAGTTTTTATTTCTCAGGTTCTTGCAGGCATAAACTCAGGTATGTGGAAAGTACTTGCTATGGAGATAAAAACATGTGCAAAGGCCCAATGTCAAGAAAAAGAGTATGGTCTCTCATTGTCATATTTCAGGCTCTCATCATTTCTAGCCAAGACTACTTACAGTAGTTTCTCCACGGCCATTCACCCTGCCCTCCAATCCCTCACACTGCCACCAGATTAAACATTTTTTAATGTAAATGCTGTAAAAGAATTTAGTTATTCCTTATCACCTTTGGGATAAAAGTCCAAAGTCCTTGGCATGGTCTTCCATGGTTGTCTACCCTTTCCTTTATCACCAGTCCTGCCCCCTGCCAGTCCATGATGGCTACAATGAACCAAATGGGCTCCCCAACTCCTATTTGCACATACCCTTTTCTCTGTGATGTACATGACCTCCACTTGTCTATAGGACTGAGTTTATTTGTCACCTTATTTGAGAAGCTTCCCTGGTCCCTCCTGCACCTGTTCCCATCCCAGGCTGGATTAAGAATCACTCCTTTGGACCTCTCAACCACTTGAGGTTTGGCTTCATCATCACATTGACCTCACTTGTCTGGTCAACTTGTCTGTCTTTCCTATCACGCTGAGGCCTATGATGGGCTCTCTGGACCACTCTGGATTTCCACGATGAGCATGATGCCTGGCACAAAGTAGGGCCTAGTCAGTGTTTGTTGAGCAAATGCATACAGTATAAAGGAGACACTCCTGAGGGAGATAAGGAGCATGAGAGCCCAGTGGAGTCAAGCAATGGAAAATCTGAAGACTACCCTGAGGAGAAACCATTGTTTCTTGGCCGTGCAGACAGAGTTGGGAAAGAGAAAAGAACCCAAGCAAGGAGTTATGTAGGGCCAGTAGTCGCGGTCATCACAGCCAGGTTCCCATTAAAGTCGGACAGACGGTAAAGAAACAGTGGAGTCAAAAACTGGTGGGCCATACCTTTATTCTAGCCTTGCAACTGGCTGGCGAGTAAACAAACACACGGGGCACCAAAACTCATTCACACATTCTCTAGTTCCACAACCAGGAACATCTTTTCCAGTTTTCCTAGAATCAAAGATCCCCCACCAGCTCAGTCACCTCTGCTTCCCCATCTGCACACCTTCTCCCTTGTCCTCTCTGCACAAACTCTGCAAAAATATGGTCCCCTTCTTCTCCTTTCTCCTTCTTCTTAAAACTTCTTGGTGCAGCCCTGGCCGGTTGGCTCAGCGGTAGAGCGTCGGCCTAGCATGCGGAGGACCCGGGTTCGATTCCCGGCCAGGGCACACAGGAGAAGCGCTCATTTGCTTCTCCACCCCTCCGCCGCACTTTCCTCTCTGTCTCTCTCTTCCCCTCCCGCAGCCAAGGCTCCATTGGAGCAAAGATGGCCCGGGCGCTGGGGATGGCTCTGTGGCCTCTGCCTCAGGCGCTAGAGTGGCTCTGGTCGCAACATGGCGACGCCCAGGATGGGCAGAGCATCGCCCCCTGGTGGGCAGAGTGTCGCCCCATGGTGGGCGTGCCGGGTGGATCCCGGTCGGGCACATGCGGGAGTCTGTCTGACTGTCTCTCCCTGTTTCCAGCTTCAGAAAAATGAAAAAAAAAAAAAAAAAACTTCTTGGTGCAAAAACCCCTCCTCTAGCACACATTAGCATAACAAAGCCCCTTCCCAAGCAGGAAGGTAATTAGCAGTTTCATGTGGGCAGTGGCCATTTTTAACAATAAAAGTGAGCAAAATCAAATAACACAAATTTTACAAACTTATTTGCCCAACAAGTCAATAATGGAGGATTTGAAATGAAAGACTATAAAAAAGAAAAGAGCATGAAAAAAACAGAACCACACTTGGTACTGCTGGTGGTTTAGTAACTTCCTCTACAGTGGTTCCAGGAAGAGACAGGCTCTAGGAAGGCACAGATCATATAAAGAAAGGACGAGGTGTCAGCAAGTGATTTAAGGATTATTTGTCATCAGGACTAGGTACATGGTGATACAAATAAATGTCAACCTGGTCACTACGTGATGGAACTAATAATGTATTCAGGCTGCTGCCCAGGAATTTTTTATTGTGGTGCAAATGCCAAGCATGGAAAAATTTGACGAGTTATAGATATGAAAAAGCAGATAATAAATTTGAGAATAATGACATGAAATGCCAGAATAATTACAAGAAGAATATCTGACTATGTAAGAGGGTTTAGAGGATGCCTGCCTTACCACAAGTTTGGATTATAAGAAAATTTACTTATAAAAACAGAAATTTCAATATATAAAACCCACTTATCAAAACATGTGGTATCCTAGAGTGCACACTGGTAAAGGATGTCTTTTTCCCTGCATAGTATTAAAAGTAACAACTAATACAAGAAAGGTAGAGAGGCCCTGGCCAGTTGGCTCAGCAGTAGTGTGTCAGCCTGGTGAGTGGAAGTCCTGGGTTCAATTTCTGTTCAGGACACACAGGAGAAGCGACCATCTGCTTCTCCATCCATTCTCCCCCCCACCCAACTCTCTCTCTTTCCCTTCCATAACCATGGCTCAAATGGTTCAAGCAAGTTGGCCCTGGCCTCTGAGGATGGCTCCATGGCCTCAGCCCCAGGCATTAAAATAGCTCAGTTGCTGAGCAACAGAGCTGCGGCCCAGATGGCCAGAGCATTGTATGGTAGGGGCTTGCTGTGTGGATTCTGGCCGGAGCAACTACAGGAGTCTGTCTCTGCCTCCCTGCCTCTCACTTAATTAGAAAGATAGAAAGAAAGAAAGAAAGAAAGAAAGAAAGAAAGAAAGAAAGAGAAAGAAAAGAAAGAAAGAAAGAAAGAAAGAAAGAAAGAAAGAAAGAAAGAAAGAAAGAAAGAAAAAAAAGGAGAAAGGTAAAGAAAGACAGTAGGACATTTTGAAACCCATAGGCTATATGAATGAGAGAATATGTATTTCTGCATGCAAACCATAACCATCACAAGAACACATAAAGGCTTCATCGAGATCTCAGGTCTCACTTCAGAGGTCAGCCCACTTCCCAGTTTTCACATAAGAGACTCTGTGGGACAGGCATTGTGTGAGGTGCAGGAACAGCAGAGAATATCAAGATGAGACCATGAAAAGATGAAATGATTCCTTGCCATTATTAACACTTTGAAATTTCCATGAGGAAGGTGAAAATTTGAGATATACTGGACAATTATTTGTTTATCTGAATTCCATTTGAACTGGGCATTCTCTGTTTATCTAGCAGCCCTCCTTGCGTAGTGAGGTGGGCAGGTTCTCTGACATGCTTCCCAAGAGCCACAGCATGTCTCAATTGCTAGCTATTGGTGCATAAAGTAGCAGTAGCTAACAACTTCTGAGGGTCCACTATGTGCCAGCCAACAGACTAAGTGCTTTAGGTGGATAGTTCACATATTCTTCTTTACAAGAACACTATTATTATTCCTGTTTTAAAGGTAAGGGAACTGAGACTCAGAGGATTAAATAACTTGCTCAGGGTCACTGGCAAAACTCCAAGGTTGCCAGCGTGAGCATGAATCCTAGCTAGTAGTAGAGCCAGGATTTGAACTCTGGCAGCCTGACTCCAAAAACCCTTGTGCTTGCCTATCTCACTTGATATGGCCATAGTGCCAAGCCAGGGGTAGATAGATTGAATCCCCCAAAAGAATAAAGAAGCAAGAGAATAGGGTTTGACAGACAGGTCCTCAGTAAGACCTCGAAGGAGTAGTTGAAGTTAGACCAGATGCCTTTAAGTTAGAAACATGTGCCCTAACTTTAGACAGATGCAGTCCCATACCAGAACTCACAGCTTGATTAGAGAGCAGCAGCAGGTGGACTAACCCCACTGCAGTCTCATCCAGAGGCCCTTGTACAGTAAACAACTTGCACAACTGTGTATGGCAGCCGGAGTTAGATGGCAGAAGAAAAACCAGTGCAGAGGCAAAGATGCAGATGGGGCACTTAGAGAATAACGAGAAACCATTTACTAAAGTACATTGCACGAGGTATGTGGTTTTTCTGAAGTCAATTTACAGAGACAGGATGCCAGAGAGATTGCTGAAGGCCTGAATGATAACAGGACAGTCTCGAGTGGATCTGGGAGGTAGTGGGTCCAATGGGAAGATGACTCCAAGAAAGTGTATGTCAGAAAGCTTCAACACACAGGGGTCTTTGCTCCACCTAGCAGAAGGAATAGGGTGGAGAAAGAAGGAGGCATGGTAGGTAAGATGACAGTGGCCTATTTAAAAGACATCAAGCCTGACCAGTGGCACAATGGCTAGAGCATCGACCCAGGACATTGAGGTCCCTGGTTCAAAACTCCAAGGTTGCCAGCTTGAGCATGAATCATCAACATGATTCCAAGGGCATTGGTTTGAGCCCAGAGGTCACTGGCTTGAAGCCCAAGATTGCTGGCTTGAACCCAAGGCCACTGGCTTGAGCAAGGGGTCACAGGCTCAGTTTAAGCTCCCTGGTCAAGACACATATGAGAAACAATCAATGAACAACTAAAGTGAAGCAACTATGAGCTGATGCTTCTCATCTCTCTTCTCCTCCTCTCTCTTCCTTTTTGTCTCTCTCCTCTCTCTGTCTCTCTCCCTCTCTCTTTATCTCCCTCTCAAAAAATGAAAAAATAGAAGACATCAAAAGGAGACTCAATAGTCTGGAAAAGAGGACAAGGAGTAGGGAACAGAAAACACAGAAGAGAAAGTAATTGAGGAGATGAATTTCTTCTACTTTGCATTTTCTCAAGCATGGCCCCAAAGGAAGAGTTTACCCTGTTCTGGTTTATTTTCTTTTCCTAGAGGGTTATTAGACTGGCCTATAAGGAAAGGCCCACAGGCACAGCACAGTGATCTTAGAAAGGGTCATAGACACAGCACAGTGATCTTAGTAGGGCATCAATATATAAAACCCACTTATCAAAACATGTGGTATCCTAGAGTGCACACTGGTAAAGGATGTCTTTTTCCCTGCATAGTATTAAAAGTAACAACTAATACAAGAAAGGTAGAGAGGCCCTGGCCAGTTGGCTCAGCAGTAGTGTGTCAGCCTGATGAGTGGAAGTCTTGGGTTCAATTTCTGTTCAGGACACACAGGAGAAGCGACCATCTGCTTCTCCATCCATTCTCCCCCCCCCCCCCCCGACTCTCTCTCTTTCCCTTCCATAGCCATGGCTCAAATGGTTCAAGCAAGTTGGCCCTGGCCTCTGAGGATGGCTCCATGGCCTCAGCCCCAGGCGTTAAAATAGCTCAGTTGCTGAGCTATTTTTCATGATACCCTAGAGAACAAAATGCAGAAAGACCCGCTGAAGGATAAATACTTAATCTGGTGGGTTTGGAATTGATACTCAGATAATGTTGATTCATAGGCTAATGACAACCTAGAGGGAGTCTTTAGGTAAGTTCCGAGATAACCAATTTGCTTATGATCACACAGCTGGTGAAGGAAGGAGGCAAGATTCAAACTCAGCTCTGCCTAACTCCAAAGCCCATGTTCTATTTATTATGGAACAAAGACCAAAAAGACATTGAGTTTGCTTATGAAAAGAGAGTTGGAAGAGATAACCAGAGGGTAGGAATACAAATTTATGCCCAAAAGAATTGTGACTGATGGAAGAAATTGCCAGCAGGGGAGGACAAAAACAAGATGAATGACAAAAAAAAGATTAAATGTGAGCCTCACATTTTGTTTCCCAAAATAAACTGCAGAAGCAGAGAACTAGCTTGACCCCTCTTCACAGTGGGAAACACTTGGGGTTTTGTCATAGATGTTGTTGTTGAATTCCCCAGCAGCCAACAGTGTAACACATCATTAAAAATCGGCTGTACAGATAAAGTAATTAAATAGCCTTATTCCATCTAATCCAGCTCAGATCACATCTTGAATACTGGGTTCAATTCTAGGTAACATATTTTCAGAAAAACATTGAAAACCTGTGATGGGACCTGAGGACAATGACCAGGAGAACAAGGAGTCTGAACCTGTCACACGGAAGGTTGTATAATCTTCACATCAGGATGGTTAATTCTTTTGCAGACCAGCACAAAATTTCTGGCAGAGTGGCTCTGGTCCACAGACCAGAAGTTGAAAAGCACTGTTGAATAGACCCAGGGAATTTAAACATAAATAAGAAGTTGGGACTTATGAAGGTCATCTTTATATATTCAGTGTTTTTATTTCTTAGGGCAGAATTTAGACTGAAAATTATAATGACACATTTTGGTTCGCTACAACAGTTCAACAAGTGATTAGTCCATTCTGCCCAATTCTACCCCTCCATATACCCATTCTCTGACATCTCAAAAAGGTAGGCAAAGACTGAACTAACTTTTGAGATCACTTTCAACCATGAGAACCTAAGATTTAGGGCCCTACCTGATCAAAAATGGCAATTATAGAAAAAGATAACTATTTTATTTATTGATTGATTGATTTTAGAGAGGGAGGAGAGAGCAACATCAATTTGTTATTTCACTTATTTATGCATTCTTTGATTGAGTCTTGGACGTGCCCTGACTGAGGATCAAACCTGTAAACTTGGTGGATCAGTGCAAGGCTCTAACCAGCTGAGCTATCTGACCAGGGTGAAAGACAATTGCTTTAAACAAGGCAGAGCAATACAGGTGTTTCTCAGCTTAAGCAAACTCAAATTAAGACCTAAGTTTCCACTTGATAGAAGTAATTTGCATATCATTCCTTTCATTGGCAGCTTTTTAGTACCTTTATGAGGTGACAATATATAAAAGTGTAATTATCACTGACTTTTCAGGATAGATATATCGAATGAAGCAAGGTGAGCTGTTATATAGATTAATACCCACATTTGTGAGTTTGTTTTTTTTTATTTAGACAATTAAATTTAACAGGGTGACATTGGTCAACCAGAATAATTTGTGAGTTTTATGACCAGGAAACTGAAAAATGACCCGCATTCCATTAATAAATAAGGGCTTGGAAATATAAATAAAAGTGACAAGAAGATTAAAGTAGTTGTGGTCATGCAGTCATCTACTCTACCCTTTTGAGCCCAAATAAGAATTAAGGCAGTACAGACGGTGAGGGAAAGGAGAGAACACCGAACATTTTTGCAGCATTTGTGAATGATATTACAGCCCTGGTGACGACTGAGCAAGACCATGGAGGTTTTCAAGTTTATGATAAATGAGCCGCGCTTCCTGAGCCCAAATCAATAAAAAACAGACATGAAGTGAACAGAAGGGGAGAAAAGGAAAAGAGAACATAAAGGCACCATAAAATCCTGGTGATACATTTGAGAGGAAATCGTGATGCGAATAGAAAATAGGAAGTGAAAAAAAGTGAAAAAATAAATGACGCCTGGAGACTTGCAAAATGTCTGTCTCCCTCTTGTCCTCCACTCACATCCACCACCACCCCTCTCACCCTTCTTATGGGGCTCAGTAGATGATTTCTGATTCCAGGTGGGTATTTTTAATGTTTCACTCATGTTGGGGTTTTGACAGCAGGATTCATGGTGTCTCTGTAGACAGTTGTCATAGCTTTAGGAAACAATAAAGATAAAATGAGGAAATGGCAAGTGATCTATTCGTTTTGTAGCAGAGTAGAGCTGGAAGAAACATCTCCAGCAGGGTTGGTGGGCTTTCTGTTTCGTTTTTGTTGTTGTGTTGGACTAATGTTTTCTTACAGTATCATTTAAATAAGAAAATGAAGGTGATTTAAAAACAAAAGCATTTTAGATATAGATTTTTTTTCTAATTAGACTCATGGTTAGTGAGTCGTGTTTTGAGGAGAAAGTAAAAGAACTTGAGTAAAGCAGAATATATTGTGGGGATGGTTGATAATGGGAAAGATTGGAAGCAAAAGAGAGAGAGAGAACACAGAACAGAAAGGAAAGGAAAATAACAGAGCGGTAGCTTATAAATGTATTAACTGAGATTGTTTCCATTACTGCAGTTGCATTCAAGCACATGATTGACTGGTCTGAGGTGAGCCAAGTTTATTATAGTCTTTGCCTCTTTCACCAAGGAGTAATGGGTTTGAATTTTGTGGGTATGTGAGAATTGTTGCCATCCATTGCTTGGCTGAAGGACAGTCACCCTGGATGGTTCAAGGGGCCCTAAGCTAGTTAGTAATTATCCCCAACTAGCGCAGGACTATCACCATTTTGCTAGGACTAGCAGAAGCCCCGTGTTGAATGAAGCAGAGAGCACAGCCTTAGGAGGCAGCAAACAGGGACGCTCATCTCTCACCTCAGTCTCTCAGCTATAAAATGTGAATGATAATGATAATAATAATCTATGTTGCAAAGGGTGTCCCTTGTGAAGCCCTTAGCATGTGACCATATCAATAAATGGAGCTTAGTCTTAGCTAGTTATTTTCAGACTTAGGTGAGTCTTGGTTGTGTGCTCTACTAACATGACTGCCCCAGGGTTTCCTGTTTAAAGATAGCTATGCAGTGACTGAGCTCTGGACCCACAGCAAGCTTTAGAAGCCAAATCAGTTTTCTGTTTCTCTACCTTCCATTTCTCTACTTCCCTTTGGTTAGTGCCATCTTCTCTCTTTATGTACTGGATTGTTTTGATTACAAGAGCATTGTACCTTCCGATGACTTTGCATCCAGGGCCCCATGGTGAGTAGAGAGAAGCTAGCGGTAGCCCACGGTGAGTGAAGAAAACCCAGGACTTGAAAAGCTGAAGAGGAGTATATGCTCGGTGAATATACACTTTTTAAAAACAGTTTTGAAATGCTATTCTCTAAGAGAAAAGATGGTAGATACAGAGATGCAAAAAATGCTTTAAGGAAAAGATACTAAACTGTCGAACACCAACGATGAGCTGAGCATTCTCCATTTCTTCCATACAATGCTGTGGGGTGAGGATTATGACCTGGATTCTTGATGAGGAAACTGAAACATGGAGAAGTTAAGTTTTTCCAGCTACCAAGTAAGACCTGAGACTTGAAACCAGGTCGCTCTGACATCCACGTCCCATGGACCTCTGCAGTTGCAGGCAACCTCACCTTGCAGAGAGTGGCAAGTTAGGAAGAAAAGGATAGAATTTGCTTGAGTTTGAGAGAACATATATTTATTACATTTTTTTTAAAAAAAGGTATTCTTCTTACAGAAAATTTGAAGACAATTAAGATTTTATGTGACGTGCTTTGAACTTAGAAATAGTTATGTTTTATAAGCCAGACTGGTGATGATTAAAGAAGAATGAGGTAATAAATAATCAGAAGAAGAAATATAATATTGTATGCTAACTATGCTTTAACAAAAAATCATTTTTTAAAAATAAATGAGAAAAACGAAGAGCAGATGACCTTTTGTCTGGGCATCACTCAATTTCCAAGGCTGGGGAAGGGAAGGGACCTGCATTGGGAAAATCTCCTGATTTTTCCCCTCTCTCTTCTGTTCCCTCCGCTCACTATCCTGCTGCCAAAAAGAACCTTAAGTAGGAAAATAAGAGCTAATTTGAAAAAAGGAAAACATCCTTGAGACCCATGAAATCTCCCTAATCCACAGTGACAGGCAGGGACCTGCAGACTAACAATTTGATTAAATAAGGATCTACAGGGTTTAGAGGAACTCTCCAGTTGTGTGAAGTTTGTCTGTAAGTCTTTGAAGTATATTTATTTGGCTTTCTTTTTTTTTTTTTTTTTTTTTGCATTTTTCTGAAGCTGGAAACAGGGAGAGACAGTCAGACAGACTCCCGCATGCGCCCAACCGGGATCCACCCGGCACGCCCACCATGGGGCGATGCTCTGCCCACCAGGGGAGGATGCTCTGCCCATCCTGGGCGTCGCCATGTTGCGACCAGAGCCACTCTAGCGCCTGAGGCAGAGGCCACAGAGCCATCCCCAGCACCCGGGCCATCTTTGCTCCAATGGAGCCTTGGCTGCGGGAGGGGAAGAGAGAGACAGAGAGGAAAGCGCGGCGGAGGGGTGGAGAAGCAAATGGGCACTTCTCCTGTGTGCCCTGGCTGGGAATCGAACCCGGGTCCTCCGCACGCTAGGCCGACGCTCTACCACTGAGCCAACCGGCCAGGGCTTTATTTGGCTTTCAAACCTAGAAACCTTCTAGCTGGGAGATGATACCCATTGGGAAAATAGGAAGAACTCTAAAGGCAAGGCCAAAGGATGGGCCTGAAACACTAAGAAGTTGGCAGAGGTTCTGCAGGAGGCACAATGGCAGAGTCAGGTCAGAGTGTGTAAAGCCAGCTTCCCTGAGGGGGGACTGAGGGCTGAGCCTGATGCCCAAGGAGAAGGCAGCATACCTCTCCTGCCCGTGTTTCCTATTTCATGTGAAAAACCCACTGCCTATTAGTTCCCTGTCATCATAGGTGGCTCTGTCGCTGCTTTCCTCAGAAGTGAAGCAGCCAGAGATGAATGTTATGTGGGATACACCTATACAGGAAGGTGGGGAATGCCCTGCAGGCTTCTTTCATCCTCCCTTCCTTGTAGTCTCCACGACTGGCATCAGCAGATCAGCCATGAGGAATTGCTGTTCTCAGACAAGCTTTGGAGAGCCCCTTTGGTTCCATGTGTTCTCCCTGCCTGTCATGCAAGGGGATTTATGCTTTCCTGGGGCTTTGGAGGAGGAAATCATGAGTCCCTTGGGGACAAGAGGAAAATAGAAATGTCCTGTGTGCATAGAAGCATATGAAATGGAGGCTCTCAGACATCTCAGCCAACCAACCAGAAATGGCGGGGTATATTTTGCTTCTCTTGACCTACTCTGGTTGCAGAAAAAACAGGAATGTTTATTTCCTACAGAGAGAGCACCTGTGGAAACAGGCCAGGTACTCCTGAGAAGGCTGTTTATTCCGCTGGGATCTTGAGCCTAAAAAGAAATGGTCTTGGGAGGTCCAGATAAGCAAAGGAGCTATTGGTTAGAAATCTTTTAAAGCAGAGGCCCCTGAAGGCCACTCCCAGGTACATGGCTACCTGCAAGCTAGGCTGTAGCCACCACGTTTCAACTCCACTTTACCCTCTGCACCTGGCCACAGAGCTGAGTCTCCAGAGAACCCAGAAGGAAGATCTTACTAGAATAGTTTTTTGGGGAGGAGTGGTCTCTAATTTAGAGCATGAGTTAGAAGTAATTCAGGAAAAAGCACAGTGTAAAAAAAAAAAATTAAACCTTGTTAGATATTCAGGGAGAGGGTTAACATTTCCAACATGGCCAGCTGATTAAGAGGTCTCCTGTAAGGAAATAGAATATGATAGAATAGAATGATAGAATAGAGCAAAAATGTTGTCATATGAGAACCCAAAATGAGGAAAGGCCAGTCCTTGATCTCTTGGCCCAACTTTTTGCTTTTCTTTCTTTCTTTCTCTCTCTCTTTCTTCCTTTAAAAATTTTTATTTCTTTCTTTCAGTGAGAGAGGAAGGGAGGGAGGGAGGGAGGGAGGGAGGGAGGGAGGGAGGGAGGGAGGGAGGGAGAGAGAGAAAGAGAGAGAGAGAGAGAGAGAGAGAGAGAAGAGAGAAACATTGAGCTGTTCCTGTGTGTGCCCTGACCAGGGATCGATCCAACAACCTTTGCTCTTCGGGATAATGCTCTAACTGAGCTATCCAACCAGACCCAGTCATTTGCTTTTCTTTTGTACACTTTTTTTCCCCCATAATAGAATGGTTTGGGGCTCTAGAAGAGTGTTTAAGCAGTGACTAACAGGTGAGTTATAGGTAGTTGTTTATCCCATGCTTACAAATTTTCAAGGTTAATGATTTGTGTTGAAACCCCTACAGTATGTTTTTCTTTTATCTGAACCCTACAGGTGTGACTGGAGCCTTTCTGCCTCAATTTATTACCTTTTACTGGGCATTGGACCGAGGAACAGGACACTGAAATAAACTGAGGCAAAAAGGCTCTGGCCACAACTGTAAGGTTCAGACAAAGAAAAACACGCAGTAGGTGTTTCAATACAAACCATTCCAGAATCAAAAGCAGTCACTATGAGATAGATGAACAGCGACCACCTTTTCAGGACAGTCAGAGGGAATTTAAGCATCAGGAAATGTGTAGGAACAGATGGCTTCCAGTTCTTTTCCATCTAAGCGATTCTATATTTTAAGGGTTTTAGACTCGTTAAATGTTAAAATTTTTATGCCTTCAAATGCACAAGAGACAATGAGGACAATCGGGAAACTTGTCTAGATAAAGGTGGTGGGGACTCAAGATGCAAAGAAGTTACAAGATGGAATCAATGGTTTAGGGTGCACCATTGCCCTCTATTGGATTAAGTAAATCAGACCTGTAGTGCGGTTGTGTGTTTCATTATCTCTGGCTAGCTTGCTGAGAAGTCAGGGCACCTTTGTGCAAGAAATTAATTGATCCTTGTAAATAAGTCCTATCTGCTGCCCTTCCCTGAGGAAATCACTGACAGTTGTAACTCTGGTGGCAGGTCATTTATCATGTTTTTATTCACTCGGCAAACATGTACTAAGTGCCTTCTAAGCACTGGCTAGATATTGCAGGGAATCTAAGAATAAATAACAACAGCAGCTACTGTTAGCATTTATTGGATGTCTACTGTGTGCCTAGGTCTTTATACAGATTAATACACAACACCTCCAATGAAGCAAGTATGGTTACTTCTGTCTCATGGATGAAGAAACAGGACACTTGGGAAGTAAATGGCACATCTGAGATTCAAATATAGGTCCATCTACTCCTAAGCCCACACCCTGTCCACTAAGTTACAACCCTTCTCCTGAAGAAGTTTACAAACTAATAGGAGAGACAGGATACAGATAGCAATGTTTATGCTGGGGGTTGGCAAACTATGGACAGTAGGCCAAATTCAACCCATCACATATTTTTGAGCACAAGCTAAGATGGTTTTTATATGTTTAAATGATTGTGGAAAAATCATAAGACTAATAATATGTACATTGTGGCATATAAAAATTATATTCAAATTTAAGCATTCATAAATACAGTTTTATTGGAACCCAGGTCCACCCATTCCTTTACTCTTCTCTCTGGCTGCCTTCCCGGCTACAACAGCACCCTTGAGTGGTCGTGGCAGAGACCAAATGGCCACAAAGCCAAAATATTTACTCTCTGGCCCTTATCCTATAGTCTAAAGTGAAAGGTTGTATACCAATAAGGTTTATTTAAAAGCATTTTGAGAGTTAAGAAGAGGGGAAACTATTATTTATTTAACCCAGGGTGAGAGGTACTACAAGAGTTATACAGATGTGCTCTGTTTTAAGACTCAGTGAGGGAACATCCAGACTTTAAAAGAGATAAATTAAAAGGTAGTGATTTGCATAACAAATTTTCCTTTTCATTTTGTAAAAGGATTCGCCACGGGGTTCTTTTATGGAATGAGTTTCCATATGCATGCTAATATGATTCCATTTACAAATACTCTATTCATAATAACTTTTCAAGAACATATCTATTGTTTACAGTGAGGCTTTGCTATAATCATTATTTCCTGGCAGGGCAAAGGGTTCCTGCATCTGAAATGTCATTGAGCTGACCCATCAGTTCCAGGGGCAGTAAATGCTCTGCCTCCTCATTGTTTCCAGGAGGGGCTTTGCCTGACAAATAGAAAGGCTGTGGATTCCAAGTGTCTGCCTTAGGTGAAGTTCAGTGGCTGTTATAACTTTACATTGTTAGCCAAGCTCCTCTTCATATATAGCTATAGCCAAAATCCTAAAATGTTAACTCCTCACTATTCTATCGTATTTCATGTGCAAGATAAACTTATAAAAATGATATCTGTTGCTAATGTCCTGATAAATATGCTACAAGCAACACAGTTGATCCTTGAACAACATGGGTTTGATCTATGCCAGTTTACTTAAACATTGTTTTTTTCAATGAATGTCTGTACTGTTTTCAGTCTGATGTTGGGAGGGGAGGGCCTACTGTATGCATTGACCTGTGCACTTTACATAGGAGGTTTGAGCAACTTCTGATTTTGGTATTTGTGGGAGTCCTGGAATCAATCCTTCTTGGATACTAAGGGATGACTAACTAAACTTTGAGGAGTCATAAGTTTTATGCAGATTTTCAACTGTGTGGTGTCAGTTCCCCTAACCCCCATATTGTTCAATAGTTGACTGTACTTATAAAAAAACAATACTTCTTTTTTTCACCCCAAGTTATTATCTTAACTGAATTACAGCATAAACTGGGGCAAGTAATATAATCTTCAAATTAGAACTCTCCCCAGAAAAATAGGAAGTGGTGTCACTGATTCAGTTTAGGATCCAGCTTCCTCTTTCAATGGGTCTTGAGCCTGACTCTTCAAACAGCTTTCTGGTGTTATGCAATTGCTCTTTTTAAGAGATGCATAAAACAGAAACCTTGGCTATTCATAGCAAACTTAGGAGGAGCTGAAATCTTTCAAGAAGTTTCTTTCTTGGTACCATTTTGTTGGTAACTACATGCTTCTGAATACATCCACTTAATCTGGCTTTCAATTAAGGATTTTTTTTCAATAAACATTTAGATTTATTTTAAATCAGTTTGGTACATGATACAGATAGATTTTGCAGTTTTTAATGAGCTGAAATAGGAATGTCCAAATACAGCAGTGTCTGCCTGTGCAACAAATATCTTAAGGTAAAATAAAGTATTCTAATAGAACTATATCTGCATGAACAAATCAAATTTAAAAATCAGAAAAGGTTTCTAAATACCTTCTGGATTTAAAAAATGCAGACCTTATTAATGGCTCCAGATACTAAATCACTAAAGGAAGGAGGGGGCAAGGCTGTGAGTTCTGTTATTAAGAGCTCTTCTTGCAAAATCTAACTAATTTCATATTAAATGATTTTGTTGTTAGAGCAGTATTTGAAATTACAGAAGATGAGATGCTTCATCAACTGCATTTTCACAAACATTGTATATTGACATTATGTGTGACAAGATATTCATATCTAGGTAAATGACATCAGTTAAGGATATTTTAAAGAACTGTCTTGTGGTCTCTGTTTTCATCTTCTGTGGTACTATATTTTAGAAGTAGGTAAGCATTCCTGATATATAGGCTGAATATTTTTCAGGGGTTTTTTTTGATGGTAGATGAAATTTAAATGGAAATGCAAGGACAGAGAGAATCATGCTTGGAAGAATCATGTGTGGTGTTGCCCTATGGTGAGGCAGATCTGTGTCACAGGGCTGCTAATGGGTATTACGTGCAGTTCATCCTCTTCAAGTGAGACAGATGCAGAGGGCTGGTGAGACAGATGCAGAGGGCTGGTGAGACAGATGCAGAGGTAGCAGTCGGGTCAGGAGCCCTGCACGGTCCTGAGGCGGGATGCCTGGCCAAATGGCATTGTCACTGGGGTTGGGTAGGTAGGCTGCTGGAGGTGGCTTGGCTGCCCCTGGATACTGTCACTTCTCTTCTGCTGGAGGCGGCTTGGCTGCCCCTGGATACTGTCACTTCTCTTTCACACTCTATGGCAAGTAGCATTTCAGCCATTTCTAAAGCTGATCACTGGCAGGAAATGCACATTTAATCCACCTGGGAGGTTCTCAGAAGAGGCGGCTCTGTCTTCATCTCCCTTTGTGGTTAGAAGCATTGTTACTGTAAACAGAATAAAAAAGGGGCCACTTGAATTCAGGAGACAGCTGTTCTCTACCTCTCTTTCACCTCCCTCTTTCTCTTATCTCTTTCTCCTCTTCTATCTTGAAATTGTTGCTACCATGTTTTTATCTCCATCATATATATATTTTTTGTTTCTCAGATGAAGTACACAGTGGTGGTAGGTATAGATTATTAAACAAATAGATAAGTATTAAATAAATTACATTAGTTCAATATTCTTTTTCCCTGGAGGCAATGTAAAACTTTTCAAAATTAAAACTAATGGCTATAGAGGAATGGGATGTAAATTTTTCCTCATTTATATGATCAAACAGGAGATCGACCCCTAGGGGTGGCCCATTTACCATCCTCCGCTATTAGGGAAGCAGAAGGGTAAATTCAAGGGGGAAATTTGCAAAGCCCTGTGATTTGAACAAAAACAGAGCATACCCCACTCTGCCCTGCACATCTTTCTCCTACCAAGCAACATCTGAACAGATTTCATCTCGCAAATGGAAACGGATGCAATCAAATTTTTTCAAAGTGATTTCATGAAGAGTGGGCCTATTTAATTGGGTTTTTTAAAGCCAGGATTAATATTATAAGCTGGGGAGCTCTGTGATGTGCCTGTGTCATTGGCTTTGGCATACCACCTGCCTCCTTGGGAAAGCAGAGAAAAGTGCCACTATTCAGAAGCAATTCTACTTCTGCTTCAGCTTCTCACTGAAGTGACTTACAGCCAGCCTTGACCAAGGCCTGATCTGAGTTACCTGTAGTGTGGGAGAGATCTTCCTAAACTCAAGGACATATCTAAAGCATGCCTGGAATATTCTTTTCATCTCTAATTTATGTGACTTTCTAATATGTTTAGCATTTGCACTTCCCTTGTCTCCATCCTGCTTATTAAGGTAAATTTGCATAGAAATAGAATGTTGGTTTTCAGGACCATTCACCTGACACTTGATCTCCTAAGGCCACCAGTGTCTACTGTTGATACCATGAGGGTGACCCACAGACACCACATCTTAATGTGGTGCCAACTAGAGGCAAAGCCTTAATTAGAGGAAGCTTTGGATGTTAAAATAATGGCGTGAATCAAATCAGTAAAGACATTTAGCATTCACTAAGGAGGGCAGAATATGCCTTCCTGTTGAGTGGGTCATCCTAGGTCACAAAAATTTTAATTTGTTTTAGATGGACAGATATTGAAGAAAGTGACAAAAAGTATACTTTTTTTTTTGGTTTGAAAATAGTTTTGGTTGGCAATAAAGTTCAGACAGTTAACGCTGACATTTTACTTTGGCTCCTGAAATATTTTTTTGTTTAATATCTATCTTTGGGATTGGTAATATTCATCCCTACAAATTGCCTGTGGATGACCAAGCAAATGTGAAAAATCAAAAAAATGAGCCCCTCGCTATCACCACTGCTGCAGTCGGCTTTAATCCCCTTGATCTCTGCTGCTGTGCCCTCCCACCAGCAGTGGCCACCTTCCTTATTTACCCAAATCTTGTCACTTGGGCAGAAATCCCTACTGAGAAAACAGTTGTCCCAGTTTACTGGTTGCTGAATGTCAATTAGGTGTGGGGGTTACTAACCTAGAGGGTTTCAGATTTAGGCAAATTTTGCAAAACATAAATGCCAAACAATAGCTTTTAAGACTGTGTTCCAACAGTAAGCTGTCTTAGCAGGGACTAAAGGATTTGAGGGACATGGAGAATAAATATCAACAATGTTTCTAGAAGATAGAAGAAATCAAAAGAAAACTTGTGCTGCTATTAGCCAGGCTGCCTTCACTGAGGATAAATTAATATTATTAAATTATTATTAGTGTGTATGTTTGTGTGTGTGTGTGTGTGTGTGTGTGTGTGTGTGTGTGTGTGACAGAGACAAAGAGAGAGAGAGGGACAGATAGGGACAGATGGACAGGAAGGGAGAGAGATGAGAAGCATCAATTCTTTGTTGCAGCACCTGAGCTGTTCATTGATTGCTTTCTCATATGTGCCTTGACCGGGGGGCTACACAGACTGAGTGACCCCTTGCTCAAGCCAGCGACCTTGGATTCAAGCTGGTGAGCTGTGCTCAAACCAGATGAGCCCACGCTCAAGCCGGCGATCTTGGGGTTTCGAACCCAGGTCCTCTGCATCCCAGTGTGACGCTCTATCCACTGCGCCACCACCTGGTCAGACTCATCAAATTATTTTAATACAAAAATGCTACTTAGCTTGATCTTCTGTAACATTTTGCACCTATTATTTAATTTTATTTCACATCCTTATTAGTTGACTATTATGACCCCCATTGTACAGGTGAGGAAACTGAGAAAACGAGTTTAGTTACTTGCACAAGATTATGCAGCTATTCACCAACAGAATCAGGTCTCAGCTCTCTATTACATCCCTACTGTATTTTTAAACAAAAACCTATATTTCATTTGTAAGCTGACCTATTTATCTTTACACGGGTTTCATCTATTACTAGGAAAGGTCAATATTTTAACTCAATTCAGAAGTATTAAAGTGGAAAATTTCCAAATGTACTTGGCTTACACTATACTAATAAAATAAGGAAGCTGACTAATTGAGACTCTCAACTCTAAAACCAGAATGCTTTCTACTCTCAAACCATGCAGAAGGACCCAAAGTTCCCCACTGACCAATGCTGTCTAATTCTCTTAAATGATTCAGACTTAAAAGATAGAATGGCATCTGTCTAATTAACACTGCATAGTTAAAGATAGCTGACAAGGGCAGCCTCTGGTCCAGCCCCTCAGGCCTCAAGTAAGAGACAATAAACAGTACGTCTCCTTTTTTATCAACCAGAAATGGAGATGCCTCGGAAATGGTGATGGGCAGGGACAGGCAAAGGGAGATGAAAAGAGAGTCAGTTTCTGGCTTTCATTTCTTGCTCCTGGCATCTGGGGATTTAGAGAGTGATACCAGGAAGCAGGTCCTAAAGGCGGTGGCAGCTCTTCTCAAAAACAGGAATCCTCACTGTAGGCCTGGCCTTCCTCTCCGGCCTGGACACACTCACCACTCGCCTCCCAACCGCTAAGACTGCTGTGCAGCACCGTCTGCTCTGCTGCCCTGCTCCCAGAGAAAGGCACAGTGACCACATTGTTTTTCTTCCAGCCTCCCATTACAACATGGAAGCCATCGCCAAGTTTGATTTCACCGCCTCAGGCGAGGATGAACTGAGCTTTCACACTGGAGATATTCTGAAGGTAGGTGGTGTGAGGTGCAGGGGATTCATGGGGAGGGAGTTAGGTTACTCTGTCTGGTCACTGAGTTAACCTGACAATCTATGCCTTTGTTTCTTAAGAACTACACACATTTCCTTTCAAAAAAAGAAGTTCACCTCAACCAAAAAGATTCCTTCTGAGCACCTGTGTGCCATCTACCAGGCAGGCAATGGAAATCTAGCTGACATGAGCGATCATCCCTGTCCTGAGGTGCTTGTGGGGGAGGGGGGAAACAACTCCATCCAAAGTGCTGTTACAGGTGTTCTTATGTAAGAGCTTGGGGAGCACGGGTGAGGGAACAAGTGATCCCATCTTGAAAGATGGATTTGTAGGCAGGTGTGCTAACGTCACTTATTAGGGATGTAATGAAGGTGAGCTGAGCTTTTAGCTAAAGCTCAGAAATGAACAAGCCCATGTGGAGTTCTGTGAGTATTGTGAGACACAGCATGGCTGAGACTTACAAGAGGAGGGTGTGGCTGGAGCTAGCCTGGGAAAGGCACCTGGAGGAGACAGGGCTCAACAAAGACTATGTACACCCAGCCTGCACTTGAGTCGTAGTGGACACTTGCTGAGCTGAAGAGGCCTTAGACCTCTCCCAAATTTCATGTCCCACACGCACAGACTACATCTTAGCCTTTGTTTTGCGCAAAAGCACAAGCCTTTCAAGAGGCCACCAGGGAGTCTGTGATGCCAGTGCCTCCTGCCTGGCCTCAGAGCACCTTTGGCTATCCTGATCCCTGGCCCTCAGCAGCCCACATGGGCTTGCCCAGCAGCCCTGAGGCCACCAATGTCTTACTACAAAAATATGCTTGTTATAGAAAGAAACTTGTCAGTATGTGAAAGAGTGACTCAAAGTGTCTGGAGCGCAAACCAGGTAGGATGACTTGGTTTCGAACTTGAACACCCCCAGTATTACTCTTATTTATTTATTTTTATTTTAGTGAGAGGAGAGGAGGCAGAGAAACTCCCGCATGCACCCCGACCAGGATCTCGACACAGCAAGCCCACTAGGGGGCGGTGCTCTGCCCATTTGGGGCTATTGCTTTGTTACAACAGGGGCCATTTTTTTTTTAGCTCCTGAGGCGGAGGCCATGGAGCCATCCTTAGCGCCCAAGTTCAACTCACTCGAGCCAATCAAGCCATGGCTACAGGAGGGGAAGAGAGAGAGACAGAGAGACAGAGACAGAGAGAAGGGGGAGAGTAGAGAAGCATATGGTCTCTTAGTCCAGTGTACCCTGACTGGAAATTGAACCTGGGATATCCACATGCCAGGCCAATGCTCTGCCACTGAGCCAAACAGCCAGGGCTTACTCTTATAACTGTTCTTACCTTGCAAGAGCTAGTAATATGGTTGCAAAAAAGTGTGCCTTTGACGTTGTAGCTTCTCAAGGTCAAAATGTCCTTGGGCTGCTGACCCAGGAAGAGGTGACCTTCATTTCTTTGGGATCTTACCAAGTCCCAGAAGGATATGCCATGTAGTGAGCAGTCTCTCCCTTATCTGTGGGGTTCTGAACATGTTACCATAGATTTGGGAAGGGGTCAACTCCCACCACTCATCTCCCATTACAAACAGAACCCATTTAAGTTTTCCCTATTCCCCAGAAAAGTTAAAAGAAAAAAACCTTTCCCCAACTATGCTTCTCAATTCAGCTTCCAATTTCTTTCCTCTCTTTTTTTTTTCTCCAGTATTTGCTGCTAATACTGGGACAGATTCTCTATGCTGGCGGCCTCCACTCCCTCACTTACTACTCATTCCACAAGAACCCTTTGGAACCTGACTTTTACCCCCAGCATTCCTTTAAAACACACCAGTGATGTTCATAATGTGGAATATAATGATGCTACTAAAATGCCTGTAGAATGTGACACTGCTGACTGTTCCTCTCCAGGATCTGAATGGAGTTTTGTATGACTTGCAAATATTCTCCTCCTTTCCTCTAAATATTTTTCTTTCATGGAATCTCTCAAGCAATCCCCTTTTTTGCTAGAGAGGAGCCTGATGCAGTAAAAAGGAGCATGGACTGTGAAGCCAGATAAGTCTGAGTTTGAACTCCAGCTTATTAGCTGTGTGGCCTGGAGCCAGTCACTTCCCCCTCTGAGCTTCAGTGTTATCATCCATAAGTGGAGGAGGCCCTATCTATCTTGCAAGGTTGTGGAATGGATTAGAAGTCATGGCCCCCTCCCAAAGAGGATGCTTAATAAATGGCCACATTATCAGCATTACTCATTCCTGCTGCCTCTGACTGTTTAGACTATTGCCACAGCCCCTATATTGACATCAGTGCCCCCTTTATCTTCCTCCTTCAGTCATTCTATATACTAGTCCTAGAGGGATCTTTCTAGAAGACAAATCAGATCACATCACTTCCTTATTCAAAAGCATTGGTTTCCCATTACCAATTGGTTGAAACCTAAGCCATCTGGCCCTACCCACTGCCTAATCTCATCATGCTCACGTGCATGAACACATGTGCTCACACACACACACACACACACACACACACACGCATACATCTTTGTGTACTAATGCTCCCAGGTCACACTGCAATATACAGACCATCCTTTTTCAAGCTCTTCCCCATCTGCCAGATGTCCTCGCACACACACATATTTGACCACCTCTGCCTCAGAACCCTCACTAATCTTCCTCCCATCCTGCTGCCCCAGGAAAATTAATCACTCCCTCTTCAGCAATTCCACAGCATTTCACACACACTTTATTCGAAACACTTAGGATCTCGCCTCACATGACAGTTATTAATGGGCAAGCCAAGCCTTCATGCTCTCATGCACCTTGTACATCCACCTCAAGTTGCTGCCCTTACCCCTTGGGATCCTGATTGCCATTATGTGTTGGCCACTGAACAAAGCTCTCTTAGGGAGAGGACAGGGTCTGCCTCAGTGTCTAGAACAGCAGAAAGTGACCCTCCTTAATATGCGGTAAATGAATGAGTGGTTGATACCCCACAGGTCTGTGAGCTAATTGAGAGCAGAGCCTAGCTGTCTTTGCATCTTCCCAGCACCTAATACAAATCACAGTCCCAAACACGTGCTTTGTACATTTCTTGAATTGCTAAATTGCATTTCCACATGCTCATTTGGAATGCCATCAGAAGGCCAGACTCTTTTTCTTTTCAAATTCTGTCCATTCCAGCTGTAGCAGTAAAGAGAAAAGTGAAGAGGGGCTTGCTGGCCAGTCTCACAGAATGTCTGCCTCCGGGTGGTTAGTGATCCTGCCTGTAGGTCTCTACATACGGTTGCAAGGTCCATCCCTGCCCCTCACAGCTGGGTAATATGCCCCAGGGGTCTCACAATTGTTTTCATCTCTTGACTGACCCAGCAACTCTGTCCTAGGATGGTTTTTTGATTTTGGCCTTTACTGCTAAATAAAAGACTAAACAAACTTTTTCATTAGAAAGTACAAAAAAATGTCTGCCCAGCTCACCACCAACCCATCCCCTCCAGACTGTGACTTCCCCAGGACAGAGGCCCCAGCCTATTCACCTCTGTACTCCCAGCACCTAAGTGCAAACAGCAGGTGCTCATGAGGTACTGATTGATGGTAAACAGGGAACTCCTGCCAAGTGACTTGATCCTGCCTGTTCTGTGGGAGAAACATTTGAAAAGTTAGGAGTTGGGTGTTTTGTATTCATGTCACAAACCTCCGGACCTGCAGCTACACACAGCACCAGTTAAATTTATCAGCCGTTTTAAACCACGTCTCTTGGCCCAGTCTATCTATCTGCTTCTGTAATGCGTCTGACTCTACCCCATTTCTTCCTACTAAAACAGCAACCTAAAAGCACTAAGAATTAGTCAGTCCTAAATCATTAACTTCTTCAATACTTCAGATTTCTGCTATGTCTTGAAGAGCTGTAATTCCATCCAATTTTAAAATTCTTGCAACTGTTCATTTTGTCCTCTTTCCACATATAAATTAGTCTCAGGCCATGTAACACAGAAATGTATTCTGGTAAGCAGCGTTATAAGAATTGAGATACAGTAAAGTGAAGTGTCAAACCTCATGTGTTTGGGCTGAACTCCCTGCTCAGGTTTACATGATGTGGACAAGAGATAGGGGAACCGGATAGATGGAGAGATGAGAAAAGGAAGTCTGGTGCCCTGTGCCAACAACGGCAAGAGGAAACCACCTCCCCCTAAATACTCTTCTTTGCAGAAAATGGATTTTTAAAACCTTGTATTTTAGACACAAAAACGAGTCTGTAAATTTACCTCCCTGGGAACACGATCTCAGGCTGACCGAACACCGAGCGGTGGGAGACTTAGCTGGCCTCGTGTGATAATCTCTTAGTTGCTGGAGGAGGTAGATGGGTGTGAGCCACGATGACTAAAGTTACAGCTGGTTGTAGGTCAGAGAACTAAGTACAAAGTGTGTTCTTACTGTGAAGAGCCAGTTTCCAAATAGCCTCTTTTACCTCATCCCTGCTCACTCTCCTATTTGACATTTGCCACCCAGACCAAACTCCAAATTCCCATGTGACAAAAGAAAGGAATTCCAAAGCCATAAATCTGGGCAGATGGCACAGAGTAAAATGTCCTTGTGTCTTTTAGAAAACCAGGCACTTGTAGCGAGTTTCCTAGTTCTTCTGACCTAGATTTTCTGCTCCCCCTATAACCCTCTCAGCATACACATACCCACACGTCCTTAGTGATACCAACAGTCACATCTGGTGTTAGAAACTATAAAGTTTTATTTCCTCAGCAATTCTAGGACTCAAATATGGGACACATTTTTATTTCTTCAGAACAAATGATTAAATTCAAAACATATATATATAGAACCACTTTACAGAACTTACTATATAAGCTTTTCTGTGTCCTTCAGAGCTGGAATCCTCCCCTCGTGTCATAGTTTACAGAACTATATACTTTTAAAAACAAAATAGCATACACTTTCTGAAGGAATTCCAGGTACAGGTTTCACTTGATCCACACATCAACTCTGTGAGGCATTAAACTGGTTTTTCTTTTGTCCCCATTTTTCAGATGGTCAATTGACTTGCCAAAGGTCATACATTTAGTCACAGGGCCAAGCTAGAAACCAGACCTTCTCATTCAGAACTCAACATACTATCCCCTTCCTTCCACCTGGGGAGAGATATTAGAAATAGGTTGTCACTGCTTCTCAATTACTTAGCTTTCTTTAAGTCCTTTTTCTTCTCTGGGAGAGAGTAACCCAAGGGACCCATGGCTTCAACTTCACCCACTTTCGTATGACTCTAAAATCCCAGCCTCGCTGCTGACCCCAGACATACCTCTCCCACTGCTCACTGAGCTTTTCTTCCCAGATGGTCCCAGGGGCAACTTGGACTCACCCACATGCAATCTGAGGTCCCAAAGTTTTTCCTCAGACCTGCTTCTCCTCCCATATTTTCTATTTTAGTAAAGGCATCACCACCTACTCAGTCTCCCAAGCCAGAAATTTGGAGCCATTCCAGAATCCCCAGTCTCCCTTAGCTCCATGAACAGTCATGAAATCCTGCCCATTCTGTTTCCTGATTCCTCTAAATAACGTCCTCAGCTCTTAGCCCAGATCCCCTTCATCTCTGGCCTGGATGCCTACAGTCGTCTTCCTACAGTTTCTCCCCCGACTTTACCCCTCCTATCTATCTCCACACTCTGATACAATACTCTTTCTTAACTCGAATTCTTACTGTGTTATTTCCCTGCTTTCGTGGCCCATCCTTTAGTGGCTCCCCATACATTTCAACATAAAAATCCAACCTTTCAACATGGGTCACAAGGCTTGGTGTTTCTGGTTTCCTCTCTTTCTACCTCTGGGGCCACGATCTAAACTCCTACGAGACTAAGGCATTTCGCTCCCTGAATGTGCTGCATTTCCTCATATACCAGAAGCAGTTCTTTTGACATCAGATGTCTCCTGGGTAACTCCTGTCATTGCCTGTACAACCCACATGTCTTCTTCTCCAAGCAGACTTTCCTATCCATCCTCTGCTTTCCCCTTCATCATTGCACTTCTACCAGTTAAGACATTTTCAGCTACAAGAAACAGAAACTAAAAATGGCTTAAACAGTAACAAAGATTTTTATCTTTCTTCTAAAGTCCAGAAGTAGATGAGTTCCTGGGTAGCTAATTCCGTGGTTCAATGGCATCATCAGGGTTCTTACTATCTTTTTGCTCTGCCATTTTCATTTTGAATTATTGTTCGAGTCTATGCCAAACACTTTAGAAACATTCTTAGAGGGAGGTTTGTGAAAATATCTTTTAATTGTGAAACGTTTCCTGAAATAACCGTAAGCCACAGAGCCAAGTCTGGCCAGTCACATGAGTAGTCAAGGTAGGTGATAACATTTGGGATCATAGTCAAAAAGTTGGACCAGATATTGTAGTAATGAGACAGAACTGCTGGTCCTGCCTGTGACCTGGCTCTAAAAGCAAGCTTAGAAAGGGCATTCCAGATACCATACGTTACGTCCAAATGGTCTACGCACCACATGGAGTGTGAATACAAAGAGTTACTGTTTTCACAGCTGGCCCCACTTGGATATTTAAGTTTTAATATGTTTGTTTAAAAAAATTAGAACAAATTAAATTTTTAAAAGGTTCTTGGTTATCTGGCAGAGGAGAATAAATATGGAATACATGCTCTTGCTTTCTTATAATCATCCCAGATAATAAGATTAGGTGCAGAGGTATGGGACACATGAATTTCCAAAATAGAAGGAGAAAGGGGCTCAGGGAAGCCCCTGAGTGTTGGGTCTTGGAGGCCATGCCATGGTGGGGTCCCATGTGTAGGTGGCACTTGCGAACAGAAATAGCTTAGGGCCAAGAAAAGCTAAACTCCAAAGATCACCCTGCTGCTCCCGCACTAGGGCAGCTGTGCGGTTTGTTCGGTTTATTTTCTTTAAACCCAAAGGGGGATTCTTCGCCCTGCAGCCCCTTTCTTTTTGCTTCTTGGTGTCCTCCCTTCAGTGTCTTTGTCCTTCATTCTCTTCCATACTTAGGTCTTAAGTAACCAAGAGGAGTGGTTCAAGGCTGAGCTTGGGAGCCAAGAAGGATATGTGCCCAAGAATTTTATAGACATCCAGTTTCCTGAGTAAGTATTTTCAGTCTGCTGAGATGGGCCTACCCATACACACTCCCCTTACTTCCTCAATAGTTACTAAAATTACCTGTGCACACCCAAGATGCTGTCAAAAATGGTTGCCTCTGGAGAGGGTACCACATTGTTGAAGGCCAGGGGTGGGAGGAAGATTTGCATTTCACTGCATTCTCTTTTATGGTTTATAGCGTGTGCTTGTATTGCCTATTTAAAGTTTATAAACTAAAATCATCTATAATTGTAATAACAAGGTTTCCAAGCATTCCAGTGTGAGGGGCTGTAGGCCACCCCATTTCAAGAGCTGCTACTTAAAAGCACTTTATTATCTACCAGCCTATCTTCCGTTTTAACCAGGGATCCCAAACTGTTCTGGGCCCTCATTGGGTGTTTGAACACGGCCTGCCTTCCGTAAACCATGCTCACACCAAAGAGAGAAGTCAATGGGAGAAAAGGGGAAATTCCCCTCATAAAGAGGAAATGAAAATTTGAGATTGACTCTCGTTTGTCTCAAGAATTGACCACAAGGGTTAGATAAAAATCTAATCTTGTCTGAGAGTCAGGGACTAGGCCAAAGAGCAAAGGTTTGACAGAAAACCAAAGTGGTATTGGTGACTCTGGGAAGGTGCAGCAGTACCTCCCACCGTGAGCCGGTGCTGACCACTGAAGCAGCAGAATGACCATTGACCTCCATTAGGCCCTTGATGCTGCCCTGTAATCTTCTAGATGATCACGTCATACCTTTCCTGTCCTCAAACCTCCAACCTCTCCCCCACCTCACTCTCAGCCCATGACCTTGCTTTCAGGTTCACTGCAACAGTGGAAGCCACCAGAAAAGCCCGTATCTCTACAACCCCCCCCCCCAATTAACTCACTGCATCTGCCCACCTCCTGCAATTGCAACTGCATTCAGACACTACCTTCCTGCAGCTGTTGGGAAGAACTGTTCATGCTTCTAGCAAAAATTTCCCTCTCTCTCCCACGTCAACTTTCTTTCCCTCTCTGCTCAGTCATTCCTATCAGCAAACAAAGATGCTGCAGTTCCTCCCATCCTACCAAAATCAAAACCAAAACCAAAACCCCCTTCCAGCTAACACTCCACTTCTTCAAAGGAATTGTTTATATTCCTGATCTCTAATTCCTCTCCTCCCACTCTCTCTAGAATCCTCAGACTCTTGGGAATCAAATCCTTTTTATCAAGGTCACAGTGAACAGTAGTCCCAGTGGTTGACTCTTAGCCATCATTTCAGCACAATTAATGTGGGGGACTTTTCCATTTGTTAAAACGTTTTTGTTCATTTGGGTCTGGGACACCCTTCCTCCTGGCTGCTCCTCTCTGTCACCTTTGCTGCTTTCTCTTCATCTTCCCCAATCTCCTTTACATTTAGAATATCACCCTCCCAGTGAGGCCCTTCCCCTCATGGTATTTTAAATCACTCCCCCACCCCCCATCTCTCCCCTTTGGTTTTATTATCTCCATAGCTCTTATCATCATCTGACATACTGTATGTTGTAACTGTTCTGTTGTCTACTGTGCCTGCTCCACTAAAATGTAAGTTCCATGAGAGCAGGGGTTCTTGTCTGGTCTGCTAACTGGTTATCCCCCCTGCCCAGGAGGGGGGCCCAGGACTTTTTTTTTAAGCTGTTAAATGAATGAATGAGTAGCTTTGGAATGGTATGTAATACTGAAGCCCTGGTCACTCATTTAATATGTGGTGTCCTGACAGCTTTGCCCTGACAAATGCATATTTTCTAAATAATCCCTTCACTGGTTTCTGCCTCTTCTGATATATTTCTTTTGAGGTGTGGCTGCTGGGGAGCATGTCCCATTCTTTTTCCCATTACCGTTAGGTTTCCTATACAAATCCCCTTAGGGTTGTATGGCAAATACTCAGGCAGGTTCTCCAGGCAAGTGATCACCAGAACCTCTCTGCTTCTAGCCCATCAGAGCCAACCAACCTTCCCCTGCAGTCATTGGTCTGGAATAAGGACATCCCTCCTGCCACCCATGTCTGTTTAGATTCCTAAATTCTAGAGAGCACTGGGACTTGCTCAGAAAGGAATCCTAAGCTGTGCCTGTTGGACATTTACCTTAGAGGAATTTATACACTAGCCTTCCAGTGGCAGCAATTTGGGCAGCCACCTTGCAGCACCAGGACACAGTTCCACCATTGGCTGCTGAATGATTGCAAACACTTGTTTTGCTTTCCTGTGGTTGAGAGGTTTCTGGTCTCCTGCCCTGCGGCTGTGGCCACTGTTTGCCTGGCCCCTGTGGAAGTGCTTGGCCCTTTTCCATTCTAAGTACTTTCAAATACAGTCTTTACCTCTTTGTTGTAGACATCCTTGTTGCAAGCATTTTTGCTGCAAACATTTTCTCCATATAACTAGTTGGCTAAGGGTAATTTTTGCTGTTAAAAAAAAAAGATAAATAACTGGTTGACAATTGTTTGTTCCCCTCTGGTTTGTTTTCACTTCTTTATTGAAGACTCAACTGCCATAAAAAATAAAATAACTAGTTGACAGTTTGATTTTGATTTTTTGGTTTGGTTTTATTTCTTTATTGATGAATCAATTGCCTTCCACAAACTTAATGCATGTAAGCTACAGTAGTTGTCAGTTTGGTTTCATTTCTCCATCAACAAGTTCTCACAGTTACTCCCATTTCTATATTATCTGTAAATCTTAGCTAGAGCTCTTTTTCTCTCTTTTTTTTTTTTTTTTTTTTTTGAGAGAGAGAGAGAGAGAGTCAGAGACAGGAAGGGAGAAAGAAAGGGAGGAGAGAGAGAGATGAGAAGCATCAACTCATAGTTGTTTTACTTTAGTTGATCATTGATTGCTTCTCATATGTGCCTTGACCAGGGGCTCAAGCCAAGCCAGTGACTTCAGTGTTTTGAACTGGGGACTCAGCATTCAGGGTCAATGCTCTATCTACTGTGCCATTGCTGGTCAGGTTTAGCTAGCCCTCTTAGTTGTCTATACAGTGAGAGTAGACGTGGTGGTGGTGGTGGTGGTGGTGGTGGTGGTCTTAAAATAGTGTTTCATCCAGAGGATGAAGATTTGCCCCAAGAGTTGGTTTCTTATTTTTGAAATACACTGATCAGGAGGTGAAAGGAAAGGCCCTGTTTGAGGACACAGAGTTGAACCCACATTTCCCACAGAACAAAGACAAGTGCTTAGGTACAATCCACAAAATAAGAGCAGTTATCTGCACAGTGTTGCCATGAAGCTATACACACTTTATTCACAGAAAGCCTTTTTAATTTTATGTTCTTTTATTTATCATGATTTTAACTTTTTTATGGCAAATTGCCTTATGGCCAATTAGTTATGTGATGAAAATGTTTATGGCAAAAACGCTTACAGTGAAAATATGAACACAGCTTTTTTCATATAGGACACACCACTTCCAATTTTCAGAGGCTGCCACCCTCACTGCACCCCTGAAAGAGCAATTTCTTCTCAATTTCTTCTTTTCTACAGTGAAGATTATTTCCAGCCTGGATTTTTGAGGAGGCCAACACGTGGGAGCCTGCTGTGTAGATATGATTCTCTGGCTGCTGCCAGCCTCACTCATTTCCAAGTGCGTGTACAGGGCTCCCGGGTGCCTTGAAGCCTCCACCAGGCACACTGAGCAAGAGCATGGGACCCTAGGCTGTAACTCTCTTTCTGGGCCATTGAAGTCTCAGCCTGGGCCACTGAGGTCTCAATCTGGGTCACTGAAGTCTCAGCCTGAGAGCCAGCTCCCAAGGCCCTTCCCAAGGTTGCTGCCTCCAGTGCCTAAAGAGGTCCCTATCCTCCTGGCACATCCAAGGCCCCTGCATTTCTTTCCTTGCAATATCCTTCATTCAGGTGCCAGCAGGAGGCCACTTCCTGCAATGAGTCATTGCCATACTGTCCCATTTTGGTGCAAGGGAACATATCCATGATTCAGGTTTTCTGAGCTGGAGAGACTTCTCCTGGAAGGAACAGAGGGAGGATCTCGGGGAACACTCAACTTGCTGTGCCGAGAAACTACCTGGAGCATTAGTTTGGTTTCAAAAGTTCCTGGCCCCTCTTTCTTCTCTCTCTGCTCTCTGCTGAACAGAGTCTCCAGCCTCTCTCCTGTTGGGTCATCTCACCTTAACTTTCCCCTCCAATCACTCTGGCATCTCACCAAGATCCTCTGGTTTTATCTCTCCTGATAGATGGTTTCACGAAGGCCTCTCACGACACCAGGCAGAGAACTTACTCATGGGCAAGGAGGTTGGTTTCTTCATCATTCGGGCCAGCCAGAGCTCCCCAGGGGACTTCTCCATTTCCGTCAGGTACTGGCCCACCTTTCCAGATCTGACCCCGATCAGACCCAGACTGCTAAAGCCATGAGGTAATCTCTTGCATGCTCAGAAGCAAGGTGGCCATAGGTCCCAGGCATCATTTCAACTGTGATACTATTCATATCTTTCCCATAACACACGTGCATAAGTCCTTATTACATCGGTTTATGGCCACAATTATGTGTACATTTACCTGCCTCCCCCTCTAGCCCAGGTGCTTCTGGAAGGACAGGATTTTTATCTCCTTCATCTTTGTGCCTTTCACAGTGCCTCAATGAGTATGTGTGGGGGAAAGTGGGAAGGGAGACTTGTCCACATTCAGTTTTAGATCTAAATTGTAACCTTTTACAACTGACAGATGTCTGAAGAAGGGTCCAAGAGAAATACAAACCCCAAGTCATTGTGGTAGGGTACATATGGAGTTGTAGGTGACTTCACAAAAAGGCAGCAGAGAAAGCCGAGGAGGGTTGGGGTGGAGAGACTAACAGCAAAATCTCACTGCTGTGCAGCCACTGGGAGGAAGTGACTCAATCCAGGCACAAACATGACACAGCCCCACGCGCCGGAGCCCCAAGTCTGAACACACTGCATGTGGTCAGCCTGTTGGGGATTGCCAGTCACATTGCAGACTTGGTGACCACATGTGAGAGTGCAAGAATGAGTGCTTATGGCAGTATAGGAGAATAACAGCCCGTACAGTGAAACCTACTATCATGTGAGCTGACAGGAAATGCTGGTCTGGATCATTCAATAGATTTGAAAAGCATGCAGTGTGAGTACTTTAAGTATTTACATAAACCCATTCTCAGATAATAAACAGAGGTCACTCTACTACTTAGAAAGAATTAATATTTTAAGGAGTAGGTAGGAGGGACTTAGAAATAATGGGTCAACCACTTGTATGCATATGTGCCTTAAAAGTGCTCAAAAATCACTTGGGCTTGTTAGATTTCCCTTGCAGTCTCACTTAAACTCTTAATTTTCCTTTCTTTTTTCACAGCTTGGGCAATGGTATATTTTAGGTTAGGCCAATATTGATGTATCACAAATTCTAAGCTTGTTAGGTCTTAATTAATGAAAGTTTGCTCTGTTAATAAATCTTACATGTCAAACCTATTTCTTAAGGGCCCTGATTATAGAATGGACTGAGTAAATTGTTAGACTGAAGGACATCTCTTGGTGCCTTTGGTTCCCATGAAGTTGACTGGCTCCTTCAGCTAGGAACTATGGTTTATAGTTCCCCTTGATCAAAATAAACTCTACAAAGCAGTCAGTCTTGACTTCTGGCAAAGCCTTCCCCTGCTATTAAGGCAATGCAGCTTCTTGTTATGGTGATTATTACAGTCATCATTATCACATCTTCTGCAGAAAAGTAGTATAATGTATTCCAGAGCGAAGTCACTTTTATTTATTTATTTATGCATCTGCTTTCTGTCATGGGCACAGATAATTAAGAGCTAATTGTAGTTCTATCACTTAGCATTTGATAAGACTCTGAAACACTAGACTCTAGCATCTGGAGCCCTGAGTTACTGCCTCTTCTCTGCCCCTCTCAGAACACTCTCCATGGCCCAGGTGACCAACTGCAACCCTGGCATCCATCCTCTCAGCTCACGAGAGTGAAAGGGTTAATGTTTCACACTTTGAGTTCTTTGACCAGAGGCAGTGGATGAGTAATTACACCACAGGGATATTTTCTCCTCCTAACCCAAATGTGAGGGGTAATGACTATGAGTTGAGCCATGTGGTGTTAAAGTGAAGAAAACATCTGTTAATGGCCAAAACCAAGGGAAAGACCATGCAGTGATTGCCTTCACGTGTTGGTTACTACTCTAGGGCAGCCAAGCAGAGGTCATTGCGTGGGTTCACCTGGCCATGAGCAGAGCCCAGCACATAAATGAGACTGACAATCAGAATTCTTCTCCCCTGTGAACACAGACCACTAAATCCATCTCTAGGAAACCTCCACTAACTTCAGAGGTATCTTTCCTCTCCAATACTCTTTAAATTTTTAACTTTTCTGCTAGATAAGTCAATGGTAGTATTAATACCAGTTAATTTTTAGATATAAATTTACATCCACTTCACAAATAAATGATATCCTAAAGAGAATGACTTGGAGCTGTTAATAAAGATCCAGTCCTCTCTTTCCTGATGAATAAAATCCAATCTTTCTAATGTGCTATGAATGTGGCCCATCTTTTATGAGTTCAGATGGTGTCAAAAGATGCCCATCTAAAAGAAGTTAGCATGTGTACGTGGTGTGGCAGGCTGGCATCAGAGACCCACGGTTCTTGCCTCAGCTCTGCCATTCAGCCATGGTGACATTGACCAAGGCCCTCCATCTCTCTGAGCCTCAGTGTCCTCAACTGTAACATGGAGACATGAAGATATACAACCTCTGAAGTCCTTTCCAATTAAAAATTCTATATACTACTTCTTTCCCCAAAAGTTGAAAATGCTTTGCATTTTGCAAAACATAAACCAAAACCAAAAGATCTGTGTAGAGAACAAAGTATGAAAAATTTCTTAAGAGTAGTGTCTTACTATCCTGAGGAAGTTAATGGGCTTAAAGGAACTAGTTCAAAGTATGTTTGATAACAGAAAGATAACAAGGGCTTGTAAAACACCTCCCCTCTGAGTCTTGGCAGTCCATAGCACAGTACAGTACTCAAGGGTTGCCATGCTTCAGACATTGTTAAAAGGTCCTTGACCTCATAGTCTTTAAAGCAATTGGAATATTTTTTTCTTGTAAAAGGTCAGCTCCAGTGTTAGAAGTTAGATTACCTTCTGTTCTAGTACAGACTGTACCCTGAGCAGTCCTTCCCCATATCTTCCCTTAAAGCTTGACTGGGCCAACCCACCTGCCCAGTGATAAGCGAGCCACCCATATCTCCATGTCTTGCCATAACAGAACTTGGCATCCTTGGATGCAGTCAACCCTGAGTATGGGGATATTGTCACCATGTAACATATAGTTTGGATTTGCATTGATCTCTAGGCATGAGGATGATGTTCAGCACTTCAAGGTCATGAGAGACAATAAGGGTAATTACTTCCTGTGGACAGAGAAGTTTCCATCCCTAAATAAGCTGGTGGACTACTACAGGACGACTTCTATCTCCAAACAGAAGCAGATCTTCCTGAGGGATAGAATGCAAGAAGATCAGGTATGCTCCAGGTCCTAGCCAGCCCAATCTAGAGATTTTAGGCTGCTGGAGTTTCACATGAACTACCAAGACAAAGCATTTGATGGGAAGGTTCTCTCAGAATTCTGAAAAGCAAAAGAACTCTGAAGTCAGGTCTTGGTTTAAATCCTAGCTTAACAGTTCCTAGCTATTTGATTTTAGAAAGTTCTTCGATCCTCAGTTTCCTCATCCATGAAATCTGGATGATAGTGATACCTACATCATAGGATGGTTGTGAAGGTAAGCAGATAATGTGTCCCCTTTCTATACATCATTCCCAATTACACTGCAAGAACTCAATTTTTATTGTGGATGTATTATTTTCTTACAGACATTACTACATCACAGTTTTTGGTCTAGCTAGAGCTTTATGACAGGATTTGGTGTGGAGAGAAGGCATTGGAGGAGAAAACTGACCCTGGAATTCTTACTCTTAGAACTATTTGAAATGTTGAATATTGCTTTTGTAGAAAATGCAGCAGACAGCCTGACCAGTGGTAGCACAGTGGATAGAGTGTCAACCCAGAATACTAAGGTCTTTGGTTCGAAACCCTATAGTCAACAGCTTAATTATGGGCTCATTGTTTTGAGTGCAGGGTCATCAGCTTGAGTGTGGGGTTGCCAGCTTAAGCATGAGATCATCAACATGATCCCATTTGCTGACTTGATACCAAACATTACTATCTTGAGCCCAGAGGTTGCTGGCTTGAAGCCCAAGGTCACTGGCTTGAGCAAGGGGTCACTGGCTCAGCTTGGGTCCCCCTGGTCAAGGCACATATGAGAAGCAATCAATGAACAACTAAAGTGAAGCAACTACGAGTTGATGCTTCTCATCTCTCTGCTCTCTCTCTCTCTCTCTCTAAAAAGTAGAATGGAGAGAATATAATAATTCCTTCATTGGGCTGTTATGCAAATCAAATGAGAGAATATAGTAATAGCACTTGCCACAGAGCTTGGTCCATAGTAGGCACAAAGGAAATAGTAATTTGCCTTCCATAAGTACATTCACACACACACATGCATACACACACAATTTATAAAATATTTTCTAAAGGAAATAATATGGTTATAAGAGACAGATATAGGAAGAAGCATTGGCTGGAATAGTTGAAATCCCAGGGATGGGTTATCTGAAAAAGCATTGAGACTTTCAAAGCAATATGTGCTGGCCCTGGCCAGTGGGCTCAGTGGTAGAGCATCAGCCAGCATGTGAAAGTCCTATGTTCGATTCCCAGCCAGGGCACACAGGAGAAGCACCCATCTGCTTCTCCACCCTTCCCCCTCTCCTTCCTTTCTATCTCTTTCACCTGGCCTATGGTGGCACAGTGGATAAAGCATCAACCTTTCTATCTCTTTCTTCCCCTCCTGCAGCCAAGGCTCCATTGGAGCAAAGTTGGCCTGGGCACTGAGGACAGTTCCACAGCCTCCACCTCAGATGCTAGAATGGCTCCAGTCAAAACGGAGCAATGCCCCAGATGGACAGAGCATCGCCCCCTGGTGGGCTTGCTGGGTGGATCCCAGTTGGGCACATGCAGGAGGCTGTCTGACTGCCTCCCTGCTTCTAACTTTGGAGAAAAATAAATAATAATAATAATAATAATAATAATAATAATAATAAGCAACATGGCTTCAGGGAAATAAAGAAAACCCTCCCTTTGAAGTAAGTGACTGATTTTAAGCCTGAAAAGTTCCAATTAAAGGAGGAATGGGTATTCCTGCCAAGTGCACATAAAAGTTCAGAAAGAAAAACAATGGTTAACCAAGACCTTGTGGATTATTTTAACCAGGAAATGGACAGAGGTATTAATATATTAGGATGTGCATGCAGAGATAAGAGAGGCAACATAAAGCTTTGCCTTCAACTGGATGAAATGAATTCATATTTGTAAAATGCTTAGAACAGTGCCTGGCAAATATTAATCCAAGGACCCTCTGTAGTTGTTAAATAAAAACAACTACTTCTGATTCCTGAGGTGATGGTAGCATTAAGAAAAAGACCTTGCTTCTCCCAGCAGCCCATTGCAAGCCTAGTTTCCATGGTGCTACAAGAGCGTTGTGTTTGGGTCTCTATCAACAGGCTATAAATGACAGTTCAAAATCATGCAAAGTCAATAGCTGAGCTTATCTGGAGGGTAGGATATCCAACAATGTGGCAGCATGAGATAAGGAGGGGTGGCACTGTGTCAGTAAAATAGGATATTTAAGCTTGATTACACAGAGAAAAATAAACCTGACAGGAATGGACTAAATGGATACCATGTGGAAAGGGCCAGCCTGTGAACCAGAGACCTGACACTCCAAAGTGGGAGAATCTGAGAATGCAGAGGGTCTGAAACATGGGTTCTCCTTAAACAACCCCCCCCCCCGCCAACCCACCAGCTGTTTCTCAGGGCTGTCATGAGCAAAGTCTGGGAGCAGCTGCCTGAAAGGTGGAGTAGAGCCAGGAGATGTGGGAGGAGGACGGATCCATGTCATCTTTGTTCTCTCCCAGGGTCACCGGGGCAACAGCCTGGACCGGAGGCCCCAGGGAGGCCCACACCTCAGTGGAGTTGTAGGAGAAGAAATCCGGCCTGTGATGAACCGGAAGCTGTCTGATCACCCACCACCACCTCCCTCTCAGTATCCCCCAGCTCCACCGCCACCGCAGCAGCAGCGGTACCTGCAGCAACACCATTTTCACCAGGTATCTGGAAAGAATGGAGTGGGGCACAGTGAGGTGGGGAGAGGAGGTCCTTCTCTGGCCCCCCACCCCAGAGACTCAGGCCACCTTGTTCCCAGTGCCACTTGCTGCATGAAAAATCCCCACATTGCTAGAAACAACCATAGCAAATAAATGCCGGGGTTCTGTTGTGGCCCTGGGACTGCTGGCCTGGTCCAGCCTCATCAGGGCTCACTAAGTTCACAAAGAAGATCCTGGGACCTCTAAGTGGCAGAAATATGGTATGCACACTGCTTAGGCAAATTGGCAAAGAAGCCTCTGTGATTCAGATGGCCCCTGCCTGAACAAAGGAACCCACATGCACTCGCACATATGCACACACACACATTTCCTTACCCCAAGGACTCAGTGAACAATTGCTTCATTTTCCTATCAGCACAACTTCCAATCTGTTCATGCCCCTTAACCCACCTGGCTGTCAAGATCTACAAGAAAAACGGATTAGCACTTACCATGGAGCCTTGCTTATTTATTTATTTACTCCCTTGTTCCAGATGGGATTTTAGGCAGCTTACTGAGATGGACAATACAGCCAGATAACATCATTCCTAAATTCCTTAGCAGGGCAGATAGAGTCCTTTGTGAACTGATCATTTCTGTTTCCCCAGCCTCCTCTCCTGCTACCTCCCTCCCACACAGATACACATTCCAGAGACCCCACACCACCTTTAGTTACCAGTATTGTCTATTGCATCTTCTTCCATGCCTTTGAGGCTTTTATGTGCTGTCCCTCTGCCTGAAGAGCCCTTTCCTGGCAAATCCTACTCCCCTGTAAGCTGGAGTTCAAGCGTAACTTCCTCTATGAAGCCCTCCCTGATTACCCAAGCAGATTTAGAGACTCTTCTCTCTGCTTGCTTATTACTTAATTGTGCATGGATTCCCCCTCTGAACTTATGTGCCATGAAGACAAGAGACCTTCTCTTTCCAGCTACATATCCCCAGTGCTTAGTGTAGTATTAGATGCATGTTAGGTGCCTGATAAACATTTCTGGATTGAATAAATGAGACCTGCCATTGTCTTTGCCTTCAGAATTTAAGGTCCCTTTGTCATCCTTCCCCCCCCCCACTGTCATCTAGGGTTTATTGTCATCATCAGCAAGTATGTTTAGAACAGTGGCTGTGATTATGGCATCCGAGCAAGGCACTGTGGGAGACTGTGAGGGATGCTTCTGGCAGCGCGTTGACAGATTCTCTTTTGCATCTGTTCCTAGGAACGCCGGGGAGGCAGCCTGGACATAAATGATGGGCACTGTGGCATGGGCATGGGCAGCGAAATGAATGCTGCCCTCATGCACCGAAGACACACAGACCCAGTACAACTCCAAGTGGCTGGGGTATGTGGACTTTCCCTCCCTGGGCTCAATGGAGGGGGCAATATGGGCAATTAGAGAAACAGTTGGTCCTCCAGGAGAGACGTCAAACTGCACAGAGCTCAAATAGAGATAATGGGAATCCAGATGGTGATGGTGGGGGGGGGGTGTCCAGGGGTGGAGCTGATCTCAGCCTAGCACCATCCGGTCTGTTGTTCTCATCTGGCGTTGGTCTTGCCCTGTCCTTCTCATATTTCTTGGCTCTGGTTCTAGTGGAGGGAGATCTGTTGCCTTTATCACTGAGATCCATCTTGACTTGGTTGCACTAGCACCAAGGGCTGTTAGTTTAGGCACACTGCCACATTCTGTTTGTCACTTGAGGAAAGTAAAAAGACCACCTACTAATATAGGGAGAGTAGTTCTCAAGAATTCTCTTGGGACATGGAGAATTATATCTCTGTCAGCCCAAGTCCTGAGTTTCCAGAGTGACTCTGGTGAGTTCTGATAACTTCGTGGTCAGGGCTGTGCACTAGTGTCTGCTTTCCATTGCAGCAGGATTTGAAATGTCTCTGGACAGCCATACGTCAGCCTTCAGGGCAGACTGCTCACAGAGGACTTTGTCTTGATACCAAAGCCAGCAGGTTCTCTTTTGTATAGTGGTGGCTCCAAAGGCTGGTCCAGCCAGCTCCCAGTTCAGCGGGACGCTCTGTCTTTTCCCCCAACAGCGAGTGCGGTGGGCCCGGGCGCTGTACAACTTTGAGGCCCTCGAGGATGACGAGCTGGGATTCCAGTCTGGAGAGGTGGTTGAGGTCCTGGACAGCTCTAACCCATCCTGGTGGACTGGCCGCCTGCACAATAAACTCGGCCTCTTTCCTGCCAACTACGTGGCACCTATGATCCGATGAAACCCTTCTGCGGGATCAGAGGCATTCATCTGATACTGCCTGCATGAGAAGGAGCATGGAACAAAAGCTGGAACTACATGTACATGCATTTGGGTGTGTGTGCACATACACACTCATATATGTATATACATACATTTTATAATAGTAATTTATTGGCAGTTTAGTTGGTTAATTAGTTGATATGAAAGTATTGTAACTCAGATGGAAGCTTATATTCATACTTGTTTTTCTACTCCCCTCAGCAGGTGTGCAGGAGATGGTGGGGATTGGGAGTGGGGGGCAGGGAAATGAAACTGAAATTCTTCCTGTCCTAAAGATGGCACCACTTCCTCCTTCCCCTGGGAATTTTCACTGAGTAGCCAAGCAGAGATCCACACCCCCGCATTGGGTGGAGAACAGCAGGGCAGAGTTGGACATGGAGGGACATGTTCTGGCTTACCTGCGAGCCCTGTTCACCTCGAGGGTTTGCAGGGCAGTTTCCCTTCTGTTCTGCAAGGGTGAGTGCTGCTAGATTGAGAATTAAGGTGCAGCCACACAAGTCTGAGCTGGAGTGGTTAGGGTGTGAAGGCAGGACTGCAACACAGGCGCCTTGAGGCCTGGGCTGGGCCAGCCTCCTGGTCAGTGCTCAGCCAGGACCTTCATCTCCTTCAAGTGACTGTTCCTTGGCTAATCCTCTCCCTTATGGCTGATATGGAGAAATGGAGACATTGTGAGGAGCCAAGCACTGGGAAATGGAGGAATTTTTCACAAATTCCCCAGTGGCTTACTTGAATGTAAGTAAGTGGTGTCCCCAACTTCTAAGGAAGTAGCATTCTGTATTCTGTAAAGTACTTGCAGAAGCCCTGGCCGAGAATACCGGATGTTAGAGTCATTGTTCTATGGTTACTAGGGTGTCTCTTTGGGGCTTTATTTGTTTTCCTCCTTGGTTTTCTGAATTTTAAAGATGCCTTGCCCAGTGGCACAGAGAGAAGCCCACTCCACAAGACCATTGCCTAGTGATTGGCTGGCCGATTGGTTGGTTGATTGGTTAGACACGACCTGGGTAGGCCCTGACTTTCAGATGAGCTTCCTGTTCCCCTGACTATTGGACCTCTGGTGGCATCTTCCCCCACCAAGAGCTGTACCTGGAGAGAGGAACATTGCTGCCATGTCTCCCCTCAGCACCTCACATAGAGTTGTATTTCCTATTGCTCACCCAGGGGCATGAAGCACAGACCAGCCTGCCCAGGGAAAAAAGGACACTGGAGAAAAATGCTTGGCGTCATGGGGGAGACTGGGAGCACACATCTGCACCAAGCACCTCGAAGGTGTGTGTGTTCGTGTTCTGAGACACTAAAGAAAGTGTTGGGTGAAAGGATTAGTGAGGGGCATGCAGGGTGAGTGGGGGGTCGGTTTCTTCTTCCCCAGCCCTTCCTGCTCTATGGAGGAACAGGGGCAGCCATCATCAAAGGTGATGTAAGAATAGTTTGTGCCTGACCTGTGGTGGCACAGTGGATAAAGCATCGACCTAGAAATGCTGAGGTCGCCGGTTCGAAACCCTGGGCTTGCCTGGTCAAGGCACATATGGGAGTTGATGCTTTCAGCTCCTCCCTCCTTCTCTCTCTCTGCCTCTCTCTTCTCTCTCTTCCTCTCTGTCTCTCTCTCTCTCTCTCCCTTTCTCTCTCCTCTCTAAAAATGAATAAAAAAAAAAAGAATAGTTTGTGACTCAGAAGTAACTGTCAGTGTAACATAGGTTGTGTCCTGCTGACTCTGAATTCTCTGTCCTTTCAGAGAAAAATGGGAAAAGGAAGGACTTTGTGGTGGGACTTGGGAGGGGAGAGAAAATAGCCTGAGAGAAAGAGGCAGGGGGAGTTGAGCATGAATGAGGAGCGTCTCCAGGCCTCTGAAAATGAAAGCACAGGAAGGAAAAAGCAGCCAAGATATTCAAAAGATGAAGGAGCAGAATGAGAGGCACAAAGGAGGAGAATGAGAGGGAAGGGAGCAAAAGGTTAAGTGGGACAGGCAAGGAAGACACTAGAGTCAGCAGGCGGACCAGGCTTCAGGAGGAGGGACAGAGGTTGGTGGGGAGGAGAAATTAGAGCAGAGAAATAAGCCCCGGCAGGTAAGGGGCAAAGTAACAGCAGGATGAAGACAAGAGAACAAAGGCAAAGGAGACTGAATCAGGTATTTTAGTGCTAGGTAATGTGAGCATGTTACAGTAAATAAAAGCCAAAATTAACGTTTGATTTTACAGTATTTACAAACCATATGCTTTAAACAGCCCACAAACTTAATCCCTTCATCTGATTAGGTGGGAGGATCAACCCAATGAAAACAGGGTGAAGCGATTTGGTTCTGGCTTGTATTCTGTGCCTATAGACATTTCTCAAGAAAGCAGCAATAAAATGAGGGCCCTTGTTCTGCAGGGCTGTGCCTGGAGTCTGTGTTACACACACACTCCCCCAGGTAGGGGTAGGGGTCCTTGGCCTGCAGAGGCTGACCAGTGTGGGCAGAGCTTGCAGCACCTGTGCAGCTGGACCTTCTATTCCACCAGAGGCCATTTGTGGGGGTATTTTCAACTGAGGTTCTAAAATAGCCTGCTCATCACATGGCTTAGTTCAGAAGGAAGCCGGTATCACCCTGACCACCCAGAGAATAAGGGCCCTTAGGGACCAAGTTAAAAGGACAAGTTCCAAGGTGTCCCTGCTGAGGGAGGGTAGGCCGACTCTCCTGGGCCTCTGGTGCTGTTTGGGAGAGCACCTGCAGAGTGCAATCCACCTGACAGCCATTCAGCACCGGGGCATTCTACCCAGTGCCCCTCACCAGGCACACAGTCAGGAAGCTCAAATGTCCCCTGTGACTAAGCAGCAGGGAACTTCCAGAGAAAATCCAGTTCCTGTTGGACCAGTTCGGGTTCCCTAACTGCTTGCTGAGGCTTTTGCTGAGGCGCTGCATCTCAAATATCTGGTCCCTGCCCCTGCCCACCTACTTTTAGATGGCCTTAAGGCCATCTCAGCCCGGTGCTTCTCAAAATAAATATGCCTGTGAATTGCCTGGGGAGAGTGTTTAAATGCAGGTCTTGATTCAGTCCTCTATTTCTACCAATCTCTGAAGTCATGTTGCTGGGTCCACGGACCACACTTTGAGTAGCAAGGACAAAAAACTTGGCAGTGAGCTAAACAGCTACAAAAATTGAATCAGATCCCTTTACTAGGGATATTAGGGAATCTTTCTTTGTTGCTAACAAATAAGTCACTTTGGCTGTGGGACAGACATGATTCAGAACTGTCATTATGACATCATATTTGGCTGCCCAGGTGAGTTACTATTTTAGTATCTTCATCTCTGTCAAGAATCAGGAAACTTTTGGGTGAAAGGCATTCAGGTGAAGTACAGAGATTTCCTAACTAATTATTTTAAACATGAGCAGAGGTTACCGAAGAAGTTATGAAAGCTTTCTCAGGAAATCTTTAAACATAAAATCTATTCCCATCAGGTATGGGCCTGCTGGGAGGCAGGGGAATGCCCCATGTGACATCATTTGATCTGAGCTAGCCCAAAGCAAAACGGGCCAGATGAGGGACAGATTGGCATGGTCAAAATATTTGCTGATTGTCCTTAAAGTCAACACTTCGGCCTGTCCATAACAAGGCAAAGGCATGAGAAAGACATAGTATCAATTCTTTTAAATACGGCTCAGGTTCCTTCAATCCTCCATTACCACTGCCACACCAGAAACAGCTCTCCTTTAGGCAACTGAATTGGCCTCCACACTTTTCTCCCTGCATGCCCTCTTGTTCTGACTCCTTTCCCAGAACCCATGCCAGAACAGTCTTTGTAAAACATGAATCTGATCGCATCACTCCCCGCCCTTTGCACTTAGGTTAAAGTGTGAAGTCCTAATGTAGCCCTGTGAGGTTTGGCCCCTGCCTCCCTCTCCAGCCCCTTCCTGTGCTTCTCCGGACTTGCCTTAGTGCTCTTGCCCCACTCCGGGCCTCTCAGCCTCCAGATAGCCAAGCATTTGTCCCCAAATCCTTCACACCTGCTGCTCTCTCTGCCTGGAATGCATATCCCCTGTTCTTCACTTAACTTCAATGCACCTCCAGGTCTTGGTTTAAATGTCACTTGCTCAAATTGTTCTTTTCTAATTCCTAATCTAAAATAGTCCTTCCCATTATGTTAGCATAGGTAGCTAAATATTATTAAGGGAAGGAAGCAGATAGTATAACAAAAGAAGGCTTCCTTCCTCCCTTCTCTCTTCCATTTGGAAAAGCACACTCTCCCTGTTCCCCATTCATTTGTTTTCGAATTCTCCAAGCAACCATGTGGTCCTAAAAGCTGTCTGCAGGTTGGCAACCACATAGACTCCCTAATACAGGCTCAAGAAGCACCTGGACTGGATTAAGCTTTAATATGGATTGAACCATGGTGCAGAATATTTGGACACTGATCTTCATACTGGGCTTAAGAGAAGATTGGACTTTTTCCATGGTGGAATAGACAGAGACAATCATCAGGAATGTGTGGGCAACCTTCTATTTCAACTCCATTAAACCTTCCCAAGCCACAGTATTCTTCCATTCATGAGTCCTGTGGATTGCCTTCCCTGAGACTCCATAAAAAAATGCCATTTCCACCAGCAATAATTAGACCATTTCATAGTTGCCACTGGTTTTCCTGAATAGCACACAGATGATCGTGCTAGACTGATTTGTATGACTATTAGACTGTAAGCTCTCCGGGGCAGGTTCATCTCTGTTTTGTAAACTGTCGTATGCCCAGCATTTAGCACTGTGCATGGCATACAGAGGCTCAATAAATATTTGTTTAATGAATGAACAAATGAAACCCCCTCATGTCACCTATACTATTCATTCTGTAACCAAATGTCCCCAGCCTTATATACTCATAGGTACAAACAAGGTGATGTGAACATTGATACCTAAGTTACACTAGCTTTTAGCCACCTGCCCACAAAATTTCCTCCAGTTACTTCTGAGAGTCCAAGAGCAGGAGGCTGGTATTTCTCATGTATTTAAGTACTGGTCTGCTTATGTCTCTTAGTGTGGTCATGTTTGCTGTCCCAAACATTCTCTGCTGTCTTTACTGGTGCTGGGGATCCACTGTACATTGCATCTGTCTGCTGGTGAAATGGCCTTATCCTTCAGGAAACCCAATTTGTCCGTGTGGCAAGGGGGTTAGGGAAGGGATGGGATGGAGAATGGCCTGCACTCAATTCTGAGTAGCTCTTGTCCCTGGGTCCCAGAGAGACATTGCTTGGGGTCAGTGACTTTCACAATCTTCACAATCACAGTTTGTTCCTTTGTCACTGGAGCCATCAACAGGACAGGGAATGTCACCTTCCGCTTCATCTCTCCTGTTTGTTTCTCTCCCTATTGCCCCTTTCCCCTGAAAGAAACGACCTCTACCTGTTCATTTGTGCCACAGATACCACCCAGGGTCCCAGGGGATATGCACCCCATTGTACAATCTGGGCTCAGCTAGAGTTGATTCATTAAATCAACAATGTTTATGAAGCACCTCCTAGGGGCCAGACACAATCAGCCAGTGGGTCCTTCCTATCTCTTGACTCTGCCCTTTTTCCATATTCATTCCACAGTCAGTGCCTTATTTCAGATGTCTCTCACTTCTCTCCCAGGTGATAGTTTCAGAACTGGTTTCCCTGCCTCCTGGCTGGCCCCCTCCTAATTAGCCTCCACTGACTGCTGGAGAAATTTTATTAACATGCAAAGCTGATGACATCAGACTTCTGTTTAAAAGCCTTCAGGGGCTCCCCATAAGCTTTCAGACTAGAGTTTAAACTCAGTTTTGCACTAAAGACATTCTGTGGTCTGACTGCTACTTGTTTGTTCAGCTGTAACTCCCATCTCTCCAAGAGTGAGTCATGTTTTCAGACCTCTTGTGTCTTCCAATTCTGTTCCTTCTGCCTAGAACACTTTTCTCTCACTTTTTTGTCAGACTGTGGCTGTTCGATAGTACTTTTCTGAGATGATAGAAAAGTTCTATATTTGCTCTATCTCATGTGGTAGCCTTTAGCCACATATGCCTGTTGAGGAGTTGCAGTGTGCCTAGTAGGCGTGAGTTAATAGCCTTATGTGGCAAGTGGCTGGCGACCTTATTGGCAGTATGGGTCCAGACAACTGCAACTCACTTTGAAACGCTTAGCTCTGGGCTCAGGTTCTCCACTGGGAAGCTATCCCAGCTTCATGACTCACATCGATGCCCCTCCTTTATGTTCTTGTAGCATCCTTGCTCTGCTTTTATCCTGAGACTCAGATCTCTGTACCGTAGTCAGTAATTCATTTACCTGCCTCCCCCACTGAACTGAATATTTTTAAGGGCAAGGGCAAATGGTTCGTCCAATAAGTGGTTGATGTCTGACTGCACTGGTGTTCTGGTAAAGATTTAACAACTGGCTCTCTGATGGAAAGCTCTAATTTGTCATGGTTGCCAATTCTGTGGTGTAAATATTTCTACCACATGTCAAGAGGATGAGAACACAAACCACAGAATGGGAGAAAATATTTGTGAGACATATCTGATAAGGAACTGCTATCCAAAATATTCAAAGAACTCTTAAACTCAACAAAAGAAAATGAACAACCCAATTAAAAAATGGGCAAAAGACTTGAACAGACACCTGCTGAAGATGATATAAGATTGCAAGTAAGCATATAAAAAGATGTTCAATATCATATGTTACTGGGGAAATGTAAATTAAAACAATGAGATAACATGACACATGTCCTAGAAAATCCAAAATCCAAAACACTGACAACACCAAGTGTTGGCAAGGATGTGGAGCAACAGGAACTCTCATTCACTGCTGGTAAAAATAAAAATGGTACAATTACTTAAAAAACTAAACTTAGTCTTAACATATGATCCAGCAGTTGTACTCCTTGGCATTTACCCCAAGGAGCTGAAAATTTATGTTTAGACAAAAACTAGCACATGCATGTTTCTAGTAGCTTTATCCATGATTGCCAAAACTTGGAAGCAACCAAGAAGTCCTTCAGTATGTGAATAAATAAATTATAAAATATTCAGACAATGGAATATCATTCAGTACTAAAACAAATGACCTATCAAGCCATGAAAAGACATGGAGGAACCTTAAATGCATATTCCTAAGTGAAAGAAGCCCATCTTAAAAGGCTACCTTCTGTGTGATTCCAACTATATCACATTCTGGAAAAGGCAAACTGAAGAGAGAGTGAAAAGATCAAAGGTTGTCAAGAGTAGGGGTGGGGAGAGAATAGGTGACACACAGAGGATTTTTAGGGCAGTGAAATTAATCTCTATGATAAAATAATGGTGGCTACATGTCATACATTTCTTGAAACCCCTAGAATGTACACCACAAAGAATGAACACTGGTGTAAACAATGGACTTTGGGTGATAACAAACAAACTACTCTAGTGGGGGGTGTTGAAAATGTGGGAGGCTATGCATGTGGGGAGACAGGGAATATAAGGAAAATCTCTATTATCTGCTCAATTTTACTGTGAACTTAAAACTGCTCTAAAAAAATGAAGTCTATTTAAGAAACTCCCTCCATGGCTGATTTCAAGCTACCAACATGACATTGCTGAATTCAGAGTGGGGAAGAGATGTGCACAGTTGGCTCTCAGGAATAAGTAAGAACCAGCTCCAGCATACCAATGAATGAATGAATGAATGAATGAATGAATGAATGAATGAATGAAGTGTGCTAGACACTAGAAATACAAGCCTTTGGGCTCATTAGGAAAAAGTCTATTCAGACCTGCAAGAAGCTGGCCACAGTTCTGATTTCAGTTCCAACCCAGGATATAAAAGACCAGGGAGTTATATCTTTGACTTATTCAGAAAAGGGGTTTCCTTTGGGTCCTTCACCTTTAATACCATGCCTTGTCCAACTGAGGGCCCCACTCAAACTAGTGGAAAGTGAGTGAACCTGAGGCCATGTGGGCAAGAGCATCAGTCAGAAGGCTTTTGCCTGTAAGAAAATGGAACCCTGATCAGAAGTGTCCTAATTAAGGGGGTGATGCTATCCCACATAGGAAGTCCAGGGGCAGGGCAGTTTCTGGCTTGCTGAGTTCAATGGTCCAACAGTGCCTTCCTCTGACTGTCAGTAGTGTCTCAGTGGCTGTTGCAGTTCCAGACATCACATGCAGACTAACAATGTCCAATGCAATAAAGGCACATTTCTCCTCAATTTTAAGATGACCAACTTTTTTACAGTGAAAAGGAGGACAAAAATAAATGGAAGAAAACAATATCATAAATAAAAGAAACTTTTATTCATTGCAATAATAATATACTATAATATGATAAATGCATAATAAAACATTTGTAATATTTTATATTGTAATTATGCTTACATGCCTATTAATTTTTAATGATAACTGTAAGAAAAAAGTACTCATTAAGATACAGATACGTCAAATCACACGCAATGGATCAACTCTGCATCAATCGAATACAGACATTTACAGATTAGTCTTCCAATATCAAAAAGGAGGACACTTTTCGAGGGAGGGTGAAACTTACAAAAGAAGGGCTGTCCTCCCTAAAGAAGGACGACTGGTTACCTAACTCAATTTTAATTCATGAGAAAAATCCCAAGAGTCCTTCCAGCACAAATATTCTTTCAGATCCCATTGGCAATGACTAGATCACATGCCCTTCCTAAGCCAACCATTTCCAAGAGAGTAAGACCACTTTGATCAGCTTAGACGAATTGTAGCCTACAAGAGGCAGAACCTGGGAACCCAGGCAGGGTTCTACCCACAAGAAAGAAGTGGTAGGGGCAGGGCGGAGGTGGGCAATGGCTGTCAAGACCAAATCTACAGAGACTATTAGAAGATTCACATATGAAATGACCAGATCATTCCATAAACATTTTGGAGGTAGTTGAGGAACAAGGTGTCAATGTGAGGGTGCAGAGCTCCCCAGCTTCTCCCCTCTAAGTCAAAATGCCTACACAGACACAAACACACACGTGCCCACACACATACACATGCCCTTCCATTTGTGGATTTCCACATGCAGATTAAGTCAGTCCATCAGTGGGGACAGGTATGGTGTTATTCACAGAAACCAGAAATGTACATAATGAGGACCTGTGTCTGCTGTGGGGACAGAGGCCCCAGCCAGCTGGTTCTGTGTCATAAGTCCCAGCAACAGCCTCCCTGACACAGGTTCTTCCAGGTATGGATCTATCCGGGGTCCTTTGTGAATACATTCTGATGTGGGCAGTCCCATTTCAACAGGTCAGATTTCCCAGGGTGGGCAGTGCGTGGTGCCTCCCTCCCCCTGCTCTGACCTGGTTATGGGGAGTTGCTAGGTAACTGCTAGGCAGCCTTTGCTTCCCGTGCTGAAGGAGGGTTGGTTACCATGGCAAGTCCAGATGAGATGGGGCTGTGCAGGGGAAAGGGAATGCTGACCAGGGTTTCTGCAGCCTGGATTCTGTTCCCATTCTCTCTGGGCCACTGGACCTTAGGGAATTCCTTTATCCCTCTGGGCCTCAGTTTCCTTACCAGTAAACTGAAGGAGAGGCTGGGTCTCTTCCTGCTCTAAACTCCTGATGTATGCAGCCAGCATAAACTAAATAAACATTGATCTTCAGATTTCTCTTAAGTAAGAATGACTCAGGATGGGTGCAGAAAAGGAATGCTTGTCTTTGAAATAAAATTGAAAAATTAGCAAGCCTGTGTTTCCATTAGAACAAATAAAACTTATGGAGATTATCCCTTCTGTTGGCAGAAATTTAGCTTCTGAAATTGATATTCATGAGTCCCTGGGGCTCCCTAAATCCTTTGCTAAATCCTGACTTTCTAAAGAAATCCCTTTAAGAGTATATATCATTTTAGGGTCCCTGGCTTGCTAAAGTGTGATGTCCTATCAAACAGGGTCTACTGGTTCCTGGGCTTTAATGGTCTTTCTGTTCCTGCTGTAGCCATGTCACAGGTCTAGCCCTTCCCATTTCACGGCAGGGGAGGGGACAACCCTGACTCCCACAGAGTGGGGCTCTGCACAAGCCTCTAGAGTCTGCTGCTTGATCCTGACTTTGTTCTGAAACCCAGCCCCATTGTCTGCTCTGGTTTCTATAAAAAGATCCCTGTCCAAGCCCAGATGCTGAGACCTTTGCAGTACCCAGCTCCTCCCCTCCTTTGTCTTATCTATGCCAAGCACCTTCCCAGAATCCAGATTTCTCCTGTTGAAGTTGCCTAACACTGGCTGCCATCCCACCTGTTTGCGTGCCTGAATCTTTAAATACTGTAGGCTGCTGCTCCCGCCCCACCCCACTGACCTCATGCAGGAGCCCCTGATGTTTTTGGCTGCTCAGCACCACCACCACCTGATGCCCACTGTCACATGTGGCCCCTGTGACCACAGAACAGAGGCTGGACCTCATCCCACCCCCAGTCGCTAGTCTGTATTTCCCCTTCCTCCTCAGACCCTGCCTCCATGGTCCAGTTCTAAGTTTCTTTCACTCTTGGTCCCTCCCTACTACCATACACACATAGCGAAGAGGGTATGTCTAACTGTGACTCAGGATGCTGAGGCATATCGGGAAACACTCTCCACCCCCACTCAATAGCCAAGTGTCCCCCCCGGTCGGAGACAGAAGGAGGAATTCATACCTTGTACATAAGGACTGAGAACCACTGGGGTGTCAGGGCGAGTGGCCTTCCAGCTACTAGTTGTGCTCTGAGGCACTCTAGAACCTCTCAGCCCTATAGAGCAGCCCCATTCTTGAGTCGTGTTCCTCAGCGGAGAAGGCACAAGCTTTGCATCAAACAGACCTCGGTCCCCTGTCTAGACTCTGCCACTGGGCAAGTCACTTGACTTCTCTAAGCAAATCTAGAGAACCAGAGCTGAAAGCAGTAAGTAGGCATGATAAATAAACAAAATTATAGTAACTGCGTGGTCGGGCCCAGCAAAATGGTGGGCAGCTCCACTACGCCTTCTAGATGGCAGAAACAACGTTCTTTCCCTGACCCTATCCCACCTCCAAGGTTATGTTCCTGCAAAGGCCTCCTCTCCTTTGAAACTCGCCTATCCTATATATATTAAGCCCCATTCAGGGTAGGTCTCTCTGTACCTATCAAACTGGTAACTTGCTAATGTAGTATATCAACTCTGGGAGCGGTCTTCTCCCTGGGCCTCACCCACCCTCTCCCAGGTGATGGCTGCCCTGTAGTAGTGGCCAGGAAGGAACAGTACTGAGTGTGTTTGTCAAATAAAGGAATGATTCTTTTTTTTTTTTATTTATTTTTCAATTACAGTTGACATACACTATTATATTAGTTTTACATGTACAACATAGTGATAAGACATTTATATACCTTACAAAGTAATTCTAATCATTCTAGTACCCACCTGGGTACCATACATAATTATTATAATATTATTGGCTATATTCCTTATGCTATACTTTACATCCCCATGACTATTTTTATAACTGGCAATTTGTACTTAATCCCTCTGACCTATTTCTCCTATTCCCCCAACCCCTCTCCGGTCTGGCAACCATCAGTTGCAGCACTATTTACAATAGTCAAGATTTGGAAGCAACGGTGGTGTCCCCTGATAAATGAATGGAGGCTGACCTGTGGTGGTGCAGTGGATAAAGCATTGACCTGGAATGCTGAGGTCGCTTGTCCAAAACCCTGGTCAAGGCACATACCTGAAGCAACTACTATGAGTTGATGCTTCCTATTCCTTCCCCCCACACTTTCTCTCTCTCCTCTCTCTATAAACAAGAAATAAAATCTTTTAAAAATTAATGAAAGAATGAATGGATAAAGAAGATGTGGTACATATATATAATGGAATAATATTCAGCCATAAAAAAGAATGAAATCTTGCTATTTGAGACATGAGCAGACTTAGAGGTAATGCTAAGTAAAAAATGTCAGATAATGACAAATACTTTATTATCTCATTTATATGTAGAATACAAAAATAAAGGAACAAACAAAACAGAAATAAAGTCATAGTTGCAGAGAACAAGGAGTGATTCTTTTGGGGAGACTGCAGGCCAGGCAGTGTCAGCAATAGCTGGAGCCACCAGCCCTTGTCTGGCCAGTCTGCCTGCCTCCTGCACTCACCCATCAGCCCGCCCAGACCAGGCACTTTCTTTGCTAGAAAACCTTTCCCCTGCCATCCTTGCCTTGGGTTCCTGTGCTTCCGGGAGGTAGGCGTGGCAGGTAGAGGCAGGACCTCTGAGCTACACTGTGCCCTGAACCTTGTTCTGTATTGTCTCTCATAGGTGACCGTACTTATGCAGGTCCCTCGCATGGGAATGATGCTTCCTTTCTTTTGCTCTCTGTCCACATCCTAGCCAGCCTGCAAAGGCAGGGAAAATGTCACCTTCTTACACAAAATCCTCCTTGTCTATACCTTCACCCTAGAGCTCCTGTCCCTCAGCTGAACCATCTCCTGACACATGCTCTCCAGCCTTGTCCTAGAGGGGTGTGAATTCAGATCCTGTGCCCTGTGACATTTAGATTCCAGTCCCCCAAAACAGGAATGAGCGCACATCAAGTAAATAAATAATTTCAGTTCCGGTCCCTTGTTTAGGGTCAGAGCTATTTTTAAAATATGTCTAAAAATGTTCTAGACACAACCCAGTTCCCGGCACCACAGAAGAGGTACTTTGTCAGCAGCTCTCTGCCCTGTGGGGGTCAGGTTTGCTCAAGCCACCTGCAGGGTCTGCTAGGGTGCTCCACTCCCATCTGGGAACTCCCTGCTTCTGGGCTGCTGCCCTCAGGAACAGAGCATCTACATTTAAGGAAGAACGAAGGGGGCTAAGAACGAGTGACAGCAAAGTGCAAATAAACCAGGGAATTGGGATGTCCGGAAAGCAGGGACAGTTTCAAAGTGGTTGCAGAGAGGAGCATATATGCTTCCAAAGTTGAGGATAAACAAAGTCCCCAAGTCTGAAAGGTCTGGGAGGGCAGGAACTCCCCTCATATGTAATAGGTGCTCAACAAATCCCTCCTGGGTGCAGAGATTAAAGCCGTAGGCAAGTCAGGTCTGGCAGTGGGGAAGCTTAGTGTGTCTTTTCTCCAGGCCAGTAGAACAGCTCAGAAGCGAAAGCTGTTCAACTAGTTCAGTCCTAGGACCTACGCCCTCCTCCTCATGGTGCAAGCTGTAACCCCACCACCATCACCACCTCCATTCTCGCATCCTCTCTGGGAATGGGGCCTACAAGCATGGATTTTACAGAGGTACGAGAGAGACCTCAAAGTTTTATAACAGGCACTTATGACACAAATTGCCACAGAGGAAAAAAGTTGGCCCTGGGAAACTTATCTAAGCATATATCACGAGGTAGGCTATTTTGGGACTCGCATTACACAGGAGGGCCTGGGAAAACAGACATGCGTGGAGATGAACACGGCTACAATTACTGTTAACTACAAGGTGTCATATCTTTATTGCACATGCAGCCAGCAGTGTGCACAGGTGAGAGGAAGGTGAATGAGAGCCAAATATTCAAGCAGAAGGGGGAGGCATCTGCCAAGGAAGGAGGAGGGAGCAGGAACAGACACAATTTCTCAGGAAGGCGCAGTCACCTTGGCCAAGGTGGCCTTTGAGGTTAGAAATTGGCAACAGAGAGAAATCTTACCTAGCTCAGGAGACTTCCAGATCCAAGGCAAGAGGAATGCTGTAGAGGGCCAGAGGCTTTCCTAGGATGTAACCAATGCATGCTATGTCCCCAGGCACATAGGGTTTGTGCCTAAAAGGAATCCATTTCCTGGCTAAGAGGGCTTAAGAATCTCAGTGATGATGCACAGAGTGTTGAGTTGTGTGGCAGGGTGGAAGGCCTAGAGATCAGGCTGCTTGGATGTATCCCAGCATTTCCACTTGCCAGCGGATAACCTTGAACAGACCATCTCACCTCCCAGAGCCTCAGGTTATTCATCTGTAATACCAAATAGTAATTACTTTCACAGTCCACTTTACCAGACTGGAGCAGTCAAATTAGATACCTGTACAGTAAAATACCTCCATAGCCTGAACCCCTCTGTAAAGGCCATTGTCACTTATCAACCAGCCTGGTGAAGACAGGATATCTACCTTGGCCAGGTGGCTCAGTTGGTTAGGGTGTCATCCCAATATACCAACAACCTGGTCCCTACCGCCCACTAGTAGGCGTTCCAGCTTTCATGGTGGGCGGTAGTGGAGCAACCAAAGTATAAATAAAAAGATAGATTTAACTATAGTAAGTTGTTTTATAAAGATCTATTCTGCCAAATTTAGCGAAAATCTGACATAAAGTACTTGGTAAATAATTATTATTATATGCTTTAACTTGCTGTGACTCTGCTTTATAAATTTTATAAAGTAAAGTTACTTTCCTACTTTATAAATCACCATTACTGTGGAACTGGTGGGCGGTTAGAAAATTTTACTACTAACAGAGATACAAAAGTGGGCGATAGGTATAAAAAGGTTGACTACCCCTGCAATATACCAAGATTGTGGACTCAATCCCTGGTCAGGGCACATACAATAATCAACCAATGAATGCATAAATGGGTGGAACAACACATTGATGTTTTTTGCTCTTCCTCTCCCTTCCTCTCTCTCTCAAATCAATAAATAAAAATTTTAAATGTAAAGACAGGGTATCTGACTCCCAGCTAATCTAAGGGAGCCACTAGGACATCTGGCTACCATATCTGATTCCTCTTTTTCATTCTTGGTGGCAGGTGCGTTATCTAGTACACATTAACTGCTCAAAAATGTTGATTTAGTAAATACCGTAAGTCAGTGGTCCCCAACCTTTTTTGGGCCACGGACCGGTTTAATGTCAGAAAATATTTTCACGGACCGGCCTTTAGGGTGGGATGGATAAATGCGCAAAATAAAATTATGCGATCGGCGTAAAAACTGTGGTATTTTTAAATATAATTGTTGAACTTACGAGACAAGTGTCAAGAGTGAGTCTTAGACGGATGTAACAGAGGGAATCTGGTCATTTTTTAAAAATAAAACATTGTTCAGACTTAAATATAAATAAAACGGAAATAATGTATGTTATTTATTCTTTCTCTGCAGACTGGTACCAAATGGCCCATGGACCGGTACCAGTCCGCGGCCCGGGGGTTGGGGACCACTGCCGTAAGTCATCAGTATGTTAAGGGGAACATTACAAAAAGACGACAGTGTGCTTCAATCAGTTATGTCTAAGGAAGATCTCGTTCAATGTGAATTATTACTAAAGTATTCTACTCTGATTCTCACCTTCTGTTCTATTCCAATTTCTGTCACATAACATTTGTGCTCCTTGAGAGCATAAATCGTGTCCTAATCATTCCCCATCAGTGTAAGCTCCATGTGGGCAGGAACTTGGTTTTGATTGTAGCTACATCCCCAGTGCTTAGAACACACCCTTGTGCTTAGTAATGCTCAATAAGGATATAGTAAATGAATGGTTTGTAAACTGTAGCATAATGCTAAGCGTTTAGCAAATGTTTGTTGAATGAATAAATTATTAAACAAGGGGAATGCTATCTTTCACTAATGTCCTTTGTGAGCACTCTCAACTCAGGCAGTGAAACAAGGTGGTTAGGTAGGAAGGCACTGGAATCAGATGGTCCAGGCTTTAATCTTGGCTCTTCTAACTTACTAGCTGGGCAACCTAGAGTGAGTTACTGAACCTCTCTGTGCTTCAGTTTTCTCACCTATAAAAAGAGGATGATAATTTTTCTAATGGGATTACATGAATTCACTTGAAAGATACATAAAATATTTGACACAGTGCATAAAACATAGTAATTGCTGGGGTTTTTTTAATGACCATATCAGTCTCTTAATAACCTTCAGTGGCTCCCCTCTAGCTACAGAATAAAAGTCAAGGTCCCCACAATTTGGCCCCAATGTCCCTTTCTTCCAGTCCTGTCTTCTCACACTTGAACACTACTGTTTCCTGGCTGCCAGACACTCCACTGAATGATGTATATCCACTAACTTCTTTCCTTTCTCACATAACTCTGTAAAGTAGGATTTATTATTGCCCATATTTCACTGATGATGTGACCAAGGCTCAGAAAGGGGAAGTAACTTTCCCATGGACACACAGCTTATCCCAGGAAAGTGGGACTCCGTTCTAGGACATTAAAGTTCATGCTCCTATTCACTGATATCCAAACCCTTGCTATGCAAAGTACAGTCTATGAACCAGCACAGCAGCACCACCTGAGAGCTTGCTAGCAATATAGAATCTTGGGCCTTACCTCAGACCTACTGAATCAGAACCTGCATTTTGGCAAGATTCCCCCATTTGACTACTAAGAACAGTAAAGTTTTAGAAGCGTGGTTATAAACCACTTTCTACCAGTCAGATATGGCTAATTAAATCAAATACATGACCTCATTTAATCCCTACAATAATCTTGGAGGTTTTAGGTCAGAATTATTAACCTTTTTTTTTTTTTTTTTTTGTATTTTTCTGAAGCTGGAAACGGGGAGAGACAGTCAGACAGACTCCCACATGTGCCCGACCGGGATCCACCTGGCATGCCCACCAGGGGGCAACGCTCTGCTCACCAGGGGGTGATGCTCTGCCCCTCCGGGGCATTGCTCTGTTGCGACCAGAGCCACTCTAGCGCCTGGGGCAGAGACCACAGAGCCATCCCCAGTGCCCGGGCCATCTTTGCTCTAATGGAGCCTCAGCTGCGGGAAGGGAAGAGAGAGACAGAGAGGAAGGAGACGGGGAAGAGTGGAGAAGCAGATGGGCACTTCTCCTGTGTGCCCTGGCCGGAAATCGAACCTGGGACTTCTGCACACCAGGCCGACCCTCTATCACTGAGCCAACTGGCCAGGGCCCAGAATTATTAACCTTTTTACAGATGTGGACACCAAGGCTCCGAGGGTTAAGTACAGCCATGTGCCGCTTGACAACTGGGATGCATTCTGAGAAATGTGTCCTTTGGTGATTTTGTCATTGTGCAAACCTTATAGAGGGCACTTACACAAACTTCAACCTAACTGGTATAGCCTACTCCATACCTAGGCTGCTTAGGATAGCCTATTGCTCTTGGTCTACAAGCCTGTACAGCTTGTGAGACTGTACAAAACAATAAGAGATTAAATCAGACACAAGAGAAAATAATACAATCAAGACATGGATAAACAAGAGATATATGAGACTGCTGCCAGCAGAACACAGCATACTGTTTTAGAGCAAACATTGTTGTTCTTTTTTTTAATAAGTAGAAAGAGTACCCTTCCAAAATAATGATAAAAAGCATAGTAAATACAAAAGCCAGTAACATAGCTGCTTATTATCATTATCAAGTATTACATACTGTCCATAATTGCATGTGCTGTACTTCTAGGAGACTGGTAGTGCCGGAGGTTTGTTTACACCAGCTTCACCACAGACCCATGAAAAACGCATTGTACTACAACCTTATGACGGCTAAGACACTAAGCTGTAGGAATTTTCAGCTCCATTATAATCTCTCTTTTTTAAAGTTTTATTTATTGATTTTAGAGCGAGAGGAAGGGAAAGAGAAAGACAGAAACATTGATCTGTTCTTGTATGTGTGTTGATCAGGGATTGAACTGCAACTTTTGCTTATCAGGACAATGTTCTAATCAACGGAGCTATCTGGCCAGGGCAGCTCCATTATAATCTTATGGAACCACTGACATTCATCACTGACCAAAATGTCGCTGTGAGGCCCATGACTGCATCTTGCACTGATACCACAGGCTGCTCTGACATACTCAACCTCAACTCCCTCTGCCTAGAACAGGGGTCCCCAAACTCTTTACACAGGGGTCCAGTTCACTGTTCCTCAGACCGTTGGAGGGCCGGACTGTAAAAAAAAACAACACTATGAATAAATCCCTATGCACACTGCACATATCTTATTTTAAACTAAAAAAACAAAACAGGAACAAATACAATATTTAAAATAAAGAACAAGTAAATTTAAATCAACAAATTGACCAGTATTTCAATGGGAACTATGGGTCTGCTTTTGGCTAATGAGATGGTCAATGTCCGGTTCCATATTTGTCACTGCTAGCCGTAACAAGTGATATGATGCACTTCCAGAGCCGTGACGCATGCTTCCCGTGTCACTGGAAGTAGTACTGTACATGAGCGGCACCGCCACATACGGTACTCCAGCATCCGCATCCTGTGCTCCTTTCACTGACCCACCAATGAAAGAGGTGCCCCTTCTGGAAGTATGGCAGGGGCTGGATAAATGGCCTCAGAGGGCCGCATGCGGCCCGCGGGCCGTAGTTTGGGGAACCCTGGCCTAGAATGTCCTCGCTCCCTCTTCCTAGAATGTCCTTACTCCCTCTCCCCTTGAATTCTCATCCTTTTAGGCTCCACTCAAGATTCCTTCCTGCTGGGTGGAGCCCTTCTTATCCACATCCCATTGGATAGATTTATTACTTCTTCCCTCCAAATCCCCGCAGCTCCCTGCACATACCTTTCTCTTAGCCTTAATTCATTCTGTTTTTAAAGTTTATTTTTCAATTACAGTTGACATACAATATTATAGTACTCTTAGGTATACAACATAGTGATTAGGTATTTAGATACCTTATGAAGTGATCACCCCAATAAGTCTAGTACCGATATGACACCATTCCTAGTTATTACAATATTATTGCCTATGTTCTCTATGCTGTACTTTACATCACTGTGTCATTCTTTTCAAAGAAATCTGTACTGAGCACATGCTGTGTGCAGAAGTGGATTTAACGGCAGTCGTACTGGGTGTGCACCCTTGCCCCGACTTCTGAAGGGCTACGTAAACCCCAATTTTACATTTTTTTCTAATGTAAGGGGCCCAATATTTTCTTCTACGCCCAGGGCCCCAATTGACCTTAATTTATCTCTGGCTGTGTGCCAGGAACATAGTAGGCCTTGAGTAAATGTTTTCTCCCCAGAGCACAGAATATGGATGGCATCAACCTGGTAGGGCCTCAGGTCATTAGGAAACAAATTAAATGCTCTCCAGTCTAAAGATGAAATTTGTCTATATTTCAGAGTAGAGTGTTACCAGGAGTGAGGCCTTCCAAGTCCCAAAAGTAGAAAAAGACACAGAGGCAGTGATAGGCACCTCGATGCTCACCACCCCAATCTTTGGGTTGACACAGGATGGTAAAACTATTGTCACAAAATTTGCTTTATATTTGAAAATATAATTCTCATTTTTTCAGACCATCAAAGGAAGGCCCATAAATCATAGGAGACCTCTCCAAATTCCCTGGGGTTAAAATCAGGCCTCAGATTCTGTCACAGCACAAGAGAAACAGAAAGGACAAAGGTGGCTGTGACATAAAGCTAAAATCTCCGAGATATAGAACCCCAAGGGCTATTTTTCTTTAGGGGAACACCTGGGCAAACTGTGTGTTTCTAGGCCTCAATTTCCTCATCTGGAAAATGAGGGGGTTGGACTAGTTTCTAAAGCTCCTTCCAGCTCTCAGACGCTGTGCTATAAAATGAGAGAAATGTGAACCCTTAGTTGCTATGATCTGAAAATATTTTGAATGTAGAGAATCAAATTTATGGTGGTGTTTGAACAAAATAATATGTTAATGACTAAGAAGATTGTATTTAATCCAATGGGAAATGGCAGAGCTGGTGCTGGTGGTAATGCTGTGTGTGTGTGTGTGTGTGTGCTTGTGTGCATGTATCCGTGTATGTGGCTTTCTTCCTTCAGCTCAAACATCTATTGTGACTCACTATTATAGTAATTAGGCTGCTGTCAGCCTATCTTGCCCAAACATACACACACACACACACACACACACCAATTTAAATGGGGTAAAAATTCCACGCTGCTGCTTACTTAAATTCCACATCCTTACTGCATTTGGGTGGCTTTTTCTTTTTAAAGAAATTTTTATCCTGATGAAGGTGTTGGATTGACAGCTTCTGGAGGCAGGTCTCTGATCTCAGAACTGGGACGCATTGGGCCGGGAGCTGGAGATTTTATTAGCATTTTGCTTTTGCACATTAACCGCTCCACCTCTTGCAGCAGGACCCCCGGGCTCTCAAACGGGGAGAGGTCAGATCTGCAGCCCCAGAGGTGCCTAGGCCAGAGCACGTGCTCCGGACATAACCAGCACAGGGGAAAAATGAACGCGCACATGCGACGCTTCTGGTGGCGGAAAAGGTTTGCTTCCCTACCTTTCCCCCACCAAGGGTTGGGGCCAGGACGTGGAAGATGGCCCGAGGCCGCAAACAGGACTAACGACTGCTGCGCTCCATGTTCCTGCACAGTCTAGAGCTCGCGACATGGCGGGGCCCCGCAGGCCGAGCCCCACCGAGTGCCCTGGGAACCCCCGCGGTCTCTCGCGCCGCTCGCGCCTGCAGAGGCGAAGGACGAAGCCCCGCCCGACGGCCGCGCCCGCGCTCCGGCCCGCGCCGATTGGCCGACCTCGCGGCCAGGTGAGGCGCCCCGCCCCTTGGCGGCTCCAGGTGCGGCGGTGGGACTCGGGCCGCTGCCGGGGCCGGGGCCGGGGTGGGCGGTCGGCGCCATGGCCGAGTCTCAGCTGAGCTGCCTGGACGAGGCCCACGTGAACGAACGTGTGACCGAGGCGCAGGCCGCCTTCTACTACTGCGAGCGGCGGCGGACCGCGCTGGAGGCGCTGCTGGGGGGCGGCGAGCAGGCATACCGCGAGCGGGTCAAGAAAGAGCGGCTGCGGGACTTCTTGTCCAGCCAGGAACGCCAGGCCCTCCGCGCAGCCTGGAGCCCCTACGAGGACCCCGCCCCTGCCGCCGTTACCTCCTCCCGAAGCAAAAACAAGGCCAAGGGCAAGGTTCCACCGCAGGCCCCGGCTGAACCCGGAGAGTCCCTGGCCTACTGGCCCGACCGCTCGGACACCGAGGTGCCCCCACTGGACCTGGGCTGGACCGACACTGGCTTTTACCGCGGCGTGAGTCGCGTCACCCTCTTCACGCACCCCCCCAAGGAGGAGAAGGCACCACACCTCAAGCAGGTGGTCAGGCAGCTGATCCAACAGGCCCAGAAGGTAGGCCCTGCCCCCCACCGCCTCACAGGTGGGGCCCCATGCCCAGTCCCTTGGACCAGGCCCCACCTAAGGGGCGTACCGTCCTGACCACCTTCATGAAAATGGTCCAGGAAACCTCACTCATATGGTGGGGCTGTGGTGAGACCTCCAGAGCATGTATGTAAACGTGTTTGTCAAATTACAAAGTAATGGATGGTTGTTGGTCATTATTACAGTGTCCAGAGGCACTGGCTTCCATCTGCCATGTGCTTCTATGTTCCTGTTGAGTTCCTCTCCCTAGGGAAGAGTGGAGGCTTGTGGGGCTCTATGGTAAAATGGGCCACTCAGTGATCAGGATAATATCTATGTGCTGTCCAGGAACTTACAAAACATATTTCTTGTCAGTTTCTCATCTTCAAAACAACCCAAGAAGCTGGTGGTTTGACTTCCCACTCCCACTCTAACAATGATGTTCTTAACCTACTGCAGAGCCAAGGTTGACCTGGCCCATCACATTCACAATCCCTACTGGACCCAGCATTAGAGCTTAAGCAGCCTGGAATGAATGAAGAATCTATTGTGAGTGCCTGTTATGTGCCTGGCTCTGTGCTAGGCACTTGGACAAGGCAGGTCGCTGGACTCAGCAGCTCAGGAAAAGCTCCCACTTATTTTGTCTGCTGTGCTTGCGGGCTGGAAGGAAGGAATGCTTCTAGGTTGGCTGGTTAGAGTACAGGTAGCTTATGGGGCAAAGAGAAGATTTAACCTTTACTTTGTGCCCTTGGGTAGAGTTTCTAGATAAAATATAGGGTGCCCCATTAACTTTGAGTTTCAGATCAATAATGATTAACTTTTTAGTATTGGTATGCCCCATGCAATATCTGTGGCATATTAGTACTAAAAATTATTTGTTGTTTATCTGAAATTCAAAGTTAATGGGGCATCCTGTCTTTTATTTACTAAATCTGGCTCCCCTACATAGAGATTTGTTAAGAAACAACAGCAGCCTTTGGTGTCCAGTTCAGAATATACCACAGGAGTGGCTTGGGTTCACTCTTCTAATTCAATTCAATGAATGTGGTTGGAGTTCAGTTACTGCTAGAGGCTGAATGGTCTGGGGAGAGAAGATTAACCTGGAAAGACCAGTGGTGGGGCGCCTCTTCCAGTAAGGGGTAGGGATGTAGGTACTTGGCTAGACTGGCCACCAGAAGGAAAGGTTAATTTACACTCCCCATATTTCCCCTCTCTCTTTCTAAGTAATTCCTCTTTGTCTGTCTGAACTGTCTTTGTATATTGCATGGTACAAAAAGACAAAGGCAAGTTTGAACAACGGAGAAAAGAGGCAGGTGATTATTTTGCAGCAAGCTGCAGCTGAGGTCAGGGGTCAAGTCTTAAATACTAACATGCCTTGGTTTATTAGTACTTAATATGTGCCAACCACTGTGAAAATGATTTGCTTGCATTTTCCCTTTCGCTTTTCACGACAAACAGGGGAAATGAGTATGTTCCTTATTTTTGGATTCAAAATAGTTATGTTACTTGCCAAAGGTAACATAGCTAGTAAGTAGTTGAGCCTAGATTTAAATGTCAGAGTCTCTTAACCACTGTCATACCCTGCCCCACTGTCTGATGAATGGAGTTAGCCTGTCATAACCTGGGTGACAGGTTGTATAACCCTGTTATAAGAAAGGAGAGACAAGGACCCTGCCCACTTGGGCTTCCAGTCCCATGTGGGATGTCAAAAGTCTCTTGTGTAATGGAGTGTTCTTAACTCTTTAAATATTTAACAACAGAAATTTTAACAATTGTGAACTGATTCAGTATTCCAGTCCGTACATATTTAACCAGTAGTTATTTTCTGAGTGCCTAATGTCTGTCTGGCACTAGCCATAGAAGGATACAATCTGTGGCCTTTTCCTACCAAGAATTAGCTCAAATGCTGGGGGATGTGCTCAAAGCAAGAGTTTTTGAGTAGATGTGCTTAATGTGGGAGGGCTTTCTGAGGGAGGTGAATTGCTGAGTTAAACTGGGAAAGAGACAGTTGGAACGGACAGTTTCCTCATAAGACACTAAGGAGCAGGAGCGAGAGATTTTGCTTCAAAACAGCAAGCAGCTTTGATTGGCAAAAGGAAAGAGCTGTCCTGGGGGGAGCTGAGCATTGTGAAGGGCCTGGTGTGGGGGTTCTAAAACTGGTCAAAGCAGGTGACCACCCCCCTGGAAGAAGCTGCTTCTGACCCTATCTCTGCCCACTCAACTCCCAGGCCTTCTGGGCCCCCACTTTTCATCAATGCTTCTCACATCTGTATAGCACCTTCTTCTCAAAGACTCTGAAGTTGGTAGGGTAGAGAGGTTGACCTTGTTTCACTGGCAAGGAAACTGAGGCATGGAGAAGGAAAGGGACTTGCCCAAAGGTCACATGGCTGGTTAGAGAAAGACGCTGATCCCTAGCTCCTGCTCTAAAGGCTACACCTCTGGCCACTGCCTGCCCCCACCCTTACCACAGCTTGTCCAGCTGGCAAGCAACCCTCCATTGCCGTCCCTAAATCCTTCCTTCTTCCCTTTCACCCCGAGGGAGAAAGTTTCTTTGTTTCCAGTGAGTCTGGCTGCTGTGAGGATAGGTGGGGCAGACTGTGAGATGGTTTAAGTGTAGAGACAGGGTAATTAAGGGAAGAGAGGCAGAGGACATTCATGTCCAATTGAATGCCAGCGTTTGGTATTTTATCTCATTTAATTCTCAGAATAATCTCACAAGGTTATTCCTGAGTGATAACAAGAAACTAAGGCTCTGTGGCTATGACTTACCCACAGCCACTTCCTGGTGTGGGCCTCAGGAATGCAGAGGAAAGAGCCTAACTAAGGGACATTTGAATATGTGATTGGAAGTTGGAGAGAAGTGGTAGAGGGTGGTGGCCAACCCAGCAGGTGTGGAGGTGGGGCCATGTGGGGTGGGAGGAGGTCTTTGAGGCCATCTGTCTTATCTGCTCTCTGGGCCTCTGCAAATGTCAGAAGTTTCTCCCGGTCTCACTGGATAGCCAGCATTCAAATATTTGGCCATGTTTACTTGTGGGGTGGGGACTTTTATGGTGTTTTTTCCCCCTTGAGTCATCTGCTTATTTTAGTGTCACTGAATGATATATTTTGTCTGCTTACACTACAGGCGGAAAGAATGCCTTCAGGGACCCAGAAATGAGTCTCTGGTCTACCCCACACTGGCAGAGATGACCAGGGGTAACCATGGTCACATGTGTAGACTGGGAAATTCTTGTTTCTTACTTACCAGGGCAGAGTGAGAGACTCATACAACTCTAGTTTGGGTGGGCTTTCTACTTGGAGGGACAGTGCATACATTTGGTCACTGGAAAAATATCTCAAGGTCTACTGTGTGCTAAACACTTTAGCAGAAAACAAACATGTTAAACACTCCTCTGCTCTGAAGTAGACTAATAGTCTACTAAGCCATCATTATGATACAGTATGATGAGTGCTTGACTAGAGGGTGTGGCAGGAGGGCCACTAATCCAGCTCTGAACTAGATTAGGGCAGGACCTTTGATGCTAAGGACCTGTCTATAAGCATGTCTGACTTTAGCAGAAAGGGAAAGATTGCACCAAGCCATCCATCCATCTGTGTGCCCAGGCTTCTTGGTGACCAGGTGACCAGCAGCGTCCATTTGTGAGACTGATGGCAGGTTTAGAGAGTATTGCCTGTTCTTCAGGAACAGAGAAAAACTGACTGCCCCACCCTATCACAGATGAGGACTCTGAGGTCCCAAAGTGTAAAATGACTATCTTCAGACCAACAACAAGGAGATTACACAGCTTCCCCCAGGTCCCACTGGTCAGAATTACCAATGACCCTGCAGAGGTCATATGCACAACCCAGGAGAGGGAGGCTACTGGCTGAGGCAGCTTTTATTAACCAGGGGATTGAGGGACACGGGTAGCCAGGCCCAGCCCTGCCCCTTCTCTGCCTATTGATGGGTTTGTCCCTTTCCTTCAGGGCCCAATTCAGATGCCACCTCTTCCTTGGCACTTATCACATTTTTAATCCAAAAAGAATTTTTTGTTGTTGTCGTTCTCACATGTGGTTCTTTGTTTGTGCCACCTGTGTGCCTGGCACACAGCTTGCTTTGAGAGAGCCCATTTTATCCTCAGGGGCTGGGAGCTTTGGAAGAACCAGGACTCTACCTTATTCCTCTCTGTCACCTTTTCAGGGCCCACAGGAGGTCAATGATCTGTTTAAATGATTAGAAACTGTCTCCTATTGGCCACTGTCCCTCTCTGTCCCTCTCGAAAAGCACGTGTCTGGAGAAGTTGAATTGCACATCACCTGGGGGACTCCTTTAATCCCCATCTTCATAGGCTGTCTGGCAGCAGAGAGAGCTGTCTAAATTGGAAGGTGGGGGATAAGGGAGATTAGAGGGATTGGGGAAAGGTTCCTCCAGGCAGGAGGGGGCAAGAGGCATGCTTGGCCAGGCTAGCATCCTTGTTAGAGGTATGGGCAGCTGATAAGGGCAAACAGCTAGCTACGCATGCCTGGGGGTATGGCAAAGTCTTGGAATCAGCAGGTCATGGCACCAGGAAACTCAGCTTTGCAGGTGGCAGCCTTTGCCACTGGGTAGAGCCCATTGTGTTCTCCCATTAGCCTTAATCGGTACTTCTCTCATTCAAGTGCATCCAGCAGATAGTACCAGGTACCTTCTCTATACAGGCACGTGCTGGGCATTGGCTATAGACATAAATCAGATGCAAAAGGAACCAAGAAAACAACAACAAAGGTTTACATACAGAATTTTAAAAATGTTACTGGTTTGTGAAATCTGAGTCTGATAATCCATTCATTAGCCACCTTACCACCCTGTTTGTGAGCTGGTTCCAATTTCAGATTTGCTCCTAATACCTTCCTCCATCCCTCCTTTCCTGTTCTCTTTTCCATCTCACAGGGACAGTGACTTTCTAAAACCTGATTTCAGTGTGCAGGGCAGCCCATGTCCTGTGGGTCCAACACACTGTCCCCTCTGCCTAACCCTTCTTCCATGAGTGACTGTCCCACCTGGGCTTTGTTTCAGAGGCACTGGACAGCTGCGGGGTCCTTGTCCTATGAAGGCTGGTGATAATAGCACAGCTACAGCTCCAGGAACCGAGCTTCAGAGCCCTTGCAGGACCTTGCCCCAACCTGTCCCAGCATCCCTGCCAAGCCCCAGGTGCTTTGGCTGTTAGAGGCTCCTTTGTGCTCAATCACTGATCCCAGGATCCAGAATTTCTGAGCAATGGACACACAGCTTCACCTCAGGGGCAGAGCATGAGCTCTGAAGTTGCAAGGTCTTAGTTTTTGTTCTTATTTGGACACTCACTGGTTGTGTTCCTGTGGGAAAATCACTTCCTTCTGAGTCTCCTGACCTGCAAAATGGGAGGATATGCTTAGATTCCTGGATGGTTTTGAAAAACAAGGGAGAAACTATGTGTGAAAAACATGCACTTAGAAAGTAACTGCTGCCTTCTTGGTCTTTTCTGGGAACAGGGGAAGGAGTGAGGTTGAATTTCCTCCCAGAAGTGGGGGTGCCCCAGCCAGGAGATTAAGTTGTTGGGGCAGGTATGCTTCCTTGTTCCTCTGAATGATGAGGCTGCCCATGGCCCTCCCTCCCTCTCCCCTCTCTGCATTTACCTGTTGGCCTTGATTTAGTGGTGGTGGTTTGTCAGGACAGCTGTCTTCCTGGCTCATTGTCTGTGAGGCTGCAGCATATGAATCCTCAGCTAAGGATCTTCACTGGGATGCCATGTGCAGAGACAAAACAGGAAGGCGTAGAGGCTCCCTGGTTCCTAACCAGGGATGCCTGAAGGTATTCCCCTTGCACCCACCATCACTCAGAAGGGTCTGACTCAGCCTAAAGAGCCCCAGAGCAGTCTGGAAAACTCTACAGCTTGAGCTTTCACAGGGAGGATGATGAGGCATAGAGGGGCGAAGAGGTTGATGGGGCATGGAGGGACAGGCTGTTTCTTTCTCTGGAGGAAAGGGAAAGCTAGGTTTGATTTCTCTGGAATCTAACACTTTGGGTTCCTGAAACCCTGAGGATGGGTGTTTCATGGATAGTTCAAAAGTAGAAGATGGGGCCTCAGTAAGCTGGTGCCTTCTTCATGACCTTCTCTCGATGTCATGAGCAGCATAGACATGTCTGCTGGGCAGCGGTCCCAGGAGGCCTGACCACTGCCGGGGGAGGAGCACAGAGCTGGGAACCTGAATCTGGGTGTCTCGAACCTGAGTGTCCTTGTCCTTGCTCTGGCTGTCTCTTTCCTCACCTACTAGGTGACCTTGGGCAAATCATTTGACCTTGCTGGGCCTCCATCTCTGCATCTATAAAATGGGGATAATTCTTGCTTCCTTGTTTACAAGACTGCTTTGAGATGCTAGTCCAAGACTATGAGCCAGTACTTTGAAAAAGATGAATAATGTAGGCAGATATAAAGGATTTCTATTAAGAGGGACTAACATTATTGAAAGATAGGTGCTTCCCATGTGATTTCTGTTCATTAATTCAATCCTTAGCACCTTGCAAGGGAAGTCATATTTTCCCAAAGGCTTAGGGAAAGAAAGCACAAGGCCCTAGAACTCATAAGAGGCCAGTGGGGGTTCCTTGCAGGTCTGAAGTCAAGGCTGTGTCCTTCTGTTACAAATGCAGGTTGCTTTTGGGAATTGCCCCCTAGGACCACCTCTTCCCTCCAAAACTTCCAGAAATAGAATAATTTGTTGCCAGCCAGGACCTGGGAAGCCTACAAGTTTGTTGAGAGACGAGTACAGAACTGCTAGCTGCTCTGATCTGTGCGAGTAGGGTGGGTTCTTCCTGCATGGAGGCCCTGGGGACAGGTGTCACCTGGAAGCTGGGTGTCCTCTTAATGATCGCTTTCTGGCCCATGGGTCTTGTGCCCTCACTGACAAACTGAGACTCTGATGAATTCCCTGCCAGCAAACCCCCATCCCTCCACGTTGTCACTCCCAAGAATACTGCCTCACCTTGGCTGGTGACCAGAAACACCTTCCTTTTCTCAGCTTGTACAAGCAGAGCCTGCTGTGGAGCAAGCTTCCTATGGGGATCAGGGAAGCAGGGCAGAGAACCAACAAGCTTGGGGTGGGTCCTGGCACTGTCCTGAGCTCCCCAACACGCAGGCTGAGTCACTCCAGAGATCCTTGCTCCTCCCCCTCCACAACCTCCCCCTTCCCCCAAATCCCAGGAGCAGTCAGTTTAGCTGCCTTACCTAGTTTTCTTTACCCTTCTCTGAAATCTGTGGAGTATGTGGACTTCGCTTATGATCCCAGAATCTTAGCTCCGGTAAAGGGTGTTTCCAATTATTAGTCGCTCTGGCCCGAGTTTCCAGTAATCTGTAAAGCCCTCCTAGCGTAGCTAATTGGGTGGTCATCATTCCGTTGGGCTCCTTGCAGTACTGGCTGGGTATGTGGGAGGCTCTGCATAAATGTTCTTTTTGTTCTGTTTTTTAGCAATGAGCCAACCAATGGTTGCAGTCACGGTGGAGACCAGGGCCCTTTACCTTTAGGTGGGTCTTCAAGGACAGACTGTAAGTGTCCTTAACCCCCCCTCTCTGGAGGGTTTCCGGACTGCCTGGAGATTCCCCACATTTGCTAGTTCATGCAACATGTTTTTCTGAGGACCTACTATGTGCCAGGTTCCAGAAATATACAGTTGAATAAAAAGTGGACTCTGCTTTTAATTCTAAATATGAGGAAGATAAAATGAAAATAACTGGCATCACAGTTAAGCAGATTAATAGCTATTATTTATTGAGCACTTAAATGTCAGATGTATGCCAGTCCTGAAGAATGTATTGTTTCATTATAATCCAGCAACTTTACATTTTACAGATGAGGAAATTGACAGTCAGAGAAGATAAGGCCAGTTGCTGGTAAATAATGGAACTGGATGGAAACTGAGTTGAATCTTATTCCCACCAAGTTTAGGGGAGCACAGACCCCCAGGAATTGACAGCTGAAACAGCTAGTTTGGGTGGGGAAGGCAGGCAGAGGGCAAGTGTGTGCAAGAACATGTGGATTCACACAGTTCCCTCCTCTAACACCTCCAGATCACCTTCCCCAACCAAACCCCAACCAAACCTCCCTTTGCACTATCCATCTGCCTCTGGGGAGCCCTCCCAGGTAGCATCACCTGGTGGTGGCCGCTAAGTTATCCTTGTTGCTTCTCAGAACCTCTGAGGCAAACTGCCAGCTCCAGTTGTCTCATTCTGGTAGATCAATCAGGAGATGCTTCAGCAGGTACTTTTAAGTCCTTCCTTGCTCTGTGCATGTATCATATGGTGCTCAGAGCCCCAGGCCAGGAACCAAAACCAGCAACTGATCCTAAGGATTGTTTGTGTATCTTCATTGGATTTTTTTGCAGCTGATTTATCTTCCTAATTATGTTTAGATTTAAGCTAATGTTAAAATGAGCTTGCATTAGATAATTTCCCTAATTAACACCAACTTAGTGCAGGGGAAGTTGTCCCAGAAGCATGCCATGGGGCAGGGAAAAGCTATCTGGGATTTTTTTTTTTTTATTATTTTAGCCTGGGATCTTAAAAAGAACTGCCATGCTCACTCCCTGGTGAATTCACGTGTGGTTCTTCATGGCTGAATCAGTTGACCTTGCTCATGTGGGTACAGTCTATTCTCCCTCTGGAGAGCCAGCCCGGGTCTCCTATGTATGTCTATTTCATCAGCCTAGTTTGGGGTATGGGTGTGAAGACTGATGGCCTCATAGGGTCAGATGAACAGGAAATGACCCCTCCCCCCACACACAGTGGTACACAGCAGGGAGACATGACCCACAGGGTTGGGAACAGAGCCCTGCACTGAGGCCAGAGTTCTGGGGAGGAAGCAGACTGGCAGGGCAGAATTGGGCTCCAGCGGCTGCCAGTGCAGCAAGGGAGCCTGGTGTTTAATGATGTCTAATTAGTGAGCCTGAAACAATGTACATGGGCCACAGACAGCTGGGAAGCCTCAGCTGACAAAGCACAGATGCCCTGCTGGTGGGGTGCAGGCAGCTTGGCCTCCAAACAGAGAATAGGACCCCATTGGTCTTGGCTCTACCCTCTTGGTGGTCCAAGGCTCTGGTCTAAGCTACTTCCTTAGCTCCCCAAGGGGAGCCACCACTGCAGAGGGATTCTGTTTAGAGCATTTACTGCCAATCAGGCCCTGTGCAGGAAGGAATGACAGATGTCTGTCCTCCACCCCTCCCTCACCCCAAGTGCTCAGACACAGGCCTGAGCAGACAAGGATTCCCGGGAGGAGCACACAGTGCCCTGGGACCATAGTGTGGTCCTCAGGGAGGACTGGAACCAGGACCTCAACAGGGAAAGGGCATGCCCATATCCACAGGGACAGGGTGGTGACTGCACAAATTAAATCTTAAGGGCAGAGCCTTCTGGGTGTGTTTGGAGATTTTACAGTGTTTATTGTTGGGAAAGAGAGTGAGTGGGTTGGACGTACATGGAGGGTCTTTAGCCAAGCTGAGGGCTTGATTCTACAGGCAGTTGGGGACCAGAGTGTTTGAGCAAAGGAACATGTTTAGGGTTGTGTTATTGGATCTTTCTGCCCAGAGGGAGCATGATCAAGACTGTGAAACTAGTACCCCATCAAGCTAACCCTGCGTACCTACTGTGTGCCCGACAGAAGGGCAGAGCCTGGCCATGGGGCAGACATCATGCCAGATTCTGACTAGGTAGGCATCACAGTATTTCTTTGCTTCCTCTGTAGAACCATGAGGCAGCCTCACTTATCAGGTGAAATTCAGAGAGGTTAAGTAGCACCCACGCTCTCACTGCCAGTGTAAGACTCCTTACTCCAAGGTTGGCTTTCCCCATTGCTATATGCTCTTGGACTGTGGAAATTCTGCACCTTGTGCAGAAATTGGTGATGCTTCAGATGGGGCCTGTCATAGCCTTCAAAGAAAATCCAGTGCTCCCAAGCCCCAACCCCCCTACCCCCAGAGATGAATTGTTCCCATCCCCCAGCAGCACACCATTCTGTGCCTGGTTCAAGTGCCCAGAGCCTACCTCCAGGCAGTCTCTACTCTGACAGGTTTCACCTGTGCGTTCCGGCTGCTTGGGGTATGGGCATGGATGCCCAGCGTTGCTCCACCAACAGCGCACCTTATAGACTCTTCTTCCTTAATTGGGCTGCCCTTCCCCTCAATCAGTTCAACTTTGACCTTTCTGAGTGTAGCGTTACCCACGCTTTAATCAGCACCCCAGGCTGGGCCTGTTGGGCCTTGAGCAAAAGGAAAACATTTCTACCTTGATGTCTGCGCAGGCTCCCTGGGAGCTATGCCCCTACACTGTCTGTTTCCCTCCCTCATGTTGCCTCCTCTGAAGTGGTAGCTGTTTGCTCAGCGTTCCCTCTCTGAGGAGAGAGGAGACTTTAGCACAATGGTTCTCAAAGTGTGCGCCAGGGCTCACTGGTGTGCCCTAGAAGATTTCCAGGTGCACCCTATGGTATTCTAGAGAAATATGTGCCCGTTGGGGACCAAAAAAACAACAGGGCTTTTGGAGTTTATATTTTTGGGGGACAGGGGTGTGGGGATTTGGCTGTAAGTTGACAGTCTGCCCAACCCCCCATCTCACTTGCCTGATTAGGTTGCAAAAGGCTGTTAAGCTGTGGTGCTGGATTGTTTACACTACCGCCCATGTTCCCTGGAAAGACTATAGAGGCAAGTTTCTTCTTTGGTGAAAAGTTAAGATGATATATATGGTGGGAGTTTTCTGCACTCAACACAATTAAAAGTAAAAAGAGAGGAATTCTTCAATGTATTGATGAGGAAATGAGAGTTTGCCTTTCAAATATACGCCCAAACATTGAAGAAATCGCTAGGACACATCAGGCTCATGCTTCTCATAAACACAAGAATGAAAAAACTTAACACATTCATCGTGGGACCTGCCAAATTTACTAAATCTTACTAAGGATGTATCTATATATATAAAAAGATAACTTCTTTGTTGTTTTTTTATTTTTTAACCCCTCTTTTTTACAAATTCTAAAAAGTATAACTCAAAAAATATAACATATCCTGACCAGGCAGTGGAGCAGTGGATGAGTGTTGGACTGGGATGCAGAGGACCCAGGTTCGAGACCCCAAGGTCGCCAGCTTGAGCACGGGCTCATCTGGTTTGAGTAAAAGCCTACCAGCTTGAACCCAAGGTCACTGGCTCCAGCAAGGGGTTACTCAGTCTGCTGAAGGCCCGCGGTCAAGGCACATACGAGAAAGCAATCAATGAACAACTAAGGTGTTGCAACACACAATGAAAAACTAATGATTGATGCTTCTCATCTCTCTCCGTTCCTGTCTGTCTGTCCCTGTCTATCCCTCTCTCTGACTCACCCTCTGTCTCTGTAAAAAATAAATAAATAAATAAATGTAACATAAAATGTTTTTTAATGTCAGAATAAATTTAAATTTGTTGTATTTATTTCATTTAATTACCATAAAAGCATGCTTGGACTTTATATTTTTTCTTTAATATTTGACTTAATTATTATAATATATTTCTCAGAAATTTGTGTATAGTGTGCCTAGAATTATTTGTTGGATTTTAAATATGCCCAACTTCAAAAAGTTTGAGAACCACTGCCTTAGCGTTTTACCCACTGCTCCCCACAGACTGAGCACTTGCTCCTTGTGCCATCTCATTTAAAGCTCAGAACAACTCTGTGAAGGTGTCACCTCCCCATTTTAAAATGAGGAAACTGAAGCTTAGATTAAATGACTCACTCCAGGCCACACCAGCAAGAAGACGATATAGTCTCCTCTAAACACTTCTGGTTACTAAAAATCTGATCCATCCACCACCTGCATTCAAAGCACCTGAGGGGAAAGTGCTATCAAAATGCATTTTCATGGGCCTGCAGAATCATCTAGTGAGGCCCTGATCTGCACACTCAACAGGCACACCCTCACCCCAGGTGTGAACCATCCATGAACTTTAAGTGTACCTGTAGCCCTTGATCTGTCTTTGGGGAGCTCAGAGAAGGGACATTCCACACTTGGAAATGACTGATCCAGAGGCTGGCTGGCTGGCTGGCTGACACTACTTATCTTGGGAACAGGAAGGACTGCTCTCTGGCCCCAGACAAACTGACTCCCCTGGACTGCCAGACCGATGGCTGTTCTGGGAGGCAATAGCTTGACCAGTTTATTCAGCTACTGCCCTCCCTACCCCGAGGGACCTTAGGGTTCAAGGTATGGAAGTTAGTTAGCACCATTATCCTGTAGCAAATGAATTTAATGGTCCCGCATAACTGTAAGCTTTTTTTCTGTAATGTCCCGGGCATGATCTCATCTGAACCTCCCAGCAGGCATGGGAAGTAGGCAGGGCTGGCATGAGGAGTCAAAATCAGTCCCTAGGCTCACATGGGTCACCAGTGGGAAAGCTGGGATGTGCCTTGGTAGGCTGTTTCCCTTCTTCCCCAGGAAGAAGTGATTGTCACCAGCACACCCCTGTGATGGGCAGGCTTGGCTTGTGACCTCTTGCTTTTTCCTACCATGGAGCTGAGTGAGAAAGGAGTAGATTGGCCCTGGCCAGGTAGCTCAGTTGGTTAGAGCATCATCCCAACTGGAGGTTCAATTCCCAGTCAGGGCACATACAAGAATCAACCAGTGAATGCATAAATAAGTGGGACAACAAGTCAATCTCTCTCTTTCTCTCTCTCTCTCTCTTTCCCCTTCTCCCCCCTTCCTTTCTGTTCCCTCCCTCTCCCACCCCCTTCTTCTCTCTTTAAAAATCAATCAAATTTTTTTTTATAAAAGGGGTGGGTCTTTGCCAGAACAGCAGCCATATCTGCCCCAGTCCCTAGAGCTCCAGGCCAGCAGAGCTGGAGAAACCAGTGAGAGAGAGGGTGGTTTAGTCTAGTTCCACTGATGCTTCTTGGTTTTGTGTGACCAGAGGTGGCCTGGGGTTCTAGCCAGAGTAGACCTGTCACCAGAGCCTGCTGTGACCACATCATCTGGGGGCAATAGCTCAGGACCAGTGTCAGAAGCCTGTACTTTAGTCCCACCTCTGCCAGAACCAAGAATGGATAACTTAACCTCCAAGCTAGGCTCTAGCTAAGTGTCCTCCTAGTGCTAACTGGAGGTTCTGCACATCTGGAATGTCCTTCAGTGAAGAGGCCAAGTGCACAGGTACAACCTGTACCCTTCAGGAGGGCACAGCCAAAGGGCTCTGTGGAGCTGCCATGCAGCCCATGGTCCACTTACTGGCTTGCATTCCATCACAGAGAGGACAGCAACCTTTTGTAATCTGCACAAAGGTGCTTGCTGTATGTGCTAGTGGCAGCCCTGCCCCCTGGCCTCATGTCCTTGGTGTGGACTTCTGCCCCTTGGTTAAGTACTGTCCTCCCTCATGGGCCAGCTGCTCCTTCAGCATCTTAGGTGGATAGGAGCAGAGGCAGAGAGACCAGATCTCAGAGCGTCACCTCAGGCAGCAGTCCCATAAGGCTCAACTTCTTTTCCGTTCTCTGTGAACTTGAGGAAGAACTTCAGCTCTGTCTTCCAGCAAGACGATCTAACCAGGAATCTTGCTCAGCATTCTTTTTTCTCTCCACCCCAGGGCTTGTCATTAATGAAATAAATAGCTACAAAGGTACATCCACACCCTACAAATGAAACAACCTCCATTTAGACATTCATTCCATAAACATGGAAACTTGACTTGTGTTGAGATGTCCCCTGAGAGTAGAGATTCTAAGAGAAATCAGATGATCCCTGCCATCCAGGATCCTACAGCCCAGTAACAGACAGAGCCATTCAGCAGATGTTACAAAGGAGTGTCAAGGAGCTCTGTTATTTGCCTATAATACAGTGTGGACAGGATGCAGGGAGTAGTGAACATTATTGGGTGGGGAGAAATTCAGAAAGTTTTTGGCTGAGTCTTAAGAGATGTATAGATGTTTCACAGAGGTGTAGAAGGGGTAGGAACAAGACTGATGTGTCGTGGTTCTCAAAAGATGTTGGTGGGGGGTGACCTGCTGTGATTTTTGCCTCCAGGAAACATTTTTTAATGCCTTTGTCTACAGACATTTTTTTTTTTTTTGGTTATTACCACTCAGGATGGTGCTAAACTTCCTGCAAAGATAAGCCCCCCACAAGAAAAAATGACTTGCCCCCAAAAGTCAATATTGTATTAGGGTAACTCTAGGTCATTCAGCATGGCTGACAACAAGGACAGAGGTGAAATAGCCCAAGATGAAGCTGGGGAGGAGGCCCTTCAGATGCCAAGGTAAGGGTTTGGGCCTCTCTTGAGGGCTGTGAGACCCAGTGGTTCATCAGCATCTTGTTTGGGGTAGGAGGTCACTGCTGCAGAGAATGAATTGGAACACAGAGAGAGAATAGGAAGGGGAGACTAGAGAGGAAGCTATTCTAGAAGTCTGGTAAGACATGAAGGGGTCCTGATCTAGGGCAGCAGTCCAAGGGGAGCGGAAAGAAGTTGACCCAGAGAAGGTGCACGAAGTGTGTGGGACCTACTGGAGTTGGTGACAGACTGGATTTGGTCAGAGGAGAAGAAGAGGCCATTAGATGCTGGTAACCGAGAAGATGTTGATTTTGGAGGTGGCTGTTGGGGGTGTCTGGTAAACAGGCTCTGAAGTCTAGTCTGGGCCATCTAAACATATCAGGGGTGCCAGTTGCCAGTCGTCTTAAGCCATGAAGTACATGGGGGAAGGTGGGGTCCTTTTCATTATCTGATGGTAATTAAGGAGTAGAGAAAGAGAAACTGAAAAGCTGGCAGTTTAATTAAATGTGAATGACAGATAGAGGGGAATCCAAGGCTCCCTAGCCCACCTGGCTCCTCCTCCTCCCCACTGCAGCAGGATATCAAAGCAGAAGATGTGATGCTAAAGGAACTCCCAGTGAGAAGTATTACAGCATCAGAGCCTCTTTGCCAGCGCATGCAACAGCTTCTAAACACTCCTGCCATCTGGAATTAACCTCTCTCCCTGGGCTGCACATCAGTGGGTAACTGGGTAAAGGACACTGTGAGCCTGCCCAGAGGAGGGGTGGTTGTTCTCTCCTAATGAAATCTGTCTCCCTGGGTTCTGAGCCTGTGACGTCCTTCTTTTAAAATCTGATCTTTCCACTGACACCAGGAGTCTTGAAGTTAGGTTTGGCACTGAGGATCACGTGGCACATTAAATACCTGGAGCAGAGGGAGTCAGGAGAGCTGGTTTTCCTAGGCCTGATGCCGCGGAGCTTGGATGTCAGGCAGCAGCCCCCGGAGACCAAAGCAAAGGGTAATTATCACTTCTCCTCCACAATGAGATTGCAGGAGTCAGCAAGCAATTAATTTTTTTTTCTACTACCAATATTTCAGTGTTTAAGTGGTAGTGACACAGATGGCTGGCTCCCACCAGGGTGTCTCAGACCACACCTCCCGAAAGCGGCCCACAGATTCTCTTGCTCCAGTTGCAGCCTTCTCAGGTGACCGGCCAGCTCCCTGCCTGCTCTTCCAAGGGAGAAACAAAAGCCAGATTATGAATCCAGAAGTATCTCCGTGAGCCAGTCAAGCTCAGCCGTATATTGAGAGTCGACTTTAAGCTGGAAACTGTGAAGTGTTTTTGACGTGACCAAATGACGGGCTTTGGCCTCAGACAACACTGGGGAGCTAAGACATCAGGAGCCCTCCAAGATGGTGGAAGGCCATGCTCTGATGGAATGAGGTCTGGAGTATCATGTTATAGCCTTCCATGATTAAACTCAACTCCACTGGACATACCCTGAAGTGTTCCAGGACAACTGTTTGCTTTTGTTTATTTGTGCTTGTTTGTTTTGGACCTCAAGTGTAAAGCTGTGAGCCTCAGTTCATGGTCCACTGCCCTCAGCCCCCCCTCTTTTACTTTCTCTTTCCCTCCCATTCTTTCCTCCTCCCAGGGGCAGCCACACTTAGTGTACTTAGCATATGCCCTTGGACATGTCTATATCCTTAAAAAATGTGCAGTGTCATTTTATTTATATGAATGGTATTAGGCTATAGATCTTATCCACTAACTATCCATTTAAAAAAAAAACCATTCAAGTTCTGTGTGCAGAACTAGTTCCTTCTATCTGCTACTCTGTCATGTACATTTCTCACATTATGCATACCCATTCTTCTAGAGGCTCACATCTAAGTTGTTGCCAACTCTTTGCTATCCTTAAGAAAGCTGCAGTGAATGTCTTTGTTCCTGCCCTCTTATAGACCTGTGCAAAGGTTCCCTGGGTGCGTGGCCAAGAGTGTCATTGCTGGCTGTAGTTAGGAACATCCTTAAATCCACTGAGCTCTGTTCCTTGCTCTGGGAATAGCTGCACCAGTGTTCTCTCCCACCAGCAGTGAATGAGGGTTCCGCTTTTCATTTCTTTGCTTTAATTTGAATTTTTCTGATTGCTAATGAGGTCTGCTTCTCTTTATATACTTATTAGCCATTCAGGTATCTCCTTTAGGAATTTCCTAGTCATATTCTTTGCTCCTTTTTCTAATTAGTTTCCTTTCTTTTTCTTGCCAATTTGCAGGGATCTCTTGTGTATTATTAATTCCTTTGGATTGTAGACATTGCAGATATTTTCTCCCAGTCATCCTTTAGTTACCTTTGTCCCTAGTTTGTGGAGTGAATCTTTTAAAAATTTTATTTGCTTTATGATTTGTACTTTTGGAATCTTAAGAAATACTTTCTTACCTATATCCTGAAGGTATTTTTCTACATTTCATCAATTCCTTTATTAGTTTTATCTTTCATATCCAGGTATTTAGCCTACCTGAAATTAGCCATTATACAAAGTATGAGGTAGGGATCCACTTTATTTTTCTCTGTGTAGTAAGCCAATTTTCCCAAGAGCATCTACTAAACAGCATCCTTTCTCCACGGAATTGTGGTTCTACCTCTATCAGACTTAAAGTTTTATGCACATATGTAAGTACATATATGTTTCCAGTCTCTCTATTCTGTTCCATCAGTCTTTCTGTCAGTTCCTTCCTCAGTACCACAATTCTTACTACTATAGCTCTGTAGTCTTACTATCTCTTAGGACAAGTATTCCCTTTTAGTTTTTTTTATTATAAAATTGACTTAGCTATTATGGATCTTTATTCTTCCTCCATCTTAGAAGCATTTGTGTTCCTCAAAATGGTTGACTGGGCCCTGGCCGGTTGGCTCAGTGGTAGAGCATCGGCCTGGCGTGCAGGAGTCCCGGGTTCAATTCCTGGCCAGGGCACACAGGAGAAGCGCCCATCTGCTTCTCCACCCCTCCCCCTCTCCTTCCTCTCTGTCTCTTTCTTCCCCTCCCACAGCCAAGGCTCTATTGGAGCAGAGTTGGCCCCTGCACTGAGGATGGCTCTATGGCCTCTGCCTCAGGCACTAAAATGGTTCTGGTTGCAACAGAGCAATGCCCCAGATGGGCAGAGCATCACCCCGGGTGGGCATGCCAGGTGGATCCTGGTCGGGCGCATGTGGGAGTCTGTCTGACTGCCTCCCCGTTTCCAACTTCAGAAAAATACCAAAAATTAAAAAAAAAGTTGACTGAACTTTTATTGGAATTGAATTTAATTTTATTAATATATGAGAATTGGATTTTTAAAAATATCAAATCATATTATTCATAAACATGATTTATCTCTTTCTTTATTCACTTATTTGAAAGTGTCTTTTAATAGAGTTTTATAAATTTCTCCATAAAGGTATTAATTCCTAAATATCAATACTCTGTGCTTAAGTTGCAATTTTGAATGGATCTTATTTTCTTTCTTTCTTTCTTTTTATTGATTATTTCTGAAGTAGAAGAATGCTATTGGTTTTTATGAGTTTTTCTCATATCTGGCACTATTGCTTGTCATGTTAATTTTTATAGTTTTTTCCTGCATTATACTGGTTTTTCTAAAAAGATATCATTTCTAAATACTACTGGTTGTTTTATCTCTTCTAATTCTTCTAGCTCTTTTTTTTTCTTGTCATATATCATTGATTAGGACCTCCAATACTTTGTTGAATAGCAGTAGTGATAGTAGTTTTGACTTGCTAGAGACTTAAAGGGATTGCATCTTAAGTTTCTCTGTTAAGTATGCTTCAGGTGGGTTTTTAGTAGCAAGCTTTTATCAAACTAAGGAAGATCCCTTCTAGTCTAGTTTTTGGTTTTTTTTGACACCTTATTTCATTGATTGCTTTCTCATATGTGCCTTGACCATGGGCCTTCAGCAGACTGAGTAACCCCTTGCTCGAGCCAGCGACCTTGGGTCCAAGCTAGTGAGCTTTGCTCAAACCAGATGAGCCCATGCTCAAGCTGGCGACCTCGGGGTCTCAAACCTGGGTCCTTCTGCATCCCAGTCCGATGCTCTATCCACTGCACCACCGCCTGGTCAGGCCCCTTCTAGTCTAGTTTTTTAAGTATTTTAATCACAAATAGGAATCTAGTGTTATCAAACACTTATTAAAATCTATTATGATAACATTGTTCCCTTCCTTGACTCCATAAATGTTATATTAAAATGTTACATTTTCCAATAATGAATCATTCTTACATTCCTAGAATAAACTTTACTTGATTATGCTGTATTATGTTTTAATTCACTTTTAATGACTTATCCATGTCATTTTTATTTTCAAATTCATCAATGTGTAAATGGTCCTAATATACTTTTTACTATTTTTTTCTTAATTTTAATTTATTATGTTTATATGGATTCAAGTGTCCCACTCAATATAACACCCTCACCCTCAACCACGTGTCCCCTATTACATCCCTTTTGCCCTCCTTCCCCTAACTCCATCCTCCTCTTTCCTCTGGGATTTGCTGTCCTGTTACCTGTATCTATGTGTTATGTATATATAATTTCACTAATTCCTTCACCTTTTCTGATCCTATCCCCTCGTTTCCCCTTCCCTCTGACAGCTGTCTGTCTGCTCCCTGTAACCCCACCTCTGCCTCTGTTCATGCCTCAGTTTACCGTGGTCATTAGATTCCACATATAAGTGAAATCATATGATATTTTTCTTTCTCTGCTTGGCTTATTTCACTTAGCATAATAATCTCCAGGTCCATTCATGCCATCGCAAAAGGTAAGATTTCACTCGTCCACTGACAGACACTTGGGCTGTTTCCAGATCTTGGCTATTGTGAACAATGCTGCAATAAATATGAGGTTGCATATCTTCTTTTGAATCAGTGATTTGGTATTCTTAGGATATATTCCTAAAAGTGGGATAGCTGGGTCAAAAGGCAGTTTCATTTTTAATTTTTTGAGGAAATTCCATACTGTTTTCTACAGTGGTTGCAGAAGTCTGCATTCCTACCAGCAGTGCAGATGGGTTCCATTTTCTCCACACCCTCACCAGCACTCATTGTGTGTTGATTTGTTAATGAGCGCCATTCTGACAAGTGCGAGGTGATATCTCACTGTGGTTTTATTTTGCATTTCTCTATTAGTGACATTGAACATTTTTTCATATGCCTATTGGCCATCTGTATGTCCTCTTTAGAGAAGTGTCCATTCAGTTTCTTTGCCCATTTTTTTTACCTGAATTTATTTTTTTAATTAATTTTAATGGGGTGACATTGATAAATCAGGGTACATATGTTCAGAGAAAACATCTCTAGGTTATTTTGCCATTTGATTATGCTGCATTCCCATCATCCAAAGTCCAATTGTCTTCCGTCACCTTCTAACTGGTTTTCTTTGTGCCCCTCCCCTCCCCCAACCCCCTCCCTCCCTTCCCCTCCACCCCGTAACCCCCACACTCTTGTCCATGTCTCTGAGTCTCATTTTTATGTCCCACCTATGTATGGAATCATATAGTTCTCAGTTTTTTCTGATTTACTTATTTCGCTCAGTATAATGTTATCAAGGTCCATCCATGTTGTTGTAAATGATCCGATGTCATCATTTCTTATGGCTGAGTAGTATTCCATAGTATATATGTACCAAAGCTTTTTTTTTTGAATTTTTTTATTTATTTTTTATTATTTTTATTTATTTATTCATTTTAGGGAGGAGAGAGAGAGAGAAGAAGGGGAGGAGCAGGAAGCTTCAACTCCTATATGTGCCTTGACCAGGCAAGCCCAGGGTTTTGAACCGGCGACCTCAGCATTCCAGTTCAACACTTTATCCACTGCGCCACCACAGATCGGGCCCAAAGCTTTTTAATCCACTCGTCCACTGACAGACACTTGGTCTTTGCCCATTTTTTAATTGGATTGTTTACCTTCTTTGTGTTGAGTTTTAGAAGTTCTTTATAAATTTTGGTTATTATCCCCTTATAAGATGTAGTGACGAATATGTTCTCCCATTGTGTGGGTTGTCTTTTTATTTTGTTAATGGTGTCTTTTGCTATGCAAAAGCTTTTTAGTTTGATATAGTCTAATTTGTTTATTTTGTTCTTTATTTCACTTGCCCATAGAGATAAATTGGCAAAAATATTGCTATGAGAGATATTGAAGAGTTTACTGCCTATGTTTTCTTCCAAGATGCTTATGGTTTCACGATTTCCATTTAAGTCTTTTATCCATTTTGAGTTAATTTTTGTGAATGGTGTAAGTTGGTGGTCTAGTTTCATTTTTTTCCATGTACCTGTCCAATTTTCCCAACACCATTTGTTAAATAGACTGTCTTTCCTCCATTATATGCTTTTACCTCCTTTGTCAAGTATCGATTGACCATAAAGGTGTGCGTTTATTTCTGGGTTCTCTGTTCTGTTCCATTGATCTGTATGCCTGTTCGTATGCCAGTACAAAGCTGTTTTGATTACAATAGCCTTGTAGTATAACTTAATATCAGGAAGTATGTGCTACCTCCTACTTCATTCTTCCTTTTCAAGATTGCTGAGGCTATTCATGTTCATTTTTGGTTCCATATAAATTTTTGGAATATTTGTTCTATATCTTTGAAGTATGCCATTGGTATTTTAATAGGAATTGCATTGAATCTATAGATTGCTTTGGGTAGTGTTGACATTTTAATGATGTTTATTCTTCTTATCCATGAACACGGTATATGCTTCCACTTTTCCACTTGTTTATATCTTCCTTGATTTCTTTTTTCAATGTCTTATAATTTTTTGAGTACAAGTCTTTTATCTCCTTGGTTACATTTATTCCTAGGTACTTTATTTTTTTGTTGTTGCAATAGTGAAGAGATTGTTTTCTTAATTTGTCTTTCACACAGTTTATTGTTGGTGTATAAAAATGCCACTGATTTCTGAATATTAATTTTATATTATGCTGCCTTGTCGAATTCATTTATCAGGTGTAGTAGTTTTTTGACTGAGACTTTAGGATTTTCTATGTACAGTATCATATCATCAGCGAGTTATAATAGTTTTATTTCTTCTCTTCCAATTTGGATGCCTTTTATTTCTTCTTCTTGTCTGATTGCTGTGCCTAGGATTTCCAGAACTATGTTAAATAAGAGTGGTAAAAGGGGGCACTCCTGCCTTCTTCCTGATCATAAGAGGATTGCTTTTAATTTTTGCCCATTGAGAACAATGTTGGCTGTCAGTTTGTCATAGATGACCTTTATTATGTTGAGGTATGTTCCCTGTATTCCCACTTTGCTGAGAGTTTCGATCATAAATAAGTGCTGAATTTTATCAAATGCTTTTTCTGCATCTATTGATATAATCATGTGATTTTTATCCTTTCTTTTGTTTATGTGATGAATCACATTTATTAATTTGAGAATATTTTAACAGCCTTGCCTCCCTGGAATAAATCCCACTTGATCATGATGTATGATCTTTTTGATGTATTGCTGGATCTGGTTTGATGATATTTTATTGAGAATTTTAACGTCTATGTTCATCAGGGATATTGGCCTATAGTTTTCTTTCTTTGTAGTGTCTTTACCTGGTTTTGGAATGAGGATAATGCTTGCCTCATAAAAGGAGCTTGGAAGTCTCTTCCCTCTTTTTGAAGTTTTTGAAATAGCTTAAGAAAGATAGGTGTTTGTTCTTCTTTAAATGTTTGGTAAAATTCATCTGTGAAGCCCTCTGATCCAGGACTTTGTTTGCTGGGAGTTTTTGATAATCATTTCAATTTAATTTGTTGTAATCTGTCTGTTTAGGTTTTCTGATTCTTCCAGATTGAATTTTGTAAGACTGTATGTGTCGAGGAATTTATCCATTTCACCTAGGTTGTCCAATTTTTTGGCATATGATCTTCATAATATTTTCTTACAATCCTTTGTATTTCTGTGGTGTCAGTTTTTCTCCACTTTCATTTATAATTTTATTTATTTGAGTCCTCTTTGTTTTTTTCTTGATGATCTGGTTAAAGGTTCATCAATCTTGTTTATCTTTTCAAAGAACTAGCTCTTGGTTCCATTGATTTTTTGTATTGTCTTTTTAGCCTCTATGTCATTTATTTCCACTCTGATCTTTATTATTTCCTTCCTTCTACTTCCTCTGGGCTTTATTTTTTGTTCTTTTTCTAGTTCATTTAGGTGCAGCGTTAAGTTGTTTATTTGAGCTTTTTCTTGCTTCTTAAGGTATGCCTATAATGCTATGAACTTCCCTCTCAGGACTGCTTTTGCTGTGTCCCATAAATTTTGAATTGTTGTATGTTCATTTTCATTTGTTTCAAATACATTTTTTATTTCTTCCTTGATCTCATTATTAACTCATTCATTATTTAATAACATACTATTTAGCCTCCAGGTATTTGAATGTTTTTCAGTTTTCTGTTGTAGTTGCTTTCTAGTTTCATGCCATTGTGATCAGAGAAGATGCTTGATATGATTTCAGTCTCCTTAAACTTATTGAGACTTGTTTTGTGTCCTAACATGTGGTCTATCCTAGAGAATGTACCATGAGCATTTCAAAAGAATGTATGGGCCTTGGCCAGTTGGCTCAGTGGTAAAGCGTCAGCCTGGCGTGCAGGAGTCCCGGGTTCAAGTCCCAGCCAGGGCACACAGGAGAAGCACCCATCTGCTTCTCCACCCCTCCCCCTCTCCTTCCTCTCTGTCTCTCTCTCTTTCCCTCCCACAGCTGAGGCTCCATTGGAGCAAAGTTTGCCCGGGCGCTGAGGATGGCTCCATGGCCTCTGCCTCAGGCGCTAGAATGGCTCTGGTTGCAACAGAGCAATGCCCCAGATGGGCAGAGCATCACCCCCTGGTGGGCATGCCGGGTGGATCCCGGTCAGGCGCATGTGGGAGTCTGTCTGACTGCCTCCCCGTTTCCAACTTCAGGAAAAAAAAAAGAATGTATGTATTCTGCTGCTTTGGGGTGAAAGGTTTGAAAATATCAATTAAATCCGGTTGATCTAGTGTGTCATTTAAGGCCACTGTTTGTTAATTTTTTTGTCTGGAGGATCTGTCCATTGATGTTAGTGGAGTATTAAATCCCCTACTAGTTACAGTATTGCTGTTGATCTCACCCTTTATGTCCATCAAAATCTGCTTTATATATTTAGGTGCTCCTCTATTAGACACATAAATGTTTACAATGGTTATATCATCCTGCTGGATTGCTCCCTTTATCATTATGTAGTGACCTTCTTTATCCCTTACTTTGTTTTAAAGCCTATTTTGTCAGATATAAGTATTGCTGCCCAGTGTTTTTTTCATTTGCATTTGCATGAAATACTTTTTTTCATCCTTTCACATTCAGTCTATGTGTATCTTTTGGTCTGAGGTAGGTCTCTTTTAGACAGTGTATGTACGGGTCCTGTTTCTTATCCATGCAGCTACCCTATGTCTTTTGATTGGAGTATTTAATCCATTTACATTTAAGGTTATTATTGATATGTACTTATTTATTGCCATTTTATTCTTTAAATCTATTAATACATTCCTCTTTATTTTGTTTTTTGTTGTTGTTGTTGTTTTTTGCTCTTTTTATAGCAGGCCCCTTAACATTTTTTTCAGTACTGGTTTGGTTGTAATAAATTCCTTGAGTCTTTTTTTGTCTGGGAAGCTTTTTATTTCTCCTTCGATTTTAAATGTTAGCCTTGCTGGATAAAGCAGTCTTGGTTGTAGGTTCTTGTTTTGCATCACTTTGAACATCTCTTGCTAATCTCTTCTGGCCCTAAGTGTTTCTGTTGAGAAGTCAGATGTCATCTTAATGGGGGCTCCTCTGTAGTTAATTAACTGCTTTTCTCTTGCAGCTTTTAGTATTCTTTCTTTGTCTCTTAACTTTGGCATTTTAATTATGATGTGTCTTGGTGTGGGCCTCCTTGGGTTCCTCTTTAATGGGACTGTCCTTGCTTCTTGGACTTGTGTGGCTTTTTCCTTCATCAATTTAGGGAAATTTTCTGCCACGATTTCTTCAAAAAGGTTCTCTATTCCTTGTTTATTCTTTTCTCCTTCAGGAACCCCTATGATGCTGATGTTGTTTCTCTTTATGTTATCACAGAGGTCTCTTAGAGTTTCCTCAGTCTTTTTGAGCCTCTTTTTGTTTTGTTGCTCTGCTTCTGTGCTTTCATTTATCTTGTCCTCTAAATCACTGATTTGATCCTCTGCTTCATCCAGCCTGCTGTTGATTCCTTCTAGTGCAGTCTTCATTTCTGATATTGTGTTTGTCATTTTTGACTGGTTATTTTTTATGATTTCTATGTCCTTTTTGGTGCTTGCTATCACTTTAGTTAGGTACTCATTATGATCATCCATTGTTGCTCTAAGATCCTTGAGCATTCTAAAAATCATTATTTTAAACTCTGCATCTGGTAGTTTGGTCACTTCCATTTCATGTAGTTATTTTTCTGGGAATTTCTTTTGTTGATTCATTTGGGTCGTATTTCTTTGCCCATTTTGTCTGTGTATTAGGTAGCACTGTCTGACTTTGAAATTTGTTGTCATATCTTTATGAGGAAGATGGGCTTGGTGGTACTGACCTCCAGGCTACCTGTTTTCCTTGCTCTAGTATGCTTCTTGAGGGTAGTATTTTCTATCCTGTTGTACATGAGTATTGAATGCAATTGGTCCTTTCATGGGTGTGGTTATCCTTTCAGGCTGACTGGCTCTAAGGGTCAACCTTGATCATGTGTATTAGACTCTGCGCAGTGTCTGTCCTGTTGGCATGTTTATTCTCCACAGTGTCTGGTGCCTGCTGGCCTCCTCCTTTGTAGAAGCTTTGTAGCTGCTTGTGTAGTGAGCTGAGTCTAGGGTTGGTACTGTCTGCCACCCACTACTGGTTGTGTTGGTTCTAGATTTTGTGTTAGCATCAGCTGTTGTTTGTAACCTGCCGGGGGCTGCCTGTCTGGGGCTACTGCTCTTGCTGTTTGCTGTTTGTATCTTTATTCTGTGCCTGGGTAGTGTGAGAGGGGCCAACCTGTGTATAAGGATCAGCTTCCTCCTGCTTAGAGATGACAGCAGCTCCATAAAAGCCCCAAGCTCTATAAAAATTTCCTCCACTTTTCAGCTGTCCCACCTCCTGTTGTAGCTGCCTGGTCTTCTCACAGAGTCTTCTGTAGAAAAACTGTAGTGTGGGCTCACCCATCCAACCCCTCTACAGATTACAAGCTTGGTGAGTTAGGACAGCTGAGGTTGGGAATACAATGTTAATGGGACCCCCTACCTCAGGGGTCTCTTGGTCAGGAGCTCAGTACTGGGAAACTGGCCCCTACTCCAGAGCCTAATCCATCAGCCACTGCTGGATACTCAAATTTCATTTCTCCCCAGCAAAGTGAGCAACAGGTTCAGATCAAGTGGGGCTGACAGTCTCCTCTGCAGAAGTTCTTACAGCTAGCTAGACCCTGGTCTCAGAAAGGAAAACTGAGAGAGTCCTCTCCTAGGGCTGACTGTATTTCCCCAGAAAGTGGCTTGACCAAACCCAACAATAGGCTCACAGGGACCCACACTTTAAATATCCGTGCTCCAAGCCTCTCTCTCTTCCTCCTGTGGAATCTAGCCCAGCAGGGCAGGATATCCAGCACCCAGGCCACTGACTGTGAAGCTTCACCCTATCCTATCCAATGCACATGAGCCATTGTGCAGATGCTGATCACAGAAACTGGAACTTGCCTCAGCTGGGCCAGGTGTGAAGAACCCTTCCTTAGGATACCCCACTAGCAAGGGTTGTTAGGTCCTGAACCGATGCTCTCTGCAGCTGGCTACTGGATATGCCAGCCCTGGGCCTCCCTGCAGGGAACCCAACACAGACCAGTGGGAAACACTGCCCATGACTGGCCCTCAGCACCTTTCTTGGAGCTACAAGCAATCTAGAGTTTGGATTGCCACTGCTGGGCACAGGTGCACATGGAAATACCAAGCCTCACACTTAGGCTGGCTTTTACCCACACTGGGCCTGGGGGAAGGTCTGCTTAAAAGGCCAAGTTTTCCTGAGTTTTGCCTCTTGCAGTCTTTGTCAGCTCACTGCTTGTTGGGCTTGGCCAAGGAAAAAAAACTTTGGCCGAGTCTAGAGCCTGTGGCAATTAAGATTAGGAAGGGTGGTGGGCGTTGCTCCACCCCTCAGTCCCTGGTGTCAGTCTATCCAGACTTTTTTCACAGACCTCAGTAGGTTGTAGCCCAGGAGTCCAGTGGTTGTGGGCTCTGAGACCCAGAGATGTAGTCTGCCCAGTCTGGATAGTTTCTACTGAGTCTCCCATGGGGCAGAAGCATCAGTCAGACTCTAGAGCATGCAGGGGAAGCTCCAGCCTCAACGCCAGAAAACTGAGTCACTGACGCACCTCCTGCTTGCTGGCTGACTTCTCAGATCGGCCAGGTCTCCTCTCCGTCGGGTTTGCAAGAGTAATTCCCAAGGGTGGGGTAGTTGCTTTCTCCCAGGCTGATGCTGCTCAGAGGGGACTGCTCCACCCAAGAAAGATGGCAACTGCGGTATTGGAGAATGACACAGCACAGGGGTTCTATAGCTGTCCTCTACTGTGTCTCTCACCCTTCCTCTCCCTGGACCCCCAACTTCACATTGCAACTCTGGTCCTCTCAGCCTTCCCCTGCTGGAGCTCTGGGTAAGTGGCTATGAACAAGATTTTCTGCACTGGCCCTTAAAGATGGAGCCTGAGTCTCTGAGAGCTCTGTCTCTTTCTCACAGACAGAAACCTTGGCTCTTTTCACTACCAACTGCTGGGTGCCTCTTCTAGGCTGGGCCACTGGGCCTGGGGTTTAGGTCCCTCCCCTCTCAGAGTAAACCTCCCCACAGTGAGAGTCCCTCTGGACCTTCTGCTGCCACTCGCTCCTGGGAGCAGGGCTGCCCTTTCCACATCTCCACCCTTCCTACCCGTCTTGGTGTGGCTTCTTCTGTGATCCTTGGCTATAGACTCCTCTTCGTTTAGTCCAAAGTTGGTTTTTCAAGATGATTGTTCTTAAATTAAGTTGTAATCCAATTTTGTCCTGGAGGCGGCAGTTGGAATGTCTGCCTACTTTATTGCCATCTTGGAATCTGGAAACGTCCCTGCTGGATTCCATCCCTTAGCTGCTACTCGATAGCAGAATAATTCAATGGAAGCATCACGGCTGGAGTCCCAATGGTGGATTATATGTGCCATTTCAGTGTAGCATCTCTTTCTGCATGACATTTTCAGAAGTCGACCCTTTATCGACCAAATGTGGCTTGCCCTGCCCACAAGGAGTATGGCATGTGCCAGGAGCCGTGTCCTGGGCCTATCTTATGTCACACAATGAAGGACACAGTACAGCGCAGCCCTAGGAGCCTTTGACCTTTGCCCAGCCTGCGAGGAGCCCCATTTTTACCATTTCTTAAAAAATAAATATGCCTGTCCTGGCCAGTTAGCTCCATTGGTTAAAGCATCATCCTGATATGCCAAGGTTGTGGGTTCAATCCCCAGTAAAGACACATACAAGAATCAACCAATGAGCCTGACCAGGAGGCCACTCAGTGGATGGAGCGTCGGACTGGGACACAGAGGACTCAGGTTCGAAATCCTGAGGTCACCAGCTTGAGCGTGCGCTCATCTGGCTTGAGCGGGGGCTCACCAGCTTCAGTGCAGGATCACTGGCTTGAGCAAGGGGGTCACTCACTCTGTTTTAGCCCTCCCCCCAGATCAAGGCACATATGAGAAAGCAATCAATGAACAAGGAGACTAAGGAGCTGCAATGAAGAATTGATGCTTCTCAACTCTCTCCCTTCCTGCTTGTCTGTTCCTATCTGTCCCTTTCTCTGTCTCTCTGTCTCTGTCACACACACACACACACAAATCAACCAATGAATGTATGAATAAGTGGAACAAGTCAATGTTTCTTTCTCCCTCTCTCCCTTCCTTTCTCTCTAAACATTAATCAATAAAATTTTTAAAATATCTATAAGTAAATATGACTGTAGTTATTTTAATCTTTTTTAAAAATTGATTCTTAAGAGAGAAGAAGGGAGAAAGACAAGAGATGGGGGCAGGGAGAAAGAGAAAAACATCAATTTGTTGTTCCATTTATTTATGCATTCATTGATTGATCCTTGCATGTGCTTTGACCGGGGATTGAACCGGCAACCTTGGCATGTTGCAACAACTCTCTACCCAGCTGAACTGCCCAGCCAGAGCCTATAGTTATTTCTTTTTTTCACTCAGTATTTTATTTGCATTTCCTCTATTTTTTGTCATGTTTGCTAGAAGTTTGTCTGTCCTTTTTAATCTTTTTTAAATACCTCACAGCTGCCCCATCCGTGTGAGCCAATGTAATGAAGTGATATGAAGACTGTGGAGTTAGACAGACCTGAGTTCAAATCCCTGCTATCCTACATATTGTGACCTTGGACACATTACTTTGCCCTTTGCATTTATGTCCTCATCTGTAAAATGGGAATTAAAATCCTCCTTACTGTGAGGGTCAAATTAGAAAATTTACCTAAAGCACCTGGAACAATGTGAGGCACGTTAAAAATGTTCAGTGCATGTTAGTCCCTGTCCTCGGGGCCTTTTTGCTGTGCTCTTTGCCTGAAATGCCTGCCTTGTAGGCACCTGCTAGCCCATGTGGCACCTGTGTGGAGATAAAAGGTGTCCTTTCTTCAGGCAGGCACAGTTCCCACTCACCCCTTCAGCCCAGTGCCCATGTGCAGTGCACAGCCTGCATACCCATCATACCCATGCTTGGCAGCCCTGCCCACTTCCCTGCTCCGATTCCCTCTCAGCTCATTTCTCACGGTGCCCCCGGCTGCCCATTTGTCAGGTTTCAGCTTCCTCACTGAAGCCTCTCTTGTTCTCCCTGGCTGAGTAATTCATCTCCCTCCATCCTCCTCTTCATGCACCCCCCTCCCAAATTTACATCACAAGTTATTTGTACATCTCTTAAGGCATTTATTTCATTTTACCTTATATCTTAGTTAATTTGTGCAAGTTTTGTCATTCCAACTGGATTAATCCCTTGAAATTGGGGATTATAGTTTGTCTTTAGATCCTCCCTCTTCCTGGGCAGCTCAGTAAATGTTACTTGCACGAATGATTGAGTATTAAATGTAGGAGCTAAGAAGAGCCTTAAATAATATTGCGTAAATGGTGTTTGGGGGCAGGGTCTTCAGAGGCAGAAGTAATGGTAAGACAACTGATGATGAAAATGGTGATGGTGTTCTCAGAAAGGAGACCTGGCCCTTCGGGTCTGCCTAGGGCCAGGCAGTAGTGCGTGGGTTCTTGACTTCATGGAGGAAATGTTTCACAACACAGGCCCAGGTAATTTTGAGAGTATATTTATTAAAGCTGGGAACAGTGAAACAGGGAAGGGCCTAGAATAGGAGCAACAGGAGAAACTAGGCAGGGCTGCTTTGGCTCTCTTGGGAAAGAAATGAGCCTACACTGGGAAGTTAGAGGAATGGGGCCCTTGGAGGGGTTAGTCTGGGATGAGTGGCCACTGCCCATTGCTTTCCTGGTTGTGTGTCTCATGAGGACCCTTAGAGTTTAGGAGATGCACACCTGTGGGGGAAGGAAATGGGGAAGGGAAAGGGTGTGCTCCTGGGAGGGAGAGCTTGCCCTTTGACCTTTGTTTTTTGAGGGTTTTTAAAGGCCTAGGTTTTGGGGGAGATCTTAGGAAAGGAATTCATTAGCTTGTTGCTGATGTGCCCTTTCAGGGTTGTGGTCTTTACTGATTGGTCAGCCCCCAGGACAGAGGATCATTGGTTATTGCAGCTGGTCCTAGGTTCACCTACCTGGTGTTGCTGCTTTTCTAAGCCTGAACCTAAAATACAACTGAAGCCTAGATGTTACCTCTAGGAAGGTGACCTTCTGTATCTGGCTGTAAATTGCTCAGCCAATTTGTTTAGCTCTCTGAGTTTCCCCATTCCACTTGCCAAGGAATTTTTTGACTTCTTATTATCCTGCATCAATGGCAGAGAGGGTACCACTTGATTGAGTTTACCATGTGCCAGGCACTGTGTTAAGTGTTTTCACAGCTTAATCTCTCTAAGCCCTCACGACAGCCCTTTGAGATAGGTGCAACTATTAGCTCCATCTTGCTGCCAAGGAAACTCGGGCTCTGATGAGTCCACAGTGAGTTGGTACTCATGCCTGGTCTGTCTGACTTCAGAGTTCGATGACCAGCAGATGCCCTCAACCACATAGCAGCTACTGTTTACTGAGGACTCCATTCCAGGCACTGTGCCTGATGCCTCACAGACATTATCTGTAATCCTAATGGCAAAACTACAGGGTATTTCCACTTTACAGATAAGGAGGCTTATCAAGATTAAGTGACTTGCCTAACACATAACCAAATCTCTCTGACCCAAAAGCATACCCTTTCTTCTGTGTCATGTGCACAGTGCTTGTGGCCAACAAGAAAATTATTGCACTGGAGCTGAGGTCAGGCAGGAGGTGAGGTGTGCTATATGGGAAAATGTAGAAAGCTAAGGTCAGAAGGGCAGATGTGCCTCAGGCTGCAGAAGGCTTTGACTTCTAAGCATGGGTTATCAGGACATTTTGCAATCAAGGGCAGTGACCTAGGCAGTGACCTTGATTTGAGGAAGCAGTGTGTTGGTCTGGACACCTGTAGGCTAAGCTCACTGGAGATCTGCCCAGATCAGCCCTTAGGGAAGCACAGGGCTTTTCCCTTAGCTTTGCCCTTAGGGAAGCTGTACAGAGATCATAGCACCTGCTGAGAAAGTGGTATTTAAGCAGATCTGCAGCTTGTGGAAATGAATCTATTCCATGTCTCTCAGTGATCACATCTTCCTGAGCCCGCTATTCTCCAAAGGGCACCATGACCAGCTGTCAGCCTCCTAGATCTTCCCCGATGCATCTCCTGAAGAGCTGGTAGGCATTGGTCAGGGACGGCCTATACCCTCAGGAATTTCCCAAAGCAGAGAGCCCATCTCCTGGGCTCAGGTGTGCTCAGACATGGATGAGGCTGTGGAGAACTCAGGAGAGGTACAGAAGGGGTCTTTGACTCTTGGCCACCAGTTACTCCAGATCTAGTTGGTCCTCTCTGTGGGCCAAGGTGTGTCTCTTTTGGTGTGTAATTACCATATGTCTCACCAGTGCCCTTCCCTATCCAGGTCATTGCTGTCGTCATGGACCTCTTTACCGATAGTGATATTTTCCAAGACATTGTAGATGCTGCCTCTAAGCGCCGGGTCCCAGTGTACATCATCTTGGATGAGGCAGGCGTGAAGTGTTTCCTGGAGATGTGTCAGGGCCTGGAGCTCACTGACTTCCGTATTCGGGTGAGTTGTACCACCGTGGGTGATGGGGAGACAGGAGTTAAGACAGAAACTGCCTCTGACCCTTTCTCTGCCTCTTCTCCAGCTCAGGGGCTCAGAGAAACATCAAGATCTTGACCCCTTCTGTTGAAATCAGAAGATCTCAACCTTGTCCTGTGAACTGATAACCCTAAATTATATGCCAAGCTTAAATTTTATCAAAAGCCTGCTGAGGTTAAGGAGACTGCTCTGGCCCAGTCCTGGGGTGTTCAGCCTGCAGTCCAAGGTCAAAGCTAGGGCTATGGTTTAATTCTGGGGAACGTTGGGAATAGGCAGGAACCACCTTGAGCTTATCCATACCCAAAGCAAAATTTGCTGACTTCCTCCTGTTATCTAAATGATGTTCTACCTATAAGGCCATAGGAAGCAAAGCTTAGTGCAGACAGGAGCCAGCAGGCAGTCCTGTGGACAAGAGACCTCCTCCTCTGCCTAAGCAAAAACATAGCTCAGACCTTGCAGGTCCCAACCTAAGTGACAGTGTCTTTCTTCTCTTCTCAATAGAACATCCGAGTCCGCTTTGTGACAGGCATTGGCTTCTATATGTCCATGGGGAAGATAAAGGGGACCCTGTCGTCAAAGTTCTTAATGGTAGATGGTGAAAAAGTAGCCATGGGATCTTACAGGTGAGTTGGGCCAGTCCTGGGGTGTTCAGCCTGCAGTCCAAGGTCAAAGCTAGGGCTATGGTTTAATTCTGGGGAACGTTGGGAATAGGCAGGAACCACCTTGAGCTTATCCATACCCAAAGCAAAATTTGCTGACTTCCTCCTGTTATCTAAATGATGTTCTACCTATAAGGCCATAGGAAGCAAAGCTTAGTGCAGACAGGAGGTCCTGGGAGGCCTTTATTTATTGTAATAAATGTTCATATTCAGGAAGATGCTGGACTAGAGTCTCCATGGTCATAGGTTAAAGAGGTATTGTCGGCCCTGGCCGGTTGGCTCAGCGGTAGAGCGTCGGCCTAGCGTGCGGAGGACCCGGGCTCGATTCCCGGCCAGGGCACACAGGAGAAGCGCCCATTTGCTTCTCCACCCCTCCGCCGCGCTTTCCTCTCTGTCTCTCTCTTCCCCTCCTGCAGCCAAGGCTCCATTGGAGCAAAGATGGCCCGGGCGCTGGGGATGGCTCTATGGCCTCTGCCTCAGGCGCTAGAGTGGCTCTGGTCGCAATATGGCGACGCCCAGGATGGGCAGAGCATCGCCCCCTGGTGGGCAGAGCATCGCCCCATGGTGGGCATGCCGGGTGGATCCCGGTCGGGCGCATGCGGGAGTCTGTCTGACTGTCTCTCCCCGTTTCCAGCTTCAGAAAAATGAAAAGAAAAAAAAAAAAAAAAAAAAAGTAAAGAGGTATTGTCTGATGCGATGGCAAAGAAGAGCCTTTTTTTCTCAAACTTTGTGGCTACTGGATTATTCCAGAAAGAAGGTCAACTCTTACTGGATATTAAGCACAGCCTGCTTTTCATGGTCCGCAGCAAATGGTTGCATTTTGATGCATTTTGAAGCTAGTTGTTAGGCGTGACAAGTAGGAAGCAGAATGGACCAGACCTGGGAAAGAATTGTGAGAGTGTGGTGTGGAAAAAATGTCTCCTGATTTTTTTTTTTTTTTTTTTTCCGAAGCTGGAAACAGGGAGAGACAGTCAGACAGACTCCACATGCACCCAACCGAGATCCACCCGGCACGCCCACCAGGGGGCAACGCTCTGCCCACCATGAGGCGATGCTCTGCCCCTCCGGGCGTCGCTCTGTCGCGACCAGAGCCACTCTAGCGCCTGGGGCAGAGGCCAAGGAGCCATCCCCAGCGCCCGGGCCATCTTTGCTCCAATGGAGCCTTGGCTGCGGGAGGGGAAGAGAGAGACAGAGAGGAAGGAGAGGGGGAGGGGTGGAGAAGCAGATGGGCGCTTCTCCTGTGTGCCCTGGCCGGGAATCAAACCCAGGACCCCTGCACGCCAGGCCGACGCTCTACCACTGAGCCAACCGGCCAGGGCCGTCTCCTGAATTTTGATTCAGAAGGAAGTTACCAGGAACATGAGAGTCTATCTGTGCAAGTGTCCGCCCTCCACATAAATTAAAATCTAGGTGCAGAAAAGAGACCTGGGTACCTGAAACAATTAATAAATGACATAAGTCCTCCTACATGGTTAAAGTATGGGGCTTTGCAGACACTACTCTAAAAATTCAGAGGAGAGCCATTAAGAAGTGGAATTATATTAACAATAGTAGCAGCTGCAGTGACTACTTATTAAATGTGGTATTGTGCCAGCCTACTGAGCTGAATATTTTATACACATTATTTCTCTCAAGCCTCACAACAACTCTGTGACTGTACGCTCTGTGAGCACCATTTCACAAGACACACCAGGTAGAAACCAGGCTTGACTTCTCATGTCCTTGCCTTGTACCCACTGCCCACTTTCTGCATTCGAGGCCAAGACCTGGAAAAATGAAGGATTGGGTTAGTTAAGGGGAAGCACCCCAGCATACTGGCTAGGGGTGCCTTCCACCAGCAGCAAGGCCACCAGACTCAGTCATAGATCAGGCTGGGGCTGGGACAGCAGGATGTTGAGATGGGCTTACCCAGGGACTGCTCGCAGGGCGAGACCACTAGCCTGAGCACATAAGTCTTGCTTTTTTGTCTCCATATTCCCAGGTTCACCTGGAGTTCCTCCTATATGGACAGAAACCTTCTCCTCCTCCTGACGGGGCAGAACGTGGAGCCCTTTGATGTGGAGTTTCGGGAACTGTACGCCATCTCCGAGGAGGTGAACTTGTACCAGCACCTGGGCCTGGCAGGAGGTGCAGGCAGGCTTGGCCTTAACTACTCCTCTACTGTGGCTCGCAAGCTTATCAACCCCAAGTACGCCCTGGTGGCCGGCAGCCGCCATCCCCCAGGGGAGATGATGCGCTGGGCTACCCGGCAGCAGTGGGAGGCTGGTGGCAACCCAGAGGGGCAGGAGGAGGGCAGCAGAGATGGCGAGTCAGCCCGGCGCCTGGAGAACTTCCTGAATGACCTGGTCACACTGGAGCAAGTGCTGCCTCCTGTGGAGCCCATACCCTTGCGAGAGCTGAGTCGGAAGGATGGTAGGGTGGTCTCTCACCTGCACGTGGACCTAAAACCCCGAGAGGCACTTGCCCAAAATGGCAAGGGAGAAGCTGCCAAAGGGGAGGCCACCCTGCCCAAGGAGGGCAAGCGCTTTAGCTACTACAGGTTGTTCAGCCGCCGGTCCAAGAGGCCTGCAGCACCCAACGGCATGGCCAGCTCCCACTCCACCGAGACCTTTGCTGAAGCAGAGTTTATAATGGGGAAGAAGCCCAGCAATGGCTCCAGTGCCAATGCCTCAGGTGAGCCCTCCCACTCAGGCCCAGGGCTCCCTGGGTCCTCTGGTCCTTATCAGACAGCATTGCCTCATAGACCTGCAGAAAGGCAGCTTACTGTTATGTAGAGAGCTGAGGTCTGGTTCAGACAGTCCTCATTTCCCATTCTGCTCTGGGTCTCATCTCCCTTGTGGCCTTGGGCCAACCGCTGCAGGGCTGAGTTTCTGTTCCCTCTTCTCTAAGAGAGGAGGATGATGCTTGCTTTGTCCAGTTGTTCTGAGGATATAATAAGGTGCTCAGAACAGTACTGGGCATGGGGTAGTCTGAAAGCTCTTATTACTACTACTAGAGGCTTAGAAAGTTTCTCCTTTGTAAATGAAGTCACAGAGGCACAGTGCTGCTGAGTGGCAGGGCTAAGGCTTGACCCTGCCTCTGGGTCTAGGGCAGGGGTCTCAAATTCGCGGCCGCGGGCTGCATGCGGCCCGCCGAACAATTTTGTGCGGCCCGCAGACTAATCCACGAAGTTCAAAATATTTTGGATAAAATTAAGTAAGCCTAGGGGCCTACTTGTATTTTTCATTTCTCTAGCATCCTAGCTAGATATTAGCTTAGTTAACAGCAGTTGTGATGCGAACTACAGTTTCTGGTCGTTTTGTGACACTGAGTAAACTGCATGTACGATTGTGCTTGTTGTACTGATTTTTTTTTGTTTTCAACTGCAGTGAGAAAAGTGTTGCATAACAGTTGCCTTTTGTAGACCTAGTGCGGCCCGCCGAATGGCTGTGATCTTGCTCTGCGGCCCACATGCTGAGTTGAGTTTGAGACCCCTGGTCTAGGGCTTGCTCTAGCAAAGCTTGTTCCTTGTCATCAGGATCTAATCTGGTCAAACACATACCACCCTCACCTGTGCTCCACCAACGCCCTAACCCACTTCCCTCATTTCTGTTGTAAATAGTTTTACTTGGTTCCTCCCTGTGTTTATTTGATAAAGTATGTTTGCTATACTGCTTACCTCCGGGAGAGATTGTTCCTGATGGTGTTCTTTCTGGCTGTCTCTCTGGGATCCTCTGAGGTCCTGGCCTTTATTTCTTTCTCTGGAGCAGTTTTCATTGTGGCCTTTCCAGAGACTGGTGGTGACAGCCAGGACTACTGCTGGTACCTTTTTTTATGTCAACATCTCAAAGTTGAAAAGGTTTCTATGTTGAAATTTCTCCGTTTGTGGCTCTGGGGCCTTGCAGCGGTGAGACTAGGCTCAGGTAGTGACAGTGGGGTCTTCCTGTCACCTGAGGTCTTGCCCTGGATAGTCTGAACATTTCCAGGGCTCCTGCATTGCCCACAGCTCCAGCTTTGACCTGATGGTGAGTAGCTTGAGTGTAAGGATCTTAACCATCTTCCCCTCTCCACTCATTCCATAGCCTTGCTACAGAGCCTCACATACTCTGCTTCTTAAAATTAGAAGAGGCCTGGGAATCTCGTTGAACTTGGGCACAGTAGAAGCACCAGTCCTATGCCAGTGTTTGGCCAGGAAGCATTTATTGGGTGCCTCCATGTGCTAGGTCCTTCACTAAGTGCTCTCTCTGTTACTTGGCCCTCAAAACCACCTCGGTTGTGGGAGGTTGAAGCTTGGAGAGGTGAATTTAGTGGTCCCAGGCACAGTAAGTAGCACTGGGGCCAGGACTCGCTACCAGTCCAGTGCCCATATCTTGTGTGTGTTTGGTGTGTGTGTGTGTGGGGGGGGGGGTGACTGGCCCAGTCCCATTTCCCCTGGGCTCCCTGGCTCCCCTAATACCAGTTACTGCTGCTGCTGCTGCTGCTTTGCACCTTTTGTTTGGAGACAGGGTTGCCATGGTGAACACCTGGCAGGGAAGGGAGCAGGAGGGGCTAGCCCAACTACTAAAGGGGCCACTTCCCAAGTCCTGACAGAGGTGAAGTGGAAGCTTTCTCTTCCTTCAGGCCCTCACCCTGAGATGCTGTTTCCATAGAAACGAAAGGCCTATTGTCTTGTCCCTTCTTGCTGCCTTTTGTGAGTCTCTCAGCGTGAGGTTCTCTGCTTGGATAACTTGGACAGTCTCTGCTCAGTTGTACCACTCACATGGTGCCCAGCAGCCACCCAAGCTGACCCAGACTGTGCCCGGGGGAACCTCCTTTTCCGAGGACCTGATACCCAGAGAGAGAGCAAAACCCAAAGAAAGTGAGAGAGGGGAAGAGAGGACAGCAAACTCGAGTCACATAAAATCGGAAGATCCCTGGGGTACCCAGCAAGATGGCCCTATTTCTCTTCATTTTTTCCCCCTCTCTATAAGGGGGAAACACAAGAGTGGCCTTGACCAGCACAGCCTCTTCCCACCTAGGTGGGAATCCAGTACCTGAGGGCCTGAAATTCAAGTCCCCGCTGAGACCTTTTCTCTTCCTGCTTACTTTCTTTCCTCAAAGGCAGGGCAAAAAACCCGGACTCCTCTTCTTGATTGAACTGTCCCAGTGCTTCCTCTTGGTCACTAGGAAGCTAGGTCACTAGGCTGCTGTGTGCTAGAGGATCGGCCTCCTGACAGCATAGTCCCCCTCCCTCCAAGATTGGCACTACTAATCCAGGTACACTTGGGATTGTCAGCGGAGGGAAATCGCTTTGCTGTTACCTTAGGGCCCCCATCCAGGGAAAGGCTCCCTGTCCTGCAGTGAACATTCAGACCATCATTAGAACAACCATAACAGATCTCAGCTCCTGAAACATTGCTCCCCTCACCCTCTAGACACATCCTTCCACCTCCTGAGGCCATTTCCTGGTCAAGAAGAGAGGGGGTTGAGCCAGGGAAGGAGTCCAAGTTCCCTTTGAGCTCTGATTCTGTCTCTTTTCTGGCTCTGCTGCCCGGTTGGCAAGGGAGAGCCTGGACTGATGGCAGGGTGGAAGAAAGAGAGAGAAATAGAAAAGCTAAGCACTCACAGCCTGTAAAATTTCTTGATAAGAAGTATATAGTTGTCAAACATGAGAATTTTGCAACCCCAAGTGTGGTCCTTGGAAGAACCTGCAGAAATCCCTTCCTTTAGGTCTGGGATTCAGGTGGCGTATAGGGGGAGGGGGACACTACCTGGTTGTTTGAAGGCTCATATCCCCCTCTACTGGCAGAAGCTGAATCCCTTTTCCTTCTGGCTTTTCTCTTGGCTAAACCCTTGCTGAGTGACCCTCTAGAGCTCCAGACACATCCGCTGGTGCAGAGCTCCCAACCTCAGAGAACAGTGGTCACTGGAGAGCTTTGTTAAAATGCAGTGAGGGGTCTGTACCACTGGGCTGGACTCAGGGATCTGCATTTTAAAGAAGTGCCCTGGGTGTTTCCCATGTAGGGGTCCCCAGAGCAGCAGATTACTGTGACACAAGGACAAGGCTCTACCCTCAGGGCTGCCAGGCTAGGAAAGGAGGTTCCAAGTGATATTCCGAATCACCAACTAGGTCTCTCAGGGAAATCACTGAGAAATGGCCAACCCTCTTGAACATGGTTAAGAGAAGGAAGAAAGGAACAGACTTCCACTGAGCATGTGCTGGGTGGACATGGTGCTAAGTGCTTTCACACAGAAATCACAACCACTCTGCCTGATGACATCATTGCACAGACAAGAGATGAGCCCCTGCATCCATGGTCACACACACAATGAGAAAAGGTGACCATGGTCTCTTACCTCCCAAGGCCTTACATGAAGCATTAAGTCTTTTCTCTGGAAGATTAGAATTGACACCATTTCCCTACATCTTTAAAGAATGGAAGGGCCAGAGGCTTGAATGGGTGATTGACTCTCCCCCTGGTATCTCACAGCAGAGGAAGAAGAAAGTGGTCCTTTACGCTCTAGAGTACCTCTGGGTCACTACCTTCCAAGGTTCTCTGGGCCCACACTTTTCTTCCCTGGGTTCTCTGAGGTGACTTCTAGTGGCACTTGCCTTTCCAGAACTCTCCTGGGTTCTCCTGATTCATGCATGGCTGGCAGTGTGGCCTGGCTTCTAGTGATGTGGCTGCTAGGCTCCTGGATTTGGGTACTTCAGATTTGCCTCTGTATCCCTGGGCACTGGAGGTCTCAGATCTCTCTCCTCTCTGGGATGGAAGGTTGGGAATGTACTTTTGAGGTTCAGAGCTCCATAGGGACCTGTGGGCTTCCAGTTCCTGGGTAAATCTACTCAAGAGCTATTTTGTCAAGGCAGAGATACAAAATTCAGGGTCATTCCTGAGGAGCGTGAGTGCTGACCCCATCTGGTGTTTGGAGGCTGCAGTCTCGTGCTATAAACTTGAGCATTGTTACCAGCTACAGTCCAGTCACATAGCACAGATAAAGGGAACTGAATGAGCCTTCGTCAAGGAACTGATTTCAGGCGGCTCTAAAGCAGAGGCAAACATTCTAATTCTCATTGGCAGATTTCACAATCCTCCTGCCATTCTGGTTTCTCTTGGGCCTAGCCAGGGCTTATATCACCATCTAGGTGAATGAGGACACAGATGTCACCATCTTTTGATGCCAAGATTACTGTTAATATTATTAGTATTTGTTTAAACCCTTGAGTAGCTTGCCACTGCCCAATCATTTAATTCAGCAAATGTCTTATCTCTGCAAAGTCTGCTCTCTGCCAGACACTGTGCTAAGTTCCTTGCATAGCAGTGAACAGAACGCGCAAAGTCCCTGCCCTGATGGAGTGAATACCATACTGCAGAGAGAGGGTGGGAGGGCAATGACCTTTCTATAAAGGGTAATGGGAAAGGCTTCTGACAAAGGGACACTTGAGCAGAGACTTGCAGGGAGGGAAGGGAGAGAGCCAGATGGACATTTAGGGGAAGAATCCTCCAAAGAAAAGGGAATGTGAAGTCCTGAAACCTGAAGGAAGGTAGAGCCCCTCATCCTAGTACAGCCATTCATATCAGTGTTCTGCCTACCTCTCTCCCTACCCCAGGCCTCCTACTACTACCACCTCAGTCTCACTCCAGTGTGACCTTCCTTTAAGGTTTGACTTTCTCTCATAAGCCTCTTCCAGGTAGTCATGCCACAGATACTTTGTAAAAAAGAAAAGAAAAGAAAGTTTGGGCTGGTCATGGATTCTGCCCTATTAATCTGAGCAGGTCTGACTCTCCTCACAGTCTTGCCAAACACCTGCATGTGGTGGGTCCCCTATCCCTGTGCATGAAGAAACAATGGAACACAAAGAATTTTCCCTCAAAGTGTTTCTCTGTCAGAGACATGAAAATGAGTTCTGAGTACAGAGGGTCTCCCCAGACTTTCGTCCAGCTCCTCCATTGAATGTGGGAATGGGCATTCCTGCTTTCTCCTAGAGGCGCTGGGGCCCTGTACAGGCTTAGGAAGCAGGCTCTGCCTGTCTCTCTCCTGATCTGGAGCTCTTGTCACTTAACCGCCTCCAAAATGCTGCTGCCTCTGGGGAGGAAGTTGGCATCTGCTCAGTAGGCCAAGCAAATAAAATGAGCCACTGTGTAGAGGAAGAGGAGACAGACATGTCCATTGCAGCCATGAGGAGACTGTGGGATGGCAGAATGTAATCACTTCACAGCTGCACCAGAGGCAGCCTCAGCACTGCCATGAGAGATGACTGAGCTTCTTGACCCTTGGAACCCTCGGGAGGGAGCAGGCATGATTATCGGCTCCCCTCCCACCTCCTCTAAGCTCTAAATGCTATTAGCACAGTCTCCAAGGAGACGGAGTAAGTCCCAAAGAATGGTTAATGGAGCAGGGCAGGGGGTGGGACCCCACTTGGGCCTGTCCTGTGTCTTTCTTGCTAATGGCCCAGGAGAAGAGGCAGCTGCCACCTTAATTAAATTCACAGCTAAAGTGATATAGGAAGGTAGTATGAGCATTAGGGAGACGACCTGACCCTTGCAGTGTAGAAAGGAACTGGCAAAAATAGCTCAGCAGCTCCCACCTGGGAGATAAGCAGCCAGCGTGCCAGAGGACATGGGTCCAATGGCCAACACCTTGCAGGCAGGCCAGGAGGTGTCAGCGTCTGCCTCGCAGCTCCCCATGGTCTGAGAGCAGGAATCCATCCAAACAAGCCCCTGACCTCAGATAGGGATTCTAAAGGAAGTGGAAATGTATGAAAGGGTCCTGGAAAGGGGAGAACTATGCTTCGCTGGCCTGGAGGAGCACAGCTTTCTTTCCCCCCTCCTTCTAATGAAACGTATTCCCTCCATCCTGCACATTAAAACCACCTCCCTAGGTATATGGTCCCTGTCACAGTGCCTGGCTCTTGGTCAGCCTACTGACCTTACTGAGGCATAAGCTTTTCCTCTTCCAACCTAGGCAGACTGCATGGAGGGAGCTATAACTTGATTTGAAAAATCAGGTTCTGGCACTAACTGGTTCTGGGAGCTGCTGGCCCCATTGCCCTCAGTTATAAAGAAAGGACTGATAATACCTTCTCAGAGCATGGCCGCCCATGAGGATCACCTGAGACAATGACAACTATGGTTATGCTTTGTAGGCTGTGAGGCTGCATGCAGTATTAACTACAGGTGAACTGTTTCTTGACAAGACTTTTAAGTCATTGATTGTAGTTGTTGTTTTGGGGTTTGCATCCTTCCCCTATCCTACTAAGGTCAGGAAAAGGCAGATCCCTTGATCTCCCAACCAGTGGCAGTCTGGCTGAGGCTGCCAGCACGGGGACAATCTTCCATCTTGCTTTCCTGAAGAGCCTACCAACTTGTTTCCAGATCAGCAGCTTGGGACAGAGGCAGTGACCCTAACCCCAAATCTCAGGTGGGGGTAGTACACAGGAGAGGGGCTGGAGACAAGTCTACTGAGTACTTCGCTTACCTCTTTCCCTATGTCCCTTGTCTCCACAGGTAAAACAAGTCCCAGTCCTTCCAAGACCAGCAATTGCGTGATTTCCTGAGCCACGGGCCAGCAGTGGGCAGGACCTGTGGATGCCCTGCTGTCCTGTCCTATGAAGAACACAGGTCAAACCCTGTACCAGTTTGCACATTGGACCCCTACTGTCCTGCCCAGCTGCCTCCATCCTGGTCTCAGGGACTCTGAATCCTGGATATGAGGATCTGCCACATCTCAGGGCAGTCACACGCCTCCACAAGACTGTCAGTGGCTGGGCAGGGGTCATGCCTCCTTGTTTACATGAACTGGAAGCTTGACTAGTGTCTGCTCTCCTTTATGCCCAAGCTCCTCCCTCCAGTAGGTCAGCCTCATCCTGCAGGGCCCCAGCTGGAGTGGGCCCATATCTTTATAACTTAACATGATAGGGTCACCAGAGCAGCCCCAGCTCCCTGACTTCTCCTTCTCTGGGCTTCCTGGTGCTTCTGGTCTCCCCAACAGGTTTGGTGGAATAAGAGGGAAGAAGATGGGGCTCTGAGCCAGGAACCCAGTCTTGCTCTAGCCTCTGAACTGAAGGTAGAAGATGCTAGGTCAGCCGGGACACTGGCTACTGTGGCCTTCCAGACAGTCCCTGAAGGGTCCTGCACTAGACTCTGAATGGAATGAGGGCAGGACTTCCCACTGGGAGGCAGTGGCCGAATTTGACACTGCCATTTTGAAAGCCTTGGTACTGAGATCTCCTTTCCATCACCTCACTCTGCCCCATCGTGGAGTTCTCTGGCCCCATGTGGTTCAGGATTTCTTGGCAATTTTCTGCTGCAAGCCATTATGGGGTTCTTCTAGTGCCTTTACTTGGGCCACGCCACTCCCTTCCCTTAATATGCCTTGATTTACAGCCCAAGGCACAAAGAGAGCTTGGCCTACAGGTAGATTTGTGTGGTATGGGAGGCTGGGACCACTTTTGCCCTTTCTCCCAGCCCTGAGATAGTCCTTAGTGCCCTTCGCCAGCCAGGACTTAGGTCCCTTCAATAGTTACATTTGAGCCAAAGAACAGCCTTAGTCCCCTGCCAAAAGACAAGCTGTTTTTAGTATCCCCAGCCTCTCCAAAGGGCCTAGTGGCCACGATGCCAGACCAGGAGATCTGCCTAAAATCACACACTGTGCCCACCCCACTTGTGTGACTAGGGGAGTCTAAGGAGAGAGTTTGTGAATGCACACTAGAGAAACTGCCAAACTGCAGGCTCTGCAAACAGGGCCCCTTGGGTTATGGTAAACTCATAAACCCATGAATACAGCAGGCCTCCCAGCCTCTCACTCTCCCACTTCTGAACCAAACTCTTGTCCTCTGTCTTTCCTTCAGCAAAACCCTGGACACTGGCAGCACCTGGTGGGGAGGTGGTGGTGGGGAGGGCCCAGATGTCTGTGGAAGACTGGTGTGGCAGGACAGCAAGGGGAGCCTGGCTATACTGAGGTAAACCAGATGTCCTTTAAGAAGCAGGAAGTGGGACAGCACAGTGCAGTCATTGAAAAAATCTGTAGGTGGGGAGTGGAGGTGCAGAGGAGGAACCAGGGCTCCTCTGTTCATCCTGAGATTAGACCCTGAGCCATCTCCCTGAGCTTTTGTGAGGATTAAACACTTTCTGGGAAGTGCTTCCTTTATGCACCAGGGCCTGGCAATGTGGCACATGCTTGTTCTGGAAGGGAAGGGAGGGAGAGATGGAAAACTTGGGGATGCAGCGGTTCTACACCTCAGCTCAAAGCAGTCACCTTGACAATGTGGGACACAAGGTGGGTAAACTGCAATAGGGGAAAGGGACCACCATCGGCAAGGAGAGTAGACAACTCTGGGGACATAGGAGGAGGCTAGAGAGGGACCAACTTCTAAGAGATTCTATGAGGGATTCTAGTGCCTCCTCTACGAGAAAAGTAGCCTCTGTCCCTCTTCCCTTCTGCCCAAAGCAGACTTTCTTCCTGCCCCAGTTTCTCCATGTGCAAAGGTGGGGTTATCTCTCTTCCTTCATAGAAATGGAGGAGGTAGGAGACAAGCACAGTGGAATTGGGAGAAATGCTGGCTTGTGAGGCACCTCCCATCCCCCTGCAATCTGTTTCCTCATCCCCTTACAGAGTTTTGAACAAGATGGCCTCTGACCTCCCCTCCAACCCTCAGATGCTTGCAAAGAGAGTAGCCCAAGGATTGCCAAGGATCCTGAAGTCCTAAATTGTGGCTCCTAATGTTTGTTTGTCTGCCTGAGCTCCAGCCCACTTCATTCTGCCTCTTGACTCCTCAGTTCTTAGTACATCTGCCCTCTGTTCTAGCACTTGCCCACACTTCGTGAAACATTCTCTCATCATATCTCAAGGGTACATCTGGCCTTCTCAGTTGGATGGCAAGTTCAAGGGTGGATCATGCCCTTGGTTACTCCACAGCACTTTGCATGAGGCTGGTAGCATCAGAAGGGCTGGAGAGGAACAGGGATGAGAGCACTTGGTGTAGGGCTTGGCTTCACTGCCCTTCCCACCACCAGCAAGCTGCCCACTTTCTGAATTGGCTCCTGCAGGTCGAGTGTCCACAACTGGTGTGGCTGCTTGGGAAGGCCAACCTCCTAGGAGCAGAAGTACCCAGGGGCTGAGTCCCTGTAGCTGCTGCCACCCTAGATCCTGCCCCATAGAGACAGGAAGCATGAGACTCCTGCATGGTGCTGGAAGGTTTTTCCTTGAGATTTGGCAAAACTTCCCAGTCTCTTGCCAGCTGTTTGTCCTCAGGTTTGTTTAGTCCTATTCCTGACCACTCAAGGGTGCTTTTAAAGCAGCCTCTGCTAACACCATGGCCCTCTGTCTATATAGAACCTAATAGAAAGTCTGGATGAAAAAGGTGGCCCAGGGGTGGGGGTAGGTCAAATCACCCCAGTGGAGAAATACAACTGTACTTTGCATCCCTGAAGGTCCATAAAACGCTTTCATGTGCATACCCCCTAAAACAGTTGGATGGCAGTGCTTTGGCCCAGAGAGGTTGGCTGACTTGTCAGATTGTACATTCTGTGACTGACATCATAGCATCTTCCTTCTTTGTTCTATCTAGTTGCCTTGTTAGCTCTACACTGCCTGGTCCTCCTGGAAGAGGTGTGTTTACATGCACACATCTGCCTTACTCTTCCCAGTGCCTTTTCACGTTTCCTCCCAATCTGTTCCCCTTCCTTCAGTCTCAGTTAAGTCCTTGGACATACCTGTGTGTGCTTGCAGTGTCCCACCTTGGAAGGCAGCCAGAGTTCACAGCAGAGAGCCACATTCCTCAAGTCAGGTCAGGTGAGAGGTGCTGCTTGGAGTGTTAGGACCACACTCTGAGTGGACATCGACAAAATACCCCTCAGCAGCTAATTAGCCCTGCTCTGCTCTGTGTATATAGTTTATCATCTGGCTGTGCACTAGTCAGTCTCCCTGCTAGAGGTCCCAGCGGCCGTCACTGTGATCATCTGTACCATTTCAGTGGCAGGATCTTTGGCGTAGAGCAGGCACCCAGGCTCAGTGAGCTGAGCCAGATCAGGTTGCGAGAATGTGCACCTTAGAGAAGGTCAAGAGGCAGCAGGTGCAGACTTGAGAATGTTCTTAGGCCGAGTAATTGCTGGATCAGTCCGAGGCCTAGAGAAGTCAGGATGGCCTGAACTTCTCGTCCCTCCCCTGCGAACTTTTGGCTTCCCAGCTATGATCTAAGGAAGGCCCTGCTTCCTGGTACCCACACAGGCAGCATGTGTTGCCACCTAGTATGATAAGTATCCATTCAGTCCTTGGAGCTCCTGAGCCTGAAGACCTGTATCTGTTTAATACCTGTTGTTAAATGATTAAAAAATTTCAAGTCATTTGATAGAATAACCCAGGCTAATCAATGTGGGGATGTTGGGACCTCCAGAATTGGTCAGGATCCTCTCAGTCTTGTTTCTAACTTCTGAGACTACACAAAAGCCAAACAGGATTCTGCTTTCTGTTATTTAATTTCTTAAGGACTGGGTTTATCAAAAGTCCTTTCTGATCAAACCCATTCCTCTGGGAAAGCTCCTTTCAGTGGATATCCTTGGTGGACAGTCGTCTTTCCATTGCTACAGCCTGGGGGCGGGCCCAGGTCTCCAGGCTGCTCAGGGCTGAGGCTGTCTGTGCACTGCTTTTCAGAGGGCTAACACAAAAGCAGGGGAGGAAGAGATAGGCCTCGATGAGAGGAAATGTGTCCAAAGTCACCCAAGTTATGAGAAAGGCTAGAATCTGGTTATCCAGACCCTCCTAGAGCACTGTCTTGTGGCCTCTCCAAGTGACAGCCAACTGGAGGCAATTTTTCTTCAGAAAAGTGGCTAGAAGTTAGGCATTGTCTACAGACAATGCTGTCTCTAAGCAGCATCCCCAGGAACAGATGTCCATGTCACAAGAGGCCAGTTAGGACCTGCCACAGAAGCCAGCAAGTATATGGAAACCCTGGAGGAGGAGGAGACAAGAGTAGGCAGTATGCCCACAGAGGCCATGGTCCTCCGGGCACCAGCAAGGGAAAGAGCCCATACTGTGCTAATAACCAAGAACCATGCCTCATGACTCTCATTTCCTGTGTGCAGCTTGGACTCCCTGGCTCATCTCTTCCTAGAGTTCTGGAAGTAGAGTGATTGGACAAGGAAAGGGATGAGTGGTGAGAGAGGAAGGCTCTGGTGAAGCTGGAGGATTTAGAATGGTATAGGGGCATGCTGCTTGCTGTGATCTTAGCTGAGGCATGTGATGGCGAGAGGACAGTCTTCAGAATGGGAAGGCTCTGCAGAGTAAAGCACTTATCATAGTGGCAGACAGACAGGAGGAACCCAGTAACTGGGAGTACTTCAGGTAATGTGTTATATCAGGTGCTTTATCATTTCCCTCTTGTACATTCTTTCCTGGCTTCTCTCCCTTGTTCCTTCCCTGTATACTTGCCACTTCCATGTTGAGTAGTTGGCACACAGGGATACATGCCTATCCACCTGGAGGAATCAAGGCCCAGATTTTGAAAGAAGAAGGAGAAAACCTGCCAGAGATGCTATGTAGGAGCCACTCTGCCTCATGCACACCCGTTCCCACCTCAGCTCTGTGGGTTTGTTGCTTCTCAGCATGGAGGAGGGCCATGGGCTACAGTCTTATCTGCTTGTGCAAAGTCCCACAACTGTTCTTGATTTTTAGTTTTGGGTAAAATTAACAACTTTAGTTTGTTTGGAGAATCTTTCATATATAAAATACAAAGTAAGCCAAAACCAAAGAAACAGTACATCCAGAAAATCCTGCCAACTTGCACTAAGCCACTGGACTTCCCAAACTAGTCCCATGCTCTCCACACAGGCTCCAGCCAGGTTGGGAAGGGCTGAAGTGCCAGGTCCTGGCTGTGGTTTCTTAAAGGAGCCCACAGAGCTGGAACCACTGTGGTGAAATGCTGACACCTTGTGGTCATCTGGCAGCACATTTCCTTCCTCCTAGTGAAAGAAGTCAGATGGCAGAGGCCAAGGGTGGGCAAACTTTTTTTGTAAATGGGCAGGTAGTAAATATTCCTGGCTTTGCAGACACACAGTGTCTGTTACAACTACTGCTATTGTGGCACTAACCAGCCACAGTATATAAATAAGCTGGTGTGGCTGTGTTCCAATGACACTACGGACACAGATAAAATTTCAATATGATATGCACATGTCGGAAAATATTTTAATTTTTTTTTAACCAGTAAAAATATAAAAATTATTCTTAGCTCACAGATGCAAATACAAATAGTGGCTGGATTTGGCCCGTGAGCCCTGATTTGCCAGTCCCTGGCTCAGGACACCATTCCTCCACACTCCCAACACTGACTCCCAAATGTCACACCTGGGATCCTTGTTCTCTCATTGTGCTGTCGAGAGCAATCCCCCAGCCCTCCTCTCCCAACCGGACTGCTGCCTCTTCTTAACAGAAACTCTGGAGTTATCCTTGTTTTTCACCTATTCCATAAGTTTCATAAGTATCTATTAGGTGCCCAGCCCTGTGTCAAGGACCACAAAGAACCTGAAGTTTTAACCAACATTTAACATTTACTTTTATTCATTCATTCATTTGTTCAAACAAACAATGAGAACCTACTGTGTCTCAGGCACTGTAATAAGACAGACCCGGTCTCTACCCTCAAGACATTCATAACCTGGTCGGGAAGATGGACCCAGGGAAGCAGTGTTATGATGGGGGAGCACAGGGAGTGTGGAAGCCCTGAAGAAGCATTAAACTCAACGTGGAGGTGGAGGTCAGGGAAGGCTTCCTGGAGGAGGATGTGATCTCTGAGCTGACACCTGAGGAATGAATGGGGGAAGGGAGGATGAGGCAATACTTTCCAGGGAATGGTTTAGAAACTAGAAAGAATTCTTTCAAAAGAATTATAACCATTAAAGACATAATAAAGATTCAGATATAGTATCTGCCCTCAAGGCCCTCCTGACTGAGTGAGACAGGCTACTAACAGGTATTGTAATGTTGTGGACAAAGATTTAAAGACATTTTCTCACTAGTCTTGTAGTATTGGTTATCAGTGAGTCTTGAGAAAGTAAGCTCTAAAGGCTAAGTATAATCCCCATGGCCAGGCTGGGGGTGGGTCTGACTCCAAACAAGGTTCTGAGAATCTAGGGGGAAGAGATGTCAGCCTACTCCAGAAGCCCCTCAGAGAAGGAGGGTCTTGAAATGAGTTTTGAAGGAAGTGTGGACTCAGACATAAGGAAGGAGGAGGGGGCATCCTGGGTGGCAGGAACTGCATGTGCAAACTCACTAAGGAAAGAATGGACATGGCCCAGCTGAGGGGCCACCAGGATATCTTCTTGAGGGTTCCCCAGGAGGGAACTGTCCTTCTCTGTGTGGATCTCACAACAATGCCCACAGGACAGGTGGTATTTTTGCAAACTCCACCAATTAATAACTGATCACAGTGATCTTGGACAGCTACTTAACCTCTCTCTGCCCTAGTTTTGTCATCTGTATCCACATCATAAGGTTTTTATGAGAATTGGATAAGTGAATACATACACAATTTTTTTTTAAGTTGGTCACCTTATATTTATTTATTTTTTACAGAGACAGAGTCAAAGAGAGGGATAGATAGGGACAGACAGACAGGAACGAAGAGATGAGAAGCATCAATCATCAGTCGTTCGTTGCACATTGCGACACCTTAGTTGTTCATTGACTGCTCTCCCACACGTGCCTTGACCGCGGGCCTTCAGCAGACTGAGCAACCCCCTGCTCAAGCCAGCGACTCTGGGTCCAAGCTGGTGAGCTTCACCCAAACCAGACAAGCCTGCAGTCAAACTGGCAACCTCGGGGTCTCGAACCTGGGTCCTCCGCATCCCAGTCCGACGCTCCATCCACTGTGCCACCGCATGGTAAGGCGCATATACAATTCTTAAAACTGCATGGCACCAGGGCTGGCTTCATGGGCATGCACCCTGATGGTGTCACAAGGCCCTCACTCAGAAAGCAAAGAGCCCATGCTTGTGTTAATGTTCTGTTCCTGTCTTAAAATTATTAATCATTTTATTTATTTTTTTTTTTTTGTATTTTTCTGAAGTTGGAAATGGGGAGGCAGTCAGACAGACTCCCACATGCGCCCGACCAGGATCCACCCAGCATGCCCACCAGGGGGCGATGCTCTGCCCATCTGGGGTGTTGTTCTGTTGCAACCAGAGCCATTTTAGCACCTGAGGCAGAGGCCATAGAGCCATCTCCAGTGCCCGGGCCAACTTTGCTCTAGTGGAGCCCTGGCTGTGGGAGGGGAAGAGAGAGATAGAGAGGAAGAAGAGGGGGAGGGGTGGAGAAGCAGATGGGCGCCTCTCCTGTCTGCCCTGGCCGGGAATTGAACCCAGGACTCCTGCATGCCAGGCCGACGCTCTAGCACTGAGCCAACCGGCCAGGGTCTTATTAATCATTTTAGAAGAAGAACCCTATGCTTTAATTTGGCATGGTCACAAGTTATATAGCTAGTCCTGCCCAGTATTGTATGTGCTTAAAAACTTTAAGCTTTATCATTATCTTAAAGTCTACACTAACAAATAGATTCATTTTAGAAGTGAGGAAACTGAAGCTCAGACAATTTATGTGACTTGCACAAGGTCACACAGCAAGCACACTGCAGAAGGAAGGCTGGAGATGGAGAGATGAAAATCACAACCCTAGAGGTGAGGACAGGACTATGACCCAGCTCCCCCACCCACCCCCACACCCCCAGGTGACATAAGGAGAGAATAGACAGACTCTTTGAAGGAACTAAGAGAGGTGGTACGAAAAAGGGCATGAACAGTTGTGGAGGTAGGAGGGAAGCTGGCTATTTTGGGAAGCCAAGAGAAGATTCTCACAGGAAAACACAGTGGTGAAGCCATGGAAACAAAGACTGGGAAAGTCTCTTGTATCTTGGCCACCACAAGGTCATAAATGCACCTAGAGAAATTAATTTCAGTGGAAAATTAGGGCTAGAAGTCAGGTTTAAAAAATGAGGAAGCACCAATGTTTGAGATGGCCTTGGATCATTATTTTAAAGCTAAGAAAAGAAAATAGAGGGAAAAAGGGAAAGAAGAAAGAAAGAGGAGGGAGGGAAGGGGGAAAGGAGGGACGAAGGGGCTATTTTGATGGGGCTGGCAAGACAGCCAGATCTCAGTTAAAAAGTGGAGGAAGGATCATCAGAGGAAGTAATTTAGCCAGGAAGAGATGCACCTCTTTCCCTGAGTCTGTAGGAAAAAGAGCATGGATTGAGCTCATAAAGACTCATGTTCATTGGGAGGCTGGTTATCTCCCTAGCAGCATAAAACTATGGCTTTTTTTTTCTTTCCTTTTTTTATTTCTTGATGAAAGAGAGGGATAGGAAGGGAGAGACATGAGAAGCATCAGCTCGTACTTGCATCACTTTAGTTGTTCATTGATTGATTCTCATATGTGCCTTGACTGGGGAGCTCGAGCTGAGCCAGTGACCCCTTGCTCAAGCCAGCGACCTTGGGCTTCAAGCCAGCAGCCAGGGGATTATGTCAATGATTCTGCACTCAAGCCAGTGACCCCACGCTCAAGCAGCATGAGCCCACGCTTAAGCCAGCTACCTTGGGGTTCTGAACCTAGAACCTCAGCTTCCCTGGTCGACGCTCTATTCACTGCACCATCATCAGTCAGACAAGCACTGTGGCTTTCTTAAGATAGACATCTCAGGAGCAACATAACAGCATGGAAAAGGGTTTACTTTAGAGTCAGATAACCTGGTTTAACTGCAAGGTTATTACCTGTAGTAACCTGGAGCAAGTTAATCAACAGTCAGTGCCTTGGTTTCCTTATCTGGAAATAGGGAAAACCACATTTGTTGTGAAGATTAACTGCCAGCATCCGTGTAAAGCTCTAACAGTGTCTGACACCAGCAAATGTTCATAAAAGCTCTTACTTATAGCCATCTCTCCTGGTTCTCTTGTGGACCTCTTGTGGCTCTAACACTGGCCAGCACACAGGAGCAGTTCAGCATTTGCTGCTTCACTAGGAGCTTTTCAAGAAGTGTGGTCATAAGAAATAAGAGGTGACTTAGAAGTGGCACAGCGTCTGACACGAGCTTTGTTGCACAATAAATGCTACCAGACATGTAATAAGTGCTTATGAGCATGTCCTCTGTAATCAGCACCCTCTAGAAAGTTCTCCTCCTCCACTGCTCTTGGCCTTGGCCGTGGCCACACCCACTACCCAAGCGAGTAGTATCAGCTGTCCTCAGTGTCTGCTTGTCTTTTTGGATTAGGTTCTTTTTCAGGGACCTTCCCACATATATAAGTTTGGAGAATTGAAGAATGCTTTACAAACATTTCCAAATGTTTCATAGCAATGCGAGGCCAGTGCAAAGGATAGAGGGAGTTCTCCTTTGCCATAGAATTCAGAGCTGGAGCAGATCCAGCTGGCTATGTCACCCTAAGCTTGTGGGTCATTGCAGAATCGTTCACAGAAATTCCCGTTGCATTGGATTTTAGCCAGTGTGTTCAGGGATCACAGAACACTTGCTCAAGGGAAAACAAGAAGGATTGTTGCTTGGATGGCTTAGAGTACTTTTGGTAGCCATCCAAGGCAGCTATCACTCATTAAATCTGCCTTTTCCTCCAGCAAAAGCCAGCTGCATAGAACACCACATATAGACCTCTAAGAATAGTAGTACAGCACTCCAAGAACATACTGTACTTGGACTGCATACAGGTGTGCAGAGCTTGAACAGTCTTCTCTCAAAGCCAGGTGGTTGGAGTAAACAAACAAAAAACATTTTCTCCAAATAGCATGCAAAGAAGAAATGATAAAGAGCACAGAAGAGCACCCTAGCATGTCATTCTCTGACCTAGCTGCCATTTCTAGGCATAGATTGACTCTACAGCTACCAAAGCATACCAGTTAGCCCTAGAGCAGTAAGCAGAGTGGTGCCTCCTTCCCCCCACCATTCACTGATGTCACACTAGTCTGAGAAATCCTCAAAGTCCTATAACAGGTAGTAATTTGTCATTTGCTGCAACAGGAATTTGAAACCACCATCCTCTGCAATAAATATTTGGTTGATTTATTGGCTTCCCTCCCATAAGTATAGAAAGTGAGGACAGGTTTCTTCCAAAGTTGCAGTTCTGAGCAGCAATGAGAGCTCTCAGAGTGCAGACAAGACCCTACACCACACCCCACTGTTGGAAGAAATCCATGTGTGTGTCTATTCATAAAAGAGTCTGGGAAGATACTCTTTTTAACGGTGGATGGCTCTAGTCATGGGGTTTAGGGGAGCTTTTATTTTCTGTAAAATGTTCTGTATTGTCTGAAATCTTTAGTCAATGTTACTTTATGACCAGAAAAGCAGCAATTGTGTCTGAAAATTATTTTCCTCTTCTCAAATGGGAAAATATGACAGGGTTTCCAGCTTCCTGCTTTCTCCTGGGGAAGGAGGTACAATGAGTTGGAGCGGGCAGATAGCTGAAGGCCCTCAAAGACAAAGTTCATAGGAAGAATCTTTGGTTACTCCTAGATATTCCTATCCTGCTCCCTGCCCCCAGAGAGCAAACCCACCTGTTTGCCCAATATCTCCCATATCTTGCCTAGCTAACCACGATTCATCCTTTAGTTCTCTTTGTAGATGTCACTTTTTTCTTGGAAGCCTTCCCTGTCCAATTCAAGGTTATTTGGTGTCCCTTTCATGTGCTTCAAGCCGCTTGCACTGTGGTGATGTTTACCTGTTGGTTACTCCCAGTAGACTGAGGTCCCTGAAGGCAGGTATTTATTCATCTGTGCAGCCAGCCTTTGTACCTTAGGAAAGTGCCAACAGGCTTAGTAAACATTTGTGTGTTATATGTCTTGTATGCTGGTAAGTTGGTTCCAACTTCTGGCAACCCTATTAATGAGTGATGCATGTCTACAATGTCCTGTCCTCAACAGCCCTGCTCAGCTCGTGTAGACTCATCCATATGGCTTCTTTTATGGAGTCAGTCCATCTCCTATTCTTCCTCTTTTCCTGCTGACTTCTATTTTTCCCAGCATTATCATCCTTTCCAAAGAACCCTGTCTTCTCATGATGTGCCTGAATTAGGACAGCTTCAGTTTTGTCATTTTTTCCTCTAGCAATATTTCATTTACTGAATAATTGTTGTTTGGGGAACTTTAATAATCAGAGCAATTTAAGGGATACAAAGATGAAAAAGAAATCATTAATTTTCAAGGAGACAGATATGTCCAACAATTAACTATAAAACCAAATACTAGTCTAAGGGTTATTAAAATAGAGGTACAAACAACCAACTATAAAGATAAGGAAGGTTTTGGACCCTGAACATTTCTCATTCATTGTGTTTTCTAGCTCAGAATCCCATACTGGAATGCCAATATGGGGTATATGCATGTGGTTAGAAGGATTCAGGTTTTTAGGACCTTTATTAGGACTTTCTGTGGTCAGTTGTCCTAGGAATACCTGCCATTAAATTGTAATTGATGTTTGTGAAATGCCTTGTCTTCCTCTTCTGAAAGGCTTTACATGTTGTACATTATTACTGTGTCACAGTGGTTGTTTTATTATGAAAGCAATGCCAATGAGGTTACACAAAAGCTTGGATCGGGAAGTGAAACAAGGGTGCTGATCCCACTGAAGCTACAGGGGATGGGGATTTGGGATGGTAAAATGTTAATTACTTGAGATGGAATGCAGGCTAGAGTCCAACACTGTACTCCTGGAGATCATTTCAGTCCCAGAGGCTGGGACTGGCTCTCTGGCAATGGGTCCTTAGCAGCCTGCCCTCCGCTGGCTGGAATGTTGGATTCACTTCGCTGTAAGCTGCCACAGAGAAAGAATCCAATGGCCATTAGCCAGGAGCACAAGTCTTGCACAGCATCAGGGGTGACTCTGGAAGCTTTCTGAGAGCTGAAGGGCTGTTTCCTTTGCATGCACTCAATTATTTATTTCTAAAGCAATGTATTCTTTCTCTCTTTACTCTTACTCCTTGATTCCAGTTCTTGAAGACTCTCTCTAAAGATGGGGTGGGGGTTGTGGAGATAAGTTTGGCATAAAAGGATGGTAGAAATGTCCATTTATAAAGTTGAGAAAATGAACATAGAGACAGATGGGCTTTTGGTTAAGAAGCACCAAGATTGTTTATTTTAAGGTGGGGAGAAATGGGTCCTGGAGAGGAGGATGTGGTGAAAGCAATGACAACCTCTCTATAGCTTTAGTAACCAACAATGTCACTTCTAGAAACTGATTAAGGAACTTGGGTTCTGAATGAAATGTTTTTAAGATGTTGGGTTGGCTGACAGGTATGATTCTGGGCTATAAGAGAGGCACTAAAGTACGATGAAAAGAGAGAAGGATCTCCAGTCAGACAAATCTAGGACCAAATACCAGGCCCACCAACTACTTTCTGAGTGACCTTGGGCAAATTTCTCAACCTCTCTGTCATCTTAGTTTCCTATCTGTAAAATTTAGAGAAGGTAAAATTCACAGGTTTAACCAGATAAACCCTGCACAGTGTTTGGCCAAAGTGGGCATGTAATAAGTGGTAGTCATTATCATCAACTACAGACCAAAGGACCAGTCATCCATCCAAACTCCCTAGCTAACAATTAACTGGAGCATAGCGAATCCAGCTGACTGACGCGCCTGTTTGCCCAATAAGGTACCAGGAAAGAACTCAGTGGAGTCAAACCAATGGCAGTGACCCTTGTTGTTGGAAGGTTTTCTTGCTGCTGCACCAATAGTTTGAAGATTTGACTAGGGAATGACATCCTGACAGTCCAATGACGCACAACCAGCCCACACTCAGCAGTTCGGTAAAGATAGATCAAGAAGCCGGCACGTATACATTCCGTTATTATGCAGTACTGGATGGAGAAAGAAACAATGAATACGGCGCGAGGGCTAAGCACTAATGAGCTAAAAAAAAAAAAAAGAAAAAGGACGATGGTTATTCCAAGTGATCTCGGCCGCCATTACGCTCTAGTTTCCCCTTTGCCTCTCCCGATCTGTGACCGAGGAAGCGGCTTCTGGGATGTTAAGGGGGTGTGTCCTCGAGTGATTGGCGCAGGCAACTCAGCCAATCCTAGCGCGTCAAACGGGAAGCACTTGACCAATGAGGGGCGACGGCCGCGGCGAGGAATTGGGGGGCGGAGCAACAGATTGACGAACACAAAACCAGCCAATGAGAGCTAAAGGTATCCTCCCTTCGGCCAATGGAGTAAAGCTGTAGGCGGTCCCCCGAGTGTTTGTGTTGTGGTTTGGGGGGAAGGAGGCGGAGGGGAAAGTTTGTTTATTTTGTTTTTAGTTTCTGGGGTCCCCGTGTTTCTGGGAGGTGAAGCGGAAGGGACTGACCCCCCCCCCGCTCCCCTCAGTTTTCCTACTACGGCGCCTCCACAGCCTGCGAAGAAGTGGGCACCGCGCGCATCGCAGCGCATCGCCTCACAGCGGAACGCCGCGCACTCTGAACCGGCACGGCTCGGCGGTGAGTGAGGACCGAGGGCCACTGCCTCTCTTCCCCTCCCCCGCACACCGCCAGTCAGAACGGGGCGGCCGGGTGGGCTAGGACGACCGCGGGAGCGCGCGGTGATGGCCAGCCTGTCAAGCTGAGATGCATAGTGTGCGAGTCCTTCCTCGCTAGAGAGCGAGCGCGGCGGGGAGAGGGCCGGGAGGGGCGTGAGCGCGTGAGGGGTTGGCGGTGGCGGTGGCAGTGGCGTTGAGCGCGTGCTTCGCGTGGGCGGGCGTCTGGTGGGTTTGACCCGGGGCGGGGAGGAACGCGAGCGACGTCCCGCGCGCGGGGTAGGGGCTCCCCGAGTGGCAGGGTCGGGACGAGCGGGCGGGCGCGGCTGTGGGCGTCACGCGCAGGCAGGTGTGAGCTGGGGAGGGCTTCCGGATGGGCTGGCCGAGTCGGGTTCGCTTCCCGTCGCGGGGGGGGGGGGGAGCATGGGCAGGGAGGGGTCTCCGTCAAGACGGAGAGCCGAGGCCCGTGGAGGCGCGTGTCAGAGGGAGGCGTCAGGCCTCAGAGCCTCCCGGTCCTTGCGTATGTGGAGGACTTGCATGACGGAGTGATTGTGTTCCTCTGCTTAACCCGGGCCCACTCCTTCACCCCTTCACCCCTTCACCCCTTCACCCTTTCACCCTTTCACCCTTTCACCCTTTCACCCTTCATCCCTCATCCCAGAGCCCTGCGTGTGTGGCCATCTTCGACAAGCGACTCAGCTTTACACGAGAACAAGAGGAATAACATTGGTTGAAACAGCCCGAGGAGTGTGTTCTGCCTTCCTCTGGTCTGGCGCCCTTTAGTTTCAAAGTAGCGGGGTTATTAGCCCATAGTAGGCTAAGGACACCATCGTGGCTGTAGACACCCACTAACGGGGAACCTATTGTGAGGCGCTTTAAGGGCTAGCTCAACCTCAATTCTTTGGGCACAGGGTAACAATCTGGGTCTTTTCAGATTCCTTGCATTCTCGTTTATGTTTTGGCTGTTATACTGCTTTTTAGCATCTGTGCTAGAAGATTTAAGCGAGGGATAAGGCGAATTTCAAGTTAGATATGTATCACAATATCAGCAAAATTATACAACAAAATTTACTAGAGATGTTTCTCCATAGTGAATAAAACATCATTAGTTGCGCCTCCCCAGCAGTTAAGCATACAAAAATAAGGTGTACGTTCTAGCATTTTGTGGAAGTTTAACAGTAGCAGCCATTTCCTTCATCCTTGTGGGGAATTTCAGTAGGATGATAGTTTTCTATTGATTTGGAGAAACATTAGTGATCTTGGTTTTGGAACTATATTCTTTTGGTAGTGTTATGCAAATGCCTATAAAAAGCAGAACTTTTTGTGTTGCATTTCTGTAGTATGTAGTATTGTTGTAGGTAGGTAGTGAGAGGGATATGAAGAGAGTAGATCACTACACTAAGGCAACTATCCAGAACACAAATGATACTGGCTTGTCCCACTTGGGATGCTTTTATAATTTCTTAGTTTTTAACTGTTTTTAAGTGCTTGTCCTATGCATTATTTGAACAGAACATGTAGTTTGTGATAGGACTTAAGGAGAAGAAATTCCCAAGCTGCTTTTCTAAGGTAGCAGGTAAATATCATGCCCGTGACACAAAATAATTGTTAACTCATTCAAAAGGAAGCACTTAAAATTATTTAAAATCGGAACGATATCATTTGTTCATATGGTAGTAACACATTTATTGAGAGCTTCCCATATGCCAACCGCTTTATGTATTTTTTCTAATTCTTAATTCAAGCCGGTGGGGTAGGTATCATTGTTTTATGGATGAGAAAAAGAGCCTCCAGGAGCCACACAGCTGGGACGTTAAGGGAAATAGATTTAGTCTCAGGTCTACCTGATTTTAAAGCTTGTGCCTGCTCTATTTTGCCCCGTAAATTATCCAGAGGAAGAAATATGCAAAGGGCACTGAAAAGTAGAGAGGAATAGTGAAGCGAATGCCACGGATGATGAGATTGCCCATACCTAATTTAAGAATTTAATGTTAAACCCATTCTTAACTTTTAAAAATTAACATTTGTGCCAGCCTGACCTGTGATGGTGCAGTGGATAAAGCATCGACCTGGAATGCTGAGGTCGCTGGTTCGAAGCTCTGGGCCTGCCTGGTCAGGGCACATGCAACTGGCAATCAATGAGCAACTAACATGAAGCAACTATGAGTTGATACTTCTTGTTTCCCTTTTCCTCTCTGTAAAAATCAATAAATAAAATCTTTGGGGGGGGGAGAACAAACAAATTAAAATTAATAAAAATTAACAAAAAAGAAAAAAAAGAAAAGAACATTTGTGCCAGAGTACACCTATGCTTTGTTGTTATTTCATCCCTATCTTAATTTTTATAAAGATAAATGAAATGCATTTAATTCAGAGGTCAAGGCTTTAGAGCCCTTTGTGCAGATCTCTTCTCCGCTACCTTGCTGTTATGATTAATCCTTTGTCCTCTTCCAGGGACCAGGAACTTTTGTATCTAGCACAGTGCTGGCACATAATAGGGGCACAGTAAATGTTAGTTGACTAAGGAGTCGATTTAAAAATAGAATGACTTTGGTTCATTTTAGCAGTTTTATTTTAATGGGACAACAAACAAGTGAATAGTTCGTGTGCAAAATTCCTATTCTAGAAATATTTTTAAATGGAACAACTCTTAATGGTCTTGGAAGTTTGGCTCTGCTATTTGCTAAATCTCCCAATTCTACTTAGCTGTTTTGAGTTGCTGTACCATTCTGTTCTTCCTTTCACTTCGAGTTCTAAAAGAGGAGGCTCTGATGACTGCTTCCCTTTACAAGTCTTTGAACCTTTGCATCCTGGCATCCTGACCTCACTACTCACTGAGGTTTTCCCAAGGTTTTTTCCAATTACCTAATGATTGAATTTCCCAGAGTATCTTTTTCTGTCTCCCTTCAGCAGTCAGTCCTTTTGACTAGCCCCAACCCCTTTACATTTCTTTTATCTCAAAAATAACACATGGACTTTTAGTGTGTATAGAGTTCTACACATATATAGAATCACGGAACCACCACCACAATTAGAATACGGGAGTTACATAACCCCGGCAATATATCCCTCATGCTCTGTATCCCTTTTGATAAACTTTTCTCCTGACTTCTGTTCAAGAGATAAACACTAAGAATCAGGTTGGGGCTCCTTTTGTTGTCCTTGTTTTATTTTTCTCTTTTTTCTACTCCTTAAGAATGTTATTTACTTTTGGTACTTAAAATATCTATCACTCTATCTGCTAATCCGCATATCCATGCCTCACTTCTCTTCCATCATCCAAAGCACATCTGTGCTTAACTGCTGGAATTCTTCACTCCTCCTTTATATTCACTGTTTCAAGTTATGCCTAACTTGACCTCCCAAACCAGCCTTTCCATCACATTTTTCTGTAATTTTCAGTGATGCCATCCTTCTCCCAAACTTGCAACCTTGGAACACTTGGCAGGCCTTATAAGAAACTCTCTTGTCCCAGACCTGGTAACCGGCTACTCATCTACAAATACCGGCTTCTGCCCCTTTACTGCCAAGAGGCTTTGGTTCATTAGGCTGAGTGGAGCATAGGTACTTGCAGCACTTAGAACCCCATCAGGATCAGACAGACCACTTTCCTATTCAAAACCCATCATGGCTTCTGTTGCACTCAGGTGGTTTGGGATTTTACTTTTTATCTTATGAGGCTCTGCAAGATCTGGCCTTTGCCTGTCTCTCCAACCTTTTCATCTCTTTTATGACCCACCCACCTCCCTTTCTGACCTTCTAACTGCTGGGTCTTTCAATTCCTTGAGTTACCCAAGCCTTTTCCAGCATCAAAGCTTTTGTACCTTCCACTCTACTGGTTTGGGCTATTCTTCCCCTGCTTCCCCCTTGTCTTTACCCCACTTGAGTTCAGGGTTCAGATTAACTTGTCACTTCCTCAAAGAGGCTTTCCATTATAACCTTTCCTCACTCCTTCCACCCACCCATCCTCAGATCTCTCATAGCTCCTGTTCTTTTTTCATAGCTTTCACCACAATTTGTGATTCAGAACCATGTCTTTTTTGTTTCTCATGTTTCCAGAGCCTAGCCAAGAATCAAGCATACAGCAAATTCCCAGTAAATATTTTTGGCTGAGTTCTGAGTCTGGGGTTTTGATTTTATACTTTTTGCTATCTTGTAGTTTCTTGTAGCCTTGTTTTCCTACCTTCTCAGGGACTTGATCCCATTGATGGAGGTCTTGCTGCATAGAGATAGTTGGGAAATTGCTGAAGAAGACCCTGATCCTGTTCTTCCTCTGAATTGTTCCTCTGCCTGGGAGCCTTTACTGCTTACCAAACTAGATCTTACTTAAACTGTTGCCTGAACTTGCTCAGTCCACTGAGCAGTGCACCTTGGTTATCTAGACTGGGGTTAGTATTTGCAGCTGTTCTTCCCTCACCTCACCCTCCTCTTGATTTCTTCCTTCTCATCACCAAGTGTGGACTTTTAAAGACAGTGTGCACTTGCCAGCTGAGCCTGCTTGCCCTTTGACATTTACTACCTTTTGACATGGACAACTGCTTCTAGAGTCTTGACAGTACAGATTGCCCCCATGCTAATCTTCCTGAAACAGTGCTTTGTTTATGTTTCCTGTTCCCTCTCCAAATCTATCCTAGGCACTTATGTTTGAAAACCTTCAATGATATTTCATTGCCTAGAGAGCTTAAGCTGTTATTTAAAGCTCTGTGGAGTAGAACTGTCCAGTAGAAATAGAATGCAGGCCAAGATATGAGCCACATACATAATTTTAATTTTTCTAGCAGTCACATTTAAAAAAGTAAAAACGGTAACATTGATTTTTATAACATTTTATTTTCTTCAGTATATCTAAAATATTATGTAAATATGTAAGTAAAAAACAATTGAGATGCTTTCATTCCTTTTTTTCATGTTAAGTTTTTGAAATCTGGAGTATATTTTTCACTTAATACATTTCAATTCAGACTAACCACATGTCAGGTTCAAGTAGCCACATGTAGCTAAAGGCTACCTTGTTGGACAGGCCACCTCTAAACCATATCCTCAACATAGTTGAAGGGCTGTACCTGGGTATTTCCAGCCCCTGGCCTTTTGCTAACACTATTTGCCTTACCTAGCACCAGCTCCTTTTCCACATATGCTAACCTTCCTTGCTGAGGAGCCCAGGAGATCCCAAGATAGCCCCTAAACTTTAGGTCTCAACATCTCCTCTGAACCCTTTTAACATTAATTTTATTGTATCACTGATTTTTCATGTAGCAGTTACTTACAATATTTATTAGTTTGTTTTATAATCAGGAGTAATAAAAATATTTGACAACTGATAAGGCATGGCACTGACTAGTAGGAATAGATAGATGTCTGATGATTTAGAACCAATGGCATCTGTACCGCCTCCATGTTTTCCTCTGTGTGTACCTGCTGCATTACAGCTCTGATTATCTTGAGGTATGTCTTATCAGTTTTACCCCCAAGAAACTGTGAGTTCCTTGAAGGCAGACTTTTGTCTAACTAAGACAGCTTCTGACTTGGCCTGTAGTAGGCAATTTATAAATAGTTTAAATAAATGAACCAGTGCTGCTACCTTGCACTTTGTTTTATTCTTTTTATCTGCTATGTTTTATCTTTCCAATTAGAAACTAAAATATAAGTCCTTTGAGGACAGAGCATGAATTATTAAAGAGTATACGGCATATTTTCTTGATCGTCTTCATAGGAACTTGTCTTGTGAATGAAGATTTGCTTTAAAAAATAACTATGTTTAGACATTGTTCTGGATTTTCAGGCTGGGTAAAAAATGAGGCTTGAATTTAATTTAAATTATTTCCTTTTGTGGTTTGTAAACTCTCTCTGAAAGCAGTTTCAAAAGAAGAGCTCCTTGGAATTAATGCATGCTCTTCCAGAGTTTGGGGCACAATTGATTACTGGAAAGGCACTGAACTAGAAGTTGAATGTCCTGGGTTGGTTTGTATTACAGACATTTGCTTGAGCACCTACTATGTTCCAAGCACAGGAATAATTGAAAAACTCAACTACTATAATAGTATGAAAAAAATGCCCCTTTAACACAGAGATGAAATGATCAATTCTTCTTAGGGAGATTTAATTCCTCTCTTCTCCCTTATACTATACTTATGTCTCACATGGACTACACTATATCATGTTTCAAGATGTCTCTTTTACTAGATTGTGAGTTTCTTAAGAATGAGACTGTATTGCATTCATCTCTGCGTCCCCAAGCGCATGCTGTACTGTGCCTGACATAGTGTAGGCACTCAAATGTTTGAATAAATAATCAGATACATTGCTTAACTCTGTAGAAACTCAGTTTTTTCTTTTGAACTAGAGAATTCTCTGGCTCAGAATTGTTGAAACTGCAGCAAGAATAATCTTTTAAAACTACATATCTGCCTGACCTGTGGTGGCGCAGTGGGTAAAAGCGTGGACCTGGAACGCTGAGGTCGCTGGTTTGAAACCCCAGGCTTGCCTGGTCAAGGCACATATGGGAGTTGATGCTTCCTGCTCCTCCCTCTGTTCTTTCTATCTCTTTCCTCTCTGTCTCTTTCTCTCTCTGTGTCTCCTCTTTCTACAAAAATGAATAAATAAAATGTAAAACATAAATAATAAAAAAAATTAAAAAAAAAAAAAAAAAAACTACATATCTGGCCTGACCAGGAGGTGGCGCAGTGGATAGAGCATCGGACTGGGATGCGGAAGGACCCAGGTTCAAGACCCCGAGGTTACCAGCTTGAGCGCGGGCTCATCTGGCTTGAGCAGAAAGCTCACTAGCTTGGACCCAAGGTCGCTAGCTCTAGCAAAGAGTTACTCGCTCTGCTGAAGGCCCCCAGTCAAGGCACATATGAGAAAGCAATCAATGAATAACTAAGGTGTTGCAACGAAAAACTGATGATTGATGCTTCTCATCTCTCTCCATTCCTGTCTGTCCCTGTCTATCCCTCTCTCTGACTCTCTCTCTCTGTCCCTGTAAAAAAAAACCCAAAAACTACGTATCTGTTCTATATATTCAATATGTTATACCTCAAATATAAAACATTTACTTAAAAACAAGTATAAATATGATCATATTTCTTCTCTACTTTAAACAGTTAATGAGTCCCCCATACCCCACTACTCCCTCTTTGGAATATAAACTTCATGAAAATAAATACCTGTCTTGTTCATTGAGTTCCCAGTGAAGAGTCTGCCTCCTTTCCTGCCACTCTCCGCTTTACTGCCTCTACTCTTGCCACACTGACCCTCTTCTGGTTCTTGAGATGCATATACCTTCCCACTCAAGGTCTCTTCCTTGCATTTACTGTTCCCATGGCCTATAAGCCCCCCACCCTCACCTTAGTTGGTGCCTCTTCGATCTTCAGAGCTCAATTTATAGGTCACTTCTTTAGTGACTTCCTAATCACTTCCACCCAGACCAGGAGATATGCTCTTTTTTTTTTTTCATTTTTCCGAAGCTGGAAACGGAGAGGCAGTCAGACAGACTCCCGCATGCGCCCGACCGGGGTCCACCCGGCATGCCCACCAGGGGGTGATGCATTGCCCCTCTGGGTCGTTGTTCTGTTGCATCCAGAGCCATTCTAGCACCTGAGGCAGAGGCCACAGAGCCATCCTCAGTGCCCAGGCCATCTTTGCTCCAATGGAGCCTCACTGCGGGAGGGGAAGAGAGAGACAGAGAGGAAGGAGAGGGGGAGGGGTGGAGAAGCAGATGGGCGCTTCTCCTGTGTGCCCTGGCCGGGAATCGAACCTGGGACTCCTGCACGCCAGGCCGACGCTCTACCACTGAGCCAACTGGCCAGGGCCGAGATATGCTTTTTTTAAACACTCAGAGCATTTAATACAAGTGTAATTAAATATTTGTATATTGTTTCACTGCTAGAACATAGATAGCTACATAAATAAAGCTACTTTGTTTTGTTTACATTTGTATCACCAGTATTTAGCACTGTAAATTACACATAGTAGGTCTACAGTAAATGTTTTTCAAATGAAATTAGGAAAGAACTAAAAATAGAATTTATAAAAATTCTTAGTCATTCTAATGATTTAATTAAATTAAATAAATGTAGGGGCCAGAAGGGACTTTCCTCTTTAAATTGACTCCAGCTTATATTTTTCTTTAGTTTCCACTTGTAATAGGTACATTTTAAGATTATAGAAAGAATATTAAGATTTTTAATTTATCTGAAAATTTTATTTAGTCATTGTAGACTTTAATGAATATCCTTTAATTCTTATTAGCAGAAATAATCAGAATGGTTATTTCTTTGAAATCTTTCCATATGCTGAGAATTCACATTCACTGAATTTCACTGAACATCCATACAATTTCACTGAACACTTGAAGTGTGTTAAGTGCTGTAATAGTACAAGGGATGGGGCAGGGTGATAAACAAAGTCATCAACACAACTGGAGGTCAAGAAAGCCCTCATAACTCTTTGCTTTTATATCTTCTACTGTCTCTCTTGGTTGTTTCTCTTAGTGTCTCCTTTTCCCCAATCCACACCATCTCTTACATCTTTCTATTTTAATTAAGTTGTTTTAAAGTATATGGTGGAATGTCTGTACTTAGTTGGCTAACCAGTGACTCTGCACATTAGGAGCCTTGTGTATTAGGAGCTTGAAAATTTCCACAATGAGAGGGGTTAAGCTCTGGTAGTGCTGATCATACTCAGAAGATGCTAATTGACCTATTGTAATATTGATTGCTACAAATTCTGTATGTTCATTTATTTATTTATTTTTCTTATTTATTTATTTAGTGAGAGGAGAGGAGACAGAAAGACTCTCCCATTCGCCCTGACCAGGATTCACCTGGCAAGCCCACTAGGGGACAATGCTCTGCCCATCTGGGGCGATGTCAGGGGTTCTGTCTTGAATAACTTGAACTTAAAACAACTTTATACTATTATGTTTTTTCTGTGGTAACCAGAAGAATGGTTTGTACATAGTAGGTGTAAAGTCTAAGAGATAAATTTATGCCTGACCTGTGGTGGTGCAGTGGATAAAGTATCGACCTGGATGCTGAGATCGCCATTTTGAAACCCTGGGCTCATCTGGTCAAGGCACATGTGGGAATTGATGCTTCCTGCTCTTCCTCTCCTCTCTCGCTCTCTCATTCTCTCTCCTCTCTAAAAAGAAAATGAATAAATTTATAAAAAATTAAAAAGAGAGAGAGAAATTTGCAAGATTAAAAGAAGATGTTGATTAAACTTATTTCAGTTACCAGATCATACTATCTGTGGTTTATGACAAACGAACATATTTATGAATCCTGTATCTTTTTTTCTTCTTCTTCTTTTCCAAGTGAGAGGAGGGGAGATACGGAGACAGACTCCCATATGTGCTCCAACCCAGATCCACCTGGCAACCCCTGTCTGGGGCTGATGCTTTGTCCTTCTGGGGCCATGCTTACAGCTGAACTATTTTTAGCACCTGAGGCAGAGGCTCCATGGAGCTGGGGATGATGTGCTAGAATCAGTCAAACTATGGCTGCGGAAGAGAAGAGAGAGAGAAAAGTGGGAGGGGGAGGAGTGGAGAAGCAGGTGGTTGCTTCTCCTGTGTGCCCTGACTGAGAATCAAACCCAGGACATCCACATGCCAGGCTGCTGCTCTACCACTGAGTCAACTGGCCAGGGCTGAATCCGGTATCTTGTGAATAGTACAGTTTCATTGTATTCTTTTCCCAAGAGAAAGAATATTTTGTATATATTTAAAATATACTGCAATTTTTATAATGCTGTTTTGGTATGTCTTTATTTTAAGAACATACTAAAAACCTCAAAAAGTAGAAGTAATACAGGCTTTCTAACTTAGGCCCAGGTCAGTATATCACTACATATGTCTTGAGTGGCTGCTCTGTCCTGAAGTGAAGGAAGAAGATACAAAATCAAACATGAAACTGAGGACCTCCAAGGAGCTATGTGTTTTTCCTTCTGCGAAAGTCTTGCTGATGATGTATCAGTAACTTTCTTTTCATGAGAAGATGTTTTACTTAGGTGTATATTTCTGTGGGACTTCTAAATATGAATCTCTCCACTTAGATATATCATGGACAACAGATTTTAAAACAAATCTTTCACCAACTGCTCTTGTCTACTTTTTTTCACTGTAAGAGTTTTATATTTTTATACCAAAGTGTTTAAAATTTATGATGTTTTTATTTGCAATTTGGCTTTCTATTTTCTTAAACAAAAAGGCACACTAATTACTGATTCCCACTTAAACCATGCAGGTAAATCTGTGGGTTAGCATAAACTTCCATCCCCACAGTCCTAATATGTAGCCAGACTATGGGCCCACAAGGTAAAAACTTTTTTTAAACACCAAGAGAATTAGTGAAAAGGCTCTTTGTAGTAACAACAACAAAAAACAAAACGAGAATGAAAATGCGAAAGATATCACATTTCAAGCCAGTAAGGGCTAGTTTGAAAACTTTAAAAGGGGGACCCTATGCCCCACACACAGCTTGTGAGATGGCCTCAGCACATTGTGACACCACTCTACACTTCCCGAACCTGCCAGAGCCAGGGCTCAACTGTGATGCCCTGTGTTTGCTTTTGAAGTGAATATTCTCTAGACTTTCATCTACTGTACTTAGAAATGTGTATTTACCATCCTTTTCTCTTGTTTTCCTGTAATTTAGACCTTAGCTTTACTATATAGGGTGCTTTTCAGAAAAAACTGGAGCCTGGAGAGAGGCCTCTGCTTCACCTCCCTTAAAGAGTTAGTTGTTAACTCTTTTGGGGTAACCCATCCTTCCAACAAATCCTGAAATACTGACTCTTGAAACATTGCCAAATCCTTTAGGTCTTTTCTCTGTGGCTTTGGACTTTGAATCTCTCATTTTTGTTTCTGTGGAGCCATCCTGATTTTAAGTCATTCCCAGGCTGTGTCTGGATTATTAAAATAGCTTCCTGTCAGGTGTGCTGTTTCCCAGTTTCTCCCCAGAAAACATTTTCGACATTCTGATTTCTTTTCCCTTCTTTATTACCCTGTGCTCTTACTGTATGAAATCCAAGCACCTAGGTCTGAGCCAAGCACCTATACTGTTTCCATCTTATCAACTATCATTCTCTTGTTTTGAATCTGTGCTTTCTTCCATATAGTCTTTTCTATTTTCCATATGATTTCCTCCCTTTTCTTTTTCTTCTTTATAAAAGCTATACCTTATATAAAATTTTCTGTTTCTGGCTTCCAAACCATTTTCTTTTTCTCACTCTCAAAATCTCTCCTCTAAACTTTTTCTTCCTGGAAGCCTTTCTTTATTGGAGACCTCTTCATTTGGATACAATTCATTTTTATTAATATGATTGTGACTCTTATAATTAGCTAAATAAAAATAAACTTTATTTACTTATTACTTCTAGTAGCATTTTTGTAGTTTTTGTTTGTTTTTAAGTGAGAGGAATGGAGATAAACAGACTCCCATATGTGCCCTGACTGGGATCTACCTGGCAATCCCAATCTAGGGCTGATGCTTGAATCAACCAAGCTATCCTTAGCACCTGAAGCAGGCTCTCAGACCATTGAGCTATTCTCAGCACCTGGAGCCAATACTTAAGTCAAGCCAGTGGCTGCAAGAGGGGAAGAGAAAGAGGAGAGGGAGTGGGAAGGGGAGAAAAGAAGATGGTTTTGCCTGACCAGGCGGTGGCACAGTGGGTAGAGCATTGACTGGGATGCGGAGGACCCAAATTTGACACCCCAAGGCTCACCAGCTTGAGCTCAAGGTCGCTAGGTTGAGCAAGGGGTCACTCAGTCTGCTGTAGCCCTCCGGTCAAGGCACATATGAGAAAGCAGTCAATGAACAACTATGGTGCCACAACAAAGAATTGATGCTTCTCATCTCTCTCCCTTCCTGTCTCTCTGCCCCTATCTGTCCTTCTCTGTGTCTCTATCACAAAATAAAGAAATAAAGAAAGAAGAAAAGAAAGAAGGAAGGAAGGAAGGAAAAGAAAGAGAGAGAGGGAGGGAGGGAGGGAGGGAGGGAGGAAGGAAGGAAGGAAGGAAGGAAGGAAGGAAGGAAGGAAGGAAGGAAGGAAGGAAGGAAGAGGAAGGAAGGAAGGAAAGAAGGAAGGAAGGAAGGAAGGAAGGAAGGAAGGAAGGAAGGAAAGAAGGAAAAGAAAGAGAGAGAGGAAAGAGAGAGGAAAGAAAGGAAAGGAAAGGAAAGGAAAGGAAAGGAAAGGAAAGGAAAGGAAAGGAGAAAGGAAAGGAAAGGGAAAGGGAAAGGGAAGATGGTTTCTTCTCTTGTGTAAGTCTGACTGGGAATTGAACACCCGACATCAGTACACTGGGATGATGCTGTATCCACTGAGCTAACTGGCCAGGGCCTGTAGTTTTTCTAACATACACAATTATATTATTTACAAAGAAAGATATTTACTGTCTTACCTTTGACTTTTTTTTTTTTTTGTACTTTTCTGAAGCTGGAAACGGGGAGAGACAGTCAGACTCCCGCATGCGCCCGACCGGGATTCACCCAGCATGCCCACCAGGGGCGACGCTCTGCCCACCAGGGGGCTATGCTCTGCCCCTCTGGGGCATCGCTCTGCCGCCTGGGGCAGAGGCCAAGGAGCCATCCCCAGCGCTCGGGCCATCTTTGCTCCAATGGAGCCTTGGCTGCGGGAGGGGAAGAGAGAGACAGAGAGGAAGGAGGGGGTGGGGGTGGAGAAGCAAATGGGCGCTTCTCCTGTGTGCCCTGGATGGGAATCGAACCCGGGTCCCCCGCACGCCAGGCTGACGCTCTACCGCTGAGCCAACCGGCCAGGGCCACCTTTGACTTTTAATTGTTCCCTTACTGTCCTAGCTGGAACCAGAAATGGTATGAATGGGCATTCTTCCTTTTTACCCAGACTTAGAGGGAAGGCATTGTACCATTAAGTGTGATGTTAGCTGTGTTATTCTTGGTTACCCAGCTAATGCTCAGCTGAATACTCAAGGGGTCCCTTGCAGATCTTTTTCTATGTGCAGCTTGCTCTTCTGCAGTACTATACACTGCAAACTCTTGCTATCTTGGCTTTCCCAGAATCTCAGCTACATATTCTTAACTAAGGGAGGTCTCTGGGTTCTACCTGGGTTTGCCCTTCTGTGCTGTCCTACAAGGCAGCAAGCACAGGTAATGGTGTGGCTCACCTTATTTGTTTACCATCTCTTAAAGATTACCGTCCTTGCCTGACCTGTGGTGGCACAGTGGATAAAGCATCGACCTGGAACGCTGAGGTCGCCGGTTCAAAACCCTGGGCTTGCCCAGTCAAGGCACATATGGGAGTTGATGCTTCCTGCTCCTCCCCCCCCCCTTCTATCTCTCTCTCTCTGTCTCTCTTCTCTAAAATGAATAAATAAAAAAATAAATTTAAAAAAAAAAAAAAAAAAAAAAAAAAAAAGATTACCGTCCTTCCTTGTCTGATGTCCAGTATTTTGAAAATATATTTTGTCCATGTTTGTAGTTGTTTGAGGTGCAGGGTACATTTGGTCTCTGTTACTCCATCTTTTCTAGAAGTGAAAGTCCTGCCTTTTCTTCAAACATCTAAGGAATTATTTAGGAGTTGCTTCCAGAGAATGAGATATTCTTTGGAATTTCCGTAAAGGAAAATCTTCATTTTTTCAGGGTGGATTTGATTTGGGGAGGGGGTGGGTAACCAAGAATCATTTTTCAGACCTGGTTAAATGATTTGTCTGGGATATAATACTGTTGGAAGTTCAAAATGAGTTCAAAGTTATAAGGCAGATTTCTTGTGTGATTTCATTTGTAAGCTAGTTTGGAAGCAAAATAAGAGTTGTAAAGTATTTTCAGTGATGGCCACCTAACTGAGATAAATATAAAATGTCTTAAGGGGTATATATCTTGAAAAATAACTTTGTTTCTTTGTATTTATTGGTGTATACAGTTGTTTAGTATCAGTTTATATTTACAACTTGCTCTTAACTGCTTTTTAGTAAGCTTTCTTAAATTGTTTTTATGCCATACTCTCTCTCCAGCTAATGTCTGGATATTTTTGTGTATTTCCTCACTACACTGCACTCTTAACTGTAGAAGCCTCTTAAATTATGATAGTTAACTAATTTTTGTTTAAGGAAACTGAGATCACTCTGTCAAAAAACACTGCATGATATAAAGCAGGGGTTGGGAACCTTTTTGGCTGAGAGAGCCATGAATGCCACATATTTTAAAATGTAATTCCGTGAGAGCCATACAATGAGCCGTGTACCTTATGCATTATCCAATAAAAATTTGGTGTTGTCCCGGAGGACAGCTGTGATTGGCTCCAGCCACCTGCAACCATGAACATGAGCAGTAGGAAATGAATGGATTATAATACATGAGAATGTTTTATATTTTTAACGTTTTTATTTATATATTTTATTAAAGATTTGTCTGTGAGCCAGATGCAGCCATCAAGAGAGCCACGTCTGGCTCACAAGCCATAGGTTCCCGACCCTGATATAAAGGATGGGAAATTGGTTTTTGATACCTGTATAGCATTATTAATGTTTTCTTTTTTTTTTTTTCTTTTTTTTTTTTTGTATTTTTTCTGAAGCTGGAAACAGGGAGAGACAGTCAGACAGACTCCCGCATGCGCCTGACCAGGATCCACCCGGCATGCCCACCAGGGGCGACGCTCTGCCCATCCTGGGCATCGCTATGTTGCGACCAGAGCCACTCTAGTACCTGAGGCAGAGGCCACAGAGCCATCCCCAGCGCCCGGGCCATCTTTGCTCCCATGGAGCCTTAGCTGCCGGAAGGGAAGAGAGAGACAGAGAGGAAGGAGAGGGGGAGGGGTGGAGAAGCAGATGGGCGCCTCTCCTGTGTGCCCTGGCCGGTAATAGAACTCGGGACTTCTGCACACCAGGCCGACGCTCTACCACTGAGCCAACCGGCCAGGGCCGCATTATTAATGTTTTCATGATTTAAATTTAAACTTATTCATATAAAGTCCTGGCCAGAAAGCTCAATTGGTTAGAGCAGTGGTAGTCAACCTGGTCCCATACCCCCCACTAGGGGGCGTTCCAGCTTTCATGGTGGGCGGTAGTGGAGCAACCAAAGTATATGGTCTACCGGAAAGTTCTGTCCGTTTCTATCACAACAAGTTTCGACACGTTTGCACGTTTATTTAGCGCATGTGTGCCTCTCTATTTTTATCACTTAATGTATACATACTGACGTAGCAAATTAATTAAAACAAAGTTGATTCACGTTAGTCTTATGTGTGAAGCGATAGTGTACCCATGGCTACTGATAAAGTTCATTTACACCACTGTAATTTTACGAATTTCAACAAGGAAAAAATGCTACAGAAGCATGTCTGTCACATCTACCATATTCTCCGACTTAGCACCTCTGACTATCACTTGTTTTAGTCTTTACAAAATTTTTTGAAGGGCAAAAAATTCAAAAATGAAGAAGATATCAAACAAGTGCTGGTTCAGTTTTTCGCATCAAAAGATAAAACATTTTTCAAAAATGGAATATACAAATTGCCCTCATGCTGGCAAGAAATCATTAATAATAATGGCAATTATATTATTTAATTAAGTTTATTGACGGTAAGGAAAATTTATTTTGTTTTATTTCAAAAACGGATAGAACTTTCCAGTAGACCTTATATAAATAAAAAGATAGATTTAACTATAGTAAGTTGTTTTATAAAGATTTATTCTCCCAAACTTAGCGAAAATCCCACATAAAGTACTTGGTAAGTAATTATTATTATATGCTTTAACTTGCTGTAACTCTGCTTTATAAATTTTATAAAGTAAAGTTACTTTCCTACTTTATAAATCACCATTACTGTGGAACTGGTGGGCAGTTAGAAAATTTTACTACTAACAGAGATACAGGTATAAAAAGGTTGACTACCCCTGGGTTAGAGCATCATACTGATACACCAGTGGGTTCGATCCCTGGTCAGGGCACATATAAGAGTCAACCAATGAATGCATAAATAAGTGGAACAACAAAAAAATGTTTCTCTTTCTTTCTCCCTCCCCCTTTCTGCCCCCTCTTCTTCTCTTTCTAAAAATCAGTTAATGAAAATAATAAAGGTATTCATATAATATGTTTTATTCCAGTAGCATGAGCACATATCTGTATCTGGCTTAGAGAATTATATGAATGACCTAGTTCAAAGAAAGATGCCTTGAATCTGGATCTGTTATGTAATTAATCAATGAACAGCCTTAGAACCTAGTAGAGTGGTTTATATATACTACATTATATACAACCATGTCTAATTCTTTGAGGTGGAAGTAAAATTCTTTTCGCACAGTCTTTGATTTTTAGCACCTGAACGTCCCATTAGTCCAACTCTCACCCCTCATTAAGAAACAAGGGCTTTAAAAAATATATTCTTAATGGATTAAATTCTTAGATTTTTTTCTTTTAGCTTTTAACTTTGATTTTTAAAATTTTTATCTTTTTAGTTAATTGAATATATAGCTTTATAGTTCTTTTATAGTAAATCTTGTAGTAGAAAGTTTGGATATGCTTTTACTTATATGATGTCTTCGTGACTTGCTCTTGTATCCTTGATATTCTTGTAGCTTAGTACCTTTTTGTCATTGTCATCTTTTTAATTTAATTTTTTTTTCACTGATTTGAGAAAAAGAGAAAGGGAGAGAGAGAGAAAGAAATATCACCTCATTTCACTTAATTGTTCCACTTAATTGTGTACTCATTAATTGCTTCTCATATGTGCCCTGACCAGGGATTGAACCCGTGACCTCTGGCACTAAGTTGGTGCTTTATCTACTGAGCCACCCGGCCAGGGTTTTTTGTTTGTTTAAGAATAGTAAACATCCTTCTTACATGAACCAGAATAAGAGGAGGGGGATTTATTTGCCTTTCTGGGCCTTGATTTTCCTCGGGACTCCAGCTCCTTGACCTCTAGCACATAGCCATCTGCCGTGCAGCCACATTGGCCTGCTCTTGAAGGTTGACCTGCTGGAACTATTCCTCAACCAAACTACTAATTATAACATTCTTTTTCTTTTCATCATATTTCTTCTGAATTCTCTTTGAAATTGTTTTTTTGTTTAAAATCTCTTCCTCCTTTTGGGTCACCTTGGCCCCTTCTTGTGTCCCAGGGTCAGTGCATAGTGGGACAGGTACTGCTGTTCCTGTGGTGTGATGTCACTAAGCACGATGCAGCTCTTTACTAGGGTCTTGGTACAGATCAGTTTATTGTTGGATGTATTGTAGACTATAATACTTGTTTTGCATGTACAACATTCCAAGCCCCAGGAGAAGTTGCCCATGTCCAGGCTTAAAGCATGGTACTTTTTGTTACCTCTCTATGTATAGACTGTGTGTGTGCTGAGAGGGAAAATCTTAGTGTTGGCTGCTGGGCATCCCAGCTCATCTTTTAACATCTTGTTTTGGGGCTTTCTCTTGCCCCTAGTCTTGCGGTACTTGTGCCAGTTGTCCCAAGAGAGGTCCTTGGCTTGGCACCGGCTGGAAAGAGTAAATGCAGAGTCATGGTCCTTGTCTTCTTTTATTTGTTTACCTTTTTCCAATTCTGTCTTGTTTAAGTAAAAAGAAGGTTATAGTAGGAAGTTTTTTTTTTAAAATCCAAATTTACTCTGAAGTTTTAAATTTTTATTTATTTTTTATTTTGTTTGTTTATTTATTTTATTTAGTGAGAGGAAGGGAGGCAGAGACAGACTCCTGCATGCACCTTGACTGGGATCCACCCAGCAAGCCCATTAGGAGGTAATACTCTGCCCATCTGGGGCCCTTGCTCTGTTGCAACTGGAGCCATTTTTTAGGGCCTGACACAGAGGCCATGGAATCATCCTCAGCGCCTGGGGCCAATTGAGCCATGGCTGCGGGAGGGGAGGAAAAGAGATAGAGAGAGAAACGAGAGGGGGAAGGGTGGAGAAGTAGATGGGTACTTCTCCTATATGTCCCGGCCGGAATTAAACCTGGGACATCCATATGCCGGGCCAACATTCTACCCCCAAGCTAGCTGACCAGGGCTTAATTTTTATTTTTAATTAATATAGAATTCCATATTATCAGTGATTTTTTTTATATATACTATTTCTGATGCTGTATATTTTTTCTTGGCTACTGAAAACCATAATTCAGTAAATAATATTTGTAAAGACAACATTATCTTTCCTTTCCAGGATATAGCAACAACCAGTTTTATAACTAATGTTGCTTAGAGTGTTGAGTTTCAGTCTTTAGTTTCTTTCAGCTTCTTTTAGTCAGAAATAATTAAAAAAAATTTTTTTTAATTTATTGATTGATTTTAGAGAGAGAAAGATGAAGGGGAGAGAGAGAGAGGGAAACATCAATCTGTTGTTCTACTTATTTATGCATTCATTGGTTGATTCTTGGATATGCCTTGAGCAGGGATCAAACCTGCAACTTTAGCCTTCCCAGACAATGCTCTAACCAACTGAGCTACTTGGCCAGGGCCTAGACAGAAATAATTTGGTTTTTTTCTACCTCATGTATTTTTAAAAGAGGTTTGTACTGCTTTTGTGTCTACTAGTTATGAAATGAGGCTTTAATTTGGCAGCATTTTTTCTAGCATTTGTTAGTTGTGTCTGTGAGAATCAGGGAGGGAGGCAGGATTGATTGGTGTATAGAAAAAATAATAAGTAAATTAACCAATTTTATTTTGTGTAGATACAAGGGCTTAAAATAGAGTACTGTATTTATGTTTATTAAAATGTTTATTCTGTTCTTATTTTTCATGGGAAACCTTCTGAACTACTCTTCATTGTAATTAATTATAAATTCTTAGTAGTCTTACGTTTCCTTGCTTTAATCTGACTTTTCACTTTTCTTTTTGTAATAGAGACCTTTGACTTCCGCAAGCTTTGTTACCATTTGTCGTATAGGATTACATTATAATAGAATTGATATATCACTGGGCTAAAATATATAATTTTCCTTACTTGTACATTATCTATTTCTTGATTTCTATTTTGTGTTCTATTTCTTTTTTTTTTAATAATATATTTATTTAATTAAAAATTTTTTTTTTACAGGGACAGAAGGAGGGATAGATAGGGACAGACAGACAGGAACAGAGAGAGATGAGAAGCATCATCATCAGTTTTTCATTGTGACACCTTAGTTGTTCATTGATTGCTTTCTCATATGTGCCTTGACCATGGGCCTTCAGCAGACCGAGTAACCCCTTGCTGGAGCCAGGGACCTTGGGTCCAAGCTGGTGAGCTTTTTGCTCAAACCATATGAGCCCACGCTCAAGCTGGCGACCTCGGGGTCTCGAACCTGGGTCCTTCTGCCTTCCAGTCCGATGCTCTATCCACTGCACCACCACCTGGTCAGGCTGTGTTCTATTTCTTGATAACTACTTGGATTCTATTACTTCTTTTCATTTTGATTCCTTTTTTCTTTATTATTCTTTTGTGGCAGAGACAGAGAGACAGCGAGAGGGACAGACAGGAAGGAGAGAGATGAGAAGCATCAATTCATCAGTGCGACACCTTAGTTGTTCATTGATTGCTTTCTTTTATGTGCCTTGACCGGGGGACTACAGCAAAGCGAGTGATCTTTGTTCAAACCAGCGACTTGGGCTCAAGCCAGTGACTTTGGGCTTCAAGCCAGCGACCTTGGGATTTCAAACCTGGATTTCTTTTTTTTTTTCCTGAAGTGAGAAGCAGGGAGTTAGAGAAACAAACTCCTGTATGTGCCCAACCAGGATCCACCTGGCATGCCCACTAGGGGGTGATGCTTTGCCCATCTGGGACATTGCTCCATGGCAACCGGAGCCATTCTAGCACCAGAGGTGGAAGCCATAGAGCCATCCTCAGCGCGCAGGCCAGCTTTGCTCCAGTTGAGCCTTGGCTGTGGAAGGGGAAGGGAGAGATAGAGAGAAACAAGAGGGGGAAGGGTGGAGAAGCAGATGGGCGCTTCTCCTGTGTGCCCTGGCCAGAAATCGAACCCGGGACTTCTACACACTGGGCTGATGCGCTACCAGTGAGCAAACGGGCCAGGGCCAAACCTGGGGTTTTGAACCTGGGTCATCTGCATCCCAGTCCGACACTCTATCCACTATGACATTGCCTGGTCAAGCTTATTTTCATTCATTTTTTTTTTTTTTTTTTTGTATTTTTCTGAAGCTGGAAACGGGGAGAGACAGTCAGACTCCCGCATGCGCCCGACCGGGATCCACCCAGCACGCCCACCAGGGGGCGATGCTCTGCCCCTCCAGGGCGTCGCTCTGTCACGACCAGAGCCACTCTAGCGCCTGGGGCAGAGGTCAAGGAGCCATCCCCAGCGCCTGGGCCATCTTTGCTCCAATGGAGCCTTGCTGCGGGAGGGGAAGAGAGAGACAGAGAGGAAGGAGAGGGGGAGGGGTGGAGAAACAGATGGGTGCTTCTCCTGTGTGCCTTGGCCGGGAATCGAACCCGGGACTTCTGCATGCCAGGCCGACGCTCTACCACTGAGCCAACCGGCCAGGGCCTATTTTCATTCTTTTAATGATTTAAATTAGTGCTTGTTAACTTTCTATTTATTTATTTATTTATTTATTTATTTACAAAGTCAGAGAGGGATAGATAGGGACAGACAGACAAGAATGGAGAAAGATGAAAAGCATCAATCATCAGTTTTTCATTGTGACACCTTAGTTGTTCATTGATTGCTTTCTCTTATGTGCCATGACCGTGGGCCTTCAGCAGACCGAGTATCCCCTTGCTTGAGCCAGCGACCTTGGGTCCAAGCTGGTGAGCTTTACTCAAGCCAGATGAGCCTGCACTCAAGCTGGCGACCTCGGGGTCTCGAACCTGGGTCCTCCGCATCCCAGTCTGACGCTCTATCCACTGCGCCACTCCCTGGTCAGGCGCTTGTTAACTTTTTAAATCTATGTTCCTCTTTAATATATTGAAAAATATTCCTGACCTTTATGTTTTTTGTTTGTTTGTTTGTTTGTTTTTACAGAGACAGAGAGTGAGTCAGAGAGGGGGATAGACAGGAACAGACAGACAGGAATGGAGATAGATGAGAAGCATCAATCATTAGTTTTTCATTGCGTGTTGCAACACCTTAGTTGTTCATTGATTGCTTTCTCATATGTGCCTTGACCGTGGGCCTTCAGCAGACCAAGTAGCCCCTTGCTGGTGCCAGCGACCTTGGGTTCAAGCTGGTGGGCTTTTGTTCAAACCAGATGAGCCCGCGCTCAAGCTGGCGACCTCAGGGTCTCGAACCCAGGTCCTCTGCATCCCAGTCTGACACTCTATCCACTGCGCCACCGCCGGGTCAGGCCATGACCTTTATGCTTTATGTTTTTAAACATAAAAATCAAAGTATATTGACAGATCTACTTTTTTTTTAACTTTATTTCATTTTTTACTTTACTTTTTTAACTATCCTATTCATATCTCACTCTCTTGCCAAATCTCAGTTGTCATGTGCCTTTAGAAAGAGGTTGACTTAAAATAATACTGAAGAGTTACAAAGTATTCTAATAATAGTTATAAATCTATAGATATTCAAAGTAGAATGTTTTTAATAATGACAAGTTTTAAGAAAAAGGAAATTAATTAGTTCAAATTAATTTATTGAGATATTTTAAGAAAACAATTATGTATTTCAGTGGAGGTCGAAAGGACCATTTTAATAAAAACCCATTTTCAGGTTCTTAGTCCCTTACTGGAAAGCTAATAGAAAGCATTTAACATATATTGATATATATTATGTAATGTCCCTGCAGAGTCAGGGGCAGCACTTCATAGTCAAATACATTTATATTTTGGCAGCCAAAGGTATCACTATTCTTACTTTAGTAGGTAGACTATAAATAGTCTCATGTCAGTTCAGGTCAGATCTTGCTGCCAGTTAAGTTTAGATCATGTTTTGCCACAAAATGAATTACAGAAAACTTCAGGTTTTCAGAAGTTTTTGGATTGGAATTATGGCTAAGGGATTGTGGACCTGTATTTACTTTCTTAGCTCTAATGTTTGGTTACTTTTGTTGCCTTCAGAAAATGAAACCCGATTTCCTTTTTTTTCTCCTACAGGATATGAGATTAAATCTGTCCTCTACAGGCCAGTTCATAGAAATTAGGACACCTCTTCACAAAGCTTGATACCTTAAGCAGCTGTCACTGTCACGTGACACTTCACAATTCACTGGCTTCATGTTAAGAATCTCATAGTTCCCTTCTTCATTCTCCTTTCAGAAGTGCTCTGTGGTAATAAATAGTAAGGAAAAGAGATTTAAAATGTACAGTACTTCATGTTGTATATATATCCTATCATGTAGTAAGATTTCACAAGGAATACCATGCTTTCTCTGGATTGACCCTTCAGTTTATGTTGTAGCTTAAAAAATAAATCTTTCTAAAAAGAAACATACTTACAATAAAAATCCAAATGATACAGAAGCATAAATAAAAAGTAGAAGCTTTCTCCTGTCCTGCGACTTTTCTTACCCACTGAGCTTTTTTTTTTTTCTTTTTTCTTTTTCCATGTCCACAGCTAACCTTATCCCCAGGTCCCAGGGCAGGAACCCAGAGCCCATGAGCGGTGGAGCTTGCTGTAGCAGCCATCTGGCCCACCGAGCTTTGACCACTTGTTTATTAACTCTTTTAGGGGTTTGGCTCCTTTTTGGCTTTTTTTTTTTAAGTTCAGACATTATAGGGGACAGTTTAAGGAATTCTGATTAAGCATTATAACCCCACTTGGACTGCTTTTGTGTTCATTGTATGTTAAACTTTGGAGATGACCTTTTCTGTTTTAGCTGGCACATTATAAATTTTATTTCTAAAGCTGTTCAAACTGCATAGTTTTGAGATGTTAAAATAACCATTTTTCAAATATTAATTGTTCCATATTGAGTGTCTTGAGTATTATCCACACAGAGAAGTAGAAATACAATGACCTATTGATTTATTTAACAAAATAATTTCAAAAATTGCACATAATAATTAAGAGTGTGTGCACTTGCTTTTTTTTACAGAGAGTGAGAGAGAAAAAGACAGTAAGGGAGAAAGATGAGAAGCATCAACTCATAGTTACATCACTTTAGTTGTTCATTGATTGCTTCTCATACATGCCTTGATCAGGGGACTCCAGCCAAGCCAGTGACCCTGAGCTCAAACCAGCGAACTTTGGGCTCAAACCAGCGGCCTTTGAGCTCAAGTCAGCAACCATAGGATCATGTCAGTGATCCCACGCTCAAGCGGGATGAGCCCGTGCTCAAGCTGGCAACCTTGGGATTTTGAACTTGGGATTTCAGCATCCTAGGTCGATGCTTTGTCCACAGTGCCACTTCCAGTCAGGTCAGTGTGCACTAACTTTTAAGGAGTACAGTATTTACTTTCAAGGAAATGGGGTAATGGCTCATTCTCTAAGTCAGTATAGTTCTCAAGGTAAGCATATAGGCAATGGAATGTACAATAGATGCGAGTCCCAGTGATATCCCATGAATGTTATTGCAATTGTTTATATTCTTTTTTTTTTTTCTTTTTTCTTTTTTCTGAAGCTGGAAACAGGGAGAGACAGTCAGACAGACTCCCGCATGCGCCCGACCGGGATCCACCCGGCACGCCCACCAGGGGCGGTGCTCTGCCCCCCAGGGGGCGATGCTCTGCCCATCCTGGGCGTCGCCATATTGCGACCAGAGCCACTCTAGCGCCTGAGGCAGAGGGCACAGAGCCATGCCCAGCACCCGGGCCATCTTTGCTCCAATGGAGCCTTGGCTGCGGGAGGGGAAGAGAGAGACAGAGAGGAAAGCGCGGCGGAGGGGTGGAGAAGCAAATGGGCGCTTCTCCTATGTGCCCTGGCCGGGAATCGAACCCGGGTCCTCCGCACGCTAGGCCGACGCTCTACCACTGAGCCAACCGGCCAGGGCCTTGTTTATATTCTTAAACCCATGATAAATATAAGAACACAATGTATCTCAATGTGAATGTCCTTTTGGGGAAAGTGTAAATTTTTATTTCATATGTTTTATTGTTTAGTTCAAGAAACACAAGTAGAATACTATGTCAAGAACTGGTTTTATAGAGGAGATCTAGAGATTTCTTTTTATTTTTTTAGGTGAGAGGAGAGGAGATAGTGAGGCAGACTCCCACAATTGCCCTAACTGGGATCCACTGGCAGCTCCACCTGGGGCCAGTGCTTGAGCACCGAGCTGTTTTTAGTGCGTGAGGTTGATGCGCTCCAAGGGAGCTATCCTCAATACCCAGGGTCACACTGGAACCAATCCAGCCACTGGCAGCAGGAGGGGAAGAGGGAGAAGTATGGGGGGGGCAGATGGTTGCTTCTCCTGTGTGCCCTGACCAGGAATCGAACTCAGGACGTCCATATGCCGGGCCGAAGCTCTATCCACTGAGCCACCAGCCGGGACGAGTTATGTTCATTTTTACGTCATGTATTTTGAACCTTTGTACAATAATTAGGTATATACACAGTTAGGATTATGTCCTCTTGATGAATCAAGCCTTTATAATTAATTATACAGTATCTTCTTTTATCTCTGATAATAGTCCTTGTCCTGAATTCTGCATTGTGTGTGATATTAGCATGTTTACACCAGCTTTCTTATGATTAGTGTTTGCATGGTATATCTTTTACAATCTTTTAACTTCTAACCTAGTCTGTGTCTTTTTTAGCATATAGTTGGGTCTTCTGTTTTGTTATTAAATCTAATTTCAGTCTTTGCTTTTTTTTTTAATTGAAGTGTTAGGACCATTCACATTTATGTCATTTTCAATATGGTTGGCTCTACATCTGCCATTTTGCTCTTTGTTTTCTATTTATCCCATCTGTTTTCTGCTTATTCTTTTCTCTTTTCCTGGCTTCTTTTTTATTACTTGTTTTTACTATTTCATTTTCTCTGTTGGCCTATTAGCTGTAAATCTTGGTTTTATTTTATAGTAGTTGCTCTAGGCTTTACAATATGTACCTTTAATACTGTCTGCTTTAAAATAATGTGCCACTTTTTAGTGTAAAAACTTTCTAAACTATTAAGGCTATTGTCATACTTTTTATTTTCTACATATATTCTAAATCCCACAGTTCATTGTTACTATTTTTTATTTTAGAAATTTAAAAATCTAAAAAAGAAATGTCTTTTACACACGTATTTGCCACTTCCAGTGCTCTTCATTCCTTTTTTGAGATCTGAGTTCTCATCTATATCATGTTTCTATAGCCTGAAAACCTCCAACATTTCTTGTAGAAAAGAGGTTCTGGCAATGAATTCTCTCATCTTTTGTTTGTTGACAAATGTCTTTATTTTGTCTTCATTTTTTAACACTATTTTTTTCCAGCTGTCAGATTATTTTAAAATTTTTTATTTATTGATCTTAGTGAGAGAGGAGGGAGAGAGAGAGAGTACTGTTCCTGTATGTGCCCTGACCAGGAATTGAACTGGCAACCTCTGTGCTTTGGGATGACTCTCTAATCAACCAAACTATCTGACCAAGAGCACTGTCAGATTTTAGATGTACAGTTTCTGTTCTTCAGCCCTTTGAGATGCCTGTCTTGTCATCTATCTTGTATTATTTTTAATGGGAAGTTAGATGGCATTTTTAGCTTTATTCACCTGTGTGTAACGTGCCTTTTATCTCTGGTTGCTTTATAAGATTTTCTCTTGCTCAGGTTCAATTCCTGGTCAGGGCACACAGGAGAAGCAACCATCTGCTTCTCTACCCCTCTACCTCTTCCCCTTCTCTCTCTCTTTCTTTCTCTCTTCTCCGCCCACAGCCATGGCTCTATTGGTTCAAGTACATTGGCCCCGGGTGCTGAGGCTGGCTCCCTGGAGCCTCTGCCTCAGGTGCTAAAAATAGCTCTGTTGGGAGCATGGCCCAACATAAGCAGAGCATTGGCCCCAGATGTGGGTTGCTAGGTGGATCCTGGCCAGAGCACATGCAGGAGTCTATCTCTCTATCTCCCCTCCACTCACTTGGAAAAGAAGGAAAATAAAAAGATTTTCTCTTGCTAGTTTCAGCAATTTGATGATAACAGTGTGTCTTGGTGTGATTTGGGGGTTCCTAGAGCTGAGGGCTTAGAAATTTCAATGAATTTGGGAACGATTTAGCCATTGTTTTAAAAATAATTTTTTTTCACTCTGGCCAGATGGCTCAGTTGGTTGGAGCATCGTCCTGAAGTGCAGAGGTTACTGGTTCCATTCCCTGGTCAGAGCATGTGCAGGAATGGTTTGATGTTCCTGTCTCTCTCTCCCTTCCTTTCTCTCTAACCAATAAAATAAACATTTTAAAAAAATAAAAATAATTTTTCTCTTTTCCCCTTTGGGTCTCAAATTGCACATTTAGACTAAGGTTGATACTGTCCTACAATCTCTGAAGCTTTGTTAATTTTTTTAGTTGATAAGTCGTTTTTCCTGTTATGTCTTTTGTGATTCTTTAAAAAAAAATTTTTATTGATTATTTTTAGAGAGGAAGGAAGAGAAAGAGAGAGAAACGTTGATTTGTTGCTTCAACCATCCATGTATTCACTGGTTGACTGTTGCATGTGTCCCTATTGGGGATCAAACCACAACTTGGATATATCAAGATGATGCTACAACCAACTAAGCAACCCACTGCTATGCCCTTTATTTCTCTTAAGTTTAATCTGTGAATTTTTCATTTCAGTTAATTGTATTTTTCATCTTTAGAAGTTGTATTTGATTATTCTCATATCTTCTATTTCTTTTCTCATTTTATTGATGCTTTTCTTTAAATTCTTGACCACATTATAATTGTTTTAAAACACTTCTCTGCTAATTCCATCATTTTTGTCATTTCTGAGTCCATTTCTGTTGACTGATTTTTTTCCCCTCCCAATTATGGATCACATTTTCCTGCTTCTTTGCATGTCTAGTAATTTTTTATTAGACGCTGTATATTATTATGTTACAGCATAAAGTATCTTGATTTTGTTGTCTTTCTTTCTTTTTTTTTTTTTCATTTTTCTGAAACTGGAAACAGGGAGAGACAGTCAGACTCCCGCATGTGCCCGACCGGGATCCACCCGGCACGCCCACCAGGGGCGATGCTCTGCCCACCCTGGGCGTCGCCATGTTGCGACCAGAACCACTCTAGCGCCTGGGGCAGAGGCCACAGAGCCATCCCCAGCGCCTGGGCCATCTTTGCTCCAATGGAGCCTTGGCTGCGGGAGGGGAAGAGAGAGACAGAGAGGGAAAGCACGGCGGAGGGGTGGAGAAGCAAATGGGCGCTTCTCCTGTGTGCCCTGGCCGGGAATCGAACCCGGGTCCTCCGCACGCTAGGCCGACGCTCTACCGCTGAGCCAACCGGCCAGGGCCTTGTTGTCTTTCTTTAAAAAAGTTTAAGTTTTGTTTTGGCAAGCAGTTTGCTTGTGTGTCAGACTGATTCTTTCTAGGCTATTTTTTAAATTCTTAGAATGTATCTAGAGCTGAGGGCTTAGAAATTTCAATGAATTTGGGAACGATTTAGCCATTGTTTTAAAAATAATTTTTATTCTAGGCTTTTTTTTTTTTTTTTTGTATTTTTCTGAAGCTGGAATCGGGGAGAGACAGTCAGACAGACTTCCGCATGCGCCCAACCGGGATCCACCCAGCACGCCCACCAGGGGCAACGCTCTGCCCACCAGGGGGCGATGCTCTGCCCACCAGGGGGCGATGCTCTGCCGAGACCAGAGCCACTCTAGCGCCTGGGGCAGAGGCCAAGGAGCCATCCCCAGTGCCCGGGCCATCTTTGCTCCAGTGGAGCCTTTGCTGCGGGAGGGGAAGAGAGAGACAGAGAGGAAGGGGGGGGTGGAGAAGCAAATGGGCACTTCTCTTATGTGCCCTGGCCGGGAACCACCATGCTTTCTTCCATAATGGTTGTACTACTTTACATTCCCACCAACAGTGAATGAGGGTTCCTTTTTCTCCACAGCCTCTCCAACATTTGCTATTACCTGTCTTGTTAATAATAGCTAATCTAACAGGTGTGAGGTGGTATCTCATTGCAGTTTTGATTTGCATTTCTCTAATAACTAATGAAGATGAGCATCTTTTCATATATCTGTTGGCCATTTGTATTTCTTCCTGGGAGAAGTGTCTGTTCATGTTCTCTTCCCATTTTTTATTGGATTGTTTGTTGTTGAGTTTTATGAGTTCTTTGTATATTTTGGATGTTAGGCCCTTATCTGAGCTGTTGTTTCAAAATATCATTTCCCATTTAGTTGGCTGTTTATTTTGTTGTCAGTTTCTCTTGCTGAGCAAAAACTTCTTAGTCTGATGTAGTCCCATTCATTTATTTTTGCCTTCACTTCCCTTGCCTTTGGAGTCAAATTCATAAAATGCTCTTTAAAACCAAGGTCCAAAAATAATAACACCAAGGTCCATGAGTTTAGAACCTATGTCTTATTCTATGTACTTTATTGTTTCAGATCTTATATTTAGGTCTTTGATCCATTTTGAATTAATTTTAGTACAAGGGGACAAACTGTAGTCGAGTTTCATTCTTTTGCATGTGGCTTTCCAGTATTCCCAGCACCATTTGTTGAAGAGGCTTTCTTTTCTCCATTGTGTGTTGTTGGCCCCTTTATCAAAAATTATTTGACCATATATATGTGGTTTTATTTCTGGGTTTTCTGTTCTGTTCCATTGGTCTGAGTGTCTATTTTTCTGCCAGTACCATGCCGTTTTGATTGTCATGGCTCTATAATATAGTTTAAAGTCAGGTATTGTAATGCCCCCAGCTTCATTCTTTTTCTTTAGAATTGCTTTGGCTATTCAGGGTTTTTTATAGTTCCATATAAATCTGATGATTTTTTGTTCCATTTCTTTAAAAAATGTCATTGGAATTTTGATGGGAATTGCATTAAATTTGTATATTGCTTTGGGTAATATGGCCATCTTGATTATATTTATTCTTCCTATCCAAGAACAAGGAATATTCTTCCATCTCATTATATCTTTTTCGATTTCCCTTAACAATGCTTTGTAGTTTTCATTATATAAGTCTTTTACATTCTTTGTTATGTTTATTCCTAGGTATTTTTTTTTATTGCAATTGTGAAGGGGATTATTTTTTTGAGTTCGTTCTCAAATGTTTCATTGTTGGCATATAGAAAGGCTATGGACTTTTGTATGTTAATTTTGTATCCTGCGACCTTACTGTATTGGCTTATTGTTTCTAGTAGTCTTTTTGTAGATTCTTTGGGGTTTTCGATGTATAGGATCATATCATCTGCAAAAAGTGATACCTTTACTTCTTCTTTTCCGATATGGATGCCTTTTATTTCTTTGTCTTGTCTGATTGCTCTGGCTAGAACCTCTAGCACCACATTAAATAAGAGTGGAGAGAGTGGACAACCCTGTCTTGTTACTGATTTAAGGGGGAAAGCCTTCAGTTTTGTGCCATTTAATATGCTGTTAGCTGATGGTTTATCATATATGGCCTTTATCATGTTGAGATATTTTCCTTCTATACCCATTTTGTTGAGAATCTTAAACATAAAATTGTGTTGTATTTTATCGAATGCCTTTTCTGCATCTATTGATAAGATCATGTGGTTTTTGTTCTTTGTTTTGTTGATATGGTGTATTACGTTAACCGTTTTACGTATGTTGAACCATCCTTGAGATTCTGGGATGAATCCCACTTGATCACAATGTATTATTTTTTAATATGTTGTTGTATTTGATTTGCTAGTATTTTGTTTAGTATTTTAACATCTGTATTCATTAGAGATATTGGTCTGTAGTTTTCTTTTTTTTGTGCTGTCCTTGCCCGGTTTCGGTATGAGGGTTATGTTGGCCTCATAAAATGTGTTTGGAAGTATTGCTTCTTCTTCAATTTTTTGGAAGACTGAGTAGAATAGGAACCAAGTCTTCTTTGAATGTTTGGTAGTATAACCGTCTGGGCCTGGACTTTTATTTTTGGGGAGGTTTTTAATAGTTTTTTCTATTTCTTCCCTACTAATTGGTCTGTTTAAGCTTTCTGCTTCTTCTTGACTCAGTCTAGGAAGGTTGTATTGTTCTAGGAATTTATCCATTTCTTCTAGATTGTTGAACTTAGTGGCATAAAGTTTTTTATAGTATTCTACAATAATTCTTTGTGTATCTATGGTGTCTGTGGTGATTTCTCTTCTTTCATTTTGGATTTTGTTTATATGAGTTCTTTCTCTTTTTTCCTTGGTAAGTCTTGCCAAGGGTTTGTCAATTTTGTTGATCTTTTCAAAGAACCAGCTCCTTGTTCTATTAATTTTTTCTATAGTTTTTCTGTTCTCTATTTCATTTATTTCTGCTCTGATTTTTATTATCTCCTTTCTTTGGCTGGTTTTGGGTTGTCTTTGTTCTTCTTTTTCTAGTGCCTTAAGGTGTGAAGTTAAGTGGTTCACGGGGGCTCTCTCTTGTTTGTTCATATAGGCCTGAAGTGATATGAACTTCCCTCTTATCACTGCTTTTGCTGCATCCCATAGATTCTATATGTCATATTGTCATTTTCATTTGTCTGTATATATCTTTCGATCTCTGCGCTTATTTCTTCTTTGACTCATTCATTTTTTAAAAGTATGTTGTTTAGTTTCCACATTTTTGTGGGGATTTTTTCCTCTTTTTTGCAGTTGAATTCTAGTTTCAAGGCTTTATGATCAGAAAATATGCTTGGTACAACTTTGATTTTTCTGAATTTGCTGATGTTGTTTTTGTGGCCCAGCATATGGTCAGTTCTTGAGAATGATCCATATACACTGGAGAAAAATGTATACTCTGTCACTTTGGGATGAAATGTCCTGTAGATATCTATCATACCCAGGTGCTCTAGTGTTTTGTTTAAGGCCACTATGTCTTTATTGATTCTCTGTTTGGATGACTGATCTAGAGCCGTCAGCGGTGTATTGAGGTCTCCAAGTATGATTGTATTTTTGTCAGTTTTTGTTTTAAGGTCAATAAGTAGCTGTCTTACATATTTTGGTGCTCCTTGGTTTGGTGCATATATATTAAGAATTGTTATGTCTTCTTGATTCAGCATCCCCTTAATCATTATGAAATGACCATTTTTGTCTCTGAGTACTTTTGCTGTCTTGTAGTCAGTATTATCAGATATGAGTATTGCTACACTGCTTTTTTTTGGATGTAATTTGCTTGGAGTATTGTTTTTCAGCCTTTCACTTTGAATTTGTTTTTATCCTTGTTGTTTATATGAGTTTCTTGTAGGCAGCATACAGTTGGATTTTCTTTTTTAATACATTCTGCTACTCTGTGCCTTTTTATTGGTGAGTTTAATCCGTTTACATTTAGTGTAATTATTGACACTTGTGAGTTCCTTATTGCAATTTTATACATTGCTTTCTGTTAGTATTGTGTCTTGTTTGATTCTTCTTTTTTGTTTTTCTGTCCTTTGTTTTTGTTTGGTTGTATATTTCATACATCTTTCCTCTGTTGCTATCTTTTTTAAATCAAGTGCTTCTGTGGTGGTTTTTTCAATGGTGGTTACCATTAAATAATGAAAAGGGTTCCTACCCTGTTCATTGTAGTGCACTATCTTGTGAGTACTTTTGCACTCCATCGTCCTTTGCTACTGTTAATCTCCATCGTCTCCCCCCCCTCTTTTTTTTTGGTTGTCACAGTTTAAATTTGGTTTTATTGTGTTCTTGGTGGAGCTTTTACTTATGGTTTTGTTTTGTTTTGTTCTTTGTATCTGATTGGAAAACCCCTTTAGTAATTCCTTGAGTGGGGTTTTTCTGATGATAAATTCCCTCATCTTTACTGTATCTGTGAATGTTTTTATTTCTCCTTCATATTTGAAGGATAGCTTTGATGGGTATAGTATTCTTGGCTGAAAATTCCTCTCTTTCAGGACTTTAAATATTGGGGTCCACTCTCTTCTAGCTTGTAGAGTTTCTGTTGAGAAATCTGATGATAATCTAATGGGCCTTCCTTTATATGTTGTATTCTTCTTTTCCCTGGCTGCCTTGAGAGTTTTTTCTTTGTCGTTGGTTTGTGCCAATTTCATTATGATGAGCCTTGGTGTAGGTTTGTTGGGGTTAAGAAAACTCGGAGTTCTGTTTGCTTCTTGAATTTGAGGCTTTAGTTCTTTCCACAGGCTTGGGAAGTTCTCATCTATTATTTGTTTGAATATGTTCTCCATTCCATTTTCTCTCTCTTCTCCCTCTGATATACCTATTATTCTTATGTTACTCTTTTTGGAGTCAGACAATTCCTGTAGGGCTTTCACATTTTTTAAAATTTTTGAGTCTCTTTCTTCTCTCTGTTGTGCCTCAAGTTGCTTGTCTTCTATTTCACTAATCCTACCTTCTATCTGGCCTGTTCTATTAGCTAAGCTTGTTACTTTGTTTTTCAGCTCGTGAATTGAGTTTTTCATATCTGTTTGATTTGTTTTTATAGTTTCAATTTCCTTGGTAATATATTCTTTGTGTTGGTTGAGTTGTTTTCTGAGCTCCCTAAATTGCCTTTCTGTGTTTTCTTGTATATCTCTGAGTATTTTTAGGATTTCTATTTTAAATTCTCTGTCATTTAGCTCCAAGGTTTTCAATATATTATATTTTTTCTTCATAGATTTTTCCTCATCTATCTGTGCTACCTCTCTGTCTTTTGTATCCATGATACTCGATTTCCTTTTCCTTAATGGCATCTGAGGGTGGTTTTGTTGATAGTACTAATGAGAATTAATAAAGAATAAAAGTTAAAAAATAAATAAATAAATAAAATATTATTCCCTCCCCCTTTTTTTTCTCTTCTCTCCTCTCCCCTCCTTCTTGAGAAAATCTTGTGGTGAACTGTGAATTATATTTTGCTAAATAGATAAAAAATTACCTATAATGGAGGGCCTGAGTAGGGGAGAAGTAATAAAGGGGCAAAAACAGGGGGTATGGACCCACAAAATGCAAAAAAGGAAAAAATTTGGGTCAAGAATAAAATGATTTGCTTTTAGGTGATGGTTGACTAAGAGGTATAATGAGGGGAATAAGAGGGAAACAGGAAAAAGGAAAACAAAAATTAAAAAATTACTATTGTATTTAGTGGAGCAAAAACTAGATATAATGGAGAGCCAGGGTTGGGAGCACTGCTAGTGAGTTTAAAAAGCGAAGTAAAAAACCCCCAAAGCACCACAAAGAAAAATTTGAGTCCCAAATAAAAATAATTTGTTCATGATTGAGGATTGAATGAGACGAAAAGTAAAGGAGAAAAGAAGAAACTAATAAAGAGGGAGAAAAAAAGAAAGAGGAAAACACAAAAAGAAGAAAAAAGAACAAAAGGAGAGAGAGGGAGAGAGTTAAGGGTTTTGGAGTGCAACCCTCATAGAGAGAAAGGAAAAAGAAAGAAAAGATAATGGGAGATGTAACACTTATGGGTAGTGTAGTTCAAGGAGATGAGAGAGTAAGATGAGCAGAGAATTAAACGACCAAATTGGAAGAGGAAGAAAATAATCAAGAAAAGAAGATAAGAGAAAACAAATGAACAAATATAATAAAATAGGATAGGTTATAAAGTCTGTGGATTATTCTTGATTTTGGGAGGTTATCTTCTTGCTTTTTTTTTTTTTTCTCTCCCTCTTTTTTTTTTTTTTTTTTCTGAAGCTGGAAACGGGGAGAGACAGTCAGACAGACTCCCGCATGCGCCCGACCGGAATCTACCCGGCACGCCCACCAGGGGGCGATGTTCTGCCTACCAGGGGGCGATGCTCTGCCCCTCCGGGGCGTCGCTCTGCCGTGACCAGAGCCACTCTAGCGCCTGGGGCAGAGGCCAAGGAGCCATCCCCAGCGTCCGGGCCATCTTTGCTCCAATGGAGCCTTGGTGCGGGAGGGGAAGAGAGAGACAGAGAGGAAGGAGGGGGGGTGGAGAAGCAAATGGGCACTTCTCCTATGTGCCCTGGCCGGGAATCGAACCTGGGTCCCCCGCACACCAGGCCGACGCTCTACCGCTGAGCCAACCGGCCAGGGCTTCTCTCCCTCTTCTTGGTCGGTGACTCTGTACCCCGGGTTCTGCCCCTGTGGCACGCTTAGGTAGAGGTTCACATTTGATAAGTCTCTATGGCAATGTCATATATTGGGCTTCAGTCTCGTTGGCAGTCGAGGCTCATTAGCATTTGCAGGCTCCTACAATGAGAGAGTCCGTTTTCCTGGAGCCTCTCTCCTAGTCTTTCCTTCCTGAATTAGCAGCCTGATGATCCAGCTATGGGGTTGCTGCTGCTCTGCCTGGAGAGTAAGAGGCTCAGAGAGCTGGCAAATCCCCACTCTATTCCCACTCAGCACAGGGCTCTGGGTAAGGCTCAATCAGTCAGGGTTGCTAGCATAATCAGGTGGGGGTGGGAGCCAATTGTTTTCAAGGTGCCTTTCTATGTGCCTCTAGGCATGTCCCTAATGCCTCAGCACTCTGTGGGACCCCTTTTCCCAGGCTTTTGGTACTTTGTAACCTGTTTTGGCAAGGTAGAAGATGCCCTAGTCGCTGTTTGCAAAGCAAGAGGACTTACAAGCTGCCAAATCCCTCTTTTTTAACATATAGCCCTGAGTATGCAAGCTCTGCCAATCAGAGGTTGCCCCCACCCCTATGTGCATAGCATAACAAGAGGTACCAAAAAATATCTCCCCTCTTGTTGTAGATCGCTGACCTGAGAGAGATCTTGTTAGTTAGGGTCACATAAGTCAGTTGGGAGGCGAGCAGACTGTGGGTTATCCTTCACGGGTCTGTTAGCTTGTATGGCTGGGAGAGGCGCCCCACCCACCCAGAGAAGTTCGAGCATAGGGAATCTTGCTTTCGCGCACAGCTCTTCAGGGCACAGGGGTGACCCCGAGACTCCAGTTTTAGCCCACACAAAGGCCTCTGACTCTGCTCCTCTGTCCAGGAACATGGGCGCCCACTCCCGGGAGAATCTCTGGCCCACTATCCGCGCTCGCCGACCAGGATATCAGGCCGGCTATCTCTCTCCCTGGGTGAGGTGGCGCCCTGCTCACACGGAGAAGTTCCAGCGTAGGGAATTTCGCTCCTGCTCACTCCCCACGGCAGCTTTTCAGGGCGCAGGGGTGATCCCGAGACTCCTCTTTCGGCCCACACAAAGGCCTCTGACTCTGCCCCTCTGTCCAGTAACACGGGCGCCCACTCCTGGGCCTCTAGGAGGAATCTCTTGCCCACTATCTGTGCGCACCGACCAGGAGATTGGGGCCAATGGCTGCCCCACTTGCCTTTCTTTGTCTGGATTTGGCACGAGCGTTAGCTTGTGTTGACTAGATTGCCACAAGCACAGTTTTTCCTTGGCTTGGATGTCCATGTCATAGCCTGGTTTGGACGTTTGTGCCGCAGCCTGGTTCTATTCACACCCTATGCCCGCCTTAGTTCTTATACTCTCAGTTCCCAGTGAAAGCAGCCCTTATTTAGGTTAGTGAGGAAGGCAGAGTGTTTCTTCCTCCGTCTTATTTCCTTCGGGGTTGATTATATATTCAGTCAATTTTTCGCTCGATCATACCTTCGAGTTTAGCGTGGAACTTCTGGAGGCTCCAAGGATTGATTTTTCTGTTTCTGGTTGAAGATCTTGTTGAATTTTTGGGGAGATTTATCCATATTGCTCCTTACGGCACCATTTCTCTGACGTCACTCTACATATACTGTTTTCATATTTAACCCTTTGAGTAGTTTTTTTCATGCTTGCTGACCCCTGGGACTGAATTTTTTTTTTCAAAATATGAACTTAGTTCCAGTTACAGTTTTATTAACTTAAAATCTTGTTTATTTGATAACCAATTTATGGAAACAAGAACATACATTTGCCTTTTTTAAATGTTGCCGTACACATTTTTAAAATAAATTGATCATATTCTGGATGGTCAGGAGGCACAAGGATGTACATAAACATTTGTACTACTCAAAGGATTAAGGATATTCACTGCACTATTATTTAAATAAAATGTATATTTTTTAATTTATTGATTGTTTTTAGAGAGAGGAAGGGAGAGAGACAGAAACAGAAACATCAGTCTGTTCCTGCATGTTCCCTGATCAGGATTCAAACTCATAACCTTTTTTGTTTTGGGATGATGTTCTCACCAATCCAGCTATCTGTCCAGGGCTGCTGTGCTATTCTTTATTGTAGTATAAAATGGGAAACAAACAACTTACCTGTCCAACAACAGGGAGATGGTTAAATTCTGATTCATTTTAACACTAGAATCAATGTGATCATTAAATTAATATTTTAAAAGAATTTTTGAAGACATAGGAAAATGTTTCTGAAAAAAGAAGATACAAAAGGTTATTTAGATTCCTGGTTTTAAGAAAGGTAAAATTATTTATTACATACATGGAAAAAAGACAAATTAGATTATAGATGTTAGGAGTGCTTATCTTTTTGTGTGTGTGTAATAGGGGGATATCAGAGATTTTATTCTTTCATTTACTTCTACTTTTTTTTTACTTTCCAGAAAACATTGTGTTGCTATAAATAGTAAGAAAAAAGTTATCAGAAATGTAATTGACAGGAGACTGAAACATGACAACTAAATGCAATGAGGAATCCTGGAACAGAAAAAAGGACATTAATGTAGAAATTGGGGAAATCAGATTAAAGTCTGATGTTTTCTAGCAATGTTAATTTCCTAGTTTCACTGATTGTATCATGGTTTCATAAGGTATTAACAGTAGGGAAAGCTGAGTAAAGATGATATGCAACTCTTCTGTACTAAAAAGATATTTTAAAAATGTAAAAATAATACAATTGCATGTTATTGGAATTATACAAGCCTTAAAGGTAGAGATTTGGTCTTAACTCATCATGGCATACCTTGGGCTATAGGAGGCATATAGATGCTTATTAACTATTTACTAGATGAATACTTGAGATAAAATTATGTATATATTTTCTGTTACTGTCATCCTAATTATTTTGACATGGGCTTCAACCTCTTAGGTGATATATATATATATATATATATATATATATATATATTTTTTTTTTTTTTTTGTATTTGTATTAAAATTTTTTTTAAATTTTGAAATCAAATTTAATGGAGTGGCATTGATCAATAGGAGTACATAGGTTTCAGGTGAACATCTCCATGGCGTTTGAAATGTTGATTGCATTGTGTGCTCATCACTCAAAGTCAAAGCATTTTCTGTCACTGTATATTTGTCTTTTTTTACTCCTCTCCCCCAGGTAACTATTTCACTTTTATCTATGTCCATGAGTCTGAGCTTTATATCCCACCTATGTGGGATATATATTTGTCCCTCTTTACACCCCTTCTCCCTGTCCCCTTCTCCTTGGTAACCACTTAACTTTTATCTATGCTATGAGTCTCAGTTTTATATCTCAACTGAGTGTGAAATCATTTAGTTCTTAGCTCTTCCTTTCTTCCTTTCTTTTTTTCTATTCAGTGAGAGGAGGGTAGGCAGAGAGACAGACTCCCACATGCGGCCAGACCAGGGTCCATCTGGCAAGCCCACCAGGGGGCGATGCTCTGCCCATTTGGGGTGTTGCTCCTTTGCTCTGCAACCGAGCTCTTCTTAGTGCCTGAAGCGGAGGCCATGGAGCCATCCTCAGCGCCCAGGACCAACTTGCCCCAGTTGATCCATAGCTATGGGGGGGGGGGGCAAGGAGAGAGAGAAGCAGGAGGGAGAGAGGTGGAAAAGCAGATGAGTGCTCCTCCTGTATGCCCTGACTGGGAATCAAACCCGGGACACCCACAAGCCAGGCCAATGCTCTACCGCTGATCCAACTGGCCAGAGCCCTTAGCTTTTTCTGGTTGACTTATTTCACTTAGTGTAATGTTCTCAAGGTGCATCCATGCTGTTGTAAATGGTAATATATCATTGTTTCTTATGGCTGAGTAGTTTTCCATGTACCATATCTTTATCCAGTCCTCTAATGACAGACACTTTGGTTGTTTCCATGTTTTTAATTTATTGATTTTTAGAGAGAGAGGAAGACAGAGAGACAGAGAATATATATATATAAATAAATATATATATATATATATATATATAGAGAGAGAGAGAGAGAGAGAGAGAGAAACATTGACTTGTTTCACTTATTCATGCCATCATTGGCATGTGCCCTGAGTGAGGATTGAAATACAGCCTCAGCATGTCAGGACAATACTCTACCTGGCCAGCTGAGCTACCCACCAGGGTTTCTTCAATTGATAGTAAATCCTAATGTATAATAATTGATTCACTCAATAAATTTTTGTTGAGTATTTATCAGGTAATATATAATATGCTAAGCCGTAAAAGCTCTCAAATACAGTCCCCTGGCACTTATGAGGTACTGAGAAGATGTGTACAGATGTTTACAACAAAGGATGACTGTGGTAAGTACTACAAGAGAAGTAACCCAAAAAGATCTTATGGAGGTGGAGAGAAGACAGAGCATATTCATTTGGGAAATTAAAAAATGCTTATTGAAGGAATGCTTATTTGAATAGGAGGTAAAGTTTTGAATTTATGGTGGTAAAATTCTACCGTATTTCAGGAAGAAAAATGAATACCTTTTTACTTAAAATGTAGCCTTTGGTCAAGATATTTGGAAGGAGAAGAGCTTTTTATTGACTTGAGTCATACAGAGAGAACAAGTCCTTCACTTTTTGCTTGTTTTGGGTTTTTTTTTCCTCTTGAGAGAGAGAGACAGACAGACAGAGACAGACAGGAAGAGAGATGAGAAGCATCAGCTTGTAGTTGAGTTACTTGAGTTGTTCATTGATTGCTTTTTATACGTGCCTTGACCAGGGGGCTCAAGCCAAGCTAGTGACCCCATGCTCAAGCCAGCCACCTTGGACTTCTAGCCAGTGATCTTTGGGCTCAACCCAGCAACCTTTGGGATCAAGCCAGCAACCTTTGGGATCATGTTGATGATCCTGTGCTCAAGCCAGTGACCCTGCACTCAAGCTGGCAAGCCTGTGCTCAAGCCAGATGAGCCCATGTTTAAGCCGGCAACCTTGGGGTTTTGAACCACTCCACCACTGCTCAGGCATTTTCTGCTTGTTTCTGATGGTAGGGATAGAAGAAAAAGACGTGGAAAGGAGAGGTGGAAGAAACCAAAGGGAGTGGAACAGCCTTTTCCCCAGGACTCTATTATATCCTTGATGTATGTTTTAGAAGCATGAAGAGTTGTGGACTATAGATTTTTAGATATGAATCCATACTGTGTAGTTGTAGTGGTTATTATAACTATGAGTGGTGGGATATTTTGCAATGTTTATTGTTTTTATAGATGTGTGAAACACTTTGTATTATGGTACATTGCTTACTCATTCCACATGTATTTATTGAGTGGTTTACAAAGGAAGATAATTTCATTCAAATCCCATTGCGGGCTCCCTGGGGGAGAAGAGTCTACAGAAGATCAGGTTGCATTTCAGAGAAGTTAAGTAACTAAGTAAATAGTTTAGCACTACACAGCTACTACTATGTGGTAATTTCTAGAACCCGTGCTTTCATCCTCTAACTTAAGTACTCTTCCCATATGCTGAACGTAAATGTTTTTGAGAGCTAAGTGAAATACTAAAGTTGCCATTCCTGATCTTATTGAACCCAGTTAGAAGGTTACACCAAGGAAATAATTCCTTTCCAACAGGGAGGTAGGTCATTCCTTTCATACCTTTGAAACACTAGACTTTTTACTTCCATTCTTTTAAGAAAGTAACAGTCTGCTGATCTTTACCCTTTTCTTAGAATAACCATTAGAAAATTTCAGTTTTGAATCACAGATACTGTGATTCAGTATTTGATATTTGCTAGGCTCCATACAAGAGGTTTTCATTGCTTTTACTTTGTGTGATGGGAATGGAACACAGATAACTAAAAAAATGTTTTTGTTACACAAGTAATAAAAGTTGTAGACAATTCTATTTTTATTTTGAGAGAGAGAGAGATGGGAAGGGATAGGGAGAAGAGAGAAGCACAACTCATAATTGCTTTCACTTTAGTTGTACAGTAATGCTTCAGTTTTCGTTGACTTCGGTTATCGTCAGTTTTGGTTTTTGTTGATTTTTCTGCAAAAAATTTGTCTCAATTTCATCTGTTGCCTCGGATTTCATCGGCATGACCACGTGGCCTCACTGCTAATTTTGTGAAAACAAAGGGCGACCCACGGGTTTTCCTGCTCAGTGTGGCGTTGTTTCTCCTTTTGTGAGCATCACCCCATGCATCTAGCCAAACAATTGCATTGCTTTCCAGTGTTTTTGTGCCTTGGTTATTGATCGAGAGTGCTAATACTACAATTATTATATGTAAGTGATTAATGCATATACAGTATTCGGTGTAATGTGTTTATTTTGCGTTTTTCAGTTTCAAAATGTACGTAAGGCATTTAAGATAAAATCACATGTGCTCAAATCTCATTGTCTCTGTTAAGTGTTTCTCTTGTTAATAAGTTAACCCTTTCCTTTTAGCTCCATCATGGGACCAAAGAAAGTTTCCATTTATTCTTTACATTAGTCTTTTATATTCATTTAATATCAATTTCTTACTGTTTTTAGTACTAAACACTACATTTATTCTCTATAAAATATATTTTTGGTATGTATTTTGGAGTGTCTAGAATGAATTAATTGGATTTACATTGATTCATACAAAAATAATTGCCTCAGTTTTTGTTGGTTTTGAATTTCGCTGATTGTTTTCGGATGGATTATCTATAAAAACCGAGGTATCACTGTACATTGATTGCTTCTCATATGTGCCTTGACCAAGGATCGGACCTTGGGCTCAAGCCGAGCCAGTGGCCCCTTGCTCAAGCCAGCAACCTTAGGCTTTTCACATTGGGCTCAAGCTGTTAAGCTTTGGGGTTGTGTGGACAATTCCCCTGCTCAAGTCATCAACCTCTCTCTGAGGAGCCCATGCTCAGAACCAATGATCTCAGGGTTTCAACTAGTGATGTCAGCATTCCAAGTCATCACTTTATCCACTGCATCACCACCAGTCAAGCTGTTGTAGACAATTTTAGAAAATACACATTGCCCTCAATTATTCTACTATGCTGAGATAATCACTGTTAACATTTTGGTAATGACTGTTTATATATATTATACATGTGCTTTGAATATATATTGTGTATATATACAAAATATATGTATAATACGTATTATATATGTGTGTATATAATATGATGTATGTATAATCTATATATAAATTTTTTCCATAAATATGAGCAATACAATATGAATTGCATCAAGATCTGCATTATCCACTCAATATATATTATAAACGTTTTTTTAAAGTTAATAAGTAGACTTCATTTTTAATGGCTGCAATGTATTTATTTCATTATATGGATATATACTAATTTCTCATACTGATTCTAGCTTATTTCCAATATATTATTATTGACAGCATTGTAATGAGTATGTTTATACATCTGTATTTGCACATACCCATAGTTAATTAGCTAACTTTCTATAAGAAGAATTTCTGTATCACAGGATATATATGTGTTTTTTGATGCTCTAAAAATATACTTTGTCAAGCTAAAGGTAAAGTTTAGATATAGTAAATGGAAACTTTTCTCACAAAGTGTCCATACTACTTTCCAGCTTGAAAACTTTTCACTAAAGTACTTTTTCAGTCTTGCTGTGGTTGAATAGCTCAGTTGGTTAGAGCATTGTCCCGATATGCAAAGGTTGTGGGTTCAGTTCCGGATCAGGGCACATACAGAAACAGATCAATGTTTCTGTCTCTCTCTCTTTCTCTCTCTCTCTCTTTTCCTCTCTCTCTCTGAAAAATCAATAAATAAAAAAATTTAAGTCTCTTAAAAAAGAAAAATTACTTTTCACTCTCAATAAAATTAGTGGTTAATCATTGATTAATACTACTGAGAATCAACATGTGTGTTTTTTCTTTTAATGAAGACTGTCATTAAAGACAGGTCTCTATTTTAAGCCTGTCAGTCTAGAAGCTCTGGTACGCTTCTAGGGAGGTTTTTCAGAGCTTCCAGGTAGTTCTGACAAGAAGAAAGGTGCTGGAACCACTCTTGCACCAGTGTTTCCTTGTTTTCCAATAGGGTAAACTTGATAACCTTTGTGTGGGTAAGCAAGCCACATTAGTCTGCCACCAGAACAAAATTTCTTTGATGACCTCTTGCTTTAACTGAGAAATTCCTATAGAATTTATATTCTATTCCATAAAATATTATTTAATTTTTAAAAGAATTTTGGGTTTTTTTAATGTTTGTTTTTTCATTTTTATGTATTATTTTGAGAGAGAAAGAGATAAAGAAACAGGAACATCAGTCTGTTCCTATATGTGCACTGACCAGGGATCAAACTGGCAACCTGTGCTTCTGGACAATGCTCTAACCAACTGAGCTATCTGGCCAAGGCAAGAATTTTATTGTTTTATTGCTTATGTTTAATCCCAAATCTAAATGAAGTTTATTTTCTTATATAATATGAAGGAGGAGGTCTAACTTAATTTTTTTTCAAATGGGTAACTAATTGTACCCATAGCATTTATTAAATGACTTATCTTTTCTCCACTGATATGATGCCACCTCATTGCACACCAAATTACAATGTACATGTATGTAGGTCTGATTCTAGGTTTGTTTGGTTATATATTCCTGTTTGAGGACAGTGCTATCTTAATAACTGTGGCTTTGAAGCATTTTTGTTAGGCAGTTATCTAATCTTATAATAATAGAGACATTGAGAATCACATCTGTGTACCCTTGCTCTCAGCCCCATCTCTTGCCACTCACTCAATATCTACTCCCTCAAATCTGACCATCTCCAACTCTTATTCCCCAAGTAATCCTTGCTTTATCAGATGGCCACACCTTTGTACAAGACATTCCCTTTGCCTGTCGTCGTCGTCTTCTTCTTCTTCTTCTTCTTCTTCTTCTTCTTCTTCTTCTTCTTCTTCTTTTTTTTTTAGCAGAGACAGAGAGTCAGAGAGAGGAATAGACAGGGACAACAGACAGGAATGGAGAGATGAGAAGCATCAATCATTAGTTTTTCATTGCGCGTTGCGACACCTTAGTTGTTCATTGATTGCTTTTTCATATCTGCCTTGACCGCGTAACCCCTTGCTTGAGCCAGCGACCTTGGGTCCAAGCTGGTGAACTTTAGCTCAAACCAGATGAGCCCACACTCAAACTGGTGACCTCGGGGTCTCGAACCTGGGTCCTTCCGCATCCCAGTCCAACACTCTATCCACTGTGCCATCGCCTGGTCAGGTGTGTCTTCTTCTTCTAATATGATTTATTTGTCCTTCAAGATCCAGCAAAGGGCCTGACCTGTGGTGGTGCAGTGGATCTTGACCTGGAATGTTGAGGTTGCTGGTTTGGAGCCCTGGGTTTGCCTGGTCAGGGCACATGTGGGAGTTGATGCTTCCTGCTCCTCCCCCCCCCTTCTATCTCTCTCTCTGTCTCTCTTCTCTAAAATGAATAAATAAGTTAAAAACAACTTTAAAAAAAAAAAGATCCAGCAAAGGTTTATCTCTTCTGTGAAGTTTTCCCAGATTCCCCCTAGGCTGCAAACAAATGAACAAACAAGACACCTTCCTCCTATATACTTTTTAGTGCTTCATGCATAACTTTCTCATTGTGTTTCATCTTTGTATCATATCCAAAGCTCCTAGCACAATATTATTCATTACACTCAGTTTTTAAAAATAAAACATGAATTCTTCAAAGTATCCTGGGTACACAATGCTCATTCAGGTACCTACATACTTGTTTGTACATACTGTTTCCTCAAACTGCATCACCTAGCTATTTCCTGCTAAGATACCTCCAGACTGCTCAGGGATCACTTCCTCAAACTGCATCACCTTTTGCCTTTCTCCTCTTCAGAGTTTCCAGCTTACTTCCATCATGCCTGTGTATGTCTCTGTTGTAATGTTTTTCATAGTGTTCTACAGGATATTACACATCTGGAAGTACATTGTTTAGTGGTTTAGCTTTAGAATTAAATAGCCTAAGTTCTATACCGGATTTTACCCCTTTCCACTTTGTGACCTGCTACCAATTATTGCACCTTTATAAGCCTCAGTTTCCTTAGATATAAGATGGGGATTATAATAGTTCCATATAGGGTTGTTGTAAGACTAAGTGAGACAATACCTCTGACAATAGCCCTATGTCCAGAACATAGGTGGCCCTGAGTAAATACTACTGCTTATTACATCTGTCTCCACTAGACTTAGTGTAAGACTTTCTCTTACTTATCTCTGAAACCCAATACTTAGCACAGGGCCTGGCAGGGAGTAGCCTGATGAATAAATTACCAACTGTCCTCAAAACTCTTCCCTCCTTGTTTTGCTTTTCTCAGTTGTGCCATCATCTTCAGAGTACTCTTTAACTTTCCTTCTCATTGAAAACAAAAAGCTTGTTGAGTGTTTATAATGAGCCAGGCACTGTGTAAGGCCCTGGGTAAAAAGAGAAAAAGATATAGTCTCTATACATTGAAGCTTCCAGTATAGCAAGAGAAGTAGTTAAAATATAAGAGGAAAATACTAAAATCTGTGGTTTCGTACTATTTGCTCTGCTTTTGTTGATGTTTGTAAATTTTCAAAATAAGTTTTTAAGTAAATATATAAATAATTATGTTATGTGCTATGAAGATAATGAATAAAGGCTGTGTTAGAAACTTTCAGGGGGGATCATCATAGATCATGTGGTATGGGGACTTTATATTTAAGCTGAGACTTGAAAATTGAGAAGTAGCTAGCCAGAAGTGAGAGTGTTTCTGATGGAAGGAGTAGCATGTGCCAAACCATAGGAGAGCAAGTCTTAATATAGTCAAGAAACTGAAAGTCAATATGGCGGTATTAGAATGAGGAAGAATGAAAAGAAGTGATATTAGAAAGCACATTAAGTAGAGTCCATATCATCACTTACAATCTTGAGTTCCGATTTTATTTCTGTTACAATGTGATGCTCTTGAAGACTTATAAGCAAGGAACAGGATGATCTAATTTACTGTTTTTTTTTTAAAGGTGTTTGTCAGAGGGAGACAAGGCTGGGAGGGAGCAGAGAGGCCAGTTGGGAAAGCTATTGCAGAATTTAGGCAAGAGATGATAATAGGCCTGACCAGGTGGTGGCGCAGTGGAAAGAGCGTTGGACTGGGATGTGGAGGACCCAGGTTCAAGACCCCCGAGGTCGCCATCTTGAGCACAGGCTCATCTGGTTTGAGCAAAGCTCACTAGCTTGGACCCAAGGTCTCTGGCTCGAGCAAGGGGTTACTCAGTCTGCTGAAGACCCACAGTCAAGGCACATATGAGAAAGCAATCAATGAACAACTAAGGTGTTGCAACGAAAAACTGATGATTGATACTTCCCATCTCTCTCCGTTCCTGTCTGTCTATCCCTATCTATCCCTCACTCTGACTCTCTGTCTCTGTAAAAAAAAAAAAAAAAAAGAGATGATAATAGAGAGATGGAAAAAGATGAATACATTTGAGATATACAGTATTTTAGAAATAGACTCACCAGGACTTGCTGATAGATTAGAAGTGGAAGAGTAGGGAGAGATAGGAATCAAGATTAATGACTTGAGAGCTATTTACATATTGTGTTATTTACTGAAATTTACTAACAGGAATGTTTGGAAAGGAAGGTCAAGAGTTAAAATTTGATTATATCAAGTTTCAGGTGTTTAAGTGGAAATGTTGTTTTAAGGACAGTTCCAGTCTACGTATATAAATTTGAAAATTTCACTATAAGGATAATAATTAAAATGATGGGAATTGATTATGTTATTTAAGGAAATAGTAAAGAAGAGGGGGCTTGGTATTAAATTCTGAATTACTTAACATTTAGAGGATAGGTCAGGAGGATGAAGATGAGCAGTAAGAGGAGTCAAAGTCACAGAAGGAAAATTGGAAGAGTTACGTGACCTGTATCCCAGCCAATATCCAGAACAGTGCCCAGTCAATAACCATTATTTGATTGACATCAAGAGATTATTTTAAGAAGGAGGGGAATGAATTTAGTGCTGCTGAGAGGCCCAGTAAGATGGGCATAGACTAGTCTTTAGATTGGCAGAATGAATATTGCTGGTGATAGAGATGCAAGTCATATTGGAATGGATTGAACAAAGCATGCATGGGAGGTGAGAAAGTGCAAATTGCTTTTTTTTTTTTTTTTTTTGCAAAGTGTGGCTGTAAAGGAAGTAGAGAAATAGAGTAGTACCTAAAGGAGGGCATGGGGACAAAGAATTCCTGTTCTCAAGAGAGGACATACTAGAGCTTAAATATATACAGATGGGAATGATCCAAGAAAGAATGGGTTATGGTTGATGGTGAGAAAAGAGGTAATTATAAGACTGGAGTTTATGAGTATAGGGAAGGAGAAATGGGATCAGGCATTTAAGTGGAAGGATTGTTCTTCGAAAGGAGGAGGAGGGTCACATCTGTTAAAATAAGGGAAAGAAAGGAAAATGGGTGAAGATTCAGGGAGGTTTATATAATTGGTCATGGGAAGATGACATTTTTAGGTTTAGGCTTTTTAGTTCTCAATAAGAGTTGAGGACATTAGCGAAAATGGATGAAAAGGTTGTAGAGAAGGAGGAAATGGGTAAGAAAGAGCCTTCCTGGAGAGAGGACGAATTAGAAAGCTAGTTTATTAGTGAAATGTAGTATGATTGTATAATAGTTAAGATTGAGTGCCCATTTACTGACCTTGAATTTATGGTGAACATAATCTGCCTAGTTCAATGCTTTTTCATCAGTATCTTTGGTATAAATAAAGTAGTGTCTTGAGTTCTGGGATTATGGAGCTTGGAAGAGACTTTGGAATAGAGTTGAGGGTTTTAGCAAGGGAGTGTTTTAATTCTTAACTATGAAATCTAAGCTAGATAATGAGAAGAGCGAAGTCAGGATAGAGAAGATGGGGTCGGGATTGAAGGTCTCATGGCAATTGACAAGTTGTTTTCATGGTGTTACTTGAGTAAGTGAACTAGAAGGATCAAACAGTGGATTGAGTTTTGTATGACAATGGGAGGGTATGCCTGGGGCAGAATGAAAGGAAAGGTCCTTGGAGCTGAGTAGTTTACAGAGCTGAGAGGCCAGGTTGTTTGGCTAGTTTACCCATTTGAATGTTGAAGTTATGTTGAATGTGATGACTAATTGTGCTGGAAAGTTTAACAGTGAGCCAGAGGCACTAAAATATCATCAGATAATAATAAGTATTCTGCGAAGAATTAAAATTGATCTCTGGGCTAGAAAGGGAGTTGATAGCTTCTTCAGACTGAGTGGCCAAGTAAGGCCTCCCTGAGGAGGTGACATTTATGATCACATCTGAATGATGGGTGGCGAAAATAATCCAAGTAGAGGGAAAAGCTAGTATAAAGGCCCTAAGCTGGCTATCAACCCCTCATCTTTGAGAAACAGAGAAGAGACCAGTAAAGCTGGAGTTTATTGAACCAAGAAAGGTTGACGTGAAATGAGGGTGAAACTTAGTAGGAACCAGATGATGAAAGGTTTGAATGTTATGGTCAGAAGCTTAAGTTCCATGATGTGGTAGCTGGCCTTCAAGATGGCCTTAATGATTCTCACCTCTTGGTATATATGCCTTTTTGTAATCCTCTCTCGCATTAAATAGGACCGACCCATGTAGCCAATAGGATATTGAAGCAATGATGGAGTGCGATTTCCGGTGCTCTTAAAGGCATTGCAGCTTCTTCCTTGCTCTCTTTACTTTGAGGGAAGGCAGCCTGCCATATTATGAGGAGGACATTTGAGTAGCCTGTGGAAAGGTTCACATGGAGAGAAACTGAAGTCACCAGCTAACAACCACCATGTGATGGAGCCGTTGTGGAAGGAGATACTCTAGCCCTAGACAAACCTTCCCATGACTGCAGCCTCTCACATATATTTTATTTGTAAATATTTTGGTGTGTCTCTGTAGAAGGTAAGGACTCTTTAAAGAAAACACATAACACCATACAATTATCTAAAAAATAATAATTCCTTAATATCACACCAAAAAAAAATTAGTATTCAGATTTCTTCTGATTTTGTAAAGTTAGTTTGTTTGCATCAGGATCTAAACAAGGATCAACATACCATTTGGTTGATGTGTTTTTTTAGTCACTTTTTATCTTTAGGGTCCCCTCTTTTCTTCCCCTCAATTTATTGTAAAAATAAACTTGGTTGCCCTGGCCGGATAGCTCAGTTGATTAGCACATCATCTTGAGGTTACAGGTTCGATCCCTGGTCAGGGCACATACAGAAACAGATCAATGTTTCTGTCTCTCTACCTTTCTCCCTTCTCTCTCTGAAATCAATAAATAAGTTTTTAAAAATAACACAAATAAAATAAACTCGTCATCTGTTCTATAGTATCATACCTTCTAGATTTTGATAATTGCAACCCCAAGGTGTATTTAACATGTTCCTCTGCCTTATATTATGTGTAAGTTGGTAGTTATATCTAGAGCAGGGGTCCCCAAACTTTTTACACAGGGGGCCAGTTCACTGTCCCTCAGACCGTTGGAGGGCCAGACTATAAAAAAAACTATGAACAAATTCCTATGCACACTGCACATATCTTATTTTAAAGTAAAAAAACAAAATGGGAACAAATACAATATTTAAAATAAAGAACAAGTAAATTTAAATCAACAAACTGACCAATATTTCAATGGGAACTATGCTCCTCTCACTGACCACCAATGAAAGAGGTGCCCTTCCAGAAGTGCGGTGGGGCCGGATAAATGGCCTCAGGGGGCCGCATGTGGCCCGCAGGCCGTAGTTTGGGGACCCCTGATCTAGAGGCTTGATCTAGTTCAGTTCTTTTTGTTTGGAAAGAATACTTTATAGGAGGTGATGTTTACTTCCATTAGGAGGCACATAATAAGCAGTTGTCTCATCTTACAATGATGTTAACAGATACTGAAGTTCAATGCCTACATATATGTTAATGTACGTTACAAAATAGTGATATCCTAATTGTCATTTGTCTTCATTAGTTAGCTAGGGACACTTTCCCTATCAACTCTGTGGTTAATCTTAGGTACTCTTTATTCAAAAAAACAGAATAAATGTTTCATTCTTTCCCTTGCCAGTTTTTAAAATAATAAGTTGTTTTCCTAGCATCATTTAAGACAGGGGTCTCCAAACTACGGCCTGCGGGCTGCATGCGGCCTGAGGCCATTTATCTGACCCGCGCCGCACTTCCACACTCTTTCATTGGTGGTCAGTGAGAGGAGCACATTGACCATTTCATTAGCCAAAAGCAGGCCCATAGTTCCCATTGAAATACTGACCAGTTCGTTGATTTAAATTTACTTGTTCTTTATTTTAAATATTGTATTTGTTCCCATTTTGTTTTTTTACTTTAAAATAAGATATGTACAGTGTGCATAGGGATTTGTTCATAGTTTTTTATAGTCCTGCCCTCCAATGGTCTGAGGGACAGTGAACTGGCTCCCTGTGTAAAAAGTTTGGGAACCCCTGATTTAAGAGATCAATTAAATTTTTCAAAAATATTATTACAATCCAAAATATACAAAGAACTCCTAAAACTCAACAACAAACAAACAAACAATCCAATAAAAAAATGGGAAGAGGACATGAACAGACACTTCTCCCAGGAAGAAATACAAATGGCCAACAGATATATGAAAAGATGCTCATCTTCTTTAGTTATTAGAGAAATGCAGATCAAAACTGCAATGAGATACCACGTCACACCTGTTAAATTAGCTACTATTAACAAGACAGGTAATAGCAAATGTTGGAGAGGTTGTGGAGAAAAAGGAACCCTCATCCACTGTTGGTGGGAATGTAAAGTAGTACAACCATTATGGAGGAAAGTATGGTGGTTCCTCAAAAAACTGAAACTAGAACTACCTTATGACCCAGCAATCCCTCTACTGGGTATATACCCCAAAAACTCAGAAACATTGATACGTAAAGACACATGCAGCCCCATGTTCATTGCAGCATTGTTCACAGTGGCCAGGACATGGAAACAACCAAAGAGCCCGTCAATAGATGACTAGATAAAGAAGATGTGGCACATATACACTATGGAATACTACTCAGCCATAAGAAATGATGACATCGGATCATTTATAGCAAAATGGTGGGATCTTGATAACATTATACGGAGTGAAATAAGTAAATCAGAAAAAACCAGGAACTGCAGTATTCCATACGTAGATGGGACATAAAAGTGAGACCAAGAGACATTGATAAGAGTGTGGTGGTTACGGGGGAAGGGGGGAGAGGGAGAGGGAAGGGGGAGGGGGAGGGGCACAAAGAGAACTAGATAGAAGGTGACAGAGGACAATCTGACTTTGGGTGATGGGTATGCAACATAATTGAACGACAAGATAACCTGGACATGTTATCTTTGAATATATGTATCTTGATTTACTGATGTCACCCCATTAAAAATAAAGAAAATTATTTTATTTTATTTTATTTATTCATTTTTAGAGAGGACAGAGAGAGGGATAGAGACAGAGAGAGAGAGAAGGGGGGAGGAGCTGGAAGCATCAACTCCCATATGTGCCTTGACCAGGCAAGCCCAGGGTTTCGAACCGGCGACCTCAGTGTTTCTAGGTCGATGCTTTATCCACTGCGCCACCACAGGTCAGGCAAATAAAGAAATTTGAAAAAAAAAAAGAAAAAAGAAATAAACACTTTTGTTTATAGTCTCTGTTTCCAAAATCCTAATTTCTAATTGAAATGGGGAAGTAGAAAGGAGAGGGAAAAAAAGCAATATAACTGATAAATAAAAATGTCATAGAAATCCTAAAAAAAAAAAAAAAAAATTATTACAGCCTGACCAGGCAATGACGCAATGGATAGGGCATTGGCTTGGGACACTGAGGACCCAGGTCTGAAACCCCAAGGCTGCTGACTTGAGCACAGACTTGTCTGGCTTGAGCATGGGGTCATAAACATGACCCCATGGTCACTGTCTAGAGCCCAAAGCTTGCCTGCTTGAATCCCAAGGTCACTGGCTTAAGACCAGGCTTGCTGGCTTGAGCAAGGGGTCATTGGCTTAGCTGGAGCACCCCTCCATGATCAAGGCACATATAAGAAAGCAATCAATGAATAACTGAAGTGCCACAACTATGAGTTGATGCTTCTCATCTCTCTCCCTTCCTGTCTGTCTCTCTCTCTCTTGCTAAAATAAGTGTGTGTGTGTGTGTGTGTGTAGTTACAAACTCATGGATTTTTAATGTATTTGGTAGATGTGAACTCACTGCAGTGATTATTTTTATTGATGCTTCATATTTTTCCATTCTTGACTAGTGGAAGGAGCTTCTTCATCAAGCCTCTTGACTTCTAAAGACTTTTTATAGCCCTGTCCAAGTAGCTCTGTTGGTTAGATCAGTTGTCCCCAACCCCTGGGCCGTGGACCAGTACTAGTCTGTGGGCCATTTGGTACCGGTCTGCCGAGAAAGAATAAATAACTTACATATTTCCGTTTTATTTATTTTTAAGTCTGAACGATGTTTTATTTTTTAAAAATGACCAGATTCCCTCTGTTACATTCATCTAAGACTCACTCTTGACGCTTGTCTCGGTCATGTGATACATTTATCTATCCCACCCTAAAGGCCGGTCTGTGAAAATATTTTCTGATATTAAACTGGTCTGTGGCCCAAAAAAGGTTGGGGACCACTGGGTTAGAGCATTGCCCCAATATGCCAAGGTTTCAGGTTTGACCCGTCACAGCACATACAAGAATCAACCAATGAATATATCAGTAAATGGAACAACAAATCAATGTCTCTCTCCCTTTCTTTCTCTCTAAACTCAGTTAAAAAAATAAAAGTAAAGACTTTTTATAGCATTCTTGCTTTTTGATATGATAAGCTGTCTAGGCTCATCTTGTACATTTTCTGTCCCAGTCCTGAATCAGCCATTTCTTCAAGGAGCTTTGGTTGTGAATTTTTGAATGTGAATTTTGGGTGTTTTATTATATTATAGAAGACTTGTATATAGATGCTTATCAGAATCTATGTAAAAGTTCAGAAAAGGTCATCTTTCACTTTGAGTTCAAATAAATAGAAATACTATTAATATAAAAACTACAGTTTTCATTCATTTGCAGGGCAATAGGAAAATGACTTCAGATAGAAAAAAAAATTAATGAGGTTGTAATTTTCCTTTTAAATTTTGTGTCCTCTCTCTGCCATACTTTATCAGTTATGTCAAGAGAAAAGATTCTGGCTACAGGCCTGACGTGGTAGCGCAGTGGATGGAGCGTTGACCTGGAATGCTGAGGTCGTTGGTTCAAAACCTGTACTTGTCTGATCAAGGCACATATGGGAGTTGAGGCTTCCTGCTCCTCCCCCCGTTCTCGTTCTCTCTCTTTCTCTCTCTCTCTCTCTCTCTCTCTCTCCTCTCTCAAATAAATAAATAAATAAAATTTAAAAAAAAAAGATTCTGGCTACATAAAAACCAGGTACAGTTTAAAGATTATTATTATAGCATTTGATTTATATATTTCTTAAGTTTCTTTTTTATTTCTAGGTTTTCCCTCCTGGTAGTTTTCTCTCCCACAGACACATGTCTTCTTCTTGGAATTTTTAGGCAGGTATAGCATTTTAGTTTGAGAATTTTTGCTTTGTTATACCCCGAGTGAGATGTCTTAGTTTTTGTGAAAGACATAAGGGAAGCCCTGTTTTCTGGATATTTGGGCCACTAAAACTCACTTTATTACAGATTGAGAAGGAAATGTATTATATAGTTTGAATGATTACAGATTTAAATTTTAACTCAACTTAGAGGGGAATGGAATATTGCCTCTTTATGAGAAGACTCTGGAATGTAGAATTTTTCCAATATTTAGGCTCTAGGTCAGCATTTTTATATATGTTGCACTAAGCTTTTCATTCACTCATTCATTCATTCAGCAAATACTCATTGGGCATGTACACCAGGCATGGTACTAGGAACTAGGGATAAAGATAAAAGCAAAACATATGCTGATCATCACAGAATTTTTATCCAGTGGGAGAAAGACCATCAAGCAGTCATATTACTACATATACAATAACAAACACTGATAAGTGCCTTTTGGGAAAAATACAGGGAGTTGTAAGAGTGATTAACGATGAGATCTTAGTCTGAGAGGTGAGATAGAAAATAACATTTAAGCAAAGTTTGAAAGGAGAAAAGTATGAGTTGGCCAGGTGATCACTTGGAGCAATCAGTAGCCTTTAGGCAAAGGGACGAATGTTTGTAGGTGCTGTGGGAGGATAGAGCTTGAAGCTTTGGAAAAACTGAGGAAAACTGGTTAGCTACAAACAGGAGAGGAATGTGGGGTGAGAACAGAAGAGGTATGGAAGCTAGTGATGTAAGCAGGGTCAGGTCTTACAGAGCACTGCTAGCCTCAGTCTCCCTTAGAGATCCAGACAAGTATAGTCACTTAACTGTTATTGACCCAGACTCTAAGGGCCAGGCTTCTACATAGCACTTCCCAGGACCCCTGGTCCTTTGGAGAGAATGCTGGGAACTTTTTGAGAGTTCAGCTTCTTTCACCCTGCTTCTTTTGGGTCCTTTTCTAATAAAGGAATAGTTAAAAAATTATTCCTGTTTATTTATATCTAAAAGTGAAAGAGATTTTTATTATAAACAATTATTTTGACCTAACCAGGAGGTGGTGACGCAGTGGATAGATTGCTGACCTGGAACGCTGACATCCCGAGGTTTGAAACCCTGAGGTCACCATCTTGAGTGCGGGGTGGCTGGCTTGAACATGGGATCATAAACATGATCCCCAGGTCACTGGCTTGAGCAGGGGGTTACTGGCTTCTTTGGAGCCTCCCGTTCAAGGCATGTATAAGAAAGCAATCAATAAACAACTAAGTTGCTGCAACTATGAGTTGATGCTTCTCGTCTCTCTCCCTTCCTGTCTGTTCCTAATATAATTAACTGTAAGATGTAAGATGGCATTAATTATAAAACCTGTGGATTTCAGAGATGTTAAATGTAAAGAAAAAAATGCATTTCTGGATTGAAATACAGTATTTTTATAGCAAATACTCATCAAGTGCAGGAGAAATTATATGAAATATATGAAAATAATAACAAAATAAACAGTTGGAATGAGAACTTGATAAAACAAATATGTGTTCCCCATCACTGGAGAGTTGTGTATAAAATATTGAAGGTTAAGACAGCTATTTTATTTCTTCAGAGGTGAATGAGAACTGTTACTGAACTGCCCTTGAGAAGGATTAAAATTTCTGAGTGGTGGTTACTTAAACAAAAAGTGTTCTTTAACACCAAATTGGTAGGCACTAGCTGTGGAAAGGATGTTGAAAGTAGAACATGTTAATAAAGCAGAAGTTGAATATGCATCTAGAATAGTAGCATTCTTCTGCAGGTGTTTTTTGAAATGTTTTCAATTTTCTTTCCATTCTGGATTTTGATTACCACTTCCATGTTTTTGAGAGGAGATTATTGCTAATTTCATGCTAACTTGGAGTTGATCTCTTTTAGTTGGTCTTATTGCTGATGTATTGCCATATGTGTCAATGCCTATAAATATCAGCACTCTTTCCAAACATTTTGATTTGGTTAGATCATCTCAAATGATTGTGAAGCTGCTAGTTAGAGTGCTGCCATTTTATTTTGTTTTATTTATTTATTTTTGTATTTTTCCAAAGTGAGAAGCAGGGGAGAGGCAGCAGACAGACTCCTGCATGAGCCTGACCGGGATCCACCTGGCATGCCCAATGGGGGGCGATGCTCTGCCCATCTCGGCCATTGCTCTGCTGCAATCAGAGCCATTCTAGCGCCTGAGGCAGAGGCCATGAAGCCATCCTCAGCGCCCGGGCCAACTTTGCTCCAGTGGAGCCTTGGCTGCGGGTGGGGAAGAAAGAGATAGAGAGGAAGGAGAGGGGGAAGGTTGGAGAAGCAGATGGGTGCTTCTCTCTTGTGCCCTGGTCAGAAATTGAACCCAGGACCTCCACACACTGAGCCAACACTCTACTGCTGAGCCAACCGGCCAGGGCCATAGAGTGCTGCCATTTAATGATATACAGACTAGATATCTTTACAATAGAAGACTATACTCATTCAGTTATTAGGATAAAATGTTTGTTTTTTGGGTTATTACAGTAACCTCATTATTCTTCCTCCTACCACCCTGTATACTTTTATCAATTAGGAATAAATTAGACTTCATATAATGGAAAATTCATTTGCTTCAACCAAACAGATTAATTTTCTCTTACACAACATAAAATTGTGTAAAGCTCTGCAGTCACTCCACAGTGGTGTTAATTTCTTAAGATTCCTTATGTCCATTCTTAGATGTGTCTGTTGGTAATGGCAGGGTCACTTCTCTGGATCACCCAGCATCCCTCACCCCAGGAAGAAGTAGAAAGAGGTACAAAAGCTGCGCCTCAGCTAATGAGGTGCAGCTCATTGACCAGAGTCATGATACTTGGCCATATCTATTCATAAGAAAGGTTGGGAAATCTAGCAGAGTACAGGGTTAACCCCAGCCAAATCTATTGTACATTGCAGTAGTAAGTGTAGGCAGCTACCAGCTTTTGCCATGTGCTCCTTTATTGTGTGATGCATATTTTCTTAAAGCATATGCTTCATTAAATTTAGCAGTTACTGAGTACTTGCTCTATGCCAAGCACTGTGACTACAAATATGAGTTAATTACCCCATTCTTGCCATAGTTAATAGGGGAGATGAACATTAAAACAAAACAAAACAGGCCCTGGCCGGTTGGCTCAGCGGTAGAGCGTCGGCCTAGCGTGCGGAGGACCCGGGTTCGATTCCTGGCCAGGGCACATAGGAGAAGCGCCCATTTGCTTCTCCACCCCTCCGCCGCGCCTTCCTCTCTGTCTCTCTCTTCCCCTCCCGCAGCCAAGGCTCCATTGGAGCAAAGATGGCCCAGGCGCTGGGGATGGCTCTGTGGCCTCTGCCCCAGGCGCTAGAGTGGCTCTGGTCGCAACATGGCGACGCCCAGGATGGGCAGAGCATCGCCCCCTGGTGGGCAGAGCGTCGCCCCTGGTGGGCGTGCCGGGTGGATCCCGGTCGGGCGCATGCGGGAGTCTGTCTGACTGTCTCTCCCTGTTTCCAGCTTCAGAAAAATGCAAAAACAAAACAAAACAAAATCAAGTACTATAACCTATAACCTTCTTATATTCAAGGCAAATGTGACTGAAAATTACAGTAATTTATCCATGTCATCAACAGGTAGCTGAGCTAATGACTCCAGTCCCTTGGCCTTCCATCTGACTCTTCTATGCCCCTCTCATCCACATACCTAAGTACAGTATTTTTATTTTATCAAATTGATTATGTTAAAAACATACAAGCATGTGTACCATACCAACTTCACAAAGCACTGTCATACTGAATACATTGTTGCCCATAACAAATAGAGCACTAAGTTCCCTGATCATGGTCAAAATTTTATGAGACTTTAGATTCTAGGTCTTTAGACACAGGGTACTACTGATGGTGGTCAATTCTTTCTTAGGTGATCTGTGAGGACAATTATCAGTCATAAAGAGTGGGTTAGAATAAAGTTGAGATATATATTACCTAGTGAAGTCTTAAGAAACTCTTGTTCTGGTGACAGAAAATAATTTGTTGTTATGGATGATCAGAGAAGAGTTTTCTGTTACTCAAGCATAGCACTGTATTTTTTTTTTTTTTTAAGCATCCAGATTTCCTGCAGAGACATGATATTTCCATTAATCGAGTGAACCATGGGTCAAACTTGCACTGGCATATAGGTGGTATCATATTGCTGTACCTTGGCAAGTTGAATGAGTTTGCGCTTTCAAGAGAAATAGTGTAATTTGATCTGGATGTTGTCTGAGTACTTGATGGGGCCTACCATTACACCCCAGCCAAAACTGGCTCCACCTCTCTTGTCTTCTAAGAAATGTTCTCCCAATCTTCCCCTGCTCCTAAACAATTATAATTTTTGTATCCATGGGTTACGTTGGATGCTGGATATATGGCTATGAAATGGCTATGAAAAACAAGAAAAATTAAAAAATTTAAAGCATTTATTAGCCAAACATGTTAGATTTTTGGTTTTCAGTGATGGGATTTTATTGGTCAGCTAGTACTTAGGCATGTGAACTTATTTTCCTACAAAGTAGTTGAAGGAATCTATTTCAGCAGCTCTGTTAATATTGTTCTGAAACGAACAAGTTAGAATGCTATTCCAACTCCTCAACCATAAGAAATGATGAAATAATTGCCATTTACAACAACATAGATGGATCTTGAGAACATTATATTACGTGAAATAAGTAAATCAGAAAAAAGCTAAAAACTATATAATTTCACACATAGGTGGGATAGAAGTGAGATTCATGGACATAGATAAAAGTGAAGGGGTTAGCTGGAGAAGGGGAATAAAGAGGGATAAATATGTGGTGACAGAAAATAATTTGTCTTTGGATGATGAATACACAACATAATCAAAAGTTCAAATGCTATTGAAATGTTTACCTGAAACCTATGTATTCTTATTGACCAACGGCACCCCATTAAATTTAATTTTCTAAATAAAAATTTAAAAAAACAATGCTCTTTCAATGTGCTCTATCACGATAAAAGCTTTGATAATGGCAGGAAAGGTTACTAGGGGTGACCAGTAGGGGACTGAGCTTTGGGAGGAATACAGTGAAGCAAGGGGGAGAAATATTCTTTCCTAACCTGCTCCATCAGGGAAGTGCACCCTGGTGATCAGTGTGGTATCAGATAGCATAGCTGGACCTTATATCTGACTGAGGAGTTTGGACTATATTCTCTATGGGCTGGGAAGCTTTAAAACTTTCTGAACAAAAGAGTGACATCATCAGATTTGCCTTTTATTGTAAGAGTCATATTCTTTGTAAAGAACTTGAAGTTTATGAAGGAGAAAATGGTAAATATCCCCATCCTACTCCTCAGAGGTACCTGCTTTTAAAGGTTGCTGTGTATCTTGACAGAATTTTACCCAAGCCTGACCAGGTGGTGGTGCAGTGGATAGAGTGTTGGCCTGGCCTGGGACTCTGAGAACCCATATTTGAAACCCTGGAGTCACCAGCTTGAGGTTGGGCTCATCAGCTTGAGCATGGACTTACTAGCTTGAGTGCAGGGTCACCAGCTTGAGTGTAGGATCATAGACATAACCCCATGGTCACTGGCTTGAGTCCAAAGGTCACTGTCTTGAAACCCAAGGTGGCTGGCTTGAGCCCAAGGTCGCTGCTTGAGCAAAGGGGTCACTGGCTTGGCTGGAGCCTTCCAGTCAGGGCATGTTTGAGAAAGCAATCAATGAACAACTAAGGTGCAGCAACTATGAGTTGATGTTTCTCATCTCTCTCCCTTTCTGTCTGTTTGTCCATGTCTGTTCCCCTCCACACACACATACACTAAAGAAAAAAGAAAGAATTTTAGCCAAACTTTTATGCCAGCATATAATATATATACTATATTAGACATTTTATACATTATACAAGGTTGGGCAAAAGTAGATTTGCAGTTTTGAGTACATTTTATTGTTTTGTTATTTTTTAATGTACTATTTTCCCATACAAAGCTGTAAATCTACTTTTGTCCTACCTTGTATATACATATAGTATATAATATATGATTTATGTTTTTTAACCAACAAGGGATTAAACCATACATAATGTTTTGTGATGGGTCTTTTAATCTAATAAGATGTTATAAACACATTCCGTGTTATTTTTGCCTTCTTTTTAATGTCTGCATAATGTTCTCTTTCTGTTACCAGTTCCTGAATGGCTGACATTGAGATTGTTCAGGATTACAAATAGGACAGCAGCAGCAATGGACACCTTTACAACAAATATATTGTGAGGATTTTTGCAGAATTCTTCCGTAGAAGTGGAATTGCTTTTTGAAAGAAATGCATATTTTAAATTTTGGTAGATGTCATACTGTGCTGTAGAAAGACAGTTTATATCCCTCCATCAGTATATGATAGTGCTCCTTTCTCCACACCCAAGCATTATCTGTCTTGTTAATCTTTGACAATTTGCTAGCTAAAAAACATTTTTAAAAATATTAGGTTTATGTTCTTTATATCCTTTGTTTTATTCCCTTTGTGATATCTGTATTCTTTTCTTTGTTCAGTTATCTATTAGGTTTGTTCATCTTTTTTTTAAACAATATGAAAGAACTCTTATGCATTACAAAATATTTTTCTAGTATACCTTTATTTTATGATCTTTTTTGGCCATAGCAGAGTCTTAGATTTTTTTTTTTTTTTTTTTTTCTTCTTTTCTGAAGCTGGAAACAGGGAGAGACAGTCAGACAGACTCCCGCATGCGCCCGACCGGGATCCACCCGGCACGCCCACCAGGGGGCGACGCTCTGCCCACCAGGGGGCGATGCTCTGCCCATCCTGGGCGTCGCCATATTGCGACCAGAGCCACTCTAGCGCCTGGGGCAGAGGCCACAGAGCCATCCCCAGCGCCCGGGCCATCTTTTGCTCCAATGGAGCCTTGGCTGCGGGAGGGGAAGAGAGAGACAGAGAGGAAGGCGCGGCGGAGGGGTGGAGAAGCAAATGGGCGCTTCTCCTATGTGCCCTGGCCGGGAATCGAACCTGGGTCCTCCGCACGCTAGGCCGACGCTCTACCGCTGAGCCAACCGGCCAGAGCCAGAGTCTTAGATTTTTATGCAGTAAAATTATTAGTAATTTTTATGCCTTCTGGGTGAAATTATCATGCTTTTAGGAAGACCTTCCCTATTGAAGATTATAAAAATATTTTTAAAATGATGATTTTGTTTATTATTTTCATATTTTTTATTAAAGTGTACCTAGAATTTTATTTTGGTATATTGAATAAGATGTACAAAGTAAGGAATATAACTTCCACTCACCACACTCACAATGACTAGCCAGTTACTCTAAAATCATATACTGAATAACTCATCTTTTCTCCTCCGATTTGAAGGGCCCTTTTAATTAATTTCCCATTTATGGTAAATATTTTTCTCCCTGACAGTTTAGGGCCCCAACTGTGAAATCTATAAGATTAGTATATTGGATAAGGACTAGTGGGAAGGGAGATTGAATGAAAGCTATGTAAAGGGTCTCGATATCAGAAATGAATAACACTTGGCAGAGCAGGTTAGGGGAAGAGTTCTTTTTGGATAGGTTGAGTTGGAGATTGGAAGGACATTGTGATAGAAATTCCTAGCAGGTCCTCAAATTCTCTTGGTCCATTTCTTCTTTAGCTTCTCTCTAAACCACTAATTCTCAAACTTTTGCCTATATGAGAATCACCTGGAGGGCTCCTTACACACAGATTGCTTGCCCTGCCCCTGGAGTTTCTGATTCAGTAGATTTGGGTAAAGCCTGATAATTTACATTTCTATTAAATTCCTAGGTGATGCTGCTGCTGGTGCCCTGGGAACCACACTTTGAGAACCACTGACCGTGTCCTCTTTACTTTTATTTTAGGTTATTCTAATTGTTTTTAGTTTGGCTTTTTTCCCCAGTTTTCTGGCCCTTTAACATCTCTTGACACAAATTGGGATTATATTGGTGAGAGTAGATATTGAGAGTAAGGAATAAACCTGAAAGACATTTTAAAGGAAACAGTGTTCTTTGGAGGCTGAGTAGATGTGAGGCACAAAGGAACAGAAAGCAAAAGGGGCATTTTTTAAACATTGTCATCAGATTTACCCTTTCAAAAACACTTCTTTTATCTTGTTACTTGCCTGTTCAGAAATCTGTAGTGAGATAAATCTAAAATGAAATTTATTTGAATAAAATACAACTGACAGTTGACACCCAATCAATGTGGTTTCTCCTGTTTTGTCTAAGTCAAATCTCATTATGACAAATGACTTTGCAAATAGATCTCTGCATTACCAAACACTTTCAAGCCTGAGCCAGTGACCTACTTTAAGCAGTATCCAATTTAACAATTCCAGTTCAGCAAACTAATTTGGATAGCATTTTAGGACTTGTAGAATTTAATCTGAAGTACATTTGTTAAAAGAACTGTCAGTTTCTAAGGGTTAGTTTAAACCTTATTTAGATAGAAATCCTGTTTATTGTGTATATTTATATCATTATTTTATCTCATTATACACTACGCCATTTGCTTTTTCTTATGTTTGTTGTTTGGCCATAAGAAGGGAGGGAATTATGCCAGATATTCATGTTTGCAATTATAAATGCAGATGAGGCTAGAATGTGTGTTTGTACAGGTGGGATGAAATAAAAGACAATGAAAGCCTGTTCCTCAAGATCTTTGTCGCTTCTGGTTTGGAAAATGAGTATAGAGATGGCGCTTTGGATTTTAAAGGTATTCAGTACATGCTATTTTTATTTTTAAAAGCTGATTTTTATTGTTATGCTTTATTCTTGTTTTATTTGATCCTATATGTGGGTGAGATTTTTAAATGTGGGAATTACAGCTGACTGTAGAAGAGTGCCAAATATGTTTTTAAAAAACAACTTTATTGACATAATTTATATACTATGAAATTCACCCATTTTAGGTATACAGTTCAAACATTTTAGTAAATTTACAGTTGTGCAATCATCATCACAACTCAATTTTAGAACATTTCCACCAGCCCAAAGAGACCTTTATGCCCATTTATTGTCAGTCCTTGTAACTCCCATCCCTAGGCAACTAGTAATTTACTCTCTGCCTTTATAGATTTGCCTTATCTGACATTTCATGTAAATGGAGTCATGCAATATGGGGTCTTTTGGGGATGGCTTCTTTCACTGAATATAATGTTTTTGAGGTTCACTCATGTTATATCAGTAGTTTGTTCCTTTTTATTACTGAGTAGTTTTCACTAGGTGGACATACCATAGTTTGTTTATGTCTACCAGTTGATGGACATTTGGGTTGGTTCCACATTTGAGCTATTAGGAATACACGTAATACCACTGTGAACGTTCATGCACAAATTTTTGTTTTGACATTATATAAATCATCAATAACCAGATGAGGAAATTAGGAAATTTCATTGCAAACTATTTTAACCCAAAAATAAAAATCTTATCTTAGACCATATCACATTGCATTTTACATTTTATTCCTTATGTTATCTCTTAAAGCCCTTTCCAGACTTTCAGTTTAACAATAATTTTGTTGTTTTAAGGCAGTAAAACCCATATAGTAGAGATTTACACTTTAAATTATACATATCTAATTTTGTATTGCTAATTTTTCACTATATCACAGGATTTTGCAGTATATGGGTATTTTTATATATTTATTATTTTTGCGGTAAAATAAGCAAAATAAGTGTGGTAGAGGTTAATAACCATGTGGGGAAGGTTTATAAGAATGTGGGAAGAGTTTATAAAGCCTTAAAATAAATATAAATAATAAAAAATAAGGTCGCTACTTCCCAGATTTTCGCCTATCTGGGGGTGGTGGTTCTGGAGAACCTAAGCCCTACCATAGACAAGGGACCACTTTATACCTGGGGTGGGATTGCTGGATTATGAAATATGTCAGTCCTTGTTTTGTTTTGTTTTTTGACAGAGACAGAGAGTCAGAGAGGGATCAGATAGAGACAGATAAGAAAGGAGAGAGATGAGAAGCATCAATTCCTCGTTGCAGCTTATTATTCATTGATTGCGTTCTCATATGTGCCTTGATGGGGGAAGGGACTAAAGCTGAGCAAGTGACCCCTTGCTCAAGCCAGAGACCTTGGGCACAAACCAGCTACCTTGGGCTTCAAGCCAGTGACCTTAGGGCTCAAGCCAGCGACCACGTGCTCAAGCCAGGTGAGCCTGTGCTCAAGCCGGATTAGCCTGCGCTTAAGCCAGTGACTTGGGGTTTTGAACCTGGGTCCTCCATGTCCCAGTCCGATGCTCTATTCACTGCACCATCGCCTGGTCAAGCTAAATGTGTCAGTCTTTAATTTAAGAACAGTAATGCCAAACTGCATTCCAAAGTGGCTTTAGCAATTTATATTCACACAAAGTACTGTATGGAAGGTCCTATTGTTCGATATCCTTGACAACACTTATCAGATTTTAAAATTTGTAGCCATTCTGGCATATAATAGTATATCGTTATGATTCTTTTCTTAAGTGAGAGGAGGGGAGATAATGAGATTCTCGTGTATGCCCAGCTAGGATCCACCCAGCAACCCCCATCTGGAGCCACTGCTTGAATCAACTGAGCCATCCTCAGTGACTGAGGTTGATGCTCAGATCAACTGGGCTATCCTCAGCACCTGGGGCTGAGGTGTCAATCTATCCAGCCACTGGTTATGGAAGAGGAGGAGACAGAGAGGGAAGGGGAAGAGAAGCAGATGGTCACTATTTATGTGTGCCCTTACTGGATATCAAACCTGGGATGTCCACAGGCTGGACTAATGCTCTATCCACTGAGCAAGTCAGCCAGGGCCTGGTGTTTTTTATTATGGTTTTCTTTTGTATTTTTCTCACTGTTGAGGCTAGGCACCTTTTCATAATTTATCTTTCACATTTGGGTGTATAGTTCACCTGGAATTGATAATTGTTTTTTATAACTTTATTTATTTAAAAAAATTATTGATTGATTTGAAAGAGAGAGGGAGAGAAACATCAATTTGTTGTTCCACTTATTTATGAATTCATTGGTTCTTTTATATACCCTGACTGGGGGGTCAAACCTGCAACCTTGGCATATTAGGACAATGCTTGAACAAACTGAGCTACTCAGCCAGGGCTGTGTATGGTTATTCTTAATTAACTTCTTAGTGCTCCTCTGCCTTTGGGATATTTTTAAATATTTTTATCAAGTTTTCTGGCTATCTTCAGCATTGGTTGGTCAAAATTACATAATTTACTATTCCCAGAGCAGAAATCTCTTTCAAAGTTTTTCTTTCACATTGACTTCAAAATGAACTGCTCTGTAAAGGGCCCTTAATAAATATGTTTACTACAAAAATAAAATTAAAAAGCCTAAAAAAATAGATATATTCATAGTTTTTTCTATTTATGAGATTTTTAAAAACTTATTTTATCTGTTGTTTCAGCTACAAAATACTGTTAGACCACTTAAAGTTTGCTACATAAATTGAACTGATTGCAGAATAGTTTTAGAACAGTAATCGTGGTAAAATTAGAAAACATCCACTATTGAATATTAACTTGGATGATAAAAAACAATTTAACCATGGTAATATATAGCTACCTCCCTTCCTCTATCCATATATTGAAACTTTTTTTGGCCAGAGATGGACTGTATGCAAACCGCATCCAGAATGCTTTTAGTTTGTGCCACAAAATATGAAGAAAATGTTTTCAGTTTATGGCAACTAGATCCATGACATACGATGCTCCAGGAACTGTTTTTACAGTGCCCAAAATGCACACAAAAGGAGTAGCAAACTCACATGATTATTGGCAAGGAAAAACTGGCTACGTGGCTGTTTTTAAGACAGCCATATCAAGAAATGTCTAAAGGATTTGCGACTGTAGCAGTAAGATGACCTTTCAGTTAGTAAACACAGTCTTGGGGAGCCATGGCAAGGCAGTTTCTTGTGAGCCATTTACAGCTTCAGGGAGGAGAGAGAACACAGTGTAGGCGCCAGAGAGGAAAACCTGACGTGGCCTCCAGGGAATGTTGCCAAGGGAAGTACACACCACGTGGTGAGGGTGAGGCTCCTTGTCCTGCTGTCACCAGAACCCCACCTTGCCCTGCCATTTCTGCACAATGGAGGTGAGCTTGATTGTAGCCAAGATACTAGGAGTAAAACGTGCATATGTGGAAGTTATGGCTCTCCAGTCACACACATCCTTCCTGATCAGCCCCTGCTTATACTATTTTTTTTAATCTCTCTTTTAAAAAAAAAAAAAATTATGATTAGCTTAAGTGTGGTCTAAGAATTCCTACCCACCCCCTATCAGACCCTTTCAGGGGTCTCTGAGGTCACAACTGTTTTATTAGTGCTAAGATGGTATATGCATTTTAAACTCATTCTTTTATGATTATGGAATTTTTCAGATGCTACATGACATGTGAGACTGCAAAACATTGAATGTAAAAGCAGAAGTTAGTATACAACTGTTGTCTCTTAAGCCAGATATTAAAAATATTTACAAAAATGTAAAACAATGGTACTTTTCTCAAATGTTATATCTTTTAAGATATTTTCAATTTAAAATGTTTATTAGTATTTCTTATCAATAAATATTTTAAATTTTTCATAGTTTAATTTTTAATATGGTAAATATTGACAATTATAACCCCAGTAAACTAAAGCTCTCTGGGCTTCTTAATATATTTTTTTGAGAGAGTAGAGGGGGGAATGGAAGGGAAAGGGAGAGAAAGAGAGAGAAGCATCAACTATTGTTCCACTTAGTTGTGCACCCATTGATCACTTCATATGTGCCCTGACCAGGGCTCGAGTTGACACCCTCAGATTTGAGCTGGCAATCCCAGGATCAAGCTAGTGTAGTGACCTTGGTGCTCTGGTACAACGTTCTTATCCACTGTGCCATCAGTCAAGGCAGAACTCCTTAATTTTAAGAATTTAAAGAGATCCAGAGACCAAAATGTTGGAGAATCACTGCTTTAAATCATGCCAATTCCAGTTGAAATCCTAGTTTCTCTCTGAGGGCTGCACAGATTGTCTAGTCTACTATTTTCACTAAACTTCTGTGCCACATACCTTAGTGTATAGTTTTTGTGAAATTGCTATTTTTGTGGAATTGTTTGGTATGCTAGTGTTCTTCCTCTTATCAATAGTATAAGATCTTCAAGGACAGGGATATCTTAAATGAGAGTATTTTGAGACTTCCATGATATATATTGCTGTACACACCATAAACAGTTATTCATATTATTATATTATTAAAATTTCCCTATTGAACAAGCAATATCCATTTAAACTTTTTTGAACAGCCTTAATAGAAATAGCTATTTGACCTGACTGGTGGAGGCACAGTGGATACAGTGTTGACCTGGGATGCTGAGCGACCCTGGTTTGAAACCCTCATTCGCCAGCTTGGGCACAGGCTTGTCAGCTTGAGTTCAGGGTCACTGGCTTGAGCCCAAGGTTGCTGACTTGAGCCCAAAGGTCGCTGTCTTGAGCAAAGGGTCACTGGTTCTGCTTGAGTCCCCTGGTCAAGGCACATACGAGGCAATCAGTGAACAACTAAAGTGAAGCAACTATTAGTTGATGCTTCTCACTCTCACTCCTCCCCCCTCTTTTGTTTTTCCCCTTCCTGTCTCTCTCTCTCTAAAAAAAAGAAAGAAAAAAGAAAGATAGAAAAAGCTATTTTATTAAAAAAAATAAAAAACAACCACACTACATGACTGACCAGGCTACGCCACAGTTGATAGAGTATCGAACTGGGACATGGAGGACCCAGGTTCAAAACCCTGAGGTTGCCAGCTTGAGCACGGACTCTCCAGCTTGAGTGCAGGGTTGCTGGCTTGAGTGTGGGATCATAAACATGACCCCATGGTCACTGGCTTGAGCTCAAAGGTCGCTGGCTTGTGCAGGGGGTCACTTACTTTGCTGTAGTCTCCTGGTCAAGGCATATATGAGAAAGCAATCAATGAACAACTAAGGTGCTGCAACGAAGAACTGATGCTTCTCATCTCTCTTCCTGTCTGTATGTCTGTCCCTATCTGTCCCTCTCTCTGACTCTCTCTGTCTCTGTCAAAAAAAAATCCACAAAAAAAACCTCCCACATAAAATTAATATACAATATGAAAAAAGAATAGAGGGTTTTCATCATAGATTATCAATAAATTGGCTGCAAAAGCTTGAGTATGTTAAACTGTTTAATTTTTATGTGAGCAACAATTGCAGTAAAACTTGGCCATAGGCCCTTGTTCTGAAAATGTCAAGTATAGTACTGGGTGCTTAGTAAGCATTCAGTAAAGCTGGTTGATTCAATTCTGCTGTTTCAGTAGTCGCCTCTGTTCTTGTAGCAGACAGCTGGAATTTCCTGCCATCCTTGCCCCTACCTCCACATGACTTGTAGTTGTGTTTAGGTATTCACAAGGTAGCCTTACTTTCTCAAGCCCTTTCTGTTAAAGAATTGACAAGTTGTCTTAGACTAGCTAGAGGGCATTAGTTAGCTGACCAAACTGGATTAGTAGCTGAAGGTGAGGTGTATGTCTTTTTCTTCATCCTTGTTTCAGACTGAGTTTGTTTTTCTTAGGCAACATTCCCTGACTTACAAGATACAAGAATAAATTTAACATCTTTATGCAAGGGTCCTACTATTAATCCCAAAGTTTTCTTCACAGCTTCTCCCTGTAAGTTTGAGGGTCCCATGGAAGTAGCATGCTGCCCTTAGACCTGAGCATTACTTGACCATGATGTTCATAGAGCAGAGCATGAGTCTTAGCAGGTGGCTCATTCACTGAATAAATGAATGAATGAATGGAGTTTCTACCGTGGCCCTGGATATACTGTTGTAACTTATAAGCAGATTCTTACTTGAGTAAACTAAGAATATTATATATTGATTTGACCTTATTTTTCCCCCCAAAATGATTGTTTATTCCATAATAGTTTACTAAGATGTCCTTTGTTACTAGTACTGTTTTAAATGATGGTGATGCAGTGATAAAATCAGACTTAGAGTCTGTCTTCAGGAAGCTTATAACCTAGCAGTATAAACAACATACATAAGCCAAATGGAAATATATACCAAGTGCAGTCATTACTCAAAGGAAGCACCCAGGTATACCACCTTTAGCAAGAAAGAGGAATCAAGAAAGACTTCATAGAAAAGGTTCCCCTAAGCCTGCATCTTGAAGATGGAGAAGAAGTTTTCCCTGTGGGTGGGAAGGCAGTCCAAGTAGAAATAACATATACAAAGGTACATGAAACCAATGCTTAAAGCAGTGTGGTTTTGGGAGATGAAGCTGGGAGGTGAACAGGTATCAGTCCTTGTAATCATGCTTTGGGAATCGGATTTTTTCTTGAAGATAGACAAGGTACATTGCAAAAGCAGTGCATATTTGTACTTTATAAGGCTAATTCTAATGGCCATGGAGGTGGGGTAGGTCTTCAGAGTAAGAAAACCAATTTTAAAAGACAATTGGAATAAATCTGGTGAGAAACTATGCCAGAACTAAAGTGGCAGTAGGAATAGGCAAGAAAGTACTTACTGACATACGAAGGTTTGGTAAGAGGAAGATGCTGATGATAGTCCAGGTTTGTTTGTTTTTTTTGGGGGGGGTGTGTGTGGGATGATTGTATTTCTAAGAGAAACAAGAGGAAGGCCCTGTTTGGGAAAGGATTATTTTAATTTTAGTTATGTTGTGTTTTAGGGACCTATAGAACATGAGGCAGAGAAGGCCATTGACATTAGGTAGATGTATAGATGGCTTTGAAGATTGTAAGAAAGGTCAGCACTGGGGAGAGATTTGGGATTCATCAGAATATGGGAAAGGATAGCCTGACCTGTGGTAGTGCAGTAGATAAAGCATCAACCTAGAATGCTGAGGTCACCAGTTCGAAACCCCGGACTTGCCCGGCGAAGTTGATGCTTCCTTCGCCTACCTCCTGCCCATCCCTTCTCTCTCTCTCCTCTCTCTTTAAGAAATCAATAAATAAAATACTTAAAAAAAAAAAAAGATGAGAGAGGGTAAGGACATGTATATATAATAAAAAGTGAAAGGGAAAGGTGAACTCCTGAGGAACATACCAGTAATGAAAGGACAAGCAGAGAAAGCCTACACAGCAAAAGAGAGTGGTGAGAAATGGTAAGAGGTAGCAAAAGTAATAAATTTGGCCCCTTCTGTGCGGTGAAGGGACTAAACATGTTCCACGCTAGTTTAGGCAGCAGAACTAGGCACAATTCTTAAAGCCAGGAGTTGAGTTTGGTTCTCTCACCATAACCCCTGTTTCCCCAAACTCCATGTACAAAAGCAGCAGCTCCTTACCCAGCACCACCCTGCCCATGATGGCACTCTGAAAATCAACAGTATTGACAAAGAACTCTGGCTGACTACAAACCGAGGGAGACATGAGGACCCAGACACAGCCAAGAGATCAGGAACTAAAAAAGGTGCCTGTGGCCCTGTTACTGGATCTGCATTATCCTTAGTGTCCAGATAGGAAAGGAGCTTCCAAATGACAGAATTTCAGGTCATTCTGATTTTTAAATGCCAATGTTAAAGCAAAAACAATTGAATAATATCCATTGTATTAGGCAACTGGGACTGATAGGGAAAGAAAAAAAAACACAAGGATTAATAAGTGAGTGAGACATAAGGACATTGAGATGACAAATACTTTTTTTCAGTTTTATATTTATTGATTTTTTTTTTCAGAGAGAAACATCAATTTGTTGTTCTACTTATTTATGCATTCATCGGTTGATTCTTGTATGTGCTGTGACCAAGGATTGAACCCACAACCTTGACGTTTCAGGGTGACCTTCTAACCAACTGAGCTACCTGGCTAGGGCAATAAAAACTTCTTTTTAAAAAAGCTTGACTAGGAGAGGAAAGGGGAGGGAGGACACAAAAGCTTGAGAAGGTTATAGGATTAAAGGGGCTGTTTTTAGGAATGGATAGACTTAAACATTTTTACAAATTTTCAAGTGTGGAACTGAAGTATAAGTGACCTGAAACTGCAAAGATCTTGTGTATTGGTAGCTGAATGAATAAACCCATTTGCCTGTAGCAGTGCTCCTTAGGCATTTGTTATTATTATTTGTGTTACTTAACTAAATAGGCTCCTTCACTTGGGCTAGGTGTGCTGTTTATAGAGCTAGACCTTGGTACGCTCTGGGTCCATGATCGCCTCCTGGGATGGCCTTCCTAGCCTCCTTGCTGGTGTTTTGCTCCTCTCTCACATCTGCTGCTTCACTTAAGACTTTTTTCCCTGACATCATGCTTGAAGTTAGGCCAGTTGCCAGTGACATAGTCAGGATTGTCAGTTTTTTGTGACTCAATTAAAAATTTATAGTATGTTCTGAATAGACTGCACCCCAAGAATGATGCTGGGGGGAAAAAAGAATGATGCTGGATATTAGACAGATAAATAGTGATGAATGCTGGCAAGACCAGGGTGGAGTGAGAGAAGACAGCCTTATCTATATTGCTTGAATTTATTATTTATTTATTTTTCCATTAATTTGAAAGAGAAAGAGGGAGGGAGGGAGAGAGAGAGAGAGAGAGAGAGAGAGAAACATTGACTTATTCCACTTAGTTGTGCACTCATTGGTTGCTTTTTGTATGTGCCTCCTAGCAGGGATTGAACCCATGACCTCAGTATGTCAGGATGACGCTCTATCCACTGAGCAACCCAGCCAGGGCCCTATTGGTTTAATTTCTGAACGGAGATTTAAATTAAATTTAAAAGAATTATTCTAAGTAATAATGTTTGAAAATTAAACCCTACTTATCAGAGATGATATTAGTAAATATAGTTTATTAAATATGTATTTCTCTCAACTTGCCATATTCCCTAGGGAAAGATTCAGTTCTAATCACATCCTGTGAGTTTAGTTAGGTGCTTGACTGTGGAGGAACTCTTGAGATCTACTTGCAGTTTATCAGGTCCCAGGGACTGATTTAGGCCAAGATCCACTGAGCCTTTTCAACCCATGTGTGAAGTTCAAGGACAACCTGGTTGCTCTGCAAGAGAAGAGAGAAGACTGTTGTGGCTCACATAGTTTACTGCTGCAGCTCTGCATGATCTGATAGCAGGGTTACAGTAGATAGTTCTGAACATTTCAAAATGATGTTTTGAAGGAATTTGCCATTACTCATACCTTAGAAGGAAAATAGTGCTGTAGATAACTTTAACTAGACCATTTCAAATGATGATTTTAGAATTAAATTTTATGTTTATCTTGAATATGAGTACATCTGATACAGAGGTTCACAGCCCTGCAGAGAGAGTAATGAAGCTGGTTTCCAGAGTACTTGGAACACTGCCCAGTTTCCCTCACCTGCCTCTCCTGTTTTAATTCCTTTTCTCTCACTGTATGCCCAGCTGCCAAGCAGGCAAAGGACTAAGCTGGCCACTGTGTACTAAGCTTGTCTGTTAACAAGATACATACTATTGAGCTACTTTATGAAGTTGGTACAGAATTTGGATTACTGATAAGTCTAGAGAAGCAGTCCTGTTTAGCCTGGGCATAAACTTATCAGAATAGATAACTGAAAATTAGGGTTGTTATCTTAATAGTCTGTGGTTGACAAAAAAAATTAAAGAATCCAATCTGTCTCTGAGGTGCTAGGGGCACACATAACCACATATTTCACATTTTCCATGAGGGCAAGACCCATCTTGGAAGTTGTAGCTAGCTTCTTCCACTTTCCCTTGTCTCATTTAATGGGGAAGCATCCATGTTAAAGTACTAGGTTATAGGGATCACATCAGGGTTCAGTTCAGCTTATGTTTATTAAATTTCTACCTGATACCAAATTCAAAGATGTGTAAGACATAGATAATTTTTATTGTCAATGAGCTCCTGTTGAGTGAAGGAAACAGACCTATGGATATAATCAGTATTATATGGTATACCCCAAAAGAAGAACACTTGGTGCAGCCAAGACGGGTACAGAAAACTTCAGGAGACAAAACTTGAGGCAAATCTTAAAAGAGGAGTAGAAGGGAATTGGACACAGGACCCCCAGAGACATCAGAGCATATATTGTGGGCAAAGAAACTATGTGTGGTCCATGTTAAAAAAGTGTGAAGTGGCCCTGGCCGGTTGGCTCAGCGGTAGAGCGTCGGCCTAGCGTGCGGAGGACCCAGGTTCGATTCCCGGCCAGGGCACATAGGAGAAGCGCCCATTTGCTTCTCCACCCCTCCGCCGCGCTTTCCTCTCTGTCTCTCTCTTCCCCTCCCGCAGCCAAGGCTCCATTGGAGCAAAGATGGCCCGGGCGCTGGGCATGGCTCTGTGGCCTCTGCCTCAGGCGCTAGAGTGGCTCTGGTCGCAATATGGCGATGCCCAGGATGGGCAGAGCATCGCCCCCTGGGGGGCAGAGCACCGCCCCTAGTGGGCGTGCCGGGTGGATCCCGGTCGGGCGCATGCGGGAGTCTGTCTGACTGTCTCTCCCTGTTTCCAGCTTCAGAAAAATGAAAAAAAAAAAAAAAAAAAAAAAAGTGTGAAGTAATGATGTAGCTAAGAGAGATCTTGTATTTTACCCCAAAGGTAATGGATAGTTCTTAAGTAAATTTTGGAAGTGATATTCTCAAGAGGTCAGATTTGCTTTTCAGAAGATTGCTGAAACAGCAGTGTGTATAGTAGGAAGATAGGGATAATTAAAGTATTACTAGTACTCATTACAGCACAATTGCATCTGAGATTTATTCAAACATTGTTAAAAAAATAAGCTAATGTAGAGATAATGACAGAAGAGGGGGCAGCAAAATGTTTTCAAGTTTCACTGAAGTACTACCTCAAACATTGTGACATAATGTGGGACTAACACTGTAATTGACAGTCTGTAGCCATGGGGAATGGAATGTACTTTCTTGGACAGAAACATTGATTGTGTAACTAAGAGGCCAACTTCCAAATAGTGGCAGGCATTCTGACACAGTGTGGATACTTACCACAGATAAGTTTCTGCCAGGTTTGTCCAGTATTGTTTTGCCCACCTTCACACACACACAGAGGTCCAACCTTGAGCAGAATATCCTTCTGACACTTGCTTTTGCCATTGTAAAATGAAGGGACTGCCCTGGGATCTCTAAATGTCTATTAACCCTTTGAGTAGTGAGTTTTTTTCATGCTCACTGACCCCCAGGAGTGTTTTTTTTCTTCAAAAAATGAAATTAGTTCCAGTTATAGTTTTATTAACTTAAAATCATGTTTGTTTGATAACCAATTTATGGAAACAAGAAAAACATACATTTACCTTTTTTTAATGTTGCCTTACATATTTTTAAAATAAATCGATGTACTCTGGATGGTCAGGAGGCACAAGGACGTACATGAATGTTTGTACTAAAAGGGTTAATAAATGGCTATCATTTTATATATTTATATATTTGTACATTCACAGGTAAATAGACATGTATTTCATATATAGTATATATTAAGAGACATTCCATCTTGAAATAAATGTTTCACTGCATTTAGTAGCAACTTGCTATTATCTGATTTGATTTTGAAGAGGCCATTCTAGGCCCTGGCCAGTTGGCTCAGTGGTAGAGTGTCAGCCCAGCGTGTGGATGTCCCAGGTTCAATTTCTGATCAGGGCACACAGGAGAAGCAACCATCTGCCCTCCCCCCCACCCCAGCCATGGCTCGATTGGTTCAAGCTCATTGGCCCTGGGTGCTGAGGATGGTTCTGTGAAGCCTCTATCTACCTCAGGTGCTAAAAATAGCTTGGTTGTGAGCATGGCCACAGATGGTCAGAGAATCGGTCCCAGACAAGGCTTGCCAGGTGGGTCTCAGTGGGAGCACATGTGGAAGTCTTTCTCTCTATCTCCCATCCTCTCACTTGGAAGAGAAGAAAAAAGAAGAGGCCATTCCAGCCATTATTTGAGAATGGATGGGGGAAGAACAAGAATAGGCTCTGGGAGGCCAGCTAAGAGGCCTCCACAAGTAAAAATTGATGATGGCAGTAAAAATGAAGAATTGTGGGTGGATCTGAGATACATATTGTGAAAGCAGAAATGACAAGACCTGTTGATGGACTCTCAGAGGACCTGGGTAGCGTGCAAAATCCATGATGAATCTGATGTTCTGACCAGAAAATGGGTGGAGGATGGTACCCTTGAATGAGACAGTAGAGATGGAGAAGGAGGTCTGGGTGGGGGATAAAGAGGGTTGTTTGGGATGTATTCAGTCTAAACTGATTATGAAACATCATATCAAATGGAGAAGTTGAAAGGGAAATTTGGTATTTTTCTGGTAAAAAATAAAGTGAAATAAATAGTAAAGGTATAAGTTTTAATGTTTCTTCAGCAAGTGGTTCATATTTCAGTTCACATTCTTAATAACCACTTGCCTTTATTGAGCATGTGGTTGGTGGTGCTCTGTACTAAGTGGTTTACACATATATTAACTTCCAAAAATCCCTCTAAGGAAGATGCTGTTATTGTTCCCAGTGTTGAATGAGGAAGCTGAGGCTTGACAGGTTAGGCCGTTAGCCAGAGAGTCAGTTGCTGGTAGATGGAGAAGCCTGGATTGGTATGAGGCTGCCTGAATTCTGAACTTGTGCTCTTTCACTTGGCATGGTGTTTGTTATGAATGTATGGCTCATTGTGACTTTTCTGTCTTTTCAGGGTTTTGGTTTTTGCACTGAATGTAGTCTAGATTCATCTTCACGGGCGTGTGTTGCCCCAGGATACGGTCAAAGGTAAGTTTTTAAAGTTTCTCTCTACCAGGTATTGGCAATGAGAGCCTTCATCTTAAAAAGAAGACAAGTACATTTTGACTCATTGCTCCTTTTTAGAATTCTTACAGAAGGGTATTTAAAGTGTTTATCACATCAGCCCTTTGTATTTCTACTTTGGTAGGTCCCTTTGAAAAGCACTTGTATTTTTATTGATACTGACATTTGGTGCCTCATCCTTTCATAAAGCTGGAATTTGTTATTGAGATTTAGCAATTCCACAATTTTATGTGAGCGTGTTCCTACCTTCTCTGCCCCTAGTCTGTCCCTGCTGCAGTCTGTAGTCCACATTCTGCCAGAGACAGCTTTCTGAATTGTAGATTTACTTATGTCATTTCTTTGCTTAAACAGCTCTCATGGCTCCCTGTTGCTGCTGATGTCATCCTACAAACCCCTTCAACACCTACCTACTTGCAGTTGTATCTGGCTTCTTTTTTTACTGAACCCCCATCTGTAACCCTTTTTCTATTTCTCAGATATTTAGTTCTTTGTCACAGCTTTGTACCTTGCTTGGTGCTTTGCTCTTTGCTTTGAGTTTAAAAGAGGGGAGAAGAACACAACTGTCCAGTCTTCCATCTTGTATCTTTCCTGTTGTCCTCTTCTTCCAGACTCTTGGCAGAATTTCTTTTTTCATCTGTGTTCTCAGAACACCTGTTATTACAGTAACAAAACATTCATTATTTTATGTTACAGTTATTTCTGTTATGACTCTTTTACTAATCTATAAACCTTTTGAGACTTCTTGAAAAGGAACTGTTTTTTTTAGTGCTTGTTGGCTACTCCTGGACACTTAATGCTATACATATATTATTTAATTTAATACTTATAACACCTCCTCTATTTTTTGGATTAAAATAATGAAGATTAGAAAGTTAACTAATTTGCCCAAAGTAGTGTACAGCTAGTAAATTTCAAAGAGTTATGATTTTGCCCCTTCAAAACCAGTGCTTATTGTACTGTATCACATTGGTCCAGCACCATCTGGCATGTCATTGGGATCTAGGAAATATATATTGAATTGATATCTGTTACAGTTTTAATTGAAAAGGACTTTAGTTAGTCTTACATAGAAATTTATTGAATACCTATTAAATACAGGTGCACAGGGTTTAAGTAAACTCTGAATATAAAGATTAATAAGATGGAGTGTCTGGCATCAAAGGGTTGACAGTAATAGGGAAGGCAGCTACACAAGCAAATAAATTTCATAAAGTTACAGTTCCTATACTAGTATTCAAACAAGGTCCACTGGAAACACTGAGGAAAGAATCATCCGTTCTACCTAGAGATGGATCAGGAAATACTTTTTAAAGCTGCTTAATGAGGAGTATCAGGGGAGGGAATAATATGAACAAAAACAGGGAACCCTGAAACAATCTGGCACATTTCTGAAGCTTACAAGTAGTTCAGTATGGCTGGAACAGAAGGAGCAAAGAGGACTGGCCAATGACACTGGAGATACAGGTGAAGGCTGGATCCTGGAGGGCTTTGGAAATATTAGCATATGTATTTGCCAATGTATAGAGAGATCTAGTACAAATGCTGTGTGACAGTATTCATATTTGGTCATTAACATTTGTTGAGTCTTGTTCTGTATGTGCTAAAGCTCTGTGCCAGGCCACAACTATCTGTCACTTACTGTGTATGGCAAACTGATGACAGCTCTGAGGTGAAATGATGTGCTGAAGCAGAAATGAAATGCTTGTATTGTCACATCATCTTTGACAGCTTTGCCACCACTTGTTCACCCCTTCAGTTAATTTTCACATAAGTGGACTTTGTCTTGACTCTTTCATCACTCTATTAGCACCAATACACTGGACGCTATGTCACTTCCCAGATGGGACCCCTACCTTCACTATATACTTTTGCATTGCCTGATTCTCCTCTCAGTTTGTCCAAAGGACAGTAAAGCTGACCTAGAACTTTAGACACAACTGTAAGATATGTCTTCAAACAAGAGTGTCATCAAGATTTCTTCAGGAAACACATTAAAAATATTAACAGCAGTTCTAAAACAACAAAAGAATGAGAGTAAATTAAATAAAGGACAAATAAAAAATAGTTATTGATATGACATATAGTAAGTAAGCAGATTATATAGTGTTGATCCGGAAAAATTTTTAGAAATACAAATTGACTGGATATTAGAAGGATGGAAATGTGGATGGTGAAGGGAAGGGATTTCAAATGGGGTATGGACTGCATAGGTGGGGATTACCCAGGTGTGGAGAGAATAGAAAGAAGATTTTTTTAAAGACTTTGTTTATTGATTTTAGAGGAGAAAGAGAGAGAAAGTCGCAGTTGCTTCTCATATGTGCCTTGACCAGGCAAGCCCAGGTTTTTGAACTGGTGACCTCAGCATTCCAGGTTGATGTTTTATCCAGTGCGCCACCACAGGTCAGGCTGGAAAGAAGATTTGTCTCACTGAAGTGGAGAATGTGCATTAAGAGTAACTAGAAATGGAGCTAAAAAGCTTATGAAGTAAAAGTATGTTATCAATATTATGGTAATGGGATAATTGGGAAGGTAAGACTGACACTGAAAAGTGAACTTAATTCTGAAGAGGTTAAGCTTCAGATATAAGTTGGCATTGAAGGGGACCCAATAAATAATATTCTATTCCTGCCCAAGTTCTGAACCAGTGGAAATAGAGGATGGAGGAGTAGGGCAGGCAGAGATAAAAAATTCACTTTTGTGGTAAGTTGACATAGGAGAACTGACTCATCTGTAAGGGCCAGTTGGCTTTCTAATACTAAACTCCAGAACTTAACAGGTTTTCTCACCCAGCAGCACTACTCTGGAGATAGACCTACCTTCTAGAAGGAAGGAAGGAGCAGAGCAGAATAGGGACCCCCAAGGGGAAAGGGGAGAGAAGGGCAGGACTCTACAAGCAGTTTCCTCTTCTAGGCTCTTGATCAGACCAGTCACTATACCCCTGACAGCAGGAGTCCAGGGATATAACACCAGGAATAGGGAAAATACTGATATTGCCCCACATGGAGGGAAGCATCAAGAGTGGATAACAAGTTTTCCTCTTCTAGCACTTGCCAGCTTTTGTCTCTTAGCAGTCAGTGTGACTCAGCTGAAGCGTGCCTATCTCCTTTAGGGTAGAAGTGGTGTTAGGACTATCCTATTCCCACTCTCATGAGGACAACCCCCACACTACCAACTACTATTCTCTCAGGTCTTCTCTTGGGAACATGAATAGATTTATCCCCAGAAGATTCTAAAATGGATCAGTGTACAAATCATATGAATTCCAAGACTAAACAAAATCTTTCCAGCACTGTCCCTAAAAGCACCAAGTTCTAAAAGTAAGCCTATCTCCAGACCTAGAGGTATATTTCTGATAAAGTTATGTTTCCTGACTATAACACTCAGTATTGCCAAAAATTGTAACAGAGACACATTGGTATCTGAGAGAGAGAAGATGGGTGAAATCCTCCTGGTTTGAGCCTTGCCAAGATAAGATACCCAGTTAGTCTATGCTAGTGTCCAGAATCTATGACTTGGACACTGCCACCCAATTTGGAACTATTGGCCAACAAAAGGTTAAATTTGGAACTCTGCCTGTACCATGTCTGGAAAACATTCAACTAATGTACACTGCCTTCTCTTTTAAATATTTAAGTAAATAAATATTTGAAATAGTACCTCCTTTTTGCAAAATCTAGAGTTTTGTAGTTACCAACCTTTCTCCCTTCCTCTATAACGGGTCGGGAACCTATGGCTCACAAGCCAGATGTGGCCCTTTTGTTGGCTGCATCTGGCTCGCAGACAAATCTTTAATAAAAAATAATAATGTGCCTGACCAGGCGGTGGCGCAGTGGATAGAGTGTCGGACTGGGATGCAGACGACCCAGGTTCGAGACCCCGAGGTCGCCAGCTTGAGCGCGGGCTCCTCTGGTTTGAGCAAAAGCTCACCAACCTGAACCCAAAGTCACTGGCTCCAGCAAGGGGTTACTCGGTCTGCTGAAGGCCCGCGGTCAAGGCACATATGAGAAAGCAATCAATGAACAACTAAGGTGTTGCAACGTGCAATGAAAAACTAATGGTTGATGCTTCTCATCTCTCTCTGTCCCTGTCTATCCCTCTCTCTGACTCACTGTCTCTGTAAAAAAAAAAAAAAAAAAAATTATAATAATGTTAAAAATATAAAACATTCTCATGTATTACAATCCATTCATTTCCTACCGCTCATGTTCATGGTTGTGGGTGGCTGGAGCCAATCACAGCTGTCCTTCAGGACAACACCAAATTTTTATTGGATAATGCGTAATGTACACGGGTCATTATATGGCTCTCACGGAATTACATTTTAAAATAGGTGGCGTTCATGGCTCTCTCAGCCAAAAAGTTTCCCGACCCTGCTCTATAAGTTCCCTCCCTCCCTCCCTGCCTGCCTCTGTTCTTCCTCTCCCTTCCAGCCTCCCTTTGCCCTCTCTTCTTTCCTTCCTTCTATGAAGTATAGTGAGAAATCTCTTAATTTTCATTTCCCCTGTGAATTGCCTATGTAAACCTAGCACAAACAATTAAAACAGAAGTTCACTGATTTTGTAGCTTGTATGCTATTTGAAATTCATCTGCCTTGTAGTTTATATGCATCAAATAATTGTTCTACTTGCTAATATCTAAAAGACTTGTATGAAGAAAGTCTTTTTTTCCTAAAGTCTAATCTTTGCCTCAGCTATGCCTGCTTAGGAAAGCTGTGCCTGCATAATTCAAGGTCAGGCAGCAGCCTCTATACTTTGAAGTCACCCAAGCCTGCTAATGCCCTATTCTCTTTGTTGAGGCTAGCATAGCTAGTATTTGCTTGCTAAACCAGAGTGGCCAATGTGTGCTGAGACCACTTGTGCAGCTGACATTCAGATGTGCTTTTAGTGCCACCACCATGGTCTGACTGTGGCTTATTTCTTTGCTGAGGCCAGCAAAGGCTTATGTGCCAATGCACACAGCCTGTCTCTATAGAAACAGCCACTATCTGAAGACAAAGTTGCCATAACTACAGTCACCACTGAAGTAAAAATATAGTGTGGCCTGTCATTTATAAACTTCTAATTTGGCTTCTAATATAAACTTCAATAGTTAAAAGCTAGTGTACAACTGTAAAAACTTATGTGTCCTAATGTAAACCTCTTCAAGGTCAAAACACTTTACCCCCTCAAAAAAGACCAAGACCCTAACTCCTGGTTCTAACAGAAGCCTCAGAAATTCTACATGTATTTTATTCCCAAAATTATACTTCATGTCTGTTTATGAAGACTCTAGTCTCATGCAGTAGGTATTAGGGTCTGTGAGAGAGCCAATAAATTGTACTCTTTTTCCCTTGGCTGAATGTTATCCCAATTGAGAAATAAGATAGAAAGGTGTTTGGGAGACCAAAATATCATCTCTATTTTAAATGAAGTTAAACTGGAGAATACAGCTTACATCTACAGGCAAGTGAACTTTTTAACACTGAACCTCAGAATTCATCAGACTTATCTAGTCACAGGTAATTGTGAGCGGCCTGCATTGATAGGGACGGGAGCAGAGGAGAATTCATGCTCCTTGGGGACAGCTGGCTTCCAAAAGGAAGAGAGAGCTCACATATCTTGTTTCTCCTTCTGAACTCACCTTTCAGATAAGATCCTGTACCTCTTCTGGGGTAGTGTGTGTGGAGGTGGAGAGGAGCCAGGAGTGAACCTTGGGAGAGGGAGGAAGCATTCATTTTTCCCAGCGCATTCAAATGGAAACGGCACATAATTGGGGTGCCTTTCTTGATCAGCTATGTCTATGATGTATCAGCTACGAAATACAATCTCTGTATCAGTAAAGTAGAATGAGAACTTAAAGATATTTGTGAAGCAGTTTGCATACCGTACCTTTTTAGACATGTTAATTGAGTTTTTCTAGTGCTAGCAATTTAATTTTCATAGAGAGAGCAATTTTGTTTTTGTATAAGTGTCATAAACAGGTGAGCGTCAAAAACAACTATATAGATAAAGCCTGTTTCACCTGCTGTGAGGATCATGTTTCTGGAGGGAATGGGCAATGTCAGTTCATCTGGATTGAGAGAATAGAGGTTGACTGAGAGAGCTTCCAGTGTACCTGTTTTACATTTACATTAGATAAATACACATTAGTTCCCCAAAAACCTCATAGTAGATATTCTGGTACCCTTTTCCCACCCACCTGATGAGGAAGCATTCCTGGACCTGCCTTTTTGGCCTCAGGTCCTGGGGCTGGTTAGTGAGAAGCCTGTTACCAGCATCAGATCACCAGGGCCCCAGGCTGCTGCATTCACAGAGATTTCTCTGCATACAAGAAAGATACTCATCAAGCATCTTTTTAGCTTTTATATTTTGTAGCTATGAGCCTTTTAAAGATTTGAAATGTTTTAAAATATTCATACCTGCATTATAATAGAATTTTGTGTTAGTTTGAGTAATGATTCCTCAATAATTATGTATTTAATGAATTAATTTGAATGTTGCATAATCATAGTTGTTTCCTTTTGGTACATTTTAATAAAATTTTAAAAATTTTTAAAAGATTTTATTTATTCATTTTAGAGGAGTGAGAGAAGGTGGGAGAGAGCAGGAAGCATCAACTCCCATATGTGTCTTGACCAGCCAAACTCAGGGTTTCAAACCAGTGACCTCAGCGTTCCAGGTCGACACTTTATCCAATTAATAAAATTTTAATAAACTTTTATTTGACTCACTTCATTCTTAGAGGGAAAATGACTACTTTTTATTGTCGTGCCCTATGAATAGCCTGTTCTAATATAAAAATAGATTTAAAAAAAGAAAAAAAAACCTGACATTTAGTTTATTAAGCAAATTTTCTTAAAATTAAACAAGCAGGACCAATCATAAGAGTACACCTTAATTTCAGTTATAAAATACCATGAATGTTGACTATAAATTATAAACCCAAGAAACCCAGCCAATTTTAGTAGCCTAGCTTAATATCCAGGCAATATGACTGGCTGCCACATAGCAATTGGTCAGCTGCTTCCCTTAGATGTGGGCATCCTTTCTGACAGGTCAGTATTTGTATTGTATGAATTACTAAATATTTTCACTATCACTTCTGCCAGAAGTAAAATAAAAACAGGAAAACTATAATTGTTCAATACTCCAATGTCTTAAACCTTTGCTACTGTCCTGCCCTAAGGGAGGGAAGAGTCCCTCTCTACCTCAGATGCACATGTATATACAGACACATGCACACACGTTTCTTAAGGTTGTTGCTTCACAGTATCTATGGTCTCCATAACACAATTTCAAACTAATCTTTGAAAAAACAAATGTTTGAACTGAAATTCTTATGTATTTTTCTCTTCCTACCTTTTTTAGGCAGTATTTGTGTGTTTCTGCAGAATTTTGCACAGAGTCTGTTCCCATGCAAACCAATGAGGGAGAACTATCGGAAGAAAGCGGTTCCAAGGTCAGTGAATTACTAAAGGTGCAAACAATTTGAGTCGAAGTTAAACAACAGAGGCAGTGGATGAGTGGAGTGAGTGTTTTGTTGTAGGTGAATTTAGAAATTAGCTTGATTAAAAGTTAGACCTTACCCTTAGATTGAGGTATTTTTTCTTATTAATATTTATTTTTGTTATGCTACATGATAAATTTAAAACATATTTTACTGGCCTTGGCCGGTTGGCTCAGTGGTAGAGCGTCGGCCTGGCGTGCAGAAGTCCCGGGTTCAATTCCCGGCCAGGGCACACAGGAGAGGCGCCCATCTGCTTCTCCACCCCTCCCCCTCTCCTTCCACTCTGTCTCTCTCTTCCCCTCCTGCAGCCGAAGCTCCACTGGAGCAAAAGATGGCCCGGGCGCTGTGGATGGCTCCTTGGCCTCTGCCCCAGACGCTAGAGTGGCTCTGGTCGTGACAGAGTGACGCCCCAGATGGGCAGAGCATCGCCCCCTGGTGGGCGTGCCTGGTGGATCCCGGTCAGGTGCATGCGGGAGTCTGTCTGACTGCTTCCCCGTTTCCAGCTTCAGAAAAGTACAAAAAAAACAACAAACAAACATATTTTACTGAACTTACAGAGCATTTAGTGATTAATTTGTAGGATACTAGTACTTTATCTTTTAATGTGTTATGCAAGTTGTAATCCCTTATTCCTGTTGCACAGAGGCATTACTGATTATTTTTTAGACATTTAAAAATATTTATTGATTTTAGAGAGAGAGGAGGGGGAGAGGGAGAGAGACTTGAGCATCAGTCTGTTCCTGTATGTGCTGTGGCTGGTGATCGAACCAACAACCTCTATGCTTTGGAGCAACACTAACCATCTGTGAGCTATCCGGGCAGGGCATTTTTAGGTATTTTTTATTATAAATTTTAAAGTGGTAATTTGTTTGGTTTTTCAAGTTAAAGCTTTAGTGATTATTGTCATTTTCAAACCTCATATATAGTTAATTGTGTATTTACATAGACCTCTCTATATCTGCTTCTTTGTCCTGAATCTGCTTGGTTCTTTCTCTGCCTGGTCATATGGGACCCTCAGTATCACCTTCACTTCACCTCCTTCTTTCTCCTTTCAAAGTTGTCTTTAGTCTTCCTGGGAGATCTGAGGGTGTCTCACACTGTGTCCAAAGCAGTGCCCAGCACAGGTAGCATTATCTGCTGTCCTGGACCCTTCTCAGGGGAGTCCTTGTTCTGCTTCCCCTGCTACTAGTAGTCTCTGTAGGAAGGCTTATTCCTTCAGCAGAGCAAAAGTGGAGAGTTGTCAAAATGTTACTGGGAACTGTCAAAACATCATGTTCTATGAAGAAGCTGGGCACAAAAGGTCATATTATATGATTCCATTTATATGAAATATGCAGAATATATAAATCCACAGAGATGGAACACAGACTGATGTTTGCCAGGGGTTGTTTTGGGGAAAATGGAAAAGGAGGAATAACTACTAATGGATGCAGAGTTTCTTGCTGGGGTAATGAAAATGTTTTGGAGCTTGATAGAGGTGGTGATTGTACAACATTGTGAATATACCATATGACAGACACTGAATTGTCCACCTTAGAATGGTTAATTTTGTGTTATGTGAATATCACAAAAATAAATTATTTTTTTTAAAGACAAGTAAAAAGTATCTGTGAGTTCCCATCAGAAAGTTCTCTCTGCCAATAGGTCTTAGGCAATGCTTCACTGAGTTTTAGAGAGGCTACTTTCTTCTTTGCTCTGTTGTACTTTGTTGACAGGGCTTCAGAGAAGTACTACTTGTGCCCTGAGTCTTGGGGTCCCTTGTGAAAACAGCTCTTTTTGCTTCTTTCTGACTCTCTCCCTCTCTATAGTCCATGGGTTGAGTAGAGGAATAGATATTATCCTGTCTGCATGTTTGTTTTTTTCCCACCTCACCAGAACTCTTCCTTCTTTCTGTAGCCAAAACAAAAGCCTGTAGACTTTCATCAGAATCTCATTTAGAGTTAGTCAGAATCTGAGATAGACACACTCTAGGAATCTCCCCCAAACACACAAAGACATACATACAATGGACACCCAAAATACACAGACCTCAGGATTTCTGAAGTGTACATAGACAATAGACACTCAGATTCTAATTTATTAATTAGTAATGACATATAATGTTAAGGAAGACTGGACTCTTGGATTCTCTGGCTAATTCTCTCCCTGGAAAGTTAAATTGGAATTGGAAGTTGGCAAGCATGTAATTAGACCAATATTGAATATTTTATTGTGTCATCAACTTTTCACCTTTTTGAGAAAAAAAAGAGTGGCTTTCTTGATTTTTAAATTATTGAATAGCTTTTCAGGTTAGAATCAATTTGACTAAAGAATAAAAGACACTTTTTATACTTTCATTAAGTAGAGGCTTCTGTTATCAGGAATTAGATTTATCAGTCTTAGTTTAATTCAGCTTCATCAGTCTTAGTTTAATTTATGTTCTTATGGTTTTCTTATGCTTTTCTTTGTTTGAAACCTTATTATATTTGGAATGTTAGATATTAATGCGGGAATTCATCATAGTACTATGGTGATATAATTTGTGGTTGTCTGCTAACAGAAAGAAGTCAGGAAAGGTAGCTGGTTTCGTAAAAAAATAAATGGGGAATTTTCTGTAAAATAGTGATTTATGATAAATCCAGTTTTTTCAATAAATAATTATTGAGTACTGGTATATGTTTTCAGAGGCTACAACAATGAATGAAAAAGACATGGTTCTTCCTTTTAAAGTGATTATATTTTACTGAGAGAAACAAATATAAATAAAGGTGATAATTATGGATTGTGGTCAGTACTACATAGAAAATAAAGTAATATAATATAGGGTGACTGGGAGGACAAGCTTAGGGTAGTCAATGAAGCCTCTCTGAGAAGGTGACATGTCAGCTAAGAGTTGAAGGATGAGGGACCCAGCTACATAAAGAGCTGAAACAGTGTTTACTTGGGAGAAACAGCTTCAAAAGCCCTTGGCTTCTTCCAAGAACTATCAGAAGTCCCGTGTAACCAAGTGGTAATAGCGGGTTACAGAGAGTGGCAGACACCTTGGAAGGACTCGAAGGTCATGGTATAGAATGTGAATTTATTCTCTGTACACTGGGAAGTGATTGAAGGCAGAGTTGGAGAGTAACATGATATGATTTATGTTTTTAAAAGATCCCTCTGGATTGGAGAGAGGCAAGAGTGGAGGCAGGAAACAGGGAGAAGTCAGTTGTAGTCATCCAGGTGAGAGAGAAGATAATGGCCTGGATTAGTGTAGTGGCATTAGAAGTGGATCAAGACAAACTCGAGGTGTATTTTGGAAGTAGAACTGACGTGACTTGAGGATGAATGGACTACTTCTGCATCATAGAAATTAAGAGGCAAATTTCAAGAAAAAGGCATAGTCAGTACTGTCAGATGTGGCCAAGAAGCCAAGAAGTTTGGTAATTGAGAAAAGACATCTGAACTTTTTTTTAAAGAACTAATTAAAGAGAAGGGACACAAAAAAGCTTTCTGGGGAGATGGAGATGTTCTATGTCTGATAGGAGTGTAGGTTGTATAGATATATCCATTTGTCAAAATTACACCGCTGTAATTTCAATTATGATAAAAGTTACAACGTCCAGGTACATATTACCTGAAAAAAAATAGAATAATAATCTAATAAGGATGAAGAATGAATGGAAGTATAGATAAAACAGGAATGACAGAATGTTGACAGCTGTTTAAGCTTGGTGATGAGTGTGTAAGGGGTTCATTTATATTTTCTTTGTATATGCTTAAATTTTTTTAAAACAAGATTTTTAAAATTTTTTTATTTATTTATTTTATTGGAGGGGGGAGAGAAGGTAGGGAGAAGCAGGAAGCATCAACTCCCATATGTGCCTTGACCAAGCAAGCCCAGAGTTTTTAACCGGAGACCTCAGCGTTAACAAGAAAGCTTAAAAAAAAAAACTTATTAATGATATTCAGGAGTAAGAAGGTGAGAAACCAAGTTTTATGGGTTAAAAAGGAAAAATGATTAAAAAGTAAGAGTTGTGGATATAGTCTACCATCCAATTTTAGGATATTTGGAAGTAAATGAAAGAGAGAATAGCAGTGAGAAGGAAGCGGCTAGTTCAAGTGAAACAATTATTTTTAATGGAAGAGACCCATGTATGTTTGAGAAAAGAGTGGAGTAAAGTAGAGTGCATTTATAGAAAGGGTTCATTTATTGAGATTTGTGAGGTTGATGGAACCCTAGGGATTAATGAGGCTGGTCCCCTAAGCTCAGGCCTGAATTCTGTCCTTCTGACTTTCCTGACTGGTAGTGGAGAGATATTTGGAAGAGCAAAGAAAGACAGTGAGGTTCAGCTTTTCTCCATACTGCCTCTGAAATAAAAGTCATTGTCATTTTGGAGAGTTTAGAGTGCAGGATTAAGGACTTGAAATGACGAGTTTAGATTTTCTGTTAAGGAACAAATTTTTGGCCTGACCAAGCAGTGACACAGTGAATAGAGCATCGGACTGGGACACAGAGGACCCAGGTTTGAAACCCCGAGGTTGCTGGCTTGAGCGCAGACTCATCCAGCTTGAATGTGGGCTCACCAGCTTGAGAACGGGGTCTCTGGCTTGAGTGTAGGATCATAGACATGACCCCATGGTCACTGGCTTGAGCAGGGGGTCACCCACTCTGCTATAGGCTCTCCCCCATCAAGGCACATATGAGAAAGTAATCAATGAACAACTAAGGAAATGCAACGAAGAACTGATGCTTCTCATCTCTCCCTTCCTGTCTGTCCCTATTTGTCCCTCTCTCTGTCTCTCTCTATCTCTCTCTCTCTGTCACAAAAAAAGGGGGAATTTTGGAATTGTAGAAAAGATGCTAAGAATAGTTAATAAATAAATAAAAGGGTCAATGCAGTTTTTAGTGTTGTACAAGTAAAAATCAGGGAGGCTTATATATAGACAAGATTGGTAAAGGAAGTCATCTTGAAGAATATGAATTTTAATGTTTCTTTTAAAGAAATAATCTCTGAAACTGTATAACATCTTCCATAGCTTTTTTCCCTCCTGTTTTTTTGAAAGAAGTATTTGTTTATGTTTAGAGATGGACTAAGGATTATATATTTTTTTAAGAATTTGGGTATGTACACTTGGATCTTGAGTTTAGGAGGACTGTTTCTCTCCTAGAAAGATAAAAGCAAAAGATGACTTCTAAAGATTGCTATAGATTGGCCATAGATAATTCTTCAATTAAGTGTAAGTGTTCTTGCCTGATTGGGCACTGGCACAGTGGACAGAACGCCAGACTGGGACACGGAGGACCCAGGTTTGGGGCCCTGATGTCCCCGGCTTGAGCGTGGGCTTATCTGGTTTGAGCAGGGCTCACCAACTTGAGCCCAGGGTCACTGGCTTGAGCAAGGGGTCACTCAGTCTGCTGTAGCCCCCTGGTCAAGGCACATATGAGAGAGCAATCAATGAACAACTAAGGTGCCGCAAAAAAGAGTTGATGATTCTCATTTCTCTCCCTTCCTGTCTGTCTGTCCCTATCTGTCCCTTTCTCTGACTCTCTCTGTCACAAAAAAATAAGTAAATAAACTATAAGTGTTCTTTCCATTTTTCCTTGTTTATTTTTTTTGAAGGTCAGCTTTTTTTTTTTTAAGGTGAAATGAGAGGAGATAGTGAGGCAGACTCCCACATGTATCCCAACTGGGATCCATCCATGCAACAACTTCATCTGGGGCCAGTGCTTGAGTACCAAGCAATTTTTAGCACCTGAGGCTGACATGCTTGAACCAACTGAGTGATCCTCAGTGCAGGGGACCACACTTGAATCAACCGAGCCACTGGCTGTGGGAGGAGAAGAGTGAGATAAGGGTGAGAGGAAAGGGACAAGAAGCAGATGGTTGCTTCTCCTGTGTGCCCTGACCAGGAATTGAACCCAGGACATCTATATGCCAGGCCAACACTATCCACTGAGCCACCAGCCAGGCCTCCCCTTTTTATTAATTAATTAATTAATTAATTATTTTTGTATTTTTCTGAAGCTGGAAACGGGAGAGACAGTCAGACAGACTCCCGCATGCGCCCGACCGGGATCCACCCGGCATGCCCACCAGGGGGCGACGCTCTGCCCACCAGGGGGTGATGCTCTGCCCCTCCAGGGCGTCGCTCTGTTGCGACCAGAGCCACTCTAGCGCCTGGGGCAGAGGCCAAGGAGCCATCCACAGCGCCCAGGCCATCTTTGCTCCAATGGAGCCTCGCTGCAGGAGGGGAAGAGAGAGACAGAGAGGAAGGAGAGGGGGAGGGGTTGAGAAGCAGATGGGCGCTTCTCCTGTGTGCCCTGGCCGGGAATCGAACCCGGGACTTCTGCACGCCAGGCTGACTCTCTACCACTGAGCCAACCGGCCAGGGCCCCCCCCCTTTTTAATTGATTGATTTTAGAGAGACAGAGAGAGGTAGGAAGACAAAGAAAGAGAAGCACTTAGTCGAGCATTCATTGTTCATTTCCTGTATGTGTCCTGACCAGGGATTAAACCCACAACTGTGGTATTTCAGGACTACGTCCTACCCAAATGAGTTAACTGGCCAGGGCCATCGTGCTTATTTTTAAATCTTTGTTCCTTTCTCCCTCTTTCTTTCATTAATTCTGCAAATATTTTTTTGAGTATCGGTTGTGTGCCAGGAACTGTGCTGTGTGCTGACACACAGAGTTGTTTCAGTGAACTGTGATTTTCTTCGTTTTGATTCTTGGAGCTCCAAGAATTTTAAGAGGAAGCAAAACAAACAAAAAAAAAACAAACAAAAAAAAACAAAGGAAAAAGAATAAGAATGTTAACTTTCACATTAGTTTAGAATTAGCTTTTTTCCTCCTGAATGGTCATTGGAATGCCATTTTTTGCCTGACTTGTGGTGGCACATACTGAGGTCACTGATTTAAAACCCTGGGCTTGCCAGTCCAAGGCACATATGAGCAACTACTAGTAGTTGATGCTTCCTTTTCCTAGCCTGCCTGCCCCCCCAAATCAATAAATAAAATTTTTTACAAAAAAAGAAGTGGATGTGAGGAAGATCTGGCTGTATCATCTGTCACCCCATTGATCGCCAGGGTGATTCGGCTGATCTAGCTGGTTAGGCAGGTGTCTCCTTCCTCCCTCACCACTCCATTTGCATCCCTCCTGAAGCTGCGTGCTCAGTCGAAGAGGATGACCTTCCTGATAGAGGAAAGGGTCTTTCTTCGGTCAAGGGTATAAAAGTAGCTGCATTCCCCCACTAGAATGTTCAAACAAGCTCTAAAGGTCCATTTGTAGGAAATGTAGGGTAGTCAAGACTCCAGACACATTCTAATGAAGCAGTGCATGTGGGAGCCTGCCTTTAAATTTAAAAAAAAAAAAGAAAAGAGAAGAATGCAATTTTGTATGCCCTGATCACTTTCTCAAAGAGAGTTCTGCTATTTTTTTTTTTTTGAGAGTTCTGCTATTTTAATGAAAGATGCTATTGTAAATACTGAAGGAAGACAAGTTAGCAGAGCTGTTGCAGTGTTAAACTTCAGAAGCCCCTGAATTTGTTCTTTGGGGCAGCAGTGAGTATTTCTTAATATTTTCCCCAAGGACCACCTCAGGGTTTGTTTAATATCCATGCTGTGTATGTGAGAGAGAAAATGGAATAAAACTGACAATGACCCATGAATCTGTCTTTATTGCTCCACACTTTCAGAAGTTAAATGTGAAAATTATGTTCTCTTAAAGTGTTTGATGCCATATCAGGAAATTCAAAGCTGGGGGTGCGTACTTCATTGGTCTGATATACTTAGACACTCAAGTGACCTAATTTATTTAGTATTCATATGCCTATGTTGTAACTGATCTGAAAACAGATACTATTTTATCTTTCATATGTGGCTTTGACTCATTGAGTACAATGGTCAATTTTCTTAATGCCTGATTTAGCCTTTACATAGTGAAACTGTACATTATGGGGGAGATTTCAGTCCTAGTTTGGGTTTACTGACACATCATGGACAGTAGCTGTTTACATTGTCCCTTCTGTTTTATTCTTTCTAATTGAGATATTATAGAAATGATACACCTTTATAGTCATTTAATTAATTATTCAGCAAGCACTTAGGGGGCACCTGGTATGTGCTGATGTCCTAGTTATGGCATGCAAAGTTACATAGGCATGGTCTCTGCATGTTGGGAACTTTTAGTCTAGTTAAGGGAGGTAACTAGACTACAGTAAGGGCCATGATAGTGGGTGGTATCAACTGTGTACCTTGGGGGTTAGGTCAAAGCAGTGAATTCTTTATTAAACGAAGCTCCACAGTGAAATGGTTAACACTGAGTTGGATTTTGTTGGAAGAATAGGGTTTTCTGTTTTTTATTGGCTGATTGATGGGTAGGTGGGTGGGATGGGAAGCATTGAAAGCAGAAGGAACTGTATGCAGCATACATAAGTGGTAAAGTGTGACAGGGCATGGTGAAAAGGTTTGAGTGTGTTTTGGATATCTTGCCGTGTGTTAAAACCACAAAACTTAGGTGTTTAAAACTACTGTCACTATTCCCTGTGTGGAAGAATTTCAGATAATACATACAGATATTCTGCCCTCAAGGATGTGGAGTATAACTCCCCACTAAGCTTCACACTGAGAAACCTGACAAATACCATCTCAGCCAGGTGATCACGGTCAATACCAACAATACCAACACGGTCATTGTTGGTATTGTTTATAGGTTGTGTTTATAGTCTGTACTTTCATGTGATGTGATGAAATGGTACTTTATCTCAGTGTCTTCTTCCCAAAAATCTATTAATTCCCTGTAATTACAAGAAAAACATCAGGCAGATCCCAGTAGCAAGGTGCCCTACTGACCAATGTTTCTTGAAACTGTCGAGGAAATGAAAAATGTCTAAGGAACTGTCACAGCCAAAGGTAGCCTAAGGAGACACGATGATTAAATATAATGTGATAATCCTGGATGGAATCCTGGAATAGAATTAAGGACATTATGTAAAATCTAAAGAAATCTGAATAAAGTATGAGTTTTAGCTAATAACAATGTGTCAATATTGGTTTATTAATTGTAAAAAATGTAACAAATTGTTACAAATGCAAGGTAAGATGTTTCTTTTCTTTTTTTTGTGAGACAGAGACAGAGAGAGTCAGAGAGAGGGACAGATAGGGACAGACAGACAGGAATGGAGAGAGATGAGAAACATCAATTCTTCGTTGTGACACCTTAGTTGTTCATTGATTGATTTCTCATATGTGCCTTGACCGGAGGGCTACAGCAGACCGGTGACCCCTTGCTTGAGCCAGCAATCTTGGACTCAAGCTGGTGAGCCTTGCTCAAACCAGATGAGCCCACGCTCAAGCTGGTGATCTCAGGGTCTCGAACCTGGGTCCTCTACATCCCAGTCCGATGCTCTATCCACTGCGCCACTGCTTGGTCAGGCGCAAGGTAAGATGTTAATAGAGGAAACTGGCTTCAGAGTACGGTATATGGGAACATTTCACAATTTTTCTGTTAATCTGAACCTCTTCTAAAGAAAGATTTTATATATAATCATAATATATAATCATATATATATTAAAAAACACCACTACAACTTTTTACTACCTTTTACAATTCTGTGGTCGAACAGGCTCAGTAGAGCAGTTCTTTTGCTCCAAAGTGGTGTTTGCAAGGGCTACAGTCATTTGGGGACCTAACTGGCCAGAAATGTCTAAAATGGCTCACTCAAAGGGCTGGGAGCTAGGAGCTCAGCTTGAGGCTGTTGACTGCACATCAGTGATCTCCATATGACCTCTCTACATGGCTTGGGTTTCTCACAGCATGGCATCTGGAATCCTAAAGGGAGCATTCCAACCATGCAGAAACTGCAGGTATCTTAAGGCCCAGCCTCAGCAGTCACACAGCTTTACCTTCTCTGAATTCTGTTGAATTAGAACAAGGCACAGGGCTACTCCAAATTAAAAGGGAGGAGAAACAGAGTCTACCTTTCCATGGGAGGACTGGAAGAAAATTTAGGGCTATCTTTAATCCTCCACACGGTGCCAGGTTAAAGAGGAGGAGATGGTGGAAACCAGACTATTGTAAGCTAAGGAGTTTCAGGAATAGATGACAGATTTTTAAAGTGTGGGAATGAGTTGTGCATTTTACTTTACAGTTTGCTCTCTTAAGTAACTGTTGTTGATGTAGAGGCTAGACCAGAAGATCTTTATCTTCACACTTAATTTCTCTGAATAAAAAGAATCTGATTAGCCTAGCCAAGCCTATGGACTGATTTCCATTGGGTCTTGAGTTCTCAGACTAGGATAATAAGGACCATAGATGAGGAAGTAGGTCACATAGAAGAACAAGTGAATTGAAAGGCAAAAACCAGCATTCCTGGGATGGTATCCAGTCAACGCTGATGTGATCTTCCATTATATTTCTTTTTTTTTTTGTATTTTTCTGAAGCTGGAAACCGGGAGAGACAGTCAGACAGACTCCCGCATGCGCCCTACCGGGATCCACCCGGCACGCCCACCAGGGGGCAACGCTCTGCCCACCAGGGGGCGATGCTCTGCCCTTTCGGGGCGTCGCTCTGTTGCGACCAGAGCCACTCTAGCGCCTGGGACAGAGGCCAAGGAGCCATCCCCAGCGCCCAGGCCATCTTTGCTCCAATGGAGCCTTGGCTGCGGGAGGGGAAGAGAGAGACAGAGAGGAAGGAGAGGGGGAGGGGTGGAGAAGCAGATGGGCGCTTCTCCTGTGTGCCCTGTCCGGGAATCGAACCCGGGACTTCTGCACGCCAGGCCGACGCTCTACCACTGAGCCAACCGGCCAGGGCCCCATTATATTTCTTAATGAAGATGAATTAGAATTTATTTTTTTAAGATTTTATTTATTGATTTTACGGGGGGGGGGGTGTTGAGTAACGAGAAGTATCAACTCATAGTTGCTTCACTTTAGTTGTTTATTGATTGCTTGTCATATGTGCCTTGGCCCGGCAAGCCCAGAATTTCAAACCAGCAACCTCAGCATTCCAGGTCAACACTATATCCACTGCCCCACCACAGACCAGGCTGGGTTAAAATTCTTAATTTCATCTCCACAGCTATTTCTCACTTTAAGTTTAGTATAATTTTGGTTGATAGTCTGAATGAGTTCGTGTTGGCTTACTAGTCATAGAGACTGCAGCATTAGGCTTGGAAAATTTATATTTTAAGTGAAATCTAAGCAAATACAATAAAAATTATAAAACTGAGCAGTTGATTGTAATCTTAGATTGTTTGTAATCTTATTCTGTGTAGTTTTTTAATATTTAAATATTTTCTACTCAAACTCTAGGGCTTAAGAGTTATAGCTATAGCCTGACCAGGTGGTGGCATAGTGGATAGAGTATCTGACTGGGATGCGGAGGACCTAGGTTCGAAACCCCGAGGTCACCAGCTTAAGCATGGGCTTATCCAGCTTGAGTGCTGGCTTATCCATCTTGAGCGCGGGCTCACCAGCTTGCACTTGGGGTTGCTGACTTGAGCATGGGATCATCGACATGATCCCATGGTTGCTGGCTTGAGCCCAAAGGTCACTGGCTTGAAGTCCAAAGGTTGTTAGCTTGAAGCCCAGGTCACTGGCTTGAATCCAAGGATTGTGGTTTGAGCAAGGAGTCACTGGTTCAGCTGGAGCCCCCAGTCAAGGCACATATGAGAAGCAATCAGTGAACAACTAAGGTGATGCAATTACGAGTTGATGTTTCTCATCTCTCCCTTCCTGTCTCTCTCTTGTTAAAAAAGAGAGAATTAAATGAGATAATTTAGTTGAGGGTCTCTTTACCTTAAACTGAATCTGATTTAGCAAATTATTACAAGATTTCATTATTTTAAGAACAGACAGGGGGAAAAAAAACCATGCAGGATAGGTATTTTTCCCAATGGTTTACATAGCTCACAAACAACATAATTTGGATTGTATTCCAGGTCTGTTTGACTCCAAAGGTCATGCTGAGTTTACTACTACATGCTAAAGAAGTTATATGGCAGAATAATCAACTTTGTTTACTTATAACAGAGTGACTTGTTAGAAAAGTTATCTGGGTATAAAGGAATGCATAGGTGGGGAGAGGGTGCTTTGTGCATATCCAGAATCATGTATTTCACTTGAAAAGATGTTGGAGCACTGAGTTGGTTGCATGAGACTGGGAGATGAAGTTAGAGACAGAATCCTGTGCAGGCAATAGGGGCTATTGAAGAGGAGAAACCTGGTCTGATACGTGTTTTAGAATGATCACTATGGCAGCAGTGTGGAGAAATGATAAACAGGGTTTAAAATGGACAAGAGGAGCCCTGGCCGTTTGGCTCAGTGGTAGAGCGTCGGCCTGGCGTGCAGAAGTCCCGGGTTCGATTCCCGGACAGGGCACACAGGAGAAGCGCCCATCTGCTTCTCCACCCCTCCCCCTCTCCTTCCTCTCTGTCTCTCTCTTCCCCTCCTGCAGCCGAGGCTCCATTGGAGCAAAGATGGCCCGGGCGCTGGGGATGGCTCCTTGGCCTCTGCCCCAGGCGCTAGAGTGGCTCTGGTCACGACAGAGCGACGCCCCAGAGGGGCAGAGCATCGCCCCCTGGTGGGCAGAGCATCGCCCCTGATGGGCGTGCCGGGTGGATCCGGTCGGGTGCATGCGAGAGTCTGTCTGACTGTCTCTCCCTGTTTCCAGCTTCAGAAAAAAATACAAAAAAAAAAAAAAAAATGGACAAGAGGAGGTGGTTAGGAGTATCCTGAAGAGGATCGAAGAAGGCTTGAAATCAGTCAGTAGATGTGGGTCTGGGGTAACTAACAGGAGACATGTTCAGGAAGAATGGGTTGGGGCACTTGGAGACAAATCTGGAGTTTTTAGTTTGAAAGAAGATTGGTTGTAACTGTTGTTACTGTTGTTTTTAATTGGGTGTGTGTGGAGGGTTTGGATTTTGAAATATTGAAGCACCTTCAGGTACCCAGGAGAAGATAATTAGTAGGCATTTTGGACCTCAGAAGTCAGAGAGGGTGTGGAGGGGGAAGGGAATGAGAAAGGGAGGGAAAAAGAGACAGAATGAGAGGGAGGGAGAAAGAAGGAACACATCAAAGTATATATTTGGGAGTTCTCAACATATAGTAATAGCTAGGGCCTATGAAATGAGGAAAAGCCCAAAAAAGAACTGTAGGAACTACTATAGGCTGTATGTCAAACTTTAGTATGCATAAGAATTACCTTAGGTACCTTTTCTTTTCGTTTCTCTCTCTTTCTTTCTTTCTTTCTTTCTTTCTTTCTTTCTTTCTTTCTTTCTTCTTTCATTCTTGTTTCTTCTCTTTCTTTTCTTTTTTTCTTTCTTCCTTTCTTGGGAGAGAGATGAGAAGCTTTAACTGGTAGGTGTGTCACTTTAGTTGTTCATTGATTACTTTTTCATACGTGCCTTGACCAGGGGCTTCAGCTGAGCCAGTGACCCCTTGCTCAAGCCAGCAACCTTGGGCTCACACCAGCAACTTTGATCTTCAAGCCAGCGACCTTTGGGCTCAAGCCAGCAAACATGGGATCATGTCGATGATCCCACACTCAAGCCACCAACCCCATGCTCAAGCTGGTGAGCCTGCACACTAAAGCCAGCAACTTTGGTGTTTTGAACCTGGGACCTCAGCATTCTAGGTTGACTCTCCATCCACTGCACCACCACCAATCAGGTTTCTTTTTAAAAAAACAGCTTTATTAAGGTAAGTTTCACATACCATAAGATTTACCCATTTAAAAGTATATTGTTCAGGCCCGACCTATGGTGGCACAGTGGATAAAACATCGTCCTGGAACGCTGAGGTTGCTGGTTCAAAACCCTAGGCTTGCCTGGTCCAGGCACATATGGAAGTTGATGCTTCCTGCTCCTCTCTCTCTCTCTCTCTCTCGCCCTCTCCCCCCTTTTCTCTAAAAATGAATTAATAAAATCTAAAAGTATATCTATATAAAAAAGTATATTGTTAATTGGCTTTTAGTATTTCACAGAGTTGTACAGCCATCATCATAGTTGAGTTTAAGAACATTTTCATTACTCCAAAAGGAAACACTGTATCTTACCAGCAGTCACTTCCTGTTCCCATTCCTCAGGCAGCCACTAATGTACTCTTGGTCCTTAGAATTACCTATTCTGGACATTGTATATTAATTGAATTATATAATATATGTCCTTTGTGTGTGATGAGACTTCTTTCATTTAGCAACTGTTTGCAAGACACTGGACATTAGGTAATGAAGCACAGTGATTGCTGAGAATTGGAAAACAAGTAAGTTGAGTCCATTGAGTGCCTCAGCATGCTGACTTGAGAGAGCTTTCAGCCTGTGGTGTGGGAAGGGTAGACCACGCAAAGCCCAGTGGACCCTCTCAGTTGAGGCAGTCTCTCTGGGGCCTGGGAAGACTAAGGTAGGAAGAGTTTGAACAGAGTGCTGGGAGTACTAAGGATAGGGTACTGGAGAGGAAAGGGTGGCATAGAGAACTCTGGAGATCTCTGGAGGGTTTACCTTGCATATTCAGCAGAGTACTTCTGGGCCCATGCATATCAGGAATATACTCATGGTTGGGGCATAAGGGGGAACTCATTTAAGAAGATTAGAAGGAACAGTACCTAGCATTCAAACAGTGCAGGTAATAGTGTTTATTTCTATAGACCATAACATTTCATAATTCATGGGACATTAAGCTGAGACTCAGTAGTTGTACTGAGTTCTTACCTCTGTAAGTGGGGAATAATTAGCTGTATACTAAATACTACTGTGGTCCAGCTTAGCAAATCCTAAAAGAAAGACCCAAAAGGAACGGGCTGTTTCTAAGTAATTTACTGTGTTTCAGAACAAAACTTAAAAATATTTGTAGGAATACAAAAATATTTAACACCCCACAAAGTAAAATTCACAGTATCTGGTATCCAAGCAAAGATGATCAGATACGTAAAAACCAGATAAATACTAGCTAAAGTGAGGGGTAAAATAAACTGATTGAAACCAACTCATAATTGACATATATTAGAGTTAGTAATCCCTGGCTGAGTAATTCAGTCGGTTAGTCATTGTCCCTATACGCCAAGGTTGCAGGGTTTTCTTTGTCTTTTTTTTTCTTTTATGTATTAATTTTAGAGAAAGAGAAAGAGAGAAAAGGGGGAAGAGCAGGAAATATCAACTCCCATATGTGCCTGAAGCAGGCAAGCCCAAGGTTTCAAACTGGCGACCTCAACATTCCAGGTCAATGCTTTATCCACTGCGCCACCACAGGTCAGGCAAGGTTGCAGGTTTGATCTCCAGTCAGGGCACATACAAGAGTCAACCAATAAATGCCTAAATAAATGGAACAACAAATCAAGAGTTTCTCTTTTTCTCTCCCTTTCTCTCTCTCTCTCTCAAATCAATAAGTAACAATAAAAAAATTAGCAAACAAGAATATTTTAAAAACTTATAACTTTTCCTATAGTCAAAAAATCAAGCAGAAACATTGAAGATATTAAAGACTCAAATCAAATCTCTAGAGTTTATAATATTTGAGATGAAAACTATACTGGCTGTGTATGGCCAGTGGCTGCCACTGTTTTGCCACACAGGTTCTCAATGAATTTCGACACAGTAAAGAAACAGTGGAGCCAAAAAATGGTGGGCCATTCTTTTATTAAAATCTCGCACTGGCCAACAAGCAAACAGGCAGGGAAAACACTTCCCTTTCATTCAGGGAAGCCCTCATGCATTTTCCGGTTCCACAACCAGGAGAATTTCCTCCAATTTCTCCTAGAATCAAAGGCCCCACCAGTCTCAGCAGAGCTCGCAAAGCCCCTCAGCTCAGAGTTTCTCTTTTTCTCTCCCTTTCTCTCTCTCTCTCTCTCTCAAATCAATAAGTAACAATAAAAGAGAGAGAGAAGGAGTCCATCTGCACTCCTTCTCTCTCTCTGCAAAACTTGCTTCTTCAGCACTGCATTCTCCCTGCTCTCCCTGCAAAATTGCTTGGGCCCACAAAGACCCTTCCTCCAGCAAACATTAGCAAAACAATGGCCCCTCCCAAACAGGAATGCAAGCTGCAATTTTTCAATCAAGTGCCCTGCTCTGAGGGCAAGCATACACACGTGGCTGCCCAGTGCCATTTTTTTCCCCAGTGCCATTTTTTAACAATAAAAGTGAGCAAACTCAAAAAATACAAATTTTACAAACCATTTGCCCAACAAGCTGGTATTAGTGGCATTTTAGACATTGTAGACTAAAGGATTGGTGAATATAAATACATATAAAAGAAACTATTCAACATGAAATAGAGTAAAAAGAATAAAAAACAGTAAGTGAAAGGAGCATTAGTGTGCTGTGGACAGCCTCAGGTGGCCTAATACATATGTGATCAGAATCTCTGAAGAACAGGGCAGGAAGTAGAAAAATACCTAAGACTTAATGACCCCAGTTTTCCAATTTGATAAAAACTGTAAATCAGCCTGACCTGTGGTGGCGCAGTGGATAAAGCGTCAACCTGGAAACGCTGAGGTTGCTGGTTCAAAATCCTGGGCTTGCCTGGTCAAGGCACATATGGGAGTTGATGCTTCCTGCTCCCCCCACCTCCCCTCTCTATAATGAATAAATTTTAAAAAAATCTTTAAAAAATCCACAAAACTGTAAATCCACAGATCCAAAGAGTTCAGTGTGCCGTCATGGCCATTCACATGAAGGTTCCCATTGGATTCGGGCAGACAATAAAGAAACAGTGGAACCAAAAAATGGTGGGCCATTCCTTTATTAAAGTATCACATCAGCCGATGAGCAAACACAGGGAAAAAAAACACTTCCCTCTTCATTCAGTCAGAGCTCACAAAGCCCTGACACATTATCTGGTTCCACAACCAGGAGAATCTTCTCCAATTTCTCCAAGAATCAAAGGTCTCACCAGTCTCAGTGGAGCTCGCAAAAGCCCCTCACCTCTGGTTCCCCATCTGCACATCTTCTCTCTTTCCCTGCCAACATGGCCTCTCTCTCCTTGCCTCTTTTCAAAACTTTCTGGCTCAAAAACCTCTCCTCCAGCAAACATTAGCAAGACAATGGCCCTTCCAAAGCAGGAAGGTAATTTGCAATTTCACGGATCACAAACCTGGAACTGCCCATTGCCATTTTTTAACACTAAAAGTGAGCAAACTTAAAAAATACAAATTTTAGAAACTCATTTGCCCAACACTGATGTACAAGAAACATGAAGAAGACCTGGCCAGATAGCTTGGTTGGTTATGAGGGTCCCCTGATACACAAAGGTTTCAGGTTTGATCCCCAGTCAGGGCACATACAGGAAAATCTCTATGTTCCTGTGTCTTCCTTCCTCTCTCTCTAAAATCAATAAATAAATTAGAAGCAGAAAGAAGGAAGGAGGGAAAGAAGAAAGGAAGAAAGAAAGGACCATTCTAAAGCACTTCATAATCAAATTACTCAAAGCTATTGACTGAGGAAAAAAAATCTTAAAACCAGATGAAAAAAGGTATGCTCCAAAGGGACTCCTTGTGAATAACAAAAACACTCAGGAAATTCCAGAGGTTTTAGGATCTCCATGCCAAGAACCAGGGACTAAGTAAGTCTTGTAAATGAATGTTTGTAGCAGCTTTATTTGCAGTAGCCAAAATCTGAAAACAAATCTAGGTGTCCATCAGCAGATGAATGGAAAACAATTGTGTATTCTATACAATAGAATACTACTCTGCTGTAAAAGGGAAATGAATTATTGATACATGAAACCACATGGATGAATTTGAAAATAATTGTGCTGAGTAAAAGGAGCCAGACAAAAAAAGAGTACATGCTATGTGACTTCATGTATATAAACTTTAGAAAATGCAGAATAATCTACAGTAATAGCACATTCGTGGTTGTGTGTGGGGGGTTGGGGGAAGGAGGAAGGAAGGATTAAGAAAGGGCATGATGAAATGTTTAAAATTGGAGAATGTGTTCATTATATTGATTGTTGCGATGGTTTCAGGTTATATACGTATGTCAAAATTTACCAAATTACATACTCTAAAGATATGCTATTTAATATGTCATTTATACTTTATTATACTATTAAAATTTTAAATAACTTTTAAAGTTTTAAAAATTTTTTTAGAAGAAGAAAATCAACAAAAAAATTTTAGTGTTATTAAATAGAACAGTTTTGATAGAGTAGAACAAATCAAGGGAAAAAAGTTTTAAGAATTGGCCTGGATATAGATTAAACCCAGTTATTACCAGTATTAATCTCTGCTCCCTTCTAAACTCCTCTAAAATTATTACTACTTTTTATTGATTGTATAGGTTTTAGAGAGTGAGGAAGGGGGGGAGGGAGAGAAACATGGTCTTGATGTTCCACTTATTTATGCATTCATTGGTGGATTCCTGTGATGCCCTGACAGGGAAATGAACCTGCAGCCTTGGCATATTGGGAGGATGATCTAACCAACTGAGCTACCTGGGTAGAGCCTCCTCTAAAATTGTTTTTACAAAATGATTTCAGCAAACATATTGATAAATCCACCAGGAAAAAAGTGAGTGGAAGAGGAGATGAAGCAGATAAGAAATGTCAACAAAATTTTGGAAGCTTGGATGCTTTTAGAGTGACACTGACAATAGCAGGATTAGTTGAAGAATTTGCAAGGAGCAAGGCCTCAGCTCTCTGTCCCCTCTTATCCACAGGGAGATAGCAATTCCTCTCCTACCATGGCAAACCCAAGGATGGACGCAAGGTACCTAACTGAAAACAGAAGAATAAATCAAAGTCGACATGTTGGTATGAGACTATGCCGGTTGTCTTCTCAAATTCAGTCCCAGAACACTGGAAGATAGGCTTACACCCATGTGGCTGAGGATTAAAGGGTACCTCTCTGGTTGAACAGCCCAAGGAGGGGAAAAGAATATACAGATGTGGGTATCTCAGAGTTATTCCAATGAAATGTCTAGGTCTTCTCCTGATATCCAGGAAAACAACCACAGAAAAAGCAACCTCCTCTTCCTCTCCACTTACAAAAAGCACTTCCAGATTCTTTAGGGCTTAACTCTTAAATATAAGTGGATAGCCAAAGATGATAAGACAGTTTATATGAATAAAAACCTGTGAATGGAAGATACTGACCAGACCAAAGATTAAAAGAAGAACTTGGAGGAAACAGAGTGTTGGGCAAATAAGTTTGTAAAATGTGATTTTTATGCTCACTTTGTTAAAAATGGCCACTGCCCAGATGATACTGCTAATTACCTTTCTGCTTAGGAAGGGCTTGGTTATGTTAATGTATACTGGAGGAGGGGTTTTCATGTGGAAAAGTTTCAAGAAGCAGCAGAAGGGGAAGGGGAAGGAGGCCACAGAGGAAGCAGCCAAGATGAGGGGTGCTGAAGGACTGAGGCTGGTGGGGTCCTTTGTCTAGGAAAACTCGGAAAAGATTCTCCTGGTTGTGGAACCAGAGAATGTGTGAATGGGTTTTGGTTCCCTGTGTGTTTTTTACTAACCTGCTGGGTGCGAGGCTAGAATAAAAATATGGCCCACCAGTTTTTGACTCCACTGTTTCTCTACTGTCTATCCGAATTCAAGGAGAACCTGTGTGAGCCTGGTTGTGACGACAATGGCGACTACTGGCCATACACAGAGATAGTAGAAGGAGCAGAAGAAAATTAAACAAAACAAAAACATTATAATATTCTCGAAGTTAAAAGAGGATATAATTATGGAACAAGGATAAGACTGTAAAAAAGGACTATCAAGAGGTCAAGGAAGAGTTCTTAAAATTAAATTATAATAGTAGAATTTTTTTTAATTCAAAGTATTAGAAGATAAAGTTGAGAGAATCTCCAGAAAGTAAAATAAAAAGTCAAGGTAATAAAATGGTGAGAGAAAGAAGAAAATTAATGGATTTGTTCCATAGATATAACACTGAATAACAGGAATTTCTGAAAGTGAATAAAGAAATTGGAGGGAATAAAATCATCAATAAGCAGAGAAAATATTCCAAACCTGAAGCACTTGAATTTCCAGATTTTAAATATCTACCCAATACCAGCTTAATAAAAAGGAACCATATTTTTAGAAAACTGAGGAAAAATAAAGGATCCTGAAAGTTTCTAGAGAGGGAACAGGCCATATAAAACATTAGGGTTTAGAATACATCAATTTTCTATATATCAACTCTGTGAGCTAGAAGACAGTGGAGCATGGCCTTGAAAATTTTGGAGGGAAAATATTTAAAATGTTTACTAACTTGAATATCTATCTTCAACTAAGTATGTTGGTTGAAAAATTCTGTCAGTTATATGTATTATAATTAAAATTACATTCTAGTCATGTAAGATCTCAAAAATTTACTTTCTGTATACCTTTTATTAGGAAATCACTGGAATATATGCTCCACCTAAGCAGGGGCTAACCATAAAAGAGAAAGACAAAGGATCTGGGAAACAGATGCTCCGGCATGGGAGAGAGGGCAGGAATTCCAGAGAAGAACAGGAAGAGACATCCTTGGCAAGGTGTCAGCTACTTAGCAGAGAGCAAAACAATCTAGACTGGAACAAGGGGAAAACCTCTGAGGACTGTCTCCAAGCCCGGAATGAAATTGATAGATTACCTGAAGTGTTTGAACTGCCTTAGAAGAGATTTACAGCTCTGTTGGAGAGTTTGAGGATGAATTAGTGAAAAATACATAATAAATACTAAGCCAAAAAAATGGAAAGAAAGCAAAAGAAGAGGAACTATTAATAGTAATTGTTAGTTCCAGGGGAAACAAAATATTGTACAAGAAAGGAAATTTTATTTTACTGTGCCTGTCAAGTGAGGCTCTGAATGGAGCCTGAGGAAGAAGAACAGCAGATTAGATGTTTCTGTGTGGACTCCCTACAGGTTCAAATGGAGGGAGGGAGTGGGAGAGGTGCTTGTGGTCTGAGACAGATTTCAGAATTCATGGATCTGGGTGTGTAGCAGTATACATTGGTGGTGAGGCTCAACCCTGGGTCCTGCCCACTTCCTAGCTGAAGCAGAAAGGAGATGCGCACCTGAATATCTGAATCCTTGAGAGCAGGGGTCCCCAAACTACGGCCGCGGGCCACATGCGGCCCCCTGAGGCCATTTATCCGGCCCCCACCGCACTTCTGGAAGGGGCACCTCTTTCGTTGGTGGTCAGTGAGAGGAGCACAGTTCCCATTGAAATACTGGTCAGTTTGTTGATTTAAATTTACTTGTTCTTTATTTTAAATGTTATATTTGTTCCCGTTTTGTTTTTTTACTTCTTTTAAAATAAGATATGTGCAGTGTGCATAGAGATTTGTTCATAGTTTTGTTTTGTTTTTTTGTTTGTTTTTGTATTTTTCTGAAGCTGGAAACGGGGAGAGACAGTCAGACAGACTCCCGCATGCGCCCGACCGGGATCCACCCGGCACGCCCACCAGGGGCAACGCTCTGCCCACCAGGGGGCGATGCTCTGCCCCTCCGGGCATCGCTCTGCCGAGACCAGAGCCACTCTAGCGCCTGGGGCAGAGGCCAAGGAGCCATCCCCAGCGCCCGGGCCATCTTTGCTCCGATGGAGTCTTGGCTGCGGGAGGGGAAGAGAGAGACAGAGAGGAAGGGGGGGGGGTGGAGAAGCAAATGGGCGCTTCTCCTATGTGCCCTGGCCGGGAATCGAACCCGGGTCCCCCGCATGCCAGGCCGACGCTCTACCGCTGAGCCAACCAGCCAGGGCCCATAGTTTTTTTTTATAGTCCGGCCCTCCAATGGTCTGAGGGACAGTGAACTGGCCCTCTGTGTAAAAAGTTTGGGGACCCCTGCTTTAGAGACTGAGTCAAGTGTGTTTCCTGTTGTTTCATTGCTTTCTTACACTGTATTGTAATTGACTAGTTTTGTCTGTCTACAGCAGGGGTCCCCAAACTACGGCCTGCGGGCCCCTGAGGCCATTTATCCAGCCCCCACCGCACTTCCGGAAGGGGCACCTCTTTCATTGGTGGTCAGTGAGAGGAGCATAGTTCCCATTGAAATACTGGTCAGTTTGTTGATTTAAATTTACTTGTTCTTTATTTTAAATATTGTATTTGTTCCCGTTTTGTTTTTTTACTTTAAAATAAAATATGTGCAGTGTGCATAGGGATTTGTTCATAGTTTTTTTATAGTCCGGCCCTCCAGTGGTCTGAGGGACAGTGAACTGGCCCCCTGTGTAAAAAGTTTGGGGACCCCTGGTCTACAGCTACTGTCTATAGACTACAACTAGTGGTCTCAGTTGTTTTTTTGTTTTGTTTTTTACAGAGAGAGAGAGTCAGAGAGAGGGATAGACAGGAACAGACAGACAGGAACGAAGAGATGAGAAGCATCAGTCATTAGTTTTTCATTGCACATTGCAACACCTTAGTTGTTCATTGATTGCTTTCTCATATGTGCCTTGACTGTGGGCCTTCAGCAGACCAAGTAATCCCTTGCTCGAGCCAGCGACCTTGGATCCAAGCTGGTGAGCTTTTGCTCAAACCAGATGAGCCCTCGCTCAAGCTGGCGACCTCGGGGTCTCGAACCTGGGTTCTTAGCATCCCAGTTGGACACTCTATCCACTGCGCCACTGTCTGGTCAGGCTGGTCTAAGTATTTTTATGGCAAAAACTGTCTTCTTCATTGTTATCTCTGCACAGGAGATAGCATGTAACGTGTATTCAAATATTTGTTGAGTGAATGGATAGCAGTGGAAGAGAGGTGAGGATATGGTATAAGTTTTGTGAATGAAAATAATGATACTTCTGAAGATGAGGTCAAGGGGGAGTATGTCATCAAATTAAGTACAAAAGTGTTCAAGAAATTTGTAAGAAAAAAATAAAGATGCAAAGAGACTAGAAGTGGATATAAGGAAATGGATATAATGGAGACTAAAATGGAAATAGATGTAACAGGAAGTGGATTTAAGGAGCAGTGATTTTTCTGAACTGTTTTTCTTGTCTTCCCGAGATAGGCGTTAATGTCTTCTGGGAAAAATCATTTAAATTAGCACTTAAAAGAATGAGTAGAAATTTTTTTAAATTAATTTATTTATTTTTAGAGAGGAGAGAGAGGGAGAGAGAGACAGAGAGAGACAGAGAGAGACAGAGAGAGAGAAGGGGGGAGGAGCTGGAAACATCAACTCCCATTTGTGCCTTGACCAGGCAAGCCCAGGGTTTCAAACCAGCGACCTCAGCATTTCCAGGTCGATGCTTTATCCACTGCGCCACCATAGTTCAGGCAAGAATGAGTAGAAATTTTAAGTTTTATGTGCTGTGGAAGACCAGGGCTTCTAAGGAAGAGGTAACTTGAAGCAGAGAGGGTTGAGGAATTGATGTGTGCTTCATAGGTGAGTGAGACAGAGCAGATAAAAAAAAGATCACTTAGGCAAATGAACTATGCCTCAGAATGGGTGTTAGAGTGCCATTGAAGAATTTTAAGGAGAGTGATGTAATCAGATTTGCAATTTACTAAGTCCACTTCGTGGAAGTGGTTTAGAAGATGGATTGAAATAAGATGGGACCCAGAAACACAAAGACCAGGATGAAAACTTTTATAGTAGGTAGATTTAGAGAAGTTGGCTTTACCTATGGCAGTTTAAAGGGATTAGAAGGGGTGATGGATATGAGAGCTATTAAGGAAGTAGAGGCCATGGTATGTGGTGATTAATAGGATGTGTGGGGTTAAAGGAGAAAGGTGGAGAAACCATATAGTTTTCCTGTTGGGAATCAGTGAATGCTGGTACCATTCACAGAGATAGGGGATATAAGAAAAGGGAGGAAATTTGAGGCAAGATGATATTTTATTATGGCCCTGTTGGGTTGTCCAAGTAGAGAAAACTTGTATGCAGAAGAGGATTACAGTTAAAAATTTAGAAACCAGCCCTGGCTGGTTGGCTCAGCGGTAGAGCACCGGCCTGGTGTGCGGAGGACCCGGGTTCGATTCCCAGCCAGGGAACATAGGAGAAGCGCCCATTTGCTTCTCCACCCCCACTCCCTCCTTCCTCTCTGTCTCTCTCTTCCCCTCCCGCAGCCAAGGCTCCATTGGAGCAAAGATGGGGGGGCGCTGGGGATGGCTCCTTGGCCTCTGCCCAGGCGCTAGAGTGGCTCTGGTCTCGGCAGAGCGACGCCCCGGAGGGGCAGAGCATCGCCCCCTGGTGGGCAGAGCGTGGCCCCTGGTGGGCGTGCCGAGTGGATCCCGGTCGGGCACATGCGGGAGTCTGTCTGACTGTCTCTCCCGTTTCCAGCTTCAGAAAAATACAAGAAAAAAAAAATTTAGAAACCAAAGTTGAGGTTGTTAAAGCTGTGGGCTTTTTTGATTACTTCTTATCATTATTGTGCTAATTAGAAATTGATTATAGATAAGCCTTTTTCTGTTTGTGTGTTTGTTTGTTTTTTAACTAGTAAGCAGAAGCTAAGGTCCACAGTTTAAAGTTCTTTAATTGGACCCTGGCCAGTTGGCTCAGTGGTAGAGCATCGGCCCAGCATGTGGTTGTTCTGGGTTTGATTCCCAGTCAGGGCACACAGGGGAGGTACCCATCTGCTTTTCCACCCCTTCCCTTCCCACTTCTCTCTTTCTCTCTCTCCCCCCTCACTTTCCTGCAGCCATGGCTCAATTGTAGAGAGCTGGCCCCAGGCAGTGAAGATAGCTCCATGGCCTCCACCTCAGGCACTAAGAAGAGTTTGGTTGCTGAGCAACAGAGCAAGGCCCCAAATAGGCAGAACATTACTCCCTAGTGGTCTTGCCTGGTAGATCCCCTTTGGGGCACATGACATGCATGCAGGGGTCTATCTCTGCCTCCCCTCCTCTCACTAAGTAAAAAGAAAAGAAAAAAGCTGTTTAACTGGAGAAGATTTTTAACGATGAAAAATCAAGAAAATTCTATAGCCTGACCTGTGGTGGTGCAATGGATAAAGCATGGATCTGGGTTGCTGAGGTCGCTGGTTCAAGACCCTGGGCTTGCCTGGTCAAGGCACATACAAGAAGCAAAGTGTTGCTTCCTGTTCACCCCTATCCTTTCTCTTTCTCTTCTCTCTAAAATCAATAAATAAAATCTTTTAAAAAGTTAAAAGAAAAAATAAAATTTTATGTAGTATAAATGGGAAAATACTGATTTCAGCTTGAGATTTCAAATAACTTAATAAATTTAAACAATTTGTCACTTTTTATAATTAAAGTATAACACTTGTACAAGTTAGTGTATAAAATGCACAGCTCAGTGATTATTTTTCATGAATATTTACATTCTTATAACCACAATTCAGATCAAGATCATCTCTAGCACTTCATTAAATTCCCTTGCAACATTGCAACCCTAGTTTTTACTCTAGAGCAGGGGTCGGGAACCTTTTTGGCTGAGAGAGCTATGAGCATCACATATTTTAAAATGTAATTCCGTGAGAGCCATACAACGATCCGTGTACATTACGCGTTATCCAATAAAAATTTGGTGTTGTCTCTGAGGACAGTTGTGATTGACTCCAGCCACCCGCAACCATGAACATGAGTGGCAGGAAATGAATGGATTGTAGTACATGAGAATGTTTTATATTTTTAACGTTATTATATTTTTATTAAAGATTTGTCTGTGAGCCAGATGCAGCCATCAAAAGAGCCACATCTGGCTCATGAGCCATAGGTTCCTGACCCCTGCTCTAGGTTTTAGGTCACAGTGTAAACATAAGATGGGAGAATCCTTCCTCTCCTTGGCAATGCCAGAAGTCCCTAAGAGAAGAACAAAAGTTGAAATCTGGCTTTTCAACTTGGGCCCAGCACATTGGCTCCCCCAAATAAGGGCAGTGAGAAGGGCTGTTCTACCATCAGATAAGTAGTGTCCAGAGAATACACCATCAACATTCACAAAGCTCATCCATAGAGTGGTTTTCAAGAAGCTTGACTGTCAGACATTCAGAGAGATCTGAAAATTTGCCGTGAAGGAGAGGGGAACTCCAGATGTACTCATTGACTTCAGGCTCAACAAAGTGGGCCAAAGGAATACAGTATCTGGATTGTGGAAAATGTAATTAGGATTAAGATTAACCAAACAAGCTCTATATGTTGGTCACCTACATAACTGTTAGCACTTTCAAAAATCTACAGTTAACGTGGATGAGAACTAACTGCTGATTGTCGAATAAAGTCATAAAACTGCAAAGCAATAACAACAATATTGAAACCTAGTTTGAATGTCACATTATGCAGTGTGTGTCTTTTGTCCTTGCTTACGCTTCCTTCAGTTTTTCTTTTTAATCGAAATAAAGTAAATCTCTCAGTTTTGTCTTTTTTGAAACAGCCTCTTAATACTATCCCCTCTTCTCTATTATTTCTGAAAAGTAAAGATGGAGGAGAGGGTGGCAGAGCTGTAAAGTCTTGTTTTGTAGCAGATTTTATTGTGCTGTATATTTATGTTACTGTTGTTTGTCTTCCAGGTTATTTGGTCCTATAAGAAATGGACTGGGCCCTGGCTGGATAAATGGACTATATTTTTCTAAATTGGAAATAGTATCTATCACCTTGATTACATCTGTTGGATTTTTTTTTATAATGCCTTTTGGGGGAGTTTTTGTAGAACTGATAGTCTATCCCTATTTGTAGAGGTAGCTCTGTCTCTGTCACTTATCTTCCTTTATTGATCAAAACCATCTGGGATAGTAAAATATTTTTTTTCTTTGAAAATTTGTATTGAGAAATAAACCATACATATAAAAGAAAAAAGAAAAACATAGTTAAAAGGATAATTACAAAACAAATACCCTGTTTAACCTATAGTGGCACAGTGGATAGAGTGTCGACCTGGGATGCTGAGTTTTTTTTTTGGTTTTGTTTTTTTTCTTCATTTTTCTGAAGCTGGAAACAGGGAGAGACAGTCAGACAGACTCCCGCATGCGCCCGACCGGGATCCACCCGGCACGCCCACCAGGGGCGACGCTCTGCCCACCAGGGGGCGATGCTCTGCCCATCCTGGGCGTCGCCATGTTGCGACCAGAGCCACTCTAGCGCCTGAGGCAGAGGCCACAGAGCCATCCCCAGCGCCCGGGCCATCTCTGCTCCAATGGAGCCTTGGCTGCGGGAGGGGAAGAGAGAGACAGAGAGGAAAGCGCGGCGGAGGGGTGGAGAAGCAAATGGGCGCTTCTCCTGTGTGCCCTGGCCGGGAATCGAACCCGGGTCCTCCGCACGCTAGGCCGACGCTCTACCGCTGAGCCAACCGGCCAGGGCTGGGATGCTGAGTTTTTAGGTTCAAAACTCTATAGTTGCCAGCTTGAACGGGAGATCATCTGGGTTGAGCGTGGGCTCACCAGCTTGAGCATAGGATCTCTGGCTTGAGTGTGGGGTCACTGACTTGAGTCTGGGATCATTAACATGGTTCCATGGTCGTTGGTTTGAGCCCAAGGTTGCTGGCTTGAGTAAGGGGTCACTGGCTCAGCTGGAGCCCCAGGTCAGCGAACATATGAGAAGCAATCAATGACAAATAAAAAGTGCTGCAGCTATGACTTGATGCTTCTCATCTCCCTCTCTCTTCCTGTCTATCTCTCTCTCTCTCGCCACAAACAAAAATAAACAACCCCCCCATACACCCACATACCTACTACATAGGCCAAGAAATAGACCATAATCATACCTAGAACTGGTCCCATGCTTCTTCCCTCAGTCCCTCCTTCCCTCCCTCAGACATTCACTAGCCTAAATTTTGTAATACTCTAGTCGCTCCCTTTTCTTTATAGTTTTAAACTATATGTAGACATTGATGTCTATATAAACATGTATGTATGGTTTAAAAATATTTGTATTTAAACTGTATATTAATGGAATTATACTGTAAAGCTATCTTTTTTGACTTGCTTCTTTCACCCAGAATTGTGCTTTTGTAACTCGTCTAGGTTGAAATGTATTGTTATGGTTCATTCATTTTCATGCAGGATAATTCTATTGTCTGCAAACAGCAAGGGCCTGTTTTACTATTAATGGGTGTTTGTCAACATATTTTTTTTTCCTGTTAAAAGTAATGCTACTAAAAATATTTTTGTATATGTGCAAAAGTATCTGTAGGGTATGTACCTAGGAGTGAAACTACTAGTTTCTACAATAAACACATTCAAGTGTACTACATGATGGCAAACTTTGTAAAAGTGGCTGTAGCGATTGTTCCTCTCAATGGGAGTGGATGAGAGCTGCTATTGCTCTGCACCTTTGTCTATACTTGGTATTGCCCAACTTTTAAATTTCAACCAACTTGATGGTTGTAAACTAAATATATTAAAACTCTTTGTGGTTTTAAATTGCATTTTTATGATTGACATGAGATTGAACACCTTTTCATGTTTAGGGCCATTAATGAGTCCTCTCTAGTGAAGTTCCGACCCAGTTATTTTGTAAATTATTCTGATAGGTTTTTTTCATACTGATTTACAGCAATTTTTTTATTATATTCTGGATGCTAATCCTTTTTCATGGTAATATGAGTTACAAATCAACATGCTTCCTCTTTTATTCTGCAAATCTAAACACCTGAACAGAGATGCCTTGAGCAAACCTAGAGAGTGAAGTTATTGGCCAGGCTTCTGTACAAGGTACTCTAGTGAAATGGCCATGTGGTGTGCAAGGGCAGGCGCTCACTTTGGAGTGAGTTACATCTCAGTTACTGGCTGCTGCTGACCCTGTGGTACTTGCCTTTGCAGGTGGAACAGGAGGATTTTGTAATGGAAGGGCATGGCAAGACTCCACCTCCTGGTGAAGAAAGCAAACAGTGAGTCACACTTTATTTTAAAAGGGTCTTATTACATACCTTGAAAAGCACTTTGGTTAAACATGCTGAGAGCATGTTTGCAGTGATGTATATGTTGGGCACATTGTGGAACCAGTTGCTTTGGTGGTTGTTAATGTATTGCTTCTATTTATAGACAGACTAACTGGAGGGACAAGAAAGTTGGCTTTGTAGTTTTTCATACTTGACTAATCAAAATTTATGTTGCACTTTAGCAAAGGCTTTAAGGCTCAGGATATTCCAAATGGAACTAATTCAGTCTGGTTGATTTCCAAAGAATGCATAAAATTATATATCCTTTTCTTAGCAAATGTCTTTATGAAGTGACAAAATTAATAGACTGTTTTCCTGCATTCCAAGTGTGAATTTATTTGAATAATACTTCCTGAAATTCTGTTCCATTGAGTTATTTATACTTCTGATCTTTGTTTTAATCATAAATTGTTTCCCTAAAGGAATAGGAATTATAAATAATGTAACTTAGCCAACATTCTAAATGATTCAGGGTCTATCCTTTCCTGACTTAAAAAGTGATTAAGTTTTAAATCTGAAATTGGAAGTCCTCTGGGTAGCTTTGGTGGCAGTGAGTAGATTTTTTTCTTTTGCCCGCTGTCACAGAACTTGAAAAATTGTGGTGCAGAACATACTGGTATTTCATATGTCCTTTTAAAGAAAAAATAGTTAAGACTGGCTTAAATGACTAACATAACTACTATTTTTTTATTCAGACAGTGATCTCCTAATTGAATGGTTCAGTGAATCATGGAATTTACCAAAATTCTATTGAAAGAAACTCTTTTCTCTCACCTTTTTTATTTCCTAGAAAATAGTTTGGTTTTGGTCTGTCTTATGAAAATTATGTCTTTGAAACTCTTAGGAATAAATTATGCAGAATAGCTTTGCTGCCACATGGCCAGGTTCATTAAAGGAAAATGTTCATCTCCTGTTTGTTGTTAATGGAAACCAGGATATTTTCACAGCTGATTTTTTTTAAATTTTAATTTGCTAACCAGGCAGTTTTAAAAATAGCTTACAATATAAATCCTAACTTGGCTGTATACTTATATTCTGCATGGGCTGATGGAATCAATTCTTTTTTAGCAAATTAGGATACCAAACATCTAGTCCCAGTGGAATTGCAGGAACACTTCAGGTGTTTCTTTCTACGCCTCTGCCCACTTCCCCACCACTGCGCTCTGATCAAAGGTCTTTATAATAAAAATCATAGCTCCCATTTGACAAGGGTTTTCTGTGCACAAAGTACTTTGCTCATTTACATTGTCTCCATTTGATTCAGAGATCAGAGATCAGGGTAGTTAACACCCATAACAATGAGGCTAGAAATGGAAGTTAGGGTTTGAACCCAGATCTTTTTTACTTTAAAGTATTTTACAATATCTCTTAAACCCAGATGTTTTGCCAACCTTGGAGGCTATGTTCCTGAAAAGTTCTGTGGTTAACAAAATACAGTTGTCAAGATCAAAGTCTTATGGATAAGAGTTGGGGGAAACAATGAAAATGGCATTAATTCTATTTTAAAAACACACTCTGGAGGGTATCCATTTCTCAAACAAACCAGTCTTTATTTTTAAAAACCTGCTCCACTAACCCCTCTCTGAATTAGCTTCTTTAGGTATTCAGGAAACGTTGCTGGGCAGATTCTCCCACAAGTTTTATGTTATACAAACTGCACTTCTTTTAAGCTTCAAACAGCCCCCGTGGACCTGAGACGTCCTGTGTTGTTTCCTTACCATTCCCCCAGTTTTCTATTCACAAGCCTCATACTGCCTTTTCACAGATGAATCCTGTTTTGTTTTTATTTTTGTTTTACTGGGCTTGGTCTACTATCATATATTGAAATGATAAAGCAGAACTGAATCTCCTCACTTGGCATTTTTCCCATAGACCTATCCACCTCTATGGGAGTGGGGAGCAGAGGGGCTGCGTTCTCTTTGAGACAACAGAAATAATTGTTTTTTTTTGTATCTCGGAAGTATAGTCAACAAAGGATGATTGAATCCTGAGTTGTAGAATCTACATTGTAGACCCTGAAAGTGACACATTGCTGAATGACTTAACGTATTCTCCATGTATAAGATGCACCCATTTCTGAAAAATTTGGGGTCTAAAAACTGGGTGCGTCTTATACAGCGGCTGTAGATTTTTTTACTTGCATTTCTTGCTTTTTTGTACTTGCTGTCTTTGCACTCATTGTTTCGCACTTGTTACCGTCATATTACGGTAGGTTATGTTTTGCCATGTTCTGTTCAGAAATGGCTCAGAAAAGATTTTCGTACAGTACTGAATTCAAGTTAAAAGTCATCCAGTTTGCAAAAGTGAATGGAAATCATGCTGCTGAACTTAAGTTTGGTCCTCCTCCAACTGAGGAATCAATCTAAGATTGGCTACAGGAAGGAGAAACCCTATACTGAAAATGCCACGGCAGAAGAAGGCCACGAGAAGCAAGTCAGCAAAATGGCCTGATTTAGAGAGGAAATTGAAGATATATATTGAAGAGCAAAGGGCAATTGGAATTCTTGTATCCACAAAGATGGTTCAGCATGAGGCAAGATGAACTGCTGATGAAAAAGAAGTTACTGATTTCAAAGGAGGACACAGTTGGTGCTTCAGGTTCATGAAACAGAATAGACTAAGCATGCGATACACACCAGATTTTCCCAGAAGATGCCTGAAAGTTATGAGCAGAAAGTCCTTGAATTTCATAATTTTGTTCATTCAATGTCAGAAGACACATCAGTTTGAGTTGGGACAGATTGCAAATAGGGACGAAGTCCTACTTCAATTTGATGTTCCAAGTATCAGAACTGTTGAGAAGGAGGGGGTAAAAGCCATAACTGTGAAGACAAGTGGACATGAAAAGAGCCATTATACAGTTGTTCTAGCTTGTTGTGCCAATGGAACCACACTGCCTCCTATGCTGATTTTCAAGCACAAAACAATGCCAAAAGAAGACATTCCTCGAGGAGTGGTTGTTCACATTCATGACAAGGGGTGGATGGATCAGGATGGGAAAAATATCTGGTTTGAGAAAGTTTGGAGAAGGAAAAGACCAAGTGGGCTCTTAACACAAACCTACCCTATTGGTGCTTGATCAGTTCAGAATACACATAACAAAGAACACAAAAGATCACTGCAGAGCAAAAACAAAACTTTCCGTCATACCTGGAGGCTTGACATCTCAGCTCCAACTACTTCATGACAGCATTAACAAACCCTTCAAAGCTGCCATGAGAGATGAATGGAACCAATGGATGAAGTCTTCTGGGGACAATTTAACACCAGCAGGAAGAGTGAAGAAACCAATTATAGGAAAAGTTTGTACTTGGGTGCAAAGACCCTGGGATATTATCTAGATTGAGATAGTTGTCAAGTCATTTAAGAAGTGTGGCATTTCATATGCCATAAATTAAGGTGACCAACTTTTTTACAATGAAAAGGAAAACAAAAATAAATAAAAGAAAACAGTATCGTAAATAAAAGAAATATTTTATTCATTGCAACAATAATACACTATAATATGATAAATGCATAATAAAAACATTTATAATATTTTATGTTGTAATTATGCTTATATGCCTATTAATTTTTAGTAATAATTGTGAGAAAAAGTACTCATTTATATACAAATACATCATATCACACGCAGTGGATTGACTCTGCATCAATTGAATATGGACATGTACAGATTAGTCTTCCACTATCAAAAAGGAGGATGTGTAGGAGGACACTTTTTTTTTTAAGACTTTATTTATTCATTTTAGAGAGGAGAGAAGGAAGAGAGAGAGAGAGAGAGAGAAAAGGGGAGGAGCAGGAAGCATCAACTCCCCTATGTGCCTTGACCAGGTAATCCCAGGGTTTTGAACCAGCAACCTCAGCATTCCAGGTCAACGCTTTATCCACTGCGCCACCACAGTTCAGGCAGGAGGACACTTTTGATGGAGGACGGAACTTACAAAAGAAAGACTGTCTTCCCTAAAGGAGGACGATTGATCACCTTACATAGATGGAACTGAGGACGAGGTAATATATGAAGATAGTGATCCAACATCAGACACAGATGAGGACAAGCTAATGGATGGGAATTTTGACAGTGATGAGAAGTTGTATGAATTTTATGATGAATACAACGAGTTCAATAACTTTATGTAATTCTTTTTTTTTTTTCTCAAATTTTGGGCCTCAAAATTAAGGTGCATCTTATACATGGGGGATACAAGTAATGGAAATTCCCATTTATTCTTTTATTTTTTTATTTTTTAAATTTTATTTATTTATTTTTATTTATTCATTTTAGAGAGGAGAGGGAGAGACAGACAGAGAGAGAGAGACAGAGAGAGAGAAGGGGGGGAGGAGCTGGAAGCATCAACTCCCATATGTGCCTTGACCAGGCAAGCCCAGGGTTTTGAACCAGCGACCTCAGCATTTCCAGGTCGACGCTTTATCCACTGCGCCACCACAGGTCAGGCCTCTTTTATTTTTTTAATTATAAAAATAATACATGATTGTCATAAAAGAGTTAAACAGTAAATGTGGATTTAGAAATAAAAATGAGATTCTTCTTTTATGCTACTTTTCCTCCTAATTTTCCTAAATATTTTCTGTATGTTTTAAAACAACTAGATTTTTTCTCTGATGTAATACTTCTAAAACGTGCTTTTTAAATTTGACATCTTTCGCAGTCTATGTCATTATTTTAAACATCTGCAAAACATTATGTTGAATCAATGTACTGTACTCATTCTTCTTTGATATTTTGGTGGCCTTCATTTCTTTGATTACAAATAATATTTTATTGAATATCCTTATTCTTATATCTTTGTACACATATATTTTTGTAGAATAGGTTTTTTTAGAGCTGGAGCTGTTTGGTTCATGGGCATGTTTTTTACATGGAGGTAGCTGTTATCAAATTACCTTTCAAAAAAGCTATACCAGCAGCGTATGTGAGTGCCCATTTCTCCACACCTTTGATGACAATAAAATTATTTATATTTAAATTTAAATTTTTATCACTCTAATATTGTTTACTTTGCACTTTTTTGCTTACTATTATAAGATGCAGTATCTTTTGTTAATTGACAGTTGATTTTTGTGTGTTGCCTATTTATATATTATTCCCATCTTTCTATTGGATTGTTTATTTTAATAGTTTATAAAGTATAGCTAATAATCTTTGTCTGTTGAGATGTTTTAAATATTTTCTCCAAGTCCTTATCTTTAAACATTGGGATATCTTTCATACTAATTAGTACACCTTTTAAATTTTGATATAGTAAAATTAGCCTTTATGGCTTCTATGTTTTGTGCTTGTTTTGAAAAGGTTTCCCTACTCTAACATGATAAAATATGCTTAGTTTTTCTGCTTTATTTTTTACATTTAGACCTCTAGTTGAACTGGTACTCTTTCTTGTGTATAGTGTGAGTCAGAGATCTAACTTATACTTTTTTTAAATTAGTTTGCAGAATTAATCTCATTCATTGGTGTTAGCTTGTATGAATAGCCTGTTTCACTTATAGAAGCAGATGGAGCACAGAGGTGATATATCTTCCTCAAGGTCACAAATTCTTGTAAAGATTAAGTCTAAAGTTTTTTTTGTTAGCTGACCTGTGCCACTTGCTGTTTTTCATTTAACATTTTCACCATAGATTCTAGAAGTCTTGAAAAAAGTATTATCTTTCTGTGATGTTTATTTCAGTGAAACTAAGTTCTATTAATAATAGGTGGATTAAGGTAGCTATGCATGTATAAAGCTTTCTTGAAAAATAACTCACTCTTGATATTGAAAAATATCCATGCTAAACAATTAATATTTAGATCAGTTGTGAATTCTGGTATATATATGAATAAGATTTAATAGGGTGTGTAACTTTAAACACTTTATCTATTGTTCTTTTTAATGAGGCTTACTTACAATAATATATCTAATATAATCATTTTTCTGAGGATATTCAGTTTAATAGCTACTGTAGCCAATAAGACAAGCTAAGTTTATTGCCATATAATTACTATATTAAACTCACACAGTATTGCCTGACCTGTGGTGGTGGTACAGTGGATAAAGCATTCACCTGAAACTCTGAGGTTGCAGGTGCGAAACCCCAGGCTTGCCTGATCAAGGCACATATGAGAGAAGCAGTTACTACAACTTGAAGCTTCCTGCTTTTCCCTTGGCCCTTTCTCTCTCTCTCTCTCTCTCTCTCTCTCTCTCTCTCTCTCTCTTTCTTTCTCTCCTCTCTCAGAAAATCAATAAATAAAATCTTTAAAAAAACAAAACAAAAAAACACCTCACTCAGTATTAATCACAGACAATATTAATGTGTTTAACACAGGGGTAAATATAAAAATAATACAGCTTTTTAAAAGGAGCATGAGCAAATACTTACCCATAGATTGTATTTGACCATACTTATTAAAAGCTCATTTCAGATAAAATGTTTATACCTAGGCAGGCTTTTGATTTGGTTTTATTTTATAATATAAACAATAGTCTGGATGTTTGTGGGCTGATCATTTGTTATAAATTATTTTGAAGTTAAATATTAGTTTGGTGTATTAGTGAGTTTGACCTCTTTTTTATCCATCTCCCCTTTTTTTTAGTAAGAAAGAAAGAGAGAGGGAGGGACAGACAGACAGAAAGGGAGAGAGATGAGAAGCATCAACTTGTAGTTGTGGCACCTTAGTTGTTCATTGATTGCTTTCTCATATGTGCCTTGACTGGGGGGCAAGCTGCTCTAGCTGAGTCAGTTACCCCCTGCTCAAGCCAGTGACCTTTGTGCTCAAGCCAGCGACCATGGGGTATGAGGTCAAGTCTATGATCCCACACTCAATCCAGCAACCTTTGGGTTTCAAACCTAGGTCCTCAGTGTCCCAGGTTGACTCTCTATCTACTACCAACACCTGGTCAGGCTCATCTCCCTTTGTCTAAGTAATGTATAATTTACAGACGAATCTAAGCTTAAATCTTTATGCTGAAATTTAGTCATATTTTCAAAAGATATTTGTATTTAACCAAATAAAATGATTCCATTTTTCTAGTAATGTTTTATTGACTGAATTTTCTTCTTTTGTTTAATTTTTCAAAAGGTCATTATTAAAAACAAATCTCTCAAAGTAGGATTTCGAAGAGTTATTCACACAATTATATTTATTGTAGCATTATTCACAGTAGTCAAGAGGTGGAAGCAACTCAGATGTCAACTGACAGGTGAATAGATAAAGAAAATGTAATACATACAATGAATATTTTGAAGCCTGAATAAAGAAGGAAATCCTGTGACATGCTACAGCATGGGTGAACCTGAAGGACATTATGCTAAGCAAAATAAGCCATCAGAAAGGACAAATTGTGTATGATTCCACTCATATGAAGTATCTCACATAGTCAACATCATAGAAACAGTAAGTAGAAGAAAGTAGAATAATGGTTGCCAAGAGCTAGGGGGAGGAAGGATAGGGAATTTGTATTTATGGTTATAGAGTTTCAGACTTTTTATTTTGTGACAGAGACAGAGAGGGACAGACAGACAGGAAGAGAGAGAGAGATAAGAATCATCAATTCTTCATTGTGGCACTCTAGTTGTTCATTGATTGCTTTCTTATATGTGCCTTGACCGGGGGTCTACAGCAGACTGAGTGATCCCTTGCACAACCTTGGGCTCAAGTTAGCAACCGTGGGGTCACGTCTATTATCCTACGCTCGAGCCAATGACCCTGCGTTCAAGCTGGTGAGCCTGTGCTCAAGCCGAATGGGCCTGCGCTCAAGCTGGCGAACTCTGGGTTTCAAACCTGGGTCCTCCGCATCCCAGTCTGACACTCTTATCCACTGCGCTACCACCTGGTCAGGCTAGATTTTTCAAGATGAAAAATGTCGAGAGATCTCACCCTGGCCGGATAGCTCGGTTAGTAAGTGTCATCCTGAAGCATAAACAGGGTCAGGGCACATACAGGAACAGATTAATGTTCCTATCTCTCCTTTCTTCTCTCACTAAAATCAATAAATAAACATAAAAAAAAGACAAAAGTTTCTAGAGATGTTACAAAACAATTCAAATATATTTTAACTACTGAACTTCATACTTAAAAATGAGTGAGATGTTAAATTTAATGTTATCTGTTTTTACTACAAAAAAAGCAACCAAATTGAAATGTTCTTTAAATGCAAAATATAGCCTTGTATAAAATGCACCGGACTGGCTTTATTTAGAACAACAACAAAAAGAATGTAAAAAAAAATAAAAATGTAAAATTAATAACTTATTGATTTTATGTTGAAATAATCTTTTGTGTATGTTGTACTAAACCAAGCATATTAAAATTTTAAAACCTCATTTAATAATGTGTTTTATAGACAGTATTCCCTTTTTAGGAATTGTTGATAGAATTATTAATTGTATCCATTTCTAGATTTCTACTCCCTTGGGCTGCCTTTTTTTTTTTTTTTAACTTCCTTTTCTAAGGGAGAATCTGTTCCAAGGTTATATGGGAGTCCTGTTAGGAGATCAAAGTGGTGAATATAGTTTTATATTGATTTAGAGAGAAGAATGTAATTTATGGAGCAAACACTACTCTTCATGCCCCATTGTAGTGTTATATGTGCTTGACGCGTTGCTAGTTTTTAAATGTCTTGACTCCAAAGTCTTGATTAAATTCTCTTCTTATTAATTACATGCTTCCCAACTTAAATGTCTAGTTATAAAATGCTTTTTACATTTTTCTGAATTATTAATTATACAGACCTTTTGCAAGGTTTGAATTTGTCCTTACCTAATCTTTATTTCTGTTCCTGCGTTAATTTCTTAACCTACAGCTCTATTTTCCTCAGGTTCTTTTTTTTTTTTTTTTTTTAAGCAAGAAAGGGAGAGATAGAGACAGACAGAAACTGGAAGGGAGAGCGATGAGAAGCATCAATTTGTAGTTGCATCATTTTAGTTGTTCATTGATTGCCTCTCATAGGTGCCTTGACTGGGGGACTCCAGCCAAGCCAGTGACTCCTTGCCCAAGCCAGCGACTTTGGGCCCAAGCCAGCAACTTTGGGCTTCAAGCTAGCAACAATAGAGTCATTTCTATGATCCCACGCTCAAGCTGGCGACCCCACACTCAAGCTGGATGAGCTTGTACTCAAGGTGCTGACCTTGGTGTTTCTAACCTAGGTCCTCAGCATCCCTGGTCAGAGCTCTATCTACTACACCACCTTAGTTGCGCAGTTGGTGGCCTGGTCTGGCAACCAGTTTATCTTATACTGTAGTTTATTCTCCCCAAATCTTTATAGTAACAATTTCTTTTATTAAGAAATTTTTTATTTTGTATTTGACCACTCAATTTAACCATTCTTGTTTAAAAAGTTTGGGCAGCTCTATTGCCTTATCAGTAGTGGTGCAGTTGATAGAGAATGGGGAAAATATTTGCAATTCATATGTCTGATAAGAGGTTAATGTCCAGGATATATAAAGAACTACAACTCAACAACAAAAAAATCAATGATTTTAAAAATAGACAAAAGACTTGAATAGCTATTTTTCTAAAGATGATATATAAATGGCCAATAAACATATGAAAAAACACTCAACATCACTAATCATCAAAGAAATGCAAGTTAAAACCACAGTGAGATCATCTTATGCCCAATAGGATTGCTACTTAAAACACACACACACACACAAACACAAATAACAGATGCTGACAAGGATGTGGGAAAAATTGGAACCTTTGTGCTCTGTTGGTAGGATTATAAAATGGTGTAACTGCTATGGAAAACAGTATAGAGGTTCCTCAAAGAATGAAAAATAGAACTACCATACAATCTAGCAATCCCTCTCTGGGTATGTATCCAAAAGAATTGAAAGCAGGTTCTAGAAGAAATATTTGCATATTCATATTCATGGCAACACTATTCACAATAGCCAAGAGATAGAAACAACCCAGTGTCCATATGCAAAAGTATGAATAAACAAAATGTGGTATGTACATACAGTGGAATTTTATTCAGCCAAAAAAGAAGGAAATTCTGTCACATACTACAACATAGATAAACCTTGAGAATATGAGAATATTATGTTAAGTGAAGTAAGCTAGTCACAAAAAGACATATACTGTATAATTTCAGTTAGGTATTTTAAATAGTCAAATTTATATAAATAGAAAGTAGGATGGCAGTTACCGAGGGCTGGTGGGAGGGGGAAAAAGAGGAGTTATTTAATGGGTATTGAATTTCAGATTTGTAAAATGAAAATGTTCTGAAGATCTGCTTCAAAACAATGTGAATATACTTAGCACTACTTATATACTATATACTGAACTGTACACTTAAAAATGGTTAAGATGGTAAATTTTATGTATATTTTACCACAATTAAAATAGAAAAAAAACATTGTAACAAAAAATTAAAAGAGATCATTTGAGCACAGTGTTAGGACTTCTTTGAGGGCTTTTGGAAGAGCCCATGAAAGTGAGGGGTCCTGCAGCTTCCGCTTCATTGGCTTTGTACTGAAGTATCTGTTCTGACCAGGCTGATCTTGTTCTTCTTTAGAAGGCCAGCTTAACTGAGCTCTACTCTATCCATTTTCTAATTCCTGTTTCTCATAGGTGGAACCATATAGTTAATAGTTTATCTTACACTTTCTTGTGACTGTCCTGTGTATATCTCCCAATTACAGGATTTTAAGTGTTGTCTTTTTTGCACCCTATAAAAACCTGGGTTTATACTATTCATCTATTCATTCCTTTGCTTATTTATTTAGCAAACATTAATTAAATTCCTTCTATATACTAGATCCACAAATAAAAAACACATACCCTGCCCTTAAGAAGCTTATAATTTAGAGGGGGGAACACCAAGTAAATGGGTAACAATAATATTAGGGTAGGATGTGCTACCACAGAGGTGCATACTGGCTAATGGGAAGCACAGAGGAGGACATTGGATTCAAACTGGAGTGTCAAGGAAGGCTTATGCCAAACACAAATTTGATTTTTTGGGTTTGGTTTAAAGAATTTAAGAATTTTAAAAAATATTCCCTAAATGGTCTGCTAGCATTCTAATTTCTGAATGTAACTAAAGTATAAATGCTAATATTCTGTTTTCCAACTGCAGTCCAAAATTTTTGGGTTTCTTAGTTGCATTGGAGATTCCCATGTAGTTTTGGCTACTGTTTCCACCTTCTGACTTTGTTGGCACTAAAAATCCTGGAAAAACTTAGCTTTTACATATATAGTTTTCTTTTTTTTTTTCTTTCCTTTCCTTTCCTTTTCATGAGAGGAGGAGAGATAGTGAGGTTGACTCCCACATGTGTTCCTACACGGGATCCACCTGGCAATCCTGTCTGGGGCCAGTGCTCAAGTACAAAGCTATTTTCAGTGCCTGAGGTTGACGCACTCAAACCAACCAAGCTATCCTTAGCATCTAGGGCTACGCTCAAACCAAGTGAGCCACTGGCTGCGGTAGGAGAAGAGATAGAGAAGGGGGAGGGGAGGGGTCGCTTCTCCTATGTGCCCTGACCGGGAATTGAACCCAGGATGTCCATACACTGAGCCAACTCTGTCCACTGGGCCACTGGGCTAGGGCCATATTTATATTTTTTTTCTTGTCAGCCTTCTCACCATTGGTAGTACTGAAGTTTATAAAACTTAAAAAAACCTTTTCTTATGTTCTCCACATGGCAAACTCCTACTCATTCTTCACGACTCAGTTCAGAATCTAATTTCCCCTGTGAAATCTTTCCTGACTCTTCTAGCAATAAATTCTTTGTATCTCTATAACATAACTATCTCATATTTCTATTTACACCTTTTTTTAAAAAGTTTTATCTTTTTTTTAAAGATTTTATCAATTTTTGTAGAGAGAGAGAAGAGGGAGGAGCAGGAAGCATCAACTCATAGTAGTTGCTTCTTGTATGTGCCTTGATTGGGCAAGCCCAGGGTTTCAAACCGCGACCTCAGCATTCCAGGTCGATGCTTTATCCTTTGCGCGCCAGCACAGGTCATGCTATTTATATTTTAATATGGCACTTAACTTGCTGTATTTTAATCATGGATTTACGTGCCTCTGCCCTTCAAGGTGTTACCAGTCATCTCTATCTCTCTCGGCCTGGTTCTGGCATAGTATCAAATACATAGTCAGTGGCTCAAAAAATAGTTTTTGACTGCATGAATGAATGGTGAGTCAAGTTTGGGGTCTTACTTTTGAAAAAAATTAATTGGTCTTAACTACACTGCTCACAAAAATTAAGGGATCAGGGAACGTTCAGATACTCCAGTACTTTCAGCCTTTTGTATAGCGCATGAAATAAAAGTTGGTTTTGCATCTCATTTGCATAATCAAGCAACTTTCTTTGACTTGTCATTTGCTTTTCTAATGTTTAATAAAAATAAATCAAATGCTTCTATCATTTCATATTCATTTTGAAATACCCCCTAATTTTTGTGAGCAATATATATTTCATGGTTACAGATTGCTTTCCTAACAACAACCAGTTATCTGATGATAGAATCACTTCTATCTTCAAAATACTGTATATTATGTACTTCTTTCTACCTCTACCACCCCCACCTGTTTCAGGCTACCCTCCTCACCTAGATAGTGGCGATCACCTTCTAGCTTATTTCTGTTTTATCTCTTGGTGGTCTGTAATGTATTCTCCATATTGAAGCCAGGATGAGCTTTTGAAAATATAAATCTTACTGTCTCTTCCAAAGTGGTTGTAAGAACTCCATAGGTCCTTGAAATTCTTACTTTGGGAGGCTTTAGAGACTTTTTCCCATTTTATAGGAAACATATTAAAAGGTACCTACATCCCATATTAAATATGTGTTTTTATTTATTTACTTTTGCTATCACATTTTAAAATTTTATTAATTTCTGAAATTCTTTGGCTATAAATAAACTGACTTAAATGATAATTTACTAAGATTTCTTAACAGTTAACATATTTAGGAATTTTTGCAAAGTAAGAATTGTTTTCAAATGTAATTAAATTTTATAAATGCTAAATTTAATAGTGAATGGAATTGCTGGGTTGTATTTTGAGGACATTTAAGTATTTATTTAATAAATTATTATGGTTATAATTGTCTTTTTGTATTTTGAACTTGCAAATGTATCTTTTCAGGTCCTAAACATTTTCCTGGACCCCTGAAAAGCTAGTTAGGTATTAGGTGGAGGGTGAATAATAGATAAAATGGTGCTGTTCACTCTCCTGCTTTAAAATTCTTCTATGACTTACCCCTGTTCTTAAAATAAAATCGTTACTGTGGCCTTCAAGACCCAGAATGATTTAGCTCCTCCTACCTCCTCTTGATCATTCATCCCTCTTGTTCTTTGAACACTCAAGCAGGTGCTTTCAACTCAGCTTAAATGTCCCTCCTGAGAAAAAGCCTTTCCTAACCACCTTATCTAAAGTGAGCTTCCCTCAGTTATTCCATTTCCCATCAAACTCTTTATTTTCTTAGTGATTTCCTTTTCCCAAGAGGATGTTGGCTCCATGTGGACAAGAACCATTTCTATCTTGTTTATTGGTGTGCCCCTAGCACCTAGCAGAGTCAGACACATGGAAAGCACTTAGTACATACTTGTTGAATAGATGAAGAGTTATGTTAATAGATTTTGTATTTAGTTATCCTTTTATTGTTGGTACAAACCCTACATGGTCATAATCTCTTAAAATTGCTAAATTCTATTTGCAGTATTTTAGTTAAGGTTTTTGTATTTGTCTTCACAAGTGAAGATTAGTCTACAGTTTTTCTTCCTTTCTTTTTTTTGTACTCTCTTAGTCCAGATGGGTCTCAGGAATATGTTAGGCTCATAGAGGAAATTTGGAAGGTTTCCCTTTTATTTCTAGAAGTTTGGTAACAGTAAGAATAACATAAGGAATAACATAACTTCATATAACTTTGATAGAACTTTGGTAGAATTCATTTAGAAAACCATTTCTACTTCATGTACTTTTTAGTTTGAATATCTTACAAATTCCTGATAGTTTTTTTTCTTTGTTATTTTTATAACTGCCTAACCAGGCAGTGGCGCAGTGGATAGAGCATCGGACTGGGATGCAGAGGACCCAGGTTTGAGACCCCGAGTTCTCCAGCTTGAGCGCAGGCTCATCTGGTTTGAGCAAAAGCTCACCAGCTTGGACCCAGGTCGCTGGCTTGAGCAAGGGGTTACTCATTCTGCTGAAGGTCCACGGTCAAGGCACATATGAGAAAGCAATCAATGAACAACTAAGGTCTCTTAAGGAAGAACTGATGATTGATGCTTCTCATCTCTCTTCGTTCCTGTCTGTCTGTCCCTATCTATCCCTCTCTCTGACTCTCTGTCCCTGTTAAAAAAAAAACACCAAAAAACTTTTCTTGAGTTGATTTTGATACTTTCTGTTTTCCTTGACTGTTTTCTATTTTATTTACTCTTCAAATTTATTGACATAAGTTATGTGTAATTCTCTCACAATTAAAAAAAATCCTTTTCAAATCTCTAGTTATAATGCCCCCATCTCAGTTCTAATGTTTTTTAATGACTTCTCTTTTTTGTGTGTGTGTATGTGTGACAGAGACAGAAAGACAGAAATAGGGACAGATAGGAAGGGAGAGAGATTAAGAAGCATCAATTCCTCATTGTGGCTCCTTAGTTGTTCATTGATTGCTTTCTCATATGTGCCTTGACTGGAGAGCTACAGCAGACTGAGTGACCCCTTGCTCAAGCCAGCGACCTTGGGCTCAAGCTGATGAACCTTGCTCAAGCCAGATGAGCCCGTGCTTAAGCTAGCGACCACGGGGTTTCGAACCTGGGTCCTCTGCATCCCAGTCCAACACTCTATCCACTGCGCCACCGCCTGGTCAGGGTGACTTCTCTTTTTTTAATTAATCATATTTTCAAAGGATTACTTGTGTTTATTTTTTGAAAACAAAAGCTGTTAGTTTCATTGAGCCAGTCTACTCTTTCTTTTTTAAAGCAATTATTTATGCTTTTTTCATTATTAATTTTTTTGTTTGTTGTTGTCTAGATTTTTGAGTTGCCCTGGCCAGATAACTCAGTTGGTTAGAGCATTCTCCCAAAATGCAAAGGCTGCTGGTTCAATCTCCGGTCAGAGCACATATAGGAACAGATTGATGTTCCTGTCTCTCTCTCTCCCTTCCTCTCTTGCTAAAATAAATTTTAAAAATCAGATTTTTGAGATAAATGTTTAGTTTATATTTTTTAATGTTTTCAAATAAAATATTTAATTAAAATATTTAATCTCTTTTTTAAAATTTTCCTTAATTTGAGAAAGAGGAAGGGGGGTGGGGAAGAGAGAAGCATCAAATTATAACCCATGACCTCAGCACACTGGGACAATACTCTATTCACTGAGCCACTCTGCTAGGGCCCTAAATGAATTTTCTTTTTTCTGAGAGAGAAAGAGAGAGAAGCATCAACTTGTAGTTGTATGTCACTTTAGTTGTTCATTGATTGTTTCTTGTACATGCCTTGACTGGGAGGCTCAAGCTGAGCCAGTGACCTTTAGCTTCAAGCTAGCAACCATAGGATCATGTTGATGATACCACGCTCAAGCTGGCAACTCCACGCTCAAGCTGGTGAGCCTGCGCTCAAGCTGATGACCTTGGGTTTTGAACCTGGTAGTATCCCAGATCAATACTCTACCCACTGCACAACCATTACTCAGTCCCAAATAAAAATATTTTAATAGTGGTGTAGTGTATAGTCACCAAAAATACCAACTTTGAAAGAGAACAGTTATTTGAGTGTATAAGTTCTGGCTTATGTGTTTAAAAAGTAAACTATTTTTTTTACTTTGAATTCTCACTTTGTAATAATATAATTTTAAAAAATGTCCAATTTTTAATATGAAAAAATTTCAATAAGTATATCACAGGATCCAAAATGTCTGAAAATATGGGGAAAATAGTGTATTTATTGAACTTGTTTTTTTAAGATGAATAAATAGACTGTTTTAAGTTTAGAGGTACCTCAAATAAATAAATAAATAAATAAATAAATAAATAAGTCTGGATGTTTTTGTTTAGTTTTGTTTTGTTTTTGGTGCCGTGACTTGGATAAGATGTCTGGATGTTAAAGAATAAAATATTGATCATATTATTTGAAAATAGAACTAATATTCTGTTTTAAAATGTGTTTCTGTTTCCTGACTTCATGCAGCTTGTTAACACAAGGTAACACATATACACATTCAAACAGTAATATTCTGCACTGGAAAATGGAGACTTAGAAAAATTCAGTTTTATAAAGGTATTATATCCACTTGACCTGTTGTGGCACAGTGGATAAGGCACTGACCTGAAATGCTGAGGTTGCGGGTTCAAAACCCCAGGCTTTCCCGGTCAAAGCACATATGAGAAGCAACTATGAATTGATGCTCACTCTCCACCCCACCCCTAACTGCCTTTCTCTTTCTCCTCTCTCTAAAATCAATAAATAAAATCTTTTTAAAAAGATCATCTCCATCACAAATTGAAACAAAGTGGCTGTACAGTCTTCATGCATTTTAGCATGTTGAGCATGCTCCACATAAGTAATCTTTCCGTAACTCATCTGGAAGGTATTGGAGGGATAAAAATAGACTAAGTATTCAAAATTTCCATCCTAGGAGTTTCCTGCTCTTGCCTACATCTCAATTGTCAGTCCAACTCCTGGCTCCTACTCCACTCAGAGCTATGCAAAGACAGTGGAAGCATTTTATGCCATAAGTGCTCAAGCTGCCAGATCATCTAGGTATTGGACTCTGCCTCCCCTGAAACAGTTCCTTTCCTGTTCTTCTATCAGAGTAAAAAAAAAGTGGGGGGCTGTATAAAGACCCAGAAGCCAGGATGACAAATGTGGGTCTTAGAAAGGGTTCATAAAGTTTCTTTTCAAGGAATGCCAGGCTTACAGAATCTGTCAGTTCTGTGCTAGCTGGCATGGCAGAGTACACTCCGTCAGCCAAGTTCATTTGGGAGAATCATACTGAAATCCCATCTGTTCCACTTTATAGAGATACATGGGGTCTAATAGACACAGGGCACTTTTGCTCTCTTGCTATCACTTTTGTTAACTTTATTTCCTTGAGCAATCCTTAAATAGATGGAGGCAAGTTTCTGGAAAGATATCCAGTTCTTATAGTATTTGTTTGGGTGGCAGGTTTCCTCCTGTTCAGCGCAGCACTTCCAAATGGAGGTCCAGTTTAATCAATTCATTTATTTATCTATTTGCTGTAGGGCTTCACACAGCCATGAAGGAAGATGTGATGTTTGTCCTTATACATACTGGGGAAGACCAGTGGTAAGGACCTTATTTCACAAATAATAAATTGCTATTTTGACCAGTGCTATGAAGTCGTAAAAGATATGGGAGTGTTGAACAGGAAGGCTGGTCTAGATTGGGAAGGCAAGGAAAGTTTTCCCAGAGTGATGACTTAACTTTTGAGATGGCAATGATAAGATGAACAGAACTGCAAAGAAAAAAAGCCAAATGCATTTTTGAAGCTGATAGGAACCAAAGATACCATCTAGTGATGTCTTATCCTTACATTCTACAAATGAGAAGATCGAGGTCCAAGGATACCAAGGACTTGCCTTGCTAAGGTTACACAGCCCTACGGCTGTTAGCCCCAGGGCTAGAGACACAAACCCTGTGTGAGTTTTTTTTGGTCGTTGGAAATCTAGAAGCAGATAGAAGGGACCTACGGATGGGGGAAACCAGGCAGATTTTAAATTTAGTGCTTACTGCATGTCAGCTGCAGAGCTACTCCTCAGGTGGGGGAGTAGGTTAATGACTCAGATCTGCCTTATCCTAGAGGAATTTAGTTTGCTATGCTGTAGCGAAGTTTTTATTTGGGGTGGAGAAAGTACCAAACACGCATACACCCAAAACAATGAATGTGTAGTTCAATTGGGAAGCCAGTCCCTGTTTTGCAGCTGCCTAGCTGTGTGATTTGGGATAAAACACTTAACATCTCTGAATTACCATTTACAATTTATACTTTGGTGTATTTCCTTTCAGTCTTCCTATTAGTTTTAGGAGTTTGTTAGAGATGAGTTGTGCCCTGTATTTCACCTTGATCTTTAAAAACTAAAGTCTATTATTTGGGTAAAGCATTGTTTAAGCCCTCTTTTCAAGAGCAGTTTGCCAGCCTGTGCTTGCCCAAACATCTAGAGTAACTATAGAAAGCCAGCCAAGCTCCAAGATCTGCAAGAATCGTTAGCAACTGAGTATATTTCTATAAACCAATAAAGGTTTTTATATTTTGTTCATCTGTTACCCTTATGCTGTTGCCACTTTCACATTCAGTGTGTGTAGGTGGAGAGTATGAGATAACAGCTTCACAAATGAGAGTGGAAAAGGGCCGCTTTCTCTTTAAGGCAGTTTCATTCCCCAGGTCCCGCCTCCTTCCTGATTGACAAATCTACCCGAAGTCACATGATCTGCCTCTATTTGAAGGTCACAAAAAGCTGCTTCCTTTAGAGACAGAGGGGGAGAGAGAGAGCAAGAGGGAGAGTGAGTGAGAGAGAGTTAGTTCAAGCCAAAATGGCCGACAGAGTCTCTGCTGGTTTCTGAATATTTAAAATACAAATACAGAAAGACAAAAAGAAATCATTTTTTGGACCTTTTTTCATTTCCATTTCTACCTTGTATGCCTCAATTTGCTGGATTTAAGCACTGCTGCACTTTATGAGGTTGGTAAATACTTTCAATTTTTAAAACCAATTGATTTATATGGATCTTGTCTAACCGTTTTCACTAATGGTGTTGCAAATCGACATTTGTCTAGCATAGAGTCTGGCTTCAGACATATCGTGAATCTGTGTAAATCAGACCCATGATGTACTTTTGGTTCGGCATTTTAGAAATGGAAAAGCCTTGGTAAAATATTTAGATTTTGAAATGATTTAATTGCACTTTTAATGTCTGTGACTTTCATCATCGTTTTTGTCTTGCCAATAAATAAAGCTGTAATTGGAAACTTGATATTTAGAAAGAGGATTTTAAAAAACACAGACCTCTCCCTGCCTCCTTAAATCTGCTGCAAAAATTTGCATAAATATAAATGGGTTTGCATTCTTTCGGCTGCTAAGGCCGACAAAGGATCTGGGAGGGCAAGTACTTCCACGGGAAAGCCTTTTTTTTTTTTTTTTTTTAAGCTAGGCCATCCTTCCTAGAGAGATGTAAAACCTAAAATGAGAACTGATACATTTTAAACATCAGGCTGGGGGCGAGTGAACGCCAGGAGGTTTGGGATTTGTAGATTCCCCTGGTTAAAAGCCTCGGGAGCAGTGTGTGGATCACCCCTCTCCTCTGCGCGCGCTCATTTGCACTGGATCTCTATGTGTTCTTAAATGTGCAGCCAGATGCGCTGTTATTTTGAACCAAACTGTAGGGCTAACTTGTAAACATAGTGTTTTACAGATATAACAGCTATCACCCTGATAAAGAATTATTTCTTTTATCAGGTTCTCCCTGGAGATTGGCCTTTGCCATTTCTCACAGATTACATTTTTTTGTTTAATTTTATACAGATGAATTAGATTTTTTTTAGCACAAATTCAGCATCTGTCTGTGTTCGGTGGCCTTTTTGGCCATGTTTCCATTGTAAATTGGTCATTGAATGTCACATAAATAAGTAGCTGTGTTTGTACATATGTTACTTACCCCTGAAACTGTGTAGTGCCCTGAAGTTAAATTCCATTACTCCTAATGCAGGATTCTAGAAAGCCTGGAAGCAGGGAGGGAAGAAAGCTGAAAACTTGCTTTCTCAGAGCCACCTCCCCCTATCATTGTGAGAGTGTGATGTAATGCTTCTCGGTCTGGTGGGCTGAAAAGATTGTAGTTTGTGATGTGGCGGGTAAACTGCCCCCACCCCCTGGGTAAATCACCCCACCCCCTCAGCACATCTCTGGCTCTGAGAGGCCTTGCTTTTTCCACCCCCCCCCTAATTTGTATCCTGATTTATGCCTGGGAGTATTGGCATGAAAAAGAGACTGTTCTTCTAAATCTGTTACAAGGTATAGTTTAGAAAGATTTTTAAAATATGCAAATAGATTGAATTATCATATCCCCATCATTAAATATATAGACTTAGATTAAAGCTAATTAGGCATAAATGGAATAATTTTGATGAGAAGGAGCATTGGTTGTTTTGTTGTTCCTTTGTTATTAATCTAATTACAAGATGCTGGATCTGAAAGTGTTAAAAAAACATGGGGAAAAATGCTGGACCATTTGAAAATTTGACAGTCTAGAAGAGGGTGTATAGTGCTTTCAGAAGCTTTATTCTCTGTTGAAATGGATTGGCCTGTTGTGTTGAAAATGGCCTGTTTCTTTAGCCAATTATGTGTAGATGAAGGGACTTTCACGCTAACTTAATAAAAAGACTTTCTATTTAAATATATAAAGATAATTAAAATGCTCTGTCTCTAAAGAACAAGTATTTTATTATTTTTCTAAAATATTATATTCTTTTCTACATAAGGAGTAAAGCAATGGTTTGAATTCAGTGTAAATTTTTTGGTGGTACAAGTTCAGCTTTTGTGTAAGAAGGATCGGAAATACTACATTAGAGTGGTAGTCCGGAACAAATTTGTCTCTTTAAAATTTTTTTTTACAGTTTTAATTTAAAGGAAAGGACAGAAATTGCCATAGTGATAAGGAGTGTTGCTTTGTAGTGGACCTTGGGAAAATCAGAGCTCTGATTTTGCTGCTGTTTTCCTGAAAATGACAGTGCCTATTTGGGCCTTTGCTTGTTAGATGATTCATTTTACATTCATTTCCAAAGTTGATCTTACAAAAAGAGTGAGAAAAATCCAGGCTTTCCATATATTGCCATTAGCTTTTTTTTTTTTTTTTGGGGGGGGTGAACTGTGTCAAAATGTGAATAGCAGGTTAATTCACTTTGCAGAGCGAGGAACCAGAAACAGGGTGCCTACTCTCCTAGGCAAGAAAGAGAATGATATAATGAACATTGACAAATGCTGTCTAATTCTTGAAATGTTTTTTATAAATATTCCTTTCTCCTAGGCAGGTTGAAAAGTGAGATAAATAAGACCCGGTTTCACGTTAAATGTATGGCTCTATTGAGTTTCAGAAGCTCAGCTGCCATTTTGGATCTAAGTTCCTGCAGAGCCAATCTTTAATGGCATACCAAAACTATGGTAATTCAGAAGCAAATGAAAATGAGTAATAAATCAAGTGTGCAGATGGATAGTATCTAATTTGTGCCTTTTGCTGAAGTTTCTTTCTGTTAAGTAGTATAAAATGAAGGTTTAAAAACTTTAAGATGTGGCTAATCCTGTGAATAGCAAAATACCGGCATATGAGAACTGTAATATTGTGGTATTTGAAAAAGAGATGGCATATACAAAGGAAGTTTCTTACTGGGGAAAATGAACATAATCCTTATTAAAGTTCTTCCCTCCCCCATCCATATTTCCTTATGCTAGATCTAGTTGTGATGTTATAGTAATGTCATTATTCACAGCACTGCTCTGTCTCAGAAAAAAAGTGTCACAGATTCCTTATTAAGATTTTACTGAAACTTCGCAAAAAATTGGTAACGCTTATCTATCAGAAGATGGTATCTTATTTTTAAACTGTTTTTTAGTCTTTATATCTAGATGCCTGAGAGGAAGCATTGGCAACTTCGATATATGGCACCAACTCAACTCTGTTGTTCAGCTTGGAATGGCCATTTGTTATTCTCTATCACCACTAACACAATCCTTTAAAAATAAACTTTTTAGCCTGACCGGGCGGTGGTGCAGTGGATAGAGCGTCAAACTGGGATGCAGAGAACCCAGGTTCGAGGCCCTGAGGTCGCCAGCTTGAGTGAGGGCTCATCTGGTTTGAGCAAAAGCTCACCAGCTTGAGCCCAAGGTCGCTGGCTCGAGCAAGGGGTTACTCGGTCTGCTGAAGGCCCGCAGTCAAGGCACGTATGAGAAGGCAATCAATGAACAACTAAGGTGTTGCAATGCGCAATGAAAAACTAATGATTGATGCTTCTCATCTCTCCATTCCTGTCTGTCTGTCTCTGTCTATCCCTCTCTCTGACTCTCTCTGTCTCTGTAAAAAAATAAAAATAAACTTTTAAAATTCAAATAAAGACTTCTAAGGCTTTTCCAGTTCTTCAACTGTATGAGCGACACTAAAAGAGTGATGTGAGGATGAGAGCTTCAGGTTCTACAGAGTCGGCCTAGCAGATAACAGTAGTAAGGGTTGGGTCTCACCCTATCCAACTGCCCCATGACTGAAAAGATTTGAAGAAATTTAATTTTTCTAACTCAGTATAATCGCTGACCTTCTGAATTGTAAACTGAGCAAGGCCTGAGGCAACACAGATGAATGTACTTTGTCCCTACCCTCCAGGAGTACCAATCTAGCAGGATGATACTCAGGTAAAGAGGTTAACAACTTGGTTGTATATGTACAGTAGTTAGAATAATAGGTACAGAAGTATCCTGAGTATCTGTATTAAGAGAGTCCTTATTTAAAGAAGCCAAATAACTATCCCTTATTAATTTTTAGTCATGATTTGGATATTAGATTTTTCTTAAGTGAAGCATGTGACTTGGGGTTTCTGACCATTGGCTAGGGAAAGGGACAGCATATGCTAATTGCTTCCTAGTACAGTCTTATTCCTGAATTTACACTAATGTGACTTCCCTCACCTGCTTCTTGTGATTTAGACTGGTGGTAGAGTGAGGTGGGGTGAACTAAAGCCACTTTGCCTGAAAAGGGATTTAACCTGTGACAGTGACATTTTAACATGCTCTCCTTTCTTCCTTCCTTCCTGTATATATTCATTCAGCTATTATTTATTATTCCCTGGTGTGTGTCAGGTGCTGGGGAATCCAAGAATTTGGTTGGACCATCACCCTTAACAACCATTTGATTCATGTGGAAATGTTTGCCATCTAGTGACTAACCTACTGCTTGGGGTTATGACTAGGATAAGGACCTTTCACTTGATGGTCACTTTACTAATAATTGGGAAATGAATGGCAATTTTTGCTTCTAGTAGTTCTAGAAACTTCCATTTAATGTTGGACCTGATAGTCACTTTATCCATCTTCTTTAACCCTACATAAGTATCTCCTCCAATTTACCTTTTGAATTGTCTCAGAGAACCTTGAAACCTGAGTTACCTCCCTAGTTACTCTATAACATTCCTCAGTTTTACTTTTTAATACCCCTAATTGTATCACCATCTGAAATTATATTATTTGTGCTGCATCAGTCCCCACTAAACCATAGGCTTTCAGGAGAGCAGACTTTGTTTTTCTCATTGTTCAATCCCCAGCATCTAGGACATGGCTTAGCAGGAATAAGTGCTCAAAAAAAAATGTATGAGTTAATTCTGAGTTACAAGGTCACCAGGACCAGCTACATGACCATAAGCCCCTATTTCTTCATCAGTAAAATGTGAAGCATAAAGGAAATGCTGTATGGAAGGGCCAGCACCTACTCTTGTTGCTTAGTGTTTCCTTCCCCTTTATTAAATAAACCAGAAAGGTTTTTATGTTCCCACAGATACCTACCTCCATTCTTTCTCAAGGCTCCCTGATCATGATGTGCACTGATTGTAGAACTTCAGCCTGGACAAGGACAGAAGCAGTGCTGAGCCTTTTGTTTTATTAAAGTCCCTACATTTCTGTGGTCTGATGTTCTCTCTTCAGGCTCTACAGTTTCCTTTAGGTTCTTTGTTGTGATGTATCCACATTTTGTTTGGCTGCTTTTCATGCATTCTGTGTTTTGCATCAAAATGTTCTCAACAGTTTCAGATGAATTGCCAAAGGGAACATAGAATACAGTGTTTTCCCTTCATTTTGATTATTCCAAGCCTACTCATATCAGTTCTATTTATTTAATCAAACTATTAATAGGTTTGACCAAAAGACAGATAAAATGAGAATTTAGTTCATTTGCCCACTTTATACAGTGCTATTGACTTACTAATTTTATAGAAATGACTTTCATTCATTGACCTTGGAATTTGTTGTTTTTCTTTTTTTTCCAGTTATTATATATTTACTCATTTACTTAGCAAATAATTATTGACTACCTATTACATGCCATATGTTGACATAAGTGCTTGCATAGGAGTAGCATGAAGCTTTTCTCCAGGCACCATTGCTAAAGTTAGAAAGAATATGAATGCAAGGAGGTTAGCCAGTACTTGGGTTATTGTGTGATTTTAAAGGAGGGACACCCAACCCTACCAGTTGTGCAAGGGCCCTGAGGCAAGAGAGGATACCGGAATATTTGGAGAACTGCATATTGAGTACTTGGACATGGTTGGAGTGTGATGTGTGTAAGAGAAAGGATGATCTGAAAAATAAGAAGTGAAGCTGAATAGGTAAACACTGGCCAGATGCAGAAGTGCCTGTAAGCCATGTTTGGAAGTTTTTTTTTGTTGTTTTGTTTTGTTTTTCCCCCTGAAGTTGGAAATGGGGAGGCAGTCAGACTCCCGCATGCGCCCAACGGGGATCCACCCAGCATGCCCACCAGGGGGCGATGCTCTGCCCATCTGGGGCGTCACTCTGTTGCAACGAGAGCCATTCTAGTGCCTGAGGCAGAGGCCACAGAGCCATCCTCAGCACCCAGGCCAACTTTGCTCCAGTGGAGCCTTGGCTGCGGGAGGGGAAGAGAGAGACAGAGAGGAAGGAGAGGGGGAGGGGTGGAGAAGCAGATGGGCGCTTCTCCTGTGTGCCCTGGCCGGGAATCGAACCCGGGACTCCCGCACGCCAGGCTGATCCTCTACCACTGAGCCAACTGACCAGGGCCTGGAAGTCTTTTTAACTTGAGAATAATTGAATGGTTTTAAGCATGAACTTCATCTGTTCAGAATGGATTTTTAATAAAAGATGACTTCTAGTTGCACTATAGAAAATGGCTTGAGGCGTGAGTGTCAGACCAGATGGTATTGCAGTAATCTCAAGTTTAACAGTGGCTTGCCTGGACTGACAGTTGGGAAGTTGGGAAGAAGTGGGTAAATCCAGAGACATTTAGGTAGATGGTTTCACAGGACCTGATCATTAAGTTTGAGAAGTGAGAAGATGTGGGTTGAGAAAATTAAAGATGATACCTCTGTCTCTGACCAGAGCTATTGGTGGGAAGGTGGTTCCATTCACTGAGTTAGGGTCCATTTAGACAGGACATATGTGGGGTTGAGATAATGAGTTCAATTTTGGAATTACTGAATCTTGGGATTCATTATGAATTCAGTAGGGGTCTGGAGTAATTAGTTATCTGACTGGAGATAAAAATTTGAGAATCATCAGTAGTCCTAAGTTTATCAAGATTTTTTTTTTAAGTTGATTTCTTTGGTACAATGTTCAGTGACGGTAGTGTGTAGTGCAAAGTGCTATCAGGTGCTGTTATGGGGACACAATCTTACAGAAAAGATAGGCCACTTACCTCTGGTATCTCAGTGGTTGCCATGAGAAATTCCAAAAGAGTTTGAGGGCAGAGAAAGACTAATGTTAGCTAGGTTGATCAGAGAGGCTTTATGAGGACCTTGTATTTGAGCTGAGCCTTAGTTGGGGCAGAATTGTGAGAACAGGATATTTTAGCTAGAGGATTAGTTGTGTTCAGGGAGGATTGATGTGTACAAGAGTGCTGGGGTACCTGCTGTGCAGTGTGGATTGCCATGGTAGACAGTTGGGGACCTGTTAAAAATTTGACAGCAACATGACCAAAGTGGTATTTTGAGAAGACTAAAATGCAGTGGGCTAAAGGAAGACTGGGGGTGGGAGTGGGGAGGGCAGTGGGGAGAATTTAAAGTTAGGCAGGCCTGTTAAGAGGCTACAGCAAAAGAACTCTTATGAATGGTCTTGTTATAAGACTGTGGCAGTGGGCTAGAAAAGGGACCAGAGACTCCAGGTTTTCAAGGTGAATGATGGGAATATTCAACAAATGAAAATGAGGAATTACAGGTCAGACATTCTGAGTTTAAGAAGTTGGTGGGACTTCAGATGGATCTGTTTGGTAAGCATCTGACAATGTGGAGCTGAAGCTTGAGAAAGAGGTCAAAGTGGAGATAAAGAATTGGAAATCATCCACATAGACATGATAGTTGAAGCCAAGAGAGTGGATGAGGTCACCATGGAAGTATAGAGAATGAGAAAGAAAACTGAGAACTGGGCCATGGGGACAGGAAGAGAAAGAGGACCTGGGTAAGGAGTGAAATAGAGGTGGTTGTGTAGGACAGTTAGTAATAGTTACTGAAAATGAGGAAAGGACTTCTCACTCTCAGAAGTGGTCAGCAGGTTTTGATGCTGCACAGAAGAACAGTATTTGGTTATGGCAGTGTTCCTAAACCTGGTAGTGGGATGTGTTCCTGTGGGAAAGATTTGGGAATCATTAGGTTATGCCAGCATCGTTCAGTAGAAATAGAGTGGAAGAGACATGTGTTTGTTATTTTACATTAAATAGGTGTAAAATAAGTTACAATTGAATTTAACTCAATTTTTAAATTTTTTCTTGATTGATTTTAGAGAGACAAGAGAATGGAGGGGGATAGAGAGAAGCCTTCATTTGTTGTTCCACTTAGTTGTGCATTCACTGGTTACTTCTCATATGTTCCCTGACCAGGGATCAAACCTGCAACCTTGGTATTTCAGGACAACACTCTAACCAGCTGTGCTAACTGACCAGGGGCTGAACTTAATTTTAATATTTTTTAACCCAGTATGCACAATATTGTCAATTCAGTGTGATTGATACACAAATATTGAGATAGTTGACATTTTTAAAATACTAAGTCTTTGAAATCTGATGTGTATTTTATTTTATTTTTATTTATTTTTTGCAAGAGAGAAAGAGAGAGACAGTTGGGTCACTATAGTTGTTCATTGATTGCTTCTCATATGTGCCTTGACTGAGGTGGGGGCTCAAGTTAAACCAATGATCCCTTGCTCAAGACGGCAACTTTGGGCTCAAGCCGGTGACTTCGCACTCAAGCTTGCAAGCCTGTACTAAAGCTGCATGAGCCCGCACTCAAGGCAGTGACCTTCGGATTTTGAACTTGGAACCTCAGCATCCCAAGTTGATGCTCTATCCTCTGTGCCACCACCAGCCAGGCTCTGATGTGTATTTTATTATACCACATATACTACATTTTAGTTTGAACACAATTTTTTTTGGAAATGCTTAATCTGTATCTAGAGCTCATAACATTTATAGTTGAAAAACTATATTCACATATCAAAGTTTTTCCAAACATACAAAAGTTTTCCAGTAATGGAAATAAGTATCAATTTAAAATTTAAGTTAATTAAACTAAAGTAGAATTGAAAATTCAGTTTCTTGATCATTTTAGCCTTGTTACGAGTGCACACTAGCCATGTGTGGCTACCATATTGGACAGTACAGGGTTATGCAAAGTAAAATAGGTTACCTTACAATTAATGTGCCCTTTGAAAATAGCCAAAGTATCACAGAGAATTCTTACCATCACAAAACATTTCACAGGATTAGTATTTCTTGGAACACCTGTTGGCTTATGCTAATGGTATTTTTAGAATTGGAAGGGTCAGATCCTAACTTCGCATATGAGGAGATGAACCTTTTATGAAAGTATACAGATTCCAAAATTTAAAACAGGAATTAAAAAAAAAATTTGGCCTGACCAAGTGATGGCACAATGTATAGAGTGCTGACCTGATATGCTAAGGACCCAGGTTCGAAACACCAAGGCTGCCAGCTTGAATGCAGGCTCACCAGCTTTAGTGTGGGATTACTGGCTTGAAGCCCAAGGTTGCTGGCTTGAGCAAGGGGTCAGCTGGAACCCCCTAGTCAAGGCATGTATAAGGAAGCAATCAATGAACAACTGAAGTGCTGCAACTATGAGTTGATGCTTCTCGTCTGTCTCTCTTTCTCTCAAAAAAAAATTGTTTGTTTTTTTTGGCTATGGTCAGCAGGCTAGTAGTATATTGATATAAGCCCTTAAAACATACTGGTTTGTGTCAGTTCAGAAATACGCTAGATGCAGAGGTTTACATTTTAAAACAGATTCGGTTGGATGGGAGTATTCCCCACCCCTTTTTGAGCTTGTGGAGTCAGTGACGTGGTGCTCCAGGTGGGAAGATAGGAAATTAAGGTTTGAATGTTGTCAGAGCATTCAGTCTGTGGTCCCAACCTTCTCAACACATCCTAACTAATACTACAAGACCAAAGGCCTGGTTATTTTGTGCTTTTATCTCACTTCTTTTTGATGATATGCAGGCAGCTTGACCTTAGACTGTTACACTCATTTTATATTTCTTGCCATCCTGGGCCAGTATAATATTTACTAAATATGGATGGTTTATAAAAAGGTTCAGAGATTTTTATTTAATCATCACATTGGTTTATTCTGCCTTGTAGTTACTAATTAGACCTTCCAAGTTCAGGTATACCTTGTTTTATTGTGCTTACCTCTATTGTGCTTCACAGATATTGCATTTTTTACAAATTGAAGGCAAGACCCTCCACAAAAAAGATTACAACTTGCTTTTACAAGTGAGACTCATTTTATTGTGGTGGTCTAGAATCGAACCCACAATATCTCCAAAGGATGCCTGTAATAACCAGTAAAGCGAGAAATAATCTTGAATTGTGCTTGGGAACTAAACCTTATTCACACTGGAGAGTAAGTGTTGGTTTTTGATTGTTGCACAATTTAATTTTAGCTGACAGTAGTTTATTTTTCCCTCTTAAGAGTTTGGGTGTCAGCTATTCTGTGATGTCCTGGTTGTTTTTGTTGTTTTTAATCAATATGAAAATATCTTACATTTTTGTTTTCCTTTAGAAGTACATTTTGGTTACCTATCTATGTCTTTGTTAAAACCAGACTATATAGTGGTGAACTTAGTATCTTTAAGGCCTTCCTAAGTAAGGAGTCTTAGCAGAAGATGCCTCACTGCCTCTCCCAGGAGCAAGTTTTGTATTTCTCAGTGCCATTGTTTCTTTTTGCTTACAGAAAATAATTGCTGTTCTTTTTATGCCCAGAAGTTTCTATTTATAAGCTGAAGTTAGACAAATAATTGTGTTAGAACAGTGGTTTTCAAACTTTTTGATTGGATCTAAAATAAGACATAATTTGCACTGAGATCTTGTACATACATGAATGTATACACTGAAGCAAAGGTATTTACTTTCTGATACTATGTGTAATATATTCTGATATATTCTATTCAAGTTCATTTTGTAAAACAAAACAAAAATCAAAAGAGCTGATTATCCTATCCCACTAAATTGATTTTATGATTCACTAAGGGTTGTTTCACTGAGGTTTGAAGATTTAAGACTTATGAGTTGCCATATTCCAGGATATGATCCCCAGTTTTGCTTATTTTGAAAATCAAATTATCACTCTATTCAGTTACCACAGCAACCAAATTTATTAGCAGTTTTTTTTAAGTTAATTTCTTTAACATGGGAGATGAAGAATTTTGATAATCAAAATGTGGTCTTTCCTCTCCAAAGCATTTCATGTGGATCAAAAGGAGCTGGCCATCCATATTGAGGAATGGATACTTATGTTTTCCCCCAGATTTTATAGAAACTTAAGTAGAAAACACCCTTTTACCAGATTGTATATTTCTTCTTGGAAGAGCCCAATAGAAAATACTGCCATACTCTTATTTTTGGAGGGGAATGTTATTCCTCACTCCTTTTCCAGGTTTCACGAAGATAATTCTTCATTATTAACACATTCTGTTTTCAGACACATAGCAATACATTTTATTAGTTCCATATTTCCCACTGTTTCATGGAGTACTAATAGGTTTGCCTGCAAAAAAAAGGGTTCTTTTCCTGATTAGGCTGAATTAAACTGGTCTTTGCCTACTATAGGACTTACAGTCTTTAAGATGCTAACGTGCATTGGAAATCTTAAGCCATATATATATCTAAAATCTTAATGTTTCAGGTTTGTTTGTTTTTTAGGCTCAATTTGGGGAAATGCATGGTTAGCTTCCCACTTCAATTATTACTTTCTAAAACTACCTCCTAGTGAAGCAAGCTGGATTTGGCTATTTCCCAAGTCTCTTCAGACACTTTAACATGGTATTTCCCAGACTTAGGTTTCAGGGGACTATAACATTGCAAAAGCAATATTGGGATCCAACATTAGTTACCAGTTTTAAATTAGCCAAGGAAAGGCCTTTTTTAAACCCACCATTTATAATAATTATTTCAAAGAAAAAACTAAAGTTCAGCATTTGGGAAGCCTATCTTAATTATAGACCATCTCTTAGAACGTTTTACTATTAATTGTGTGCTTGCTGGTTTTTATTAATCTTACAAGTAGGAATAAACCTTACTTCAAGTCCTGGAACTACTTTACTGTATTCTTACCTATTGACTACAGTGATAAAGGGTTTCAATGACTCAAGCTTTTAAAAATATTGCTTTGTTCGCTATGACCTCACTGTAAACAGATAACCATTCTACTTTAATGTAAGAAAAAAAACAACAAGCCAACTCTGTTATGTGCTGAGCAGTTGTAGAAGCTAAAAAAATGTGTCTGATTTAATGAGGTAGTAATGATGATTATGTAAAAGTGTCAGGTAGGTCACAGAACTAAATAACATTACTTATTTATGTTTTTGCTAGCCTGTTGGCTCTTTATGAGTTTGAATAGTGGCCATAACAGATGTTTTGTCATATTATGTACATTTTTATTTTTATGTCTACCATCCCACTTTCACATTTTAAGTAACTAAAAGTTCTTAAATCCGGCAGCCCCACATAAAATGTCCCCTCTGTCTTTTTTCATCGAGAGAAAGTGCTTCTTAGATACACTTGAATCCTTTAATTAATGATGAGGAGCATGGCCAACAGCTAACTGGTCTGCCTGGGTGTGATAATGCTATCAACTGGTTCTGCGAGTGGCAGGCCTAGCAAGGGCTTTTTGACTCTTCATCATGGAAGGGTCTTGGGGCAGAGAGGAGGAAGAAGGAGATTGGGGTTAGCAGTGTAGGGTGTTTGGAGGCAGTAACATACTGGGTAGATTTGAGTTTGAGCAGGGTAGATCTCTCCGTCCTTTGTACTTTGGAGCATTTGTTCGAGAAAGGCCGTATTTCCCCATGTGTAAGACACATTTATTTGAAAATTTGGGGGTCTAAAAACTGGATACATCTTATACAGTGGTTGTGGATATTTTTACTTACATTTCCTGCTTTTTCGTGCTTGTTTTTGCGCTCATTGTTGAAGACTAATTTGTCATCAGACACAGAAGATGAGGACAAGCTAATGGATAGGAGGGTTTTGTTTTTGTTTTTGTTTTTGTTTTTTACAGAGGCAGAGATACACAGGGACAGACAGACAGGAACGGAGAGAGATGAGAAGCATCAATCATCAGTTTCTCGTTGCGCGTTGCGACTTCTTAGTTGTTCATTGATTGCTTTCTCACATGTGCCTTGACCGTGGGCCTTCAGCAGACCGAGTAACCCCCTGCTGGAGCCAGCGACCTTGGGTCTAAGCTGGTGAGGTCTTTGCTCAAGCCAGATGAGCCTGCGCTCAAGCTGGCGACCTCGGGGTCTCGAACCTGGGTCCTCCCACATCCCAGTTCGACACTCTATCCACTGCCCCACCACCTGGTCAGGCTGGATGGGAGTTTTGACAGTGATGAGGAGTTGTATGAATTTTTTGATGAGTAAAACTTGAGTCCAGTAACTTTATGTAATATTGAATACATTTTTTTTCTTCCAAATTTCGGGCCCCAAAATTAAGGTGCATCTTTATACATGGGGAAATATGGTAAGTTATTTACTTTCAGGCACTATAGTGCTGAGAATATTGTACAAAGAGAAAAAAGACCTGATTTTTAGGGTAATATTCTTATTTTCCCTAGGCCTCTAGGGCACAATCACCACACCAAAACAGAAACCACAAATCCTCTCATGGTTAATTGTTTTTGTTTTTATTTTAGTGAGAGGAGGGGAGGCAGAGATAGACTTCTGCATGCACCTAACTGGGATCCACCCTCAAGCCCACCAGGCGGCAATGCTCTGCCCATCTGGGGCCATTGCTCTGTTGCAACCGGAGCCATTTTAGTGCCTGAGGCAGAGTCCATGGAACCATCCTCAGTGCCCAGGGCCAACTCACTCTAATTGAGCCTTGGCTGCAGGAGGGGAGGAGGAGAAGAGAGAGAGAAGTGAGAGGGTGAGGGGTGGAGAAGCAGATGGGTGCTTCTCCTGTGTTTCCTGACCAGGAATCGAACCCAAGACATCCATATGCCAGGCCAATGCCCTACCACTGAGTCAATGGGCCATGGCCGCGTCATGGTTAATTGTTGACTGTCAGCTATCCTATACCTACAGATGTGGGTATCCTGTACCCAAAGATAGTGTTTATTTTTTTAAACTTTTTATCCAATCCCAGAGATTTCCCCTACTTTGCTTTCTCCCACCTCTCTAATCTATCAGCGAATTTCATATAACCTCCTTATAGTCTTTCCCTTTGATTTTGATGTATAAAATAGGTGATAAAACTGCCATTTTTTGGAGAATTTTCTTCATCTACTGAGATTTTGCTTCCCAGAAACAGTTGGTTTGGCTCAAAAAACTCATTAAAAATTTTTAAGAACAAAATAAACTAACAAAATAGAAGCAGACGCATAGGTACAGAGAGAATGGACTGACGCTATCAGAGGAAATGGGTGTGGGGGACGGGGTAAAAAGTGAAGGGATTAAGCAAAGAAAAATTTACAGACACAGGCAGCAGTGTGAGGATTACAGGAGGGGATCGGGGAGGGAGATGGTAGGGGAAATGGATGGTGATGGAGGGAGACTTGACATGGGGTGGTAAACAAACAATGCAGTATATAAACGATACATTGTATAATTGTACACCTGAGACCTGCATAATTCTATTAATGTTACCCTAATAAATTTAATAAAAATTTAATTTAAAACTAAAATAAAATGGTCACCAGTAAAAAAAATTCTTACAGGTTTGAACATTTCTTATGTTGACATAGTAAACTTTGGTTTTTCTCCTGTTTAAAAAACCTTTTAGCCTGACCTGTGGTGGCGCAGTGGATAAAGCGTTGACCTGGAAACGCTGAGGTCGCCGGTTCGAAACCCTGGGCTTGCCTGGTCAAGGCACATATGGAAGTTGATGCTTCCTGCTCCTCCCCCCTTCTCTCTCTCTCTCTCTCTCTCTCCTCTCTATAATGAATAAAATAAAATCTTATTAAAAAAAAAAAACCCCTGGGCTTGCCCAGTCAAGGCACATAAGGGAGTTGATGCTTCCTGCTCCTCCCTCCTTCTCTCTCTCTCTCTCTGTCTCTCTTCTCTAAAATGAATAAATAAATAAAAATAATTAAAAAAAAAACACCTTTTATTTTGGAACTCACGTGTAATGTGAATGGTCAGTGAAGCTGTCTGTAATAAAGATGGAAAGATGATACCAAGGAATCTGAGAGGGTGGGGAGAGAGAGGTCTAAGTCACTGGGGAAGTCTTCATCAGAGTGGAAGCATTTGAGCTGGGTCTTAACGGTAATTAGGAGTTGCTTGATAAAGGAGATGGTAATTAAATTAGGGGCAGTGTGGTATATAGTATACTGGTTAAAAACCAAGGTTCTGGCCTGACACATGGTTGCGCAGTGGTTAGAAGGTCAACCCAGAACACCAAGGTCACTAGCTCAAGCCCAAGGTCACCGGCTTGAACCCAAGGTCACCAGTTCAGTTTTCAGGCAAGACACAGACGAGAAGCAATCAGTGCACAACTAAATGGAGCAATGAACCCAAGGTCACCAGTTCAGTCTTCAGGCAAGACACATACGAGAAGCAATCAAAGCACAACTAAATGGAGCAATGATTTGATGCTTTTCTCTCTCTTCTCTCTCTTACCCTTCTTTCCTCTCTCTCTAAAAAGAAAAAAGAACCAAGGTTCTGAGGTCACAGCAGCCGTGTGGTTAGGTCAGCCCAGTGTTAGGCAAGTAATATCTGTGTCCCTCAGTTTCCTCACTGGGAAAATGGGGAATAACAATAGTATAGACCTCGAAGAATAGTTAGGAGGATTAAGTGAGAATTTGTTTAAAGACTTTAGCATATTCTTAGGAGTCCATATAAGCTACTATTTTCATTATTTTTATTATTAGCATTTCAGGCAGAGGAGCTAACATAAGCAAAGGCAAGGAGTTAGGGAGTAGGAGAGTCTGGGAAATGGTGAGCTCTTAGTGGGCACAAGTGTAGGCTGTCCAGAGGAGAGTGGATAGGTTGATTGGAATTTGTATTTTTTTATTTATTTATTTATTTATTTATTTATTTATTTATTTATTTATTTATTACAGAGACAGAAAGTGAGTCAGAGAGAGGGATAGATAGGGACAGACAGGAATGGAGAGAGATGAGAAGCATCAATCATTAGTTTTTCATTGCGTGTTAACACCTTAGTTGTTCATTGATTGCTTTCTCATACGTGCCTTGACCGTGGGCCTCCACCAGACCGAGCAACCCCTTGCTGGAGCCAGCAACTTTGGGTTCAAGATGGTGGGCTCTTGCTCAAACCAGATGAGCCCGTGCTCAAGCTGGCGACCTCGGGGTCTCGAACCTGGGTCCTCTGCATCCCAGTCTGACACTCTTATCCACACTGCACCACCGCCTGGTCAGGCTGGAATTTGTATTTTAAGAAATTTGGGATTTGTCTTGTAGAAAGTAGTTTTTAAAAAAGCCAGCTTGCCAGGGGACGTGAACGGAACACAGAAAGCAAGGGAACAAAGGAGGGTTATTGGGGACATGAAGGAATGACCCAGAACACGAGGAATACAGAATGAAAGATAGGAAGAAGAACGGAAAACAAGAGGGAATTCAACTATTGAAAAGTCAGTGGCCTCTCTTGTAGCTGAAGACCTAAGCATTCATTGCCCCGGGACAATAATAATAATAATATTGAACGCAATAATCAGATAGTATTTACTGAGGACTGACCACTTGCTCAACTTACTCACTGACTCCTCACTCCCTCCCACAAAGGGGAGCATTAACTTGCATATCAGGTCACTGACCACAGAGGTGAAGTTACTGGCCCAAGGTGACAAGTCCAGGCAGAAGCAATACTGAACCGTCTACCCCACCACACCCCAGTCACTTACAGGACCAGACAGAGAGTGATAAAGCCACAGACAGGGCACGGGAAAGGTCAGGGGCCCCCAAACTACGGCCTACGGGCTGCATGTGGCCCTCTGAGGCCATTTATCCAGCCCCCGCCGCACTTCCTGAAGGGGCACCTCTTTCACTGGTGGTCAGTGAGAGGAACGCATTGACCATCTCATTAGCCAAAAGCAGGCCCATAGTTCCCATTGAAATACTGGTCAGTTTGTTGATTTAAATTTACTTGTTCTTTATTTTAAATATTGTATTTGTTCCCGTTTTGTTTTTTTACTTTAAAATAAGATATGTGCAGTGTGTGTAGGGATTTGTTCATAGTTATAGTCCGGCCCTCCAACGGTCTGAGGGACAGTGAACTGGCCCCTGTGTAAAAAGTTTGGGGACCCCTGGGAAAGGGGAATAAAATTTCTTCAGAGTGAAACTTTTTCATGTAGTGAAAGAAACGGAAAGACCTCAGTTTTGGTGCTGCTTGTAGACGTCAAGTTACTCTCTTTAGTTTGTAAGGGTACTGGCTGCATGAGTGTGCTCATAACACCTTTAAGCACATTAAATTTAAAAGTATTAATAGTCACACAACATTTACAAATTTTCTTGTGGAATTTATCCTTTCAAATGTAGTTTCCATTGGAAATAAAAATTGTTGCATTCAAACACCTAAAAAAACCCAGCTTGTTTCATTTGGTTTCCATGTTGACGGACTGATGGGAGGGGGAGAGATTGGGGGCAGATAGTCAAAGCAAGAGGAGTGACTGGAAAAAGTAAATTAAGTCAGTGACGGTAAAAATGGAACAAAACAGATTTTGGGGACTTTGAAAGAGGAATTCATAGGCTATGATGAGAAAAAGAGAGGAGTTGTGGGTAGGCACCAGGCTGGGTGCATGGGTGATGCTATGAGTTAGGATAGGCATCCAGTGGGTGGAACATGGGTTTGGAGTGTGTAGTAGGGTGAGGATGGGGGCTGAGAGACTTGTTTTGCTTGAGATATGTTTTAAATGTTTGCTGGATGTTTACTACAACTTGGCAGGTAGAAATAAGGGTATGGAACTCGAGAGAAATTTACATATAGAACTGGTCATCTAAGTCCAGGGGAGTAACAGTGCTTCCTCAAGGAAATGGGTTGAAACAGGAAAAGGGTTGATGTAAGAGAAACCCAGATAGGAAGGAGTTTAGGGAAGTATGAAAGATAGTCATCAGGACCTTTGCCTCAGGGGTTCAGCTGAGATGAGTCCTGATGTGGACAGTTAAGTTCGGCCTTGACTGCTCAGTGAGGGTTTGGTCCATAGGTCTCCACTAGGGCCCAGTAACCCAGCACGATATTGTTCATCCTGTTTGTCATTGTCTGTCACATTGTAAATACTCTCCCTTGGTTCTTGGGTCTCTTTGTCACTACAGTGATTAGCTCTAAGACAGAATTTGTATTTTAATACAAATTTGTGCTCACCTCTGTAACCCCAGCCCCCCCCCCCCCACTGAGTGCTCTGAGCATGTGTTGGATGAATAACTCAATCAAGGATGACTTGAATTAACAGAATTTTTTGAGTGCCTTGTGTGTTCCAGAAGGTATGCTAGTCTCTAGGAATAAAACAGTGAGCAAAATAGATAAAAATTTCTCCCCTTGTGGGACTTACATTCTAAACTATATATGAATCAGAAGGCTAAGGGGAAAGAGCAAGTAGAGGAGTAATCATTGTAAGTACAAGGATAAGCTCTATGTTCTCAACATCTGTGAACTGAGCCTGACACCCTGAGTAGGCATTTGATACAGTTCGTTGTCTTGAACATGGGAGAAAGGGTCCAAGATGAGAACTGAGGTGTGGGAATTTGCTGCATGGGTGACAAGTTAGCCTTGGAGAAGGGAGAGTAAATTTGGAAATGGAGAGAAGAATATTTGAGAGTTCCTCCAGGGAGGCATTCACCTCTGAATAGAAGGCCTTCCTCTCTATAAAACAGGAGATGAAATCTGAGTGAAAAGAAAGAGAAAACATTTAGAAAACTAAGCCTGCCCTCCCCCACCTTCAAAGGAAAAAAAAAACCTACACGAAGAAGCATCTACCAGCTCTAAGGGCTTAGCTAAGAGAGGAGAGCCTTTATTTGTGATTGCAGTGAACTGTGGCTTTGTAGCCTTTCCCATAAAGTCAAGGTGAAGAACAATTAGTTGCTGAGTGAGGATTGGCCTAGGTAGGCAGTGTGGTATAACCAGGGGGTGGAGCCTTTGTGGAATGCTGGTGAGTGTTCAAAAAAGTACAGGCTGGATTGGAAATAAGATAAAACCAGGGTCAGGCAAATGATCTGAAAGAATAGGGAAAGAAAGTCTGGGTCGGAGATGAGAACTTATCTGTTAGAAGGGAAAAGTATTATTAGTTCCTATGTGCTTCCTATAATGAACACCAGGCACATTGTTCTAAGTGCCTTATATATGTTAATTCACTTAATCTTCATAATGAAGACTCTTAACTCTAGAGAGGTTAAGTATACTGCTCACAAAAATTAGGGGATATTTTATAGCTTTGTATTTATTTTTGAAATATCCCCTAATTTTTGTGAGCAGTATATCTTGCCCAAGGTTACACTGGCAGGAAGTGACCTGACAGACTTGGCTGCTGAGTTTGTGTGTTTGATCACTAAACTCTACTGCCTTGGGAAGAAACCAGAAAGGAAAGCTTCTCCCAGGCCAACTACATAGGTTTGCAGTAGCTTCCTGAAGTTGCTGGGCCTCCCTTCCTTCTAGGAGAAATATTGGGGTAGCATGGAAGAAGGGAGCTGTGGACTATCTGGTTCCAACCCTTAAATTAAGTATCTATATTTTAGGCAACAGTGTACTTTTTGAAAACTCAATTTTCATCACCTCCAAGCTCATGCCTGAATGTCCTTTAATAGGAGACAAAAACTATTGCACAGAGAAGACTTTAAATGTAAATTATTCTGAATTCTCTGAGTTGCACACCTTCTCTGTTCATCTTCCCTCATTAAACAAAGAGCCGGAACAGCTGCCTGTACCACTTTGAGGGATGGAGAGACTAAAGAGAAGCAGGTCTAGTATGTAGTACCTAAAAGGAGGGAATCTTTCTCCAGAAATACTGGTATGCCTGCAGTCTTTTGGGGGTTGGGGGTTCTGGTTACAGTTCCTAGTTTGACAAACAGGAATGTATTCTCTTCCTGGGGAGAGTCCCCTTGTGTCTTAGGTTACATTAACTTTTCTGGATAACTAGTTACTGTATACTTATGTTTGGTGAGGAATTTAGTCTCTGTGCCCTCTACCTGTATCTGAAGCTTCTGACATATCACTCAGGGTCTAGCTCTTGGCATACCCAAGGGAGATACTCTGACCTTTGCTTGCAAGCCATTTGGAAGCTCAGAGGCTTTGCAAATAAAACATGTGGGCAATTTTATCCTTTATAAGGAAGATTATTTGCAGAGACAACATGTATATTCATGGCACCTCAGCATTTCATTCGTAGTCTTTTAATATCAGGCTTTGCTCTTGAAGAGGTTTGGAAAGAATGCCACTATATATCTTCCATCTCTTTGGCGTAGACAAATTTTTATTATTTTTAAAGAAGCAATAAACTAGCCTAAACTGTGGTGGTGCAGTGAATAAAATATTGACCTGGAATGCTGACGAAGTCGCTGGTTCAAAACCCAAGGCTTTCCTGGTAAAGGCACATACACAAGCAGCTACAATGAGTTGATGTTTTCCGCTCCCCCACCCCTTTCTCTCTCTCTCTTTCCTCTCTCTAAAATCAATTTAAAAAAATCTTTAAAAAAAAAGAGAAAAAAGAAGCAATACACCAAAACCACATAATTTTTTTTTAATTTTTTAATTTAATTTAATTTTATTTTTTTATTTATTCATTTTCGAGAAGAGAGAGGGGGGGAGAGAGAGAGAGAGGAGAGAGAGACAGGGGGGAGGAGCTGGAAGCATCAACTCCCATATATGCCTTGACCGGGCAAGCCCAGGGTTTTGAACCAGCGACCTCAGCATTTCCAGGTCGACACTTTATCCACTGCGCCACCACAGGTCAGGCCCAAAACCACATAATTTTGCATGCCAACAAAGCTTAGATAGTTCAGATAATTGGAAATATAGAGCAAGTATAGGTCATCTGGCATTATTTGCTGGTAATTTTTAGATTCACTCCTGATCCCAGTGTTTTTTGTTGAGGCCCTGTGTTTGAAATGTCTTATTACCTGCTGGCAGTTTTGCAGGTTTGATTGGTTCACTATTAGGGACTAGCATTTTGTCTTTGTCATTTTTTAAATTATTATTCATTTTAGAGGGGAGGGGGAGAGAAAAGCAGAGAGAGAGAGAGAGAGAGAGAGAGAGAGAGAGGGAGAGGGAGAGGGAGAGAAGTGCAGGGGGAGGAACAGGAAGCATCAACTCCCACATGTGCCTTGACCAGGCAAACCTGGGGTTTTCCAGCTGGCCACCTCAGAGTTCCAGGTCGAGGCCCACTGTGCCACCACAGCTCCCCTCCCCTCCCCTCCCCTCCCCTCCCCTCCCCTCCCCTCCCCTCCCCTCCCCTCCCCTCCCCTCCCCTCCCCCCCCCCTCCCCTCCCCCCCTTTCTTTCTTTCCTTCTTTCTTTCTTTGCACTGCTAGGATGGCCTATAGTGCATCATTAACTTCTTTGGTTTTTAAAATTGCTTACCTCTAATGGATTTTTAATAGCATGTTCTTATTTTGTCAGATAATTTATGCTAATATTTAATAACTGGTACTTGACAGAGTTGCTTAGACAAAAAAGCAAATAACTCACTACTGAGATAGTGCATTTAGTAGTTCCAGTGCCTCCAAGCCAGGATTAATTGGGGTCTCTAGGACTAGTTGGCACCTTTATTTGGAAGTCAAATAGAAATTATAGTCTATTTATTCCTCATTCTCTCCCCACCCCCCAAATACCGATACTTACTGTTCTCCTGGGTAGGGACAAAGTTGGTCGCTCAGTTTTAGGTTGTGGAACTTTGGTATATTTAAATCTTCCTCTTGATTTGTTCAGGGGCAGTGATAGAGTAGACAGAGTTTAAGCTGGCATGTTCTTCTGTGTGTTCCCTCTGAGGTTCTGTATGGCAACTTTTAAAATACTAAGCCGAATCATCCTGAATTTTCCCATGAGGTGGGGGAAGTGAGGTTGGACATGAAATCATATTTATTAAGTCCTTGTTATATAGCGGGTTCTTCCCACTATTTCATTTAGTCCTCACCTGACCTGCTGAGAAGAATGGTTTGTCCTTCATTGGAAAGATGGAATTTCCAAAGCCTAGTAACTGATCTGAGGCCACATAAACAAGGATGTGGAGGAAGTAGGTGCTGTAACTCTAGAATGTGTTCTTTTCCCAAGCAAGCCTTCTTAAACGCAGTACAGACTAACTTGTTAATTGATTGGGTGAATCCCTGTTTTGTAAAGTAAAATGGCTTAAATAAAATACAGACTCAAATGACGGGACTAATGGCTTTATGGGGCTCCTCAGCACTGCGTTCATAATAACAGGATGACAGTGAGACCAGAGTGATGGTGTGCTGAGTGGTGGAGCAGTTCTTTGGGGATAGGCCTGCATGGCCATTGAAAGACATTTTTCCTTTTGAGCAGCATGATAGGATAACTAAAAAGGAGAAATCATTGAATGATTAAAAACTTTATTTTAGATGATTAATTGAAAAGCCAAATTGATTAATACAGAGATATTTTAAAAAGGATCTTAACTACATCAAATATAAGTAGTAATTCTTACAGTATAATCAAATAAAGGGTTATCAAAGCTATAATGAAGAAAATAGAAATTATTCATAATTAGGCAATAATTAAAGGCAAGTACATGCCCAGTGATTTTAAAGTGCTTGAAAAACTTAGTTTTCTTAAGTAGGTTAAACAACTGGGTTGCAAGCTTGTTTACACTATTAATTTACTTAGCAAACCTGTTCTTCATAGATGATGCAAAAGTGAACTTTAGCTTGGCTGTCTGAATTATCACCAGTTTTAATTTAATGGATACTCTTTTTCTGTTTTATTTTTATTTCTTTTTACATTTAATATTTTAAAGTATTATTTTTCTCTTCCTATTCTCCTTTCTACACAATTCTGTCAAAGCCTGTTAGGTAGACAGAAGGTAGCTGGCCTGCCCAGGGGATTCAGCCATAGAGACTGAGAAGGCCTTCACATAAAGGGAGTATTTGGTGTGGTTTATCAGAGCCAAAGAGAAGCCAGAAGGATGTCCATGTGGGACTGGGATGTCAGCAGCACTGAGAGATTGGTAAAATAAGGGGAATTGATCAAATAAGTATGTTAAAAATAATGGGAGCCAGCACCTCTCACTGTTGGAGAAGGAAGTTACGAATATTGAAGGAGAGAAAATGAGAGTGAATCCTGTGATGGTAGGTGGTATCAGAAGTATTGGTGTGAATCATGGATTTTAATAAGTATTGACAAATATAGAAATAATGTAGGTGTAAAATGTATGCATGTGTGTGCATATATTAATACACACATATTTGCATGCATTTCTCTGCTCTGTCCATAGAGAGGGTGGGTGCCTGGGAGCAGCAATACCCCAACCACCATGAACACATCACGTGCTTAGATCTTGACTTCTAAATACCATTTTTTAACAAAAAGGGAACCTCAGTGTCTTGGAAGAATGACTGATTAAGGCAGGGGTCCCCAAACTTTTTACACAGGGGGCCAGTTCACTGCCCCTCAGACTGTTGGAGGGCCAGACTATAAAAAAAAACTATGAACAAATCCCTATGCACACTGCACATATCTTATTTTAAAGTAAAAAAACAAAATGGGAACAAATACAATATTTAAAATAAAAAACAAGTAAATTTAAATCAATAAACTGACCAGTATTTCAATGGGAACTATGGGCCTGCTTTTGGCTAATGAGATGGTCAGTATCCAGTTCCATATTTGTCACTGCTAGCCGTAACAAATGATATGACGCACTTCCGGAGTCGTGACGCATGCATTCCACAGCACTGGAAGTAGTACTGTACGTGAGCAACACCGTGCTTTGTGATGCATCCTTTGCTCCTCTCACTGACCACCAATGAAAGAGGTGCCCCTTCTGGAAATGCGGCGGGGGCTGGATAAATGGCCTCAGGGGGCCGCATGTGGCCCGCGGGCCATAGTTTGGGGACCCTGGATTAAGGATTAGAGCAGAAAAGTTTATGATGAACCTGGAATATCTTGTGCTAAAAAAGGCAAAGAAGTCTTCAAAGAATGATGGACATGTGTTAAAAGGACACCAAATCCAGTGTGAAGGTGTTCTCACTGGCCAAATCTGGAATTATTTGATCATCAAAATTTAAGAAGTATAGTCGTGGATTAAGCTCTCTCTTATTCAACTAAGGGTTCCCACATAATGTCACCTACTTTGCAATAAAGCATATCTGTGGATCCATGAATAAATTCACAGTTTGAGGAATACCTATTTGAATTTAAAAATACCTCTTTGAAAAAGACCTATCAAATACAAAGGGATGAAAAGAATGTATAGTGTGGGAGCTTGGCAGACACCACCTTAACTGTGAGTGATCACCAGCAGTGGAACAGATTGAAATTGTGTCACCTGATAGGTTGTAATGAGAACACAGCATCACTTTAGTGATATTCGGGTCAAGGTGCATGACCTGAATCTTATCATGAGGAAACAACAGACAAACCCAATTGGAGGCACATTCTTCAAACTTCAAAAGTTTGAAGGTCATGAAGTCAAAGCACAACTGAAGAACTATTTCAAACTGAAGGAGACTGAAGAAACATGTCCACTAAATGCCACATGTGATTGTGACCTGGGGTCTTTTGCTCTCAAGACCATTTCTGGGACAAGTGGTAAAACTTGAATAGGACATGAGGATTAAATGGTAGTAATGTATCAGTGTTGATGTTTGGATTTTGATAGTGTACTTTAGTTACATAGGAGGTTTTTATTTTAAGGGATATAGGTATACATTAAAATATTTGGGGAAAAAAATATTTGGGGTGATGAATCATCAGATTGACAACTTACTCTCACTGGTTCTGGGAGAAGAGTTCTTTATACTATACCTGCAACTATTCTATAACTTTGAGATTGTTTCAGGATTTAAAAGGAATTTTAAAAGTAATGTTCTTGCCTAAAATTTTAAATCATGAAACATACATAAAATTTTCAGAGTTTCCCATTTCTTGTTTTAACTCACCCTGTTCTGCTTCATGGAGACATGACTGATAACAACTAAGGCATGTTCTTTCAGGCATTTCATTTATGTAGGTATGAATGTATATATATTGCAGATTATAATGATATTTGTAGTGTCGTGGGCACTCTGCGTTCCTAGGAATTAGTGTTCAGCAGTCGAAAGGCACAGTGCGTGCCTCTCTGTATAGCTTCATGGCATTGTGTTTTGGAGGTGTCGTCTCTTTTTTTGTGTGTGACAGAGACAGGGACAGATAGGGACAGACAGGAAGGGAGAGAGATGAGAAGCGTCAATCCTTTGTTACAGCTCCTTAGTCTTCTTAGTTTATTCATTGATTGCTTTCTCATATGTGCCTTGACCAGGGGGCTACAGCAGAGTGAGTGACCCCTTGCTCAAGCCAGCGACCCCGTGCTCAAGCTGGGTGAGCTTGCGCTAAAGCCAGCAACCTTGGGTCCCCAAACCTGGGTCCTCTGTGTCCTGGTACGATGCTCTATCCACTGCACCACTGCCTGGTCAGCCGGAGGTGTCGTTCCTTTAAGCCCCCTCTCGTGAGAGTGGAATATGGTGGTGGTAGCTCAAGCTATAAATTCATATCCCAGCTCTGCCAGCAATATGAAATCTTTCCCAACTTCATTGTATCTCAGTTTCCTTATCTGTAGATTAGAGATGTTACTAGTCCCCATCTAACAGAAATGTTTTGAGACATATACAGTGCTTATTACACTGTGTGTGGCATGTAGCAAACACTCAGTAAATATCAGCTATTGCCAAGGGACATTTAAGTTCATGGTTTTTGCTTTTATAAATAATCTGAAAATTGTCTTGTCCACATTTTCGCATACTTATGCTTTAGGAGCTTTAAAAACTATTTGATTATTGCCTGACCAGGCAGTGGCGCAGTGGATAGAGTATCTGACTGGGATGCGGAAGATCCAGGTTCAAGAACCTGAGGTCGCCAGCTTGGTCATGGGCTCATCTGGTTTGAGCAAAGCTCACCAGCTTGGACCCAAGGTCGCTGGCTCGAGCAAGGGGTTACTCGGTCTGCTGAAGGCCCACGGTCAAGGCATATATGAGAGCAATCAAGGAAGAACTAAGGTGTCACAACGAAAAACTGATGATTGATGCTTCTCATCTCTCTGTGTTCCTGTCTGTCTGTCCCTATCTATCCCTCTCTCTGACTCTCTGTCTCTGTAAAAAAAACACACACACACACACAAAACTATTTAATTATCTTACTATCATGAAGTTTTTTTTCCAGTGGATTTGTTAGCCTGTTAGAGTGATGTGGGAAACTATATAGATAGAGAATGGGGAACATTTGTCTGAAATTCTTTGTCACATAACAGCTGGAACTTGAGTAATACAGAATATGAAATACTGGCTTAATTCCAGATTGTGTTTACTTAAGTTTGTCTACTAACACTGTGGTTTTTATCTGGAAATTTGCCAGTGCTCAAATAATACAATTTTAGAAGTAGTTAAATGAATTTTGCCCAAATTTGAAAGGATCATTTATGTAATGCTAATCACTACATATTGTCAGGTTACTTTGTTTGAAGTAGTAGTATATACCAAAAGAATATTGTATGGGTGGGTTTTAAAAACTTTGCATGGTGTATTGTAAAAGGTAGAGAATTCCTATTTTTTCAGCTTAAAGCCATTTAATTTGATGTTTATATTCTTGTATACCCTGCTTCAGACACTGCTTTAAACTCCAGAACAGGCTTTTAAACCTCTGAATGGCTTTTATTTTGTTTGCCTCTGGTATATCTGTTTTGGAAATGAGCAGCTTTCTATTATGAGTTTTAACAAGAATGTTTCCACTTTTGACCTTTCACATTTGAAAGAATCAAATGACTTATTTTTAGGGTATTGTAATTGGAAATAGATTGCAGTTTTCCTCTACTCCAGGTTAAACAAACCATTACTAACTATGAGTGTATATATAAACTCTTGTAGGATGGGGAGATGCTTGAAAACTGAAGCAAAGGAGAGTCTATCTTTCAAAATGAGACGGTCCATTGATTCATCTGATTTATGTATTGCCTCGAGAGAGCCATTGACTTGTTTCCCAGTTTGGAGACACATAGCCCACAGTGTTGGATTAATGACTGTTAAAGCTTTGTGAAGACCAAAATGTTTCCTCCATGTCACTGGTCCTTTTAATCTTTTTTTTTTTTTTTTTTTTCATTTTTCTGAAGCTGGAAACGGGGAGAGACAGTCAGACAGACTCCCGCATGCGCCCGACCGGGATCCACCCGGCACGCCCACCATGGGGCGACGCTCTGCCCACCAGGGGGCGATAATCTGCCCATCCTGGGCGTCGCCATGTTGCGACCAGTGCCACTCTAGCGCCTGAGGCAGAGGCCACAGAGCCATCCCCAGCGCCCGGGCCATCTTTGCTCCAATGGAGCCTTGGCTGCGGGAGGGGAAGAGAGAGACAGAGAGGAAAGCGCGGCGGAGGGGTGGAGAAGCAAATGGGCGCTTCTCCTGTGTGCCCTGGCCGGGAATCGAACCCGGGTCTTCCGCACGCTAGGCCGACGCTCTACCGCTGAGCCAACCGGCCAGGGCCATTTAATCTTAAGTTCTTGAAGATGTTTTGGAGGAGCCTATGTATACATTGCCTGCTAGAATAGGAACCGGAGGGCACTGAATGAAGGGGATCACTGAAGGTGGGGGAAACACTACCCTTCCAATTATTGATTATCCCAATTATCAATGATTGGTCTGAAGTCTACGGAAAAGTTAAAGTTGGTTACTACCAGTTTCCATCTGTCTTTCCTACCCACTTTTACTGTCTTCTCTTGCTAGACTCTTTCTTCTTGCCCAGGTTTTCACTAACGTCTTTGATCTAAGACACTTGAATTCAATGAGGAAAACCAGGTCTGTTGCCATAGACTGTGAGAGGCCAAGGTCTGTGTTAAATGGGCTTCAGCGTTACAGGTTGGCATTACCTTACTAAGTTTCAAAAATGCTGGCCGCGGATAACCATCTTGTATTGTTGAGTTCAGTAGAGAACTAATTATTGGTATTCACAATGGTGTTTAATGTAACGGATAGCTCAAAACAAAACACGTTTGGTCCAAAGTTATTGTTGCTTCCCAGCCAAGTGTCAGGACACTCACTAGTGCATCACAAAGACCTCACATGTCACAACATGCCAAGTTTTCCCCACTCTACAGAGTCTGGCCTGCCCCCTTAATGGATTCCCATTGGGCTTGCTTTCTCTTTCCATCAATCTATGTCCCACCATTTGTCCTTCCATAACAGAAGTCAGCTCATGAGAATGCTCTTTGCTTCTACTTTCATCTCTTCCAGGTATGTCATAAAAATGTACATGTGTGCAGTAAACAGATTGGAAAAATAGTCCAGTAAAATCTTTATGAATACTTTGATACAAAGGCCACTTACGGAGAATCTCTAAAGTAAATTCTATAGTTAAGATGAAATTTTGAGATCTGATATCTTCTCTCCTTCCTCCCTCCCTCCCTTCCTTCCTTTCTCCCTCCCTCTCTCCCTCTCTTCTTCTCTCCCTACTTTTCTTTTTTTATTCCTTCTCTCTCTCTCTTTTGCCTTAGATTCAATCATGAGAGCATTTTCATGTAGCGAGGCTTTCTGTTTCTGTGATTTAATGATTTGTTTTCATTTCCTGCCACATAGCAGGTGCAGCTGAGAAGTATCTTCAGAAACCTCTGGCTCCATCTCTGCAGGATGCAGTGATCTAGAATTCAGATGGGCTGTTGCAGGGTGGGAGGCTAGTGACTAGCCTTGACTTGGACCTCTGTCTGGTCTCTTACTGCCTTTTATTATGTGGCACTCTCACTTTTACTTTCCTTCCTCGGTTTCCTTCTTGCCCTCATTCCAACTAAATAGCATTCATTGCCTTCTTCAGCTCTCTACTTCTCATCCCTTCTAGCCCCTCATTAATGAAAGGGAATCAAAAAGAAAGAAAAGGGAAAGAAGAAGAAACATTTTATAATTTGAAGTTTTCAGCAAAATACTTTATTCTGTCTTTATATGTTGTCACATCTCTTTTAAATTTTTAGAGGATATGAATATTCTTTTCATAAGCTGTCTGTACTGGGTTTAGACTCTGGATTCTTTTATTATAAGAGAAGGAGTATGGGGGCAGGATCTTTATGTACTTGCAGAGTTCTTGCAGTCCTCTAAAACCTTAAAAGTCTAGTGTTTGTTCACAACCTTTAGGATGGACTGGGCAAGAAGGTTCAATTCTTTCCCTTCTTGTGGGGATGCTGTGTCTAGTGTCCAGGGCCAGCCCTTCCAGACTCTCCTACTACCACTTTGGTTCCCAGGGACTCTCAGAGACCAGGCTATTAACCTGCCCTTATACTGTTTCTGTCATACTATATTCAGAAAATGTTACCAAGTAACTAGCTTAAGTAAGTTTTATGTGTGGCAAAGCAATTTGTGGAACTTGGGTTTTAATGCTTGCACCACTCTTTGTAGGCATGATGTGTCTCTGCATGGTAACATGTAACTGAACCAAGGGCTGCCTGGCATCTGCTGCTCTTCTGTGAGAATAATATAGATTGGTAACTGCAGAGCTGCCTGTGACTATCAAGAAGCTATGCTATACATATGTCACCTGCTATTGTTCTCTCTCTTGGTGGCCACTGCTGCTGCTTTTTCTATTTTTAATAGTTGCCAGTTAACGGGGTTTTTGTAGGATACCAACAGTTCACTGAAATTGGCTGAGGAAAAATGTAGTTGCTTTCTAATTTTTATTTTTATTTACCCAGGGAAATTATTCATTCTAGAAGATTCTCAGCAGTTATTTGGAAAGTACTGATGCATTTTTGTCTTATTAAACACCACTGTTTAATTTTATCATTTTAAAAAAAGTGTACAAGCATGTAGCAAAAGACACTTCACCCAACATACACTATTTTTGATGATCATGTTAAGTTCAGGTATATTCCACAGATGAAGGCATATGTAGTATAGATGCAGAGCTAGGGATGGATCAGAGTGGAAGTCCTAGACTCAGGTGACCATATGTATGTGGAATCTGGATACAACTGGCCTTGGCAATCAGTCAGTGGGAAGAGGTGACAAATGACACTGCAGATTAGTAGGAAAAGGGTAGACTTTCAACAAATGGTGCTGTGATGCTCAGTCTGGTTGTATTGATCTCCTGGGGCTGCCATAACAAAATACCACAAACTGGGTGAGAGGAGGGAAGGCAGAGACAGACTCCTGCATGCACCCCATCTGGGTTCTATCTGGCAAACCCACTAAGGGGCAGTGCTCTCCCCACCTGGGGTATTGCTTCATTGCTCAGCAACCAAACTCTTCTTAGCACATGAGGCAGAGGTCATGGAGCCATCCTGTGCCCAGGACCAATTCGGGCGAACTCACTACAATCAAGCCATGGCTGCAGGAGGGGTGGAGAGAGAGAAGCGAGAGAAGGAGGATTGGAGAAGCAGATGGGCGCTTCTCCTGTGTGCCCTGACTGGGAATCGAACCCAGGACATCCACACACTGGGCCAACGCTCTACCACTGAACCAACTGGCCAGGGTCAAAACATCAGAAATTTATACTCTTACAGTTCTGGAGGCTAGAAGTCCAAACTCAAGGTGTCTACAAGACCAATTCCCTCTAAAAGGCACTAGTGAGGAATCTTTCCTTGTCTCTTCCTAGCTAACTATTGATAATCATTGGTGTTCCTTGGCTTATAGCCATATCACTTCAATTTCTGCCTTTGTCTTCACACGATCATTTTCCCTCTGTATAAGGATCAAGTCAGACACCTACACAAAAGTAATACCAAAATGATTCAGGTAAATATGAAAAGATTTAACACTTCTACAAATAAATGTAGGAGAATATTTATAACCTTGGGAGAGGAGTTCTTTTTTTGTTTTTTGTTTTTTAAAATTTTATTTATTGATTTTAGAGTGAGGGGAAAGGGGAAAGAGACAAACATTGATCTGTTCCTATATGGGCCCTGATTAAGGATCCAGCCTACAACTTTTAGGTATCAGGATGTCGCTCTGACCAACCAAGCTATCTTGCCAGGGCAGAGAGGGATGTTTTAAACATGATGCAAAAAGCACAAATCATTAATGGAAATTGATAAATTAATATTCATTAATATTAAACAAAGACATCCTATGACCCAGCAGGTTGAGTTGTAGGCACAAACCTACTCCTCCGAAGAACTCTGTGTATGTGCTTGTATTGGAGACATGTAGTAGGATGTTTAGAGTAACACTGCAATATATTAGTATAAATTAGAACTCTGAATGTCCATCAGAAGGAAAATGGACACATACATGGTGGATGTTAACAATGGAATGCTATCGCATTTATATAACACAACAAAGTGAAATTCATGAACAATGTTTAGTAAGAAAAGCAAGTCATAGAACAATAAAATACGATTGACCCTTGAACAAAATAGGTTTGAATTGCACAGATCCACTTACATACACACTTGTCTTTCCATTTCCTATTATGACTTTCTTAATAACATTTTCTTTTCTCTAGCTTACTTTATTATAAGAATACAGTATAACATGACCAGGTGGTGATGGAGTATAGATAGAGTCGACCTGGGATGCTGCAGACCCAGGTTTGAAACCCTGAGGTCACTGGCTTGGCTGGGGCCCCCACCCCTTACCCCCAGTCAAAGCACATATGAGAAGCAACCAATGAACAACTAAAGTGACTGAAGTGATGCAACTACAAGTTGATGCTTTTCATCTCCCTTCCTGTCTGTCTGTCTCTGTATCTTTCTCTTGCTTAAAAAACAAAACAAAACCCAAAAAACAATACAGTATATATAATACATATAGCCTGGTCCATGGTGACGCAGTAGATATAGATCATTGACCTGGAACGCTGAAGTCACCAGTTCAAAACCCTAGGCTTGCCCAGTCAAGATACATAGACAAGCAACTATGAATTGATGCTTTTTGCTTCTTGCTTCTTGCTCCCCCCATCCTCTTTTCTCTCTGTAAAATCAATCAATAAAATCTTTACTATATATACATATATGTAATACATACAAACATACAAAAGTTTAAGTGCAGATTTTCAACTGTGCATGGGTTCCATACCCTGAACCCTCATGCTGTTCAAAGATAAACTATAGCATGATTCCATTTATAAAATTCAAAATGTATGAAACAAAAGATAAGTTGTTTAGGTTACAAAGCATTGTGTGCTACAAAGCAAGGGGGCAATAAACATTCAGTTTAGGGGTAGTAAACTTGTAGGGTAGGAAAAGGTAGGATCACAGAGGGTGGAAGGGCGCTCTTGGTACTGGACATGTTCTCTCTCTCTCTCTTTTTTTAAATTCATTTTAGAGAAGGGGGGAGAGAGAGGAGGGGGAGGAGCAGGAAGCATCAACTCCCATATGTGCCTTTACTGGGTAAGCCCAGGGTTTCGAACCTGCAACCTCAGCGTTCCAGGTCGATGCTTTATACACTGTGCCACCACAGGTCAGGCCTCTCTCTCTTTTTTAAAGATTTTATTCATTTTAGAGGAGAGAGAGAGAGAGAGAGAGAGTGAGGGGGCGGGGTAATTTTTAATTTATTGTGTTGACATGGATTCAAGTGTCCCACTGAATATAACTCCCTCACCCCCCACTGCTGTGTCCCTTTTTATACCCCCTTTGCCACCCCTCCCCATAACTTCCCCTTTCCCTCTAGGATTTGCTGTCCTGTTATCTGTATCTCTGTGTTTTATATATATATATATATATAGCTTCACTAATCCCTTTACCTTCTCTGATCTCTTCCCCTCTTCCCCCTGCCCTCTGACTGCTGTCCCTCTGGTCCCTGTGACCTCACCTCTGCCTCTATTCTGTTCCTCAGTTCACTTTGTTCATTAGATTCCACATATATGTGGGATCATATGATATTTTTCTTTATCTGCCTGGCTTATTTCACTTAGCATAATATTCTCCAGGTCCATCCATGCTGTTACAAAAGGTAAGATTTCCTTTTTCACAGCCATGTAGTATTCCATTGTGTATATGTTACCACAGCTTTTTATCCACTCATCCACTAACGGACACCTGGGCTGTTTCCAGATCTTGGCTATTGTAAACATTGCTGCAGTAAACATGGGGTTGCATTTCTCCTTTTGAATCAGTGATTTGGTATTCTTTTTTTTTTTCATTTTTCTGAAGCTGGAAACAGGGAGAGACAGTCAGACAGACTCCCGCATGCACCCGACCGGGATCCACCCGGCACACCCACCAGGGGCGACGCTCTGCCCACCAGGGGGCGATGCTCTGCCCATCCTGGGCGTCGCCATGTTGCGACCAGAGCCACTGTAGCACCTGGGGCAGAGGCCACAGAGCCATCCCCAGCGCCCGGGCCATCTTGCTCCAATGGAGCCTCGGCTGCGGGAGGGGAAGAGAGAGACAGAGAGGAAAGCACAGCGGAGGGGTGGAGAAGCAAATGGGCGCTTCTCCTGTGTGCCCTGGCCGGGAATCGAACCCGGGTCCTCCACACGCTAGGCCGATGCTCTACCGCTGAGCCAACCGGCCAGGGCAGTGATTTGGTATTCTTAAGATATATTCCTAAAGTGGGATAGCTAGGTCAAAAGACAGTTCCATTTTTATTTTTTTATTTTTTATTTTTTTGCATTTTTCTGAAGCTGGAAACGGGGAGAGACAGTCAGACAGACTCCTGCATGCGCCCGACCGGGATCCACCCGGCACGCCCACCAGGGGGCGACGCTCTGCCCACCAGGGGGCGATGCTCTGCCCATCCTGGGCATCGCCATGTTGCGACCAGAGCCACTCTAGCGCCTGAGGCAGAAGCCACAGAGCCATCCCCAGCGCCCGGGCCATCTTTGCTCCAATGGAGCCTTGGCTGCAGGAGGGGAAGAGAGAGACAGAGAGGAAGGCGCGGCAGAGGGGTGGAGAAGCAAATGGGCGCTTCTCCTGTGTGCCCTGGCCGGGAATCAACCCGGGTCCTCCGCATGCTAGGCCGACGCTCTACCGCTGAGCCAACCAGCCAGGGCGACAGTTCCATTTTTAATTTTTTGAGGAAACCCCATACAGTTCTCCACAGTGGCTGCACAAGTCTTCATTCCCACTAGCAGTGCAGGAGGGTTCCCTTTTCTCCACATCCTCGCCAGCACTTATTCTGTGTTGTTTTGTTGATGAGCACCATTCTGACTGGTGTGAGGTGGTATCTCTTTGTGGATTTAATTTGCATTTCTCTGATGATTAGTGACCTTAAACATTTTTTCATATGCCTATTGGCAATTTGTATGTCCTCTTTGGAGAAGTGTCTATTCCGTTCTTTTGCCCATTTTTTAATTGGATTGTTTACCTTCCTGGTGTTGCGTTTTAGAAGTTCTTTATAAATTTTGATTATTAACCCCTTATCAGATGTATTGACAAATATGTTCTCCCACTGTGTGGGTTGTCTTTTTATTTTGTTCATTGTGTCTTTTGCTATGGAAAAGCTTTTTAGTTTGATATAGTCCCATTTGTTCATCCTGTCCTTTAATTCACTTGCCCATGGAGATAAATCAGCAAAAATATTGCTACGAGAGATATCGGAGAGTTTACTGCCTATGTTTTCTTCCAAAATGTTTATGGTTTCATGACTTCCATTTAAGTCTTTTATCCATTTTATTTTTGTGAATGGTGTAAGTTGGTGATCTAGTTTCATTTTTTTGCATGGACCTGTTCAGTTTTCCCAACACCATTTATTAAAGAGACTGTCTTTACTGTATTGTATGCTCTTACCTCCTTTGTCAAATATCAGTTGACCATAAAGACATGGGTTTATTTCTGGGCTCTCTGTTCTGTTACATTGATCTGTATGCTTGTTCTTATGCCAGTACCAAGCTGTTTTGAGTACAATGGCCTCGTAGTATAACTTGATGTCAGGAAGTGTGATACCTCCCACTTTATTCTTCATTTTCAAGATTGCTAAGACTGTTTGTGTTCTTTTTTGGTTTCATATAAATTTTTGGAATATATCTGTGAAGTATGCCACTGGTATTTTAATAGGAATTGCACTGAATATATAGATTGCTTTGGGTAATATAGACATTTTAATGATGTTTATTCTTCAAACCCATGAGCACGGTCTATACTTCCACTTGTTTGTATCTTCCTTGATTTCTTTTATCAATGTTTTATAGTTTTCCGAGTACAAGTCCTTTACCTTCTTGGTTAAATTTACTCCTAGATACTTTATTTTTTTTTTGTTGCAATATGAAAGGGATTGTTTTCTTAATTTCTCTTTCAGTTTATTGTTGGTGTATAAAAATGCCACTGATTTCTGAATATTAATTTTATATTCTGCCACCTTGCCAAATTCATTTATCAGGTCTAGTAGTTTTTTAACTGGAACTGTTCTATATTTTAACTGAGTAGTGGGTACATGAAATCTTTTTTGTATGTACTAAATATTTAATAATAATAGCTTTTTAAAAATTATACCCAGAAGCTTTTATTGTTTTTGAGAGTGGAAAAATAACAGAAACGTCAAGTTTCCATCCAAAAAGTAATTTGAGCAGTGAATACTTATTTTTACATGTGTTTTGAATTCTTTGTAGATGAGAGGCTTGAAAAGGCAGGCCCTTCTTTGTCCCATGACTTTGGCATTGAGAAGGCTTCTGCCCCTTCAGGCTTGACATTGTATTTTAATTGCATGTGAAAGCATATTCAGATTTTTAGTGAAGCAACAGTATGCCCATCTCCTGTTCATTTTTTTTTCTTGGCATCTAAATAATTAAGCCAGATGGAAGACATTTCCCACACTGGGTTCTCTTTCAACATGTCAGCTATTTAATTTTACTGTCCCTAATATCCTGTTGATAAGACTTCAAAATGTTAGTGTTGACTTAGTCCAATTCATTCTCATCAAAGTTGATAGCAGCCTATTCTTGGGGCAGCCTTCCCTTAGAACAGGGGTCCCCAAACTTTTTACACAGGGGGCCAGTTCACCATCCTTCAGACCGTTGGAGGGCCGGACTACAAAAAAAACTATGAACAAATCCCTATGCACACTGCACATATCTTATTTTAAAGTAAAAAAACAAAACGGGAAGAAATACAATATTTAAAATAACAAACAAGTAAATTTAAATCAACAAACTGACCAGTATTTCAATGGGAACTATGCTCCTCCACTGACCACCTATGAAAGAGGTGCCCCTTCCAGAAGTGCGGCGGGGGCCAGATAAATGGCCTCAGGGGGCCGCAGTTTGGGGACCCCTGCCTTAGAACATTGACTTTCCCACTAAGTTCAGAAGCTTTTCATGATGCCTCATACCTTCCCCTTTCTATTCAAATCATATGCCTAATAGGAGGAGCAAGGACACAATAAATAAAGCTAGTTTTCATTTCTTCCAACCTTTCTGGATGAGTCATCTTGCTAGCAATTGAAAAAATCCAAACCTTTATCTCACCAAATCAAAATGGACAATTCAGTATTAAGCAAAAGAAAAAGAGTAAATTAAGAACATGGGCTTGCCTTGACCGGTTGGCTCAGTGATAGAGTGTCGGCCCAGCATGTGGATGTCCCGGGTTCGATTGTCAGGGCACACAGGAAAAGCCACCATCTGCTTTTCTACCCCTCCCCCTCCCTTTCTCTTTCTTCCTCTCCCTCTTTCTCCCCCTTCAGCAGCATGGCTCGATTGATGCCAGTGATTAGTGCCAGTGAGTAGGCCCCAGGCGCTGAGGATGGTTGGTGGCCTCCACCTCAGGTACTTTAAAAAATAAAATAAAATAAATGGCTCAGTTGCTGAGCAATGAAGCGACAGCCCCAGATGGGTAGAATATCACCCCCTAGGGGGCTTGCCAGGTGGATCTCAGTCGGTGCATATGTGGGAGTCTGTCTGCCTCCCCTCCTCTCACTAAAAAAACAACATCAACAAACCCAGAACATGGGCTTAAGCATCAGACAAACCTAGCCTTCAAGCCTCTGCTCCATCCATGACTATATATAAAAACTGTAATTTACTTTAAAGTCTCTTTCTTTTTTTTAAGTGAAAGTAGGGGAGATAGTGAGACAGACTCCTGCAAGCACCCCAAACAGGATTCACCCGGCAACCCCCTTCTGGAACCAATGCCCAAATCAACCGAGCTATCCTCAGCACCCCAGGCCAACTCTAGGACCAATCAAACCACTGGCTGTGAGTGAGAAAGAGAGGAAGAAGGAGGAGTGAGAAGGGAAGAGAAGCAGACGGTCACTTCTCTTGTGTGCCCTGACCAGGGATCGAACCTGGGACAACACTCTATCCACTGAGCTAACTGCCAGGGCCTCTATTTGAAAAATGTTTATTTTAATGATTTTAGAGAGAGTAAGGGAGAGTCAGAGAGAGACAGGAACGTAGATCTGTTCCTGTATGTGCCCTGACTGGGAATCGAACTGGCAATCTCTGTGCTTTGGGACGATGCTCTAACCAACCAAGCTTTTGGGCCAGGGCTTAAAGTCTCTTTAACTTCACTTTTCTCACTTATCAGATGGGGATTATAAATAGTTTCAGCTTCGTAGTTGAAAGACTAGAGGACTAATACATGTAAAAGCACATGATCATTGTTGTTGTGATTCTTGGACCAGCCCTAATTTTTATACAAATAAGCAGGGGCAGGTGGGATCCTTTATACAAATAAGCAGGGGCAGGCAGGATATTTCTCCTGCCTCCTCTGTTCCCCGCCAGCTTCACTGGCACTTCATCTCTTCCCCACTATTTAACTAGTTGTGTGAGCACTGGCAAATCACAAATTCTTCAAAATTGTTTCTTCAGCTATAAAACAGTTGGCAGTATCGATGTCACAGTTTTACTACACAGATCACATAGGTGAGATAAGACAGTGGACATGAACATGCTCTTCCCTCTGTAACACATGGTGGGAACATAGGCGTTGATGGCTGCTCCCTCACACCCAGCAACCAGCCCCTCCTCGGCAGGTTTGTTAATCTTTATTGAACTTAGAGCCTGATCTTTATAAAATATGAAGGTATGTGGCTTGGATAGTCTTTGCTTAAAATTGGTAAGAGTTTGTGAATCCACTTTCATTTTCAGACTCCTTGAGAACTATTACTCCTTTGGTCAAAATTATTTTTTCTAACATTTTTATGCATTACTTTCAGTGATTAAAATGCGCAGATGAGTCCATTGTATACTAAGTATTCTTCTTTACTGGCAGTGGAGACAGTCTTAAAGGTGAGGATTAGAAACTCTTTAACAGACTTGGTAACAAACATTGTTTTGATGTCCATCTTTCCTAGAAACTTAGGTTATAAAGAAGCTGTAATTGTTTTTTTATGTTGTAGTTTGCTTAGATTTATATTATCCTACATTTTGTCCTTTGCCACCCTCTCTTCATGCTACCTGGATAAAGTTCTTATTCCTAGGTCTTAGTACAGCTCTGCACTCTAAGACTCCTGATTCTTGTCACAGGCTCAACTGTTCCTTTGATCAGTTTCCAAACCCTTATTCAACATCTTTATCTGAATGCCCTAAGGGCACACACATCCAAAACTGAACTCATTATCTTCCTGTCCTCCTTCTAGCCCCAGACCTGTGTTCTTCCTCCTGTGTGCTTGGTCTTAATTAATACATTCTTTACCAGTCACCCTATCCCGGGCACCTGGAAATTATACTATATCAGTTTCTCATTCTCAGAACTGACATGTGAGGCTAGATAATTCTCTGTTGGGGGAGGGGGACTGTCCTTTATATTGTAGGGTGTTTAGCAGCATTTGTGGCTTCTGCCCACTGTCAGTAGGACTCTGCTCTCCTCAGTCATGATAATCAAATATCTTCTTCACACATTATTCAATGGCCCCTTGATAGCAAATCATTCCTGTTGAAAATGACTGTGTTATACTTTTCTTTTTCTCTTACCTCCGACATTTATTTAGTCAGTTACCAAGCCCTTTTGATGCTACTTCCTGAATATCTTTCTGGTACAGTATTTCATCTTTCCTTTTTATTCTCATTGCTCATATCTTACTTTAGGTTCTTTTCTCTTAGTACTACCAGACTAGTAGTACTAAGCACACCACCCGCCTGGTGGTGGCCCAGTCCTTGAAACCTGAGGTCTCCAGCTTGAGCGCAAGAGCGTCAATATGATCCCAAGGTTGCTGGCTTGAGCCCAAGGTCGCTGGCTTGAACAAGGGGTTACTGGCTCAGCTTGAGCCTTCTTGTCAAGGCATGTATGAGAAAGCAATCAATGAACAACTAAAGTGAAGCAACTGAGTTGATGCTTTTCATCCCTCTCCTCCCCCTATCCCTTCCTGTCTCTTTCTCTCTTAAAAAAAAGGAAAGAAGGAACACCACCTGTATACTGGCCTGTGTTACTACTACAAAGCCCAGGACTATTGCTAGCTAGGCTGTGCTTGCTTGTGCTTTGCTTAGTCTGACAAGCTGTCCCAGCAAAGCAGCCAGAGGAGGCCTGCAAGTTCCTAGCCTAATTTGTCCTTACAGCCCTCCATTTTAGAGAACAGGTGGGTGTCATCAGAACTCTGGCAGCTGTCCACAGAAAAGGTCAGTCCCTCACCTACAACAAAAGTATGTAGGAAGAAATTTCCATTTTACATGTAAGAAAACTGAGGCTCTGAGAGGGGAACCCTGTACCCAAGGTTATCTTGTGGGTGAAGCTGGGTAGAGTCTGACACCAAAGCCTGTTTCCCTTGCTGTGTGCTCAGACCTAATGCATCTATGCTTTTGTCTACCTCTCCTCCTGCAAGATTGCTTTCACTTCACAGGTTAGCTTTCTAGAATGCAAATTTGGTTGTTTAATTACTTTGCTTAGTAGATTTTTCAGTGGTTTCTCACCAAGATAAAGTCCGAATTTAGCCTGAAAGGCAAAGCCCTTTGTATTGGCTCTTGCTTATCTCAGACTTATCTTGCTTGGGCTTATCTCCTGTCATTTCCCTAGCTGTACTTAAGGCTCCAGCCACCACTGCTTCAAAACATAATGTGTTTGCAGTTTCACGGGTCTAGTAGAATGGTTCAGTATCATTGGAAAACAGACCTTGAATCTTGCACTACCACCAACTAGCTCTGTGACCTCAGACCCTGCCTGGAATGCCCTCCCTACCTTGTTCCCCTAACTGAAGTCTGTCTTTAAGACTGAATACTGCCTTAGTTGGAGAGAGGCCCTATTTGCCTCTTAATGCCTCTACCCTCTCAACCATTCCATTCTTTGCCTCTGTACAAACTGCAGTTAGCACTCTTATTAGTATTCTTATTGCCAGCACTTGTTATTTTTTAAAAGTATACCTTAGGGAACAGATTAGCTTGGAGTTTTTATGGCCTTTGGGTATGGACACAGGCCAAGGTTGTGGTCTGTGTGCTCTGGGTTTCTACATGCTTCCAGCATGCATCAGCTTCCCTTCCAGCTCGCTGCAGCTTTGCTCCCGACTTTCCTTTCACTAGCTGGATATTTCTTCTTTTTCAAGTCTTAAGCAGTGTTGTACAGAACTTTCTGTGATGATAGAAACAGTCTAATACTGTGCTGTCTAATATGGTAGCCGGTAGCCACATGTGGCTATTGAACATTTGAAATGTGACTGGTGTAACTGAGGAACTAATTCTTTAATTTTACTTAATTTAAATTACCACAGGTGACTAATAGCCACCACATTTTGGATCCTGTCATCGATAGCATAACCTCTCCTACTAAATGAGATACTATGTCTTCTCTAATTTGTTACATCTGATGTTCTTCCTCTCTTATGGAAAACTGTTCTGTACTTCAATGCCTGCTTCCTCTGGACTGAATAAAAGTAATTAAAGCCACTGAACTGTACACTTTATAACAGTTAAAATGGTGAATTTCATGCCATGTGTATTTTACCACAATAAAAAAAAGAGAGAGTGCCTGCACAGTGAAGGACATAAGATCTACAGTGAAGAGCCATCAGGGAGGTTTTCACTGAGGTCGCAGCACCCTGAGTCTGGAAGGTAAGAGCAGTGGGCCCAAGGGAAAGAGATGACAAGTGCTTCCTGATTCTGGATCTGGAGAAGCTGGACAGCAAGTGGGTGCTGGGCCATGAAGAGCCCCTAATGGCAGGCTAAGGAAATGAGGCTTGGTCCAGAAAGCCATGGAGGGATTTTAAGCAAGCGAATGACATGTTTGGATTTATAAAGCTTATTCTGGCTGCTCTGTGGGAAAGGTATCAGAGGGTGGAAAAAATGGATCATGGGAGACATAATCAGGCTAATAACAACCACTCTGATAATAATAGCAGCTAACATTCAGTGTTGCAGTGATTCAGGAGGAGGTGATGAGAGACTGAGAGTGCAGTGATGGGTTAGGAGAGATGCCGTCTGTTATTTGAAAAATAAGATGATCTTCTCTGGAGAGGTCTTTACCTGGTATGCAATGCATAGGAAGAGCTAACCCAAAGCCAATTGACTTATCTTCTTTAATCACTCTTTAAATATGGGAAAAGAATGCTCGTTCATATGACAAATAACGTTAGAATAATATATAAGCTCTTTTCCAGACAACATCAGTAGGTATTGGTGGGGGAGAGGGATGGCTATGGCTATCAATGGGTAGCTCAAAGTGTCCTTATAATGGAACTGTTCAGTACATTTAACAGATGAAATATGGGTAAGATTGGTAGATTGTATCACTGTCGATTTCCTGGTTATGAATAGTGTAGTACTGTAGTTATGTAAGATCGACCATTGGAGGAAACTGAGTAAAGAATATACAGGACCTCTCTGTTATTTTTTTTAAATTGATTTTAGAGAGAAAGGAAGGAAAGGAGAAAGAAAAACATTAACTTGTTTCATTTAGTTATGCATTCATTAGTTGGTTCTTGTGTGTACCCTGACTGGGGATTGAACCTGCATTCTTGGTATATCAGGATGATATCTAACCAACTGAGCTACCTGGCTAGGGCTCTGTGTTTTGTTTCTCTCTCTTTTGTGGCAGAGAGAGGGACAGATAGGGACAGACAGGAAGGGAAAAAGATGAAAAACATCAATTCTTTGTTGCAGTTCCTTAGTTGTTCATTGATTGATTTCTTATATGTGCCTTGACGAGGGTGGGAGGGGGGCTATAGTAGACCGAGTGACCCCTTGTTTGAGCCAGCAACCTTGGGCTCAAACTGGTGAGCCTTGCTCAAACCCAGTGAGCCCACACTCAAACTGGCGACCTCCGGGTTTTGAACCTGGGTCCTCCACGTCCCAGTCTGACGCTCTATCCACTGCACCACCACCTAGTCAGGCTCTCTCTCTCTCTTTTTCTCTTTCTCTTTTTCTTTTCCTTTCTCTCTCTTCCTTTCCCTCCTCCCCTTCCCTCCTTCCTCCCTCCCTTCTTTTTTCCCCTCTTTCACACTCTCCTCCCTTTCCTTTCTCCATCCCTTCCTTTTTTTTCTTTTTTCTTTTTTTTTAGAGAAAGAGACAGACAGAAAGAGAGAGATGAAAAGCATCAGTTCATATTTGGGGCACTTTAGTTGTTCATTGATTGCTTCTCATATCATAGGTGTGGGGGCTCTAGCTGAGCCAGTGAACCTTTGCTCAAGCCAGACAAGCCCACACTCAACTCGGTGACCTTGGGGTTTTAAACTTGGGACCTCGGCATCCCCGGTCGATGTCCTATCCACTGCACCACTGCCAGATATCTGTGTTGTTTCTTATAACCACCAGTGAATATGTAGTTCCCTCAAAAATAAAAAGTTTAAAATTTTTTTTGACAAAGCAGCTCTTCATTAACTCTTGGTTTTTAGTATTTTCCTTTTATCTGGATGTATCTTGTAATAGTTTTTTTTATAGACATCACTTGTTTTGGTTAAATTTGATACATCGCTAAAGAATATTTAGCTGTCTTGTCAATTCTGAGATATACATTTTTTCTTCACCTTTTAACATCTTTGAAACAAGAATACATCTTACAATTCATGGAGACTTGGCATTGAATCATTTTAATTGGCTGCAGTTTTACTTAATGGCACCTAAAATGTAAGTGCATTTTACAGTTACTAGTACCCTAGATTTGATACATTTGATTAGTGAGTGGGTCATTTAGCCATGATAGAAAAGAACAATGGCTGGTGAAAGTTTTGTTAGGCACTTTTTTGTGTGTGATATATTGGTTATTAAGTGTTTGTTTTTTAGCTCCAAACCCACTGCTCTATACTCTTTTTTTGTGATGTTAAAGCTGAGATTCCGCTTGACCAGACAGTGGTGCAGTGTATTAGAGCAGTGTTAATCAACTTGGTCCCTATTGCCCACTAGTGGGCGTTCCAGTTTTTATGGTGGGCGGTAGCAGAGCAACCAAAGTATAAATAAAAAGATAGATTTAACGATAGTAAGTTGTTTTATAAATATTTATTCTGCCAAACTTAGCGAAAATCCGGCATAAAGTACTTGGTAAGTAATATTATATGCTTTAACTTGCTGTAACTGTGCTTTATAAATTTTATAAAGTAAAGTTACTTCCCTACTTTATAAATCATCATTACTGTGGAACTGGTGGGTGGTTAGAAAATTTTACTACTAACAGAGATACAAAAGTGGGTGGTAGGTTTAAAAAGGTTTACTACCCCTGCTGTAGAGCGTCGCCTGGGACAGGAAGGACCCAGGTTCAAAACCTTCAGGTCACTGGCTTAAGTGTGGTATCATAAACATGACCCCATGGTCGCTAGCTTGAGCCCAAAGGTCACTGGCTTGGCTAGAGCCCCCACCCTTCACCCCTAGTCAAAGCACATTTGAGAGAGAAAGCAATCAATGAACAACTAAGGTGCTGCAACTATGAGTTGATGCTTCTCATCTTTCTCCCTTCCTGTCTGTCTCTCTGTCTCTTTCTCTCTCTCTAAAAAAGAACAACTCTGGGATTCTACCAACCAAAATTCTGTTTGGCTGGCACCTGGCTCTTTGTTAGGCAGTGCCAACAGGGGTTAGAGAAGGTGACTGCAGAGCCAGGGAAGGGAAGAAGGAACTTGCTTCTTCCTGTCTGCTTCCTAATTCCATGAGTCACTTGAGCAATTCTTCTTTGCTCCAACAGAAGCAGCCGCAGTTCCTTCTTATAGCAGCAGCTGAATCCATTTTCCAGTTTTTCCAATACAGTACTTGCAGGGACCGGCATCATTGCACCCCTGAGGCGTTGGCACCTGACCAAGCCTCCTGCTCAGAGGCCCTAGGCCCCTCTTTGGAGCCTCTTCCCTTTGTTCTCCAGCCCTAGGGCAGCTGCTGCCTCTGCAAAACATTAGTGTTTTCTCCCTCTCTCTCTCTCTCTCTCTCTTTCTCTCGTTTTGACTTTTCAGTAACTTTTGACTACTTAGTAACTTTATACCTAGTTACAGAGGCGGATTTAACGGCGGGCGTACCGGGCACATGCTCTGGGCCCCGACTTCTGAAGGGCCTTGCAAAACCCCAAGTTTACACTTTTTTCTAATGACAAAGGGCCCAATATTTTCTTCTGTGCCCAGGGCCTCAACTGACCTTAATTCACCTCTGCCTAGTTAGGAATTCTTTATATTCAAATCTCTGTTAAAATAAGTGTGGTTTGTGTCCTCTGAGGACCTTGCCTCTGATACCGATAAAGTCAACAGAACCAGCTTTTCTCACATACGCTTTGTTTCTGCAGCCAGTGACCTTTTTGAAATAGAAATCTGATATTCTTCCTACTTAAACCTATGGATGAATGCTCATGTTCAGAGGGGGAAATGGAAAATTCTTCATGGGGCCTGCAGGGCCACCTCCTGCCCCAGGCTCAACTCTTACTTCACTTCCCAGGTCTCTGATCTGGCCACACATCTTATTTCATTTCCTCAACAGCCAGGGTTCTTCCTGCGGGACAGCCTTTGCCATGGGGTTTCTGCTGCTTGGAGTGCTTCTGCTGCTCCCACACAAGAGTTAGCTTTTCTTCCTTTAGTCTCAGTTTCATTGTAACCTTCCCTGCAACACCCTAATGCCTTCCCTGGCAGGTCCACCCACGACATGCACTGGTAACGCCTGCCCAATACAGCCCTTAGTGCATGCAGCCTTAGTAGGCATTTATATGGGTTTTTCTCTAATGACTGTCTCTTTCCCCAGCTATATTAGCTTCATAAAGATGGGGCTAAGTCAGTGTTTGGGTTTTTTCTTGTTCCTTTCTGTGTCCCCAGTGCCTGGCACATTGTATGTGCTAAATAAATACTTGAATGAACAGTAGGAAGGGACCAGTCAGTGATATCTTCATGGGATCAGTTCTTATTATAAGCTAAAATTTTTGAAGAAAGTCTCTCTTGCTGTATGTTAAATTACTTTTTTAAAAATACTGACAACCAAACTATGAGGAAAAATGTTCACTTATTAAAGTGGAAGTTGTAGTATGTATGTTACTCTTCTGTAGCAGTTAGATAAAGAAATAGAATATGAAAATCTGTGTACCCCAGTGAAGCCTAAGACGTTATCCTACTTTCTTTTTTTTGAGTTGCCATCAGTCTCAAATTGGAGATTTTACTACATGAACCCACAATGTATGGATATTTCTCTTCTAAAACTTTTTCTCTTAATCCAGTACAGTGCCTTGTGCTTGGTGAAACTATGCCTTTGCCTTCCTGTCCTCTGAGTATTCTCAAGTTCTTGGTAACATGGTCACAGTCCTAGATGTACCCCATGTATATCATCCCTGGAGCTCATTACCATACTCTGAAAATTCCTTCTGACCCTAGAAGCATTTCCTTCATTGCTTTTTGTCTTCCATCACTGCATTATTGGCATCAACCACTTGGTAATTAACAGTTTAAAATGTTAGCTATTTGATACTTGTCCTACATGGTAATTCTCAAATTATTCTTTTGTTGAAATTGGATTTTACTAATTTTCTAAAGCCATCATTAAATGCAAAGGCTAATAGGAACTTGAAATAATCTAGTCTAATTCTCTCTTACATATGTGTGAGCCAGAGCAGATGAGTGGCCTACCTCAGGACTCCTGACACCTTGGCTTGTATGTTCATTGTCAGTAAGGGCCACAAACATACTGTGTATGAGGCATTGTCAAGAAAGGATGCACAGTATGACTGTAATTTCTTTCTAGTCCAGTCCTCTAGAACTGATATATCCTTATCAAGTGTTGCTTTTTAAAAGCAGACTGCAGGCCTGACCTGTGGTGGAAGAGTGGATAAAGCGTCGACCTAGAATGCTGAGGTCGCCGGTTCGAAACCCTGGGCTTGCTCAGTCAAGGCATAGTGGAAAGCAACTACAAGCTGGTCCTTCCCACTCCTCCCCTCTGCCTTTCTCTGTCTCTCCTCTTTCTAACATCAGTATTTTTTATTTATTTTTTTTTAAAATTCATTTTAGAGAGGAGAGGGAAAGACAGAGAGAGAGAGAAAGGAGAGACAGAGAGAGAGAAGGGGAGGAGGAGCTGGAAGCATCAACTCTCATATGTGCCTTGACCAGGCAAGCCCAGGGTTTCGAACCAGCGACCTCAGCATTTCCAGGTCAACGCTTTATCCACTGCGCCACCACAGGTCAGGCAACATCAGTATTTTTTTTTTTAATTAAAAATAAATAAATAAAAGCAGGCTGTGGGCCTTGGCAAGTGGTTCAGTGGATAGAGCATCGGCCTGGCATATGGATGTCCTGTGTTCAATTCCTGGTCAGGGCACACAGGAGAAGCAATCGTCTGCTTCTCACCCCCGTCCTATCCCCCTCTCTCCCTGTTCCCCTCCTGTGGCTCAACTGAGCATGTCCCTACATGGGGGTTGCTGGGTGGATCCCGGTTGGGGCACATGCTGGAGTCTGTCTGTCTTCCCTCCTCTCACCTTAAAAAGAAAGCACACTTTGGCCTGACCAGGCGGTGGCACAGTGGATAGAGCGTCGGACTGGGATGCAGAGAACTCAGGTTCGAGACCCCAAGGTCGCCAGCTTGAGCGCAGGCTCATCTGGTTTGAGCAAAGCTCACCAGCTTGGACCCAAGGTTGCTGGCTCGAGCAAGGGGTTACTCGGTCTGCTGAAGGCCCGCGGTCAAGGCACATATGAGAAAGCAATCAATGAACAACTAAGGTGTTGCAACGCGCAATGAAAAACTAATGATTGATGCTTCTCATCTCTCCATTCCTGTCTGTCTGTCCTTGTCTATCCCTCTCTCTGACTCTCTCTCTGTTTCTATAAAGAAAAAAGAGAAAAGCACACTTTGCAGATACTGAAAAGGGGCCCTTGACACTGGTACATTCTAAAAGAGAACGTCCCAGCCTGACCAGGCGGTGGCACAGTGGATAGAGCGTCAGACTGGGATGCGGAAAGACCCAGGTTCGAGACCCTGAGGTTGCCAGCTTGAGCACGGGCTCATCTGGTTTGAGCAAGGCTCACCAGCTTGGACCCAGGTTGCTGGCTTGAGCAAGGGGTTACTCGGTCTGCTGTTCGGCCCATGGTCAAGGCACATATGAGAAAGCAATCAATGAACAACTAAGGTGTCTCAACGAAAAACTGATGATTGATGCGTCTCATCTCTCTCCATTCCTGTCTTTTTATCCCTCTCTCTGACTCTCTCTGTCCCTGTAAAAAAAAACAAAAAACAAACAAACAAAAAAAACTAAAAGAGGACGTCCTAGACTGAGCCAAGAAAATATGACTGGAATAAGCACATAACCCTTCAAAATAACTGCTTTGAAGGGGATGAAACTTTTTTGTCTCAGTGAATCTTGGTATGATTGTTAAAATATTGGGCTTATTTTTTAATAATATACTTAGAGAGTTATGTCTACTCTTCCCAGCATGTGTATAAATATTCTTAGAGATGATGACCTAATTAAATAATACTAGAAGTAATTTTTAAAATCATATTATATAGCACCTTATTGATTAGTAAGTAAGTGGTACTGATGACTTAGTCCACATCAGCCCTTAGAGCAGTAAGGGCATCCCAGGAAAGCTGCTACAGTTGGACAGACATTATCTTTATTTCTTTGTTTTAACAAACATTTCTTGAGTGCCTTTCTTGGACTAAGCTTGGGTGAAACATGTGACCAAAGAAAAGACAGACAATGACAGTGGGTTCTGTTAACAGCAGGTGGGGTAGAGAAGATGGGAAGGTAACTTAAGGCCACATCAATGGCTGGCTTGTTGAAAAGCCAATTTTTCAGGAGTGGAGTTTTGATCATGATGGATAAAATGAATTCATTTTCCATACCAGGACTACCTTTTGAGCAACAGGTAGAAACCAGGCTCTCTAGACATTGTAGGAAGAGGATCACCCGCCTTTTGAGTTTTTAGGCTGATTTGGGCAGATGACATCATATGTACCCACAAAAAAGTTAAGTTGCTATTTGAGGCAGTTTTCTGATAAAAAAAAAAAGTCAAATGAACCTTCATTGTTACAGTTATTCCATTGTGTAGAGAGTGTTTACCAAGTCCTCTCCCTGGGAGACTGGGCTGAGCCCCTTGAAAGTGGGACCTACATCTGTTCACCACCCTGTGCCCTGGATCAGGATAATACCTGGCCTGTAATAGGTAGATAGTAACTATTTGCTTAGAAAAAAATGAGTAAGTGTTCTAGGCCTTCAGGAATCCTTCAGATTTAATGAGAACACTGTCAAGGAGATGAGATTTAAGTGGGGAAACTTCAGCTGGCTGGAAACAAGAAAAGAAGGAGCAAGAAAGTCATTTCTGGAGGGGCAAATAACTTAAGGAAAGATCCAGGCTTAGGAATGTGGACAGGAGTAGACCCACAGGAGACCAGAGGTTCTTGATTCTTCTATTGCCACAGAAGGAAAGGAAGAGTCCTGGACACAAATGACAGGTGCTGTCCCCCAGCCAGCACCTATCTTCCATCATCTACCCTGCACTTTGACTTACACTCAGCAACTTGGTTCCCACCCTGTGCGTTTTAGACTGGGTCTTGCCTCTCCCTAAATAACTCTTCCTATGCTAGGCTTTTTCTCACCATTCGGCACTTACGTGTTACCTGCCCAGAAGCCTTCTCTCACCTGTCCAAAAAAAAATTATTCTTTGCCCTTTTCACACTCTGCCCCATTACCCTGTCTAGTTTATTTTCTTCCTAGTATGGTCACTACTAAAATGATATTATTCATTAGTCTGCTGGTCTAATACTTTTTTTCCCCTTACTGAAAAACACTTTTTCTCTATCCTGAGTACCCAGAACAAGGAGGTATATATGGCCTGTAGGGGGCACTAAGTGAATGCATGGGGGGGGGAGGAGTGATAGAGTTTATTACAGAGGGAGACCTTTGTTTTAAACAAATTATTTGTAAACTTAGTAACTTTATTAGAAACAAATGATGATGTAGCTCACAACTGATCTTATTGAGAACTGTTGCTATGGTTAGATGGGGGATGGAGCTTTTATCTGGGAGTATTTTAGTATGTTCTAGCTTGAATGCTCTGGCCTTTTGAACTCTTTGAACTCTAAGTCTGTACTGGTTGCTTGTGGGATTTGTAGTAGGGAATCCTTGTTGAAGGATCCCCAACTCTTGATATAGTGATGAGCAGACCTCAGTGGTCCTGGAGTCAAAGTCAGAATCCTGAGTGTGACCAGGAGCAAGAGGTTAGCGCATGGCAGTAGGTATACTCAGGTGCATTTTCCTCTCACTTGGAGGGAGGGGTGAAGGTTTTAGTCTCTTCCTCTCCCCACCTACTAAGGAGCCTTTGTCATTGTCAGTCTTAGTGCAACTTAGAGGAAGGAGTGAGGAATGGTTTCAATCTACCTTGCTACAGGCAATAAATATTTTTGTATGTGCATACACTATATTGTTCAAGTGTTTGCCTAACTCATTTTGTCTTAGATTTCTTTTTTTTTTCCTTTTGATTAGCACCTTTACAGTTTAATTTTGGTACACAGTGTTTTCATTTCTCTTCTCTTTTTATCTTTTTTTTTTTAAACAAAAAATGCATAGATACTGCTCACAAAAATTAGGGGATATTTTATAGCTTTATATTCATTTTGAAGTATCCCCTAATTACCGTGGCAAGCTTAACCATGGAAACCCCAAGTTGGCCAGAAGAATTGGCAGGCATTATGAATGTGCTTACTTTCTTCACTTTTCTTTCCCTTTTAAAGTCTTTGTTTTAGGGAGAAGGAAATTGGTGTGTTTAGAGAGCAGTTGTTAGCTTTTCAAGACTGGACTCGTTGGTCTAATTTGGTAAGGGCCCTGAGCATGTCAAATAAAATGAGTGAAAAGGTAAATCTAAAGCAGGCATGTAGGGGAAAGCAAACAATTTTAAATGTTAACCTCAAAGCCACACCTAATATGCTTTTAGTGAAGAGGCTTGGCCACTTCTGGGCATCTTTAGGTCTCCTGAAGATGGCAGCATCCTTCTAAGGCAGTATTTTTCAACCACGGGGATCTATAATCTTCATACCACATCAAGGTGGTTAACTCTTGCAGACCGGCACAGAATTTCTGGTGGACCAGCAATGGTCTGTGGATCAGCAATTGAAAACCACTGTTCTGAGGTATCCCATCTTCTGCCCTTCCCACCCTACTCCCACCCCCCAGTTCTGTTGATACTGCAGCATTATTCTATATTGTCCCTAGACTCTTCAGCCAGACTGATATGTGAACAATTCCAGTTCTCCCCTCATTCCCTGTGACACACAGTATAGCATGAGGTTTCCTTTTTGTCAGGGCAATTGTTTCCTTCTTTTGGGTTTAGAAAAAAAAATTTTTTTTTTCCTGAAGCTGGAAACGGGGAGAGACAGTCAGACAGACTCCCGCATGCGCCCGACCGGGATCCACCCGGCACGCCCACCAGGGGGCGATGCTCTGCCCACCAGAGGGCGTCGCTCTGCCGCGACCAGAGCCACTCTAGCGCCTGGGGCAGAGGCCAAGGAGCCATCCCCAGCGCCCGGGCCATCTTTGCTCCAATGGAGCCTTGGCTGCGGGAGGGGAAGAGAGAGACAGAAAGGAAGGAGGGGGCGGGAGTGGAGAAGCAAATGGGCGCTTCTCCTATGTGCCCTGGCCGGGAATCAAACCCTGGTCCCCCGCACGCCAGGCCGACGCTCTACCGCTGAGCCAACCGGCCAGGGCGGGTTTAGAAATTTTTTGACAACAGTACTTACCTGTACTTCTACGACCAAGTCTCTAGTGTCTAGTTGATGTTTCTTGAGTCATGTTCCTACAGCAGTTTTACTACTCAGGAAATAGAAATGGGCAAATTTGTTTAGTTGATTGTTTTCTCTCGGAGATAGTACAATCAGGTGAAGAGTATTGGCTACTTTGCTAATCCCTTTATTGACTCCTGTCTACCTCCTGCTGCCCCTTGCTCCAGGATCCCACTGCACATTCTGCCCTAGCCTGTCCTTAGTCTAAGTGTTCTATATACAAATATTGATCGACTTACGACCTATGCAACTTACGACCATTCGACTTTACAACCACAATCACTAGCCACAACTGCTCTGCGTCTGGCAGCGCAAGCGTTGCCCAGCTGGGCATACGACAGTGCGGACCAGCTTCCGGCAGCACTACCATCTCCACGTGCACCATTTCAACTGTTATCCCAGACTCGGTATAGCAATTTGTGTTTTGTGTCTTGGATATTTTTCATCAAACCCCTCCCAAGATGTCTACCAAGAAGAAATTGTCTTTGCAAATATTAAACCAGTTGTACTGGTAATGCAGTGTTTTACTTATACCTGAAGAATGTAAAAATAAGAAACAAAATTGTGTAGAGATGATACAAATGGCATAAAATGAACAAAGAAAATTATGATATATAACAATAATGAAAGAAAATTATGATAAAATATGACTTAAAGATTTTTATAACATCATTTCACAGTACTGTACATATAGCCTACTCAACTTATGAGCAAATCATGTTACGACCAGTCTGTCAGAACCAATCATGGTTGTAAGTCGAGCACTAGCTGTATTAGAATTAGGTGGTTGTTTGGTGAGCATGGAATCCATATAAGGGGTGATTTAATGGGAAGATTTTAGTGGCTGGTGTTCTGAAGTTAGGATGTCCTGGCTTATCCATCTCTTTCCATTTTAAGGTGTAGCCAGGAGGCAGGGTGACTCATATCTAATAATAGGGACACTTTCCATTCCTGGGAGAAGTGGAGACAACATAAGTTCTTGCTCTTTGGGGGTCTCCCTTGATTATCTCTCATATGGTATTCTGTCTTTAAACCATCTCATAGCCCTTTCTTGGATGTGAAAGTAGGGAGTCTGAAACCTCTTAGGTGTTCATTGAGCTTATTTCTGAGGTGGGTTCATTCTATCCTGGGACTGCTCTGGACAGCCTTACATGTTCATGTTTGGTAGACCATACAGTTCTGTCTGTGTATGTTATACAAAATGCTTAGGTTAAAAGGGGATGGAGAGATAACAAAGGGCATATTTTTTAACCGTGTAAAGGCCTAGAATGGAACCAAAAGAAAAGAGAGTATTTGCGTTACAGTTGTGGGAGACACAAGAGCCATAAAGGCAGAGAGGAATGGGGCTTGTCTGGGAAATAAAGGGTTCTCACAGGAATCAGGGCTCCTGTGATTGAGGCCCAACAGTGGTTTTTCTCCTGAGCTCAGGATAGCATTACTACCTTGACCATGCTTTTGACTTCTAGATCCATTTTATATTGCTTATCAAATACAGTTTTGAGTTATTTTTTATAAACTTTTTATTTTGAAGTAATTGTAGATTTATATGCAGCTGTAAGAAATAACAGTGAAAAATAATAAAGTATTAAGAAATGATCTTGTGTACCCTTTACTATTTCCCCCAGTGGTAACATCTTGCGGTATTATCTTTACTAAAACTGAATTTATATGGTCAAAAGGGGTATCCTGTTGTCTTACAACCACCTAGCTTTTGTGTCTCTGCAGTAGTATTACTGGCTTATGTTTCTTTCCAGGGAATTTCTATTAATAAAGAATTACATAGAAGCCCCCTTTTTGTTACATACAGTAGCATAAAATACACTTTTTTAAATCTTGCTTTTTAAATTTAACAATAGATTTATCTTCATTAGTACATAAAGGCTTCCTTTTATAATTGCATGGTTTCCCTTGTGTGGATAAGCTGTAATTTATTTAACCAGTCTCCTAATTGATGGACTGTTTCTAGTCTTTTGCCATTACAAACATGTTGCAATGAATATACTTTACGTACATAATTTCTCACATGTGTAATTATTTTCCTGTGGTATATTCCTAGAATAAGATAGCTGGATCAAAGACTTTTTAACACTTAATTTTGATGGTTGATTATTTAATTGTCTTCTATAGAGATTGTACCAGTTTATAGTCTAATTAACAATATATGTGAATTTCTTTTCCCCAACAGCTTTGTTAGGCCTGTGTTTTTACAAATTTTGTCTTTGACATTTGGTCAGTGAAAGGTGGAGTCTCAGTATAGTTTTAACGTGCTGTTCCCTCACAGGGGATGCAAAGCTCATCTTTTCATGTTTTAGGACTCTTATTTCCTCCTCAGTGAACTGTCTGTTCATTTCCTTCACCCACTTTCCTTTTGGATTGTTAGTCTTTTCTTACTGATTTGTAAGAGCTCTTTCTGTTTTATTATGGAACCTAGCTCTTTGTGATGTAAACTGTTAACATATTCCTGGGTTTTTTTTTCATAATAATTGGTTTAAAGTTTTTATCTATCTGTACTTTATACAGATATAGCAATCATTTGTTTACGGCTTCTGAGTTTTTGTCATAGTTAGGACGTCTTTGTTTACTCTGCAAATATGGAAAGAAAAATTAGCCAATTTCTTCAGGTACTTTAACAGCTCCCTCCCTTCCTTCTTTCCTTCTTTCCCTTTAAAATCTTTCCTCCATATGAAGTTTACGTGCATGTATGATGTATGATTCCATTTTTATATAGATAGTCATGAAGATTCCTGAGTGCCTTCTCAGGAATGATGTGTGTCTCATACCACTATATTATCCATAGCTCCTTCTCTGGTGCTTCATGCATAATAGGTGCTTGATGTGGAGGAGAAAGTGGAGGAGGAGCACACTTCTGCCAGCAGCAGCAGCAACAGCAACCTTAGGCTGAATATTGCGATCTCTGATTATTTCCAGTCATTATCTCTAATTCACACAGCCACTCTTCAAGATAAGTAGTATAACCCTCATTTTATAGATACAGAAACTGACTTAGAAGCCAGATAATTTACCCAGGTTCCTACTATTAGTGTTCTGGGCCAGAGAAAAATACAGTTGGATCTTAAAGTAGTCAAACTTCGAAGACTGTGTGTTTTCTCTTTACCTGGTAATCTGCATAGAGCAGGGTTCCCCAAATTGCGGGCCGCATGCGGCCCCCTGAGGCCATTTTTCCAGTCCCCGCTGCACTTCCAGAAGGGGCACCCCTTTCATTGGTGGTCAGTGAGAGGAGCACAGGATGCACCCTCATCCTGTGCTCCTGGAGTACTGTATGTGGCGCCACTGCAAAGTGTGGCGTCGCTCAAGTACAGTACTACTTCTGGTGACGTGGGACGCACGCGTCACGGCTCCAGAAGCACGTCATATCACTTGTTACGGCTAGCAGTGACAAATATGGAACTGGACATTGACCATCTCATTAGCCAAAAGCAGGCCCATAGTTCCCATTGAATTACTGGTCAGTTTGTTGATTTAAATTTACTTGTTCTTTATTTAAAATAAGATACGTGCATGTGCATAGGGATTTGTTCATAGTTTATTTTATAGTCCAGCCCTCCAATGGTCTTAGGGACAGTGAACTGGCCCCCTGTGTAAAACGTTTGGGGACCCCTGGCATCGAGGGCTTGGCTTGTAGTTGACCATGCTTGGATATGGGATTGTGGGAGGTAGAACCAAAAGAACTGCCAAGCCTGACCAGGCGGTGGCTCAATAGATAGAGTGTCGGACTGGGACGCAGAGGACCGAGATTCAAAATCCCAAGGTCGCCAGCTTGCATGCAGGCTCATCTGGCTTGAGCGCAGGCTCCCAACTTGAGTGCGGGTCACTGGCTTAGTGTGGGATCATAGACATGACCCCATGGTCGCAGGCCACAGGTTGCTGGCTTGAGCAAGGGGTCACTCGTTCTGCTGTAGACCCCATATGAGAACGCAATCAATGAATAACTAAGGTGCCACAACAAAGAATTGATGCTTCTCATCTCTCTTCCTGTCTGTCTGCCCTGTCTCTCCCTCTCTCTGTCTCTCTGTCAAAAATAAATAAACTAATTAAAAGAATTACCAAGTTGTTGGAAACTGAGGGTTCTGAAACACAAAGAAATAATGAAAATACTGCATGCATTCGTTAGGAGAGTTCCTAGGCTCAAATGATACAGAGAAAGCATAATTCTTAAGCGGAAGTGGGGAAAACAGATCTTCTTGATAAAGAGAAACTTAAGTGTTCTCAGAAAAACATATTTACACATAGCTATTACTGGGATTATTTATTAAAGATTACAGTGGGAGGTCATTCTCTAAAATTTTTCCTCAGGATACCTAAACAGAAATTAGGTACAAAATTGTATTATTATATAGAGACTTGAATATCATCTTAAATGGAGTTAGTATCCTGTTATCTGATCCCGAAGAGTTAAACACAGGTACATGTTGATTTAGCTGTTACCAAAAGGCTGTATATAATTAATATTTTAAATTTTGAGTCATTTCCCCACTGGTGTATAATTTTAGTTGGAGAAATGGGTCGTGTAAGTTCATAAGTTAGCATTACTGTGTAGTTGATTACTTATTAACATTCAACATGCCTATCTTTCAAAAATACACATTTTCCTCAAAGTAATTCAATTATTATCATTCAACGTACTAAATGTAGGTACTGACTGCTGGCACACAGGAACATGACTTTCCATTTTTACTATTCTCTGAAAATAGAGCACAAATTACAACCATTGATAAGTAGGGGCCTGGCCTGTGGTGGCACAGTGGATAAAGCGTTGACCTGGAAACACTGAGGTCGCTAGTTCGAAACCCTGAGCTCACCTGGTCAAGGCACATATGGGAGTTGATGCTTCCTGCTCCTTCCCTCCTTCTCTCTCTCTCTCTCTCTCTCTCTCTCTCTCTCTCTCTCTCCCCCCCCTCTTTAAAATGAATGAATAAAATAAAATAATAAAAGAGAAGTAGGGTACAAGTATCACCTGTGGAATTCTGAATTCAGAATTGATTTCCTTCTCTGCTAATTTTTTCAATACCAAGATAAGTGTCACAAATAGTACCATTTCTCTGAGGATTTCCAGAATTAAAATAACAGGCACAAACTTAATCACATAGTAGAGGTGCAGGAGAATCGGGGAGCTCGCATGCTACCCATCATGTCACTGTCGGCAGGAGGTACTGTGTGACCTAGGAAAGTCCGCATCACTTCCATTTAATTTTTTACATAAAGTGCCTATTTTTTTGTTTTGTTTTTCTTAAGACACAGATCTAGAAAGGTGTGCAAAGAATTACTTTCCAGATGGGCCACATTATGACAATACTTTCTGACATTTCCTGCCTCTTTGTCAATGTGATATGTATCAACCCCATTGTAAGAGGAGAGCTAAATGCATTATTATTTGAGTTATCTTCTTTTTTTGTTCCTTAGATTTAAGAATGGAATGGTTTTAAAGATTATTATGTATTATTTAGCCCCATTTTTTTTATGTGTGCAAGTGTATGTAGCCCTGAGAGGGAAAGTGGCTTAGTCAGTGAGAAAGAAGGATCTAGAAATTGAGAATAATGGTTCTCAGTTGAGGGCACACACTACCCAACTCCCTTCCCCTGTGTTGGTGGGCACTAGACTTCCCAGAACCTTCCATACTTCTCCATTGGGAGTGTATACACAGGGATCTTGATCCTCAGACCAAGGCTTCTGAATCATCCTCTTCAAAGATGAGGCGCTGGCCTGACCAGACAGTAGTGCAGTGGATAAAGCATCGGACTCCTAGGATGTGTAGGAGCCAGGTTTGAGACCTCGAGGTCACCAGCTTGAGCACGGACTCATCTGGTTTGAGCTAAAGCTCACCAGCTTGGACCCAAGATCGCTGGCTTGAGCAAGGGGTTACTCGGTCTGCTGAAGGCCCGCGGTCAAGGCACATATGAGAAAGCAATCAATGAACAACTAAAGTGCCACAATGAAAAACTGATGATTGATGCTTCTCATCTCTCTCCGTTCCTGTCTGTCTGTCCCTATCTATCCCTCTCTCTGACTCTTGCTCTATCTCTGTTAAAAAAAAAAAAAAATGAGGCGCTGCTGTGGACAGACATGTTTTTAAGCCTCTGGGCATTTTGATGTCATTGCTCCTGAATTATTCCTTGATGCACTTGGATATGTTATGCTTTAGTTGTTTTAAAATTGCCTTTTCATGGAGTTTCACCTTACAGTAATTTTGGCTGAATTACTAACAATCTTATTGATTTCACATGTCAATTATTATTATTTATTCTTTCAATATAATTAATAATTGTTTTGTACCATGCATGAAAGCAGTCAAAGGGGGGAGAAGCCACATAAAAAAGAAAGCAGCCCCGTTACCTACCCTTAATAAGTTGTCAATTATTCTAAATAACACATGCCTCAATAGCTTTGGATTCTAATTGACAAACATTTTCATTTCTGCTGGGGAACCATATTTTATCACTATTCTAAAATGATTTCCAAAGCTCTGGCTTAGACTATTATACCTACCTTCACCCTCACTTTCTTTGCTATTGTGTGTTAAGGGAAGAGTGCTTCTCTGGCTTTTGTGGGTTTGGCCCTTAAGGTTTAGACATAGTTTTTAATGGTTCCAGGGTATATATATTAGAGTATGTGGTATAGCCCTCACCATGATGCTGTTCCTTGGCCTATTTGGATATTTATAAAACTACTCTTAATTTCAGAGTGTCTTTAGGAACCTGGCATACTAAATGTCGTGTGTGGGAAAGTGCTTCTAGGAGTAAGATGGGTGATGGTGTTAAAGATTCATTCACTAAATTTTAGCACAGAAAGAACTAGAGAGTCCTTTTAGCTTTCTGAATATTAGTATAAAGCAAATAAAACCACAAGAATAGTTGAAAAAATAGATTTGATTCAGTTACAACACAAACACGTTATGTAGCCGTTCCCAAGGAATGAAACTTTATGAGAAGAATCCGATTGAAGATGCCTGTAGCTTATCAGTATCCAGAATTTTAGAGAAATGAAATAGACAGGTAAAGGTCTAAAAATTCAGACATTTGACTTAGTAAAGCTTCTTTTACAGGAGACTTCTTTGCATTTAAAAATGAAACTGTACACTGTAGGAATGTTATTTATACAGAAGCTCCGATTTAAAGATCTTGCCATCTTAGGGAACAGTGTGCACACCCTGGGTGAAATTTCAACTGATAAAGAGATCTCACTTGTACTGGTATATCAGTCAGAGCTCTGTCAGGAAAACAGAGGTCATTCTAGGTATTCCATATAGGAAAGATCCCCCTCCTTCCTTTTTTGTGTTTATTTTAGCCCTTTATTGAGTCATAATAAACTGCTTATATTTGAAGTGTTCAGTAGGCACTAAATTTTGAACAAAAGATGTTTACAAAAGATAACACTGGGCCCTGGCTGGTTGGCTCAGTAGTAGAGCATCGGCCTGGCGTGCAGGAGTCCCGGGTTCGATTCCTGGGCAGGGCACACAGGGAAAGCGTCCATCTGCTTCTCCACCCTTCCCCCTCTCCTTCCTCTCTGTCTCTCTCTTCCCCTCCCGCAGCCAAGGCTCCACTGGAGCAAAGTTGGCCCAGGCACCGAGGATGGCTCTGTGGCCTCTGCCTCAGGTACTTGAATGGCTCTGGTTGCAACAGAGCAACACCCCAGATTGGCAGAGCATTGCCCCCTGGTGGGCGTGCCTGGATGGATCCTGGTTGGGCGCATGTGGGAGCCTGTCTGACTGCCTCCCCGTTTCCAACTTCAGAAAAAAATACAAAAAAAAAAATAATAATAATAATAACACTGGGGAACTTTTTTTTTCTTTCATTTTCTGTTGCATGAGATTTTAGAACTGTTTCTATATATATCTGCATCGCTGATTCCAAATCTGTTTTTTGGTGCATGCTCTAGTTCTTATGCAATTTTAATTTCTTTTACAGTTAATTACACGCATTGGTTTTATATTTTTTTAAGGGATTTTTATTTTTATTTTTTGGCAGAGACAGAGAGTTAGAGAGAGGGACAGATAGGGACAGACACACAGGAAGGAAGAGAGATGAGATGCATCAATCCTTCTTTCATGCATTGGTTTTATTTTTATTTTTTTTGTAGTTGCTTTTTTTTTTTAAGATTTTATTTATTCATTATAGAGAGGGGGGAAAGAGAGAGAGAGAGAGAGAAGGGGGGAGGAGCAGGAAGCATCAACTCCCATATGTGCCTTGACCAGGCAAGCCCAGGGTTTTGAACCGGCAACCTCAGCGTTTCCAGGTTGACGCTTTATCCACTGTGCCACCACAGGTCAGTCATGCATTGGTTTTAAATTGGAGTTAAAGGGCAACGACTCTTGGATTGAACATAACCACAAGGCAATTAATGTTTTACAAACATCACTTTTACATAATTGTAGTTGTTTTTAAATGTAAAAAATTATTTGATAAAAACACCCTCTTATTTTGTTTTAAGATTGAATCATGGCTTCTTTGAATAGGCGTAAATGTAAGAATAAGAATAGTCCTGACACCTTCTGTTATATATGTTCCACACTTCGATATCAAAGGCGCAATATTTCATCGTTTGTGACACGTGTATATATTGCCTATTTTCAAGTTCCCCTTGGCGATCAAGACAAGAATTGGGCTCCTCATGTTGTGTGTCATAATTGTGAGGAAATGCTTCGTGACTGGACAAAAGGAAAACACAAAGGAATGCCTTTTGCTATTCCCATGGTTTGGCATGAATCTAAGGACCACAGCAGTGACTGTTATTTCTGTCTGATCCATACAAAGAGGATCTGCAAGAAAAAATGGCATATGATTGCATATCCTAATATTCCTTCAGCAATACGACCTACCCTACACTCTGAGACACTCCCAGTTCTGGTTTTCATTGGTTTTATTTTTTCTAAGGACGAAGAAAGTGAACATGGTGATCAAGTGTATTTTGATAAGATGCATTAGGAAAAATGGTTGTAGGATCTGAAGGGTCTTTTTCTGATGCCAAGCAGTCATTAACCCTTCAACAGTTTAGCCAACCTTAATCGAATGACTTAGTAAGAGATTTGGGCCTATCAAAGAAAGCAGCTGAGTTATTATCCTCCAGGCTTCAAGAAAAGAATGTACTTCACCAGTCAGCTAAAGTATCCCATTTCAGGAAGTGTGAACAAATTTTTGTGGACTTTTCCAAAGACAAACACTTTGTTTACTATCATGATATCGGCTGTCTTCTCAGCTTGCTAGGTGTTACCACTTACAGTCCAACAGAATGGCGGCTATTTCTTTTTTTTCTTTTTTTTTTTAAAATTTTTTATTTATTTTTTTAATTTTTATTTTATATATTCATTTTAGAGAGGAGAGAGAGAGGGAGAGAGAGACAGAGACGGGGGGAGGAGCTGGAAGCATCAACTCCCGTATATGCCTTGACCAGGCAAGCCCAGGGTTTCGAACCGGCGACCTTAGCATTTCCAGGTCGATGCTTTATCCACTGCGCCACCACAGGTCAGGTGGCGGCTATTTCTTGACAGCTCTATACGGAGTCTGAAATGTGTTCTCCTACACAACGGAAATGTTTATGCAGTGGTTCCAATTGGTTATTCATCTCATCTGTGAAAAGGTTATAATGACATAAAAATTTTTCCTGCTAGGAGAATAGAGAAGTTTCATGAAGTATCCTTGTTTTCTGTGTTTGTGGGACAGCTGAGCTCAGGAGAAACACTGGAAGCGTGGCCGAAACGTGAAGCTCTGGAGGCAGGGATGCAAAATATTGTGAATGAACCTGTAGTTAATCGAGACAGGATCATTTTCCCCCACTTCACATCAAACTTGGCTTAATGAAGCAGTTTGTTTGGGCTTTGAATAGAGAAAGTAAATGCTTTCAACATATTATTTCTGCTATTCCTGCCTTGTCTTTCAAGAAGATAAAGGCAGGTGTATTCGGTGGACCTCAAATTCGAACCCTCATACGTGACAAAGAATTTGCCAAGATGGATAAGGAGGAGAAAGTAGCATGGCAATCTTTTTTGGCAGTTACTTCCTTGGCAACAAAAAAGCTGAAAACTTTGAACTTCTGGTTCAAAGGATGCTATTGGCTTTCCATGACATTGGATGTAACATGAGTGTTAAGATTCACTTTCTGGGTCCTGGCCGGTTGGCTCAGTGGTAGCACGTCGGCCTGGCGTGCAGAAGTCCCGGGTTCGATTTCCGGCCAGGGCACACAGGAAAAGCGCCCATCTGCTTCTCCACCCATCCCCCTCTCCTTCCTCTCTGTCTCTCTCTTCCCCTCCCGCAGCCGAGGCTCCATTGGAGCAAAGATGGCCCAGGCGCTGGGGATGGCTCTGTGGCCTCTGCCTCAGGCGCTAGAGTGGCTCTGGTCGCGACATAGTGATGCCCCGGATGGGCAGAGCATCGCCTCCTGGTGGGCAGAGTGTTGTCCCCTGGTGGGCGTGCTGGGTGGATCCCGGTCGGGCGCATGCGGGAGTCTGTCTGACTGTCTCTCCCCGTTTCCAGCTTCAGAAAAATGGAAAAAAATAAAAAAAGATTTACTTCCTGCCTGACCAGGCAGTGGCGCAGTGAATAGAGAGTCGGACTGGGATGCGGAGGACCCAGGTTCGAGACCCCGAAGTCAACAGCTTGAGCGCAGGCTCATCTGGTTTGAGCAAAAAATCTCACCAGCTTGGACTCAAAGTCTCTGGCTTGAGCAAGGGTTACTCAGTCTGCTGTAGCCCCACAGTCAAGGCACACATGAGAAAGCAATCAATGAACTAACGTGTCGCAACAAAAAACTGATGATTGATGTTTCTCATCTCTCTCTGTTCCTGTCTGTCTCTATCTATCCCTCTCTCTGACTCTCTCTGTCTCTGTAAAAAAAAAAAAAAAAAAAAAGAGTTGTTGGCTATTCTAGATCCTTATGAATTTTAAAAGGAGCTTGTCAAATTCTACCCAAAAAAGTCATATTGAGATTTTGATAGGTATTGTTTTGAATCTATAAGTTCTTTTTGGGAGAATTAACATCTTTAACAATCTTGAGTCTTCTAATCCATTAATATGGTATATTTCTCAATTTACGTAGGTTTTTGAATTTGTCTCAGCAACATTTTAGTTTTCCTTGTGTGGGGATTGCATTTTTTTTTGGTCAGATTTGTCCCTAAGTAGTTTATAATTTTGATGCTCCTTTAAATAAGATTAAAAAATTTTTTCCATTTCTGATTGTTCGTTGCTAGTACATAGAATTGGTTTTAAATGTGATTTTTCTCCTATAACCTTGATACAGTTATTTACTAATTTGAGTGTTGTTTTTTTTTTTATTTTTTGTAGAATCTATTGTACTTTTCAATAAGGAACAGTGTTAATGTAGGGAATTAAAAGTTCACATGACCATTAGAAAGTCGGAATTCAAGGAGGCCTCTGTTATTGTTGATGAAATTAGAGTGCCATTTTCCCAGGAAAGCAGCAATCTCAGATGCCTGCAGTGCCAGTATAGCTTTCACTCATCTGGAAGCTACTGTAAAAATGGGAGGTCCTGTCTACCAATGGTCATGTTGTTTCCTTTCAACTGTTTTCAAAGAGTATTGACTTCTTTTCTGCCTTCCAAATGTCAAGTGGGTTCCTCTCAAGCATCTAACATAGAACAAATGGAGAATAGAATTCTGGGGAATGTAGTTCCAGGCCTTTTCCTGCAACACAAGGAAGACTAATAGGAAGGGGTTATCACAAAGGACATTAATAGAGATGTATGTAAGATCCTGCACCTGATTGTAGAGAACTAACTTAGCAGTACTGTAAAACCTGTGGGGTTCGGTGATTTTAACTCAGTAAGATATATTCAAGGCCCTGGCCGGTTGGCTCAGCAGTAGAGCGTTGGCCTGGCGTGCAGGGGACCCGGGTTCGATTCCCGGCCAGGGCACATAGGAGAAGCGCCCATCTGCTTCTCCACCCCCCCCCTCCTTCCTCTCTGTCTCTCTCTTCCCCTCCTGCAGCCAAGGCTCCATTGGAGCAAAGATGGCCCGGGCACTGGGGATAGCTCCTTGGCCTTTGCCCCAGGCGCTAAAGTGGCTCTGGTCGTGACAGAGTGATGCCCCAGAGGGGCAGAGCATCGCCCCCTGGTGGGCAGAGCGTCGCCCCTGGTGGGCGTGCCGGGTGGATCCCAGTCGGGCGCATGCGGGAGTCTGTCTGACTGTCTCTCCCCGTTTCCAGCTTCAGAAAAAAAAAAAAATTAAAAAAAAAAAAAGATATATCCAAGAAGACAAACTTGCTCTTTAACAGTATGGGCAGTGATAAGCTCTCTGGGACAAGGAAGTGGCAGACAGATACACTCTATGTGGCACTGCTTTGTCCAATAATTGTATGAGTGTAGACAAACAAACATGTTTAAGGGGACATTGACCCCCACTGGTGAGAGACTAGAGAACCAGGTCACATATGGAATGTTTGACAGAATTGAGAATGCCTCAAGGATGCATGATGGTTGACTACAACAATTTAGAAGACTTGTTCTTTGCAGTCTGAAAAGGAAGGCTTAGGACCAGTGGGTGGAAGCTATATATAAGGAGTCAGTTTCTAAGGCAGTATAAAAGCAATTCCTGCCCTGGCTGGTTGGCTCAGTGGTAGAGCGTCGGCCTGGCGTGCAGGAGTCCTGGGTTCGATTCCCGGCCAGGGCACACAGGAGAGGCACCCATCTTCATCTCCACCCCTCCCCCTCTTCTTCCTCTCTGTCTCTCTCTTCCCCTCCCGCAGCCAGGGCTCCATTGGAGCGAAGTTGGCCCAGGCGCTGAGGATGGCTCTGTGGCCTCTGCCTCAGGCGCTAGAATGGCTCTGGTTGCAACAGAGCGACGCCCCAGATGGGCGGAGCATCGCCCCCTGGTGGGCATGCCAGGTGGATCCTGGTCAGGCGCTTGTGGGAGTCTGTCTGACTGCCTCCCCGTTTCCAACTTCAGAAAAATACAAAAAAAAAAAAAAAAGAAAGAAAGAAAGAAAGAAAGAAAGGAAAGGGAAGGGCAGGGCAGGGAAGGAAAGGGAAAGGGAAAGGGAGGGAAGGAAGGAAGGAAAGAAGGAAAAGAAAGAAAGAAAGAGAAAGGGAGAAAGAAAGAGAAAGAGAGAAAGAAAGAAAGAAAGAAAGAAAGAAAGAAAGAGAGAGAGAGAGAGAGAGAGAAAGAAAAGAAAAGAAAAGAAAAGAGAAAAGAAATTCCTGTGCAGCTGCACTATGATTGAATAGGTCAGGAGCTTCCTTTCGATTGCTGGACTGCCTGGCAAGTATATGATAAAAGAATTGTGGTTTCAAAAAAACTAATAAAAATAAAAATAATTGTGGTTTCAAATGAGAGGTTCGTCAGGCACTATTGTAACCCTGAAATTTTTTGCAGGGAGAAATTTCCCAAGTTATTGGTTATAACTTTTGCCTCATGGAATTTCTAAAAGTGAAAACAAGTTCTAATATATTATTTTCTCAACTTTATTTGGTTTGAGTAATTCCAAATAAGCTTATTCCTTGCATGTTCCTTGAAATATGGAAAATGGGAGTCATTGGCTATGTATGCAAAAGTCTTATTGCCATATTTCATTGATTCTGAAAATTGCTTCTTTGACATCTCTGACATCTGTATCAGTTGATGGTACCCTCACTATTGATGCTTTATATTTGCTGTCATCCAGATTTTTTTCTAATGTATTGATATTACAGAGAGAGAAGGGGGGAGAGAGAGAGACAGAAGCATCAATCTGTTCCTGTATATGCCCTGACTGGGCATCAAACCCGCAACTTTTGTGTATTGGGGGATGCTTTTAACCAACTGAGCTATCTGTCCAAGGTCAGATTCTTTTTTCTTGTGTGTACAGATTTGGTCTTAGCTTTTTCTTTTTTGATTGTTTTATAGATGAGAGGGAGGAAGGGAGAGAGGGGTAAAGGAGAGGAGGAGAGAGAGAGAATCATTAACTCCTTGCACTTAGTTGTTCCATTTAGTTGTGTACTCCTAGATTGCTTCTTGTGTGTGCCCTGACTGCGGATCGAACTGAACCTTCGGCCTCAGCACACCAGGACAGTGCTTTATCTATTGAGCCAACTGGCCAGTCCTAACCATTCTTTTATTTCTTTTTAAATTTTATTTATTTTATTTTAGAGAGAAGAGAGATAGAAAGGCGGGGGGTGGGGAGCAGAAAGCATCAAGTTGTAGTTGCTTCCCATATGTGCCTTGACCTGGTAAGCCTGGAGTTTCGAACCAGTGACCTCAGCATTCCAGGTTGGCACTTTTTCCACTGTACCACCACAGGTCAGGCTGTCCTAAGTATTCTTTTTTTTTTTTTTTTTCTGAAGCTGGAAACAGGGAGAGACAGTCAGACAGACTCCCGCATGCGCCCGACCGGGATCCACCCGGCACGCCCACCATGGGGCGATGCTCTGCCCACCAGGGGACGATGCTCTGCCCATCCTGGGCGTCGCCATGTTGCGACCAGAGCCACTCTAGCGCCTGAGGCAGAGGCCACAGAGCCATCCCCAGCGCCCAGGCCATCTTTGCTCCAATGGAGCCTTGGCTGCGGGAGGGGAAGAGAGAGACAGAGAGGAAGGAGAGGGGGAGGGGTGGAGAAGCAGATGGGCGCTTCTCCTGTGTGCCCTGGCCGGGAATCGAACCCGGGTCCTCCGCACGCTAGGCCGACGCTCTACCACTGAGCACTGAGCCAACCGGCCAGGGCTTTGTCCTAAGTATTCTTAATGCTATCATTTCAGTGGAATTCCATACATATCTTATACGACCTTAGTTATTTAATTGCCTTTTAATATACAGAGGTTGGCAAAGTAGGTTTACAGTTATACAAACAAGGAATACAATAGTCAATGAATAATAATACAAGAAAAAACTGTTTCACCTACAACTGTAAACCAATTTTGCTTACCCCCATATCTTCATAAAGATTAAATGGCACTGAAACACAAATAGGAATAACAAAGCTTAAGCTTGATATTAGTGAGGTTATTTATTTTTGGAGAAATGACTACAATTCCATATTTTCTTGGAAAGAAACAACTAAGTGCGTTATACCTGTGCAATTCCAGATAAGGTCTAGGGATCAATTAGAAATGGAGAATTGTAGGTCCCAGCCAACATCTACTAAAATAAAAATCTGCATTTAAACAAGATTCCCATTAAAAGTTTGAGAAACATTGCTTTATACAACCTCATATAGGATGGTAACCCATATGTAGAAGGAGCTGTGTTAAATTTTTCTTCCTGTGAGCCCCACTCAGTGTTAGAAAGATTTTTATGCCTCAGTACTCTTTGGCCTTGTCTACTAATTTAATATCATGTGCAAATTACATTAGCATTCTATTAAATTCTCTCATTCAGATCCAGCAAATGAAAACGTTTAAGAACAAATTCAACACACTTATCTGGAGTACCCTACTATGTAATTTTCTCTGCCTGAATGGCTATATTCCAAAATGCTATTTTATTTTGTGCATCTTTAATTAAAAACACTAAAAATTGATACTTTGAGCACTTAACCCTTTTTGTTCTATTCCTTTGTTAATTTTCCTCACCTCAAATATGTGTACAGTATCATTAACTTAGTTATAGTTGTTAATGGTTTTGTGTCTAGTATATTTTCTTACTGTTTTATAAATTGCCAAGATTACCGATTGTCTTTTAAGCAAATGTCTATTAAAGTCACCTATATTAGATGTAGTTTGGAAACCATATGTAAATCTATGTTGGACAGAGTTCTTAGTATTTAGATAGTAGAATTCACTGTCGTTTGTGCCAGGGGTTTATTAAATGGAGATACTATCTCACAGATTCTTGGGAACCACATAGAACTGGGGACCCCACAGGAATTTTTTCCTCTTTCTGTACATTCAGGAAATGACTGTTAACATGTGTCGGCTCTAGGACCAAGCCATCTCTGCCATGCTCCCTGAGAGCATAGATGCTCTGTATCCTGTCAGTACCCTGTTAAACTCACACACGAGCACAACTTATTCGTGGAACATAAATGACATCTCAATTTTTAGTTAGAAGGGAGTCGGGAAATAGACCAGAAGGGGCTTGGAATTAGAGTTGACTGAGCTAAGGCATGTGTCCTACAAAAAGTCAAATAATAGCTCCTATTATTATTATGTCACTGAAATTTTCAATTAAAGAATTATATTGTGAGTGACAGAGGAACATTTTAAATACCCCAGTGGTGTCATATTTATCATATAAGGAACTTACTACAAGAACTTTGATTGATAAAACTTTAACAGAGCATTTCTGTGAATGTCAGGACTAAACAGTTTCTAAAATTCTTTTGGACTCTTATGTGACCTTCACAAAGAGCTATTTAAAAATGGTTTAAAGTTAGAAGTCCTTGAAAAAATTTTAAACAGATGACTAAAAGATGAGTCAATTTTGGAAGCATTTTTAAAAATTAAAATTTTGTCTGACCAGGCAGTGACGCAGTGGACAGAGCGTTGGACTGGGACACAGAGGACCCAAGTTCAGAACCCCAAGGTTGCCGGCTTGAGCATGGAGTCGCTGGCTTGAACAAGGGGTCATTCATTTTGCTGGAGCCCCCCAGTCCAGGCACACATGAGAAGGCAATCAGTGAACAACTAAGGTGCTACAACGAAGAATGGATGCTTCTCATCTCTCTCCATTCCTGTCTGTCTATCCCTATCTGTCCTTCTCCCTGTCTCTCTCTCTGTCTCTGTCACACATACACAAGAAAAAAAAAATTAAAATTTTTATTGAGATAATTGTAAATTCACGTGTACTTGTAAGAAATAACATAGGGATTCCATGTGCTCTATACCAATTTCCACCAGTAGATTCTTCTTGAAAAACTGTAATACAATATCATAACCGAGATACTGACATTGATAACAACTCATTTATCTTATTTACATTTTGTCAGTTTTACTTGTACTTATTTGTGTATGTGTGTTTAGTTCTGTATGGTTTTATCACATGTAGGCCCGTGTGTCCACCACCAGTATCAAGATACGGAATATTCGTTCTATCACCTCAAGGATCAGTAGTGTCACCCCCTTTTATATAACCACATTTGCTTGCCTCCACCTCACCCCTTGACAAATTCCACCTGTCATTTCAGAAATGTCATATAAAGTGGATCATATAGTATGTAATCTTTGGGATTGGCTTTTTTACTTATCATAATTTTCTGAAGATTCATCCAAGTTGTTGATGCCTTAATAGTTATTTTACTGTGTTAATTTGCTTCTGCACATTTCACATGTTGGATATCTGTTCAGGTCTGCTTCAATTGTGTAGAGTTGGTTATAAACCGGGACCAAAGGCACCACCACTTTTACTGACCACAGAGCATCAGAGAGATCGGTTTTGATGCTGTGATAGCAAGTTATCCACACCTTTTAAAAAAAAGTCTTTTTTGTGTGTGACAGAGACAGAGAGAGGGATAGATAGGGACAGACAGGAAGGGAGAGAGATGAGAAGCATCAGCTCTTCATTGCGGCACCTTAGTTGTTCATTGATTGCTTTCTCATATGTGCCTTGACCAGGGGCTACAGCAGACCAAGTGACCCCTTGCTCAAACCAGCGACCCTGGGTTCAAGCTGGTGAGCTTTGCTCAAACCAGATGAGCACGCACTCAAGCCGGCAACCTTGGGGCTTTGAACCTGGGTCCTCTGTGTCCCAGTTCAACACTCTATCCACTGTGCCATGCCTGGTCGGGCAAGAAAATTCTCTTTATACCTAAAGTTCTTTTCTTGTCAAGATGAGTCCTAGTTGTTTAGCTGAATCGATGGCCTTAAGATCTTTTCACTCCAGTCAGTAAATCGGTGATCACCACTTTCAAGTAAGAAATTGTCAGCCCTGCCTCTACTTGATGTTTGAGGCATGATGAGCTGAGGGACATAAATTCAAAAACCTTTGGTCATGGTTCTAGTTTGTGGAAAAATTAATCTGTTACCTGGATTTTCCCAAGCCATGAATTTCACATATCCAAGGTTCTGTATTTTCTCCCCCCCCCCCCCCCCCATTTTTCACATTTTCTGAAGTTGGAAACAGAGAGGCAGTCAGACAGACTCCAGCATGCGCCCAACCGGAATCCACCCGGCATGCCCACCAGGGGGCAATGCTCCGCCCATCCGGGGCGTTGCTCTGCTGCACCCAGAGCCATTCCAGCGCCTGAGGCAGAGGCCATGGAGCCAACCTCAGCGCCCGGGCCAACCTTGCTCCAGTGGAGCCGTGGCTGCAGGAGGGGAAGAGAGAGACAGAGAGGAAGGAGAAGGGGAGGGGTGGAGAAGCAGATGGGCACTTCTCCTGTGTGCCCTGGCCGGGAATCGAACCCGGGACTCCTGCTCGCCAGGCCAACGCTCTACCACTGAGCCAACCAGCCAGGGCCGGTTCTGGTATTTTCAAAATACCAAAGGCACTACAAGTTGTCTTCAGAGCAAGAAGAGCAGAGGTTGATGCAGTGAAGCTGTTATATCCATGTTATTAGGCGAGATACAGTCATAAAGAGTTAAACTAAGAGCTCCAGGAATACAGGCATTATCTCGTCTTGTTTGTTACTGAGTTTTCTGCCTCTGGTACAGTGCCTAATTAACATCAAGCAGGCACTGAAATAATGACCAGAGGAGGAAAGGAGAAGGGGAGCTTCCAAGAAATATGATGCCAGCTTTACTGGTGGTGGCTCAGTGGATAGAGTATTGACCTGGTATGTTAAGGTCCCAGGTTCTAAACCCCAAGGTTGCCAGCTGGAGTGCAGGATTACCAGTTTGAGTGTGGGATTATCAACATGATCCCATTGTCTCTGGCTTGAGCCCCAAGGTTGCTGGTTTGAGCAAGGGCTCACTGGCTTGGCTTGAGATCCCAGCTTCTCCCCATCAAGGCACCTACGAGAAGCAATCGATGAACAACTGAAGTGACATAATTACGAGTTGATGCTTTTCATCACTTTCCCTTCCTGTCTATCTGTCTGTCTGTCTCTTTCTCTCTCTCAAAAAAAAAGAAGTGTGATGCCCAGTTCTTTTGGTATGAGTGCAAACTATTACAAAGTAAGTACAGAAAACTCTGAAGGGTGTATGTGTGTGGGGGGGGAGTTGCTATGGAAGGAGGTGAGGGAAAGATGGGAGTATACTACCCTTCCCCCAGAAAAAAAATACAGCTCTGAATTCACACCAAGCACTTTCCATTCAGCAGCCTTGTACTTATTATTCCCTCTCTGTGGGCAGTCACTCATTCCCCGATGGTTTTGTTCATTTAGGTCTCCAGTCAGATATAAACACCTCATAGAGGTCTTTGGTGAACATCTTGTGTACTGTAGCCCACCCTCTTCCCTCTTCCCTGTCCCTTCCTTCCCTCTTGGTCACTCTCTTCCCTTTCTCTGCTGTATTTACTTCATGGCATTTGTGATTTCCTGGAACCCTCTGTTTGTTTGTCTCTCATCTAGACTGTCAACTCCCAGAGGGCAGGGACTGTCTCTCCACAATTCATTGTTATATCCCCACGACTTATGTCAATTTGTGACACAAAGTAGTAACTTTTTGGCAAACAAGTATTCTGACGGGGGTGTGTGTGTGTGTGTGTGTGTGTGTGTGTGTGTGTGTGTTTTGAGAGAGAGGGAGAGAGAGGTGGGTGGGGGAAGGGACAGACAGAGAAGCATCAGCTTGTTCCACTCAGTTGTGCCATTGATTGCTTCTCATATGTACCCTTACTGGTGCTCAAAACTCAAACCAGCACCCTCGGGTATTGAGTCTGCAACCCCAGGATCGAACCAATGACTTTGGCATTCTAGGATGACAGTCTGTTATTACCTGTGCCACTGGTCACGGCCCTTGGCTTATTTTGTACTTTCCTTGCCTTAGCCCCCAGGTTAGCTCTTTTTCCAAAGAACTGGATTTTTTTAGTGAAGTAGTAGTATTTAAAGCCACAATCTGGGTGTTGTGTTCATTGGTATTTGGGTGTTGTTTGTTCCTCAAGCCCTCTCAATAATAGAGGTGTGTGTGTGTGCATATTAGTCCCCTTAATGTACAAGGGATATGTTCCAAGACCCCCAGTGGATTCCTAAAACCACAGATAGTGCCAAACCCTGTATATACTATATTTTTTCCTGTACATGTCTTTTCACTTCAGGGCTTCTGTTTCATATATCCTAACTACCAGCATCACTGCTCTGCTGGCACTTTGGGTATTTATTTATTCATTCATTCATTCATTCATTTATTTTTTGACAGACAGGAAAGGAGAGTGATGAGAAGCATCATATCCTCATTGCAGCTCCTTAGTTATTCAGTAATTGCTTTCTCATATGTGCCTTGACGGGGATGGGGGGTGGGGGTACAGCAGAGTTTGTGACCCCTTGCTCAAGTCAGTGACCTTGGGCTTCAAGCCAGTGACCCCTCACTCAAGGTGATGAACCTGTGCTCAAGCTGGATGAGCCCGTGCTCAAGCTGGTGACCTCGGGGTTTCGAACCTGGGTCCTCCATGTCACAGTCTGAAGCTCTTATCAACTGTGCAACCGTCTGGACAGGCTGGGTCCGTTGTTAAGTAAAATAGGGGTTACTTGAACACAAGCGCTGTGATACAACAGCAAACTGATTACTGAGGCAGCTATTAATGGGCAGGTAGCTTAATTCTTCCAAAGGAAGTGGAATTTAAAGAGAAGGCTCAATTCTACCAATATACACAGTAAAAGATCACAGTGAAAGCACAGCCTGTCTCCTGGAAAGCTTTGAAAAATATTTGTTTTGGAAGTAAATCTGCTTATAGTGAACATGAATTTCAGTCCCTTTCCCTGAATTACCTGTTTATGGAAAAAATATTTGAAAAGGTTAGTTGTTTTTTAAGAATGTGTCTCATTAAAGACTTACTGCTTTTTTATGTTGCATTTTTTAAATAAACTTTCAATTTTAGAGTAGTTTTAGGGGGCAAAAAACAACTTAATGCTTTTTTAAAGGCATTGAATATTTATAAAGGAGATATTCCTGCTCTGTTTGCTTGCTTTCTGTGATCCAGAAAATATGGAGACTAAGATACAGTAAGTGGGTCATGAGGAACCATCTTCTTCCATTTGCATCTAGAGGAAGCGAGAGGCTCTAAGAGCCAAATATAACAGGATCTGTGGTCAACCTTCCTTAGATGGTCAACATTCATCTTGCCAGTTTTTGTAAATTTATTTATTTATTTTACAGGGACAGAGAGAGAGAGTCAGAGAGAGGGATAGACAGAGACAGACAGACAGGAACGGACAGAGATGAGAAACATCAATCATCAATTTTTCGTTGTGAGACCTTAGTTGTTCATTGATTGCTTTCTCATGTGTGCCTTGACCGCGGGCCTTCAGCAGACCGAGTAACCCCTTGTTTGAGCCAGCGACCTTGGGTCCAAGCTGGTGAGCTTTTTGCTCAAACCAGATGAGCCCGCGCTCAAGCTGGCGACGTTGGGGTCTCAATCCTGGGTCCTCTGCATCCCAGTTCGACGCTCTATCCACTGCACCACCGCCTGGTCAGGCTGTAAATTCATTTTCTTAATGCACAGATATAAGTGGAATTTTACCAAGAGCTCCATGTTGAGTCTTATGTACACATGATCTGACTCCAAAGAAGTCTAGCTCTAAACCAGGAAAGTTCAGTAGTGCCTCTATCATGACTGTACAGTGTGTCCATCAAGTAATGGTGCACTTTTGACCGGTCACAGGAAAGCAACAAAAGACGATAGAAATGTGAAATCTGCACCAAATAAAAGGAAAACTCTTCCAGTTTTATACCTATTCAGAAGTGCAGTTCGATGTGGGCTCACGCACAGATTTTTTTTTTTTTTTTTTAGGGCTCCTTAGGTAGCTATCCCGTATAGCCTTTACAGACTCGTCACTGACTGATGGCCTACCAGACTAGGGTTTCCCCACCAAACTGCTGGTTTCCTTCAACTGCTTATCCCGCCGAGTAATGTTATTCCTATGTGGTGGCGCTTCGTTATAAACATGCCGATATTCACGTTGCACTTTGGTCACGGATTCGAATTTAGAGAGCCACAGAACACACTGAACTTTCCTCTGTACCGTCCACATCTCGACTGGCATGACTGTGGGCTGCTCCGCTGTACACACGGTGTTATGTCATGTGCACATGCTGCCACATCATCCTACAGAAACTGGGAGGGTTTTCCTTTTATTTGGTGCAGATTTCACATTTCTATTGTCTTTTGTTGCTTTCCTGTGACCGGTCAAAAGTGCACCATGACTTTACGGACACACTGTATTTTTAAAGTTTTCATAAAAGCTACCTTCAGAGTGTGTATTGTGCACTTTAGGCTTTTATATATTTATGCCCAGAGGGTACAAAAGGAGAAAATGTGAGTATGGACAGATCCACTGAAAACTTGACATGTAGGTCAACTCTTGGCTGTGTGTGTGTGTTTAGTTCTTGTTTTTAGTAATTGCAGCATTAATTACCTGTTTGTGAGAGCTTGCCTCAGTGTTGGTCTTCAGTTCCTTCTGTATAGGTTAAGTCAGTGGTCCCCAACCATTTTTGGGCCACGGACCAGTTTAATGTCAGAAAATATTTTCACGGACCGGCCTTTAGAGTGGGACGGATAAATGCACAAAATTATGCGACCAGCATAAAAACTGTGGTATTTTTAAATATAACTGTCGAACTTACAAGACAAGCATCAAGAGTGAGTCTTAGACGGATATAACAGAGGGAATCTGGTCATTTTTAAAAAATAAAACATCGTTCAGACTTAAATATAAATAAAACGGAAATAATGTAAGTTATTTATTCTTTCTCTGTGGACCTGTACCAAATGGCCCACGGACCGGTACCTGGGACCGTACTGGGTTAAGTGATTTCCACTCCTCAAACTTGAGTCCTTCAGGAACCATCTTTGTGATTTTTGCTACATCTGCAAATCTTTACCTTAAGTTTGTCTTTAATATGTCTGACTTTTAGCCTTTTTCTAGATAATATCTGTGAAACTGTGTATCTGATGTATTGATCCCCTACAGTCACAAGTACTATAGGCAGTGTATATTCAGCACTTGGGGACCTGGGAACTAGAGCTCCAACTATCCTTTAAGTTCTGAAATTCCATAAGCAAAACTCCTGCCTTGAGCTTTGAAGTTGTGTCAGTTATGTGTTTTTCCCAGTTGACACATAGTGCAAGTTGGCAGCTTTTTATATATATTATATTAGAATACATCTTATATTCTGTAATAATAGCGAATAAACATTAAATTTTAAAATTATTTTTCAAATGTGAGGTGTAAATTATCATACATTATTTTAGTTTTTTTGATAACCTGGAAAATTGCTTTTATTTATACTTTTTTTTTTTTTCATTTTTCTGAAGCTGGAAACAGGGAGAGACAGTCAGACAGACTCCCGCATGTGCCCGACCGGGATCCACCTGGCACGCCCACCAGGGGCTACGCTCTGCCCACCAGGGGGCGATGCTCTGCCCATCCTGGGTGTCGCCATGTTGCGACCAGAGCCACTCTAGCGCCTGAGGCAGAGGCCACAGAGCCATCCCCAGTGCCCGGGCCATCTTTGCTCCAATGGAGCCTTGGCTGCGGGAGGGGAAGAGAGAGACAGAGAGGAAAGCGCGGCGGAGGGGTGGAGAAGCAAATGGGCGCTTCTCCTGTGTGCCCTGGCCGGGAATCGAACCCGGGTCCTCCGCACGCTAGGTATTTATACTTTTTCTGAGAGAGAGAAGCATCAACTCATTGTTCCACTTACTTTGTGCACCCCATTGATGGCTTCTCATATGTGCGCTGACTAGGACTTGTACCAGTGACCTTGGGATCGAGCCAGTGACCTCAGTGCTTAGGGATGATGCTCTATCCACTATACTACCAGCCAGGGCCACATTATCTTAGTTTCTTAAGATTCAGCGTATTTCTTCAACTAGAATGTTCATTATTGTGTATCATTTTTATTTTAATTGAGGGGAACAAAATCTGATTGTCCTGATTCAGGTGTGCCAGAAAAATGCAGTGGTAAACTCATCCAATAAAATAATAACCTGATATGTAGGACACTCAGTACCTGCCTTAAAAAACAAGATATAGAACATAGAGTATTATGTTACTCACTGTGAAAATGTTGTGGGGAAATATCTAAATTATGATAAGTACCTGTGTACCATCATTGAATTAATATATTCTGAGTTATTTGTGAAGAATATTGCCAGAAGCCAACTGGATGTCATATAGTATATTTATTCATATTAAATTCTTTGATGAGTGGGAAATACACTAATTTGTGTGTGCATTAGGAAGACCTCATAAAAATTCACTTTAATGGACTTCTTTAAAACTAAACTTGATGTCATATTTTGCAAAAGGGGTGACGAACTGAAATATGAGTATAACTAAATGTGAGTTTTTGCATCTTTTTAGTTTAAGTAAAATACTTTGTTCTGCTCAGTCACAGACATAAAATGTTACCTAGCACACCATCTACAAAACATTTGATTTGCTACAAATAAAATACAACACAATACAAATAAATACAAATATAATAACCTTCTCGTGTGACATTATCTTAACAGAGAGAAGGAGCAAGAAAGGGAAGAACAGTTAATGGAAGACAAGAAAAGGAAGAAAGAGGATAAAAAGAAAAAAGAAGCCACTCAGAAGGTGGGTTTAATCAATTAAGTCTTTTAATAATGCTGCAGCTGATTTCATGAAAAGAACAATAAACAATATTGAGAAATGCAAGACTTTTACCAACTTTTGTCATATTTCATTATTTGAATCATAATTAATCTCCATTTTCTTAAGCAAACTTATTGAATAACTTGAGTTGCCACAGTTTGCCCTGCTATTCTCCTTTTGGTTCACCTCCAGCATTGTCATTTATATGAGTCTGCCTTTTGATAATTTCATAAAGAAATCTCCCTTGCAGAGGGTCTTTTGGGCCTTCACAGTGATTTGAGAAAGAAAGCATTGCATGGCTTTGAGATTTTGCCTAAGGTAGAAGAGGTGCTAAAAAAAAAAAAAGGCAGATAGATAGCTGTCAGTTGTGAAGTCTTAGTTGAAGTGTTTGTGTGATGGGGCTGTTGGAGCAAGCAGAGATGGTCAGAGCCCCTTGTCTTGTTCCCTTTGCTGTAGAGCAGTGGTTCTCCCGCTGGGGTCACGACCCACAGGTTGAGAACTGCTGCTATAGAGCATGCCCCTCTGCCCTGGACATTGTCTGAGCTCATTTCCCCCACCTTGCCACCCCTCTTAGCATTGCCTGATATGGGCTTTGGCTCAACAGTGTTGCAGGTTTCCCAGTATTGTTGTATATAGTTCAGCTTTCTGAATTACTGAAATTTGATTATGAGTGCCAGCATTAAAAACAATACTGGAAATACTATCTGAATTGAGTTGCCTGTGGCCCTGCCACATTAAACCTATAAAACGTGATTTATCTTTTTTTATGACTTAATTAAAAGGAATATTCGTTATTATTTGGTGCTGTAATAGACTACTTTGCTCTTTAAGATTTTGTCTGCTTTTAACTTTTGTTTCTGTGCTCACCATCAAATCTTTATGCTTTTAGGATACCTGCTTCTAATGTGTTCCTTCTAACCTGAGCTTGTTGTAATGGTCTAAAATAGCAGTAAAGGATTTGACAAAGTTGTCAGATAATGAGCCAGATACTTAAAAAAAATTTTTTTTTTGAAATGAGACTTTTTTATTGATTTTTTTATATTGACATCAGTTCCTCTTTTTTTTTTTTTTTTTTTTTTTTTGCATTTTTCTGAAGCTGGAAACGGGGAGGCAGTCAGACAGACTCCGCATGCGCCTGACCAGGATCCACCCGGCATGCCCACCAGGGGGCGATGCTCTGCCCCTCTGGGGCGTCGCTCTGTTGCATCCAGAGCTATTCTAGCGCCTGAGGCAGAGGCCACAGAGCCATCCTCAGCACCCGGGCCATCTTTGCTCCAATGGAGTCCTGGCTGCGGGAGGGGAAGAGAGAGAGAGAGAGGAAGGAGAGGGGGAGGGGCAGAGAAGCAGATGGGCGCTTCTCCTGTGTGCCCTGGCCGGGAATCGAACCCGGGGCTCCTGCACGCCAGGCTGATGCTCTACCACTGAGCCAACCGGCCAGGGCCTTAAAATATATTTTTTTAAGATTTTTATTTACTGATTTTTACAGAGGGCAGGTGGAGGAACAAGAGGTATCAACTTATAGAGTCTTCACTTTAGTTGTTCATTGATTGCTTGTCATCTGTGGCTTGACTGGGCAAGCCCACGGTTTCAAACTGGTGACCTCAGTGTTCCAGGTTGATGCTCTGTCTACTGCGCCACCACAGGCCAGGAACCCACTTTTTTTACACTTTCTTTTGGGTATGCAGCCACATTCCATGCCATTGAGGTTGCAAATAAGCTGGTCTACCAGCCATACAATGTTGTACCCCCCACACACTGACCCTCCAGCTGGAATGATGGGAGAGTAAAGCTCAGGGAAGGATTTTTTTCCCTTTAGGGCAGTGTTTTTCAACCACTGGTCTGGTGCCAATCCACCAGAACTTTCGTGCCAATCCAAGAAAGAATTAACCACCTTGATGTTGTATGAAGATTATAGACCCAATGATGATAGGCATGGACATCCTGGCAGAGTGGCGGTTGAAATCTCTGCCTGGGGGCATTCACACGGTTCATTTAGTAAGTTGGTACAGCAGTTGGATTCTGCAGTCTGTGAGAATAGACGGTTAACAGGCTGGACACTGGGGTACTTGAGCTAAGGCTAGGAACAAGATGGTGCCAGATAGAACAGTTGACTAGTATACATGCAGTCCATTCTCATTCTTTAGAACGAGACAGTAGACAACAGTGTTCTCTTAACCTGAAAATGTCAGTGTCTAGAAATGAGTAATACAGCATGCATATGTAAACTTTCATTGTGGATCCTACTAATAGAAAAATTATTAACAGTAAAGATGGTATGGGTTTATTCAAGAGTGCATTGGGATTATTTATGTAGAGAATGTAGTTTAGTCAGCTGGATGATCTCTGGGTGCTGGCCTCTGCATCAAGAATTGGTTGAGAAGTTTTGGTAAAGAGAAAAATCACCATAAACAAAATTTCAAATGGTTAATTATGAACAATAAAAATTCAGTCATTTTGTTCAAAAATGTTCTAGATTGGCTGACACAGGATCTAGGCCAACACAAGGCCTCTGGTATTGTTTTATCATACTGAACTATTGTGAAATTTCAGAATGAAATTGTGATTTAGCAGTTTTAAGGAGAGAACACAAAGCTTATCATGTGATTGTCTTAGTGGTTTTCAGCTTTATGTAGAGATGGCACTCCAGCTAGGGGGCACAAAATGTGCTGTGATGCAAAGAATTGTCTAGAACATGCCAGAGGTTCTAGTATTCAGTTCTTCAATTAGTCAGTAGACGTTTGTGGTGCTTCTTAGTCCTTCCACATCTTTCTTGCGGCCTGGCCCACTGCTTTATAATCATCTCTTTGCTTCTGTCTTCCCCATTGGACTAACTGTAAGTTTTTCAAGGTTTTATTCATATTTATATTTCCAGTAACTAGAATAGTGAATACCTGGTGCATAAAAGTCACTCAAAAAATGTTTGTTTAGTAAGTGAATGGTCACTTAGTAAGAATGAGTGCTAGCAACATAATTTTCTTGACAAATTGACTTACTTAAATCTTAATTAAATTATTTCCACACCAAAATTAAACATGAGCATTTCCCCTTGTGTTCAATGGTTGTGGCAGTTTGCTCTTTCTAGAGCCATCACTAAGTAAACTGTTAGATTTCCATTCATTAGAGAGGTGTCAAAGAAGGATTCTGTTAACATTCATTAGGCTGATGCTGCTAAAGGATCGTTGTTTAGTGTTGGCAGAATACATGCTTTGATCATCCAGCTTTTAACTGTCTGGGGGACAGATCTTTTAACAGAACCCACATTATAAGACACATTGACATTTGGAATTGTCACTTAAACAATTGGAGAAGACATTGACTTTCTGTATAACTGATCATAATGGCATCCTAAGAAATATTTACAATAGTATAGCCTTAAATTGCCTTATGGAATTGGTATGTATGTGAGTACAAATTTGTTTATTCTTGGATAAGCAGGGTTATACAAAAAGTATACAGTTGAATTGAGCTCTGTAACAATTAGTACTGGGAAACGCTGTCTACCAGAAATTCAATACAGTAGAATTAGTTTGTCTTTTAATGCAGGAAGGTAGGAAATACTCCAGGAGATCACACAAATGGATTAATTCAGATTCAGTCTTGATACTGGTTTGCTGGAATCCATTGTGAAATGGGCTGGTTAGCTACAGGACATAACCTTCCAAAGATGAGCATGTTTTTTGAAATACCCATAACAGTAACTTAGTATGATTAGTAGTCACAAATAAACTCCTTTTTTTAAAAAATTTAATTTTATTTTTTTGACAAAGTGAGAGTCAGAGAGAGGAACAGACAGATAGACAGGAAGGAAGAGAGATGAAAAGCATCCATTATTCATTGCAGCTCCTTAGTTGTTCAGTGATTGCTTTCTCATATGTGCCTTGATTGGGGGGGGTGGCTACAGCAGAGTGAGTGACCCCTTGCTCAAGCCAGTAATCATGGGGTCACATCTCTCTTCCCACGCTCAAGCTGGCGACCTTGGGGTTTTGAACCTGGGTCCTCTGTTTCCCAGTTCAACGCTTTATTCACTGCGCTACCACCTGATCAGGCTCTAACCTCTTTTTTTCTATATGGATATTTTTATTACAAAAGTCAGATAACCAATATAAAAATTTTTTGGAAGATTAACAGTTGAGAAAAGAGTTTAAAATTACCTATGATCTCAATAATGTTATATAACCCCTATTGAAATTCTGGAAGGTTTTTATTTTCTTTTTTGCATTTTCTTTTGGATGTTTTATTTATGCCCTTTTGTGGTTTTGTTTTAATATTATAGCGTGTATAATTAGGTACTCTCCTTTATTTTCCCTCTTATTAGCAGAAACAGTTTTCCATGTGTCTCCTAACCATAATTTTCAAACTCTCTAAAAACCTATTATTACAGCCTGACCAGGCAGTGGTGCAGTGGATAGAGTGTTGGACTGGGTTGCAGAGGACCCAGGTTTGAAGCCCCGAGATTGCCAGCTTGAGTAAGGTGTCGCTGGCTTGAGTGTGGGATCATAGACATGACTCCATAGTCGCTGGCTTGAGCAACAGGTCACTTACTTTGCTGCAGCCCTCCATCAAAGGACATATGAGAAAGCAATCAATGAACAACTAAGGTGTTGCAATGGAGAATTGATGCTTCTCATCTCTCTCCCTTCCTGTCTGTCTATCCCTGTCTGGCCCTCTCTCTGGCTGTCTCTGTCAAAAATACCCCCGCCTGACCAGGCAGTGGCGCAGTGGATAGAGCGTCGAACTGGGATGCAGAGGACCCAGTTTCGAGACCCCAAGGTCTCCAGCTTGAGCATGGGCTCATCTGGTTTGAGCAAAAGCTCACCAGCTTGAACCCAAGGTCGCTGGCTTGAGCAAGGGATTACTCGTCTGCTGAAGGCCCACGGTCAAGGCACATATGAGAAAGCAATCAATAAACAACTAAGGTATCACAATGAAAAACTGATGATTGATGCTTCTCATCTCTCCGTTCCTGTCTGTCTGTCCCTATCTCTCTCTCTCTCTCTCTGACTCTCCCTCTGTCTCTGTAAAAAAACAAACAAAAAACATTATTACATTTAGCCTTTCCAATCTTTTAGGTTAATCACGTCCATAGATATATTAGTTACTATACTGCTCACAAAAATTAGGGGATATTTAAAAATGAATATGAAGTGATAAAATATCCCCTAATTTTGTGAGCAGTATATATAAAGAAACAATACTTTTAACAAAGCAATCTTTATTGGTTCAAAATTTACATATTTCATGCTGTTTCCTATAAACTTTGATAAAAGTAGCAAACTTTTGAGTATTAGCATAGGATATCTGTTTAATCTTTGTAACAATCCTTTCTGGGGAGATGCTATTACTGTTTCCAGTTAACAGGTAAACAGAAAACTCAGACCCCACACAGCCAGGAAGTGGCACAGCTTGATCCAGAATCCTGCTCTCCTACTATGACTTCTGATGCCTGTGAGGATGGGCCCCTGAACTTTTGGTTTCTAGATCTAAGATCAAATATTTGAGTCGATACTCAACAGGGGAATCTTTTTGTCTCTGTGGCTAATTTAGTTGCCACATCCATTTGCTTTTCTCTAGTCATAACAATCAAAATGGCAAATAACATTTCTGGTACAAGAACTTCATCACTTAATGAGAGTGGAATACTTTTTGTTTCAATTTTTAATATCCTTCATAGTGATGGTCATGTAAGTTATGATGGCTGTTGTCTTTAGAAGAATGTCTGAACTGACTCCCAGCTTCTTTTTCTGGATTTTAACTATGCCTATGTATCTGATAGCTGGAATTACTTGAGTTATTGGCATTAAAGGAGTCTTATAATACCAAATTAGAAAGCAAATCTCATTTACTTATATCTGTTCATTTATTTTGCAGGTCACGGAACAAAAAACCAAAGGTAAATTGTTTGTTCATTTTTTTCCTTTTTAATTCATTGGAACCTTTTATGTTTACATTTTACATCCTTGTTGACTCAGCCTCCAGTCCACTTAATAAGTGAGAGTGTATAGAGATTGATTAAGGTAGGGTGTTTGCAGTCACTAAAAGAATGGTAATGACAAATAAAAAGTACTTGTCATGGTGCTTGTAGTGACCTTACATGTTTTTAGGAAGCAAAATGGTTAGAAAAAGTAATACCTGTTTTGAAAGTATATGGGTCATGATTTTGAACTGAACCCTTTCAAAACTTTTCTTTCATTGTCTTTTAAAAAAAAGTGAAAATTCTGGAGAGGGACAGGACAGGAATTTCAATTGGAGGTTATATGAAGGCATAGACTAGAGTTGGTCCTGCTGCCCAGGTAACAAATAATAAAAAGCACTTCAGGTAAAATCTAATATACCCCTTTGTTGGGTATTAGACTTCAAATTGGGTTTGTGGGATTGATTTAATAGATGAGATTTAACAACTATGAATGATAAGATTAGAATTAAAATGATAGACTATGTAATGGGAGAATTTGGACATAGCAATTTAGCTTTGTTAAAAAACTATGTAGCCCTGGCCGGTTGGCTCAGCGGTAGAGCGTCGGCCTAGCGTGCGGAGGACCCGGGTTCGATTCCCGGCCAGGGCACATAGGAGAAGCGCCCATTTGCTTCTCCACCCCTCCGCCGCACCTTCCTCTCTGTCCCTCTCTTCCCCTCCCGCAGCCAAGGCTCCATTGGAGCAAAAGATGGCCCGGGCGCTGGGGATGGCTCTGTGGCCTCTGCCCCAGGCGCTAGAGTGGCTCTGGTCGCAATATGGCGACACCCAGGAGGGTCGCAACATGGCGACACCCAGGATGGGCAGAGCATCGCCCCCTGGTGGGCAGAGCGTCGCCCCCTGGTGGGCGTGCCGGGTGGATCCCGGTCGGGCGCATGCGGGAGTCTGTCTGACTGTCTCTCCCTGTTTCCAGCTTCAGAAAAATGAAAAAAAAAAAAAAAAAAAAACTATGTAGATGATGGTTGTATTCATGGGAGTTATCAGTATGAAATGATTGATTTATAAAAATTAACCTGCGTTAGTAAAATACAATATCTAGAAAGGGATGTATATAGTTCATGTAATGGACGACACCACACTATGGAAAGGACAGAGAGAAACTTCTGTAGACCATGCGGCATTTGGGCCAGGTTGGTTAAGAAATGTAAACTTGTGTCGCCTCTAGGAAGATTATACAAGCAGTAATTCATAACCTATATCCCCCTGGGACATAGCTGAGCACCTTTCATCAGCACATCTAGGGTGATGGACCATTGCAGTGCATTGGCCACAACTCTGTCTTTTAAGGCCATTCCAGAGGGCATATTATAATATAGGCGTGGCCAACAGTTTTTGCCCCCGGGCCAGATTAGAAAGAAAACTTTTTTCACAGGCCAGACAAAATATTAAAATTAAAAAATGTTAAACACAAAAATGATTCATTTAAGTTAACAAAATTTTATTATGTAATTTGTTTATGAATAAATGTGAGTAAAAAATTAATATACAGTACTATTTTAATAAAAATATATTTTAATAAAAATATAATTACATACTATATAAATATCCAAACTATCACAATCATTTGAAACAATTTTTAATTAATAGAATAAGCTTGAGGGGTTATATCACAAATAAAACAATTATTTTGTATTACAAACAGCCTGGAAACATTTTCAGTTATCAACTGCAGCTATTGTCTATGCTACAATGCCACTTGATTCAGCACACTTGATCACAAAAATAACGAATTGTTTGACCTTAGGTGCGCACTGGCAAACTCCTAAAAGAATGTGGGTTTCACATCACCGCTAAATGTCAAACAGTTCATATCAAGTACAGATGAGAACAAAAGTTGTAAATCTTTATAATGGAATTTTTTTAAAAAGTAAAGAAGTATCGCAAATCCATTCAACCAGTTATTGGAAGTTAACCCTAGATGAGTCACACGCAGAATTCTTTTCCGCGTATCACTATCTTCTTAAATATCTCTATTTCCAATAATCAAAGACTTCTGCTTCTGAGTAGCTGAGATTTTAAAGAAGTGGAGAATAGTAAAAATTTAACTGCAGGCTGCATAAACTCATTACATAGGTGGGATCTGGCCTGTGGGCCATATGTTGGCCATGCCTATTATAGTGAGTGCATGTGTTGATTGGTATAAATTTTGAGTCCACTCTAATATATTAATATATGAGTTGAGGTTGTTTTACAAAGTAAATAATTTACCAACTAAATTGCTTGAAGTATCCCTCACACCTAGTAGAGACAGCGCCCCCCCCCCCCCCCCCGTGTTTTTTAATCCTGTGGTAGGAGCCATTTGTTTAGAGATGAAGCTGGCTTTCACTAGAGCAGAGATTTTCAACCAGTGTGCTGCAAGAATTTTTAAAACAGGCAATATCTGGCTATAGTCAGCTTATCTTTTCCCTTCGATTGTCAAATTAAAAAATGACAAGAACCTGACTGGTGGTGGCACAGTGAAGAGAGTGTCAACTTGGGATTTTGAGGTCCAGGGTTTGAAACCCTGAAATTGCCTGCTCGAACACAGGATCATCAACATGATCCCAAAGTCCCTGCTCAGCTTGAGTACCATCCACCTCCACATCCCACCCTGTCAAGGCATGAATGAGAAAAAAAAACAGTGAACAACTAAAGTGATGCAACTGTGAGTTGGTGCTTCTCTCCCTTCCTATCTCCCCCTCCTCCAGTAAATAACAAGAGCTAACACAATAGCCATCTGATGTGAATGAAACAAAATTATGCCTTTTTTTGGTTAAATTGGCAAAAACTATAATGTATTTTTTGGTGTGCTGCAGAATTTTATTAATTAGCTTATATGTGCCATGAGATGAAAAAGGTTGAAAATTATTGCTCTTGCCTCAGGTGCTGAAATAGCTTGGTTGTTGAGCAATGGATCAGTGGCCTCCAGACAGGGCTTGCCAGGTGGATCTTGGTCAGTGTGCATGTGGGAGTCTATCTCTTTGCCTCCCTGCCTCCCCACCTCTCACTTAATAAAAAGAAGGAGGGAGGGATGGAGAGAGAGAGAAAGAAAAGAAAAGGAGGAAAGAGAAATGGAGACAGTACTTAGAGGTTACCAAAAATTGTTCATTGTGCATTGTCATTAATTGTTGAGATTTTGTTGTACTACATTGTAACTGATTATTCTTCACAGGAAATTTTCAGTCTAAAATAATGTCTTTTCTAGTGCTTGTTTGTATTTAACTCATACTTCTAAACATTTTCTAGATTTTTGTTTGGTACCATCAAAGCATTTAAAGAAAATAGTTCGGGGCCCTGGCCGGTTGGCTCAGTGGTAGAGCGTCAGCCTGGCGTGCAGGAGTCCCGGGTTCGATTCCCGGCCAGGGCACAGAGGAGAAGCGCCCATCTGCTTCTCCACCCTTCCCCCTCTCCTTCCTCTCTCTCTCTCTTCCCCTCCCGCAGCCAAGGCTCCATTGGAGCAAAGTTTGCCCGGGTGCTGAGGATGGCTCTGTGGCCTCTGCCTCAGGAGCTAGAATGGCTCTGATTGCGGCAGAGCGACACCCTAAGATGGGCAGAGCATCGCCCCCTAGTGGGCATGCCGGGTGGATCCCGGTCGGGCGCATGCGGGAAGTCTGTCTGACTGCCTCCTCATTTCCAACTTCGGAAAAATACAAAAAAAGAAAATAGTTTGTATTGGTCTTGCCTATATCTCAGTTTTCTTAATATTTTTATCTGAAAAAGTAACATTTGAAGTTTTTCAGAAATAGAGGCAATCAGAAGTTTAGACTGTGAGATGAGAATGGTTTAAGATAAGTAAGACAACAGAGAAGGGGAAAAGATTCAATCCTTAGAGTAAATAAATGGTTTGGGAGAATAAATGAATGATTTATGATCCACTCTATCTCTGATGTGATGGTGGGAAAATGCCCTGAGGAGCATTAGCAGGGAATCTTGCACAATGTATGATACCCACCAGATTTCTTTGGTTGTGCTGTGAGTATTGTAGAGTTAGTCAAACTGGTGTTCACACCTCAGTTCAGTAAGCTGGTCTCTAGGCATGTTAACATAAAGTAAAGACTGTAGCCTTTTTATAGACGAGCAGCCTCACAGGAACATAGCTCCTTACGTCCTAAAAACACTTGGGAAGAATCCTCCTCCCCTTTGCCAGCTTCCTGTTTATTCTCATCATATGGAAAGGAGATTGAGAATGCCATGTGGTATTGAATCTTCCAGGCACAGATAACAATGGATCATTAAATAATTCATCTTTATTCATCCATTTATTATTTGCCCATTGGCTAGTATAGCTCATGCAGAGGGCACTGTTTTGAAAATATTAGACAATGACCAGTTTATTTTCTTAAGTCATATGTTTATTCTGCTCCTCAGATTATGGATCCTCTGACATCTTTTTCTTATTGGGAGGCTCAGTACAGCCTCCTGATGGTCTCTAAGGTTAGACCCAAGGGTTGCCTTGAAGTTACTTCAGGCATTTACTCATTTCTCCTGTTACTTACAGTACTCACCAATGTCCAGTGGGTATAGATTGGAACCCTTGATTTCTGATGATTTGTTTCTCTCCTTGTAAAGGAGGCAGTTCAGCAGGCAACATACTGGCCCAGGCACATTTCAGTGATCAGAGCGCTACTGCCATAACATTAGTCTGGATATCAGGGATTTTGGCTTTAGAATCATCTGAATTATCAGACTCAATGATTGTTTCTGTATTCCTGCCAGCCTCTATTTGCGAGATAACTTGTCCTGGAAAGGGCAGTAGTCTGTTGGTAGTATAAAGCAAGGGAGGTACAAATCTAGAAGAAGAGCTTCTGTAGGGCAAGCCAGAGGGCCCTGCAGAGTAACTTAACTGTCGCCCAGCAGATCCCCACACTTCTTTTGCCATTTTTAAAAGTAAGCAAAAACATGAATTATTATTAAAGTACTTACATTTTGAAATTTTTATTTTAAAGGAAGAGTTGGAACAATCACACAATACACTGAAATGGGGGAGGGGGACAAAAGCAAAAATATTTATAATGTTTATAATATTTACACACAGTACCAAGCAAGAGTCTTTGAGTTCAGGTGTCTGTAGTAACCAACAAGCTGATTTTGTGATTCTTTAGATTGAAGTTCCCTGTGGCAGGCCTTAAGAAAAAAGCAATAAAAATGTGTCTCAGCCTTTGTGGAACTTATGGCCTGGTGAGGGAAAGGGGCCAATAAAGGGAGAATTTCAATATAGTATGACAAATTCAGTGGTAAGGAGAGATAGGACAGCATGTTCTAGGAGTACAGGTGAAAGGTGCGTAGCCTACCTGGTCCAGGGACTTTTAGAATCTCAGTTTCTCAGAGGTAGGTCTTTAAGAATATGGATGAGGCCCTTGGGCTGAGAGCCTTGCACTTTTACCAAAGACTTTGCCTGGGAACTATATGTGCCCTTAGATGTGCTAGGCAGGCCCTTTAGGGAATTTCACTGTTGAGTTAGGGGAGTGAATAAGGATTGCTTCCTCCTTCTCCTTAGTCAGTGGAATGGAATTTTACGATATTGCTCTCTTTGAATTCTTGTCACCATCACTCCCCACCTCCATCCACCCTACCTTCAGTAAACTGAAGGTGCTGACAATTTGTAAAGACCATGTCCATCAGAATAGGATGAAAGAAGGGTTGCCTTATTGCAAATGGTCCCATGTAAGCATTCTTAAAAATTGTCTTTAGAAAAATGTATTGAATTTCAAAGGTTGTTTCCCAATTTCTCTCTTTCAGTGCCCGAAGTGACGAAACCAAGTTTAAGCCAACCAACGGCCGCCAGCCCAATTGGCAGCTCTCCATCGCCACCAGTCAATGGTGGCAACAATGCCAAAAGGGTGGCAGTGCCGAACGGACAACCGCCAAGCGCCGCCCGCTACATGCCTCGGGAGGTGCCGCCGCGATTCCGTTGCCAGCAGGACCACAAAGTGTTACTAAAACGTGGGCAGCCCCCTCCACCGTCCTGCATGCTCCTCGGGGGTGGGTCAGGGCCTCCTCCCTCCACAGCACCCGGAGCAAACCCAAACAACGCACAAGTGACAGGAACGCTGCTGCAGAGTGAGAGTGGGACTGCGCCAGGTAAGGAATTGGGATTGGTGACTGGAATTCACTCCAGCTTGGGAGGGACAGAGAGAGAAGGAGAGAGAGCACTCTTTCGTATTGCCTGGTGTAAAATGCACACACAAAAAACATTAATTATAAAAACTGTTATGCTCACAAAATGTTAGGCAGGTAGAGAATAGTCTCTTATATTACTCTATAGAACTTTGGGAGGATTTCAGATAGCATCATTCCATAATCTTTTATTAGATATACGTTTATTTATTTTTCCATTGATTTTAAGGGGGCTGGGGAAGAAAGAGAGAGGGAGAGAGGGAAGCGTTAATAAATTTTATACCTACAAGGATCTTTAGCTAAAGGGTTCTACTAGAAGTTTTGAACTTTTTTTCAATGTGTAAATAAGTCAGTTAACAGCTAAGAACTTACAAATACCTTTTTCTTTTTAGCTTATTAACAGATTTCAACTTATCTCTTGAAATGTTATTTTGAGACTGTTTCAAAATTCAGTGCTTAAGTGCCATTAAGCTTTGGCAAGGACAGTGAATTGTGGTTGTTAACAATAGGATGCTTTATTCTAGTCTAAGTTTAAATGTAGACTTACCTGAAAAATGCTCTCACTGTCTCGTGTGCAGAGTAAGGGTGGAAAGAAACCTGGTGTGACATAGGCTTCATGCAGAGATACGCCCTATGCATGAGGCTTCCCTGTGGTGACCACCAGGCCAGGCCCAAAGCTAGCAGGGAAAGACCTCTTGGCCCTTCCTTCCTAGCTCCTTGTAACCAGATACAAGACATAAAGTATATGAGGGGCAGTTGTGTTGGCCATTTCTGCAGCCCTTTCTAGCCAGGCCTGGATGTGGACATGGGTCCACTGTGAGCCAGAATCTCCTGTGTACATTCTTAAATGAGATTTAGGGATACCCCTAAATCTCAAGTATTTCTGTGCTTCCTTGCTTTTTTAAATGGCTTTAGGTAACTTTATTTTTCAACTTTATATTGATTTTAAGCTGCTTGGTTAAAGAAGCTAAATAAGTTTAGCAGAAATTATTGGATTTAAAACATGTCATTCCCCCACACACACACCAAATATGGTAAATGCCACCAAAATATGTGCTGAGCCAGACTAATTCATCAGATTAAGTTCCTTGGCCGTGCAGACTGATTCATTTTTGTCTGCTCCTGCCATCCATCATTCATCCAGTGCTCACTGAGCCACGATGTACTGGACACTGTGTGGAATTCAAATGTTAACAGTATAGGATCTTTGCCTAACAAGCACCAACAATAAGGGAGGGAAGACATGAAGACAGTATTCTAGCACTGGGAAAAATGTCTTTAGACAGGGAAAGACTATTTTGGGTGATGAGCTCAAAAAAAACATCTTCATAGAAAAAAAATAGTACTTGAACTAGACCCAGAAAAGGGTGCAAATTTTAGTGTATGAATTCAGGAGGGAAAAACAGGAAGTGCTCATGTGTAACGGTACCAGGGTGAGAAAGCACAAGTTGTGGAATGTCAAGTAGTATGGAATGTAGACGTCTACAGAGAAAATAGTGGAAAATGAGACTAGAACAGTCACTTGGTTTCAAGTCATGGAGTATCTTGATCAAACTCCAAACCAGGGAGTTTAGCTTTATTCTTGTGTACTAACGAACTGTTGAAGTTATATAATCAAAGGTGTCCTTTAGAAAATCTTCTCCAGCCAGGAGTGTTTACTGTAGAGTAGAGATACAGAGCAAGCCAGGTGTTACATGAAGGCCCTTCTCCATCAGTAGGAATGGCAAAAGGATATGGCTTTGAGAAATGTTGTGGAGTTAGACTTAGCAAGTAATACCAGCCAGGTAAGACGAAAGAGAAGAAATGACTAAAGCAAGTGTGATACAGTTCACCAAGACCAACACCTGGGTGGAAAAGCTAGTTTGAGGGAAATGTGATGAGTTCTCTGGAGCTGGTTTGAGCTTGAGATGTTAATAGATTATGCATATGTATCTGTGATTGATAAGACACTCTCTTTCCCAGAGTCAACTCTTGGAGGTGCTGCTGCTTCAAATTATGCAAATTCCACTTGGGGCCCGGGAGCCTCCTCCAACAACGGCGCCTCCCCCAACCCAATTCACACCTGGGACAAGGTGATTGTAGACCGGTCTGACATGGAAGAGTGGCCTTGTATTGCCAGCAAAGACACTGAGTCTTCTTCCGAAAACACCACCGATAACAACAGTGCCTCGAACCCTGGCTCTGAGAAGAGCACTCTGCCAGGAAGCACCACTAGTAACAAAGGAAAAGGGAGCCAGTGCCAGTCTGCAAGTTCTGGGAATGAATGTAACCTTGGGGTCTGGAAATCTGACCCTAAGGCTAAATCTGTTCAATCTTCCAACCCTACTGCAGAAAGCAACAATGGACTAGGAAATTGGAGGAATGCAAGTGGTCAGGACAGAATTGGTCCTGGTTCTGGCTTCAGCAACTTTAACCCAAATAGCAACCCATCTGCCTGGCCAGCACTGGTCCAAGAAGGAAATTCTAGGAAAGGGGCATTGGAAACAGATACTAGTAATTCCAGTGCACAAGTTAACACAGTAGGTCAGGCATCCAGGGAACAGCAGTCAAAGATGGAAAATGCGGGTGTTAATTTTGTTGTCTCTGGCAGAGAACAGGCTCAAATTCATAACACTGATGGACCAAAAAATGGAAACACTAACTCCTTGAACTTAAGTTCACCAAACCCCATGGAGAATAAGGGAATGCCCTTTGGAATGGGCTTGGGGAACGCCTCCAGGAGCACTGATGCCCCTTCACAAAGCACTGGAGATCGAAAGACTGGGAGTGTTGGATCTTGGGGTGCAGCTAGGGGGCCTTCTGGAACTGACACAGCCTCTGGACAAAGCAATTCTGGAAACAATGGGAACAATGGAAAGGATAGAGAAGACTCCTGGAAAGCAGCTTCTGTTCAGAAGTCAACTGGGTCAAAAAATGACTCTTGGGAAAATAACAGGTCTACGGGTGGGTCCTGGAACTTTGGCCCTCAGGACTCTGATGACAACAAATGGGGTGAAGGGAACAAAATGACATCTGGGGTCTCTCAGGGAGAATGGAAACAGCCGACTGGGTCTGATGAGTTGAAAATTGGAGAATGGAGTGGTCCAAACCAACCAAATTCTAGCACTGGAGCATGGGACAATCAAAAGGGCCACCCCCTCCCTGAAAACCAAGGCAATGCCCAGGCTCCCTGTTGGGGAAGATCTTCCAGCTCTACAGGAAGTGAAGTTGGAGGTCAAAGCACTGGAAGCAACCACAAAGCAGGAAGTAGTGACAGTCATAATTCTGGCCGTCGGTCATATAGGCCCACACATCCTGATTGTCAGGCTGTCCTGCAGACTCTTTTGAGCCGAACCGATTTGGATCCCAGGGTGCTCTCAAACACTGGCTGGGGCCAAACTCAAATTAAGCAGGACACGGTATGGGATATTGAAGAGGTGCCAAGGCCTGAGGGGAAATCTGACAAAGGAACTGAGGGGTGGGAGAGCGCTGCCACACAGACCAAGAACTCAGGGGGCTGGGGAGACGCACCCAGCCAAAGCAATCAAATGAAGTCTGGATGGGGGGAGCTCTCAGCCTCTACAGAGTGGAAAGACCCTAAGAACACAGGAGGCTGGAATGACTATAAGAACAATAACTCTTCCAATTGGGGAGGACGACCAGATGAAAAGACATCTTCCTCTTGGAATGAGAATTCTAGCAAGGATCAGGGGTGGGGAGGTGGACGCCAGCCCAATCAAGGATGGACTTCTGGAAAGAATGGTTGGGGAGACGAAGTTGATCAAGCAAAAAACAGCAATTGGGAAAGTTCTGCAAGTAAAACTGTGTCTGGATGGGGAGAAGGAGGGCAGAATGAAATTGGAACTTGGGGAAATGGTGGGAATGCAAGCCTAGCTTCCAAAGGTGGGTGGGAAGATTGTAAAAGATCTCCAGCATGGACTGAGACAGGCAGACAGCCCAATTCCTGGAATAAACAGCAGCAGCAGTCACAGCAGCCACCGCCACCACAACCAGAGGCTTCTGGTTCATGGGGAGGCCCACCCCCACCACCTCCAGGCAATGGACGACCTTCCAATTCCAATTGGAGCAGTGGGCCGCAGCCAGTAACCCCTAAGGACGAGGAACCTAGTGGTTGGGAAGAGCCATCTCCACAGTCAATTAGTCGTAAAATGGACATTGATGATGGCACTTCAGCATGGGGAGACCCCAACAGTTATAACTACAAGAATGTGAATCTGTGGGACAAGAATTCCCAAGGGGGCCCAGCACCACGAGAACCAAACTTGCCTACCCCGATGGCCGGTAAATCAGCATCAGGTAGGCAGTGGTTTTTCTTGCAGGTTTTGATGATTGAAAGATCCTAAACCAAGGTGCTTTTATTAAGCTGCATATATTCAACTTAGCTGTCTTCTGGGAACCTTTCCTACATTAACAGAGCTCTCTTTTTATAAAATCATAGTGATAACAGATGCTGGTAGTACATTTTAATGTTCTTTCTTGGCAAAAATAAAGGTAGTATCCCTCTGTTAGTTTCCTAAAAAAAATTTTTTTTTGTAATTGTATTGGTTTGCAGAATCCAAAAGACTTCCATCTTACAAAACAAACTATGCTCTAGATTTCAAAATAAAGAATTAAAATAGTAGCAAAAATAGACCTGATTTTCCATTCTTGTTCTGCCCATGGCCACATCTGCTGTGTTTCTTTTTCCCCGCGAAAGGAAGTATTGTGTGTTGTTTTCGCAGAGGCCATCAGAAGCTGGGGTCTGGAAGATGTTGGTCACTTTGCAGACAATATTAATGATCACCTTTGAAAGTAGAGTACTTTGAGTAACAGATTATGTCATGATAATTAGTTGTCCAGAATTTAAAATTTTCCCATCTTATTTGAACAGGAAATCATTACCTTACCTAGTAAGTTAAAATAGTGCTGGTAATGTCATTCTTAGTTTGGCATTGTCAACTTGAATGCCCCCATAAAGCCTATAGTTCAACAAGCGAAGAGGATGTACTGTGTAAGTGTTTTTTCCCCTTCCCTTTGGGTTGTTGTTGTTGTTTTTTTTAATTAAAATTAATCATAATATTCAGTTTTCTACTCCCCAAAGCAAGCCTAATGTTCAGTGGATGTAATTATGGCCGCTTAGAAAATCATTACTTAAAACTTGTTTTCCCCTTCAAATATTGAAAAGAATAAAGAAGGAAATGAATGTTGTTCACTGATTTCTTATCTAGAGTAAAACCTGCTAACAAGGAAAAAAAAGTTTTATCCATATAGTTGGCCCTCTGGATCCACAGGTTCCCCATCCACAGATTCAACCAACTGCAGACCTGAAATAATTTGGAAAAACAAATATACAGATTTACATTATTGTATACTATGTAGTTAGGCCTACAGTGAGTGGTTGCATCTATACTGAACATGTACAAATTTTTTTGGTTATTATTCCCTAAACAATACAGTATAACAACTATTTATGTAGTATTTATATTGTATTAGGTATTATAATTTATCTGGAGATGATTTAAAGAACACTGGAGGATGTACATAGGCTATATGTGAATACTGCTACATTCTACGTAAAGAACTAGTGTATCTGTGGGTTTTGGTCCTGGAGCCAGTCCCCCTCAGATACCAAGGGATGACTGTATAGTAAAAACCTTCAAACTGTACAGAAAAGCAAAAGGTAATAAATAAAAGAATCTTAGCCTCTAGGGTTTCTCCTCACAGGTTATCTCTTAAAATTTTGTATCTCATTCAAAGATTTTATTCATACCTATAGCAAAATATATTTAATAATCTTACATAGAAGGGATTATAGTATATACACTGTATTTTACCTTGCTTTTTTCATTATATTTAAAAACTTTCCATATTACCACATATATTTTTGTCTTAATTGCTTTGTATATAATATTCATTTCATAGGTGATCCTTGACTGGTCTAGCCAGTGCCCCCCCCTTTTTTTTAAGTGAGAGGAAGGAAGGCAGAGACAGACTCCTGCATGTGCCCAGACCAGGATCTACCCAGCAAAGCCACTGGAGGGCTATGCTCTGCCCATCTGGTCGGGCCCTTGCTCTGTTGCAACTGGAGCCATTTTTTTAGTGCCTGAGGTGGAGGCCACAGACAGAGCCATACTCAGCACCCAGGGCCAACTCACTCTAATTGAGCCATGGCTGCAGGAGGGAAAGAGAAGTGAGAGGGGGAGGGTTGGAGAAGCAGATGGACACTTCTCCTGTGTGCCCCAACTGGGAATTGAACCCGGGACATCCACACGCCAGGCCGATGCTCTACCACTGAGCCAGCTGGCGAGGGCCTTAGTCCCTTCTTGATAGATACTGTATTTCCCCATGTATAAGACGTACCCCTTTTCGAAAAAATTGGGGTCTAAAAACTGGGTGTGTCTTATACAGTGGTTATCATTTTTTTTACTTGGCTTTCCCACTATTTCACTTGGCAATGTATGAAGACAGTGATTCATCATCAGACACAGATGAGGACAAACTAATGGATGGGAGTTTTGACAGTGATAAGGAGTTGTATAAATTTTATGATGAATAAAACTTGAGTTTAATAACTTTAATACTTTTTTTTCCCCTTCAAATTTCAGGCCCCAAAATTAAGGTGGTTCTTATGCATGGGGTGTCTTATACATGGAGACATAACGGTATTTGGGTTGCTCCCAGATATTTTTCAATAGTGATGCAGTTGATATTGTTGTACATGTAATTTCATCTGTTTTTGTTAAGTTTAACTATGGTATGATTGATTTCTTGGCGGTGGAATTACTGGGCCAAATGTGATAATGCCAAATGCCCTCCGTGAAAATGGAACCTACTTCTGGTTCTCAGTGTGCCTGTTCCTCCCTCCACTGCTACTGGATGTGATGGTGTTTCATTTAACACATCATTCTTAGAGACGTATTTCCTATCTTTACAGTCTGGAGCAAAAGCACACCACCTGCTCCAGATAATGGTACTTCAGCTTGGGGTGAACCAAATGAGAGCAGTCCTGGGTGGGGTGAAATGGATGACACAGGAACATCAACCACAGGCTGGGGGAATGCACCTTCCAATGCTCCAAATGCCATGAAACCTAGTAAGTAGACAGTGTTATTTTTGACAGATTCTCTGTTGATTTGGGGATCAGACATTTTGGAAGGGCTGTTTAGTGTTTAAAGTGTTATACAGTGAGATTCAGGATGATGGACCTTTAATAAATGGTTAGTAGCAAATGGTGGTGGTTTGAATTGGCATATGTTAAATTGTTTACAGTGAACTAAAAGTCTCAAGTTAATTTTGTTGATTTTATTTTAAGTTAAGTTTAATATCTGGCCAGAATTGAAATTTTGATGTGGTGCTTTTTTTGCCCAGTAACCAAAATACAGCTCTTAACATCTATTTTGCATTTCTACTCTTTTGCTAGGATAATTTAGAAAGTTTCCTGGCTTTTAATGTGGGATGTAGTTTCTGCTGCCCAGTGACTTCATCCTTCTGTTCCTTCCTTTTCTCTTTGTCTCTCTTTTTGTACATCCACCCACATAGGAACATTTAAGATTTCTTGAACCTGACAAAGAATTTCTTCATTTGAATTTTAAACAAAGCACATCATACTTATTCTTAGTCGTTGAAAAGCTAAGCTATACTTGATCCAGCTGGCAATGCATAGTCACAGTAATTTGCAAAACTTTGTAAACCGAAGCTTTGGAATGTCTCGGTAGATGTTCCTCAATTGAAAAATTCAATTTCAAATGCCTGTTTCTACTTGTTTATAATTTTCCTAAAAAATACTCCCAACATCTCTTTTCTAACAGATTTCAGACTTAAGGAATTGTTTTTTAATTTAAAAGTGTGGTCGTACTGAATACTCAAAATTTGAACAAGAATAAAAAATTTTATCGTCATTTATTGTGTGGTATTTAGAACTCTTAAAGTGCTACAGGAAGGATTATGATCTTAGGTATATTTTATATATAACTTGAATTCATTTTTTAAATTACAAATCTTCTCAATTTCACCGAAATAGCTTTATAAAGACTGATTTTCATTGTTAAATTGGTTGTATTGTCATGGGAACTACCATCCTGTAGATTTGAAATAGATCCAAAAAGCTGTGGGAAGACATTAAGATACCGTTGGCACAAGGGGGTACTTTAGCAGTACTGCAAGGATTTTTATGTCTTACCCCAACCTCAGAATCACCTTTCTTTCATCATAAAAACATCACTTTTCTCCAGATTTTAAAAATGTTTTCTATTCTTCAGGATCATCTGTAGTTGTAGCTATAGTTATAGTCACCCTTTCTCTGGATAAATAAAATAAAAAAAAATAATAAAGGCCTGACCTGTGGTGGCGCAGTGGATAAAGCATTGACCTGGAAATGCTGAGGTCACTGGTTTGAAACCCTGGGCTTGTCTGGTCAAGGCACATATGGGAGTTGATGCTTCCAGCTCCTCCCCCCTTCTCTCTCTCTGTCTCTCTCTCTCCTCTCTAAAAATGAATAAATAAAATAAAAATACTTTGAATGTGTAATACTCAGAAGAAGGAGTTTAGATCATCACAGCCTACCAATTGATGCTAGTGATTAACCTGTTATCTTCTCTAGATTGCAGATATCTGACTAAAAATAAGTTTTCTTATTTTTTCCATAAGATGACATTATTGAAAGTTCAGTTCTTTTTCTAAAAGAAGGGTTATATGGACATCTTTGTTTTTATAAATGGGTCAGTATGTTATTTATATTGGGCTTTTAATTCCTGTTGCTTGTCAGAGGATGGTATAAAGCCTATGCTTACATAACAATGAATTCTCTCATACACAGAAGGAACCATCCTGGTTATCAGTGGCATTTCCAGTGGCAGGGAGATTAGCCCCCAAACTCTGCCTCTTGCTGTTCATTCAGAAAAACCTTCATGTACGGCTGGATGAACCCCATGGAGTGTGTGTCAGTTTTACTTAGGCCATGTGTATGTGTGGGGGAATTGAGGGGCAGTGCCACAATTAGAAGAAACCAACCACCTTGTGTTCTGTGTATTTCATGAGTGCTTTCATGGCTGTCTTAGATATGGTCCTAGGAGATGGCAGCAGTCATTCAAGGAAAGAGCCACTTTTTGGCTTGAAACTATCTAAATCTAATAACTACCCCTTCCATAACTGATGGAGGTTTTTCTAGGCAAGATAGTGCATTTTCCCTTCTTCCATTATTTTATGGAGTCTCATTACCACAAAATGTATCTTTAATTCCATACAGTATTTTTAGAGGGAAATTAAGGATTTATCCTGATTTCCGAACTAAAGATCTTTGTTTAAAAGGGGATGTTGGTAGAGTAGACTGTGAACACTGGCATCCTACTTTCTTGAACATTAGAGCCCTCATCTCTGATTTCTTTGACTCCCTCCCCTCCCCTCCCTTCTCCTCCCCTTCCCCTCCCCCTCCTTCCCTTCCTTCCTTCCTTCCTTCCCCATTCTCTGTCTTCCAATTTCCTCCGCCTATCTTTTTGTGTGTGTGACAGACAGAGAGAGGGACAGATAGGGACAGACAGACAGGAAGGGAGAGAATAGAAATGCATCCATTCTTCGTTGCGACACCTTAGTTGTTCATTGATTGCTTTCTCATATGTCCTTGACCAGGGGGCTACAGCAGACCGAGTGACCTCTTGCTCAAGCCAGTGACCTTGGGCTCAAGCTGGTGAGCCTTGCTCAAACCATATGAGCCTGCGCTCAGGCTGGCAACCTCGAGGTTTCGAACCTGGGTCCTCCACTTCCCAGTCTGACACTCTATCCTCTGTGCCACTGCCTGGTCAGGCTCTGCCTTTTTTTTTTTTTTAATTTTTTTAATTTATTTATTCATTTTTAGAGAGGAGAGAGAGAGAGAGAGACAGAGAGGGAGAGAGAGAGAGAGAGAAGGGGGGAGGAGCTGGAGGCATCAACTCCCATATGTGCCTTGACCAGGCAAGCCCAGGGTTTTGAACTGGCGACCTCAGCATTTCCAGGTCGACGCTTTATCCACTGCGCCACCACAGGTCAGGCAGGCTCTGCCTTTTTAAAAACTATTGCTTACACCTTTGCCTTTACCTAGGATTATTTTTAGTGTGTGTTACATTTCAAGTATATAAGTTGATTAATTTAATTTTTTATGGTTATCTGTGAATTTCTCTTTCACCATAATATTGATATTAAAAAATCTAACAAAATTTTTTTTCATGATTTTTTCTTAACTTTACCCCAGACTAGGTAGACAGATGTTCTTTATCATACCTCATATTTTAAATGTCCATTATAAATTACACAATGTACTTTTGGAAAGGTAAAACTCTGAGAAATAGAGTTAACTGTGCTTACTAAGAAGAACAGATTTCTCTTGAGATGTAAAATTTTTTATAAGTGTTGATAGGTTGTTTTCAATTTTTGGAATACCTGTCAATTTTATATAAGGGGAATGTCATTGAACCAGAAGTCAGGAGGTCTTAATTCTGTGGTGTATTAACTTACTTTATGGGTTTACATTTCCTGTTCTCTAAAATAGGAATATTTAGCTTGTCATATAGATGTATTATATAAAATTATAGTATGTATTAACAAGGAATTATTATTGTGATTATTGTTATATAACTATTGCATACAGTTCTTTCATTCTTTTCTTAAAGATTCCAAATCTATGCAAGACGGCTGGGGGGAGAGTGACGGGCCAGTGACAGGAACTCGCCATCCCAGCTGGGAAGAAGAGGATGATGGAGGAGTCTGGAACACCGCTGGCTCTCAGGGAAGTGCTTCCTCCCACAACTCAGCAAGCTGGGGACAAGGAGGAAAGAAACAAATGAAGGTAGTTTGCTTTAGGAATATTTGAGCTTGTTTATTCATTCTCAGAAGACAGAAGTGAGAATTTTTTAATGGAAAGAGGGCAGCTGGAGTCCCTGAGGTCCTAAGTAAGAAAGAAAAATAATTTTCTTGGGAACAAATAACTACTTCCTCTTTACCCTTCTGTTTCTTTCCCCATGACTTAGAAACAATGGACTACAGAACTGTTGCTATGGGTAAAAGGGAATTTTCAAAAATGGGAGATTTTTTTTTTAACTTTTAGTTTCCACATTGTACTTATTCTTTGGAAGCTTTCAAGGCACACTTTATATTTTTATGCTTTTTTTTCTAAAGCCAAGGAAGTCCTTAGAAAAATCCCAGTGAATATATATAGAAACCAAATTAAGCTAGCTTCTCTAGTGGTACACAGCATGGCTGGTTTTTATCTAAGTCAGGAAATTCTAAGTTCCAGAGCCCTTTTCCCAACGAAATGAAGTGCCAGTGTGTAACCCTGCTGCAGCAACGAGATGGAACATAACCCTTTAGCGCAGGTTATATTATAAACTTTTCACTCTCCTTGTCTTAGGAACAGCTCAGTTTCTTATTGGATTTGCATAGTGTAATGAAGACTTTGGTTTTTAGCCTAGAGTATCAGTCTTTGAACCTGAACCACTCTCTCAGCAGAAGCACTCTTTTTTCATTCTAGTCTTTCATTGCACAAATAAAGTATTTTAAAAGATTTTATTTAGGCTCTGGCCAGTTAGCTCAATTAAGAGTGTCGTCCCAAAGCAAGAAGGTTGCGGGTTTAATCCCCAGTCAGGGCACACACTAGAAGCAACCAGTAAGTGCATGACTGAGTGGAACAACAAAGGAATGTTTTCCTTCCCCCTCCCCTTTCTTTCCCTTTCTTCTGTATCTCTGAAATCAATAAAAAAAATTAAGCGGTCCCTGGCCGGTTGGCTCAGCGGTAGAGCGTCGGCCTGGCGTGTGGGGGACCCGGGTTCGATTCCCGGCCAGGGCACATAGGAGAAGCGCCCATTTGCTTCTCCACCCCCTCCCTCCTTCCTCTCTGTCTCTCTCTTCCCCTCCCGCAGCCAAGGCTCCATTGGAGCAAAGATGGCCCGGGCGCTGGGGATGGCTCCTTGGCCTCTGCCCCAGGCGCTAGAGTGGCTCTGGTTGCGGCAGAGCGACGCCCCGGAGGGGCAGAGCGGAGCCCCTGGTGGGCATGCCGGGTGGATCCCGGTCGGGCGCATGCGGAAGTCTGTCTGACTGTCTCTCCCCATTTCCAGCTTCAGAAAAAAAAAAATAAATAAAATAAAAAAATAAGCCCTGGCCAATAGCTCAGTTGATTGGAACATTGTACTGGAGTATGGAGGTTTCCAGTGCATTTCCCCAGTCAGGGCACATACAGGAGCAGCTCCATATTTCTGTCTCTGCCTGCCTCTCTCAAAAATAAATTAATAATAATAAAAAGATTTTATTTATTGATGATAGAGAAAGAGAAAGGCAGGGGGAGGAGTAGGAGGCATCAGTTTATAATTGTTTCTCATATGTGCCTTTACCAGGTAAGCACTGGGTTTCAAATCAGTGACTTCAGCATTACAGGTAGCCACTCTATCCACTACACCAACACAGGTCAGGCTCCACAAATACCTTGATAGAAATAAGAAATGAGCAGCCATATATTTACTTTCAACTTGGGAAGCTTGTTACTCTATGAAACACTTCAGAACTAATATCTTCCCAGGTTTCAAATACTTGATGCCGCCAAAGAAGCTCTTAAGCTGGCTAAGGGGCTGCGCTTTCATCCCCTTTGCATATGGGATACTAATTTTGTTCTTCATACAGCAGCTCTTATAGCACAAGAATACAGGTCATTGCTATTAGACATTTTGTTTAAACATCAATTCACAGTGTCTCTTTTTTAAAGACTTTTATTTCTTACTCTGGTCACAAAAGGAACTATTCAACATTCTTTTGCACTCAATGTTTTTGAGTATGCTGAGGCTTTTTTGTTATTTATGAATAACAACAAAACCAAATTAGAAAACAGTTCAGAAGACTGCTGATTGAAAGAATGCAACTGAAAACTGAGTGGAAGTTATTAGCCCACTCAGGTAACCACCGAGACTTAATTAATTGGGAATTAAATGTTTCTGCTCCATGACTAATCATTCTGACTTTTCATATTTGAGAGCTTTTTTCTTTTTTAATTGTGGTCAAATACAGTTGACATAAAATTTACTATGTTAACCATTTTTAAGTGTATAGTTCAGTGGCACTAAATATAGTACATTGTTGTATTGCTATCACCTCCATCTATCCACAAAACTTTCTTTATTTTGCAAAATAAATTCTGTACCTATTAAATGCTCCCCTCCCTACAGTGAGGGTTTTCTTTTAACCTTAAAATGTGTAACTGAACTTAAGTACCTTATTACTTTCAAGAATAATAAAATTGATATGACAGGTATCATCAGAACACAAACAGATTTTTATTTTATTTTATTTTTTAGTGAGGGAAGAGAGCGAGATGAGAAGCATCAACTCATAGTTGCAGCACCTTAGTTGTTCATTGCTTTTTCATATGTGCCTTGACTGGGGGGAGAGGAGCTCCAGCTGAACCAAGGAGCTTGAGCTCCTTGCTCAAGCCAGTGACCATGGGGTCATGTCTATGATCCCACGCTCAAGCAGACAACATTGGGCTTTCAAATCTGGGCCCTCTGCCTCCCAGGCTGACCCTCTATCCACTGTGCCACCTCCTGGTCAGGCCAGATTTTTTTCTTTTTAACAGACAGAATTTTTTAATTGCAGAGTGTACAAGTTCCCAAAGCACCATCACCCCTTTCCCCAGCAAGTCCTCATCATAGTTCCACCTGCTTTCTCTATAGTAGTGAAAGGGGAGCTGGTGATCAATGTTTTGTTCAGGGGAGAAACTAGCTTATCTCTTTAAAAAACAAACAAAAACCCACATCTGCCTTATTTTGCAGTAAGATCAGTGATGATATTCTCTGCTAGGCTTTTTTTTCCATTGGAGGCCCATGTCTTATACTGTGAAGCAAACAGATGAAAGTATGACAGGGATGAGTTCTTCCTTGTATGCACACAGAGAATAATGATGAGTGCAATTGTGCTTCCTTTCAGATAGCACACACTAGCATCAAACTTTTTTTTTCTCCTGATACTGACTGGCTTTGGTTACAAGGAGATACTAAAAGGGAAAGTACTAGCATACAAACATTGAAATTTACAAAATCTGATATTGACTGTATATTTTTCCAGTTATATTTCTAATTCAGTGTGACAAAATAAGAATGAAAACATATATTTAAAGCTTGTTACTCTTTTAGACAAATATCTAAAATATCAAAATAAACAGTTAAAGAGGAATAATTAGGGTTCAAAAGGTTTGGTTCTTTCTTTTCTATCAGTACTTATGTAACTCAGATATGAAGTTGAAAAAAATAATTTGGTTCTGAGGTTACATATTTCTTTTCTGTAGTGCTCACTAAAAGGAGGAAACAATGATTCATGGATGAATCCTCTTGCCAAACAGTTTTCAAATATGGGATTGCTGGTAAGTTTTATTTTTTCATATGTGTAATGTATGTTGACTTCTAGCACAAATTTTAAGATCACTGCCACATTTAGTACAAAATTGAGTACTACAGATTTACAAACTAAACAGTGTTCATCATTTGGATTCAACAATATTTGTTCTGTGATTATTTAAAAGTTATTTTATTTTTTATTAGTAGTCCATGTATCATTTTCTTTAGGTAGCTAGGAAAGAAAGAGACAGGCACTTATAATTTATATTTTTCCCTAACTACTGTTTCAGTTTTAATAGTACCATTAAAAAAAAAACAGTAAAATAACTAAAGAAACTATTTGTGACTAATTATAGAGGGAATTATTGTAGATCTTTTTTGGAGGCAGGGGGTTTCTCAGTAACATTAGTGGGACACCCTGTACCTGGTGCCAAAAGACAAATGACTTTGACTTGGCTGCACATTTCAAGATTTGATGACTTGACAAGTCACAAGAATAAGTTGTCATCATTTGGCTGCTACTCATGAAATTTGATCCTGAGCTGACTGGAACTTGAGAACAGGGGTTTCTAGAAGCAGTTGTTTAGCCATTGCTTTATCCATAGATTTACTGAAGCTAATTCTACTTAAAAATCAAGTTTAGGAATATAGGCACCAGCAGGAATCAAATTAGTTATAGTTATATTAACCCTTTGAGTAGTACAAACATTCATGTCCATCCTCGTGCCTCCTGACCATCTAGAGTACAATCGATTTATTTTAAAAATGTGTAAGGCAACATTAAAAAAAGGCAAATGTATGTTGTTCTTGTTTTCATAAATTAGTTAACATGATTTTAAGTTAATAAAACTGTATGGAACTAATTTCATTTTTTGGAAAAAAAAACAACTCACTCCCGGGGGTCAGCGAGCATGAAAAAACTCATTACTCAAAGGGTTAAAAATGTTACTGCCTTCATTCCAAAGGCCCTTTTATAGTACCAGTTGTCAGATGTGACTCTTACGTGAATAATGCCATTTCTTCTTTGATTCAAACTTTTAATTTTCCCTCACTGTTCTTTACTTTTCAGAGTCAAACTGAAGATAATCCAAGCAGCAAAATGGACTTGTCTGTAGGTGTGTATCATCCCACTAACATGAATGAAATATTGTTAACAACATCCTGCTGGGATCCCCTGCCCAGTTTGAATTGTGATGAGTGCAGTTCTGTAGACACATATTAAACACTTATTCTGTGAAAGGTACCATGCCAGACACTAGGTAGAGGTTGAAAACTCAAGTGACTGCAAGAACCAAGAAAGCAATGTAAATAAGTGGTGCATGCCACGTGTAAGAAACTGCGATTTGGAGGCCATTGGTTAGCTGCGGAGAGCATATGTGCCACTGAAGGAATCTGCCTTGCTCAGCTCCTAGCAGGTGTTGCCGTGGAGGAGCTCAGGCTCAGCTTTGCCAGATTTCCGGTTTTTGAAGAGATGCCAGAAGAGATTTAGATGTATATTGATATCCTGATTCTTAAATATTAGAAGCTAATTCAGATTTTTTAAAATGCTGTGTGTGTAGCCAAACGAAGTATGTCTGTGGCCCTGCCAGACTCAGCTCTCAGGTTGCCAGTCCTGCCTGCCCTGGGATGTTTTGTTATTGACAGACCATCCCATTATAACTGGAGCAGATGCAGAGTCAGCCCTTCATCTGTGGGATCTTCAAAAGGATGCTGTTGCTTACCCTGAGGGACTTAAAATGAATCCAACCAAGAAGAAAATAAAATAGTTCTGGGTGATGTTTTTGATCTCTGATATTTTAAATATGATAACTAAGAAATAAGCTTCCCAAGACACTAATTGTGCCAGTGTACAATAGCAAATTTATAGAGCTGTGAAAGGAAAGTGGAAATAATCATTGCACCTGGGAAACTGCATTGCACGAGTAATGTGCACACTGTTTCCTGTGTTCAGGGTCTAAATTTTAGAGGCAAAGGTTATGCCTCTTTGACCTTTTTCTTCCTAATAACTGTGTTTCACAATCTCAACCATTTATCTTTAACAGATGCTATATAAGAGCAACAAGAAACATTCTTTCATTAGGACATTTGAATTTGAGCAAGGCGTATGCATCAAGCATATGAATAACCAGTCTAAAATGATTTTTAAGTCAGATTTTTACCAGGTTAGCCATAAGGCTCTCTTTCAGTCTTCCACAGAAAACAAACTACAACTGATACATGTTGGGGTTGTTTGTTTGTTTTTTAATGTAGAAAAAAGGACTCACTTGTCTTTTAGGGAGGATCACCAGCAGCTTGAACCATTGAGAGCTCTTCTGGTCTTATACCCAGCACCCCAGGGAAGAGAGTGGGGCAGATCACTTGGTCATGAGGGAGACGCTGATTCTTGAAATTTTTACTTCTTCTGTGGTCCTTTCAGGGAGCCTCACAGATAAAAAGTTTGATGTGGACAAGCGAGCAATGAATCTCGGGGATTTTAATGATATCATGAGGAAGGATCGATCTGGGTTCCGTCCACCTAATTCCAAAGACATGGGAACCACAGATAGTGGGCCTTATTTTGAGAAGGTGAGTCAAATCCTTTCTTTAAGATAGTAATTTATGAGAACCACTTTGGTTTCTATTTGTCTTTTGATAGTTTATTCCAGGAAGAAGCATAGTATTACTGAGCAAAATTAATGAAAAAAATACAGACATCACCTGATTTAACTGGTGACATGAAAACAGTTGATGCCAACAGGTGATTAGGCAGGCTGTAGAACCATCTGTCTTTAGGATGTGGATGTGAGTGAGTATTGTGAAGAAGGTGTAAGTTTTGGAAAATTTATGAAGTTTGGTGGGGGGAAATTGTCTGACTTTATAGTGAGAGAAATACACACTCAAACATGTAGAGGAAATTTAAGAGACAAATTTATTCTAAACTTTGTTTCTGCCACTTTGTATAGTTACAAATTAAATTTCAGACCTTGTGCAAATACTCTGTCTCCTAAGGCCTTGCCTTCTGTCAAGATAAGCCAAAACTTTCTCCTTTGCTATTTCTAGGAAAGTTCTTTTGTGATCTTTCTCCATTTCTCTAGTGATTTACTTAGTTACAATGATATAATTTCAAATTCTCAACTACCTAATTTAAGTCATGTATAACATTATTTTTTAACATTTCTAATGGAGGAGATTATTCCTTGATTCAGAATACCAATTTTTATATCTGGCACATTTTTGACACCATTGATGCTGGTCCAGACAGCAACATATTTGCAAGAAGATTACTCTGGCTTCTATTTCAGCAGCTGCAAAGAGTAATCAATATTAGATGCATAAAAAATAAAGTGTCTGGCAATTTTTGTCTTAGTGCAACGGACAGAATGTGTTACTAACTTAGAGGATAAGAAAAATATATATCAAAGAGAATGACAGATGGTGTCTGTTGGGCAAAGTGTGATGATTATTATCAGATCCAAATTCTATCCTGGTTTATTGCTAATACACTCTAACTTTGTTTATTCCTACTTTTCTGTCTTTTTTTCTTCTTGCATTCTGTTGCTTCACTAACCAACACTCACTGTGATTGGCTAACTACTACTTTTCAGCTGACTTTGCCTTTCTCCAATCAAGATGGGTGCCTTGGGGATGAGGCTCCCTGCTCTCCCTTCTCCCCTTCTCCCAGCTACAAGCTATCTCCCTCTGGTTCCACACTACCCAACGTCAGCCTTGGAGCAATCGGCACAGGGCTCAACCCCCAAAACTTCGCTGCTAGACAAGTAAGGAGGCCTCTCAGATTTATAACTGCTTGGCTGTGGCCTCACGTTGGCCTTGGTCTGCAGTTTATTGCATTATTTGTCTGTCTTGGGAAATTTGTTGATTACTGAATGCACAGAATGATACTAAGTATAGGCTTTAGATCTTTTAGCCCATAGAAGCCATCTGTCTTCATGTTTTTTAACATGGATTTTATTTTAAATATGTTTCTGTCTTCTCATTTTTGGTCGTAAGTTCACATTTGGGGATGAGGCTCCCTGCTCTCTACTTAACTAATAACTGCCTTACGAAAATGTTAAAGGGGCTACGTAGTTATCTTGTGTCATCTAATAACAACATATTTGCCATTTTTTAACATTAGATTAAAAGTCAAGTACTAATAATTTTGAGGTCTTTTCATTTTAATAAAACTTCTAATTGGAAAATAGCAAAACTAGTAAGATTAAGTATTGCCAAGGGTATATAGCATCTTAAAATGTAGTGCATTCAAGTACAAAATATAATAATTACCAAGAGAAAGATAATTTTATTAGATAACTAACCTTAGAGGAAACTAGATGCTGCTCAGATGAAGCAGTGTTTCATTCAGCTTGGAGCGGCCCCTTTCCTAGGATCTGATTTGTCTTCTGAGCAGGGGCCATGCCACAGAAACAAGACTGGCAGGGTTGGCATGGTGATGCCTACTGGCTTTCACAGGACCAAGGAGACGCAGTAGACCTCTCTGTATCCCCACAGGAGCTCTGCTGTAGTTTTTGTGGAGAAAACCAAGAATGTAGCCACAGTTCCTTTGTGACAGTGACTCCAATGATGATATTTTCCTAGTCATGGTTCTGTATGTACTTGTCACTGTGACTTTCACCTCAGAATGTCAAGGAAGAACATTTAATTTTTAGTTGTATTTACTTTGTTTCCACATGATGGCTTTCACATATAAATTAGAGAATGATATAAAACACCTTTTACACCGTAGTCCTCAGGATGCATATAGGTCGTTGATATGCTTTTTAATTGCCTTAGCACATTTAAAAAAAATGAATTATATTATATCCCCCATGTGTTCAAATCGGTTATCTCTGGATTAGAAGTTATAATTTTTTGTTTTCTTCCTTTGTATTTCACTGTTTCTCTGAATGTTTCCACCAAGGACATGGATATGTATTACTTATATGAACACAGAAGAAACAATTATACCAATATTTGGGGGCAGCTTTTTTGTTCTGGGCCATGGCATAGAAAATATAAAGTAGTCAGAACATTCTTGGTTAATAGTTATTATAAGTATGTTTCCAGGATCATATCATTATCAAATGTTGTTAGTACATAAATGTTAGTACAACAGACCAGCCAAAATGGCTATGCACTGGACTCTAAGAAAGGGTCCTTCCTCTCTACCTTTTTTGTCTGTGGACTGCTACAAAGTCTATCATGAACCAGGTTGATACACATATTCTAGCTAAATGTAGTCATGGTTTTTTCAGTGTTTTTTTAATTCAGACTTTAAAGTTTTCTCTTCAAATCAAAGAAGATTTCAATCAGCTTGGTAACTTTAATTTTAATTTATATAGTATATAGCTTTCTAAGTTAAACACTATAGTTGAGGCAAATTTCACCAGTAACTGTTAGGACTTAGGTCATCATGAAAGCCTCACATATAACAGTAAAGTATTAGAAATAGCCAGATAAATCACCATTAACACGTGCACATCCTTTTGATGACCATTTTACTAATTTATAAATATAACCCTTGAAAAAAAGACTCAGCCAGTATGATTGCCACTAAATATATTGCTGTGCAAAAATTATCTACTTCTGAGCCAAGGAAATGACCAGCTTGTGGTGCCAAGGTTCCATATTAGAAAAATACAGAAGAAAAAAAATAGGGAAGTTACTTTTGACAGACCGTTGTTGACTTCTCTATAATACTAAGTGCACCAGATACATCAAAGTGCTTGGTATGGCTTTAGAGACATTTGATATTGAAAACCTGAAATCTTTGAAGGAAGTGGGTTGAATCTGTCTACTGGAATTAGGAAAGTAGGGCTTGATTTAAAAAAAAAAACACAAAAAAAATTTCAAAGAGCAAGATTTTTTAATACTTCTTACCAGAAGAGAGACTCAAAGAGGTTTAAAATGAACCTCTCAATGTAATGGTAAGATTATTACTTTGATAGTAAAGTGTAAGTAAGAAAGATCTTAGTAAAATATTCTGCACATGGTGTCTTAGACCACTGAGCAATCCTGATTTTGTAGAATTTTCTTAGCAAAATAAATGTTTTCTATTTCCTGGGAACAATTAGTAGTTAAGCTACTACCATGATCACAGAAAAGTTCTCACGTAAGCCATTTCACCTTATGGGGACAGTTTGATTAGTAAGATAGGAGAAGCAGCAGATGTATTAGAATTTTTAAAATTAAAGTTCTTTTCATGTTTAAACAATCTTTTGAGTGATTTAAAATTTATGGTGGATCTTGATTTATTTTGAGATAAACATTTTTTATTGCCATTTCTACTTTATGTTCATAATCATTTTTATTTTCAATGCTTTTAACTTTATTTCCCTGTAGTAGTCCCATAATCTATTTTGAATCATTAAGTTATTAAATGTCTTCAGTGTTCTAGACCTTAATGGTGCCATTACAAATTTTTTTTAAATACCTTCCCCATGATTCCAGGAATAAGATGATGGTGGTGCCTTCACTTCGTTGTACACATACTTGGTGTAAGCAATGGTATAGCCGTCTTTCACCAATGATGTTCAGTGGGACATTTTCAAGTATAAGAAATCAGTGGGTTGTGGATGTTTGCAAATGAAATGATGTGCTCATCCTACAGAGCAGGGCTTAATACTGAGCTCTGGGAATACAAAGAAGGAATTATTAAGCTGGTAATAGAAAGACAGCATGGAGAGTAACTATAATGTGACTTGATGATGGATGTTAACAAAGAGTTTTGAAGTGTTTTGAGAACATAGAGGTAGGCTTAGTTAATTTGAGTATAAAATGAGGAAGAAGGTTTTGGGGAAAACTTTCTTGATGCAGATGACCCCTAAACTGGGCCTTGAAAAGGCCAAGTGAAGTTGGTGTAGAAAATGACCTCAGTCAGAGGGAATACAGTGTTGAGTATCACATATGATATCTTTGCTAAAGGACTTTTCTCAGAAAGGAAGGGCCATAATGTAGCCCTGCTTTCTGTAGCTTTTTGATTGGAACAGTCTGAAAGTGTTCCAGTGAGTTGATCCTCCAAAAATCAGGGAGTTAATTTGTTTTTTAGCTAGACCAGGGGTAGTCAACCTTTTTATACCTACCGCCCACTTTTGTATCTCTCTGTTAGTAGTAAAATTTTCTAACCGCCCACCAGTTCCACAGTTACGGTGATTTATAAAGTAGGGAAGTAACTTTACACTATGAAATTTATAAAGCAGAGTTACAGCAAGTTAAAGCATAGAATAATTACTTACCAAGTACTTTATGTCGGATTTTTGCTAAGTTTGGCAGAGTAAATCTTTATAAAACAACTTACTATATAGTTAAATCTTTTTATTTATACTTTGGTTGCTCTGCTACTGCCCATCATGAAAACTGGAATGCCCACTAGTGAGTGGTAGGGACCAGGTTGACTACCACTGAACTAGACTAATAGTCATACATTTGAATAAGAAGTTACAGGTGAGTAATGTTTGTTTTGATGTCCCTGTAATAAGTTTCTTTCTCCTTTTCCCATTATTTTAATCTTGCTCTGTGATTGATTCAGATTTCCTCATCTAGCAAAGAAAGGACCAAGCAGACCCAAAACAGGGAAGGGTATTCAGATCTGGAGTTAGGGTCTTCATGGATCTAAGCTTATAATCAGGTAGCACTGATTTTGTGATTGAACTAACCCAGTGGTTAGCAAACCGCGGCTCACAAGCCACATGCGGCTCTTTGGCCCCTGGACTATGGCTCTTCCACAAAATACCACATGCGGGCGCTACCTCGATAAGGAATGTACCTACCTATATAGTTTAAGTTTGAAAAATTTGGCTCTCAAAAGAAGTTTCAGTTGTTGTACTGTTGATATTTGGCTCTGTTGACTAATGAGTTTGCCTACCACTGAACTAACGAATGCAGAGAAACAATATCATGTGTTGGTTTACAATATTATTCATAAGCCTGCATTTTTACTCAGGTGCATTTCAAGATGGATCTCAGATTATAAGGCTTGAGAGTAAATTTGGTAAACCCAGTCTTAAAAAAGAAAGTTGAAACAAATGTTACGTTGCCTATACCTTTCTGTTACAATAAAAAAAAAAAGAATGCCCTTTTATAACATTTGACTAAGTTTAACCCTTTTGGTTTGTAGAGTTAAACAGATTATAGAGGTGGTAATAATGATATGCCCATGATCAAATTTGGATAATTTTTCTGAGCATTCCAAGATCAGGAATTCTTCAGGTATAAAATTCTGTGATTCCATGGAACAAAGAGTATGATTCTTCTGAGGGATAGAAAACCTGAACTGTTTCTTATTTGCATTTTCTTATATTAACAAAAAGCCTTACAATTGCTGTTATGTTTGCAGGGTGGCAATCATGGTTTGTTTGGAAATAGCACAGCACAATCGAGAGGTATGCACACCCCAGTGCAGCCAATAAATTCTTCTCCTAGTCTCCGGGCGCAAGTGCCTCCCCAGTTTATTTCCCCCCAGGTAAGCAGTTGTGTGTTTCCACAGTGCAAAAGTAAATCCCATCCAGGTGGTTACCAGTTAACTGACTGGTTTTGTGGGCATAAAAGAGATAGTAGTAGGCTATTAAATTTGAAAAACCCAGATGCCAAGGACCAAAAATTTTAAAACAAAATATCACATCTTTTTTATTGTATTGTGCATACAAAGTAGATGTTTTTGTATGAAAAGCATTATGGTTATATTCCTTTTATATCTATGTTTTATAATACTGTGTTGATTTTTTAATTGAATATGGTTAAAACTACTTTATAAATTCTGTTCCGTCAACATTCAGAAGTTGACTACCCTCAAGGATTCACCCACAAATGAACCATAGAATTGCCAGGTTCTTGATTATTCTCAAAAGTTAGGAGGAATGATCTGCTAAAATAAAGGCTAGGTGCTCTGGGTGGAGTTTTAGAACTAAAGAAGTGGTGGAGACTTATTCATAGAGCAGCTCTGTAAGACATAGTCTTTGGATACCACGGGAACCTTTTAGGTCCATTTCTTAGTAGAAGATATGGAATGAATTGTTTGGGGAATACAAGTGAGAAATTTGTCCCAGTCCACCACATACTGTTCCTCGTGCCTTTTTGTGAAAAAAAAAGGGGCTCAGGTGCAAGTAAAAGTGAATGAGCTTGTGTAAGGATTCAGTTTGTAACCTTGATCTCCTTAGAATGTTTAAATAAGAGCAAGAGCTTTGAGTCCCATCCTATAAAAGGGGGTGGGGCACTTACTAGATCCAGCCAACAGGTTGTAAAGGGTCAAGTTTTGTTTAGTTTTTTGTTTTTGTTTTCTTAAATGAGAAGCGAGGAGGCAGAGACTGACTCCCACATGTGCCCTGACTGGGATTCACCTGGCAAGCACCCAATGGGGCAATGTTCTGTACATCTGGGGCTCTTGCTCTGTTGCTTGGTAACCCAGCTATTTTAGCACCTGAGGCGAGGCCATGGAGCTTTCCATGGGGCCAGCACCCGGGGCCAGCTTGCTCCAACCAAGCCATGGCTGCAGAAGGAAGAGAGGGGGAGAGGTGGAGGAGAAGCAAATGATCACTTCTCCTGTGTGCCCTAAACGGGAATCGAACCTGGGACATCCACAGGCAGGCTGACGCTCTACCACTGAGCCAACTGGCCAGGGCCAGTTTAGTTTTTTGAAATGCCTTTTAAGACAAAAGCTTAAAATAATTTATTTGAAACCATAATCTATACATTTCAAATCCTGTTTGTGACATTGAATCCACGTCTGTTTTAGTAGAGAATAAATGCTCATTATGCGCCTCCTATTCCCCATCTTTATGGTCCAGATGTCTTTCTTTCTCTTCATGCTTTCTAAGTTCTAGTCATACTTCAAGTCCCAGGTAGTGGTATGCCTTCCAGACAGATCTGTTCCTGACTTCCCCAGCACTTACAGTGGGAGCATCTTAACTCTTGGAGCACTTTCCAGTATGCCTTAGTATTAAATCAGCAGTCGTCCATACTTTGGAATGTCTGCAGAATGCCAGGTAGTTTACTGACAGTGTACAGATGAAGAAAATATCATGTCTCCCATTGCTGCTTCCCAGAGTTGGTGGTAGTGATAGAAGAAGAGTCAGCAAATAATGTGATAAATGTATAGCAATGCTGAACGAGTTTGGGGAGCTGGGTGCGGCTGCACATTAGCAGTGACATTTACACTGGGTCTTGAAGAATGAGTCAGTTTGCTGGGCACGGCCAGGTTAAAGATGCCTTCTAGGCAGCAGAATAAGCTTATGCAAGAGGCAGTTATATCTGGAAGAACATAGCACGTTCGGGGAAATGTCTCTAGTTTGAATAATTAGTTTGAGCTTCTGGAAGCATATAGATGCTTTGTAGAGTGGAATAGGAAGAAACTAGTCAATAAATTTGGAACCAAATTTGGAAAATCTTTGTTTGCCTTGCTAAGGAATTTGGACTTAGTTCTTTGGCCTGCATGGTTTATAACCATTATTTGGGCTCTTACTGAAAAATATTTGAGTTCCAAGGTCTCTCTCAGTGTATTGAGTCAGAATCATAGGTGTTGGAGTCTATTCCCCTCCACCCCAGGTGATATCTGTATGTACCCTAAAGTTTGGCTGCTACTGCTATAGATTGTATAGTATTAGTCAAGACTTTTTTTTAGCGGAGTGGCAATATAGGAAAATTTATGTTTTGAAAAGCTAACACTGACAGTGATTAGAGGACATGTTTGAATGGCAGAATTACTAGAGCAAAGGAGATCTATCATGAGGCTAATACAGGAAGGAGTCCAGGAGTTTAGTGGCACTGGGAATTAGACCTTGTGAAGGTCACCAGTGATCTCTGTGTTGTGGAATACAATGGTTTGTTCTCCAGTTGCTTTTTACTCAGTTTATAAGCAGCATTTGACACAGTAGGTCACTACCTTTCTTTTTTTTTTTAACTGTTAAATTGTTTATTCTTTTATCTTATTTTCCAATACGAATAATAAATGGCAAGTAAACATTTAGTCTCTGTCCACTCATAATCAAAATTGCCTCTATTTCTCATTACTATCTTTGCTCACAATTTAATAAAGATCATATTTTGTACCCTAAATTTATCAGTGTTCCTAATTGATCTAACCTGACATCAGGAATGAAATAAGTAAGTAGCAATAATCAGAGATACTTTTCTCTAGGGAAATATTTATTGCTATTAAGAAAAAATGGTATTTGTACCAAGTATGCACTTGAGAAAAAAGGACCTTTATTTATAAAACCTTTTTTTTTGTATTTTTTCCAAAGCTGGAAACAGGGAGGCAGTCAGACAGACTCCCGCATGTGCCTGACCGGGATCCACCCGGCACTCCCACCAGGGGGCAATGCTCTGCCCATCCGGGGTGTCGCTCTGTTGCGACCAGAGCCACTCTAGCGCCTGAGGCAGAGGCTACGGAGCCATCGCCAGCGCCCAGGCCATCTTTGCTCCAGGGGAGCCCTGGCTGCGGGAGGGGAAGAGAGAGACAGAGAGGAAGGAGAGGAGGAGGGGTGGAGAAGCAGATGGGTGCTTCTCCTGTGTGCCCTGGCCGGGAATCGAACCCGGAACTCCTGCACGCCAGGCCGATGCTCTACCACCCGGGACTCCTGCACACCAGGCCGAGCCAACCGGCCAGGACCTGTAAAACCATTTTTTAAAATTATTTTTTATTTTTCAATTACAGTTGACCTACAATATTATATTAGATTCAGGTGTATACTCCAGTGATTAGACATTATATAACTTACTAAGTGATCATCCCAGTAAATCTCATATACCCATCTGACACCATACATAGTTGTTAGAATATTATTGACTATATTCCCCATGCTATACTTTATATTTTCGTGACTATGCTGTTGTTAATCAATTTGTACTTCTTAATCCCTTCACCTTTTTCAGCTGTGCCCCAATTCTCCTCCCATCAGGCAACCATCAAAATGTTCTTTGTATCTGGGAGTCTCTTTCTGTTTTTTGCTTATTCATTTATTTTGTTTTTTAGATTCAATTGTTGATAGATATGTATTTATTGCCATTTTTTTTCTTTTTCAAGTGAGAGGAGGGGAGATAGAGAGACAGACTCCTGCATGTGCCCTGCTTGGGATCCTCCTGGCAACTCCTGTCCAGGGCCAATGCACTGCCCTTCTTGGGCCTTGCTCAAAAATGAGCTATTTTTAGCGCCTGAGGCGGAGGCTCCATGGAGCCATTCTCAACACCCTGGGCCAGTCTGTTCAAACCAATCAAACCATGGCTGCAGAGTGGAAGATGGTTGAGGGGAGTGGTAGAGAAGTAGATGGTCACTTCTCCTGTGTGCCCTGACTGAGAATCAAACCCAGGACATCCACATGCCAGGCCAACGCTCTACCTAACTGAGCCAACCAGCCAGGGCTTATTGTTCATATTTTTAATCTTTTTTTTTCTTTTACTTAAAGAAGACTCTTTAACATTTCGTATAATACTGATTTGATTGTGATAAACTCCCTTAGTTTTTTCTTGTCTAAGAATTTCTTTATCTGTCCTTCAATTCTAAATGATAGCTTTTGCTGGGTAGAGTAATCTTGGTTGTAGGTCCTTTGTTTTCATCACTTTGAATATTTCTTGCACTCCCTTCTGGCCAGCAAAGTTTCTGTTGAGAAATCAGCTGCCAGTCTTACGGGAGTCCTCTTATAGGTATGCAAATACTTTTCTCTGCTACTTTTAAGATTATCTTTATCTTAAACTTTTGCGTTTTAATTAAGAAGTGTCTTTGTCTTGGTGTGAGCCTCTTTGGGCTCACCTAGTTTGGAACTCTGTGCTTCCTGGACATGTATGTCTATTTCCTTCTCCGAATTAGAGAAGTTTTTGTTGTTTTTTGTTTGTTTGTTTTTGTTTCTTGACAGAGACAGAGAGAGGGACAGATAGGGACAGACAGACAGGAAGAGAGAGAGATGAGAAACATCAGTTCTTCGTTGCGGCTCCTTAGTTGTTCATTGATTTCTCGTATGTGCCTTGACCGGGGGGCTACAGCCGACTGAGTAACCCCTTGCTCGAGCCAGCAACCTTGGGCTCAAGCCAGTGAGCTTTTGCTCAAACTAGATGAGCCCACACTCAAGGTGGCGACCTTGGGATCTCGAACCTGGGTCCTCTACATCCCAGTCTGATGCTCTATCCACTGCGCCACCACCTGGTCAGGCAAGAAGTTTTTTATCATTACTTTTCAAATATATTTTCAATTTCTTGCTCTCTGTGCCTTCTGGCACTCCCATGATGTGAATGTTGGTACACTTGAAGTTGTCCTTAAGATTCCTTACATTATCCTCATTTTATTGGATTTTTTTCTTTTTGTTGTTCTGTTTGAGTATTTTTTTGCTTCCTCATATTCCAAATTGCTATTTTGATTCTCAACTTTATCTACTCTACTGTTGATTCCCTATAAATTAGTCTTCATTTTAATGAATGTGTCCATTTCTAACTGGTTTTATTTTATGGTTTCCATGTTTAAATTTTTATTTTTTTTTTTAGTGAGAGAGACAGGAAGGGAGAGAGATGAGAAACATTAACTCATAGTTGCAGCACTTTAGTTGTTCATTGATTGCTTTTTTATATGTGCCTTGACCAGGGGGCTCAAGCAGAGCCAGTGACTCCTTGCTTAAGCCAGCAACCTTTGGCTCAAGACAGGGACCCCACACTCAAGCCAGCAACCTTCGAGTTTTGACCGTGGGACCTCAGTGTCCCAGATCAACACTTTGTTCACTGTGCCACCACCAGTCAAGCTGGGTGTATTTCTTTGTCTCCTCATTTTGACAGCCTCCCTGTGTATGTTCCAACATATTAGGTAGAGCTGCTGTGTTTCCCAGGCTTAGTAGATGGCTGAATGTCGGTGTCCTATAGGGTCCAGTGGCACAGCCTCCTCTTTCACCTAAGCTGGGCACTGTAGGTGTGCTGTCTCCTCCGCCTTGATTGCTGTTGGCTTGTCAGTGGGAGGGATTTACCCCAAGGCCCATCAGTTGGAAGGCTGGCTGTGACCTCCTTGGAGGATCAGCTGTACAGGGGTCCACCCCACAAAGAAGGACTTACTTCAGCGGGGCTCTGGTACCTTCTCAGTCCACCCTTTTAGTGTATCACTTGTGGAGGTGGTAGGGTAGTGCCTTGTCGTGGTCTGAGCTGTCCACCGGGTGTGCTGGCTCTGGGGTAACCCACCATGAGCTATGAAGCAATCTGCAGATGGCTGCTACTTGTGCTTGGCCAAGAGAGGCCAAGCTGTGAACCAAGGCTGGCCACCACTTTTACCAGGAGTAGGACCACCTAGTGAGAGGTACAGGGCGTACTGAGGCCAGTTGCTGCTTGGTTGATAAGTTTATGAAAGTCTGAACATGAGCCAAGGTAGGCCATTTATATGGGAAAGACATTGGAAACAGCTTGGGTGTGCCAGCAAGTTGGCTCAGGGTCTCGGGGAATCACCAGGGCAAGGCAAACAGTGGGAATCAAGTTGATGTAGACTCAGGTATGGCACCACCTACTGGCTCTGTGGGGGCAGGCTAATCAAAGGAACAATCGCCTCTGCCAGCATGTCTGTCTGGAAGAAAGCTGTTCCCTGTCCTCAGCTCTGTCCTGATGCCAGGCAATTCAGTTTCTCCCCATATGTCCCTAGTGCCTTTCAGGCTGCTGCCACAGCCCTAGAACTCAAAGCACTTCGTCCTTTTTTGAAACTCTTATTCATTTGGCTTTCAGACACCTTCTATATTGGCTGTTCAGCTACCTCTTCCCTATCTCCTTTTTAAATTCATTCTCACTCCCCAACCTTTAAACATCAGAGTGCCCCAGTTTCAATACTCAAACTCTTCTTACCATCTTCAGCGACTGCTATGTGATTTCACACAGTGGAATGACTTGAAATACTTACAGTTCCAGTGTTGTGTTTTTAGCCTAGATCTCTGTTCTTAATTCCACAGACTCTGGGGAATCTCTACTAGGATGCTGTAGGTATCTCACGTTAACATATCTGAAACAGAACTTCTAACTTCATCCCACACTCTCTCCAAAAATACCCTCTTCCTCCAAGTAAATCGTACTCCCATGTTGCAAGTGCCCAGGTCACAGACCTCAGAGCTAAATGTAAGTCTTCTCATAGTCCACATCCAGCCCATGAACAGATCCTTCCTTCACAACTTTATGTAGAATGTGACCAATTCTTTCTGTATTTTTTCAAAGTGAGAAGTGGGGGGGGGGGGCAGACAGACTCCCGCATGCGCCCAACCGGGATCCACCCAACATGCCCACCAGGGGGTGATGCTCAGCCTCTCTGAGGCGGTGCTCCACTGTATTAGAGCCATTCTAGTGCCTGAGGCGGAGGACAGGGAGCCCTCATCAGCGCCCAGGCCAACTTTGCTCCAGTGAAGCCTTAGCTGCGGGAGGGGAAGAGAAGAGGAAGAGAGAAAGGAGAAGGGAAAGGGTGGAAAAGCAGATGGGCGATTCTCTTGTGTGCCCTGGCCGGGAATCAAACCTGGGACTTCCACACGCTGGGCTGATACTCTACCGCTGAGCCAGCCAGCCAGGGCCTGAATCTGACCATTTCTTATCACCCTGCTTATATGATCCCTGGCCTAGCCAACACCATTTCTTTCCTAAAATTGGCCTCCTGACTGGTCCCTGCACTACTTCATTCGACACTTGCTTGCCTTGAGCCTGTTTTCCACCCAGCATTCAGACTGATCCTCGAAAACTGTGCTGTCCAATGCAGCCATTAACCCTGTGAGCACTTGAAATGTGACTAATCAAATAGAAGAACTGAATTTTTAATTTTAATTAATTTCAATTTAAATAGCCACAACTAGTTAGTGGCTACAGTATGGACAATACAGATAAAGAACATTTCTATCAGTGTAGAAAGTTAAGGTAAATCATGTTACTCACACTTTCCTGGGAATCCCCGCGTAGCTTTCTCTCTCTCACTGAGAACACAAAACTAACTCTTAAACTGGGGTCTTTGAGGCTCTTGGTGATCCTCCACCCTCTCCTGCCACTGGCCCCAGCACACTGAGGATGCTCCTAGATCACTCTTCTCCCACTGACACATGATTCCATCTTTATTTCCTTCGGATCTCCACTTTGGTGCCCCCTTATCAGAGACGCTTTCCCAGGCTGCAATGACCACTATTACTCTCCCTCCCTGTTACAGTTCCCCCAACCCCCACCAGCAGTATAATAAGCTTAATAATGCCAGGATATGTGTCTGCTTTGTTCATGGCTGGATCCTGAACACCCACAACTGTGCAGGGCATGGATTTTGAGCTCAGTAAGTTTATTTCGAGTCATGGGAAGGTGCGTTTCTGAATGATTTATAAAGTGGAATTGTTAGGAAAGCACAGTTAACTTCGTCTAAGAGACTTAGGGGCTGCAACTCCTTAGTACTTCTTTGAAAAAGAAAAACACTTGTCTTCTACATTTTTGAAATGTTTGTTTAGCAAAACTGGTTAATATTTACTTAATGCATAATGAGGGCAGAGTATTAAACAATAGAATATTAATTTTTCCCTAACATTTTTATATTTTAAAAGAGTTGTTTGTGTGCGTGCGTGCGTGTGTGTGTAGGGAATATAATAGCAACACTGAAGTGGATATGGAAAAAAAATTCTTCCAGAAACCTCCCCACCCACCTATAATGATAGGCATTATTTCTACAAAGTCCCCTATTCAGAGTTTGTTCTGTGTACATGCATGCTTTTCACATAATTGCATTTATGGTTACTATATCCTGCAGTTTTGGTCAGCACTGTGTTGTATTTTTCTCTGTTATTATATAGTCTTCACATTGATCATTCTTAATGAAGAAGGCATAATGTTCTAACAGGTAGATTTATTTTGATTTCCCTTCTCCTGTTATTAGATATTAATAGTTTCTAAATTTTTATTGTTATAAATAGTGCTGTAGAGAAATCCTTACACATAGAACTTTGCTCATATTCTAAATTTAGTTGCTCAAATGAAATTCCTTTGTCAAAGCATATAAACACATAAAGTGTTTGATAGCTATTTTAAAATTTTACATCCAAGTTAACTACTTAATACTTAATAGGGGCAGTCAGTATTTATTTTATTTTATTTATTTATTTATTTTACAGAGACAGAGAGAGGCATAGATAGGGATAGACAGGAACGGAGAGAGATGAGAAGCATCAATCATCAGTTTTTCATTGCAACACCTTAGTTCATTGATTGCGTTCTCATATGTGCCTTGACCACGGGCCTTCAGCAGACTGAGTAACCCCTTGCTCAAGCTGGTGAGCTTTTGCTCAAACCAGATGAACCCGTGCTAAAGCTGGTGACCTCGGGGGGGTCTCGAACCCAGGTCCTCCACATCCCAGTCCAATGCTCTATCCACTGTGCCACTGCCATTTTTTTTCTTAATACAACAAGGATTTATTTTTTTGTTATTGTTGATTGATTTTTAGAGATGAAAGAAGGGAGAGAAAGAGAGGAGAAAAATTGATTTGATGTTTCACTTATTTATGCATTCATTGGTTGATTCTTGTATGTGCCCTGATATGGTGTATCAGGATGATTCTCTAACCAACTGAGCTGCCTGGCTAGGGCAGGGGCAGTCAAAAAAAAAAAATATATATATATATAGAGAGAGAGAGAGAGAGAGATTTTTTTTTAAGTGAGAGGTGGGGAGGGGCAGGCTCCCACATGTGCCCCAACCAGATTCACCTGGCAAGTCCCCTACAGGGCAATTCTCTGATCATCTGGGGCTGCTGCTCAGTTGCTTGGCAACTGAGCTATTTCAGTGCCTGAAGTGAGGTCATGGAGCTATCATCAGCACCACCCAGGGCCAACTTGCTCGAACCATTTAAGCCATGGCTGCAGGAGAAAGGGGAGAGGTGTGGAGAAGCAAATGGTCATTTCCCCTGTGTGCCTTTACTGTGAATCGAACCTGACACTTCCACACACTGGGGATGCTCTACTGCTGAGTAAACTGGCCAGGGCCAGCAGTCAATATTTAATGTAAAAGTAGAAAGAAGACATTGAAACTAATCTTTAAGATTTATTACTACCAATGTGCCAGGCCTTGGGTTTTCTACCTTGCCTTCTTCATCCTTACTCAAATATTCAGAAAGTAACATATTCTAGCAGGTTTTTGTCTTGCTTTTAACTTGCTGTCATTTTGCACCTGCAATGCCTTGTTAAATGCCATATTGGCTTCAGCTAGAGCTTCACTTTCTCCAGCCCAGCTGGAAATTGATGGCTTAAGCCAGAATAATTAACTCCCTGCTATGGGAATGTGCAAACCTGTGTTTTAATTACTCTGCAATCAGGTATGAATAGCCATTTGCCAGGAGCTAGAGGTGCTTCTTTCTGGTTCTTCCATATTCATTGGAGAAGGACAGTACATGTGCAGTCTGAAGAAAGGAAAGGCTGAGCAAAGCTAGATTGGAAATCCTCAAAGGGCAAACTTTATAGTTTTTGAAGCTGTCTATTTGTGGACCATATAAAATGCTGGCATTTAAATTAAATTATTATATTCCCCCATGTATAAGACGCACCCTTTCCTGAAAAATTTGGGGTCTAAAAACTGAGTGTGTCTTATACAATGGTTGTTCTGGGCTCTGCACTGAGAAATTAAATGAAATACAAGTCAAAAATCTGATCATGTGCCTGACCAAGCAGTGGCGCAATGAATAGAGTGTCCGCCTGGGATGTGGAGGACCCAGGTTCGAGACCCCGAAGTTGCCAGCTTGAGCACGGGCTCATCTGGCTTGAGCAGAAAGCTCACCAGCTTGGACCCAAAGTCGCTGGCTCGAGCAAGGGGTTACTCGGTCTGCTGAAGGCCCACGGTCAAGGCACATATGAGAAAGCAATCAATGAACAACTAAGGTGTCACAACGAAAAACTAATGATTGATGCTTCTCATCTCTCTCCGTTCCTGTCTGTCTGTCCCTATCTATCCCTCTCTCTGACTCTCTCTGTCCCTGTAAAAAAATAAAATAAAATAAATAAATCTGATCATGTTTAGCCTGAAGATGAGGTGCAAGAGAACTTTTAATCATTGTCTCTAGACATTTTGAAAAACCATCTTGTGGAATAAAAACACTTGTGGAATGCATTTCCAAGCATTTGACATGGATTAACTCATAAAATAATTCCTGAAATTAGTAATTTTCCAATTTTGGAGGTAAGGAAAATGAAGCTCAGAAACCTTAAATAAGTAACTTGCCCTGAGTCACACATGTAAGAAATGGCAGACCCATGCAGTTTACCTGTAGAACTAAACTTTGTGCTGCTTGCTACTCATGGAAGGGGGATTAAGTTTGTTGTCCTTGCACCAGCTGATTGAATGGGTTCTTTGAAAGAGTGCAGAAAAACTCAATTGAGGTCAGATAAGACATCTTAAACGAGTGGTCAAAATATGAGAGGAAGTCCTTTCTCTATCTGGAAGATCCTGCGGCCTAGTCTAGCTCACTCCTGAAAACCATGGAGAAGGAACTAGCTGAGCCATTTGACCTTCTTGACTCTTCTCTGCCTCTCTGTGACTCTGTTTGGTGTGAGAAGTGATGAGTCAGTGTCTCATTTTCAAGTTTGTACAATAGAAGTACTTTAACCATTTATTTAGTAGCTTATGCAGTATGGTGTGTTCTTTTTTATGGCACATTTTGAGTAATAATTTCACAGACAAAAGTCATACTGCCATTAAATATTTCTAGTCTTGCAGATGGCATCCTAATTGTAAAATTTATAACTTGTAGAAAAATTGGAAAGTCTAACAAAAGAATATAAAAGTTTATACGTCACTCAGAGATAACCATTGTTGAACACTTTGGTGTATTTCTCCCAGTCGTTTATTATTTTCCATAAATATTTTTCAAGGGAAAAAAATGACTCTTACATTAGATCTATTAAGATTCTTTTCACACAAAAATAATTTATTTTGGTAAATTCTGACAGGTCTTTTGTTTGTTTGTTTTTTGGTTTTTTTGCTTAGGTTTCTGCCTCAATGCTCAAGCAGTTTCCCAACAGTGGCCTGAATCCAGGTCTTTTCAATGTGGGGCCCCAGTTATCTCCTCAACAAATTGCTATGCTGAGCCAGCTTCCACAGATTCCCCAGTTTCAGTTGGTAAGTAGTACATTTTCCTCCTATAACTACAAATATTGTGCTTTTTATTTTTATTTAACTTGATTTGCTGAATTTTATGTGTGCTCCACTGCGGATAATGTGACCAGTAGACTGGGAACTTGGTGGTCCTTTCCTCATGGACACTTGACTCAGTGCACTAGCCCTCTCAGCACCCTCAAAGAGCCCGCCTCAGGAACACCTCTCTCTCTCTTCCCCATAGGCCTGTCAGCTTCTCTTGCAGCAGCAGCAGCAGCAGCAGTTGTTACAGAACCAGAGAAAGATTTCTCAAGCTGTGCGCCAGCAGCAGGAGCAGCAGGTACAGTCCCTCTAGTGTTCTTTTTGAGAAGTGCATCTTTGCTTAACCTTTGAGAGGAAAAAAAAATCATATTTAGTCTTTTCCTGTGAAGTTCAGGACATTGGCTTATCGTGTGTCCATTTTCCCCTGGGCCTGCCAATGTGGACTGCCCCCACAGCTGGCTCGAATGGTGAGTGCTCTCCAGCAGCAGCAGCAGCAGCAGAGGCAGCCTAGCATGAAGCATTCGCCATCTCATCCTGTTGGGCCCAAGCCACATCTGGACAACATGGTGCCCAACACACTGAATGTGGGACTCCCAGATCTTCAAACCAAAGGGCCAATACCTGGATATGGTTCTGGTAAGTTGTCAGTAATGAAAACCACTTTTTTTAAGCCTGCAGTAAAGATTAGATCTGTATTACACTCTGTTTTCACAATAGTCATACAGAGTAGACGGTCATATCCTGTCTTACAGATGAGGTGCCTGAGTTATCAACATCCTGGAGTTCCTATGGTTTTTGGACGCTTACCATACAATCAGTAAATAGCAGAGACAGGGCTCCAACTTCTGACCTCCAAGCAGTCTTTTAGTACTTGTAAGTGGCAATCTGCTCCCCCAGAACTAGGATTTTTAAAAGCCAGGTTTAAATACAGGTATTTGAGCATACTGTGAGTGCTATAGGTGCCTGAGGTTATAATCAACTAAAATATATACAAGTTAAAGTGTTGAGTTCTAATAAAAATTACCTTCTCTTGAAAAAATAGACAACTATAATTAAAATTACAAGGTAAATTAATAAAAAAATTTCTGATATTTGTATTCTGATTTGAATAGAATTAGCACAAGTAAGGTTAAACCTTTGACATTCATCAAGAATTTGTTGGCAGGCAAATCGTAGCTCCTTCAGAACCAGGGAACATGCTGTGAGCAGAATCCAATCAGTGAGACAACAGTGACTTAAAAATAAAATTTAAGAATTAAAAAGTACCACAGCGAGTTTCTTCTCATTGACATTTAGATTTTATTTTGGTAAAGAAATAATCTGCTTTGCCAACTCAAAAATAAGAGTTGTGGAGACCTGAAATCCATGCTGCTAAGTGGAAAAGTGAACCTGGACAAATGGCCCTGCTCTCTGTGCTCTAGTTCTGTGAGGTGCCCACTTACTACTGGGGTATCCACATTGCAAGGAAGAGCAAAGACCTCAAGGGCACACCTTGATCCTGAATAGTTTGTTTGTTAGTTAGTTAGTTTTATTTTTGCAACAGAGACAGAGAGGGACAGACGGACAGGAAGGAAGAGAGATGAGAAGCATCAATTCTTTGTTGCAGCACTTTTGTTGTTCATTGATTGCTTTCTCATATGTGCCTTGACTGAGGGGCTACAGCAGAGCAAGTGACCCTTTGCTCAAGTCAGTGGCCTTTGGGCATAAGCCAGCAACCATGAGGTTATGTCTATGATCTCATGCTCAAGCGAGTTCAAGCCAGCGACCTCAGTGTTTCGCACCTGAGTCCTCCCCATCCCAGTCTGATGCTCTATCCTCTGTGCCACCACCTGGTCAGTAGATCCTGAATAGTTTTAAGGGAGTTAATTTCCAGATTTTCAACTTCCATCAACTATACTCTTAAAAATGATCCACCTGAGAACTGACTTCAATTTAATATAACCTTTCTACCACTTTACATAAAAGAAGGGCAAACTCTCCACCATCCCGAGCATCAAATAAGGAGGAAGCTTACCATAATGTCTAATGAAGTTGTCATTATCCCCAGGTTTTCAGTTTTTATCTTCTTCATCATGTTTTCCATGAAGGATGAAGCTTGACATTTTTTTGATATGTGGTTAGTTGTTCTGAATTTAGACACCATATGTGATTCTAAAGCAGGGCAATGTTGCTTCTTCCATCCCTTTTTGTCAGAGTGCATAGTTCTCAAAGTCGAGTCCAGTCAGTTCAAAGCAAAGAAAGCATCTGGAATCCACAAGCAACTTTTCCACTAGTTTAAATGCAAATAGTTCTTTTCAGCTCTTCTCATTACTCATCCCTAGAGCGTGTCTTAGGTAGAAAGAAAAGCACCCTCAAACAGCTTGAGCATATACAATAGTGACACTTAAATACATGTTTTTCACAATGAATCAGGTAAGGCCTGTGGGTAAACTGTTTACGTGGTTTCCTTTAGGTGGTGTATATGTTAGTCACTCAATGGTTAAAGGCCTAAAGTCATGATATATTCCAGTGACAGTCAATCCTTACAATATCTTTTATATTTTCTACCTCCTATTAAAAAGTAAAATTTGCCTGACCAGGCAGTGGTGCAGTGGATGGAGCGTCAGACTGGGACTTGGAGGACCCAGGTTCAAAACCCCAAGGTTGCTGGCTTGAGCAAGGGCTCATCTGGCTTGAGCAAAGGGTTACTTGCTCTGCTGCAGCCCCTAGTCAAGGCACAAATGAGAAAGCAGTCAAACAACTAAGGAGCCACAATGAAGAATTGATGCTTCTCGTCTCTTCCTTCCTGTCTGTCCCTATCTGCCCCTCTCTCTGTCTCTGACACAAAAAGAAGTAAAATTAAATGTTTTTTATGAACCTGTTAGTTTTTAGCAGCATATATCTTTATTTACTAAATATATAAAAAAAATTTCATCATGATGTCTTATTAGATTATTGGTATTATTTGTGGTTATTGTTCTTGTCTTAACTATTCCTAATGACTGAAGGATCATAGTTGAGTAGACACACATATATACATTTACTAAAGAAATTTTTCATCTTTTATCATACTCCTGCTTTGTAAAAAACTTACAAATTTAGCTATGTATCATAATCCAAATGAAGTAAGGAGAAAGAACATATTGACTTATTAACTTGTTTATATTTGTTAATAGTAAACAATAGCTAAATTAATTTATTAGATCTTTATTATATTAATTGTAATCTAACCAGTTATCTTCCTTGCCAGATGCATATTATATAACTTTTCTTAATGTATATTACCTCATTTGTTTGAACTGAAAAATAGATTTTGGGACTGAAAGTAAGTCTGATTTGGCTACCTGTTTTGAATAAACTAAATCTGTAGCTATAAATTTATTTATTTATTTATTTACTTATTTTTTGTATTTTTCTGAAGCTGGAAACGAGGAGGCAGTCAGACAGACTCCCGCATGTGCCCGACTGGGATCCACTCAGCACGCCCACGGGGGGGGGGGGGGGGGGAGATGCTCTGCCCATCTGGGGCTTCGCTCTGTTGCGACCAGACCCACTCTAGCGCCTGGGGCAGAGGCCACAGAGCTATCCCCAGTGCCCGGGCCATCTTTTGCTCCAATGGAGCCTCGGCTGCGGGAGGGGAAGAGAGAGACAGAGAGGAAGGAGAGGGGGAGGGGTGGAGAAGCAGATGGGCGCCTCTCCTGTATGCCCTGGCCGGGAATCGAACCCGGGACTTCCACACGCCAGGCTGACGCTCTACCACTGAGCCAACCGGCCAGGGCCTGTAGCTATAAAATTTTGATAAAAATATATTTAAAGGCCCTGGCCAGTTGGCTCAGCCGTAGAGCATCGGCCTGGCGTGCGGGGGACCTGGGTTCGATTCCCGGCCAGGGCACGTAGGAGAGGCGCCCATTTGCTTCTCCACCGACCCCCCTCCTTCCTCTCTGTCTCTCTCTTCCCCTCCCGCAGCCAAGGTTCCATTGGAGCAAAGATGGCCCGGGCACTGGGGATGGCTCCTTGGCCTCTGCCCCAGGCGCTAGAGTGGCTCTGGTTGCGGCAGAGCGACGCCCCGGAGGGGCAGAGCGGAGCCCCTGGTGGGCATGCCGGGTGGATCCCGGTCGGGCGTATGCGGGAGTCTGTCTGACTCTCTCCCCGTTTCGAGCTTCAGAAAAATACAAAAAAAAAAAAAATGTATATATATATATATATATATATATATATATATATATATTTAAAGCTTATGCAGAGATTCAGTTTCTTTCACAAAAAGATTATATGGCAAAGATGTAATAGAATGAATACCATATTTCCCCATGATAAGACGCTTCCGTGTATAATGCACACCTTAATTTTGGGGGGAAATATATTGCATAATGTTATTGAACTCAAGTTTTTGTTCATCATAAAATTCATACAACACCTCATCACTGTCAAAACTCCCATCCATTAGCTTATCCTCCTCTGTGTCTGATGACAAATCACTGTCTTCATATATTGCCTTGTCCTCAGTTCCATCTATGGCATTTGAAATGCCACACTTCTTAAATGACTTGACAGCAATCTCAATTTTTATATTATCCCAGAATCTTTTCACCCAGGTACAAACTTCTCCTATAGTTGGTTTCTTCACTCTTCCTGCTGGTGTCAAATTGTCTACAACAAGGAGTGGGAAAACAAGCGCAAGTAAAAAAAAAATCTGCAACCACTGTATAAGATGTACCCAATTTTTAGACCCAAAATATTTCAGAAAAGGGTGCATCTTATACGTGGGGAAACATGGTAGTATTTCAGTTTTCCTAACACTGAGTGTATTGAACTAAAAAGGACACCTGTGGAAGTAGCAGGAATACTTAAAAGTTTCTTAAGTCTTGATAAAGCCTCTTTTGGTATATTTTCTCAAAATCCATAATGACTTTCTCAAAATTGAATGACTAAACTATTTTTTTTTCACTTAACTCATTTTTAACTGATGGTTTTTATAAAATAGGTGGTTTTCTAATTCTCTGCTTGTAGCAAAATTGGAAAATATACCTAATTAATTTGTCAGGTGATAATGACCTATCTATAAAGTTATGTTTTAGTATCTATGTTTTTAACCCTGGTGAGGAGGGAATACATATGCTTTAAAAGGAATTCAAAGAAATGTGATGTTATAACAAGGCTCCTTCTTTTCCAATTTGCTTATTTATATAAGGTTTCTCAGTGCATTATGTCTACAAAAATTTGTAAAAAAATAAGCATAGAGTAGCGTAAATTTGATCATTTTATTAATAATTCCTCGTCATTCACAGTAGCTGAACTAATTGGGAAATATCACTCTTATTAGAAATTGCATTTCCAATAAAATCATACTGTTTATGTTTAAAATATATCAAAATTGAAATATTTATGTGTGATATATCCAGTGAACCCAGTGAGTTATTGATTATTATAGATTATTAAAATAGGAGAGTAATTTGCATCTCTCCTGGAATTATGAATATGGCCATATCATGTACCTGTAGACACGGTTTAGAACTGTTGTGTTAAATGGCAACTGTGGGTGATTTGTTTCTTTTTCTTTATTATTATTCATTTTTAGAGAGGAGAGAGAGAGGGAGAGAGAGAGACAGAGAAAGAGAGAGAGACAGAGAGAGAGGCAGAGAGAGAGAAGGGGGGAGGAGCTGGAAGCATCAACTCCCATATGTGCCTTGACCAGGCAAGCCCAGGGTTTCAAACCGGCAACCTCAGCATTTCCAGGTCGACACTTTATCTACTGCACCACCACAGGTCAAGCCTGCTTTGTTTCTTTTATAATTTATTTTTTATTAAAATTATTTCAAAAGCATTAGTTTGTTTTTTAATCTACAACAAAAGGAGTAGCAGAAAATAGAGAACTATTGACAAAGGGAGTGATGGAGTGATCTATTAAGGACAAGTTGATTTGAGACAGTTTCCTTCAGATGGTAAGCACTGAACCAAGTGGTAGTGATGAGTAGATGATGTATTAGGGTACTGGAAGCAGGAGAAAGGACAGATAAGAGATGCAAAGGGTTGTTTTTGTAAGAATGATAAGGTAGATAAAAGGGATATACTGGTGAAATGCGTCCCTGGGAAGGTAAGGGGTATGTCTTATCTCCATTTGTACTTCAGCTGCCAACACAGAACCTGGGGCAAATTAGGCTCTCCATAAATATTCATTAAACTGAACTAAATGGTTTGTTTGATTTGAGTTCAAGTATTGGTGAGCTAGAAAATTACAGGGAGGCCACTTGGTGGACTGAGCAAGTTTGGTTTTAATGAAATAGCAAGTATAATAAAGTCAGTGTTTTCCTGGGTTTAGAGGTATGATAGCTCATAAATAGCCCAGAGATCACAAGTGGTATGCTCCTCTGTTTTCTGTTAATGCAGCCATGAGCATACAGTGTTCCAGAATCCCTTCCCTCCAGATGTTGAGTACGTTCTGTTTCCTAATGTCGTGCCAATTGCTACATGACATAGAGAAAGACAGAGTTATGTACAACGTTGCACTGATTTTTTTCCTTTCATAGTTTTGGATTTGTAGGTGAACCTTTCAAGGCAGTTTTATTTTTTGTTCTTCTAATTCCTTTTAATTTTTTTTTCTTACCAAACCTTGTTATTTAATTATGATGCCGCCATATTTAATGGCATTTGGTCCCCAAGTTTCTAATAAGAAAAATGCCCACTTACTTTGCATAAGGTTGAGGTGGATGTTCAAACTCTCCCCTCTCCTTTTTTTATTTTTATTTTTGATAGAGAATAGCATCAACTTATTCCGTTTAGTTGTGCCATTGATTGCTTACTATATGTGTCCTTAACAGGACTCAAACTGGTGACTTTGGAGCTCCTGGACATGCTCTATTCACTGTGCCACTGGCCAGGGCTCTCCCCTCTCCTAAGATTTATTATTCGAGCCCTGGCCAGATAGCTCAATTGGTTAGAGCTTCATTTTGAAATGCAGAGGTTGCCAGTTCGATCCCTGATCAGGGCACATACAGGGAAAAGAATGATATTCCTGTCTCTCCCTCTCCATTCCTCTCTTAAAATCAATAAATTAAAGAAAGTTTTTTAAGTTGTTAAACTCTTTGTTAAAAAAGATAACACTGCCCTGGCCGGTTGGCTCAGTGGTAGAGCATCGGCCTGGTGTGCAGAAGTCCCGGGTTCGATTCCCGGCCAGGGCACACAGGAGAAGAGCCCATCTGCTTCTTCACCCCTCCCCCTCTCCTTCCTCTCTGTCTCTCTCTTCCCCTCCTGCAGCCGAGGCTCCATTGGAGCAAAGATGGCCCGGGCACTGGGGATGGCTCCTTGGCCACTGCCCCAGGCGCTAGAGTGGCTCTGGTTGCAACAGAGCAATGCCCCGGAGGGGCAGAGCGTCGCCCCCTGGTGGGCGTGCCGGGTGCATCCCGGTCGGGCGCATGCGGGAGTTTGTCTGACTGTCTCTCCCCGTTTCTAGCTTCAGAAAAATACAAAAAAAAAAAAAAAAAAAAAGATAATACTTGCCTGGCCAGGTGGTGATGCAGCGGATAGAGCATCAGTCAGACTGGGACGCAGAGGACCCAGGTTCAAAACCCCAAGGTCACCAGCTTGAGTGTGGGGTCACTGGCTTGAGCGTGGGATCATAGACGTGACCCCATTGTTGCTGGCTTGAGCCCAAAGGTTGCTGGCTTAAGCAAGGGGTCACTCGCTCTGCTGTAGGGCTCCCCCGCCCCCATCAGGGCACATATGAGAAACAATCAATGAACAACTAAGGTGCCGCAACAAAGAATTGATGCTTCTCATCTCCCTTACAGTCTGTCCCTATCTGTCCCTCTCTCTGTCTCTCTCTCTGTTTCTATCACACAAAAAAATAATAACTTACTAATTTTCTATATTTCATGTCACAAAAGAACTCTAAACAGCTAAAATTTAATATCTTTAATTCACTATGAGTTTTAGAGAAATTTTACAGCAACTTCAAAGAAAAATTAATAGGCAGTAAATGGTTCCTTATCCTCTTCCTAATCTCAACATTTCTGTTTTTAATCTTTACCAGAATTCTGGGTTATTTTCAAAAGCTCTTTCTCAGTGTCTGGAATCAGCTTTCAGAGAGTCTGAACTCCAGGCACCTTGGGCTGGTTTTCTCTGTCACGTGTAGATGTATAATTTGCCCAAGGAACAACACACTTGAGCCATTAAAGTTTATGTCAGAGAAAGCCCTTGTTCCTTTCAACTTCCCTGCCCTCCAGTCTCATTTCAAGAAGAAAATATCTTAAACTCTTTTTAAGAAAAAAACAAAACATTGTTTTATTAGCAGTATTTCTAGCTCACACCAAAGATTTCTGCTCTCAACCCTTCAATCATTTGGACTAGTGAAGTCAGTTCCAATGTGAAGGAAGTATCCTTTATATTTATAGCAACATTTTAAATATAGGTCAAGAATGTGTTAGAAATTACTTGAACTTGATTTATTATGCATTTATAAAATTATCCCTGACAACTAGGAGACACACAGGGGAGGAAATACATGACCCGGACCTTCAGTGGGATTGGATAAATGGTAGTTAGGGGCCAATAAGACACCAGCAGACAGATGGTAGGTGAGTAAAATGAATACAGCATGGAGTCTGGCCTGGCCAGAGCCACACATTCTGGAGTAAGAATAGATTGGTATTTGACTTCTACAGGCTACCTGAGCATTGGCATGGTGGGAACCCTGATCGCTTCTCTGGCTCCAAATGGTCTCTCTAGTTATTCATTGTTCTCCCCCTTCCCTGTTTCATTTCTTTATTTTAGTCCTTTATTTTACTTTTGTGAGAGTCAGTTTGAAAGAAATATTAAGGACATTCTTATGGACGGTGGACCTTGTGAGACTCCATCAACAAGCCTCTAACTTTGCCTTTCATGTGTCCCTTCCTGTTGAGTGGGAAAATGTTACCCATCAAAACTTCTGTTGAAAGCCTGGTACCCAGGCTTATCTGGGGGCTCACGACAAAGAAAACTCTAAACCTCTTACTAATGACCTATTCAGGCTTTCAGGTTGTCATCACTGCATAAAAACTTCTTTCAAATTGATCTCTCAGATTCTGTCTTGATCTTCATCTACCCTGTTCTCACACTGCCATTTCTCTTTCTAAAATACAAATCTAGTTATCTCTCTCTCACTTACTTAAAATTTTTCATTATCTTAGAGGGGAAAAAGTCCAAACTCCTTAACTTAATATATAAAGACCCTATCTGAGCCTGACCTGTGGTGGCGCAGTGGATAAAGTGTCGACCTGGAAATGCTGAGGTTGCTGGTTCGAAACCCTGGGCTTGCCTGGTCAAGGCACATATGGGGGTTGATGCTTCCTGCTCCTCCCCCTTCTCTCTCTCTGTCTCTCCTCTCTCTCTCTCTCTCTCTCTCTCTCTCTCTTTCTCTCTCTCCTCTCTAAAATGAATAAATAAATAAAAAATTTAAAAAAAGACCCTTTCTGACCTGATTCTTCATTTCACCCCATCTCCTGCCACTTTGCCTCACTTTATCTATAGTCAAGCAACAGAGTTACATTGGACTCTTATTAGTCCTTAAATATGACTTATTTTCATAATTAGAGCTTTGTATTTGGTTTCCTTGACTTAGTTGCATACCTAGTTTAGGCCTTAGATAAAAATTTTCCTTCTTTTCAAAGCCTTTCCTCCATCAGAACCCTTACCACAACCTTGTAGCTGCTCTTAATTCTGTATTAGTTTGATATGTGGACACCTCCATTTTAGCTGAATTACTGGCCCCAACATTCTCTCAGGCACAAATGTTAGCTAAATTAACCAGTGAGTGAGATGGTCTTAATTACATGGCAGCCATACACACGTTTTCATACCTTAACAGAGGCATGTTTTTTAGCAAGTAAGGGCCAACATCAGCATTTTGAATCAAAACACCTGTTTCTGAGTGAAACTCCTTGTGAATTAGTCTTTAAGTTAAAAATGAAGCCATTCATGGGTTCTGCCTCAGAATTCTTTTTACTAATACTAGAAATTTATAGAAAGACATAAAATGTGGTTCTCTGTTTTAGGCTTCAGCTCTGGCGGCCTGGACTATGGCATGGTTGGTGGGAAGGAGGCTGGAACAGAGTCTCGCTTTAAACAGTGGACCTCCATGATGGAGGGACTGCCCTCTGTAGCCACACAGGAAGCCAGTATGCACAAAAATGGTAAGGGCAAGCAAAGCATTATGAGTTGGAGCTCTTTGAACCTTCAGCAGGCCTTGATGAAGTGTCCTGTAAAATTATTTTAAAGCACAGATCTATAGCTTTTTCTTAGTGAGTCTCTTTGATTCTTTTTCTCCACCAACCCTCACCCCACAGCCCCGGTCTTATGATCACCTATGAAGGAAGATTGTGTTTATTTCAACTTATGAGAAACTTAAAATGCTATTTCTGATTAAAGGGAGCAAAATTTCCCACCTGCAGTGGGGATGGATGGAATTAAAGGTAGTAGAAGTGAACTTGAGTACCCAGTAAAATCCTAATGATTTGGCTGAGAGAACAGAATCAGGTTGTTTTTAATTTAACATGTAAGAGATCACAACAAATACCTGTCGTGTTGATTTTGAACCCTTCAATCTCCAAAGATGACTAACAGATCAATACATGAGACTTGAACTTTCCACAAAGCTTTCTTTATGAATTACAGGGTTTGCTGGACAGCAATTGAGGGCTTTCCAGGCTTTGGTTATAAATGTGGGTCAGCCCTTCTTCTTCAGAATCTCTATAGGAACTTGTCCTTTTCCCTGTTAAGACAGATGAAAGGTCTCTGACTCTTCCTACAGCCTTTGTTTCAATTGACAGTAATTCACATGGATTCATCGTAGCTATGAGAACCAAGTATAAACAAATAGGTGTGGGACTGCTCCTGGTGCAGCTTCCTGACAGGCCTCAGCCCCATCAGTCTAAAGCCTTCCAGGGTTTCTTTATAAGCCACTCTTAAAAATGTGCCTATCTGGAGACTGCTGAAGTGGCTGTGTGGACCTCTCTGCCTGCTATCCCAAAGCATCGTCATTTGATTTTGTGGCACAAAATCAAGAATGATTTTTTTAAAACTATGTGATCTGTTTCTGAACTGAATAATCCAAGCCCAACATCTGTAGCTTTGGGCACTTAACACTGCTTCCTTCCCCAGAGACATAATAGGTGCATGACAGTAAGTACGAAATGGCACGTGAGAGGGTATCTCAGAAGTAAGATAGCCACTTGCCTTTTTAGAGATTACAGTTAGTATTTTCCCGAAGTCTTTAGCAATCCCCAAGGGAATTGAGCTTTTCATGTTCTACTACTTTATTATAATGTGCCCTTGAATCAAATTTCTTTCAGTAGCTCCAGAAAATCAATGACATCTTAGCTGAGCATGGAGCTGGTTTTATGGTTTTGATGATACTCCTACTAGGCCAAACCAGATCCTTTAAAAAAAAATTATTTATTTATTTATTTGGGACAGACAGGAATAGAAAGAGTTGAGAAGCATCAACAAATAGTTATGGCATCTTAGTAGTTCATTGATTGCTTTTTTTATATGTACCTTGACCAGGGGGCTCCAGCCCAGCCAGTGACCCTTTGCTCAAGCCAGCAACCTTTGGCTCAAGCCAGTGACTTTGGGGTCATGTCTGTGGTCCCATACTCAAGCAGGTGACCTCAGGGTTTCAAACCTGGGTCCTCAGTATCCCAGGCGTTGCTTTATCTACTGCACCACGACCTGGTCAGGCCAAACCAAAATAAAATTTATTTTTAAAATTTTTTTTCATGGGTGAGGGGAGAGATATCAGTTTGTTGTTCCACTTAGTTGGTTCATTCAGTTTTGTACTCGTTGATTGCTTCTCATATATGCCTTGACTGGGGATTGAACCTGCAACTTCAGTGTGCTAGGATGATGCTTTATCTACTGAGCCACCCATCCAGGGCCTGAACCTTTTGATCAATATCTTTACAAATATTTTAACACATTACCTTGGAAATAATTGTATCAGTTTATAAATAGGATGCTAAGAATAGATCAAGTGACACTGTGCAGCATGTACAATTTGTTTGAGAGGTAGAATGATATCTCATAGAGGCTAAAAATATTATTTAAAGTAAAGCTCATTTTTTGTTAAAGAGAATTTTAAATTTTTAAGCTTTAAAATTTTTCCCTGCCCCATGGCATATAAAATACATGAAGAGTGCACCGACAAAACTGCTGAAATGCTCTCAGGAAGGCAGTTACAAAGGATTTGCTGTTCTTCGTGTGTGGGGCCATGGATCTCAGCGCTGCAGAGCTTTCTGCTGGTCTTGTGCTGGCAAAGACCGTAGGCAGGAATTCCATCTCATTGCTTTGGAATTTAAAGCAATTGCAGATGCTTTTCTCTTCAGTGGACTACCTTCCATTTATATTGCTTCTTCCAGTGAAATTAGGCCTGCTCACCACGAAGAACTTGGGTGGGTATTGTTAGTACAAATGTAGTTAAAAACCTTATATACTGTGAATTGTTTAGAATTTTTATTATTTCTCACTCTTGAGTCATTAGTGTAGAAACTGGGGATAATGGCATGATTAGTAGTTTATTAAAGTTCAGTTAATTTCATAAGACCATCAAATTTTAAAACTGAAAGGCTCAAAAAGGTGAAATGAACTAACTGTTCAAGATCATCCTGCTTATTAATTATATATGGGTACTAAAGTATGACCTCTCACTCTAGTATTCTTTCTACTGCATAAGCTTCAGAATACTGTATTTGTTTGAGTTTCTCTGACTAAAAGATTGACAAGTTCTGTTCACAGTACTCCTTTCCAAGGTGAATTAATTTCCTCTCTCTCTCATCAGGCGCTATAGTGGCCCCTGGTAAGACCCGAGGAGGGTCACCATACAACCAGTTCGATATCATCCCGGGTGACACACTGGGTGGCCATACGGGTCCTGCTGGTGATAGCTGGTTACCTGCCAAATCTCCACCAACAAATAAAATCGGAAGTAAATCCAGCAATGCCAGTTGGCCTCCAGGTATTGTCCAGAAAATGTTTTTTTCTGAGATATCATTTGTTTTTTTGTAGGTTTGTTTGTTTGTTTGTTTGTTTAGAGAGACAGGAAGGGAGAGGGATGAGAATCATCAACTTGTAGTTGCTTCACTTCAGTTGTTCATTGATTGCTTCTCATATGAGCCTTGACTGGGGGTTCCAGACAAGCCTGTGACCTTGGCTTCAAGCCAGCAGCCTTGGGGTTCAGGCCAGTGACCATGGGATCATGTCAATGATCCCACACTTAGGATGAAGACCTTGGGATTTCAAAACTTGGACCTCAGCATCCCAGATCAGTGCTCTATCCACTGTGCAATCACTGGTCCAGCAGATATCATTTGTTTTTTAATTGTTAATTTCAGGTTCTGAACAGATTGTTTTGCCACCAACTTTACTAAGTCACCCACTTTAATTTTTTTCATTCAGTAATTATTGTCTGATAAAAGCAAGACATGTGCCATGCTGTGGGAAGATGAAGATAGAAAGTTTTCATTAAATAGTATCTCTGCTGCCTGACCAGGAGGTGGCGCAGTGGATAGAGCGTCGGACTGGGATGCGGAAGGACCCAGGTTCGAGACCCCAAGGTCGCCAGCTTGAGTGCAGACTCATCTGGTTTGAGCAAAGCTCACCAGCTTGGACCCAAGGTCACTGGCTCAAGCAAGGGGTTACTCGTTCTGCTGATGGCCCATGGTTAAGGCACATATGAGAAAGCAATCAATGAACAACTAAGGTGTTGCAACACGCAATGGAAAAACTAATGATTGATGCTTCTCATCTCTCTCCATTCCTGTCTGTCTGTCCCTGTCTATCCCTCTCTCTTACTCACTCTCTGTCTCTGTAAAAAATAAATAAATAAATAGTATCTCTGCTCTATAGTGTTCAGTCAAGAAAAATAAGGTATTTACATTAAAAGTAAGTTACAGTGTGGTAAATATTGCATGGACTTGGATAAGCTGAAGGAAGTCAGGAGAGAAGAATCTGAGGACAAAAGAAGGTGACGTTGGAACCAGAACTTGGCATACATCTGTCATAGGAGATGCTTTGTAACCTGGGTTCTTCTGAAATGTCCATGATTTGATTTTTTTTTTCTTTGGGGAGGGGAGGGAGGGAGGAAGAGAGAGACATGAGAAGTATCAACTTATAGTTGCATCACTTCAGTTGTTCATTGATTGCCTCTCATTCATGCCTTGACCAGGGGGCTCAGGAGGAGCCAGTGACCTCGGGATTTTGAACCCGAGTCCTCAGCATCCCAGGTTGACGCTCTATCCACTGTGCAACCACCAGTCAGGCTGATTTATTTTTTTAAACAAGTATTTATTACCAGTTATGTCCCAGGTTTGCAGCACTGAGTGCAATGAGAATATTTATTACTTCTCTCTCTCTCTTTCTTTCTCTCTGTTTTGGTATAAATAAACTATTTTTATTGTAGAAAAAAAATTTAAATGTAGGAAAGTAAAAATAAAAAATTTGGTATATGTCCTTCTATATAATTTTAATTGTGATACAAATATGTAAGCGTTTCATTAGAGTAGGCTCATATAGTGCCTGCTGTTCATATGTAATGCATATTGCTTTTCCTCATCATGATTAGAAAATAAAAGTTTATTATCACATACCTTTGAATATGACTTAAATTTGCCTACAAAAAATTATAAACATTTAATTGTATATATTCCAGGCTTTCTCATGATAAGCCAAATTATTCCTGCCAGTTGTCCCTGCTCAGTTTCTTTAGTAGTGGTCATTTGTATTGTGTTTTCGTTTGTGCATCTGAGCAAGTTTCTGGTAAGATAGATGGAAGAAGTTACTGATCGCCAACCTAGATTTTCTTCCTCCAGTTCTTTTTTTTTTTTCTTTAGTTTTTATTTGATGGTTTTAGAGGAAGGGAGAGAGAAAGACACAGAAACATCTACCTGTTTCTGTATGTTCCCTGACCAGGGACTAAACCGGCAACCTCTGTGTGTCAGAACAATGCTCTACCAACTGAGCCATCTGGTTAGGGCGTTCTTCCAGTTGTTGTCCTAGATGCCTGAACAGTTCTCATGAGCACCAGGCTGCTAATCCTGCTTCCCTGCCTTCAGGCCTGAATTTTCCTGGGAGTAAGAAGAGAGGTTCTGGGGCCAGGAACTGATGAATTCTAGCGTCAAGTTCACAACCATAGAGAAGATTGACATGTTGTGATGACACGAAGGTGGTGCTGGAAGAGTATATGTTGAGGCTGACTTTTTTTTCTTTTTTTTTTTAATTTTATGATGACTATCTGAAATAAAATAGATTGAATATTTAGACTTTTTACATACCTATTTTTTATATTAAAACATAACTTTGGCTCTGGCTGGTTAGCTCAGTCTGTTAAGAGCATCATCCTGAAACAAGGTTGTAAGTTCAGTCCCCAGTCAGGGCACACAGAGGAAGCAACCAAAAAATGCATGACTGAGTGGAACAACAAATGCTCTCCCCCACCCTTCCTCTCTGTCTCTCTAAAAATCAATAAAAGTTAAGCCCTGGCCAGATAGCTCTGGAGTGTCATCCCAAAGCGTAGAGGTTGCCAATTCAATTCCCCAGTTGGGGCACATACAGGAGTTGCTTGATGTTCCTATCTCTCTTTCTCTCTCCCTTTCTTTCCCCCAGCCTCTCTCAAAAACAAAAAACAAAACAAAAAGCTTTATTTTACCATTTTTTGAACAACCTTCTACCTCTAATACTTTTTCTCTCAGAATTCCAACCAGGAGTGCCATGGAAAGGTATCCAAAACATTGACCCTGAATCTGATCCCTATGTCACCCCAGGAAGCGTGCTGGGGGGTTCAGCCACATCTCCCATTGTAGATACTGACCACCAACTTCTGCGGGATAATACCACAGGTAAATCAGTCAAATGTCCCTTGTGTTGATTCAGCACCCAACATTTTTAAATTTTTCAATCTGTAGCTTCATTTATACTTGCTATTATCTATTAATTTAACTAGAAAACATAAGAATGTAAAGCTTTTCACATCATTTTTTAGATATATTTTGTTTCTTCTTCTATTGCAAGTTAAATAAAATATTTCAAGGTTTCACTTGTTGTACTGACATTTATCTGCAATATTTTTATCTTGTTTTTCATTTGTCACTCAAAGGGTCTAATTCTTCCCTCAACACCTCGCTGCCTTCACCTGGTGCCTGGCCCTACAGTGCCTCTGACAACTCCTTTACCAACGTTCATAGCACTTCAGGTATGAGTGTGACCTGTCTGTTTTCTTTTGGTTAGCTCTTTTCAGATTCTTTTTTACAAAGGAAGTTGGCATTTATTTCTGAAGGAATACTTTTATAGAAGTTGAGTAGCATGTATCAGCATAGGTGGAGGCACCACTCTTGTATTGGCCATGTCCTCGGGGAGCTTTCAGTCTCAGAGAGGACAAGACTTAGGACAAAGTAGATGGTGACATAAATGCAGGAAGCTGTTATGTTAAGAGGTTACACTTGTGTCACTTAACACAGTGCCTTACAGATTGGTAGACAGTTTAGTTAATTGTCACTTTGGTCTTGTAAAAGTTGGACCTTAAGCCATTCAAGTTGTTAAGGATTCTATTAGAAAGTAAGACAAATTCTTAGCTACTTGCTAAGACATGACAAATTAATGGCCATATAAATTGTATTTAATATTTTTTCTTTCTACCTCTGTGTCCTTTCAGCAGTGCAACAATAACCTATCCTTTATTGAGTGCCCTTGCAAACCAGGTAGCATGCTAAGCCTTTAGCATGCATTCTTATCTTTCCTTTGTCAAAGTGTATGGGGGGAGTCTTGATGTTATCCCATTTTGTAGATGAAGAGGTTCAAAGAGTTGATGTAATTTGCTACAGGTCTGAATAAGTGTGCTAAGGAACTCAGTATTTTATGTTTCTAACCACAATCCTACAGTATACTTTTACAGAACTTTTTTCTTTACATATAAAAACTCATTTTAATCTAACCCTTTTATTCTTGTGACTGCTCATATCTCAGGTTGAACAGTGTTATCTTTTATCCACAATTGGATAGTCACCCGAGAGATGACCCAAGAATCATCCCAAATATTGTCTCAAATTGAGTATTTACTGTCCCACTTCCAAAATTATCTTTCCTTTTTAAATAAACTGTATTTTTCTTAGTGATGCTCACATGTGTCAACTGAGTCACAAAATCTCAGTATTTTCTTGCTCTTCATTTCTCTCTTGCTCACTGAAAACAGGCAGTGATGATGTCTCTGAGTGGTTTACTCTGCTGTTGTATCTCCCTTACCCATGTCTTCCATTCCGTTCTATTTACTGCCACCCAGATTTTAAATCCTCCTTTAAACACTAAATGCTGAAATCTCCTGCAGAATCTTCTAGTAGTATTTAATCAATCTCCAGCCTACCTTTATGGACTCCTTTACCTGTCTGCCCCCTGAAATGTTGTTCAGCCAAAATTGGGGGGAAACATTTGGTACAGAAAGTGTTTAAATTGAACCTTGGTTTATGTTTTCCAGTCTGTCGGAGCCCACCTATTTATGTAAATCCTTCAAGACCTATCTTTGCAAAGCCCTTTGCTCATAGCCCAATGTTGTCTTTCTCCTTTGTGTTGAACATACAGAACATTGCCTGGGACTACCAATTTTGTTTTTCATCCCATCTGAACTTGAAGTTCTTTTTTTTTTTTTTTTTGCATTTTTCTGAAGCTGGAAACAGGGAGAGACAGTCAGACAGACTCCCACATGTGCCGACAGTCAGACTCCCGCATGCGCCCGACCAGGATCCACCCGGCACGCCCACCAGGGGGCGACACTCTGCCCACCAGGGGGCGATGCTCTGCCCATCCTGGGCGTCGCCATGTTGCGACCAGAGCCACTCTAGTGCCTGAGACAGAGGCCAAGGAACCATCCCCAGCGCCCGGGCCATCTTTGCTCCAATGGAGCCTTGGCTGCGGGAGGGGAAGAGAGAGACAGAGAGGAAGGAGGGGTGGAGGGGTGGAGAAGCAGGTGGGCGCTTCTCCTGTGTGCCCTGGCCGGGAATCGAACCCGGGACTTCTGCACGCTAGACCGACACTCTACCACTGAGCCAACCGGCCAGGGCTGAAGTTCTTGAGAATAACTTTTTATATTACCCACACACTTTTAGTGCCTTAAAGCATAGGAAGCCCTCAGTGAATATTTGTTGATTGTATTTTAAAAGTGTTTGAAAATCAGTATCTAATATTCTGGATCAAGAAAAGTGGCTGAATGGCTTGATTGGTTAGAGCATTGTCCCAATTTACAAAAGTTGCTGGTTCAATCCCCAGTCAGGACATACAGAAACAGAATGATGTTTCTGTCTGTCTCTCTCTCTCCCCTTTTCTCTCTCTTTAAAATCAGTAAGTAGGCCCTGGCCAGTTGGCTCAGTGGTAGAGCATTGGTCTGGCATTCAGGAGTCCCGGGTTCGATTCCCGTCCAGGGCACACAGGAGAGGCGCCCATCTGCTTCTCCACCCCTCCCCCTCTCCTTCCTTTTTCTCTCTTCCCCTCCCGCAGCCAAGGCTCCATTGGAGCAAAGTTGGCCCGGGCACTGAGGATGGCTCTGTGGCCTCTGCCTCAGGCGCTAGAATGGCTCTGGTTGCAACAGAGCGATGCCCCAGATGGGCAGAGCATCGCCCCCTGGTGGGCATGTCAGGTGGATCCCAGTCGGGCGCATGTGGGAGTCTGTCTGCCTCCTGTTTCCAACTTCAGAAAAATATAAAATCAGTAAGTAAATTTTAAAAAAAAGAAAAGTTTAATTTTCTAGTGTACTTTCCATTAAGTCAGTAAATGTTTATAGAACACTTCAGTTCCACTAGATTTCACATGCTGTAAGATTGATGGCTTCAGAAATACTCTCCTTGAATTAATTCATCTTCCCTTTCAGCTTATGTTTAGCTAAGAAAGTGAGAATTAGTTATCTTATTCCATTTTGTAAACTTGTCGATTCAGAGTAGGTGTTATTGAAAATGTAATATTTAATAAGCTCAAAGAACAATGTTATTTTGTATTGCTGCTTTTAAAATGCTCACTTACTATTTTTATAATTTAAATGTGTGCATGTATATGCAAAATTTATGTGTATTTGGTGACAAAGGTGACCTATATAACTTTATTCCTTCCTCAATTTTTTTATAGCAAAGTTCCCTGATTACAAATCAACATGGTCCCCAGATCCCATAGGACACAACCCCACTCATCTCTCCAACAAGATGTGGAAAAACCATATTTCCTCAAGGAACACTACACCGCTGCCCCGCCCACCTCCTGGTCTGACCAACCCCAAACCGTCATCTCCCTGGAGCAGCACAGCACCCCGATCAGTCAGGGGGTGGGGAACACAGGACTCACGGCTTGCCTCTGGTAAGAAGGATCTGCCTAAAGCAGCATCATGTTCAAACACAGAGGTCTTATGTTAACAGAAATGATAAAGACATGATGATGTCTTTACAGAAGAGAAAATTACAGTTGGCTGGTAGAGGGAAAAGTATCTCTTGAATAGAAAATTGTAGTCATTGTAAAGCATAGGGACCCAAGAACTGCCGAGGTGCTGGTGGAGTAAAGTGGCCAACAGCAGAGTGAGAGCAGTAGAGGGAAAACATTGTCTTGTAGAGAATGCATAAGAGTGCATAGGGATCCAGGGCTAGGAGAAGAGAGCTGGCTATTTGGTGATGAGGTAAAGGTCAGAATGAGGTAAAAAAGAGACAGTGATTTATAGAAAGAGAGAAGAAGGATGTGGGCCAAAGAAAAATGTTTCTCATTCATGCCTTTTAAAATTTTTTGATGGCTGTTCTTAATCTTTTTTCTGATTGCCTACAGCCTCTACCTGGAGTGATGGTGGTTCAGTTCGTCCTAGTTACTGGTTGGTTCTTCACAATCTCACTCCACAGGTAATCATGCTTCCTTGTGATTTTTCTAAATAGGACTTAATTGTGTTAAAAGAGAGAAAACTAGGAGATGTGGGCAGAAATGAAAGCTCATTTATTTCCTAGTCACTGCAGAGGGGTCCAGCCCGCAAGAGTTTCCCCACCCAAGGCTTGAAGCTACTGCTGAATGGGGGATGTTGGCCATGCAGCTTCACGCCTGCCTTCATGGTGATGTTAATACACGTAGTTTATAAAATAATAATTTATCTGGTGAATTCTGTCCAGCAGAGATAACTTGCTCTGTAGATCTGCCTGTCAGAATCTAGAACCAAGTGGGAAATGGATGTTTAAGTGTTTTAACCACCTGCCAAGAAAATTACTTGGTTTTTTTTGTTATTTAAGACTTTTGAGGCTCACTATTAACCATATTTCTGCTTCATAAATAATTAACCATCTATCTCTGCAGAAGGAATGTGTCTGTCTTATAGCTTAAATGCCCCATAGGTACTTGTGATTTTTCTCTGTTACACTCTTCTGTGTAGATGGCATCACTAATTTTTGTCATCAGAACATGCTCTCTGAGTTGTTTACCCTATGAGGGGACTTCATTTGGACCAGAGTGTCCTCCCCTTCCCATTGGTTGCTTGATAACTGACGTATTTGCAGCAGCATTATGTTGAGCGTTCAAACTAGGTTAAATGAACCATCGAAACAGAGCTCATACCTTCATTTGGACTTGACAGCACAACTTTTACAACACCTTGTTAGAAGGGGTCAGTTATACCTCCCTGCCTTTGATTCATAAATGGATTTGGGTGCACCTTACTAAGCTAGTACTTTCTATAGTGGTTCCCAGGAGATATTTGTAGGTGACTGACCTAATATGTTTGGAATGTATATTTGATTAAACAAAATCAAGTAGGTTTCCTCACTGTGAGAATTCTTAGATCCTTTAATATGCTAACATGTATTACAACTCTCTATGGAGAAATACAGCTTCTCCTAAATTTATTTACCCAGTGAACCCATTTTGTGGGAAGTAAATCCAGGGCTTGTATTTCATGGTACCTGTTGAGAAAGGCAGTTTCCTAAATACAGTTTAAATAAGGGAGAATCTGGATTGGCTTTTAGTCCCTGAATCTAGTAATTCAGCTAACAGCCCCAGGTTATTTATTTAGCTAATAGTTGACTGAAGCATGAAGATTTTATATAGCCATCCTCAAAACGATATTCTCCTCATTATTTCTAAGTAGTCCCATAGTGTGGTGGGTGTAATGTGGTCAGGGTGAGAGAAGAGGTACACTGTGTTGAAATGAGCCTAGGCAAACTAACCAGCTGTTTACTTCTGTTTTATAATATGAAAACTGGTGAGTGTATCTGTGTATTTATACAAAATGAATATAGGGATTGGCTGTGTTTATATTAGAAATAATTGATTAATTTTAGTCTACAGCCATACCACTCTGAATGCTCTTGATCTCATATGATTTTGGAAGCTAAGCAGGATCAGACCTGGTTAATACTTGGATGGGAGAAAGAATTGATTAGTTTTAAAAATTAACACCATTTAATAGCAAACTAATCTCAATTGTAGCTTGAAAGGCTATGAGGTCAAATCTTTGATATCTGGATAAATTTACTTTTTAATCAACTAAAGTTTGTTTAAAAGACATCTCTTCTGAAAAATCACTACTGGCGAACACTAATATGTTTCTATAATCAGTTGTCACTTTAAAGACGATGCTAAGAGCTGTTTCTCCAGTCATTTTCTTTTTATTTTTTTAGCAAGAGAGAGACAGAACGGCAGATAGGGACAGCCAGACTGGAAGGGAGAGAGATGAGAAGCATTAATTCTTCGTTAAAGGACCTTAGTTGTTCATTGATTGCTTTTTCATAGGTGCCTTGACAGTGGGGCTCTAGCCTAACCAGTGACCCCTTGCTCAAGCCAGCAACTATGGGATCATGTCTATGAGCCCGCACTCAAGCTGGTGACCTTGGGGGTTTCGAACCTGGGTCCTCTGTGTCTCAGGCCACCACTCTGTCCACAATGTCACTGCCTGGTCTGGTTCTCCAGTCATTTTCTAACACAAATTATGGTGAAACTGCCAGTTTCATCCTGCTGTTTCCATGGTAAAACCACAGAATATTTCTACTGCCGCCTACAGCAGTATAACTTTTGAAGTCTATTCCAATAGTAATCTGTTTCACTTCCAAAGAAATGAACTGAAATATTGGACTGAGCAGCTTAAATAAACATAGTTAAGATCTTGATGCAAATCAATTAATCAGAGTGAATAGACTTGTTCATTTGAGTCATAGTTGAGGGCAGTTATCCTCTGTCATTGGACATCTTATTGATGAGAGTCTGACTAAAGTGAGTGACTACAGTTTTTGGTCCCATCAGCTGCGGGCAGCAGAGGACAGAGAGTAGGTAGAAATAATCTCACCTTGTGATGGCCAAAGTAGGAGTAAGAGGACATCCGAATAATCTATGAGCTGAGACAGCCATCAACATTCTAAATCGGGGGTAGTCAACCTTTTTATACCTACCGCCCGCCCACTTTTGTATCTATTAGTAGTAAAATTTTCTAGCCTCCCACCGGTTCCACAGTAATGGTGATTTATAAAGTAGGGAAGTAACTTAACTTTATAAAATTTATAAAGCAGAGTTACAGCAAGTTAAAGTATATAATAATAATTACTTACCAAGTACTTTATGTCAGATTTTTGCTTTTTGGCAGAATAAATCTTTATAAAACAACTTACTATAGTTAAATCTGTCTTTTTATTTATACTTTGGTTGCTCTGCTACCGCCCACCATGAAAGCTGGAACGCCCACTAGTGAGTTGTAGGGACCAGGTTGACTACCACTGTTCTAAATCGTCAGATGGTTAGCCATGCTTTTCTTGTTGGTGGCTTCCTCTTTACCTCTTTTTTAGATTGTTAACTTGGGAGTGGAGGAATACTACATGAGTTATGATGCTAAGAACTTTGCACATTTTCTTAAACTTTGAGTACCATATTATTTTCTTTTTTTAAAGCCCTACAAATTAGCATGTGTTCACTTGTTTGCCTCTTAAAGAATATAGACCACAGGTCGAATCATATGCTTTTATTTGGAGCTACATTTGTTTAAACTTTGTGTGTGTGAGAGAGAGAGAGAAGAAGGAAGGGTGGGAGGAGAAAGAAAAAAGCATCAACTCATTGCTCCACCTGGTTGTGCACCTGTTGATTGTTTCTCAGATAAACTCTGACCAGGGCTCATACCTGCAACTTTGGCGTCAAGCTGGCAACCCTAGTGCTCCAGAACAACACTTTGTTTACTGCACTGCACCACCAGCCAGGGCTGTGCACACTTTTTATTTGCAAAATGGGCAGGTTAGATTTCAGCTCAGTGCTTTAAATATCTTAAAATTTCACTTGAAGACCTCTGTATTCAGTATACTCACTCCTTGTCTTGAGTTCTTCATTCATCCCTGCAAGACTTATTTAGTACTGATGCTATATTATTTATCAATCACAGAAGCCCTCTCATTCTCATGTGTAAGATCACATGACTTCCTTTCATACCTCACTTCCAGTTTTTATCTCACAAATGTCTTACTCCTTAGATTGATGGGTCAACCTTGAGAACCATCTGCATGCAGCACGGCCCACTGCTGACATTCCATCTGAACCTAACCCAGGGCACTGCCCTGATTCGATACAGCACCAAACAGGAGGCAGCCAAGGCCCAAACTGCACTGCACATGTGAGTACCCATCCTGTACTTACTGAGACAAGCACGCATGAAGATGTACACCTTCCTGTTCTGGCACGTGCCTAATTAAAGATGCATGAGAACATGCCCCAAATGATGTCATCACATAAGCCGTTTTTGGGTACTAAGGTGGCTGATCTTAACCTGCCAAAGTGTGGATTGTCCTGTGTATGTCATAGTTCAATAATTGGAATTCCACAAATGAAGAACTTGTGAAATAGTGAATTACATTTTAAGTACCATAAAACAAACCCACTATTTATGAAAATGTGAAACCATAATTACTGTCACTTTTCATAAGAGTATCTAACCACTTATTTGGCTTCATTGTGGGTGATGATGAAATATTCTGGTGGGTAGCAGAGATTTTGTGTGAAGTAGATGGGACTGGATTAGACTGACCATCCCCTTCCCTGTCACTCTCAAACTGGTGGACAGGAAAGAGCTGACTCCCTGTGCCTGCAGATGCCATGACAAAAAGCTACACACAGGAACAAGAGGGTGAGGCTTAGGCAGTGAGCCCACCCCTGAGATGGAGCAGCATTTCCAGGTGTATGAAGCTGGGTCAGCTTGATGGTGTGTGATCTTTTTACCTCCTATAGGGGAAAAAAAGATGACATTATCCTTTTTAAAATTTTTTGACTACTTTTTTTTTCTTTTTTTAAATTTTTATTTATTCATTTTAGAGAGAGAGAAAAAGGTGGAGGGAACAGGAAGTATCAACTTGTAGTAGTTGCTTCTCATATGTGCCTTGACTGAGCAAGCCCTGGGTTTGCCGTGGGTTTAAGCCCAGCGACCTTAGTATTCCAGATTGACACTTTATCTGCTGCACCACAACAGGTCAGGCCAACATTATTCTTTTTTATTTTTTTATTTTTTTTAAGTAAGAGGAGGGAAAATAGACTCCTGTATGCACCCCAGCCAGAATCTACCTGGAAACCCCCGTCTGGGGATGATGCTCAAACCAATCGAGCCACTGACTGCAAGAGGGGAAAAGAAGCAGATGCTCACTTCTCATGTGTGCCCTGACTGGAGATCAAGCCTTGGACTTCCGCATGCCTGGCTGATGCTCTTATCCACTGGGCCATCTGGCCAGAGTCCAACATTAGTCTTGACATACAAATTTCACATAAATGGGATATCTATACTATACTCCAGTAGTCTTTGTGTGTTTTGAGATTTAGTGATACCTTATTGCTTTAAATCAGCATCTGATGGCCTGGTTGAAATGTAGGTTCTGATCCTGTGATTCTTCATTTTAAAAAGCATCGAGGGAATGTGGAATCTTCTAGTCAAAGGAGTGCACTGTAAATACTCAGTCTCTGTGTGTGCTCTAGGATTCTTATCAAATCCATAGTTCTTCCCTTTCTTTTTTTTTCCAGGTGTGTGTTGGGAAACACTACCATCCTGGCTGAGTTTGCTACCGATGATGAAGTTAGCCGCTTTCTGGCACAAGCTCAGCCCCCTACACCTGCTGCAACCCCGAGTGCACCTGCAGCAGGTTGGCAGTCGCTGGAGACCGGCCAGACCCAGGCAGATCCCGTCGGACCTGCTCTGAATCTTTTCGGTGGGTCCACAGGGCTCGGGCAATGGAGCAGCAGTGCTGGTGGCAGCAGTGGGGCCGATCTTGCTGGCGCCTCATTGTGGGGGCCCCCAAACTATTCTTCTAGCTTGTGGGGAGTCCCAGCTGTGGAAGATCCCCATAGGATGGGCAGCCCTGCTCCTTTACTACCTGGTGACCTTCTGGGAGGAGGGTCGGATTCAATCTGAACTTAGAACTTTCAACTCTGACCTCGTGACCTTTTTTGGAACAGCAGCAGCACTAACTTGACCTTTTCGTTTTTTTTTTCAACTTGCAATAAATACATTTTTAAAAGGAAAAAAGAAAACGGAGAGAGAAAAAAAGGTGGGTCATTGACAGACTGTCTGAGCACATAGTTGCCTCCCTTATAACTTCAGTTTTTTCGTTTGGAATATGAATCCAAAAAGAGAACATATCACTCTTGAAATACTTGAATCATGAACGCCAACCTAGAAAGACAATGTGAAGCAAGTACACATACCATTTAAATTTAAACACAAAAAAATTAAAAAAATTAGTTTCTAGTTTTTCACTTTTTTCATGTTATATGGAAGTTGTTGCTAAGAAACATATATACTGAAAAAAAAATAGCTTTTTAACTTTGTTTGCACTGGGTGTGTTTCCGTCCTTAGGTCTACCATGTTTGGGAGGGAGGGGAATTCAAAAGAATTGTTGGGGTGGGGGGAGGGAAGACTTGACGGAGCCTCACTTTAAAAACAAAAATGTAAAAAACCTAAAAAAAAAAAAGGAAAAAATTTGTGATTGGCTGGTTGATAAATACCAGTGTGTTCTGGCACATGTAACTGCCCAGGCATGCTCGTTCTGGTATGTGTGTGCACGTGTGTTCATGTATATTTGCGTGCATCCTTCTCTGTCTCTGTGTGTGTGTGTATGCCTGTGTCCTCTGCCGCCACCTCCTTCTCCTCCTCCTTCTCCTCCTCCTTCTCCTCCTCCTCCTCTTCTTCCTCCTCCTCCTTCTCCTCCTTTCTGACCCTGATTGCTCAGAAAGCTGCATTGCTGACAGTCCGCAGGCTGGCTGGCCGGCCATCTGCTTTTTACTTTTATTATTATTTTTTTTAACTATGAAAACACACAAGCATGGGGAGCCACTGCTACTAAAGCAGCTCCTTTGGGCTGTGTTAAGATGAACAGAGTGCTTTTTTTAATGAGGAAAGCAGGAGCTCCATTACATCTGCAAATTAGCCTGAGTATGAATTTTCTCCAGCTTTTCTCTTGACCTAGTAGTAGAGTGGAGCACTGCCAAGTCCAAAAATTAGGAGAGCAGGAGGTACTCTTGCTCCTCTTGGAGCAACTGTGTGTTTACTTATTTTCTTTCTTGGTTTTTTTTTGTTGTTGTTGTTTTTCAAATAGTGGCCACTAGGCACTTCTGAATATCTGTTAAGTTTTTTGCCGGCCTTTTTGTTACTTTGAATGGGAACAGATGCTGAGATAAGTCTTTAATTATGTGATGTCTCAAAAGCAGAAAAACTGTGTTCCCCCTTCCTTGTGTAATCAGGTATGAAAAATTCATCAGAAAGTCAGGTAATGCTGAATTCAATATTTCTATTTGTTCTCTTTTTCATTTTATGAAAACAGAAAAGAGTAAGTTGTGAGCAGCCTCCTGAAAGCATCTGCAGCTCCTCCCTCTCTGCTCCTCTCTTGCTGAGCGTTACCTGTGCCAGGCCGTGGCGTGTTACAGCACCAGGCCATCACTGACAGAAACGTTTACTTAACGAATGTTCTTAAACCAGTGTGTACTTCAAGCGTTTCCTTTTGTTTCTCTATGTTGTGTATTTCCTGTGTATGTGGTTTTGCTTAGGCAGGTATAACTTAGCAAAGATTTTTAAGTATTGCACCTTTTTTTGGTTTTGACCTCTTACTTTTTTTTCCTATAATGTTGCTTTTTTTATTTTGATATTTAAAGACTTTTTTTTTTAAGCATCAATGTAGTAGTACTCTGGGCCGAATAGGAGGCAACTTTTAATCCACAGTTATCACCAACATGTATGTACTTACGTTGGAATCAAAATGTATCAAACTGCTTTTTGTGAAGAGAGTTATAGCAGCCCTGAAGGGGTACCCCTCTATACAAAGCAGATGGTGTGCGGGTGGGGGGAGGGGGGCATATGCCGGTAATGTGCTAGCACTTGTGTGGACATCCCAATCTGCATTATACTGTTTAACATAAAGTGCCGACATTCTGTACCAGCAAATACCTGCCCATTCCAACCCTTGGTGGGAGCAGACCTCTACTGTCCTCCATAACTTGCTGCTAGTGAGGACAAAGGAGTTTTTCTTTCTTTAGCATCTTCAGTGAAGGATATAACAATGCCTAATGTATTTGACTTTTAGCTTGTGTCTGTGTGTAGGTGAGTGGGTGGGTGTGTATAGGAAAAGGCAAAAAAGCATTTAAGTGGTTTTGTGAGACAAAGAATGGGAATTCTGTAGTCCACTTGGCTTGCCCTGTTGATTATAAACCTAGCCTCAAAAGAGACTGACATGCATAGTTCAAGTGAGCATTTGCTAACACAAGTCTTTATTACGTGGGTAGATGGTCAAACTTGAGTTTCTAGTGTTGGTTTGGTCCCGTTGGATGCCTTGTAGAAAACTGACTGTGCCCTCCTGCTTTCCGGATTTCGTTACCACCATGCCCCTTCCACCTCTTCCCACATACACAATGTCTCCTCCCAGCCCGCACTGACTGTTCTCTCTGTGTGGAGCAAAACCCTGTAATGTTTGACCTCCAGGTGAAGAGCAGCTGTTTTCAGACATTTACAGAAAGCTAAATCTTCGTGTCCCTGGGCTTAGGAGTATGTCCAAGGCTCCCAAGAGCCAGTGACAACTCTGCCACTCTTGATTCCCTGCCGTGTCCTGCCCCACCCTCCACCCTACCTGCCTGTTGGTTCCTTGACCTGCACTATGGGTTAGTTGAGTTCCTTATGATACTACGGTGAAAGCCGGGTGCTAGAGCCCCTCTTGTTTACAAGACATAATGAGGGATTTGAAATATGTAAAAATAAACATGAGAAGCTAAAATGTTCTTCCATCATAAGCTTAAAGGGAAAAAAATTAAAAACTTTAAAAAAAGACCAAAAAAGTGCATATATATATATACACACACACACACACACACACACATACATACATATAAATATATATTTTAGATGAAGACTAACTCTGGGAGCATTTAACAGTGTTTTTTGTTTTCGTTTTTAACATTTATTTTCCTGCTTTAAAATTTGCAAGCATTCTCAGGAATTCTAGGGTAGGAAGCCAGTTTTTTGAAGATGGTTTATTTAACCGTATCTTATCCTAGATAGACGGCTGTTTCTTTCCTGTTAATAAACTTTTACAAGTTCCTGAAACTTCAAAAAGTTTAAACAATTTTTACTTAAAAAAATGTAAAAAGAAAAGTCTCCAAACGCTATTATCATACTGGGGATCACACATTTTAAAACATGTAGAAAGAAATATTTTTTAAAAATGATCAATTTAGCAGCAAGAGGTAAATTCATTATCTTAAAAAATATGGGAGAAGGATTGAGCTTTATAAGAGCTCTATAATGGATTCATTTGAAATTCGTGTGTAATTTAATGGGAGACTGGTTGTATGTATATGGGAATTCTATCACTTTGTTACTTTCCATTTAAGACAACTCAAAATCTCCCCTACTAATTTTAATATTTTTTAAAGGACCCTTCTCCCTTTTGCCCAGCCCTACCAGCAAAAGAAAGGAAGAAAGAACAACAGCTTAAAATAAAAAGTAACTAATCTATAAAGTAATACAGTTGGATTGCTGAGAATCTATGTAAAGAGTTAGGAAATATAGGTTAATAATTTTTGGAACAAATTTTAAATATAGGCATTACTAGAGGAAATATATCTGTGGAATGTTCTATTAATGAAGAATGTCTGTCTTACCTCCATTTGTTATGGCAGGAGGAGAAAATAATACATAGAAGAATCTAATAAGGAACAAGTGATTTTACTTTTTTTGCTCCCAGCTACTGTTGTGCTCATTTTAATTGCTATTTTGAAGATCTGCTGCTTAATTATCCCCATCCCTCAGCCAGAGATGTGGAGTGTTTCCTTTCAGTTTTTGGTGATGTCAAATTCTCCTTTTGTATCCCTCCTGGGGCCAGGGATCAGAATTCCCAAATATGACCACAGCTTCTTTTAAACATCTAAGCTTCCCAGTGGGAAAGAAACTCCTGCTCCACAAGTAAAGGGAGTGGGTGGGGTTGCTGCCTGCAATTTCTCTAAAACCGCTTTAGTGCCTTCATACATACACCCAGACATCCTAAGCAAGGGGAACACATGTGTATGTGCATGTGGTCCAGTCACCCCACAGGCATTAAGACACTTGCCCATTAAGGAAATTTGAGTGGTTCTGGACAGGCCCCCAAAAGCAGTGGGCTAAATTTAAAATACATAAGCAGAAATCAAGGAGGTTAAATATGACTTTATGTCTCAATGTAGAATGCCAAGATCAAGATCCTTCTTTGTGTTGTCGTTCTGTTACTGTGCGTTGACTTCTCTGGGTGTGTCAGCATGGCACCTACAGTGATTTGGAAAGTCTCTTTATGTTGGGCCAATAGAAAGGGGTTCGTATTTTTCTGTTCTTGTCCTTTGTTTCCTCCCTTACATCCCCCCCTTTTTTTGTCAACTCGCTGAAAGCTTTGCTCTGTTGGTTGGCAGTGACCTAAGAACAGATACAGTGAGATGTCATGGAAGAGAAAAACGCTTCTTTCCATGGTTTTCTTTGGCAAGAGCCATGTCTGCTGAGCGGTTAGGTGGCTTCAAGAACTTGGAAAATTCAGTGGAGCATCTTCTCTTCCACATTCTGGCATGTATACAGAGGCTTGCTGGTCACCTCTCGTTATATTGATTGATTTTGCTTTCCAGTTTTTGCTAGTTTCCCTTTTTTTCTTTAAACACTTGATTACTAGTGACTAGAGGTGTCCATTTCTCAAACATCATGAACTTGGTTTCTGTCTAGCACATGAGTAGCCAAAAGAAAAAGCACTAGTAAGGGAAGGGATGTCTTCCATCAGACTGAGGACCTCTAATGACAATTGATATCCAGTGCCATGACCTAATTTTAGGTGTTTTTTAGGGGGGGAAACCAACAAAGTTCATCTCCGAGACACTGTGAAAAAGTGGGTATGGCATCTCTGACCCCTTCGTCCCTGGCCCTTGATATTTTTCATTTATAACATTCACAGAAGTTCACCTAATCAGCAGTGCTGCAAGTTAAGATTTCAAACCAAATTCTTTCATCAGTGTCCCCCAGTAAATCCAAATTATCCATTGGCTGCCATTCAATTTGTTTTATCTATCTACAGCAGTGTGATTTTCTGTTACTACAGCTCCTGTTGTAAGAATTCCCACCACTTCTAACATGACTGTAGCATAAATTAATAGTTGGTTCTTCCAAGTTCCTGTGGGTTGAATGTGGTATATAAGATATGCAACAAAAAAAGAAAGGAAAAGAAATTCCTGCCCAAGAATTTGGAAGAGCTTTTACAAATATATCTAGCAGAAACTAAAATTTCACAGGCTATTAACTTGTTGCAGATATTCACTCTCACTTTTACCACTTTGGGGGAGGTGAGGGAGCAGTTTTGTAGTTAACAGCCAGATTCCATATCGACCTCAGATGCTGTGTACTTTTTAGTTTTATTTTTTTATATTCTGGCATCTTGACTCTTAAACAGAATGCAGATGTCTGTGTGCTGATCAAAATGCTAAGCCAGGCCTGTTTTCCTTTGCAGTGTAAACAGGATGTTTTCAGCAAACTTGGCTGTAACAGCCATCTCTAAGAATAGGGAACAATTGAGTCTTTATGTAGAAAAGGTACCCTTCGCCCTCTCCCCCATCCATCCTCAGAGTTCAGATTCAACACATGACACTTTGTAGGTTATTATTTTGGGTTTGGGTTTCTTTTTGTTTTACTTATCTATATAGGTCTTCATTTAGGAGTAGAGATACATTTTTAGCTGATTAAAAAAAAGAATCAACTTTTTCTTCAATGCTTTTGCCAAGTTTTGTCACACTTCATATCTATGCATTAACTACATTTCTTAATGTTACTGCAAAAAGAAATCATTTTGTTTTCCTTCCTGTGAGTGTACAACAACAGCAGGGCTGCATGTGGTAGTGCAAATGAATATACATAATGTCAAGGACATCATCAATCTATTCAAAAAACTATATCGTTCCAGAGTTAGAGCACACCCTATAGTATGGTCTGTAGGTTTATGGCCAGTGCCAAAGGTGTGTATTTTCAGAGGTGGTCCCCATTTTTCAGTGACAGTGTTGTTTTCTTGAACTTAAATTTGACAAAGTAGGTGCTGGCATTATATTCTTTAGATTTGAAGTAATGATCAACTTCAAAATCTATAAACATCATAGTAACTTAAAATTTGAACATTGGCCCTCCCGGCGCTACTCAGAATGCCTCCTCTCCACCCACATTGCCAAGGAAAAGAGGCCATGAGCATTCTACAGGATGGTGAAGGGAACACTGGTCAGGAAACAACTACTAACCCACCAGCTGGGCATCTGTGCTGTTCTCAAACTAAATGTGGATAATTTACCAAGTATGCTAACATTTGAGTGGTTTTTAAACTGTCAAGCTCTTGTAATAACCTGCTAAGTGAATGAAACATCCAGTGTTTGCCTTGCAGAATTTGAATAGTTCCGTTTTCAGTTAGCTATACACCTGAATTTGTTTTTAATGAGAAACTACAGCGGGAAAAATGGTACTGCCCTAGTCAAAGGGTTTCTGTAATACTCGGACATGGGTTCTTCATTCTGCCAACACTTTTTTTTTATTATAGGAGGGCAAAGGCAAGAAATGTTGTTTTAAATTTTAAAGTGTTTCATTAAAGCACTTTGTGCCTCCATTTTTACTTCAAACTATTAAGTCATTGCTTTGAAAATAAAAGCCCACTTATAGTTGACCCATTTCAAGGCAATATTAATAAGCTGGGATTGTGTTTTTAAAAAGTGAATTACTTTTTACAGCAAATGGTGAATAGCAAAAGACAAGTTCTGAGGGTAGCTTACAATATTATAACAGACTTATAAAATTAAGTAGTTTTCTTTCCCTTCTCCCCTGCTTTCTTTGACCTCTTGATGAAGTTGACAGTCCTTCTCCTTTGGGCTACTGAAAGGTGTGCACAGCTCTCAGGGCTGGGTTGTGAGAGTACACCGAAGGCAAGGTGGAGTAGCTATGCTGCAGGATTAACCTTATAGCAGAGCTTTATGGAGAGGAACATAGCTATCCTACATGTGTTCGCCAAAATGAAAAGGGAGGAGGGTAAATTACACAAAACCAAGAGAAAAATACCTTTGAAACTGTTCAAGAAGTTACGTACCTTTTAAAGGTAGTATAGTTTCTCACTAAGTGATGCATTCAGCATACACTTCTTGCCAGAAATTTCGGGATGTTAGAATAAATGTGCTTAAAACACCACCTCTACCCCCCTGGTTTTTATTTTGTCCAAGGAATTACTTAAGTGTAGTATTTCTGAATGTGCCTTTGTGAGTACAGAGACCATCTATGTTAGGAAGAAGCTATCCACTAGGATAAAACAGAAAGATGGTCAGCCTAGTCTTTGGGGAAGTCAGCGTTTCTCCTGGCAGTCTCCAGGGGCAGCTGTGGAGTTTTCATTAGCATCAATATTGCACGGTGTAGAATTGTGTGTAAGAAGTTCTGGGACTTGGGAGAGGGGGCAATGAGGTGATGGTGCACAGGTAATAGAGACCCAGATTAGTCCAAGAGTGCAGGTTGAATTATCTGTCTGCATTATCTAGTTTTCTTTGTGTATGTGTGTGAGTGCATGTGTGGTTTTACTTTTTGTTTTTCTGTAAGCACTGGAGAGCTGATATATGGTGATATTTGTGACGCATTCATGCATGTCCAGAAGGCGTTTTCTAGCTTCTGTGTGCAGAGCGGGCAGTGCATTTTCACTCTCTGAGTCTGTGTCCTGAGAAGGCAATTATTTTCCCAAACGGAAGTCACTTCATGTTGCTGTTTATGCAAACAGGGTATTACACACTAGAAGAATGCTTTTGAAAGAATAAGATGGAAGTGTTTGAGAAAGAAAAAAGTCTGAAATAATTTTATTTCTTTAGAACTATCTTATCATAGTTAAGCATAGCAAGCCTCAATGTCTCTTCATTTGTTTTTGTTTTAAACGATTCCACCTCTTCTCCCCACTCCCAATCTTCTAAAGAAATATCAAGTAAGTGAATGCTAAGGGCCATTTCCGTAATTCCTCAGAACTCCCCAAAGAGGAAACTGATCCCTCCCACAAGATTCCTTCAGCTTCATTCAGGAAGACAAAGGGAGGAGAGATGCTGCCGCTTCACTCTCATTCCTCTCTAATGGCCTTGAAATGTATTATTATGCAAATGTGAATTTTGATACTGAATTTAAGAAGAGGTTATTGGATTTTTTTTTCTTTTTTCAAAAACAAAAAGGTCCCATATGTGGTCATCATTGCTTCTTTATTTTGTAACGTGAATTGTAACTATGCATTCTGCAAAAGGGGGGAGGAGAGGGTAGAAAGGGGAAGGAAGTAGCATTGCATCTTGTTCTATGGTTTCTGTGTCCATGGTATCCCATGTCCTGGCGGGGAAGGCGGGTGAGAGCAAGAAGTGGTAAGGTCAGCACAGTGAGGTGCATGCAGAGCCCTCTGGGTCCTCCCACAATCGCTGGCAGGCCTGATGGCCCAGCAAAATCAATATGGTACAGGATTCCCCATCTTAGCCGTGCAGTGTTAACCCAGTGCAACAGTGGGGCCCCAACGGCTCCAGTGTTCTCTGGGAAAAAGTACTCATCCTTTCCTGAAGTCAGAACCCTTTCAAGCTCAGGAAACTATGCCTCACTCCTGCTGACCTTAAAGTTCATCTTTATGTCAACTTCAAAAACCTCCTCCTCCTCCCTCTTCCTCCCACTCCTTTTTAATTTTTCATTTTTCCTTAATTGTTTTTAAGTGAACTTAATTATAAGGAAACTGTCTTGTTCTAGGGGGAAGAGGACTGTTGCTTGGCAGGCAAAATAGGATTGTCTTCCCCTATTTTGTCTTCCCACTACTACACCTCAGCCAAATGTAGTCTCTCTGCTTCCCTGGCATTTACTAAGCTGTGTATAGCTAGCGAGGTGTTTGACACAGGAAAACCTGCAGCCTTCTCTTTGTCCTACAGAATTCCTCTGTGGATCTTGCCTGTGGTGAATCGTGGCACCTGTATTGCTCTGGTCTAGGCATTATTTGCAATACACAGTATCGTACACAAGAGGATGTTCTGCCTGTGTTCAGTGTTTCCACGCAGCAGCTCTTGTCCACAGTACTGTAATGAGTCACAGACTTGTCCACAGTCTCCTTGTGCCCAGGCAAGCCTGAACGGGCACAATCTTATCAGGGTTCCAATCTGTTAGATTGCCTTTAGACAAAAAACAAAACCAACAAAAAAATTAAAAATCCTGATGTTTCAACTGTCTCACACAAAACAATACCTCGAGGTACGTTTCCCCTGCAGTGTAGACCTTGACTCCCCTCTCTTTTTCTGACAACAATGGGTTATCCTTTTGAAAATATGAACATGTAAATAGCAGGATATCTTTTATAATTCTTTTTTTTTTTTTTTTTTTTTGCTGTGAAAGTAACCCTAAAATATGATATTTCTCTCTCTTTTTTAAAAGCCATCAGAAGTTTTAGATCTTATTCTTTCATGTTTGAGAAAAGCAGAACAGGTCAGGGTTTGGATTTGCATTTGTGGGCTGGTGTTCTCTCTGTTGCCTCCTGTTCACAGTGATAGCGGGCCAGTGTCTGAAGTCTGTTTTAAATAGATGCCATCTATTCTAGCCTTCTAGCTCCAGGGTGGAGAGGGTCTAAATTTCTCTCTTCTGCAAGATTCATCCCTCCAGGATTCCAGAATGTTTTCCACGGGAGACCTTGAGCTCTCAACCTTTCTTGATTCAAACAGGCACACACACGCACACAGTAACTGAGTAGCATTCTGTAGTTCACAAAGGGAATCAGTCCATGGCATTGCAGTTTGGCGCTGTAGAGTTTATAGCTTTGTCACTTTGCGATACTCTGGAAGTGTACTGATTTCTTACTTACAAAGAAACTAAGACGTGCAAACAACTGCCCTGAAAGGCGTGTGTACCGAGCCCCCTCCATGAGGCTTGGCTGACATTAAGTAGAGGGACATAAGTTTAACAAATGCTGCTTGTAGGGATCTGTTAGCTACTGCTCTCCTAGATTTGGCCACTTATGAGGCAGAGTCAGAATGGGTCGTTTTGAATAGCTTCATCACAAACACCCCTTTCCTCCATCTTAATGATAAACCCTAGATCTGCCAAGAAGCCCTCTGTAGTTTTGACCTGTATAGTGACGACTTCCTTTGAGGGGAAGAAGCTTGATTATAAAATGCATGTATACTCACTATCCACCTTCTGATTTGGGCCCTGTCGACCTTGGGATTTCATTTCTTTTTGTTTAGAGACCCCTTTTCTATCAGTTTCTTTCCTTTGGTCCCTCAAAAGTTCTTCCCACCCTTATCCCTCTATGATCCTCCCAAAGGGCTTTGTTGATCTCTGCACTTCTTTCTTGAGACACTCACTCCCCCACCACCACCCTTTGCACACATACCGGTGACCAAAGTGTGTCCAGTGATCTCACAGAAGACATCAAAAATGGTGCATGCACCGTGAATGTGCTCACAGAGACACGTGCACAAGGATCCTGCACCCTTGGCCTTAACCTCAGTATGACTTAAGGTGCAGGAACATTTTTAACAGGTTTTAAAAAAAAAAATCTAGGAGGGGGATAAAAAGCAGTCACAAGAGCTCAGCTGTGCCAGCTCCTAACTCTCCACTATTTGCTTACAACTTTGAATTCTGTGCCCACCCCACCCCATCCCTGTTTTGAGTAACCAAAAACAGACAAGATTTCTGAGGAGAGATTTCTGGACTATTTTGTCTTTCTCCATTTAGATGGAGATGTAAATGCTGCTTTGGGTTCCATAATCCTAGGGGGCTATGTTTACAGAGTAAAATACATCCTACCAAATCAGGAAACTGAATAATGGAACCTCTGCAGTGAGAGTTAGGTCACTGACTGCGAACAAGAGAAGCAGGGGGCTTGACAGGGAGGGTATGGAGGAGGAGAACCAGAAGTCCCATTTTAATGACTTGTGACATGTTGCTCCCTTCCTCCGTCTCTTCCCTTCACTTCTCTCCTTGCCCCCTTTGGACAGAAGATGCAGAGAAAGGCGGGAGTTTTCAAAGGCAGCTTCCCAACTTTGCACACAAACAGGTAACAGGAAGGTACAGTAAAAATCCTCTCATCTGAAACACTGTCAACAGAAACAAAACCTGTAAATGACTAAATAGCTGCACATGTTGATGCTCTCTGCAGGTTACCTAGAAGTATTTTGTTTTTCTTATACTTGAAATAGCTTTTACAATATTATTTTGGTGACTTTCTTCCTCTCTTCCTGTGGGCAATAGAGAAAGTGGATGATGGGATTTAAGGAAGTTTGAGGGGAGAAAAGGAAGGATATGGCATTGTCTTTTTTTTTTTCCTTAAACATAGAGGTTTAATCAAACTCCATATTTTGAAATTGCTCCTCATATTAATGGTTTTACATGGACACAGAAACTAGGCACTTTAGAGGTGCACTTGCATGGCAGGCTGGGCCCCCCTTTTCTATATTTTATTTTACTTTTTTAGTATAGTGGTACTTAAAATCACTGGTTCACTTAAAAAAACAAACAATAAAATGTTAAACTCTACTAATGTACAAATAAGCTGAAAAGTTGCATTTTATGTGTATTTTTTGCCATAGCAGGTACTGTATTTCTCATGCTGGATTTAAAAAAAAAAAAAATCAAAAACAAAAAAACTAAAGGGTGGTGTTTTATTGGATTGTGACAGGTTGAGTAATACGGAATTAAGTCTTCGTCATTTCATTAAAACTGAGAGATGATGTAATGCATACATAAGAGTTTTCTGAAGGGTTTTTTTGGGGGGCTTTTAAACAGCTTATTTTTGTTTTTGTTTAGTTTTTTATTTTATTTTGGAAAGATATGATTGTATTATGTGCAACTCAGTTGCTTACATTATAACTACAAAATATTTTTGGGTTCCTGGAAAAAAAGAAAAAAGACTAATAAATGTGTTTGGCTGCTAAGCATTTATTGTGGTTTCCTGTTTTATTCTGCCAATTTAATTTGCTCGTTTGTTTGAATGTTTATTTTTATTTTTTTATACTCTTTTGCTCCACACCTAAAAGATACCCAAAATTCAGCATCTAAATTGTCTATCTTGTGGTGGAATGTTTTTGCTTTTGGGGTGGGCAGGTTGGCCTGTTGGTGCTGGGTTTGTGCTCTTTGCTCTTGCTGCCTGCCAAAGTGCAGGGTTCAAATTCTCTAAAAGAAATTGATGTTTTCCTCTGCCTTTTGTTGTCTTCTTTAATCCTTACTTGAATTTGGAGTGAGAGCACTAGAGTTAAGGAGAGAAGAGAGAAGACTGTCTAGGGCTCTGCTGTATCCCACCTCTCCTGCTCCCAGGGAAGAGAACCAGCCAGCTTTGTCCAGAAAACACCTGCATAGTGCTCCCTACCCCACTTTGAGTGCTGCCAAGCTGCTGAGGAGCATCAGAGCCTTCCCCTAAAGGCGAGGTTTCCCCCATCTAAACAGCTTTTTATTTTTTGTTGGCTGTTAAAATAAGACTTGTTGAGACATGTGATTATGAAATACCTCTAGAATGGCCAAGGGGAGGAAGGTAGGGAAATTAATACTAACTCCCAGGTATTGTTGTGTTCAACTTAATTCTCAGAATGCTGTGTGAACAGATAGCAAACCCATTTCATGAGGAAACTGCAGCTCAGAATAATTTAATTAGCTAATAGGTAACATTGATTGATTGATTACTATAAACTAGGCTCTGCTCTAAGCATGCCATATATATTCATTCATTGAATTGAAACCTTACTAGGAACCCAGATAGGACTCATAAGTTAACCATGTCAAAATGCCTCTGCTGCAGAGCACTTGGGTTTTGGAGACAGTGGTCTTAAAACAAGTCTGTTGTACAAAGTGGTAGGCCATATACCATCTAATTCTTTTATCATAAAATAAGTAAATACTGGGAAATCAGAAGTGAGAAGTAAACTCTTCAAAAACATCTTGAGGGTTGGTCTATTATAAATAACTTTTTTTTTTTTAAATAACTGCAAAGACCTTTATCAAATACTTTGGATATTGTAAAAATGCATCAATGGTGCTTGACCTGTGGTGGTGCAGTGGATAAAGCATCAACCTGCAACTCTGAGGTCACCAGTTCGAAACCCTGGGTTTGCCTAGTCAAGGCACACATGGAGGTTGATGCTTCCTGCTCCCCCCCCCTCTAAAATGAATAAAATATTAAAACAATAAAAATTAAAAACTCAGTGGCTAAAGGGGGATGTGTTGTAGAATTAAAAGTAGTTGTTAAGACTTTAGTATCTTGCTCAGCCTTCCTCACTGCCGTGCCCTGTCATCATCTTAGGTGACTTCAGAGTATGCATGGAAATCCCATGCTAAGCCAAACTTCCACACTCCTTCCTCCAGTCTACCCCAGCCATACACTCACCCAAAGTGGCTCCTTTCCAGAATCATTAATTTCAGCATTTTTGACCTTGACTTCCTGTTCTCTCAACCATCTGATTCCCACTCTAGCTTTGTTGTGACCTCATCAGCCACTCCAGGACACTGACCTATTATTTCCTTTCTCCCGGTCCGTCAGCCCTCTCCTTTTTCTCATTTTCTTACTAATTTGGTTTAAATTTTATATCCCATAATTTCATTAACATGATTGCAAATACTTATAAGTTATATCTCCCTTCAATTTTCTTGACACTGTGTGTAATAAAATCCCCAACTTTGGAAAAACCTATATTCTATGTCCCACCAGTACCCAAAAGCAGCATTGCTGTGGCGGGGTAGAGGCCACTACAAGGCAAATAAGGGCTCCTATAAAAATGTGCTGACCAACAGTGAGACTTTGACAATACCCAGCAGGTGGTGGCCTATGTACGCTAATACATGGAGAATGTCGCAGAAATCAGAAAAATTTATCCAGATTCCCGCTTCCCAACCATAAGCAGAGAGAGGTGCTTCCTTTATGGGTGTCACAGTTCTTCAGTGTTTGGGATCTTTTTCCTGCCCCTTGGGTACTTTTAACTCGCCATTAGCCATTCTCTCTTCTCATGTTCAGCTGGGGCCCTTACCAGTCAACATACTACTTTAATCCATTGCATGGCAAAAACCCTCCCTTGGATTTATATATTTATTTTGGGTTTTTTGGGTTGCTTTTTCTGACGGAGTCAGAGAGACAGACAGACAAGGAAGGGAGAGATGAGAAGCACCAATTTTTTGTTGTGGTTCCTTAGTTGTTCATTGATTGCTTTCTCATTTGTGCCTTGATGGGGGGGGGGGGCTACAGCAGAGCAAGTCACCCCTTGTTCAAGCCAGCAACCTTGGGCTCAAGCCAGAGACCATGCAGTCATGTGTATGATCCCACGCTCAAGCCAGCAACCCCACACTTAAGCTGGTGAGGCTGAGCTGAAGCTGGATGAGCCCGTGCTCAAGCCAGCAACCTCGGGTTTTAAACCTGGGTCCTCCGCCATCCCAGTGCAACGCTCTATCCACTGTGCCTCTGTCTGGTCAGGCTGGACTCATATTTTGTCTCTTGCCTTGCCAGCTACTGTCCCATTTTTCCCCTGAAGAAATGTTCTCTCCTCTCCCTCCAGAGTCTCTTCCAGTCTATCTTCTGCTCCTGTCATTCCCCTAGAAGAGCTGTTTCTGAGGTCACTGACAACCTCCCTAGTCCAGTGGACATGACTATTTTGCTTCTTGATACCACAACTGGATTTCCTTTTCTGTTTTAGCGTGTTGGATTTCATCACTGTTCACACTAGGCCCTCCTTTGTTGCATGCTAAAATCCTAGACAGTGTCATCCACCTCACTGGCCTTCTTTTTTTTACTCTTTTTTCCTTTGAGCCCATCCTGCCCAAATTATATCTCCAACCTTGGCCTTCCTCCTAACCCCAGAAAGAGAGACAAACATCAATCAGTTTCTGTATATGCCCTGACCAGTGATCAAACCAGCAGCCTTTTGTGTATTAGGACAATGTGGTCTAACCAACCCTGGTCTTTCTGATTTCCTAATTGCCTACCCACCTCTTAAGTCTAATGAATAAATCCCCCACCTTCCTTGTTAAATATACTTCCTCAGTCTTTCCCAACTCAGTAAATTATACCACCGTTCACCCAGTTGATTAAACCCATAGCTGTTTCACATCACTGATTTAGTCCATCATGAAGTCCTGTCAGTTCTGTACTAAACATGTATCCACAAACTGTCCACATCTCTTACATCTCACCACAACCAATGTTTAGGTCCATCCACCCTAAGTGCTCACCTGGACCACTGCAGTAGCTTCCTGGCAGTCTACAATCTTTTCCTTAACTTCACCCTCAGACTTCTTCATTTGTTCATGTCACTACCCTCCAGTAGTTTCTCTTTACAATTAAAATCCAAACTCCGGCCTGACCTGTGGTGGCGCAGTGGATAAAGCATCGACCTGGAAATGCTGAGGTCGCCGGTTCAAAACCCTGGGCTTGCCTGGCCAAGGCACATATGGGAGTTGATGCTTCCAGCTCCTCCCCTCTTCTCTCTCCCTCTCTGTCTCTCTCTCTCTCCTCTCTAAAAATGAATAAATAAAATTTTAAAAAAATCCAAACTCCATACCATGGCCCATAAACCCTACACAAATCCCACATGTGCTCTTTTTCCTCTGACTCCTGATCTAAGTCTTATATTAGCCCTATTAGCTTTCTGTTTTCTTAATCCCACTAAGCTCATGTCCACTTCAAGTCCATTATATTTATTTTTCCATTGCCTGGAATGCTCTTTCCCTGCATCTTCATGTAGTCATTGATGAAATGTGGGGTCTTACCTGAATATTCTATCAAAAATAGCTGTCACCCCACCCCCACTTCAAGCTATTCCATGCTCTTGGCTGTATATTTTCTTCATAGAACTTACACTTTATAAAATCACCTTGTTTATTCTTTATTATCCATCTCCCTCACTGGAATATAAGGACAAAAATTTTTTTTCTATGTTGCTCACCAGCTCCAGGGCCTAACTTCATGACTTTAATCATCCATATGTTAAGGATTGCTCAATTTATATGTCCAACCCTCACCATTGAGCTCCACACTTCTATATATAATTGTCTACGCAACATTTTGAAACACCTATCTTGATGGCACTGCAAACTTGATAAACCCCAAACAGAAGTCCATCTCACCCCTCCTCTCACCCTATTGGTAAATGGTATTACCATCTATTCAATGAGAAAACCTGGAAACCTAGGAACATCCTTGATTCCACCCCCTCCTTTACTCCTCATAACTAACATCACTTGGCTAATGTGGGCTTTACTTCCCTTTCTGGGCTAGGCTCCTTTGGACATTATTCACCCAGGAAACATTTATTGAAGACCTGAACTAGGTGCCATGGGTGACCAAAACAGACTTGATCTCTGCCCATGCTGAGTTCACCATCGATGAGAAAGGCAAATTATCTGGTAAGACTTATTAGAGAGAGGCCTATAGAAGCCAAGCGGTCATTCATCATTTATGATATACTAGAGGGAGGTGGACAGGGAGAACATTACAAGGCTGATCTATAGGTTTTTTAATGAATCTGGAATAAATGGAAGCAGAAATGGACAGATGACAGGAAAAGAAGTTATCAAAGACAAGATCTTGAAGACTTGAGGTCTAATCAGCAGTGTTTAATATCCCTGAAATATTATGGTTATTGGGAAAGGGGAGTTCACCTCACCAAACAAGGTGAGGAATTCAAAGTGGAATTCCTCTGGGAGGTCTTGTTTTTAGTAAAGAGATCAGAAACAGGTATTTTTAAAGCAGCTTGGTACCATTGGAGTACCAAGGAAAGGGTACATTTGGAGCTAAGAACCAAGTGTCTTGTCTGGCCTGAGATAGCTCAGTAGATAGAGTGTGGACCTGGAACACTGAGGTCCCCGTTTGAAACCCTGGGCTTTGTCCTTTCAAGGAACATACCCAAGCAACAACTAACGTGAAGTAACTATGAGTTGATACTTCTCCCTCCCCCTCCCCCTCCTCTCTCTGTAAAATCAATTAAAAATAAAAACAACACCAAGTGTCTGGAGCCTATATACACCTACAGTTAACTCTTAGCTCTCCCCTTCTACATGAGCAAACTAAAGACAACCTGCCCATGCCTTTATTTTGTCATCTGCAAAATGGGATCATAATACATAATAGCATTTATTGAGCATTTACTGTGTGCATTGCACCAAGAGCTTTACTTGTAATATTCCGTTTAATAATACCTGAACAACTCAGGAACACAAAGATTAAATGAGATCATTTTGTAAAGCACCTAGTAAGATCTCCATAGATGTCAGGGGCTTTTATTATTATTGGCCAACCAGAGGAGAGTAGGGCCATCAGGGAACATTCTCTGGACTGGGCCTTCAGTAGTGATAAAAAGAGAGGTGTTCCAGAACGGGGGAATACCTTCACCAAGCCGTTGTGTAACCCGGCATGGTATGTGCTGGGAAGCATACTGCTTAATGACTAAAAGTGCAGTCTCAAGTGGGGCGGCTCCCCTTAGCTGCGCGACCCTCAGCATGTCACTCCGCTTAAGTCAGTTTTAGCTCTTGCTGAAGTCTATTTTCACTGCAGTTTCGTGCGAAGGGATCATTTGGAACTCAGTAAGTGCCGATTTTCCTTTAACACTTTCATTTCTCCTCAGAACCTCTCAGTGCCAGGCAGGCAGTAGGAGTGGGGGAGGGGTGGGTGATAAAAATAATGGCAAACGAAGGACTTTCTAAGTGTCCTAGACGTCTGATACTCAGACCTCACAGCAGTCTTTCAGATGAGGAAATGAGGCACAGAGTGGGTCGGTAATTTATGAAGTGCTAATCACGTTTCTTATAAACGACGAGAAACCCGTTAACCCTAAACTGCGAGCGACGACGCGAGCTAGCTGAACTACTCAACCTTGAACGCCCGGGTTTTCCAGAGCCCCGGGGGCGGGATCAAGTGGAGGAAGTCCCGCCCCCAGCGGAGGAAGTCCCGGCTTCAGGTTTCCGCTCCCGCCCTCGCTGTCCTGTCGGCTCTAGTTGGGTTGTTTGTCAGGGATGGCTGAGGGAGGCGACTGTGCTGGGCTGCAGGCGGTTTGCGGGTACGACAGCTACCGCTCGCCGCTGGCCTCCCGCTACGCCAGCCCGGAGATGTGTTTCATGTTTAGCGACAAGTATAAGTTCCGGACCTGGAGGCAACTCTGGCTGTGGCTGGCAGAGGCTGAGCAGGTAACGGGCAGCAGAGCTGAAGGAGCCGGCGGAGGGAGGCGAACCCGCTCCAGCACGTGCCGGGCTCCGCGCCCATGTGGGTCTAGCCGCCTAGGGACAGCTGCCCCGCTATTTTCGGCCGGTGTTCCCTTTCAAGATGAGCTTCGGCCCCAGCACAGGCCGGGTCAGGATGCCAGGGAGCCGCCACCTGTTGCCTCACATGCTTTTAGTCACAAAGTAGGAGACGTGGAGGCGGCGGCAAGAAGTGTGATCTGTGGTTAAGTTACTAAATCTTGTCCATTCCTGCAGGAGTACACCGCGGGCCACTGAGCTCTCTCTTTTTTTTTTTTTTAATTTTTATTTTATTTTTTTACAGAGACAGAGAGAGAGTCAGAGTGAGGGATAGACAGGGACAGACAGAAATGGAGAGAAATGAGAAGCATCAGTCATTAGTTTTTCGTTGCGCATTGCAACACCTTAGTTGTTCGTTGATTGCTTTCTCACATGTGCCATGACCCTGGGCCTTCAGCAGACGGAGTAACCCCTTGCTTGAGCCAGCGACCTTGGGTCCAAGCTGGTGAATTTTTGCTCAAACCAGATGAGCCCAGGTTCAAGCTGGCGACCTCGGGGTTTTGAACCTGGGTCTTCCGCATCCCAGTCCGACGCTCTATCCACTGTGCCACCGCCTGGTCAGGCCCACTGAGCTCTCTTGACGTGCAACTGTGCTGATTTCTGTACACATCTTTTCTCGTTTAACCCACCTTGCAAAGTAGGTGATGTTTTTCCCACATTAGAGGGAATAAAACCAAGCCTGGATTATAACCAAGCGTGCTGTATGCTCTCGGCCACCCAGCTGTCAATATCGGAACGGGGATGTGAACCTGGCTGGGTTGAGTGCAGAGCCTGAGCGCCTAGCCACTTCGTCTTCCACCGTGCCTCTGTAGTGACCGTACTGTCATACAAAATCCGTGTTTCCTAGGCCACTGTTTTGCCTCGAAGGAGGGAGAAACAAGTAGAGGTTTATTAGATGGAATTTATGGTTTGTTTGATAAGAACTGCATATAGAGCTATTCAGCACAACTGTTTCAGATAAGGCTCCAGGGGAGTAGAAGGAAATTGAAGGTGATCCAGAGAGCTATAAAGTTTCAGAGGAAAATGCCACAAGGAAGATGGCAGTGCCCTCTGAAATGGCATGAGTAAATATGGCAACAGTCTTGAGTAGGTACTAGGACAGTGTACAGTGGAACTGCCCAAAAAGGAAGCGTTCACACTAGATCACTCCGTCCATAGCACTGTGCTCAAAAAAACAGTGACATAATAATAATATAAGCATTTCTATAGTCCTATGTGCCGGGCACTGTTTTAAGACTTTACACATTAATAGCTCATTAATCTGCATATTTAAGGTAAGTACTACATATTTTGCAGAGGTTTTACAAATAATGGAATGGAGGTCAGACAAGTACTGTAAACTATTAGCTCAGATAACAGTAGTGGATGGTAAAAGAGGACATTAATAGTGTGTTGTGGTTCATTATGTACCTGCATGCACTCTATTTTCTATTTTTTTTTAAAATAAATTTTATTTTATTTTTATATATTTTTTAAGATTTTATTTATTGATTTTACAAAGAGAGAGGAGAGAGGGATGAGGGAATGAGAAGTATCAATTCAGCGGCTTCACTTCAATTGTTCATTGACTGGTTGTCGTATCTGCCTTGACTGTGCAAACCCAGGGTTTCAAACTGATGACCTCAGCATTTCAGGTCTATGCCTTACCGATGAAGCCGCCACAGGCCAGGCTCTTTTCTATTTCATTTAAGACTATTATATAGGTTAGGATAGTGGCATTCAAAGACTTTGCAGGGTTGCCATAGCTAGTACATGGCTTCAGGCTGGAATTGTAGTGTCATCTGAATATGTGTCCTCTGCACAGTCGCATATTGCCTGAGATGCATACAATTTTGATATGATCTCCTACATTTGGATTATCTATTAGTTAGGGCAGTGTTTCTCAAAGTGTGTGCCAGGGTATACTGGTGCACCCTAGAAGATTTCCAGGTGTGCCCTATGGTATTTCAGAGAAATATGTGCCTGTTGGGGACCAAAAACCCAACAGGGCTTTTGGAGTTTAGATTTTTTTAAATTTTTTTTTTACAGGGACAGAGAGAGTGAGAGTCAGATAGAGGGATAGATAGGGACAAACAGACAGGAACGGAGAGAGGTGAGAAGCATCAATCATCAGTTTTTTGTTGCGACACCTTAGTTATTCATTGATTGCTTTTTCATATGTGCCATGACCGCGGGCATTCAGCAGACTGAGTAACCCCTTGCTCAAGCCAGTGACCTTGGGTCCATGCTAGTGAGCTTTTTTTGCTCAAACCAGATGAGCCCGCGCTCAAGCTGGCATCCTTGGGATCTCGAACCTGGGTCCTTCCGCATCCCAGTCCGACACTCTATCCACTGCGCTACCGCCTGGTCATGCTGGAGTTTAGATTTTTGGGGCACAGAGGTGTGGGGAATTGGCTGTAAGCTGACAGTCTACACAAACCCCCACCTCACTTACCTGGTTAGGTTACAAAAGGCTTTTAAGCTGTGGTACTGGATTGTTCACACTACCCCTGTTCCCAGGAAAGACTGGAAGCAAGTTTCTTCCATCCTTTTTTTGGTGTAAGGTTAAAATGATATGTATGGTGGGGGTTTTCTGCACTCAACACAATTAGGAATAAAAAGAGAGGAATTCTTCAATGTATTGACAAGGAAATGAGAGTTTGCCTTTCAAATATATGCCCAAACATTGAATAAATCACTAGGACACATCAGGCTCATGTTTCTCATAAACACAAGAATGAAAAAACTTAACACATTATTATAACATTTCTCAGAAATTTGTTTATAGTGCGCCTACAATTATTTGTAGGATTTTAATTGTTTTTATTATTCCTTTTACAAGAGAAAGAAAGAAGGGAGGAGGGGCAGGAAGCGTCACCTCCCATATGTGCCTTTACCCAGCAAGCCCAGAGTTTTGAACTGGCAACCTCAGCATTCCAGTATTTGTAGGATTTTAAATGCGCCCCGACTTCAAAAAGTTTGAGAACCACTGAGTTAGGGTGTCAAAATTAGCAGCATAAATTACATAATTTGATAGTTAAGAAAAAAAATTGAATGAGCGATTAAGGGGAGTGTAGAAAATGAGGAACCTGGAATGAAACTTTGAGATCTATTGCTTGGGGAAAAAGTTTGATTGTAGGAAAAAGTTTGATCACGCTGCCCCGTTGCTTTGCTTTGGAAGGAGCCCTGAGATATCACAAATACTGGCTAAAAATCCAAGGCAGTTCAGGCCACATGTGGTTACTGAGTGCTTGAAATGTGGCTATGAGGAACTGAATTTTTACTTTTACTTTTTGTATTTTTCTGAAGTGAAAAGGGGGACGGGGGATGGGTGGCAGGCAGACAGACTCAACTCCCACATGCACCCCACTGGGATCCACCTGGCATGCCCACCAGGGGGCGTTGCTCTACTGCAACCAGAGCCATTCTAGTACCTGAAGTGGAGGCCTTGGAGCCATCTTCAGCGCCCGGACCAACTTTGCTCCCATGTAGCTTTGACTGTGTGAGGGGAAGAGATAGTGCAAAAGGAGAGGGGGAAGGGTGGAGAAGCAAATGGGTGCTTCTCCTGTGTGCCCTGGCTGGGGATCGAACCTGGGGCTTCCACACGCCGGGCCGATGCTCTACCACTGAACCAACCTGCCAGGGCCCTGAATTTTTACTTTTTAATCATCTTAAATGTAAACAGCTATATCTGGCCAGTAATTACCTTCTTAGATAAGATAGTTCTAAGATGTAAGATCATCTCCTGGGCCAGGGTATGGGAGTTTGAAGTGAAGTTTGAATAAACTTCACCAATGTACATATTCACCACTTGGATCCAGGATTCTGAGCTGCCTTTGGGTAGTCAGCTGATTTTTCCAATGATAGATGAATGGAAGATGTTGGTGTCGTTTTCTTTTTTTTTAAAGTATTTATTTATTTTAGAGAGAGAAAGAGAGGCAGTGTGGGAGGAGTGGGAAGCATCAACTCATAGTTCCTTCTCATGTGTGCCTTAACAGAGCAAGCCCAGGGTTTCAAATCAGTGATTGCAGCATTCCAGGTCAACGAGGCTCTACTCACTGTACCACCCCAGGGCAGGCGGTGTGTTTATTTTCTCATCAATATCTCCTGGAATTGCTTTCAGTTGCACTGAATTTCTATACCTAATTTATTGGCAGAACTACTTACAGCATTCCTAATTATGGTTTCCCTAAGTAAATCCATCTGGGTCAAATGTAAAGCTGTGGCTTGGATCCCACACATTGGGTGCTTATGTGCCAAGCACTAAAGAGTAAGCCATAAATACATCAATGCTCTCCTCATGGGATATACATTCTAAAGGGTGAGATGGGCCTGACCAGGTGGCGCATTGGATAGAGAATCGATCTGGGACACTGAGGACCCAGATTTAAAACCCCAAGATTGCCGGCTTGAGCACGGGTTCACCAGCTTGAGCAAGGGGTCACTGCCTCTGCTGGAGCCCCTGGTTAAGGCAACCATGAGAAAGCAATCAATGAACTAAAGTACCACAACAACAAGTTGATACTTCCCCTCTCTCTCCCTGTCTGTCCAGTCCCCTCTCTCTCTCTCTCTCTCTCTCTCTCTCTTTCTTTTTCTTTCTTTCTCTCTTTCTCCCTTTCTCATGCATGCAACTAAAAAAAAGGTGGGATAAGCTAATACATTTATTAAAAATGTCATGTGATGAGTGCTGTAAGTAAAATCAAGCTAAAGGGATATGAGAAGGATGTCTCACATTAAGTCAGAAAAGAGATATCTCTGAAGAGATGACAGTTGAGCCCAGAGATAAAGCGCAGGATGGAATAACAATTAGAATTACATTGTTGTATATACAGGTTTTTACTTAGAATGTAGTTTGCCAACATTCATTGAGAAAGCCATCCTCTCCTCACCATGTACTTGAAGATACATCAAATCTTAATTTAAGTATTGGGAGATAGAACATAAATGCTAACAGGAACCGCTATTTTCTCAGTGTCATCTCAGTTCAAATAGTTGTGACACCTGAAGTTATGTTTTTTTATCTTGTGTTTCTACAGACATTGGGTTTGCCTATCACAGATGAACAAATCCAGGAGATGAAATCAAACCTGGACAACATTGACTTCAAGATGGCAGCTGAGGAAGAGAAACGATTACGACATGATGTGATGGCACATGTGCACACATTTGGCCACTGCTGTCCAAAAGCCGCTGGCATTATACATCTTGGGGCCACCTCCTGCTACGTTGGAGACAATACAGTAGGAGCCCATTTGTTTTGTTTCCACTTAGGACTCAGTCTTTATAATACATTTATGAGTTGTATTTTATTTTATCTAGTTTTAGAAAGTGATTACATAAAGCTTTAGTTTTAGGAGTATCTTTTTAATATAATCTTTTTTACTTCTTTTTTATTTATTGGTTTTAGAGAGAGAAGAAGAGAGAGAGGGAAGGAGAGCTACATCGATTTGTTGTTCCACTTATGCATTCATTGCTTGCACCTTATATGTATGTGCCTTGACTGGAGATTGAACGCACAACCTTGGCATGTTGGAACAAAACTCCAAACAGCTGAGCTACTTGGCCAGGGCCTTAGGGGTATCTTAATGCTCAGAATTTTCCACTTTTGGTATTTCTCGCATCTAAACTATAAACTCTTTTTTTTTTTTTAAGATTTTATTGATTGATTTTACAGAGAGAGGAGGGGGGAGCAGAGCAAGAACTATCAACTCATAGTTGCTTTACTTTAGTTCTTTCCTTGCTTGTCATACGCTCCTTGTCCAGGCAAGTCCAGGGTTTCGAACCAATGACCTTAGCATTCCAGGTCGACGCCCCATCCCCTGCACCACCACAGGCCAGGCTAAACTATAAGCTCTTAATCATCTCCATAGAATAAGACCTCCAGATACTTCTTATGTTATTGGTATGTTGGACATAGGCCAAGCTCTTAGCATTTTCATGGCCTATGTAATTTTCCAAAGGGGTATTTCTTTCCCAAGTCCCCTATAATTCTTTGCTGTGACTTCTCAAAAGAAGAAAGGATTGCATTATAATTCTTAAACAAAACCTTTAATTAGAAAAAGCATCAGCATGTCTTTTCCTAAGAGTTTACTAGGTGTCTGGCACTATTCTGAACACTTTATATATTTATTCTTCATGACAATCATAAGAGATAGATGCTACTATATCCATTTTTAAACAGCTTTATTGAGGTATAGTTTACATACCATAAATTTACTCCTTTTAAATGTGCAGTTCAATGCATTTTAGTAAATGTATACAATTGTTAGCCTTCACCATACTCCTGTTTTAGAGCACATCTCTCACTCCAAGAAATTCTCTTGTGCCTTTTTTTTTTTTTTCATTTTTCCGAAGCGGGAAACGGGGAGGCAGTCAGACAGACTCCCGCATGGGCCTCTCTTGTGCCTATTTGAAGTCAGTTCCCACTCCTGCTTTCAGATCCAGAAAAACAGTGGTCTTCTTTCTATCTTCATAGTTTTGCATTTTCTAGAAATTTTAAATGGAATCAGAACATACAGTCTTTGGAATCTGGCTTGCTTTCTTTTTTATTTCTTATTTTTCCAAGTGAGAGGAGGGGAGATAAGAGAAACAGACTTCTGTGTGTGCCCGATTCACTCAAACCAATCAAGCCACGGCTGAGGGAGGGCAAGAGGGAGAGAAAGAGAGAGATGAGTGAAGGAGAGGGGTGAAGAAGTAGATGGTCACTTCTCCTGTGTGCCAGGCGTCAAACCTGAGACATCCACTCACTGGGCTGACACTCAACCACTGACCCAACCGGCCAGGGCCTAGAAATCTGGCTTTGTTATTTCTATCTCTATAGCATAAGAAACTTAAAGAGAGGTTGAAGAACTTACCTAAGGTTACACTACTAGAAATGATACAAACCCAGCTAGAATGAATGCCTCCAAAGCTGTGCTCTTAAACATAGGTGCACTCATGTGACCAGAAGTTAGATTCTAGATACACTTCCAATATAGAAGGAAGCCACTAATTTTTAAGTTGCCCCAAATACTTTTCTAGTCTTAAGTGGTATATAACTAAAGGCATCTATGCACTGGTCAGGTAGCTCAGTTGGTTAGAGCATTGTCCAGATAGGCCAAGGTTGCAGTTTCGGTCACCAATCAGCACATAGAAGCATCAGTGGATACATGAATAAAAGAACAAAAAATTAATATCTTTGTCTTTATTTTTCGCTCTCTCATTCTCTCTCCCTTCCTCCCTCTAAAATCAATTTTAAAAAATTTAAAAAGGTGTCTGTGTGTAATTGGTGAGTCAAACAGTGGAAGAAAAATACTCCTCTCTTACCTGATCTGTGGTGACACAGTGGATAGAGCATAGGTTTGGAATGCTGTAGTTGCTGATTTGAAACCCTGGGCTTGCCTGATCAAGGCACATATGAGAAGCAACTACTACCAATTGATGCTTGCTCCTCCCCCACTTTCCCTCTTTCTCTTCTTTCTCTCTCCCCTCTCTCCTCTCTCTAAAAATCATTAAATTCTTAAAGAAAGAAATGAAAAAAAAAAGAAAGAACAATCCTCTTACTTGGATTGTTCCAAGTTTAGGAAAGTACCCAATGTGGCCTGGCCTGTAGTGGCACATTGGACATAGCATCGACCTAGAATGCTGAGGTCACTGGTTCGAAACCCTGGGCTTGCCCAGCCAAGGCACATATGACAATCAATGAACAACTAAAGTGAAGCAACTTTAGTTTCTCATTCCTTTGCCCTCTCTGTAAAATCAGTTAATCAGTCAATAAATGTGCCTAGTATAGGCCCTGGTTGGTTTGCTCAGTGGTAGAGCATCGGCCCGGTATGTGGATATCCCAGGTTTGATTCCTGGTCAGGTCACATGGGAGAAGCAACTATCTGCTTCTCCATCCCTCCCCCTCCCTTTCTCTCTCCCTCTCTCTCTCTTCCTCTTCTTCTTCCCCTCCCACAGTCCTGGTTTAATTGATTCAAGCTCATAGGCCCCAGTTGCTGAGGAGGCTCTGTGGAGCCTCTGCCTCAAATGCCAAAAATAGCTCAGTTGGGAGTATGACCCCAGATGGGGGTTGCTGGGTGGATCCTGATTGGGGCACACGCAGGAGTCTTAGCTACTCTCCTCTCACTTGGAAAAGAAAAATTAAAAAAAAAAAAAAGTACCCAGTGTATAGTAGGGCTCAGCAATTACTATCTTGTATAAGCATGTCTCAGAGTTGCCTGAAATACATCTTTTATCTCTCTCAAAAGCAGCTTCTATTTCCTAAACCTAGATCTGGTTCATGTCTTTTTTGTTGTTGTTGTTGTTAGCAATGATAGACATGAAAAAAGGGAGAGGAAACTAATGACATGCATTGTGGAATCTTCACGAGACTTAAGCACTTATTTATGGGAAAATAGAAACCTTGTTGACCTAAGCGTATTTGCTGTATTCAGCATGAGAATTAGTCCTTAACTATTTTCCAGTCATTTTAATACCACATACATTGGGTTTTGTGATTATAAAGGGTTTGTCCTTTATAGATTCCAACAGTACCACTTTCTAAGTTTGTGTGCTTTTTTTTTAATTTTTTTTATTTTTTCGGAAGCTGGAAACAGGGAGGCAGTCAGACTCCCGCATGCTCACCAGGGGGCGATGTTCTGCCCCTCTGGGGCGTCGCTCTGTTGCATCCAGAGCCATTCTAGCGCCTGAGGCAGAGGCCACAGAGCCATCCCCAGCGCCCGGGCCATCTTTGCTCCAATGGAGCCTCAGCTGGGCTGCGGGAGGGGAAGAGAGAGATAGAGAGGAAGGAGAGGAGGAGGGGTGGAGAAGCAGATGGGCGCTTCTCCTGTGTGCCCTGGCCGGGAATTGAACCTGGGACTCCTGCACTCCAGGCCGACGCTCTACCACTGAGCCAACCAGCCAGGGCCTAAGTTTGTGTGCTTTTAAAACAGTAATCGGAAAAGAATGACTTCTCTTAGAGTCTTCTGACTTGCAGAGTGGGTTTCTAATATGAGGTAGGCAACTAGCTGAGACACCTAGTTGTGATGGCCAGAAAGTGTTATGTAATCATGTTTGGGCAAAGCTGTTTAATATGAGACCATTGCATTTTCCTTCACAGGACCTGATTATTCTTAGAAATGCATTTGACCTGCTTTTGCCAAAGGTAAGGAGTTGGTGGAAAGTTCCTACCAGCCCTGGATTTTCTGTGATATAGAAGTAAATAAACACAATATAAATCTAAATAGATGATCATTGACTGAGGCGAATGATCCTATATCTAATCTGTAGAACTATTTTAATTGTCTCTTCTTGGGTTAAAACACTGTAAGGGAATACTTTTTAAAGCCTAGCCTCTTAAATGAGAGAAGCGTAACCAGTGGCATTTTGCTGGAATATGCATGTCAGTGTTCCTAAAATTGTGCAGAAAATGTTCATGGCTTTAGGTAGTCAATTCTGTTGTCAAGCATTTGTTGCTATGAATTCTTAAGGCACTTGAGGATACGAAAATGAAAAAATAGGGACTCTTCTTTCCATGAGCTGGAGGTCTAATTCTATATTAAATTCTATAAAAGTGCAGTTCCTGATTATGTGATGTGTTCAACCTGAATTCACCCTCTTTCTCTACGTGGTCTTTCTTACAGCTTGCCAGAGTGGTCTCTCGGCTCGCTGACTTTGCTGAGGAACGAGCCAATCTTCCCACCTTAGGTTTCACACATTTCCAGTAAGTGATACGATTACTTCTTGGGAATGGGGCTTGTTTACGTGCACCTGGCTTTCATTTTATTTTTTTCAGTTCTTCTGCAGGGAAACCTTGAGATGAATAATCTCAAGACATAGCTTAAGCAGATACCTTTGAATACTTAGGAGAGATGAACCTGATACCCTAAAAGCTGTACTGGTGAGACAGTAAATCTAATAGTTCATTTGGGAAACATTGTGAAATCTGTATCAAGAGCCTTAGAATGTATTTGTACTCCTTGATTTAATGATGTCATGCTAGAGAATCTCTAGACCAAGGAAGTAATCCAAATTATGGGGAAAGCTCTTTGTTAAAGAGCTATAAGTATAAAGATCTTTGTTAAAAAAACTATTTATAGTAGTGAGCACTGGAAACAATCTAAATGCCCCACGATAAGAATAATTAGTCCTGGCCAGGTTGTTCAGTGGATAGAACATCATCTCAGCACGCTGAGGTGGTGGGTTTGATCCCTGGTCAGGGCACATACGAGAAGTGACAGATGAATGCACAACTAAGTGGAAGAACAAGTCAATGCTTATGTCTCTGTCTCTCCGTCTCTCCCTCTCCACCCTCCCTTCTCCTCACCTTCCCCTCACCTTTCCCTTCTACCTTTCTCCCCCTTTCCCTATCTTGCTCTCTTCTCCCTTCCTTCCCCTCTCTCTCTCTCTCTCTCTCACTCTCAAATCAATGGGGGGAAAATAGAATAATTAAATAAGGTATGTACCGTATTACCCCATGTATAAGACGCTCCCACGTATAAGATGCACCTTAATTTTGGGACCTGAAATTTGGGGGGGAAATGTATTACATAAAGTTATTGATCTCAGGTCTTATTCATCATGAATTTCATACAACTCTTCATCCGCACAAAACGGAAATGCAAGTGAAAAAGGAAAAAAAATCTATGAGCGTCAGTCCTGGCTCTGGCTTTGCCCTATAGTTATGAGGCTGTGACATAGGCAGGTTCTGGGCAATTCAAGCTCCAGACAGGATGATCGAGGTTGTTTGCAACGACCATCTGGGGAAGAAGGTCCACATGAAGTGCAACACTGATGACACCGTTGGGCTGTAAGAAGCTGATAGCAGGCCAGACGGGCACCCACTGGAACAAGATAGTACCTGAAGAAGTGGTACATGACTTTTAAGGACCACGTTTCTCTGGGGGACTATGAAATCCACGATGGGATGAACCTGGAGCTTTATTACTAATACAGCAGAATTCCTTCCTCTCTTCTTCCACCTTCACCCCTCACACTGGTATGGATGCTTGTTTTTAAAAAGTCACGTTAGGCGGCGGTGCTGCGGGATGGCAGGAGCGGGAGCAGGAGCCAAAACTCGTGGCAGAGCTGCGGGAGTCGAGGCCCAGCTCAAGACCCGCCGCCGCACACAGCACACAACCGCGCCACCCTCGGCCCACAGGATGGACGGCGCGTCGGAGGGCTTGTGTTCCCGGGACAACACCCCGACCACCAAGGCTCTTTTCATGGCACTGGGCGCCGGCATGACCGCGCTCAGCCATCCGCTGCTCTAGGTGAAGCTGCTTATCCAGGTGGGTCATGAGCCGATGCCCCCCACCATTGGGACCAATGTGCTGGGGAGGAAGGTCCTTTATCTGCCAAGCTGCTTTACCTATGCCAAGTACATTGTGCAAGTGGACAGGAAGATCGGGCTGTTCCAAGGCCTGACCCCCCGGCTGAGTCCAACGCCCTCTCCTCTGTGACCCGGGACAGCATGAAGAAGGTCTTCCCTCCGGATGAGATCAAGCAGGTTTCCAAGCAGGTTTCCCTGAGGAAAGTGGTGAAGGAATCCTCCTACAAGATGATGATGCAGTGCATGTCCCGGATGCTGGCCCACCCCCTGCACATCATCTCAATGCGCTGTATGGTTCAGTTTGTGGGACGGGAGGCCAAATACAGAGGGGTGCTGAGCAGCTTAATTCCTCACCTCCTGGGAGATGTGGTTTTCTTGTGGGGCTGTAACCTGCTGGCCCACTTCATCAATGCCTATCTGGTAGATGACAGCGTGAGTGACACCCCAGGGGGGCTGGGAAATGACCAGAATCCAGGTTCCCAGTTCAGCCAGGCCCTGGCTATCAGGAGCTATACCAAATTTGTGATGGGGATTGCAGTGAGCATGCTGACCTACCACCTCTTCCTGCTGGTCGGTGATCTCATGGCTGTGAAAAACTGGGCTGCAGGCCGGGCTCCCCCCCTACTCCCCGGTGTTCAAATCCTGGATTCACTGCTGGAAGTACCTGAGTGTGCAGGGCCAGCTCTAGCACGGCTCCAGCCTCCTCTTCCGCCAGGTGTCCTGAGGATCGTGCTTTGCCCTCGAGTAGCCCAAGCTACCGACATGGTGTCTCTCCTGGCCTCTGCAGGGGAGGCCCGATCCTCTCGGCTCCTGTGAGGCGACTCCTACCCAGCAGTACCTAGATGTGCCCCAACCCAGCTGGGCACTGTATCCGTTTGCCATGTGTCTGTCCGGAAGCAGGGGCTGGGAGGAGGGTGAGGCTGCGCCAGGTGATTGTCACCTGTTAGATCTGGGGATGGTGGGGTGGGCTGGGGATTAGAATAGGACCCCCTTCACACATCTGTCAAGCCTGCCTGTGCGGGGGGCCAGGAATGGCCTGGGGCAGCCCTGGTTGGATGGGAAAACAGGTCATGGTGTTCTATCCACCCTACCCCCACCTGGTCAGCAGCTCTGCCCCTGCAGCTCAGCCAGGAGCCGCTCTCCTGCTGTAAATAGGGCGTCCCCCTCCCGCGAGGCCCTCCATGCCCAGGCCCTTGCGGGAAGCTAGTGCTGGTGCTGCTGCGTTTTCCACAACACTACTTTCTGATACGAAGGCAGCACCTTTTGAATGGGAAATCATGTGACCACTCAGAATGTGTGTCCCCCCACCCAACTGCTCAGCGGGCTGTTGGTGATGTGGCGTGTGCAGGGTCTGGTTGCCTGTGTGGCTGTGAACACCCAGAAGTTGGGCAGATCTCTAGTCCTACCCTGTTTAAACGTTCCTGCATTCCTGATGAGATTGACCCTCCCTCCCTCAAATAAATGTACTAGTGGTGATTGGGGGGGGAGTCATGTTAATAAAATCTTAGAAGCAGCAAACACACACACACACACACACACACACACACAACTACAACCACTGTGTAAGATGCACCCAGTTTTTAGACCCCAAATTTGGGGTGGTGCATCTTATACATGGGGAAATATGGAAGTATATCCACAGACTGGATAGAATAATATTCAGCCATTAAAATGATACTGGTGCCTGACCTGTGGTGGCGCAGTGGATAAAGTGTCAACCTGGAAATACTGAGGTCGCCAGTTCGAAACCCTGGGCTTGCCTGGTCAAGGCACATATGGGAGTTGATGCTTCCAGCTCCTCCCCCCTTCTCTCTCTCTGTCTCTCTCTCTCGCCCTCTCTCTCTCCTCTCTAAAAAAATGAATAAATAAAATCAATAAATAAAATAAAAAAAAAAATGATACTGGTAAGACTAATATCACAGAAATGTTCTTAGGTTAATGTTAGAGGATAAAGACTGCACATAGCCTGACCAATGGTAGCGCAGTGGATAGCACATCAACCTGGGATGCTGAAGTCCTAGGTTCGAAACCCCAAGGTCACCAGCTTGAGTATGGGGTCATCAATATGATCTCAAGGTTGCTGGCTTGAGCAAGGAGTCACTGGCTTGGCTTGAGTTCCCTGGTCAAGGCACATATGAGAAGTAATCAGTGAACAATTAAAATGATGCAACTACAAGTTGCTGCTTCTCATCTCTCCCTTCCTGTCTCTCTCCTGCCTCCCCCAAAAAAGAAAGACAATATATAAATTGCACAAACATTGGAAGAAATTATACTGACTGTAAATATTGATTGCTCTGGTTTATGAGATAATGGAAGATTCCTTTTTCTCTACTACTTTTTGAATTTTTCACTTTTAAAATGTGCATGTATTTTTGTGATTACCAAGAACAACACCTTTTTAAAAGCTGATATTTTTGAAATGCTAGTAGGTTTCAGGTGGCAATATTTGAGTAGTAGTATACTAGCATGTGCCTTATGTTTTGATGGGGTATTGCCGAGGTAACAAGATATCTTCTATATCATCAATTTAGGAAAGCCTAAGTTGAGTTTAATCTTCCTAAAAGTTAGGGTCTGTATTGGTGAAAACCTGAAGAAATGGCTCATGCGAAGGAGTCAGTGCTCAGTGTGTGTGTGTGTGTGTGTGTGTGTGTGTGTGTGTGTGTGTCTTGGCTGTGACATATGTTTCCTTCTTCTGCCTCCCTCCCCATTTAGCATTACCTCTAATTGCAGCTCCTCTTCCTCTCCTGTCTGTTGGAGAGTGCTCAGGAAATGCAGGCATTTCAGTTTCCTCTGGGGATTGCCTAATGAGAGGTGCCCACTGCCACAGTGAGCAGGCACTGAGAACTCGGAAGGTGGTGCGGTTGTGTGGGCATCACTCAGTATGTGTCAGCCCCTGCAGTGAAAAAGAAACAACTTTATTGAGATATAATTCAGATACTATAAAATTCACCCCTTTTAAGTATATAATTGGGTGGGTTTTAGTATATTTCCAGACTTGTACAGTTACCACCAGTATATAATTTCAGAATATTTTCATCACCCCACAAAAACCCCCACACATTAGCAGTCTTATTCCCCCATTCCATAGCTCCTGGCAACTACTAATCTGTTATCTCTGTGGATTTGCCTCTTGTGGACATTTCATTTAAATAGAGATACAATATTCATCTCTTGACTGATTTCTTTTAACTTAGGACAGTGTTTTCAGTGTTCATTCATATTGTAGTTTGTATCAGTACTTCATTTCCTTTTATGACTGAATAAGAATGCCATTATATGGATATACCACATTTTGTCCATTCATAAGTTAGTAGATAATTTGGGTTGTTTCTACTTGTGGCTATTATATATATATAATGCTGCTGTGAACAGATCCAAGCAAACTTATTTATTTCTTTGCTTATAACAGTAATCTGTTAGCAGAAGTTTGGAAGGAAAACTACCATGAGATTAATTTTGGGATGTCTTGTATCATGTGGTTTGCCTACTATAGCTATTGCTAGTGCTGTTGGTTGATTTCTTCAGCCATCAGTATCATTAGCCTAATAGGAAATGCCACCCATCTGGGATATGCTAGGTCATCTACTAGAACGCCAGCATTATTGCAACCTATTCATAATTATATTTTATGTTCAGAAACAGACCTGAAATTGTTTGGTTTAGACTTTGGACTAGAAACAAAGCCATTAATTGTTATGTTAGAGTCTTTAATTACCCTTTTTACTTGTTTACACTACAATGTGAACTCCACTGGACCGGGACCTTGTTTGATTTGTTCATTGTTGTATTTCTAAAATCAAGAGCACATTAGCCTGATCGGTGGTGGTGCAATGGATAGAGCAGGGGTCCCCAAACTTTTTACACAGGGTGCCAGTTCACTGTCCCTCAGACCGTTGGAGGGCCAGACTATAAAAAACCTATGGAGACAGAAGACAAGATGGTGCTGGAGTAGGCGGACATACCAACATCCACCTCCCAGAACCAAAGTGGATTACAGAATAATTTTAAGAACTATCATCTGGAAAAACCAACTTTGGACTAAACTAAGAGGACTCTTCAACCAAGGAACACTGAAGAAGCCACACCAAGACTGGTAGGAAAAGCGGAAACGTGGAGAGGGCTGCCCAGCTCCCCAGAGCAAACGGCAGCCGGGAGAGACTCACGTGGTAGGAACTTAGTGTATCCCAAGGTTCTCTTTACCAAGCAACAGTCGCAGAGCTCCAGGGAAAAGCAACCTGGTCTCATCTCTCCAGGCAGAGGAGAACAGAAGCTCCATCTCCACACATGCTGCAGATGGCTTTTCCAGTCTACCTGAATCATTACCAGCTAGAAGCAGCGGTCATTGGGACTTGGACGTGAGCTGCAAAGTATAGAATTGTGACAACAATTCCAGTGCCATGCGGACTTTTCCTGGATGTGGACTTTTCCTGGACTCCTGCTCCTTGTGACAGCTCCTAACAGACTGAACTGGGGTTGGGTTGCATTTTTCAGGGATTTGGCATGGTGTTGGGGCCAACTTGGACTTGGTGAACATGTTAAGGACACTACTCTTTTATGGATTCTTGCTGTATTGGCCAAGAGTTTGCTTAAAGGCTTTAATCACTGTAAAAAAAAAATAGAGGACTGGATAAAGAAGATGTGGCACATATACACCATGGTATACTATTCAGCCATAAGAAATGATGACGTCGGAGCACTTGCGGCAAAATGGTGGGATCTTGATAACATTATACGAAGTGAAATAATTAAATCAGAAAAAAACAAGAACTGCGGGATTCCATACATTGGTGGGACATAAAAACGAGACTAAGAGACATGGAGAGGAGAGTGGTGGTTACCGGGGGTGGGGGGAGGGAAAGAGGGACAGGGAGAGGGGGAGGGGGAAGGGGAGGGGCACAAAGAAAACTAGATAGAAGGTGACGGAGGAAATCTGACTTTGGGTGATGGGTATGCAACAGAATTGAATGACAAGATAACCTGGACATGTTTTCTTTGAATATATGTACCCTGATTTATTGATGTCATCCTATTAAAATTAATAAAAATTTATTTATTAAAAAAATACTGTAGATAGTTTTCTCTAGAATTTATAAGAATGCAGTCTGTAAATTCAGAAGGTGATTGGTACAAAACAGGCATGCTCTATATTAGGATAAAAAGAATGTTCTATGTTATACAGTATTACCATTTCTTCTCATCAATAAATTGTAGAATGGCATTTAACAGGTTAAAAAAAACAAAAAAAAACCTATGAACAAATCCCTATGCACACTACACACATCTTATTTTAAAGTAAAAAAACAAAACGGGAACAAATACAATATTTAAAATAAAGAACAAGTAAATTTAAATCAACAAACTGACCAGTATTTCAATGGGAACTATGGGCCTGCTTTTGGCTAATGAGATGGTCAATGTCCAGTTCCATATTTGTCACTGCTAGCCGTAACAAGTGAAATGACGGCTTCCGGAGCTGTGACGCATGCATCCCGCGTCACCGGAAGTAGTACTGTACGTGAGCGACGCTGCGCTTTGCAGCACCACCACATACAGTACTCCTCTCACTGACCACCAATGAAAGAGGTGCCCCTTCCGGAAGTGCGGCAGGGGCCGGATAAATGGCCTCAGGGGGCCACAGGCCGTAGTTTGGGGACCCCTGGGCTAGAGCATCCACCCCGAACGCTGAGGTTGCCAATTTGAAACCCTAGGTCGCAGGCTTGAACACAGGCTAAAGGTTCCCAGCTTGAGCAAAAGGTCACTGGCTTGGCTTGAGCCATCACCAGTCTGATCCCTAGTCAAGGCACATATGAAAAGCAATCAATGCACAACTAAAGTGAAGCAACTGAGTTGATGCTTCTCTTTCTCCCTTTCTGTCTCTCTCTTTTTCTTTCTCGCTCATTCAAAGAAAAAAAAAAAAAGAACATATCGGCTACTTGGCAAATGTTTGTTTCATGTTATATTTCTTACCAAAGTCTAGAGATGAACAAAGTAGACATTGTCTCTGCCCTTATGTTATATTTGCTCTTGATCATGAAGAAAGAACTATGTTAAGAGCCCTTTAGCTTTATAATCTTCGAATATTTAGGAATGACATAGACTTCCTTAACTATTACTTGCTCAAACATTTTAGCTCCTGTCTTGTCTATACTGGTTTCTCTATCTCTTACTTTAATTATTCCTAGGCTAACAGTGATGACTGGTGTGAGCAATGAAGCTTTATGAAAGTCAGTTCTTGGTTTGAAACTGCCTGTGTTCTCTTTGGGTTACTTTCAGGCCTGCTCAGCTGACCACAGTTGGGAAACGTTGCTGTCTTTGGATTCAAGATCTTTGCATAGATCTCCAGAACTTGAAGCGTGTCCGAGATGACCTGCGCTTCCGAGGAGTGAAAGGCACCACTGGCACTCAGGCCAGCTTCCTGCAGCTCTTTGAGGGAGATCACCAAAAGGTATTCTGAAAGTGACCTGGGGGACACAGAAACATAGTGGTGGGGCACCAGAAACAAAGTTGACCTCCAGGACCATAGGAGATTGATCTCGGGATGAGTAGAGTCTTTGGACTGGAAGGGGTATGGATGGAACGCAATTGGGGCAGGATGTTGAGAGAATCTCATGCTAGACAACACACCTACATTACTATAGGGATGTCTTTTCTTTCCAAGGTAGAGCAGCTTGACAAGATGGTGACAGAAAAGGCAGGATTTAAGAGGTACGTAAATGGGAAAAGTGTCGCCTCCCTGTTAAGTGATGAAAGGCATGTGTTCAGTATACCTAACTTTGTGTCTTTGTGTGTGTGTGTATGTGTGTGTGTGTGTGAGAGAGAGAGAGACAGAGATAGAGAGAGGGACAGATAGGGACAGACAGACAGACAGGAAGGGAGAGAAATGAGAAACATCAATTCTTTGTTGAGGCATCTTAGTTGTTCATTGATTGCTTTCTCATACATGCCTTGACCAGTGCGCTACAGCAAACCGAGTGACCCCTTGCTCAAGCCAGCAACCTTGGGCTCAAACCAACAACCCAAGGCTCAAGCTGGTGAGCTTTGCTCAATCCAGATGAGCTCACGCTCAAGCTGGCGACCTCGGGGTTTTGAACCTGGGATCTCCGCGTCCCAGTCCGATGCTCTGTATCCACTGCGCCACCGCCTGGTCAGGCCAGCATACCTAACTTTCGGTTTGGCTTTTTTTTCTTTATTCTTTCATCCATTTCCTGGCATCTTTTGACTGGGTCGTATTTTCTTATAGCCTCGATTCTATTTTTTTAGAATCTAAGTGAGAGAGGGAGGGAGAGAGATAAGAAACATCAACTCATAGTTGTGTCACTTTAGTTGTTCATTGATTGCTTCTCATATGTGCCTTGACCAGGGGAGCTCCAGCTGAGCCAGTCACCTTAGGCTCAAACCAGTGACCATGGGGGTCATATCTATGATCCCATGCTCAAGGTGGAAACCCTGTGCTCAAGCCAGCGACCTTGGGGTTTCGAACCTGGGTCATTAGCATCCCAGCCAACACTCTATCCACTGTGCCACCACCTGGTCAGGCACTTCTATGATTTTTAGAACAACCTCACCCATGTTGCTATTTTTGTTTATTTACTGACATCCTTCAATGGATTCGTCTAAATCTCGCCATTTCCATTTAGGGTCACCAGGCCCTGCTGTAGCTCCTCCCAGACACTTCTGTCAGGCTGCAGCAGAATATGGGCACATGGACCGTATTTCCTTCTTGGATCAGGACAGCTGCCTGGTTATTAGTAAAAAGGATAAAACAGTTTGTTCCAGGAACCAGTTATCAGTGAGGTCCTCTGGGCTGACTGTGACTTATCATACCAGTGAGACCAAACTTTTGCTTAGGATTGTTTTTGCTCATTTGTTTGATACAGTGACATATTTTGAAATGTTTCCATTTAAGGCTCTTTTATTTCTAGGGCTTTCACCATCACTGGGCAGACCTATACACGGAAAGTGGATATTGAGGTGCTGTCTGTGCTGGCTAGCTTGGGGGCATCTGTGCACAAGGTGAGTGGTGGTAGCTTGTGGGGATGAGAGCTTTGGACACCACAGACAAACCAGATCAGTCTCAGATTTTTATTTCATCTTCTCACTCAACAAGTGTCAGATGTCAGATGTCATTTGTAACAATTTGGGGCCTGTAAATGCAGTTTTTTTTTTCTTTTAATTGATTTTAGAGGGGAGCAGGAGAGAAAGAAAAACATCGATTTGTTGTTTCTCCCGTTTATGCATTTATTGGTTGGTTCTTGTATGTGCCCTGACTAGGGAATTGAACCTACAACCTTGGCATGTCAGGACTGTGTTCTAACCAACTGAGCTACCCAGCCAGGGCATGAAGCCTCTTAGTTAAGGAGTGTTGAAGGAAAAGACTAGCTTTGGCGTTCTCATTAAAGTTTACCTTGCCATTGTCCTTTCCATGATACCTTATGCAGTGTTTCACAGAAACCCTTTCCATGCTCCCTGAGCTTGTCATCCCAGGTCTTCAGGAGGCAAGAGAAGTCTTGATCAGGTTCTCTAGTCTACAGGATCTCTTGGGGAGGACGTGCTGATGAAGGAGATGAGGTCTTTAGGTTCGGCAACAGCATAGAAAGCTGTCTCCTTCATCAGTCCTGTCCCTGCCCCCAGATTCTTGCATTCAAGAGTATGGGGTGATGCCTCTACCCCTGCTTTTCCTCAGATTTGTACCGACATACGACTCCTGGCAAACCTTAAGGAGATGGAGGAACCCTTTGAAAAACAACAGATTGGTGAGTGTGTGTGAAGACCTAAGCACACCACAGAGGTGCTGAGAGCCTTACAGGGGTGTGTTAATAGTTCACCTACCAGCATGCTCAGGGCCTCACTGTCCTCTGAAGTCTTTCTGCCTTTGCTTCTTGTCCTTGTACATGGTCAGGCTCCAGTGCGATGCCATACAAGCGGAACCCTATGCGCTCAGAGCGGTGCTGCAGCCTTGCCCGTCACCTCATGGCCCTTATCATGGACCCACTGCAGACGGCATCTGTGCAGTGGTTTGAACGCACCCTGGATGATAGTGCCAATCGGTCAGTTGGAGTGGGGATGTCACAGAAGGCTGTTTGGAATTTCTTTCCATTTTCTCATTGTCCCCAAGGAGCCTGGAGTCTAGCAGGGAAGCAAGAACATAGAACAGTACGATAACTGTTAGGATCAAAGTATGTACAAGGAACTCTTTGTGAGGATTCAGGTGATACTTAAGACTTAAGAAATAGCCTGACCAGGCGGTGGCGCAGTGGATAGAGAGTTGGACTGGTATGTGGAGGACCCAGGTTTGAGACCCCCGAGGTCGCCAGCTTGAGCGCAGGTCATCTGGTTTGAACAAAGCTCACCAGCTTGGACCCAAGATCGCTGGCTCGAGCAAGGGGTTACTCAGTCTGCTGTCGCCCCCCGGTCAAGGCACATATGAGAAAGCAATCAATGAACAACTAAGGTGTCGCAACAAAAAACTAATGATTGATGCTTCTCATCTCTCTCTGTTCCTGTCTGTCTGTCCCTATCTATCCCTCCCTCTGACTCTGTCTCTGTAAAAAAAAAAGAAAAAAGAAATAGATTTTTGTTTTAGTAGGAATCTGTAGGCTTTGTGTGTGTGTGCATGTGTGAAAGAGAGAAAGAGAGAGAGAGAAGCATCAACTCACTGGTCCACTTTAGTTGTTCACCTGTTGATTGCTTCTCATACATGCCTTTACCAGAGCTTTAACCGGTGACCTCAGGGTTGAACCAGCTACTTCGGTGCTCTGTGGTGATGCTCTATCTACTATACCACTGGCCAGGGCAAACAGACAAAATAGGGAGCATGTATAAAGGCCCAAAGGCAGGAGAAGGACAGTTTACAGTTTCTTATAGTCAGGTAGCACAGTGGAATGAAGTCTATATGTGGCAAGATATGAGATGGGATATGATCGGAAGTCAAAGCCAGTTTATGAAGGGCGTTATAAGCCTGAAAAGGAGTTTAAATAATGTTCTGAAGGAAGTAGATGTCAGCTATAGTGTCTGGCACAGTGACATGAGGTGGGTCAGAAGTAATTTTTAGCTGTGACTAAGGTACTGACATGCATATGGTTTTCTACTTTATGTATATACTTATTTAAAGCAGATTCACATTATACTGGTTTGCCTGCATAGTACTGGGATTTCTTTTCTTTTTTTATCCCTAGCAAGATAGGAAAGGAGAGAATAGGAGAGAGACAGGAACATGTGTTCCTATATATACCCTGACTGGGGATCGAACCGGCCACCTTCGTGTTCCGGGATGGTGCTCTAACCATCTGAGCGATCTGGCCAGGGCACATACTGGGATTTCTTGAGGGGTAGATACATAGTTAAAGCTAGCTCTCTGGGATCTGTGTGTAACCCAGGGTTTATCTGGAAATAAAACATGTGAACTCATTCAGAAATCAGTTTTTTAATACTTTTTAGCAGAGTGTGACCAAGTGAGATGTGCCCATTAAAACACCCTGAAACAATTTGGGTCAGTTATCAAGGGACATTGATCTAGTCAGACAATCAGGAGGCTACTTTGAAAATACAAGTCCACACTGGCACAGTGGTCATGTGAATGGAGAGAAAGGCTGTGGCTATAAGCACAGTGGCAGGTGGGCCAGCCTTCGTGGTTGACTGGAGTAAGTGTTAAGATGGGTGATGGAGCATTAGTGCCATTTACTAAGCCAGGGGCCACAAGCAGAGACAGGATTGAGGTGGTGAGCAGGAGGCAATGGAAAAGTAACTGAGTTCAGTTTGTGGTTTGAGGTAACTATGAGGTACCTATTGAGATGTAGCTCTCTGATTGGGTATGTGGCCTGGACAAGAGGAGATAGATTTGAGGATCATCAGGATATTGGGGTAGTTGAAGTCAGAGAATGAAGGAAATTGTCCAGATAGCACATATGACATGAGAAGTCAATAGGACTGCTTCTTGGTACAACCCTACCTCTCATAGAAATTCTTAATTGTATAAAGAGAAAACTGAATTGGCTATTTGTTTTCTAGACGTATCTGTTTGGCTGAAGCATTTCTCACTGCAGATACTATATTGAGTACGTTGCAGAACATTTGTGAAGGATTGGTGGTGTACCCCAAAGTAAGAGACCTCAATTAAAAAGCAAACTATTAAGGAGGGGTTGGAATGTGGGAAGGGAATTGTGTAATTTTCCTGCTCTGGAGTGGTTCTGTTGGAGAGCTTCATTCTGGTTCTTCAGGTTGACATAAGCTCTAGGGAAAGAACATGTAGCATTTATAGACATGTTTCTAGAAAAAGGGATAAAGTACTTTGAATTGGCTTAAACTACCCACCAGCAAGAATCATCAGGTCTGGTTTGGCTGGCAAAATAAACTGTTCCCTTTGCCTGTTTTTAAGTACCTGAGGCAGATGGGTTCATTTCCATCATATACTCAGCTCCTGCAATGGGCACTAAAATTTAACACCTTGAAGTTTTAGGACTTGTTTTCAATGAAGCACTTTTAAAAATTTGCTTAAATCAGGTTTTTTTTTGTTTTTTTTTTAAGAGGAAGTTTAATAAAGCTGGTGACAGTGAAACAAGGAAGGGCCTAGAATAGAAGAAGCAACAGGCGATCCTAAGTATGGCTGCTTTGGCTCACTGGGAAGTCAGAGAAAAGGGGGCCTTGGAGACAGGATCAGAGGATTAGCCTTAGACAAGCTGCGCTATCCACTGCTCCCCTGGTTGCAAGTCTCATGGGGACCCTTAGAGTTTAGGAAATGCACACCTGTGGGGGAAGAAGAGGAGAAGGGAAAGGCACAGGCGTGCTCTCGGAAGGGAGAGTGTCAGTATTTTGTTGTTGTTTTTTTAATCAAAATACTCTGGATTACTAAGAAAAATTAAAAATGTGTAAAATAAAACAATTCACTCTACTCTCTATCTTCATAGATATGGTAGTTGATGTCCCTAACATGCATTTTGCGGTCATAGTTGATATCTTACTGTGTATATGACTTTGTAACTTTGAGGCATCTTTCTTAGCCGTTCATTTATTCTTCTAGGTAATTGAGCGGCGCATTCGGCAAGAGCTGCCTTTTATGGCCACAGAGAACATCATCATGGCCATGGTGAAAGCTGGAGGTAACCGCCAGGTTTGTAACTCCTCACGCTCCTGAATAAATTAGTCCTGAAGAAGAATGGATGAAAGAAGGAGTTTCTGTCATGACCTTTACTAAAAGTATTGGTACAGAATAGTAACCATATTCTACCATAGAATAGGCTTATTCTGGAGGGTGATTGTGGTAAATTCAGTTTATTAAAAGTGAATCACTTAATCACTAATAGAAAGGTCTACTCTTAAGGAATTAGGTATGAATTTCCATAGGAAATGGGAAGTAGGTAGGACACAAGTTCAAGAGGCTTTAGATTTAAAATTTTTTCTTAATTTATTCATTTTAGAGAGGAGAGAGAGTGAGAGAGAGAGAGAAAGAGAGAGAGAGAGAGAAGGGGGAGGAGCAGGAAGCATCAACTCCCATATGTGCCTTGACCAGACAAGTGCAGGGTTTTGAACAGGTGACCTCAGCGTTCCAGGTCGACGCTTTATCCACTGTGCCACCACAGGTCAGGCGAGGCTTTAGATTTAAAGGAGCCTACATGAGGTGGACATCCACTGCAGATCTGTCCTAGGCTGTGGTCACAGAGTCAAGATCTTGATGGTCAGACTATGAGGGAGCCACCTCAGCCTGAAGGGGTTTTGTGTACCAGCCAGAGACAATATGAGTGTGAAGTGCCAGCCAACTTATCAAGACATTAAATGCCCCATTAATAGTGAACCAACAATATACCTCCTTGTCTTTCCAGGATTGCCATGAGAAAATTAGAGTGCTCTCTCAGCAGGCAGCTGCTGTGGTCAAGCAGGAAGGGGGTGACAATGACCTCATAGAGCGTATCCTTGCTGATGACTACTTCAGTCCCATTCATTCCCAGTTGGACCGTTTACTGGATCCTTCTTCTTTCACTGGGCGTGCATCTCAACAGGTAAGCACCAGAACACTTCCATGGAGCTGCAGTGTCATTGTCGTCGTCGTCCCCCTCCCCCGCCACGTCCTCTTTTTACACTGCTGAGCTACAGAACTTGGAATATTGTAATATTTCCACTTTGTAGGAGATGTGATGAGAATGGGGCTAGTTAGAATTCAGAGCAGGTTGCTGGCTAAACTACAAAGTTTTTGTTGTTTTAAGCTACCTTAAGTGTTTTCTTAGTGTATTTATTTATTTACAGTGTGTCCATAAAGTCATGGTGCACTTTTTTTTAAAATTTATTTGTATTTTTTGTATTTTTCTGAAGTTGGAAACGGGGAGGCAGTCAGACTCCCGCATGTGCCCAACCAGGATCCACCCGGCACACCCACCAGGGGGTGATGCTCTGTTGCAACCAGAGCCATTCTAGCACCTGAGGCAGAGACCATATAGCCATCCCCAGTGCCAGGGCCAACTTTGCTCCAATGGAGCCTTGGCTGCGGGAGGGGAAGAGAGAGACAGAGAGGAAGGAGAGGGGGAGGGGTAGAGAAGCAGATGGGCGCTTCTCCTGTGTGCCCTGCCTGGGTTGTTTTTTTGTTTGTTTTTTTTTGTTTTTTTATGGTGCACTTTTGACCGGTCACAGGAAAGCAACAAAAGACGATAGAAATGTGAAATCTGCACCAAATAAAAGGAAAACCCTCCCAGTTTCTGTAGGATGATGTGGCAGCATGTGCGCATGCGCAGATGATGACATAACACCGTATATACAGCGGTGCAGCCCACGACCATGCCAGTCGAGATGTGGATGGTACAGAGGAAAGTTCAGTGTGTTCTGTGGCTCACTAAATTCGAATCCGTGACCAAAGCGCAACGTGAATATCGGTGCATTTATAACAAAGCGCCACCACATAGGAATAACATTACTTCGTAGGATAAGCAGTTGAAGGAAACCGGCAGTTTGGTGGAGAAACCCCATTCTGGTAGGCCATCAGTCAGTGACGAGTTTGTAGAGGCTATACGGGATAGCTACCCTAAGGAGCCCTAAAAAATCTGTGCGTGAGCCCACATCGAACTGCACTGAATAGGTATGAAACTGGGAGAGTTTTCCTTTTATTTGGTGCAGATTTCACATTTCTGTCGTCTTTTGTTGCTTTCCTGTGACTGGTCAAAAGTGCACCATGACTTTACGGACACATTGTATTTTTATTCATTTTAGAGAAGAGAGAGAGAGAAAGGGGGAAGGAGCAGGAAGCCTCAACTCCCATATGTGCCTTGACCAGGCAAGCCAGGGTTTTGAGCTGCTGACTTCAGCATTCCAGGTCAACGGTTTATCCACTGTGCCACCACAGGTCAGGCCTGGTGGATTTCTTTTAATTCTTTGTCTAGAGCAAGGGTAGTCAACCTTATTATACCTACCGCCCACTTTTATATCTCTATTAGTAGTAAAATTTTCTAACTGCCCACCAGTTCCACAGTAATAGTGATTTATAAAGTAGGGAAGTAACTTTACTTTATAAAATTTATAAAGCAGAGTTACAGCAAGTTAAAGCATATAATAATAATTACTTACCAAGTACTTTATGTCAGATTTTCACTAAGTTTGACAGAATAAATCTTTATAAAACAACTTTCTATAGTTAAATCTATCTTTTTATTTATACTTTGGTTGCTCCGCTACCGCCCACCATAAAAGTTGGAACGCCCACTAGTGGCCTGTTGACTACCACTGGCCTAGATGGTACTTGGTACATTAAGTATTCAGTCAGCCTGACCAGGCAGTGGCGCAGTGGATAGAGCGTCAGACTGGGAGGCGGAGGACCTGGGACGCGGAGGACCCAGGTTCTCGACCCCGAGGTCGCCAGCTTGAGCGCAGGCTCATCTGGTTTGAGCAAAGCTCGCCAGCTTGGACCCAAGGTCGCTGGCTTGAGCAAGGGGTTACTCGGTCTGCTGTAGCCCCTCCGTCAAGGCACATATGAGAGAGCAATGAATGAACAACGAAAGTGCCACAACGAAAAACTGATGATTGATGCTTCTCATCTCTCTACGTTCCTGTCTGTCTATCCCTCTTTCTGATTCTCGCTCTGTCTCTGTAAAAATAAATTAATTAATTAAAATTGTTGGAAAAAAAAAGTATTGAGTCAGTGTTCATCACTTTTCCTCTTGGTCTTTTGGGGACTATAAGAGTTCATTCAAAAGCATTTATCAGTTGCAGACTAAGTGCTCAGTATCTGTTGAAATATTGTATTTAATTCTGGGGCTTTAAAGATGTGTGGATAGCCTGACCAGGCGGTGGCGCAGTGGATCAAGTGTCGGACTGGGATGCGGAGGACCCAGGTTCAAGACCCCGAGGTCGCCAACTTGAGCGCGGGCTCATCTGGTTAGAGCAAAAGCTCACCAGCTTGGACCCAAGGTCGCTGGTTCGAGCAAGGGGTTACTCAGTTTGCTGAAGGCCCGCAGTCAAGGCACATATGAGAAAGCAATCAATGAACAACTAAAGTGTTGCAATGAGCAACGAAAAACTAATGATTGATGCTTCTCATCTCTCCATTCCTGTCTGTCTGTCCCTGTCTATTCCTCTCACTGACTCTCTCTCTGTCTCTGTAAAAAAAAAAAAAAAAAAAAGATGTGTGGATAATCCTTATCTTCAGGGAGCCTAAAACTTAGTGAAGACTTGTAAATAGTTTGTTATAATACCACACAGTACATACAGGAATTGAGAAAGCACATCATTTTGGGGTTCACAAAGGATGACACAGCCCTAGAATAGTAGAAGTTGGGAAAGATGTCTTGGAAGGCATGGGATCTGAGCTGAATCTAAGGGACAAATACAAGTTAACCAGAGAACACCAGGATGAGAGGAGAGGTCTTAACGTGGGAGAGAGAAACTACAATTATTTGCTGTATTATCAAGTGCCCCAGAAGTAGTTACAGGATTTAAAGTTGAAGACAGAAGTTTATATCATTTATGTTCAAATCACTGTAGACTTAAACCAGAGGTAGGGAGACCAATAAGGAGGCTGTTGCAATGGGCCAAACACTGGAAGGTGAGGGCTTTGAGCCAAGGCAGCGGTAGAAACAGACAAGGTGGTGGTGGTGGTGGGGGGGGGTTGAGGGCTCTTTAGAAGGTTAATCAGTTGGTAGCTGGTTGAATGAAGAGGAGAGGGAAGCAGTGATGGCTTTAGCTTAGGTAACTGGGTGGAGAATGGTGAGATCCACTGAAAATACGGGCTCAGAAGGATAGCATATGTGAGCATGGTGGGCAAGCTGCCTGTATCCAGGGAGAGAATTCTGACAGGCAATTGAGAAAATTAGGTCTCATTGATATAAACTGACATTGAAAAAGTATTATTGGCCTGACCAGGTAGTGGCTCAGTGGATAGAACATCGGACTGGGATGCGGAAGGACCCAGGTTTGAGACCCCGAGGTCACCAGCTTGAGCGTGGGTTCATCTGGTTTGAGCAAAAATTCACCAGCTTGGACCCAAGGTCGCTGGCTCAAGCAAGGGGTTGCTCGGTCTGCTGAAGGTCCATGGTCAAGGCACATATGAGAAAGCAATCAATGAACAACTAAGGTGTCGCAATGCACAATGAAAAACTAATGATTGATGCTTCTCATCTCTCCGTTCCTGTCTGTCCCTGTCTATCCCTCACTCTGACTCTCTCTGTCTCTGTAAAAAAAAAAAAAAAGAAAAAGTATTATTGGCCCTGGCCGGGTTGCTCAGTGGATAAAAGTGTCAACCTGGTGAACCAGAGGTTGTGGGTTCAACCCCGGGCCAGGGCACAAACGAAAGGCCATCAATGAGTATACAACTAAATGGAACTAGTGAAACAACGAGTTGATGCTTCTCTCTCTCTCTCTCTCACTCTTGCTCTATTATCAGTGGGAAAATTAGAAAAAGTATTATCAAAACCTACATCTTAATGTTTTGTTTTATGTTTGCTTTTCTCTTTGGCAGGTACAGAGATTCTTAGAAGAGGAGGTATATCCGCTGTTAAAACCATACGCCCATGTAATGAAGGTGAAAGCGGAGTTATGTCTGTAGAGCTGAAAAAGCATTAAACAAAAAATCACTGTTGGCTGCATTACATTTTACTGCTGAGTCATGAAAACTTATTCACCTCAAAGGTTGTTAATACAGCACTTTTTTTCTCTCCATGGCACTTTCATATTTCTCAAGGTTTACAATGCAAAAATAAGTTGCATTGTAGTTGGATGGACTGTTTTGTTTTGTTTTTACAGCAAAACAGACCTGCATAATAAATGTAGCTCATAGTTTACAGTTTGTTATCTGTTCTCTCCGGGCATTTTCTAGCTACTGTAGTTTCATTCTGTGTGTGTGTGTGTGTGTGTGTGTGTGTGTGTGTCAGAGACAGAGTCAGAGAGAGGGACAGACAGGAAGGGAGAGAGATGAGAAGCATCAATTCTTTGTTGTAGCACCTTAATTGTTCATTGATTGCTTTCTCACATGTGCCTTGACGGGGCGGGGGGGGGGACACTGCAGCAGAGTGAGTGACCCCTTGCTTGAGCCAGCGACCTTGGGCTCAACCCGGTGAGCCCTGCTCAAACCAGATGAGCCTGTGCTCAAGCTGGCAACCTCAGGGTCTCAAACCTGGGTCCTCCACTTCCCAGTCCAACGCTCCATCCACTGTGCCACTGCCTGGTCAGGTGTTAAGTTTCATTCTTTTCACATGTTCACTTGATTCAGGGTAGTAAGCAAGTTCTGGTCCTCTCTTTTTTTTTTTTTTTTTTTTTTTTTTTACAGGGACAGAGAGTGAGTCAGAGAGAGGGATAGATAGGGACAGACAGGAACGGAGAGAGATGAGAAGCATCAATCATCAGCCCTTCGTTGCGACACCTTAGTTGTTCATTGATTGCCCTCTCATATGTGCCATGACCGACGGCCTTCAGCAGACTGAGTAACCCCTCACTCGAGCCAGTGACCTTGGGTCCATGCTAGTGAGCTTTTTTGCTCAAACCAGATGAGCCCACGCTCACGCTGGCTATCCTGGGGTCTCGAACCTGGGTCCTTCCGCATCCCAGTCCAACGCTCTATCCACTGCGCCACCACCTGGTCAGGCTCTGGTCCTCTCTTTTAAAGGTGAGTTTGATCTGGGCCTAGCAAAGTAACCTGGACTCAGTAATTCGGTATGGTTATATATCTTTACTTCAGTTATATTTGGCTAGATTAATTAATGAAATTTGGCAATACAATGAAGTCTTAAGGTAACTGATATGATTCAGGTACAGCTGAAGTTGTACCTGACCTTCATGTTTTGAAAAGGCTTTTGTATATCAGGGAAATGCCAATATAGTACATTGATTTCATCAAGACGTTTGACAGTCTTTAATTCTGGTTACATGGACTGAATGTTTGTTTGTTTTAGCAAGAGAGAGGGAGAGAAATGAGAAGTATCAACTCACAGTTGGGGCACTTTAATTGTTCATTGATGATTACTTCTCATCTGTGCCTTGCTGCGGGGGTGGGGGGTGGGGGCGCTAGTTCCAAGTCAGTGACCTTTGGACTCAAGCCAGCAACCATGGAGTCACGTCTCAAGTCTTGGCCGTGGCTGGTTTGCTCAGTGGATAGAGCATCAGCCCAGCATATGAACATCCTGGTTTAATTCCTGGTTAGGGCACATGAGAAATGACCATCTGCTTCTCTCCCCCTCACTCTTCCCCTTCTCTCCCTCTTCCTCTCCCGCAGACAGTGGCTTGATTGGTTCAGGCATCAGTTCCAGATAGGGGTTGCTGGGTGGATCCCAGTTAGGGAGCATGCGAGAATCTGTCTCACTCCCTCTCCTCTCACTTTAAAAAAAGAAAAAGAAAAAAAACCAGCTGGGTTTCTGGCCCAGATTTCAAGCTGAGCACTTCAGAAGAGGATATGATCTGAAGATGACTACTGGGACAAAAGGTCAAATGAGGTATGAGTGGGTGGATGAACACAAGGGGCCTTCTATATCCTTTCATATAACAAGACCCTTTGTGCTTAGAAAAGTGAGGTTTGCCTAACCAGGCGGTGGCGCAGTGGATAGAGCATCGGACTGGGATGTGGAGGACCCAGGTTCAAGACCCCAAGGTCACCAGCTTGAGCGTGGGCTCATCTGGTTTGAGCAAGGGGTCACTCGGTCTGCTGTAGTCCCCCTACCCCCGTCAAGGCACATATGAGAAAGCAATTAATGAACAACTAAGGAGCCGCAATGAAGAATTAATGTTTCTCATCTCTCTCCCTGTCTGTCCCTCTCTCTGACTCTCTGTCTCTGCCACACACACACACACACACACACACACACAAAAGTGAGGTTTGACTTGTCCTTTCAGATTCTGAGGCCATACATAGTTCTGCCATTTCTCTTAAGTTTATGGTGGTATTAGACCTTCCTCTTCTATTGTAGGCCAGAATTTGTGGTTTGGCAACATCTCAGCCCAGGATAGCATGGAAGGAGAGTTTTGAAGGCATCTTTGGGAACTCCTGTAGACCTCTGACCATAATCCTCATATAAGAATCACAAACTTATATTGAATAGTGATTCTGTATGGTCCCATTTAAAATGGAAGATGAGCCATGAAGGCTACAAGTCAGTCTCCATCCACTAGTGATCTAGCAGCCTTTCATTGCTTTTGCTCTAGGGCACTGAGACATTTAAGACAATGGAAAAATGTTATATATACTTCTTCCATGTTTTTTTGTTTGTTTGTTTGTTTGGTTTATTTTAGAGAGAGGAGACAGAGAAAGAGAGAAGAGGGGGCAGAGCAGAAAGCATCAACTTCCATATGTGCCTTGACCAGGCAAGCCCAGGGTTTCGAACCAGTGACTTCAGCATTTCAGGTCAATGGTTTACCCACTGCAGGTCAGGCACTTCTTCCATGTTTTTAATCTTTAGTAGGACAGCTGTTTCTGAAAGATATTTGCCTGGCCTGTGGTGGCGCAGTGGATAAAGTATTGACCTCAAACACTGAGGTTGCTGGTTCGAAACCCTGGGCTTGCCTGGTCAAGTCACACATGGGAATTGATGCTTCCTGTTCCTCCTCCCCCTTCTCTTTCTCTCTTTTTCTTTCTCCTCTCTAGAATGAATAAAAATAATTTTTTAAAATCAACCAGTGAATACATAAGTGGAACAAATCAATGCTTCTGCCTCCCTGTCTCTAAAATAAAAATTTACAAAAATATATATAAATTACAATATATCTTATACTTCACATTTAGAAAGCTTTGTTTCTTTAGTGATAACCTGGAGCAAATAAGTACATAATATTGTTTCTGATCCAGGTTTCATACTTGAACAGGTATTTTTTTCAGCACCCTATGATGTACTAGGAATAGTAGCAAGCAAGGCAGTCTGCCCTTCTGGAGCTGTGGTTCTCGGGCAGGAAGCAGACTATACAAAGTGATTAATGGCTCCTCAATAATGGGACATACAAAATTCAACATCTGAACACATGTAAAGTTCATTAAACTACACTGAGAAAAGGTGTTCCTGAGATGTAACTTCAACAAGAAATCCACACTTCCTTCCCTGGGTTTTAGCGTCTACTTCACTGTTAATCATGAGGCAGGTGCTGCTTTTCCCATCTGTATGGTGCTTAGTCTGAATTATTTCAGTACACCTGGCTTTCCATGCACCCTTCATGGAACCTGAACTGATAGGCTCCTTGCCTTGGGTGGTGTCCTAGGGAGCTAAGAATTTGGCATTTTTATTTCTCCCTTTTGTTGTCTCATAGGGCTAAATGTGTATAGAATTCACAGCATTTACAAATAAAGTTTAATAGAATTGATAGCTAGTCTATCCATTATTTAAAAGGGAAGTACAGGCAATCCCTGGGGTATGAACAAGATAGGTTCTGTAGGTTTGAAAATGTTTATGTATTTATATGCCCAGAAAGGTAAAAATGGTGTTAAGACAAACATTTGTCTAAGTTGCATGTAATTGTAATAGGTAGATGTACCTGTCCCAACTTTGATACAAATTCAACTTAAGAACAAACCTACAGAACCTATTTCATTCATAACCCAGGTACTGCTTGTACTCATTTTCTGTCTTCTGTGGTCTTTGGACCTGTCCAGTGTTGATCTCTGACAAATGTTACAGTGGAGCACAGGGGGACAAATTCTTAGTTCCGTATGAAGTCTAGGGAGAGTAGGCAAAGATGAAATGCTGATAGTTATTCCAAAAACCTAAGGGGCCTATGCTGAAACTAGCATTACTCAGCTGTTGAGTTTTGACACCTCATCTTACTTTACAACTATCTCAATAAACTGTTTTCCATAAATATAAGTTTAAGAAATATAGCCTCTGAAAGTTGTGACATGAGAGAAAAGGGATGTTACCACACTAAAAAGACTGGAATTCATTGCTCTAAGGCAATTTTTTTCTTTTTTAAGAAAGCAGAATTTATAAGAGCCAGTAGTGTGGTTGGAAAGAAAGATTAACTTGGCCAGAGACTGGGTTCAGATCTCTGCTGCTTAGGAGTTATTTTGGCCAGGTCTTCTATAAAATTCAAATGAAATTCTCCCTGCTTTTAGCACAGGAGTGTGTGAATTACCTTAAAATGCTTTGTATGGCCGGTTGGCTCAGCGGTAGAGCGTCGGCCTAGCGTGCGGAGGACCCGGGTTCGATTCCCGGCCAGGGCACATAGGAGAAGCGCCCATTTGCTTCTCCACCCCTCCGCCGCGCCTTCCTCTCTGTCTCTCTATTCCCCTCCCGCAGCCAAGGCTCCATTGGAGCAAAGATGGCCCAGGCGCTGGGGATGGCTCTGTGGCCTCTGCCCCAGGCGCTAGAGTGGCTCTGGTCGCAACATGGCGACACCCAGGAGGGTCGCAACATGGCGACGCCCAGGATGGGCAGAGCATCGCCCCCTGGTGGGCAGAGCGTCGCCCCCTGGTGGGCATGCCGGGTGGATCCCGGTCGGGCGCATGCGGGAGTCTGTCTGACTGTCTCTCCCTGTTTCCAGCTTCAGAAAAATGCAAAAAAAAAAAAAAAATGCTTTGTAAAGTGAGCAAAGAACAGTAAGTAAAGTGACTGAGACTGCCTTACTGTGTTTTGTAGACTTTGCCTGTGGTTCCCCTTTATTCACCGTGGGCATCACCACCTTGTTCCAGTAGGAATCCATGCTTAGCAGCTCTAAAGCTAAATTTATACCTCCTCAGAGTAGGGTGAAATTACTTTAATACTATTGTAGCTTTTGATGACCTTTCTAAAATGTGACAAGATGTCCTTTTTTTCCAACCTAGAGCCTGATATCAACTAGGACACAGATATCATATATACTGCTCACAAAAATTAGGGGATACCTCAAAATGAATATTAAGCGCCTGACCAGGTGGTGGCGCAGTGGATAGAGCATCGGACTGGGATGCAGAAGACCCAGGTTCGAGACCCCGAGGTCACCAGATTGAGCACGGGCTCATCTGGTTTGAGCAAAAGCTCACCAGCTTGAGCCCAAGATCGCTGGCTCAAGCAAGGGGTTACTCGGTCTGCTGAAGGCTCGCGGTCAAGGCACATATGAGAAAGCAATCAATGAACAACTCAGGTGTTGCAATGCGCAACGAAAAACTAATGATTGATGCTTCTCATCTTTTCGTTCCTGTCTGTCTCTGTCTATCCCTCTCTCTGACTCTCTCTCTCTGTCTCTGTAAAAAAATAAAGATTAAAAAAAAATGAATATGAAGCTATAAAATATCCCCTAATTTTTGTGAGTAGAATAGAGATGGGCCCAACGCCTTCTTTTTTTTTTTTTTTAATTTTTTTAAATTTTTATTTATTCATTTTTAGAAAGGAGGGGGGAGAGAGAGAGAGAGAGAGAGAGAGAGGAGAGGAGAGAAGTGGGGGAGGAGCAGGAAGCATCAACTCCCATATGTGCCTTGACCAGGCAAGCCCAGAGTTTCGAACCGGCGACCTCAGCATTTCCAGGTCGACGCTTTATCCACTGCGCCACCACAGGTCAGGCCCCAACGCCTTCTTGATGAGATAAATGTCAGCATGGTTTAGTGACTTGAATCCTGGCCCTTGACAACACCCCTGCATTATCCATGCCTGGAGAGTAAATTTATTGGGCATGATCTCAACCAATTTGTTCCAATTTGGGGATACTTACAAGGCTTGTGAATTGTGAAGAGTGCCTGAGGCTGGTCTAGTTCTGTCCACCCGTAAAGAAGGCACTTAAGCCTGACCAGGCTGTGGTGCCAGTGGATGCAGCGTCGGACTGGGATGTGGAGGACCCAGGTTTGATGAAACCCCCAGGTCGCTGGCTTGAGCTCTGGCTCATCTGGTTTGAGCAAGGCTCACCAACTTGAGCCAAGAGTCACTCGGTCTGCTGTAGCACCCCCTACCTCCCCCACCCCCACCCCCCCTCCCCCACCCCCACCCCCCCCCCCCCCGTCAAGGCACACATGAGAAAGTAATCAATGAACAACTAAGGTGCCACCACGAAGAATTGATGCTTCTCATCTCCCTTCCTGTCTGTTCCTATCTGTCCGTCTCTCTGTCTCTGTCACAAAAAAAAAAAAAAAAAAAAAAGAAGGCATTTAACTATTTAGAAATGAACATAAGTGTCCCTCAAAAGCCCTGCAGCGTCTATCCTCCATCCTGACCGCTGGGCTTCCAAGGTTGCTCGGTTTGGAAAGGAGGCCGCAGAGCAAGCTTCGAGGATACGCAAATCCTGCCGCTCCCACCCATCGGAGGAGCAGACTTCAGCCCCCAGCATGCTCCGCGGCCATACGGCTCGCCCCGCGCTTGCGCGCTCTCACCGCCTGAAGCTTTCTGGATTCGAGCTGCGGAGCTGCAAGCTGGATCCGGGTTGGCACTGAGGTGGCGGGACTTGAGGCAGCGGGGCAGGTGGACATCTTCTGTAGGGCGAGTGAGTGCAAAGCGAGAGGTCAGCGGGACTGGGTGGGTCTGCAGGGCCCAGGCCCCACGCATGCCTTCCAGGCGGGGACGCGGGGTTGGCTGTGGACTGACAGAATGACCGACGGGTTGAGGGGGAAGAATCACCGCCCGGCCGGACGCGTAATTTGGGGTCCCAGTCGGTGGCGGCCAGGCGCGGGCTCTCGCGTTAGGGTGCGGGGCATGTGGGGCAGTGATGCTGCTCCCACCCGCGAGCCTTGGCGTCTGCACTCGGGGCGGGGGCGGCCTCCGGGAGACTGGACCCCCACCCCCAGGGGGCTCAGCTGGGCCTAGCGCGGAGTTGGGGCCGCCGGTGCCCCAGCTTAACTGCCTGGGGGGTTCGAGCCCAGGTATATATCCCTCCAGCAGGTGGGAAGAGTTTTACAAAAACTGCACCAAATGCGAGGGAAGGGCCTTTTAATTTTTATTTTTTTGTTAGAACGGCTGCCTCGAGCAATTTAAAGCAGCCAACTTCCTCACGTGTAACCTGTGACGGCGTTAAAGAAGCGGGTCCGGGGTCTGGACACAGATTCCGATTCAGGCTGAGGCTTTGAATTTGAACACTGTAATATTGTTTGTGTTTTAACTTTGGGGAAATTGAGGCATGTGTTGGTCAGGATCACCCAGAGTGATTAGGATTGGAATTTGGAAAATTCTCATATTTAGTGACATGATCCAGAATGCTTCTCATGGAGGTGGGGGTATATTTTAAAAGTTTCTCTTCAGTAAGGGGTGACTGTATCGTATTTTCCAGTCTGTGCCGCCGATGATATCTGTGGTGGGTTGCTGGCTCTTGTTTGTTTTTCAGTAGGGTATTTACAGGTGTCTGGAATATTCTTTACCTTTCTGTCTGATTCTTTCTTCGTAAATTCAGGTTCCTAATCAGACTGAAAAAAACTGGATTTTCAACTTTGACTTGTTTACCTTGTAGCTTTTGTGATTATGTTTGTGATTCTTTGTAGATACACATATGTTTCCTACATCTTTTCTTCCTCATCTCTCCCAGTTCACTCTGAACTCTAAACACTATAGCTATAACTTCTTTGTTTTACATATTTATTTCTGTTCTCCATGATTAGTTTGTAATTGATTCTAAATAAAGGTTGATATCTTTCCTGTCATTTGATAATCTTTAGTGCATGTAGGCTTTTCATCACTAATTGTCACATTAATCTGGGTTTTAGTATTCCTTTTTAAGCATGGAAATGTGGGATCTGGGAGAGCAGAGGTGGTGTTTCTGTTAATCACATAACGGATAACAAATGAATATGACCCAGGCCCAGAGCATTAATTTTAAAAGGCTGTGAACAAAAACTGTTTAAATATAAAAGAGCATATTGACCTAATGAATTTGGGATCTTGTCAGGTTAACAGAAAAGTCCATAAAGGAGAGTAGTACCTAACAAAAATGAACCTGACTTTATGGTGAAATATTGAGAAACGAACTCAGGAGAGAATCATCTCTTATACAGCCATCTTTCTGTGCCTGGAGCAGATGCTGGGAACACCTGTTGGCTTAAAAACTTGATGTTCTCTATGTTCTTATTTTGTCTCTTCTTAGTTCTCAATGATACTTTTGGCAGGAGCCCAAAATCTTGTACATTTGATTATTTAACATTAGTTTTTTGTTTTATTTTGTTTTGTGACAGACAGAGAGAGGGACAGACAGGAAGTTTCAGAAGCATCAGTTATTCGTTGCGGCTCCTTAGTCTCCTTAGTTGTTCATTGATTGCTTTCTCAAATGTGCCTTGACCGGGGGGCTGCAACAGAGCAAGTGACCCCTTGATCAAGCCAGCGACCTCGCGCTCAAGCTGATGACCTTGAGATTTCGAACCTGGGTTCTCAGCGTCCCAGTCCGCTGCTCCATCCACTGTACCACCACCTGGTCAGGCTCTTTTTCTTTTTTTTAAACTTGTTGATTTTAGAGAGAGAGAGAGAAAGACAGAAACATCTATCTCTTCCTTACATGTCCTGACTGTGGATCAAACCCTCAATCTTTGCCCATAGAAATGATGCTCAAACCAACCGCGGATAGCTCCAGCCAGGGCTAACATTAGTTTCATTTGCTTATTCTCCAGCTGTCTCTGTTCCTCAGCTGGTAACATCAGTTATTTTCCATAGCAGCCATTCATGAGCTCATGCTGACTCACAAGGAAGTGAAATAGCACAGAGGGTGGTACTCACAGAAGATATAAGAATCCTGTTTCTTTGCTGTCACACGGTACACACAGACTGAGACAGGAAATCTGGACTGAAGCACAAGCTATATGGGAGAGTTAGAACCATAGTCTAGGCTTCCACACACAGTAATAGTCATCGATAATATTTATTGAATGTCTTCTATTGCCAACTGCTATAATTGTCACTGTGAAATGTGGGTATTATTTTATATATAGGTTGAAGTACAAAAGTTCAGTGAATTGCCTACAGTTATGGTGACAGGGCCAGGATTCAACTTCAAGTCTGACTCTAACACTCATGCTCTTTCTTTCTTTTTTTTTTTTTTTTTTTTTAATTAGAGAGAGAGAGGAAGGGGGAGAAAGACATAGATTTATTGTTCCATTTATTTATGCATTCATTGGTTTATGCTTCTTTGTGCCCTGACTGGAGATCGAACCAACAACCTTGTTGTATCAAGGTGACACTCCAACCACCTGAGCTACCTGCTCTTTCTTTTTTTTTGGGGGGGGGGGAGACAGAGACAGAGTCAGAGAGAGGGACAGATAGGGACAGACAGACAGGAAGGGAGAGAGATGAGAAACATCAATTCTTCATTGCGGCACCTTAGTTGTTCATTGATTACTTTCTCAAATATGTGCCTTGACGGGGGCGGGGGAGCTATAGTAGATGAGTGTGGAATAACAAAAGGCTTTATTGAGTACAGCGCATCCGCACGGCGAGGTTCCCTGGCCCCGAGGAAAGATGGAGGCCAGGGAAGTCGCAAGGATTAAACCGTGTGGGAGATATTTAAAGGGGTCCCTCTAGGGAAGTTGAGCTAGTATGACGTGGTGAAATCTCACTGGCTGGCACTCACTGAATCTCACTGACCGTGAAATCTCACGGTCGCTTTTTTCCAAAGGGTTCCTGTGAAGCTTCTTTTGGCACGCTTGGTTGTGGGCGGTCCTAGCCAAAGTTCGCGGGTCTGAGTTTCCCAAGTGACCATCCCCCATTATCCACTGACCTTACATTCTGACCTTTTGTGTTAAATAGAAAAAGGGGCGCCATTTATTCATCTGGCTACTTCCTGCTGATTAGGGGCGTCATGGGGAGGGGAAGATCGAAAGGTGGTGGCTTTGAGGGGTATCAGGAGGAACATCTGTGTGGCCTTGAGTTGAGAAACTTTGCGGATGTGGTCCTGTAAGGATTTTTTAAAAAGGAGGAGTAATAGGGGGATTTGCAGGGTCCAGCCTTTTGATAAGCTGGAGATGGATGGAGTCCAGTGATTCTGACTGCCAGTGGTCCTGTAAGGAGGCAAGCTTGAGGCAGGACTGCATGTCAGGAGTGGCGTAAAAAGGGGAAAGGAAGGGGTCCCATCCATTCCCATAACCGAGACCTGTGAGGGAACTAGAGGTCCAGAATGTGATGGCAAAACAGAGAAGGCAGCCCCCGTGTCCACAAGAAATGAGATGGACTTACCCACTAGTTGCAGCATTACCCTGGGTTCTCCGAGTCCAGGCCGTGTCCTAGGAGTTCAAGTGATGTGCCCACCTGGCTGGATTGGCCTCCCATTCAGGCAGCTTGTCCTCCACGTAGAGGCACTGAGGAAAAACCTGTTGCCCAAAGGGGCAATCGCTCCGCCAGTGACTAGGCTGTTTGCAGTCAGGGTAGGGCTCAGTGGGCAGCTGCCAGCAGGGGCCCTGCCGGGACCAATGATCCTGCTTGCCACACTTAAAGCAAGCTGCTGGTGGCTCTGCTGGTCTCAGGGTTGCCACAAGAGCCGGGGTTTGGAGCGTTACCTTCTGCTGCATGCGGGCCTGGCGAACAGCCTTGGCCTGTTTCTACTAGTTGGGACCATTAAAAACTTTAAATGCTGTGTTCACAGGTTCCGGATAGGGGTTTGGGGGTTGAGAATAAAAGGAGGAGGGCTCACACGGAGCCTGGCACCCAGATCCCTCAGGAAACACTGGAGCCAAAGGCAGGACAGGGCCAGACTTCCTGCAAGGAAATTGGGGTTGGACGTCCTGAAAACCCGTGTAAGAGTCAATGCCAGGCTAAGAATGGCCTGACGGAGGAGGGGTTTAAGAACACAGTGGATCCTGACCAGGCGGTGGCGCAGTGGATAGAGCGTCGGACTGGGATGCGGAAGGACCCAGGTTCGAGACCCCGAGGTCGCCAGCTTGAGCGCAGGCTCATCTGGTGTGAGCAAAAAGCTCACCATCTTGGATCCAAGGTCACTGACTCCAGCAAGGGGTTACTCAGTCTGCTGAAGGCCCACAGTCAAGGCACATATGAGAAAGCAATCAATGAACAACTAAGGTGTCGCAACGAAAAACTGATGATTGATGCTTCTCATCTCTCTCCATTCTTGTCTATCTCTATCTATTCCTCTCTCTGATTCTCGCACTGTCTCTGAAATAAATAAATAAATATTAAAGAACACAGTGGAGAAGGGAGGGGCCCCTGGCCAGCAGGGGAGGAGAAAGAGATGGTAGTGGTGAATAAGAAACAGGTTTTTGAGAAGGGTGGGGAGGGGGCTCTCAGAGGGAAGACACCTGAGCACAAAAGAGGTCTGCAGAGAGACCAGAGAAAAGTCCCGAGAGAGGGAGAGAGAGAGAGAGGCACCCCCGAGGGTCAGGCAGGAGAGAAAAAGAGTTGGGAGTCCGCGGAGAAGGAAAGCTCAGGAGTGGAGGTTTTAGGTGAGGTTTCTCTGGCCAGAAAAAGGCCTGCGTGGTGTGGAACAGGCGGCACAGAGATTAAGGACGGGTGCGCAAATAATTAGAAGCCATGTATATAAGAGATCTCCAATCAGTTCCCAGCTTTTTTGGCGATAGTTAAATTGGTGAGGGTGTTAACATCGAAAGTCCCTTCAGGAGGCTAATTGAGTGGGTTCTGTGGCCTGGCCACAGCAGAGAAGAAGAACAGTTTCTTCTTCTTTAGGGAGGGAGATTCCTGTGCCCCCACGGCCGCCCTCATCCTCGGAGTTGTCAGATTTGAGTATTAGTATCCTAAAAACTCAAGGTCTGGCCACGGACGGAAAAGGTAAAGTGGATATGCTCCAGACGTCCCCGAAGCACACACACTCAGACGGACGGAAAAGACTTCCCTGACGTAGCTACGGTTTCAGACAGGGAGTCTCGGAGGAAAGAACTGAGAGGAAGGCGGAGGCAAGGGACTTACTGCACCATGCGCCGAAGTGGGTGGAAGGTTGGAGATCCTGGTTCTTTCTCGGAGGAGATGAGGAAGAGGAGTGGTCCTTGCGGACTTCTAACTCCTCCCGGGTTTTCAGCACCAAAATGTAAGGTATTTTTCCCCGCGGAGAAGGAAGGAATGGGGCTCGGAGCCACCAAGTGTGGAATAACAAAAGGCTTTATTGAGTACAGAGTGCGCATCCCTCCCAGCAAGGTTCCCTGGCCCCGAGGAAAGATGGAGGCCTGGGAAGTTGCAAGGATTAAACCGCATGGGAGATATTTAAAGGGGTCCCTCTAGGGAAGTTGAGCTAATATGACGTGGTGAAATCTCACTGGCTGGCAGACGGTTGCTTTTTTCCAAAGGGTTCCTGTGAAGCTTTTTTTGGCGCGCTTGGTTGTGGGCGGTCCCAGCCAAAGTTCGCAGGTCTGAGTTCCCCACGTGACCATCCTCCATTATCCACCAACCTTACATTTCTAACCTCACCAGTCTCTTTCACCTCTGTTCCCCATCTCCTCTCTGCACAAACTGGCTTCTCCTTCAACACTCTGCCATCTTGGCTGCTTCTCTTGGCCACCTCTATGTGGCCTTTCTCTGCTCTCCTCTCTAATGCTAATCTTAGGAACCCAGAGAGAGCAAGCTCCTGGTCATCCCCACTGTATAGTGTAGAAATCCAAACCTTTAATCCAATATACAAACAAGGAAGTCTCTGATACAAAGTCACTTATCTGAGGCATAATGGGATTCCTCATGAGAGTGCCCCACCCTACATCAAAAGGGTGAGAAAGGCTTAGTCCCAAAACCAAGCCCCAGGCTACAAGGATCCTGCCTGCCCACAGCCTGCCCCCAACACACATTAATATAATCACACCCATCCCAAGCAGGAAGGGCAACCAATATAATCACCTGGGCGACAGGCTTCCACGTGGGCAGTGCCATCTTTAACAAAGTAAGCATAATATATTTTATCTGCTCAAAGGTACCTAGTACCGTAGTAGTACTATGTGACTGAAAAAATGAGGCTGACTTTCAATGTGGCTTGTGAACTAATTTTGAAGACACTATTGTTTAAATAGTATACATATAATCACCTCTCCCTCTTTTTAACCAATTAGGTTTGTTGCCTATGGTCACAATTCATAAATGAGGAAAGAGACATTGACTTCATTTCCATAGTCACTGTTACCTGTGTCTTCATTTCCAGCGTTATGCCTCTCTTCCAGTTATAAACAACATTCCTAAGTGTTTTTGATATAGGTTTTGTATATATGTTTTTTTCCTGCTAATTGATGTGAATGCAATCATTAAATAGTTTCATCAATAAGGATAACATTAAAAAAAATTAGAGTAACATCAGAAATAGATTGAATACACCAATCCAGTTATCAAAAGGCTTGTTTTTGAGAAGGGCTAACAGATTTGTTTTTTTAAACAAAATAAGACAATTCCCTGCCCTCTCTAGATATCTAGTTAGCCTTCTAGCTAACATTCTAAAGACATGAAACAACAGATCATTTCCCTTTTCTTGTGTTTGAGTGTCATTTGTAAATATCCTTAATTTGTGTGACTAGAGGTTAGGGTTAAAGTCCAAATGGTACTGTGTGTGTGTGCACGCATGTGTGTTTAAAACTTTTGAAGTCAGTAGACTGTAGTAATTCCAGGCACCTAACAGTGAAGTTCAAATTCTGGTTCTACTACTTTAAACTTCAATATAAACTTCCCAATGCCTCAATTTCATTTTCTGTAAAATTGGAATAATTATTGTTACTACCACCAGCACTCATAATAATAGCTAATATTTATTGAGTATTTACTAAGCACAGAATTTTACTTAAATTAACTCCATATTCACAACCACCCTCTATAGTAGCGATCCCCAACCCTCGGGCCGCGAGCCGGTACCGGTCCGTGGACCATTTGGTACCGGTCCGCAGAGAAAGAATAAATAACTTATATTATTTCTGTTTTATTTATATTTAAGTCTGAATGATGGTTTTTTTGTTTGTTTGTTTGTTTTTTGTATTTTTTTTGTATTTTTCTGAAGTTGGAAATGGGGAGGCAGTCAGACAGACTCCCGCATGCGCCCAACCAGGATCCACCCGGCATGCCCACCAGGCGGCGATGCTCTGCCCATCTGGGGCGTTGCTCTGTTGCAACCAGGGCCATTCTAGCACCTGAGGCAGAGGCCATAGAGCCATCCTCAGTGCCCGGGCCAACCTTGCTCCAATGGAGCCTTGGCTGCAGGAGGGGAAGAGAGAGACAGAGAGGAAGGAGGGGGGGGTGTGGAGAAGCAGATAGGTGCTTCTCCTGTGTGCCCTGACCGGGAATCGAACCTGGGACTCGTGCATGCCATGCCGATGCTCTACCACTGAGCCAACTGGCCAGGGCCCGATGTTTTATTTTTTTAAAAATAGCCTGACCTGTGGTGGCGCAGTGGATAAAGCGTCAACCTGGAAATGCTGAGGTCGCTGGTTCGAAACCCTGGGCTTGCCTGGTCAAGGCACATATGGGAGTTGATGCTTCCAGCTCCTCCCCCCTGTCTCTCTCTCTCTCTCTCTCTCTCTCTCTCTCTCTCTCCCTCTCCTCTCTAAGATGAATAAATAAAAGTAAAATTTGAAGAAAAAAAAAGACCAGATTCCCTCTGTTACATCCATCTAAGACTCGCTCTTGATGCTTGTCTTGATCACTTGATACATTTATCCGTCCCACCCTAAAGGCTAGTCTGTGAAAATATTTTCTGACATTAAACTGGTCCGTGGCCAAAAAAAGATTGGGGACTACTGCTCTATAGTATTAGTATTACACCCACTTAAGATGATGAGACAGTCTCAGAAATGCTGAGTAACTTGCTCAAGGCTACACAGTGGGTGGTGGAAATAGGATTTGAACATGAGTAGTCAGACTCCATGTTTGTGCTCATAACCTCCTACTTCATAAGGTTCTTTTGAAGATTAAATAAAATCTATGTAATGCGTCTGACAGGCAATCCATAAGTGCTGGATACTATAGTTGACTTTGAGTTTATAAAGTATACACAGTTTCTAATTTGGATATCATAAGCACAATATGTTGTTGGAACCATCGCTTTCTTACAGGTTGAAAATGACGCATAAGTTTGGTCATTTGCCCAAGGTCATACAGCAACTGTGAAGGCAGTACGCTGGCTCCATATCTGGTTCCTCCTCCACATCTGGATTTTTTTTTTTTTTTTTTTTTTACAGAGACAGAGAGGGATAGATAGGGACAAACACAGTAAAGGAGAGAGATGAAAAGCATCAATTTTTTTTGTTGCAGCACTTTAGTTATTCATTGATTGCTTTCTCATATGTGCCTTGACTGGGGGCTACAGCAGACCAAGTGACCTCTTGCTCAAGCCAGCGACCTTAGCCTTGCTCAAACCAGATGAACCCACACTCAAACCAGAGACCTTGGGGTTTCGAACCTGGGTCTTCCCTGTCTCAGTTCGACGCTCTATCCACTGCACCACTGCCTGGTCAGGCTTGGATTTTTAAAAGATTTTATTTTATTTTTTAATTTTTCTTAATTTATTTACTTTTTTAGATTTTATTTATTCATTTTTATTAGAGAGAGAGGGGAGAGAGAGAGAGAGAGAGAAGGAGAGATAGAGAGAGAACAGGGGGAGGAGCAGGAAGCATCAACTCCCATATGTGCCTTGACCAGGCAAGCCCAGGGTTTTGAACCGGTGACCTCAGTATTCCAGGTCGACACTTTATCCACTGCGCCACCACAGGTCAGGCCTAAAAGATTTTATTTATTCATTTTAGAAAGAGGAGATAGAGAGAGAAAGGTGGGGAGGAGTGGGAAGCTTCAACTCGTAGTTGCTTCCTCTATGTGCCTTGACCCAGCATACCTGGGGTTTTGAACCAGTGACCTCAGTAAGGCTTTATCCACTGCAGCACCACTCGTCAGGCCACATCTAGATTTTTTTTTTTCACATCTAGATTTTTATGTTAAATATGAGGCATCATATTTTAAGAGTTTAGTAGACATATATTGTTTAGGCCTGCCCAGCATACAGTCCAGGTTTTCTGAAAACAGCAACTCAATTTTGATTTGAGGAAACACTTAAGTAGGTAGTGGGTTCATGACCCAGATTAGGCAAATTTATGTGTTTCTCATTTAATTTGAATCTTAGGCTGAATGACACAGTGACAAGTCAACAGCTTCTTCATCCAACTATGGATTTATTCCTAATATATATATGCTGGAGCTGCTGTGTTTTGTTCTCAAAGACCTAATTCTTCAGCTTTTCCTCAGTTCTGTGTCCTATTTCATATCCTTTCAATGCATTCCCATATTACATAATTTGTTACCCGAAGTCAGTTTCTGTGGCTTGCCTCTGAGACTCCCTTAACTTTGTTACATGACATGAGGCCATGTCACCCCTAGAAAATAGTTAAAATAACTAATTTAACCTGAGCCCTGGCTGGCTTGCTCAGTTGGTTAGAGCTTTGTCCTGATGGATCAAGGTTGTGAGTTCAAACCTTTGATGGGGCACATGCAGGAATCAACCAATGAGTGCATGAATGGGTGGAACAGCAAATCAATGTTTCTCTCTCCCCTTCCCCCTTCCTCCTTTCTCCCTCTCTAAAACTCAACAAATAAAAACATTTTTAAAAATCAAATCAAATTAAAACAAAAAAGAATATAACTTTAACTTGAAGAGAAATCTCACAGAAGCCTGACCAGACAGTGGTACAGTGGGTAGAGCATCGGACTGGGATGCAGAGAACCCAGGTTCAAACCCCGAGGTTGCCAGCTTGAGCATGGGCTTATCCAGCTTGAGCACAGGGTTGTTGGTTTCAGCGTGGGATCATAGACATGACCCCATGGTCATGTCTGGCTTGAAGCCCAAGGTCACTGGCTTGAGGAAGGGGTCACTTGCTCTGCTATAGCCCCACGATCAAGGCACATATGGGAAAGCAATAAATTGAACAACTAAGGAGCCACAATGAAGAATTGATGCTTCTCATCTCCCTTCTTGTCTGGCTGTCCCTATCTGTCCCTCTCTCTGTCTCTCTCTGTGTCTCTGTCACAAAAATAAATAAATAAATCTCAGAGAAGACCTGAAGTTTATCTTCAATGTCTGAAACACGTAGTGTACAAAGTGTCCCTTAAAAGAATAAAGATATAGACATTGCTCGAAAACAGATTTCTGCTGTTTAATATGGGCAGTGCTTACGTCTCTGAGCCCTGGTTTTCTCCGGTTTCTTAGTTCAGTGGTAAATGCTCAGTAAATATTTTCCTTAGTACCTCCCTTCTAATACCTCAGTCCATTCACTGCCACAAAGTAAATAGGACAGGATTGCCATACTTTAGGGTTATTATGTAGTTATTTTCTTACCTGCAATTGAAACATCCCCAGCAATTGTATAGATGGTATAGGCAAATAAATGACTTAAAGATAAAATAGTTTATAGACCTCTATGGTTTAATTATATTAGGAATAGGGACTTTGTTAACTATATTTATGATCACATTTTCAGTGCCATAAACTCCTATGTTAATATAAAACTTTAAATATAAATTTCTCACCGGCTTTTTTTGCCATTCAGCCCTCAAGGAGATTCATTTTCTTCAAAAACTCTTGCCTGCTATTTTTCAGAGCTACCTGAATGTAGAGTTGCAGTTAGCTAACCATTATTTGTTGTTTCACTTTTACTTCCTTAGAAGGAGGTTGTTGCCCCGCCACCCCTGATAGTGGAAATGACAGAAGCTCCATGCAGTAGCTTGCTTTTGCTTCCTTGTCACCATTCAGGTGCTGCCAGGCTGTAAACTTAGGAGAATGATCCTGGAAGGGACTCAGGGAGGTAACCAGATTACCTTGGATGATTTTTACAGGAAGACCTAGAGTGAACAGTATGGTTCAGAAGTCTGCACAGCAGAGCTTTATTTAACTGGTACTGCTGAGCAGGAAAAGGGGAGCCCTACCTGGGCTTGTGGGATTCTGGGGTGAGGTACCTGTTTCTGGGGTCTGTGTTTCCATAGTCTGCTCTACCTTGCACAGTCACCCCTAACTCTTACCTGAGAGAACACTGTCTATCTCTGGTCACAAAGGAAATATTGACTCAGGGAAGGGAAAGCGGTCCTAGCTGTAAGTCTGGGAGCAGAAGCTGGAGTGGAGCTCAAGGCAGAGTTGATTATTGGAGTCATTTTGTCATTCTGCTGATGCCAATTTGGGGAGAGGCAGTTGAGAAATTTGGATGATATAGTGGGGTCTTTACTTCATATGTCTTTGGCACCAAGGGAGATAAAAGGTGATGTGAATAATAAATATGTTTTTAACAAGAATGATGGGTGACTGGAGCAGGGAGTCAGTTTTAGAAGATTAGCACCACTAGCTGTCTTATCATGGTGTTTGGTGAGGCCCAAGAGTCAAGATTCAATATTTCTTTACATAATGTGGAGTAATTGCTTCATTTAGCAGTATGCTTTGAGAGAAAGCAGGTGGCTTGCAAGGTCTGAAAGAAGTATTCTGTAGCTGGAGGATAGAGCATGTGTTGAGGGCAAATGAGAGGTTGGTGCTGAGAGATGATGCTAGAATGGTTAGCAGGAACTACTAGCACATACAGGTCCTTATAAGCCAAGTTAACAAATTGGCACTGATTCTTAAAGTCAGAGGGAAGAAAAAGAAGTTTAAAGAGAGGGAAATAATTAGTTGCATTTTAAAAGGATTTCTCTGGCTGTGGAGAATAGATAGGGACTTGGTGGGAAGGAATCCTAGTTGAGAGACCTGTAATAACCATAATGGCAAGAAATGATGACAACCCAAACTAAAATAGCAACAGGTTGAAGAAAAAAAGGAAGTTCAAAAAATATTAGGAATAGCCTGCCAGACCAGGCAGTGGTACAATGGATAGAGTGTCGGACTCGGACACAGAGGACACAGGTTTGGAACCTCGAGGTTGCAGGCTTGAGCATAGGCTCACCTTGAGCACAGGGTGGTTGGCTTGAAGCCCAAGATCGCTGGCTTGAAGCCCAAGGTCACTGGCTTGAATCCAAGGTCACTGGCTTGAGCAAGGGGTCGCTTGCTCTGCTGTAGCCTCCTCCCCCCCCCCCCCCGTCAAGGCACATATGAGAAAGCAATCAATGAACAACTAAGGAGCTGCAGCTGAGTTGATGCTTCTCATCTCTCTCTTTCCCTATCTGTCCCTTTTTCTGTTTCTCTCTCTCTCTCTCCCTGTCACAAAATTATATATATATTGGGAATGGCCTAATTGTTAAGGGGTGGAGGTAAGAGGGTGAAGGAGAACCCATAAGCCATAAAGCCTGGTTTTGGCTGGAGAGGATGGGTGGGGAAGTTATAATGCCAGTTTCCTGAGGTAGGGACCACTGAAGAAGGGTGAGGTTCATGAGGGATCATGATGGCTTAGTTTTGGAGTAGGATAAATTTGAAGAATGCAGAGGAGTGGCCCAGTGGGCAGTTGTATGTGCCATCCTGAGGTTCAGAGAAAAATGTGTCCTGGAGATAGAAATCAGTGTCATCTGCCTGTAGGTGTTACTTGAAGCCATGAGAATGAACAAGATAGCCAAGAACTAGAGGACAGTCTTGGGCAGAATATTAGGCATACCCAGAACCAGCAGAGGAGGAGAAGCTGGAAAAGAGGCACAGAAGGAGCAGCCAAAAAGGCAAAGGAGAGCCAAAGGGTCATGACACTTGCAAACCCTGGAAAGAAAGGGCGAGGTGCTACTGAGGGGTCAGGTGTAGTAAGAACTAAAACGTCTTCATTGGAACATCAGCTGTGCTGGATTGATTTCATAGTAGATCAAGCATATGCTAAGGGCACTAATAAAGCAGACACAAAATAAAAAGATAATGGAAAGAACTTGACATTGGACATTTTATACAAACATAACAAAAGTCATCTTGGGAAAAATCTAAATGTTGTTGAGCTTCCTTATACCTATTTTTATATTAATGTTGAATTAGCAGAGTGAGGAGTACCTTAATCTTTTTTATTCTATGGCCAACTAAAGACCTTTAATTTTTTTTTTCATGTTTACCTTTATTTCTTCTTTGAATAGGTAATAAATTGGAAGTGTTCAAAATTCAAAAGATACAAGAAGGTATTAAGTAAAAAATCTCTTTGCCCTGTCCAGTTGGTTCAGTGGTAGAGTGTCGGCCTGGCGTGCAGGAGTCCTGGGTTCGATTCCCGGCCAGGGCACACAGGAGAAGAGCCTATCTGCTTCTCCACCCCTCCCTCTCCCTCTCTCCTTCCTCTCTGTCTCTCTCTTCCCCTCCCGCAGCCAAGGCTCCATGGGAGCAAAGTTGGCCCAGGCGCTGAGGATGGCTCTATTGCCTCTGCCTCAGGCACTAGAATGGCTCTGGTTGCAACAGAGCGGTACCCCAGATAGGCAGAGCATTGCCCCCTGGTGGGCATGCGGGGTGGATCCCTGTCGGGCGCATGCGGGAGTCTGTCTGACTGCCTCCTCGTTTCCAACTTCAGAAAAATACAAAAAAAAAATCTCTTTGCCACCCAGTTCCTCTTACATATGTGAAAATTTTCCTCTTTTTGGCACAAATGTTTATCATTCTTTTCACTGTTTGGCACCTTACTTTTTTCACTTAGTGATGTATCTTGAAGATCATTCCCTATCAATCCATAAATAACTAACCCATTCTTTTTTGACAGATGCATGCTATTCCATTATATAGGTCCCTATTCATAGATATTTAGGTTTTCTAATATTTTGCTATCACAAGCAATGTTGTAAGGAGTGTCCTTGTATATGAATCATTTTGCTGAAGTGTAGGACAAATTTCCTGAAGTAGAAATTGCTAGACCAAAAGGCCTGTGTTTTTTCTGTTTCTTTGTTTTTGTTTTTAAGGTTTTATTTATTGATTTTACAGAGGTGGGGGAGAGCAAGAAGAATCAACTCATAGTTACTTCACTTCAGTTGTTCATTGATTGCTTGTTGTATGTGCCTCAACTGGGCAAGCCCAGGGTTTTGAATCAGCAACCTCAGCATTCCAAGTCAATGCTTTATCCACTGCGCCACCACAGGCCGGGCAGGACCTGTAAATGTTTTAATACAGCTTTGCATATTTGAGTTCCTGACACTTAGAAACTCTGCAATGAATGGTACCTATTATTAAGCTGACTATGTTATAAATAGGTTGTATGATACATTATAGAGTGAATAGGAGCCCTTAACACAGCCAGAGGTGGGAGAGTGTCAGAGAAGGCTTCCTGGAGAAAAAAATGCCTGGGTTGAGCCTTGGAAGAATGAGAAGTCAGGTAAAGAGGAGGGCATTACAAGCAGAGGGAGCACAAGGAGCCAAGCACAGGAACTTGGTATCCCTTCCATTCATTAGTCTACCCAGTCACGGGTCAAGGCTCTTAGAGTATGGCAGGCTTTACTGAAGATATGGAATGACAAAGGGATTTTACCTTGAAACAACACAATAATGGGGTTTGGGGTTATTCTTTTATTTATTTATTTTTAATGTTTATTAGTTTTAGAGAGAGGAAGAGGGGAAGAGAGAGAGAGACCAAAACATTGATCTGTTCCTGTATGTTCCCTGACCAGAAATCAAACCCACAATATCTGTACTTTCGGATGATGCTCTAACAAACTGATCTGTCTGGCCAGGGCAGGATTATTATTTTCTTTTTGTGTGTGTGTGTGTGACAGAGAGAGAGAGAGAGAGAATGGGACAGATAGGGACAGACAGGAAGGGAGAGAGATGAGAAGCATCAATTCTTCATTGTGACTCCTTGGTTTCCTTAGTTGTTCATTGATTGCATTCTCATATGTGCCTTGACTGGTACTACAGCAGAGCCAGTGACCCCTTGCTCAAGCCAGTGACCTTGGGCTTCAAGCTAGTGACCGTGGGTTATGTCTATGATCCTATATGCTCAAGCCAGCGACCTCGGGGTTTTGAACCTGGGTCCTCTGCGTCCCAATCCAACACTCTATCCATTGTGCCATCACCTGGTCAAGCGATTATTCTTTTCCTAAGAAGCATTTAGTCCCCATGCCCAAGGCCTGCCAAAACCCAGCCACACAGGGAGTTAATGTCTCCCAGTTCACTTTGTTGTGTAGAATGCAGCTTCTTACCTTGTCTTTAGACTTCTCTTCCCCTTCCCTCTATAGTCCAGGCCACCTCTATTTTCTGTTCTCCCCTATCTGCAAATTTCTCTTGATTTCTTTTGCTAGGCAATTGATCTCTCCATTCTTCTAATCCATACCTTCAAAGTGTGCTTCCACTTTTAAGGAATTTATCAAGATATTTTCCCAAACAAAGATGAACTCTTCTGGGAAACAATCTGAAACTATTAAAATAGTCTTCCATTGTGTTATAGTTATACAATTTTAAGTTTAGGGGTTATTAGGTTCATTGCATTGCTTCATATATAACTGGCATGATATTAATCTCCAATACCAATCATTTGTTGTGACTTCATCTTATATTTCTGTTTACAAAGCTGACACTAAATAAAAAAGCAACCCTGCCCTGTATCTCAGGTGGTTAGAGTATCATCCCAATACACCAAAATTGTGGGATTCATTCCCAGTCAGGGCATATACAAGAATCAACCAATGAATGCATAAATAAATGGAACAACAAATTGGTGTTTCTCTCTCCCTCCTCTCTTCCTGTCTCTCTCTAAAATTAATAAATTAAAAAAAAATTAAATAAAAAAGTAGAAAAGGCATATTTTAAAAATCCAAATTATCTCCCAAATGACACAGGTGTATTAATGTTATCTGAAAAATCTTTAGAGGGAAAGTTTCTCACAGCATTATTTTTACAAAAATTGCTTTTCAGATACTTTAATATCATATTGACAGATGGCCAGATTAGTAAATTATAGAATGTAAGAACATATGGCTATAAAGGCTGTATAGTTATTAAAGAAATGCTAATAGTTTAATGTTCTGTGAAGAAAAAATATTTTGCCCTGGCTGGTTGGCTCAGCGGTAGAGCATCAGCCTGGCATGTGGAAGTCCCGGGTTCGATTCCTGGTCAGGGCACACAGGAGAGGCACCCATCTGCTTCTCCACCCTGCCCCTTCTCCTTTCTCTTTCCCTCTCCTTTCCCCTCCTGAAGCCAAGGCTCTATTGGAGCAAAGTTGGCCCAGGTGCTGAGGATGGCTCTATGGCAGGGGTTGGGAACGTATGGCTTGTGAGCCAGATGTGGCTCTTTTGATGGCTGCGTCTGGCTCGCAGAGAAACTTTTAATAAAAAAATAATGTTAGGCCCTGGCTGGTTGGCTCAGTGGTAGAGCGTCGGCCTGGCGTGCAGGAGTCCTGGGTTCGATTCCTGGCCAGGACACACAGGAGAAGCGCCCATCTGCTTCTCCACACCTCCCCCTCTCCTTCCTCTCTGTCTCTCTCTTCCCCTCCCACAGCCAAGGCTCCATCAGAGCAGGGTTGGCCCAGGCACTGAGGATGGCTCTGTGGCCTCTGCCTCAGGTGCTAGAATGGTTCTGGTTGCAACAGAGCAACGCTCCAGATGGGCAGAGCATCGCTGCCTGGTGGGCATGCCAGGTGGATCCTGGTTGGGCGCATGCGGGAGTCTGTCTGACTGCCTCCCCTTTTCCAACTTCAGAAAAATACAAAAAAAAAAACCCAAAAACCAAACAAACAAAAAATATAAAATATTCTATATTACAATCCATTCATTTCCTACTGCTCATGTTCATGGTTGCGGGTAGCTGGAGCCAATCACAGCTGTCCTTTGGGACAACACCAAATTTTTATTGGATAATGCATAACGTACACAGGTCGTTGTATAACTCAGGGAATTACATTTTTTAAAATTATTTTTATTTAGTTATTCATTTTAGAGGAGAGAGAGAGAAAGGGGGGAAGAGCAGGAAACATCAATTCCCATATGTACCTTGACTGGGCAAGCCCAGGGTTTTGAACCGGCAACCTCAGCATTCCAGGTCGATGCTTTATCCACTGTGCCACCACAGGTCAGGCACCGGAATTACATTTTAAAATATATGGTGTTCATGGCTTTCTCAGCCAAAAACTTTCCCGACCCCTGCTCTATGGCCTCCACTTCAGGCGCTAGAACGGCTCCAGTTGCAATGGTGCAACGCCCCAGATGGGCAGAATATTGCCCTCTAGTGGGCATGCTAGGTGGATCCCTGTCTGGCACATGTGGGAGTCTGTCTCTCTGCCTCCCTGCTTCTCACTTCAAAAATACAAAAAAATAAAATAAATTCTATAATCTATAATATGAGAACTGTGTATATATGTAGAGAAAATCCAAAAGAGAGAAGAAAATGTGACTTATTGGGGGTGGCAAACTTGTGGCAGAATTTAAAAAATATTTTTTATTTTTATTAATGTTGTCACATTAGTATAATTGTGGAACTCAGAGGAGTGTGCAGAACTTCCTTCCTCTATGATAAACCCAGTGATTTTGTTCATAAGCCAGATTTTCTCCTGAACTGTAGTTTAAATTTATCCTGTTACAATTTAAGTACAGTATATCATTTGTGTTTGCATCTTGGTGTGTTGTGAGTGGAAAAGAACAAGTCAGTGTCCCATCTGACCCCAGCTCGGATTGAGGCTGGGGACCAATTGCCTGGGCGATAGAGGAAACCTAGGGCACATGAAGCCATTTCTGTATAAGTAGATTCAGAAATAGCTTCTTTTTTTTTTTTCTTAAAGCCTATCTTAGATTGTTGTACTTTCTGGTCTCCTGGTTCGTAAGCATTTCTTTTCCTTTTTTTATTTTTTATTTTTTTAATTTAAATTAAGTGAGAGGCAGGGAGGCAGAGAGACAGACTCCCACATGCACCCCAACTGGGATCCACCCAGCAACCCTTGTCTGGGGCTGAGGCTCTGCCCATCTGAGGCTGCTGCTTGGCTGTCGAGCTATTTTAGCACCTGAGGCAAGGCCATGGAGCCATCCTCAGTGCCCAGGGCCAACTTGCTCATTCAAGCCATGGCTGCAGGAGGGGACCAGAGAGAGAAGGGGAGAGGCAGGTTGGAAAAGTAGATGGTCACTTCTCCTGTGTGCTCTGACCTGGAATTGAACCCAGGACTTCCACATGCTGGGCTGATGCTCTACCACTGAGCCAACCAGCCAGGGCCAATCTCTTTTCTTTTAAACTGCTTTTGCAGGGGTCCCCAAACTTTTTACACAGGGGCCAGTTCACTGTCCCTCAGACCGTTGGAGGGCCGCCACATACAGTGCTCCTCTCACTGACCACCAATGAAAGAGGTGCCCCTTCCGGAAGTGCGGCAGGGGCGGATAAATGGCCTCAGGGGGCCGCATGTGGCCCGTGGGGTGGGGCCGTAGTTTGGGGACGCCTGTTTTAGAGGCTTTTGCTTTTGGGAAAGGATTTCCTTTCAGTGTAATAGAAAGCAACAGCCACCCCATGTGAAGTCACACACCTGGGGATTTTGTTATAGACTTTAAAAAGAAAACAAAAACAATGGCTTGGAAACCGAGTTTTCAGTGTTGTCAGTTCTTTTTCCATTGATTACTTAGACTACTGGGGGGAAACTTGTTATAGTCTTTTAAAAGCTAAAGTAACAGATTTTTTACCTTATGTAGTTCCTGACTTCACAGGTTGCTATTATGTCACATACATTCTGAGCAGTTTAAGTAAAGTGTTAATTACCAATGATAGAGACAGGGATTATTTTCACAGTTATAAATAAGCTATTTCTAATAGTTTATACCTTTTTATTTATTTTTTGTTTTCCATGGCGTTGTATTCACATAAAGTCCCCTGAGGAGATGGATATTTAAGGTGATAAATAGTAGCTGTGACAGGGAAAGACCAAGGAAGACAGAGGCCACCTGGTTGCTTAAAGTTTACGGCTTCTTTTGTGGACTTAAGAAAAAACTCAAGAACACATTCTTATGCCTCAATATTCTACTATGCTGCAGTTACTGTAATTTTAAGAACAGATATAATTCATGTACCACTAAGTCACCTTTTTTGTGTGTGTGACAGACAGTGAGAGAAACAGAGAGAATGACAGATAGGGACAGACAGGAAGGGGGAGAGATGAGAAGCATCTGTTCTTCATTGCAGCTCCTTAGTTGTTCATTGATTGCTTTCTCATATGTGCCTTGAAGAGGGGGCTACAGCCAGTGACCTTGGGCTCAAGTCAGCAACCTTGGACCTCAAGCCAGTGACCATAGGGTCATTTCCATGATCCCATGCTCAAGCCAGCGACCCCATGCTCAAGCTGGTGAGCCTGCACTCAAGCCGGCGACCTTGGGTGTTTCGAACCTGGCTCCTCTGTGTCCCAGTCTGATGCTCTATCCACTGCACCACCACCTGGTTAGGCACTAAGTCACTCTTTTTTTTTTTTTCATAATTACCTAATTTAATAGTGATAACTACAAATAAGAACTCAGAAAGTACTCTGAGAGTGACTGATAACCATCAGTGCGAGACTGGAAGTCAAAGCGGAGGGCTGAGTCCTGACTCAAGAGCGAGCTTCGCTGCGCGGGACGGTTCCATCGCTGCATCTCCGAATCCTTGGTCATAAAGCGCCAAAAGTGCTCAGTGTCAGTGGACCCAAGAGTGGGGGAATGGGCAGATAAACACAAAAAAGGATGGACCGACTGATGGAGTGGCGGGTAGTAGCGTCGAGAAACGGCTACCTGGTGCAGCCGCAGGCTCTGCCCACGAGAAGCAGCCCAGGCAGCCCATGCCACGCGGCGGGGGAGGGGGTGACACTGGACAGTTGCAGTTTGGAAAGCACCTACGACCACGATGACAAACCACCTCACTCACCCATCACTCTGCCAGATGTAAGAACTGGAGGGAGAGGAGAGGGGCGTCACTCTTTTAAAGTATACAATTCAGAGGTTTTCTGTGTAGTCACTGTCAAATTCCAGAATATTTTTTTTGTTAATTTATTTGATTTTATTTATTAATTTTAGAGAAGAGAGAGAGAGAGAAGTGGGGAGGAGCAGGAAGCATCAACTCCCATATGTGCCTTGACTGGGCAAGCCCAGGGCTTCGAACTGGTGACCTCAGCATTCCAGGTTGACACTTTATCCACTCTGCCACCACAGGTCGGGCCAAATTCCAGATTATTTTTATCATCCCAAAAAGGAACTTCATATCCATTAGCAGTCATTCCCTCTTTTCATCTCCCTCGAGCCCCTGGTAACCACTAATTTACTTTCTGTCTCTGGATTTGTCTATTCTAGGCATTTCATGTAAAGGGAATCATATAAATGTCTCTGGCTTCTTTTTTTTTTTTTTTTTTAAAGTATTTTATTTTATTTTTTAATTTTTATTTATTCATTTTTTTTAGAGAGGAGGGGGAGAGAGAGAGAGAGAGAGAGAGAGAGAGAGAGAAGGGGGAGGAGCAGGAAGCATCAACTCCCATATGTGCCTTGACCAGGCAAGCCCCGGGTTTCTAACCGGCGACCTCAGCATTTCCAGGTCGACGCTTTATCCACTGCACCACCACAGGTCAGGCCATCTCTGGCTTCTTTAGCTGAGCATGTTTTCACAGTTCATCCATGTAGTAGCATTTATCAATACTTAAGTCCATTTTATGGCTGTTTAAAGCCCAGTACATGGATATATGCATTTTTTTTATTGGTACCTCCATTGAGGGACATTAGAATTGTTTCCATTTTTAGGCTATTATAAATAATGGTGCTATGGCCCTGACCAACCAGAGGTGGCGCAGTGGATAGAACAGCAACCCAGAACACTGAGGTCCCCAGTTCAAAACTACAAGATTGCCAGCTTGAGTGTGGGGTCACCGGCTTGAGCACGGGATCATTGACATCCCAAGGTCCTGGCTTGAGCCCAAAAGTCACTAGCTTGAAGCCCAAGGTCACTGGTTTGAGCAAGCAGTCACTGGCTCAGCAATCAATGAACAACTAAAGTGAAGCAATTATGAGTTGATGCTTCTCATGTCTCTCCCTCTTTCTTTCCTGTCTGTCTAAAATCAATAAAAACACTGGGTTAGAGCATCATCCTGATACACCTGGGTTGTGGTTTCGGTCACTGATCAGCACGCGTACAGGATCAGATCAGTGTTTCTCTCTCTCTTTCCCTCCCTTCCTCTCTCTCTCAAGTCAATTTTTTAAAATAAAAAAATAATGGTGCTAAGAACATTCATGTATATTTTTTATGTGATGTAATTACTTTTAAACACAGAACTTCTGTACTTTTTAAAAAAAAAAAAAAATTAGCCTGACCAGGCAGTGGTATAGTGGATAGAGAGTGTCAGCCTGAGACACTGAGGACCCAGGTTTGAAACCCTGAGGTCACCAGCTTGAGCAAGAGGTCACTGGCTTGGCTGGACCCCTAGTCAAGGCACATATGGGAAAGCAATCAATAAACAATTAAAGTGCCGCAACTATGAGTTGATGCTTCTCATCTCTCTCCCTTCCTGTCTTTCCCTTTCTCTCTAAGAAAAAGAAAGGAAAAAAACATTAAAAATTTAGACTAATAAACTCATACTCCTACCACCTAACCCAGTCATATTCATTTTTATATTACCTTCACCATTTATCTATAATATTCCAGATGGTTAAGAAATCATGTACTATCTTGATGCTGATAACTTTATTCTTCTCTTCCCTCTTCAACCCATTCCAGTTAGACTTGCACCCTCACCATTAAAAACCAGAGCTCCTGTTGAGATCACCAACAGCTGTTGTGAAACCAATGTCCTCATACTACTTGACCTAGAAGTGGGATGTGATGCTGATGATCATTTCTCCTCTGGAAATACTCTATTCTCTTGGTTTCTACAGCATCACACATTATGAGTGTTCCTTCTCCTTCACTGGCTGCTCCTCAAATTATATTTTCTGATTCTTTTTTCTGCCTAACTTCTAAATGTTGGAAAATTCCAGGATTTGGTCCCAGGCCCCTTCCTCTGCATTCTCTCCTCAGCCATGACATCTAGTCCAAAGATTCCGAAATTCACATCTCCAGTTCTGATTTTGGTGAGCTCAATCCTCATATATACAATTGCCTATTTGACATCTCCACTTAGCGGCATCCCAAGTTAATTCATTCCAGGTTGATGCTTTATGCACTGCGCCACCACAGGCCAGGCAAGCTCTTCTTGTTCTTTAAGGCCCACATTGCAGGAGCCGTTTCCTCTGCTCAGGCTGCCCTTCTAGGTCTTCACAGAGCTGGCTCCTTGTCAGAGCTGGTGTCAGCTGAAATGTTATCTCCTCAGAGAGGCTTTCCCTGACTGCCTATCAAAAATAGCCCTTCTGCCACTACCTGTCACTTTGTAAGTTATTCTGTATTATTTTATAGTATTTATTTATTATTACTCTGAAATTTTCTTATTTATGTATCTTTTTTTGTTTTGTTTTGTTTTTTCATTTTTCCGAAGCTGGAAACGGGGAGGCAGTCAGACAGACTCCCGCATGCGCCCGACCGGGATCCACCCGGCATGCCCACCAGGGGGCGATGCTCTGCCCCTCTGGGGCGTCACTCTGTTGCATCCAGAGCCATTCTAGCGCCTGAGGCAGAGGCCACAGAGCCATCCCCAGCGCCCCCGGCCATCCTTGCTCCAATGGAGCCTCGGCTTCGGGAGGGGAAGAGAGAGAGAGAGAGGAAGGAGAGGGGGAGGGGTGGAGATGGGCGCTTCTCCTGTGTGCCCTGGCCAGGAATCGAACCCGGGACTCCTGCATGCCAGGCCGATGCTCTACCGCTGAGCCAACCAGCCAGGGCTTATTTATGTATTTTTATCTCACAGTTTTTTTAAATTGATGTATAACATGATATTAGTTTCAGGGCACAACATAATGATTCAGTCTTTGTATACATTGTGAAATGATCACCATGATAAGACTAGTTAATATACATTACCTTACATAGTAACAAAAACTTTTTAATGGTGAGAAGTTCTAACTGCTTTCTTAGCAACTTTCTGATAAGCAATATGGTATTAATAACTAGTCTTCATGCTATACATTATATCTCCGTGACTTATTTATTTTATAACTGGAAATTTGTATCTTGACCCATTTCTCCCCCCCACCATTCCCTGCTTTTGACAACCACTAATCTGTTCTCCGTATCTTTCTTTTTTTTTTTTTAAGATTTTATTTATTGCCTGACCTATGGTGGCGCAGTGGATAAAGCAATCGACCTGGAATGCTGAAGTCACTGGTTTGAAACCCTGGGCTTGCCTGGTCAAGGCACATATGGGAGTTGATGCTTCCTGCTCCTCCCCTCCTTCTCTCTCTCTCTTTCCCTCTTTCTCTCTCTCTCTCTCTAATGAATAAATAAAAAAATTTTTTTTTAATTGAGTGATTCAATTATTAAAAAAAGATTATTGGTAGAGCGTCGGCCTGGCGTGCAGGAGTCCCGGGTTCGATTCCTGGCCAGGGCACACAGGAGAAGCGCCCATCTGCTTCTCTACCCCTCTCCCTCTCCTTCCTCTCTCTCTCTCTCTCTTCCCCTCCCGCAGCCGAGGCTCCATTGGAGCAAAGATGGCCCGGGCGCTGGGGATGGCTCTGTGGCCGGCTCTGTGACCTCTGCCTCAGGCGCTAGAATGGCTCTGGATGCAACAGAGCGACGCCCCAGATGGGCAGAACATCGCCCCCTGGTGGGCATGCCGGGTGGACCCCTGTCAGGCGCATGCGGGAGTCTGACTGCCTCCCCGTTTCCAGCTTTGGAAAAATGAAAAAAAAAAATAGACAAAAGAAAAGATTATTTTTTAAGGTTTTATTCATTTTAGAGAGGGGAGAGAGAGAAAGGAGGGAGGAGCAGAAGCATCAACTCCCATATTTTTCTTGACTAGGCAAGCCTAGGGTTTTGAACCAGCGACCTCAGCATACCAGGTCAACACTTTATCCACTGTGCCAGCACAGGTCAGGCAAGATTTTATTTATTGATTTTTAGAGAGAGGACAGGGAGAGAGAAGAAAGAGAAAGGAAGGGGCGGGAAGCATCAATTTAGACAGTTGCATCTCATATATGCCCTGACTGGGCAAGCCTGGCATTTCAAACTGGTGACCTCAGCATTCCAGGTTGACATTTTTATCCACTGCACTACTACAGGTCAGGCTGTTCTCTATATCTATGAGCTTGGATTTTTTTCATTTTTGGTTTTTTTTTATTCTACATATGAGTGAGATTTTATGGTATTTGTCTTTCTCTGCCTTATTTCACTGTAAATTTGTTTTGTCACTGATATTAATAGCTAGTATTTATTAAGCACATACTATGTGATATGTATTTATTTACATTTTATCATTTGTCATCTCCATTTTACAGATGAGGAAACTGCAGTTCACAACAGCAAGAACTTGATATGTCTTGTTTTACTGCTATGTCCCTAGCACATGTAACAGTGTCTGGCACATAGCAGTTGCTCAAGTGTTGCTTGGATAAATGACTGAAAGACTCTCAAATTTGTATCCCTAGTTCTGCATCTCCCTGAAGATACAAACTTGTGTATCAAATCACCTTAACATCTCCACTTGGATTTTTAAGCAACATTTAAATTATCCTGCAACTCTTAACTCCCTCTTTGCCTAAACCTGCTTCTTTCTCCTCTTCCTCATATTAATAAATGCCATCACCATAAATCCAGGAGTTCAGAACAGAAACCTAGACTTTGCTTTTGGTTGTTCCCTCTCTCTCTCCCTTCTCCACATCCAACCCAGGAGCAAGGCTGTTGGTTCTACTTCTAATTATATCTTGAATCTGTTTACATCTCTTTATCTTCACCTCCACTGTCGCCTTGTTAACCTCACGCCCCATCATCTCTTTCTAGGCCCTTGCCCTTTCAGACTTGTCTCCTTGCATCCACTCTTGTATCTTTATAAGCCATTTGCCACACAGCAACCAAAGTAATTTTTAAGCATGTTAGTTTACACCATTGCCATGTTTAGGACCCTTTTGTGGATTCCCATTGACATTAAATTCTGAATCCTTCACTCTGGCTTACAATCCCTTGGTGGTCTGGGTGCCTCTGCCTCTCCAATTTCCTCTTACCATTGCCCCCTTTGTTTATTGTGTTTCAGTTACACTGGGCTCCTTTCTGTTCCTCCAAGATCTTCCCTATCTCAGAGCCTTTAGGTTGGCCGTTCCTTCTGCCCATGACTTCTTGAATACCACCTCAGAGATTTCTTCCCTGCATTCTATATCATATCAGCCTTTTGTTTTATTCATAGCACCTACCATGCTCTGTAATTATCATTTATTTATCCATCTATTTATTTTCTGTTTGATTTCCCTCCTGTAGCTTGTAAATCATTGTTGCCCTAGCACATAATATGTATTAGAGAAGTATTTAGGGAATGAATGACTAGGTGGCATACACATTTCTGGATATACATGCTTTATTATATTATCATATTTTACCTTAATGTTAGATCATAAATTGTATCAGTATTTCTTTAGTCCCCATAATTGGAATTCTTTTTATACTCTTGTGTCTGGCTTATTTCACTAAGCATACTGTTTCCTCTTTTATGTTATTAAGGTATACTTTAATACAACAGATCTGGTGTGTAGTTTTGCAAGCTCTGACAAATACATACGTCACGTAATTACCAAGACAGTCGAGATATAGTTCTATCACCCTAAAAAATTATCTTCTGTCACTATGTAGTCCACTCCTCCTACTGCTCCCATTCAGGAGAAAATACTGGTCTGTTTTCTGTACCTGTAGTTTTGCCTTTTCCAGAATGTTATATACCGCATTTCCCCATGTATAAGATGCACCTTGATGTTGGGGACGAAATTTGGAAAAAAAAAGTATTATATAAAGTTATTGAACTCAAGTTTTTATTCATCATAAAATTCATACAACACCTCATCACGGTCAAAACTTCTATCCATTAGCTTGTCCTCATCTGTGTTTGATGATGAATCACTGTCTTCATATATTGCCTCGTTCTCAATTCCTTCTATGGCATTTAAATGCCACACTTCTTAAATGACTTGACAACGATCTCAATCTTGATATTATCCCAGGATCTTTTCACCCAGGTACAAACTTCTCCTATAGTTGGTTTCTTCACTCTTCCTGCTGGTGTCAAATTGTCTCCAGAAGACTTCATCCATTGGCTCCATTCATCTCTTATGGCAGCTTTGAAGGGTTGGAGCTGGGATATCAAGCCTCCAGGTATGGTGGCAAGTTTTGTTTTTTGCTCTGCAGCAATCTTCTTTGTGTTTTTTGTGTTATGTGTGCCCTGAACTGATCAAGCACCAATAGGGCAGGTTTGTGTAAGAGCTCACCTGGTCTCCTTCTCCAAACTTTCTCAAACCAGATCTTCATCCCACCCTGATCCATCCAACCCTCGTCATGAACGTGGACAATCACTCCTTGAGGAATGTCTTTTGATGTTTTGCGCTTGAAAATCAGCATAAGAGGCAGCTTGGTTCCATCGGCACAACAAGCTAGAACAACTGTATAATGCAGGGGTCCCCAAACTTTTTACACAGGGGGCCAAGTTCACTGTCCCTCAGACCGTTGGAGGGCCGGACTATAAAAAAAACTATGAACAAATCCCTATGCACACTGCACATATCTTATTTTAAAATAAAAAAAACAAAACAGAAACAAATACAATATTTAAAATAAAGAACATGTAAATTTAAATCAACAAACTGACCAGTATTTTAATGGGAACTATGGACCTGCTTTTGGCTAATGAGATGGTCAATGCCCGGTTCCATATTTGTCACTGCTAGCCGTAACAAGTGATATGACGTGCTTCAGGAGCCGTGATGCATGTGTCCCGCATCACCGGAAGTAGTAGCCGCCGCTGCCGCCACATACAGTACTCCAGAAGCACAGGATGTAGATATTGAACACCAATGAAAGAGGTGCCCCTTCCGGAAGTGTGGTGGGGGCCGGATAAATGGCCTCAGGGGGCCGCATGCGGCCCGCAGGCCGTAGTTTGGAGACCCCTGATATAATGGCTCTTTTCATGTCCACTTGTCTTCACAGTTACAGTTTTCAGCCTCCTCTTATCAACAGTTCTGTTACTTGGAACATCAAATTGAAGGGGGACTTCATCCATATTTGCAATCTGTCCCAACTCAAACTGATGTGTCTTCCAACATTGAATGACAAAATGATGAAATTCAAGGACCTCATAGCTTTCAGGCATCTTTTGGGCAAGTCTGGTGCATATATACATGCTTAGTACATTCTGTTTCATGAACCTGAAGCACCAATTGTGTTCTCCTTTGAAATGAGTAACTTCTTTTTCATCAACAGTTCGTCTCGCCTCATGCTGAACCATCTTTGTGGACACAGGAATTCCAATTGCCCTTCGCTCTTTAGTCCATATCTCCAATTCCCTCTCTAAATCAGGCCATTTTGCTGACTTGCCTCTCATGGCCTTCTTCTGCCGTGGCGTTTTCAGTAGGGTTTCTCCTTCCTGTAGCCAGTCTCGGATTGATTTCTCAGTTGAAAGAGGTCCAAACTTAAGTTCAGCAGCACGATTCCCATTCACTTTTGCAAACTGGATTACTTTTAACTTGAATTCAGCACTGTATGAAAATCTTTTCTGAGCCATTTCTGGGCAGAACATGACAGAATGTAACCTACCGTAATATACCAGTAACAAGTGCAAAACAATGAGCACAAAGACAACAAGCACAAAAAAGCAGGAAATGCAAGTAAAAAAATCTATAGCCACTGTATAAGACGCACCCAGTTTTTAGACCCCAAATTTTCCCCCCAAAAGATACATCTTATACATGGGGAAATACGGTAAATGGAATCATGCAGTATGTAACCTATTCACTCTGTCTTCTTTCCTTTAGCATATACATTTTACATTTGAAGTTCATCTGTGTTGTTGTGTTGTTGAGTATGTCAGTAGTTCATCCTTTCTTTTTTTTTTTTTTTTTTTCTTTTTTCAGAGACAGAGCGAGAGTCAGAGAGATAGACAGGGATAGACAGACCGGAACGCAGAGAGATGAAAAGCATCAGTCATCAGTTTTTTGTTGTGGCACCTTAGTTGTTCATCGATTGCTCTCTCATATGTATGTGCCTTGACTGTGGGCCTTCAGCAGACCGAGTAACCCCTTGCTCAAGCCAGCGACCTTGGGTCCAAGCTGGTGAGCTTTGCTTAAACCAGATGAGCCTATGCTCAAGCTGGTGACCTCGGGGTCTCGAATCTGTATTCTCCACATCCCAGTCCGACTCTCTATCCACTGCGCCACCGCCTGGTCAGGCCATCCTTTCTTTTTGCTGAGTGATTAGTATTCCATTATATGGATGTACCACAGTTCTTTATCCATTCATAAGTTAAAGGACATCTGGCAATCAAAGATAAAGCTGCTATAAATGTTTACCTACAGGCTCTTGTGTAAACAAAAGTTTTCATGTCACTGTTAGTTTTTGGTGTTGGTAATATTGTGATTTTAATTTGCATTCCTTTAATGAGTAATGATATTTAATCTCTTTCTGCATGCTTGTTTGTCATCTGTAGATCTTCTTGGGTAATGTTTCTGTCAGATCTTTTGCCTTTATTATTATTATTATTATTATTGGGTTGTTTTCTGCTTACTGCATTTTAAGAATTCTTTATATTCTGGATACATGTCTTTGATCAGATGTGATTTGAATATATTTTCTACTATATGTGGCATCTATTTCATAAAATACAATTTATCAGTATGCCAACTGAGCTATCTGGCCAGGGCAGGGCCATGCTCATTCGGAAATCTATAATAGGGGATGATCCTTCCTTGCCTCTTCCAACTTTTGGTAGTCTCAGACTTGCCATGACTTGTTAGCATAAGTCCAGTCTCTTCTTCACATAATATCCTCCTTGTATATCTTCACTTCATCTTCTATGTATGTTGTTGTCCACCTTTCCCCTTTCTTTAAGAATACCAGTCATAATGGATTAGGGTTCATTTTAATGATGGCATCTTAAGTTGACTAAATAAGCAAAGACCCAGTTTCCAAATAAGGTTACATTCTGAGGTACTGGGGGTTGGAACTTCAACATCTTTTGGAAGGACAGTTCAACCCATAACATGAATTGACCATATATATGGGTCTGTGACTGGATTACCTATTCTGTTCCATTGATCTATATGCTTGTTCTTTTGCCAATGTCACACTGTACTATAGCTTTATAGTAAGCATTGAAATCAAGTAGTTTGAGTTCTCCAACTTTTTCTGCCTTTTCAAAATTGTTTTAAGTATTCTAGTTCCTTTGCCCATTTATTTAAATTTTATTTTTTATTTAAATTTTTGTTTATTGATTTTATAGAGAGAGGAACAGAGAGAAATATTGACTTGTTCCACTTATGCATTCATTAGTTGATTCTTTTTCTTTTATTTTTGAGAGAGAATGGAAGAAGGAGAGGAAGGAAAAAGGGTGAGAAGCATCAACTCATAGTTGCTTTTATTTTAGTTGTACATTGAGCTTCTCATACATGTCTTTTTTTTTTTTTTTTTTCTTTTCATTTTTCTGAAGCTGGAAACAGGGAGAGACAGTCAGACAGACTCCCGCATGCGCCCGACCGAGATCCACCTGGCACGCCCACCAGGGGCGACGCTCTGCCCACCAGGGGGCGATGCTCTGCCCACCCTGGGCGTCGCCATGTTGCGACCAGAGCCACTGTAGCGCCTGGGGCAGAGGCCACAGAGCCATCCCCAGCGCCCGGGCCATCCTTGCTCCAATGGAGCCTTGGCTGCGGGAGGGGAAGAGAGAGACAGAGAGGAAAGCGCGGCGGAGGGGTGGAGAAGCAAATGGGCGCTTCTCCTGTGTGCCCTGGCCGGGAATCGAACCCGGGTCCTCCGCACGCTAGGCCGACGCTCTACCGCTGAGCCAACCCGGCCAGGGCTCATACATGTCTTGACTGGGACCATACCAGTGTCCCCTTGCTCAAGCTAACGACCCTGCACTGACAAACCTGTGTTCAGAGCCAGTGGCCTTGGGTTTTTGAGCCCACAACCTCAGCATTCCAGGTTGATGCTTTATCCACTGCGCCACCACCTGTGAGGCTATTCATTGGTTGATTCCCACAACCTTGGTGTATTGGGATGATGCTCTAACTGAGCTAGTCAGACAAGGCTATTAAATATTAGATTCAGCTTGTCAGTTTCTCCAAGAAATCCTTCTAGGTTTTGATTGGAATTATGTTGAATCTTTTCTTATTCCCAGTGTTATGGGGAAAGCATTCAGTCAGTCTCAGATTATTATTATTATTATTATTTTTGCATTTTTCTGAAGCTGGAAACAGGGAGGCAATCAGACAAACTCCCGCATGCGCCCGACCGGGATCCACCCGGCACGCCCACCATGGGGTGACGCTCTGCCCACCAGGGGGCGATGCTCTCCCCATCCTGGGCATCGCCATGTTGCGACCAGAGCCACTCTAGCGCCTGAGGCAGAGGCCACAGAGCCATCCCCAGTGCCCGGGCCATCTTTGCTCCAATGGAGCCTTGGCTGCGGGAGGGGAAGAGAGAGACAGAGAGGAAGGCGTGGCGGAGGGGTGGAGAAGCAAATGGGCGCTTCTCCTGTGTGCCCTGGCTGGGAATCGAACCCGGGTCCTCCGCACGCTAGGCCAACGCTCTACCGCTGAGCCAACCAGCCAGGGCCAGTCTCACATTATTAAGTGTGATGTTAGCTGTAGAATTTTTGTAGGTGCTCTTTATTAGGTTAAGGTAATTTTCATCTACTTCTAGTTTGTTGAGCTTTTATTATGAATGAATATTGACTTTTGCCAAATTCTTGTTCTGTGTCTATTGAGATAATTGTATAGTTTTACTTCTTTAGTCTGTTTATATGATTTTTAAATATTGAACAAGTCCTGAGTTTCCAAGGGAAGTTCTAGTTGGTCATTGTTTTTTCAATTATTATATGTATTGTGTTATTTTGTGTATTGGCACAAAGTTGTTCATAACATTCTCGTATTAGATTTTTAATGTCTGTAAAATCTAATGACCATTCATTGGTAATCTGTATCTTTTTGCTTTTTTTCCTGTTCAATTTTTTCAGAGGTTTATTTTACTGATTGCCTCAAAAGAGCCAATTTTGGTCTCATTGATTTTTTTCCCTATTTTTTTCTCTATTTTTTGTTTTCTATTTTATTGACTTCTGTTATCTTTGTTTCCATACTTTGGATTAAATCCATCAATAAATTTAACAACTTAGATAATGGACAAATTTCTGGGGTTTTTTGTTTATTTTTTTAGCGTGAGAGAGACAGGGATGGACAAGAAGGGTGAGAGATTGAGAAGCATCAACTCATAGTTGCATCATCTTAGTTGTTCATTGATTGCTTTCTCATATGTGCCTTGACTGGGGGCTCCAGCTAAGCCAGCAACCTTGGGCTCAATCCAACGACCATGGGTTCATGTCTATGATCCCACATTCAAGCCAGCAACCCTGTACTCAAGTTGGTGATCCCACGCTTAAGCAAGCAACCTCGGTGTTTTGAACCTGGGCCCTCAGTGTTGCAGGTCAGTGCTCTGTCTACTGCACCACAACCTGGTCAGGCAAATTTCCTGAAAGTATACTAAAGAAATTGTAGTTGGATACCTTTCTACAGAGAAAACATCAGGCACAGATGGCTTCATTGATGATTTCCACTCAGTATTTAAGAAGAATTACCAATTTCTATACAAACTCTTCTTGAAAATTGAAGAGGGGGAATGAGCTCTTTCATGAACATAGCTGCAAAAATTCTAAACAAAATTTTAGTAAATTGCATTCCACATCTATATAAAAAGGGTAATACATCGTGATGACTCAGTGGTTTGAGCTTCGAGTGTTATTCCTCTTGTTCCTTTCAGGTGATTTTTTCCCCAGCCTTGGGTAGTTTCCTCACACATGTGCTCTGACCAGTATTCAGATGAATATTTGGGCTCTCTGTGCCACTCTCTCTTCGCTAGTTCTCTGCGCTACACATTCAAGGTGCTTTGGCGGCCTCTGACTCTCACTTTATCTCCTGGGCCAACTTCCGGCACTGTAGCCTGCAGACCCTCCAGGCCGTAACTGAGGTGATTGTTGTTTTCCTCTCTCTATATATATTCACTGACTCGTGCTGCCTGTCATGCAGTGTCTGAAAAGCAGTTTTATGTATTTTCCCAGTTCTTTAGTTCAAGTTGAGAGAATAAATTCTGTCCTGCATGTCTGGTGGTGGCACACAGGATAGAGCACTTCAGTGTCCCAGGTTCAAAACCCCAAGATCACCAGCTTAAGCACGGGGTTACTGGCTTAAGCATAGGATCATAGACTTGAACCTGTGGCTGTTGGCTTGAGCCCAAAGTCACTGGCTTGAGCAAGGGGTCACTGGCTCAGCTGGAGCTCCCCCAACCCTCGGTCAGGGCATGTATGAGAAGCAACCGTGAACTAAAGTGACACAACGTGAACTAAAGTGACGCAACCATGAGTTGATGCTTCTCATCTTTTATGTCTTCCTGTCACTCTCGCTCTCTCTCTCTCTTTCTTCCTCTCCCTCCCCTTCCCCTCCCTCTCCCTTCTACTCCGCCTCTCTTCCTTCCCCCCTCCCCCTCTCTCCTTCTCCCCCTCTCCTCCTCCCCCTCTCTTCTTCCCCCACTTTCCTCCTCCCCTCTCCTTTCTCCTTCCCCCTCCTTCCCCCTCCCTCCCTCTTCTTTCCACCACAACCTCCCTCCTTCTCTCCCCTTTCCCCTCCCCACTCCCCTTTCCCTCTTCTTTCTCTTCCCCCTTTCCCTCTCTCACCCCCCACTTTCTCTCTCTCCCTCTCTCCTCCTCTTACTAAAAAAAAAAAAAATCCAGTCCTTGTAACTCTATCTTGGCCAGATGCAGAAGTCCAGAGTTGGAATTTCAAATGATTGAATCACATTTATTGTGTCAGTATACCAAAATTCAATGAATTTCACTAATATTTGACATTTAAATTATTTCATATTATTGCTATATAGGTAATGCTGCAGTAAATATTTTCATGTACAGATCATTTTGCTTTAATTGAATTATTTCCTTAAGATAAGTTTCCAGAAGAACAATTACTAAATAAAGGATGTGGAAAAGTATATAGGCATTCCATTCCCAAAGGAATGTACTGATTTATAGCAATTCATGAGTGTGCTAGTATTTTTATCACAAAACCAGTTTTTGCTGGCATTATTTTATTGTATTAAAAAAATAAAATGTATATTTATACATACATGTATATTTCTATACATAATTTAATAATGTATGTATGCAAATAATTATACCACCATACATACATTTGTGTGTGTGTGTGTGTGTGTATAGAGGGTGGGGCAAAGGTAGTTTTACAGTTCTTATGGAAAACAATACAATAATTAGTGAATAATAATACAAGAATAAACTTTTTTTTTGTACTCACAACTATAAAGCTACTTTTGCCCCACCTGTATGTGTGCACTTCCATCACCAAAGGGAATAATAGACCCTTGGCTCTCTGGTTCTCAAATTCAAAACCTCCAAGAAGGGATTTTATTAGACTATTTTGGCTCAAATGCTCACATCTGGTTTGATCACTTTGGCAGTGCTATTGAGTGTTATGATTGCCACAGCTCAGGCCTGTGCTCACTTATAACCAATCAGCTAGGCTCAGGAAGATGAAGTCATAAATATCAACAGCTTCCCGGAACTGTGCAGTTGGAAAGAGTGAGTAAAGGAAGCAGTTTAAGAAAGTGTGAGATCAATGTGGTGGGAGGTTGCTGTGAAGTAAATAAAATGCTAGTTAATTACCATAACATGAAATGTGACTTTTATTTACTTTTGCTTTTTCATTTGCTGTTCATTTATTCATCTAATTTATCTAACACATGCTTATTGAGAGACTTTTGAGTGCCAAGGATGCAGAGAGAAACAAGATAAAATCAAGTTTAGGGGGATCAGTTGGCCAAAAAAACAAAAAGGATAAGAATGGTCTGACCAAGCGGTGGAGCAGTGGATAGAGCGTCGGACTGGGATGCAGAGGACCCAGGTTCGAGACCCCGAGGTTGCCAGTTTGAGTGCGGGCTCATCTGGTTTGAGCAAAAAGCTTATGGACCCAAGGTCGCTGGCTTGAGCAAGGGGTCACTCGGTCTGCTGTAGCCCCACAGTCAAGGCACATGTGAGAGAGCAATCAATGAACAACTAAGGTGTCACAACAAAAAACTAATGATTGATGGTTTTTTTTTTTTTTTGTATTTTTCTGAAGCTGGAAACAGGGAGGCAATCAGACAAACTCCCGCATGCGCCTGACCGGGATCCACCCAGCACACCCACCAGGGGGCGATGCTCTGCGCCCATCCAGGGCATCGCTTCTGTTGTAACCAGAGCCACTCTAGCGCCTGAGGCAGAGGCCATAGAGCCATCCCCAGCGCCCAGGCCATCCTTGCTCCAATGGGCCTTGGCTGCGGGAGGGAAGAGAGAGACAGAGAGGAAGGAGAGGGGGAGGGATGGAGAAGCAGATGGGCGCTTCTCCTGTGTGCCCTGGCCGGGAATCGAACCCGGGACTTCTGCATGCCAGGCCGACGCTCTACCACTGAGCCAACCGGCCAGGGCCGATTGATGCTTTTCATTTCTCTCTCTTCCTGTCTATCTGTCCCTATCTGTCCCTCTCTCTGACTCTCTGTCTCTGTAAAAAAAAAAAAAGATAAGAATGTTATGAGGTAAGGTCTGTGATGAACTTATTCATAGGGCTTTATGGAGCGTAGGGAACCTTAACTAAATTCAGAGAAGAGTCATGGAGGTGTATTAGTTGTCTATTGATGTGTAACAGATCACCCCAAAACTTAGTTGCTTCAAATATCAGTAATTACTTATTATCTCACATGGTTTCTATGAATCACATTCAGGAGCATCTCGGGGGTTCTGGCTCGTGAGAAAGGAGGGTCTCTCTCATGACATGATAGTCAGCTATTGGCTGGGGCTATTGTCATCTAAAGGTTTGGGACCAGAGGATCTATTTCCAAGGTGGCTCACTCATGTGTCTGGCAAGTTGGAATTCCATGGGTGTTCTCAGGACACGACATAGCAGCTGACTTCCCCCAGAGCAAGTGATACACGAAACCAAGATGGAAGCTGCAGTGCCATTTATGGCCTGTATTTGGAAGTTTCCACAGTCACTGCTGCCATAGTCTATTGGTTGCAGAGGTTAGTTGTGGTTCATTGTGGAGAGGGCCGGCACAAGGGAGTAAATACCAGGAGGTAGAATCATTTGAACTGTCTTGGAGGCTGGCTACCACAGAAGGCTTCTTTCAGTGACAAGATGTTGAGTTGAGTCTTACAATATAAATAGGACTCTTATCTGGCAGTTAAGGAAAAGATCATTAGTGACAAAATAATTAAGACATTGGGCAGCTGATAATAAGTTGGCCACCATGAATCTATTGTAAGGAAGGTGAATAGAACTAGATCATGTAGAACCTCATATTGTAGAGAATGTGACCTTTATTTTGGGGATAATGGCAAGCCACTGAAAGAATACAGCAGGAGATGCAGGTTTCAGATTTGCATTAGAAGGATAATGTTGGCAGTAGGGAGCAGCTGGAAATAGGGGTCTGGAGCTTGTCAGGAGGGTAGGTGTCTGACAGGTAGTTGTGGAGGCTCTGGTAGGACATGAGGTTGCCCGGGAAGAGCTCTGAGTGAGAAGAACAAGAGCACACATTTTTGAGATACACTTGAGGAAGAGAAAACCAGAAAGAATCCTACTGTTTTTGTACTCTACCTTCAGAAAAGAACTCGTATTTTCCTTCATTTTCTAATAAAATGTTCATATCCTATTGAACATTTATTGTCTGATTTTACTTTTTTTAAGCATTTCTAGTAGCCACGCTGTCCTCTTTACTCTAGCCTTTCTCGGACTTTCCTCTCTTTGTGCTTCTCTCCTAGTTTGTTGTTATCGATAGCTTTTAGTGTCATGTCATTATCCTTGCTCAGAAAAATAGTCTTCAGGATCTCAGAAGCCTCTTAAATACAAGTATTTTTGCTTTTGTTGCTTACAGCTTTTGTGTTCCCTGGAAAATGTGTGACTACTGACGCAGTAGGGGCTACACTGCTTGCTGTGTTGTAAAACAAGCAAAACTAGGAGACGGTTAGTAGGTCAGGAATGGATGAAGGACTAGGTCTCCATCTATATCAAGAGCCCTCCTCCCACCCACCCCTATCCTTCACACACCCCAGGATTTACAGTGACATCTGATGATCTTTGCTTTGTAAAGCAAATTTGTTTTTTAGGAAATTGTGGGATCCACAAACTAGGGAGAAAAATATTGGGAGGCACAGTAAAAACACTGACACTTTATAGCAGTGGTTCTCAAACTTTTTGAAATCGGGGTGCATTTAAGTCTACAAATAATCGTAGGCGCACTATATACAAATTTCTGAGAAATATGTTATAATAATTAAGTCAAATATTAAAGAAAAAAATAAAGTCCAAGCTTGCTTTTATGGTAATTAAACAAAATAAGTACAACAAAATTAAATTTATTCTGACATTAAAAAACATTTTTAAGTTACATTTGTTGAGTTATGCTTTTTAGAATTCATAAAAAAGAGGGGTTAAAAAATAAAACAAAAAAGTATCTTTTTATATAGATAGATACATTCTTAGTAAGATTTAGTAAATTTGGCAAGTCCCAGCACGAATGTGTTAAGTTTTTTCATTCTTGTGTTCATGAGAAACATGAGCCTGATGGGTCCTAGCGATTTCTTCAATGTTTGGGCATATATTTGAAAGGCAAACTCATTTCCTCGTCAATACATTGAGGAATTCCTCTCTTTTTACTCTTGTGTTGAGTGCAGAAAACACCCATCTTATACAGTGGTACCTTGAAATATGAACAGACCAACATACAAATTTTTTAAGTACGAGCTGCGATTCGGTCTGTATTTTTGTTTGAGATCCAAGTGAAATTCCGAGATACCAGTCGTGATTTGGGAAGTTGGCGCGTTGGCGCATGGGTCCAGTATCAGCAGTTTGATATATGAGTTGACTGACTTACAAGCTCAGTTACAGAATGAATTAAATTCGTATCTCAAGGTACCACTGTATATTATCTTAACTTTACACCAAACAAAGGATAGAAGAAACTTGCCTCCAGTCTTTCCGGGGAACATGGGGGGTAGGGTAAACAATCCAGCACCACAGCTTAACAGTCTTTTGCAACCTAATCAGGTAAGTGAGGTGGGGGGTTGGGCAGACTGTCAGCTTACAGCCAATTTTCCACACCTCTGTCCCCTAAAAATCTAAACTCCAAAAACCCTGTTGGTTTTTTGGTCCCCCAACAGGCACATATTTCTCTGGAATACCATAGGGCACACCTGGAAATCTTTTAGGGTGCACCAGTGTGCCCTGGTACACACTTTGAGAACCACTGCCTTACAGCATGTAAATTTAATTTTTAAAACTTCTTTTTGGAACACCTCAAAGTTGCTTGCATCAATACTGTTTCTCAAAAGTTTCTGCCTCTCAGTACTTCTGTGACAACAGCGGGGCAGCTGGTGAGGTGGCTGACTTCTCAGCAGCTTTCACAGGCTCCCAGTGGCTGCTTTCAGGATGGTTTCCATAGTGACCAGAGGCAGGAAAAACCTGCCTGCCCAATATAGCAGTATCATATCCAGCTCCTGCTGGGAATTCAGAGACTCAAGGGCAGTTGATGGGAGATATGGCATACATATATTATTGCAGAGACTCCTTAAAATATATCTAGAATCTGATCATTTCTCACTCGTCCCACTGTAGCAAAGCCAACATCATTCCTACCCATCTTGCTGCACCGCAGCCATAGAGAACTTTTAAAACCAAAGTCAGCCCTGGCCGGTTGGCTCAGTGGTAGAGCGTCGGCCTGGCGTGTGGAAGTCCCGGGTTCGATTCCCGGCCAGGGCACACAGGAGAAGCGCCCATCTGCTTCTCCACCCCTACCCCTCTCCTTCCTCTCTGCCTCAGGCACTAGAGTGGCTCTGGTTGCAACAGAGCGACGCCCCAGATGGGCAGAGCATCGCCCCCTGGTGGGCGTGCCGGGTGGATCCTGGTCGGGCGCATGCGGGAGTCTGTCTGACTGCCTCCTCGTTTCCAGCTTCAGAAAAATACAAAAAATAAATAAATAAATAAATAAAACCAAAGTCAGATTTGGGTTCACCTCTGTTCAGAACCCTCCTATATTGTCCGAACTCACTGAGAGTAAGATCCAAAGTTTGCTTGCCCAGGCGGCAGTGCAGTGGATAGAGATTGGCCTGGGATGGTGAGGACCCAGGTTCAAAACAGCAAGGTCAATGGGTTGAGTGCATGCTTATCCAGCGTGAGTGCAGATTCACCAGCTTGAGGGTGGGGTTGCTGGCTTGAGCATGGGATCATAGACATGACCCCAAGGTTGCTGGCTTGAGCAAGGGGTCACTGATCAGGCACCTATGAGAAAGCAGTCAGTGAACTAAGGTGCTGCAAAGAAGAATTGATGCTTCTCATCTTTCTCCCTCCCAGTTTGTCCCTTTCTGTCTCTCACTTAAAAAAAAAAATTCCAAAGTTTGTCCCACACTGTAAGGCCCTCCCTGACCCCTGCTGTGTCTCCCTCCATGTCTCCTCCCACCTTTCTCTCACTCCCAGCCCACTGGCTGCCTTGTTGCATTTTCAGTCTGCCAAAAACATTCCTTAAAGGGTTTGCACTTGCTGTTCCTTCTGCCTGGATACCCTTTCCCTCCAGTAGCCATGTGACTTGATCCCTCACATCCTTTTGCTTTGATCTTTGCTCAGATATCAGCTTCTACTCAAAGAGCTTTTCCTGACTGTTTTGTATATATAGCCCCTCTCTTTTGATACTCTCTGTACTTTCCCCACCGAGGAAGAAGGAAGGGCATAGCCACAAAGTGTGGAATAGCAAAAGCTTTATTTAGTACAGCGCTTCCCAGATGATGTTCCCTGGTCCGCCAGACAGGGGCTAGAGAAATCACACGGGTTGGGGGAGAGGGGTGGTCCGTGTGGGGGTAATTTATAGGATCGTCAAGGTGGTTGAGTTGGTATGAGGTGGCAAAATCCCATTAGCTGACAGACAGTTGCTCTTTTTCAAAGGGCTCCTGGTAAGTTTCTTTTGGAGCGCATGGGTGTAGGTGGTTCCAGCCAAAATCCCTGGGTCTGGTTCCTCAACTGACCTCCTCCATTGCCAACTGGCCTCCCACTCTCTATGCCTTTCCCTTGCTTTATTTTTTTCATAGTACTGAAATGGTCACGATATGACACACCTACTTTTATATTCATTGTCTGATTCTCTAATGTAACTTTCAGAACTTGTGTTTTTCACTGTTTCCATCTCAGTCCTGAGGACTATACCTGGCAAAGGGAAGTGCTCAGTAACTGTGGAGTGGGCCCTGGCCGGTTGGCTCAGTGGTAGAGCGTCGGCCTGGCGTGCAGAAGTCCCGGGTTTGATTCCGGCCAGGGCACAAAGGAGAAGCACCCATTTGCTTCTCCACCCCTCCCCCTCTCCTTCCTCTCTGTCTCTCGCTTCCCCTCCCACAGCTGAGGCTCCATTGGAGCAAAGATGGCCCGGGTGCTGGGGATGGCTCCTTGACCTCTGCCCCAGGTGCTAGAGTGGCTCTAGTCGCAACAGAGCGAAGCCCAGGAGGGGCAGAGCATCGCCCCCTGGTGAGCATGCCGGGTGGATCCCGGTCGGGCGTATGCGGGTGTCTGTCTGTCTCTCCCCGTTTCCAGCTTCAGAAAAATACCAAAAAAAAAAAACAAAACAAAACAAAAAAAACTGTGGAGTGAATAAATGAGAGGGAAGCAAGCTAGGATCAGGAAGAGGGGCTGTGTGGTGAGAACTGTCTTCCAAGCCCCTAGTTATTCACAGCCAGAGACAGCTCATTTCCTCCACTGCAGGCAACACTTGCTTCATTCACACTTTCTCTGCCCTTCCAGAAGAATCTCCCCTGGGCCTCAATGCTGAGTCTTTCTCATACTCTCAACTGGCATATATTACATTGAACCATATGGAATTGTCATTTTTTTAATTGTCATTAAAAAATGACATGGATGAATATCAAGAATATCATTGTTTTTTTGTATGCCTCAATGTAGAAGGCCCAGATAGTAACAATAACTTTCTAGAAATTATTAGGACTACAACTAATTGTTTGACACTTACTGAGTATTTGCTGTGTGTCAGGCAGTGTGCTGAGGGCCTTAGTATTTGCATTCTCACTTAATCCTTATAACTTTGTGAAATGCAGGTATTGTTATTCTGTTTTATGGATAAGAAAACTAAGATTTAAAAAGGTGAGGCGAACTTGCCCAATGTTATATAACACGTGGGGAGCAACGGAGCTGGGATTTGAATCCCTGTCTTTCTGCCTGGACATGTCTTCTCTTTAACTGCAGCCCTGTCTGGCCTCTGCACAAAGGTTGCACAGATGGTGAACTCTGACACTGCACCTTCCTAGGGCTGGTATCGCAGCCATACTTGTAGCAGAGCACTGGGTTATTTCCTTTCACTGTCCAGCTAGTGACCCTGTGACATCATTTCATGGGTCGAGTGTCGCAAACCAGCGCAACTCGTAATTTGGCAGGCCTAAGTGGGAACGGTAGAGGATTAGAAAATAAGCAGAAAGAAAAAGGATGAGATCAGGAGGTCTTCTGGTGGCTGATGATCTATCAAAAGCCCAGACACCCCCAAACAGCTTTATTTTATAATGCAGAGAGCAAAGCCATTTGCAAAACAGCTCAGATACAAAGTCACATTTCTGAGGCAAACCAATAATCCTCCCAAGTGCAGAAAACCCCCCACCATGCATAACATCTTATTAACTTCACAAAACAAAGGGTAATAATAAAAACTGCCTCCAGTCTCTTCGAGAGGGACATGGGGGATGGGACGAGTAGAAACCATCAACATCACAACTACCAGGGAGGTGTAGGGAAGGGTGTGTAAACAGCCCTTACCAACTTAATCAACCAATCAGGTTGTGGGGAAGAGCTTAGCCTTTAGCAGCTTAATCAAGCAAGTGAGGTGGGGGGATGGGCAGCAAGGACCCTGTCAGCTTACTGTCAGTCTCTCACACCTCTGTCCCCCAAAACTCTAAACTGCAAGGACCCTGTCAGCTTGCAGTCTCCCACATTCAGGATGGTGGGAGAGTACGGTGCTGTGGGAAGGCACAGTTATTGGAGTACGTTTGGAAAACTATGGGTCTTCCCTAGGCTTATTTATTTTTTTAAAGATAAACCTTTTTTATTTTATTTATTCATTTTAGAAAGGAGAGAAAGGAGAGAGACAGAGAGAGAAGGGGGGGGGGAGGAGCAGGAAGCATCAACTCCCATATGTGCCTTGACCTGGCAAGCCCAAGGTTTCGAACCGGCAACCTCAGCATTTCCAGGTTGATGCTTTATCCACTGCGCCACCACAGGTCAGGCTTCTTGTTTCTAATGAATAGAGATATCTACTTCAAAATGTGTTGTGGGGATTGAAAAACATGATTTTAAAATCTTTCAGCTCAGTCTCTTTAACATAAAAAAAAAAAAGTAATGCTCCATCCAGCACAAAATTTTGATTCAGATTACTCACCACATACCTGTTATACTGAAGGAAGACATTACATTGTCATTGTTATTCTCACACAGAACAGACAACTGACCTGTTAGGGAAGCACATTCTGCTCTCTGGTTCTCTGCAGGGTTTGTCTGGAAGCAGGAGGGAGTGGCTCTCCCAGTTGGGCACCAGAGATTCCATGGTGGTTATTTAACCCAAACTTGGCATGGTCAGGGTATGTCTGGGGGACAGACATAGATGTAAGACCCAGCTCAGCTGCCCTTGGGAACCACAAGATAATTCTTTTTTTAAAAAAGTTATTTATTTATTTTTAGTGAGAGAAGAGAGAAAGAGAGAGAGAAGGGGAGAGGAGCAGGAAGCATCAACTCCCGTATGTGCCTTGACCAGGCAAGCCCAGAGTTTCAAACCAGCGACCTCAGTGTTCCAGGTCAATGCTTTACCCACTGTACCACCACAGGTCAGGCCCCAAGATGACTCTTTTGCCCCAAATTTGCAAGTATGTCTTTAAAGAGAAGTGGGATTATTATTATTATTTTATTTATTTATTTATTTTGTGACAGAGACAGAGTCAGACAGAGGGACAGACAGACAGGAAGGGAAAGAGATGAGAAACAACAATTCTTTGTTGCGGCTCCTTAGCTGTTCATTGATTGCTTTCTCATATGTGTCTTGACCGGGGGCTACAGCAGACTGAGTGACCTCTTGCTCGAGTCAGCGAACTTGTGCTCAAGCTGGTGAGCCTTGTTCAAACCAGATGAGACTTGTGCTCAAGCTGGTGAGCCTTGTTCAAACCAGATGAGCCCGCACTCAAGCTGGCGACCTCGGGGTCTCAAACCTAGGTCCTCCGTATCCCAGTCCGACGCTTTATCCACTGTGCCACCACCTGGTCAGGCGAGAAGTGGGATTTGTCACATGCCCAGTTTTCAACATATGCTTGAGTTAAGGCAGTGCATTCTCCCAGCTCCCTTTAAGTGGTTGTTTGATTTTCCTTTCTTTTTTTAAGATTTTTATTTATTCATTTTAGAGAGAAGAGAGAGAAGGGGAGAGGAGCAGGAAGCATCAATTCCCATATGTGCCTTGACTGGGCAAGCCCAGGGTTTCGAACCAGCGACCTCAGCGTTCTAGGTCGATGCTTTACCCACTGCGCCACCACAGGTCAGGCTGATTTTCCTTATTTTATTTTCCTCACTCACCAGACCCTTTTAATTTACCTAGAACCCCCAACACCAGAATTCTGTGGCAGATAGCATGAAGACTTAGAAAGCTGCTGTGACCAAATACTGATGAGCACTCCTTATTTCCTATCACCTGAAAACTGCAAGGGGAGGTTTTTCTTTAGGGTTAGGTAAATATGACTTCAAAAACTAGAAGGCAGCTTGTCCTAAATATTTTAACCACATCCTCTACTGTTTCTCTCATATTTCATGGAGCCAGATCTTTTTATTCCATGTTTAGAAGTAGAAGGCTTAATAAAAACTACCCCAAAACTGCATTTCTGTTGAAGCTGAAGCAGGTAATAATAGATTCTTCTGGTTCCAATACTATAGAAGCAAGTTGGAAATAGGAAGTTAAAACATTCCCTCATGCTGGCTTTTTCTTATTTTTTGAGATATAATTCACATACTGTTAAATGTACCATTTTAAGGTATACATTCAGAGCTTTTAGTATCTCATAATTGTTGTGCAACTGCCACCACTGTGCAGTTCCAGAACATGTTTCATCTCCAAAGAGAAGCCCATACCCTTAGCAGTCAGTCTGAATTCCCTCTCCCTCAGCCCCTGGAGTCACTAATCTACCTTCTGTGCTATGTTTGCCTCTTCTGGACATTTCATTTAAATAGAGTCATCTAATGTTGATCCTCTTGTGCCTGTTTTTTTTTCACTGATCATAGTGTTTTAAATGTCCATCTATGTTAGAGCAGCATCAGTACTTCATTCCTTTTTTCTTTTTTTTTTTTTCTTTTTTTTTTTTTTTTTTTGTATTTTTCTGAAGCTGGAAACGGGGAGAGACAGTCAGACAGACTCCCGCATGTACCCGACCGGGATCCACCCGGCACGCCCACCAGGGGCGACGCTCTGTCCACCAGGGGGCGATGCTCTGCCCCTCCTGGGCCTCGCTCTGTTGAGACCAGAGCCACTCTAGCGCCTGGGGCAGAGGCCAAGGAGCCATCCCCAGCGCCCGGGCCATCTTTGCTCCAGTGGAGCCTCGGTTGCGGGAGGGGAAGAGAGAAACAGAGAGGAAGGAGAGGGGGAGGGGTGGAGAAGCAGATGGGCGCTTCTCCTGTGTGCCCTGGCCGGGAATTGAACCCGGACTTCTGCACACCAGGCCGACGCTCTACCACTGAGCCAACTGGCCAGGGCACTTCATTCCTTTTTAAAGCTCAACAATATTTCATTATACGGCTATTCCATACCCTTTGTATACCTGTTCATCAGTTGTTGGTCATCTGGGTTGTTTCTAGTTTATGGCTGTGATGAATAATGCAGCTATGAACATCCATGGACAAGTTTTTGTGCAGACACGTGCTCATTTGTTTTGGGTGAATAACCAGGAGTTGAATTCCTGGGCAATGTTTAACCTTTTGAGAAATGGCCAAACCGTTTTCTACAGCAGCACCATTTTCCATTACCACCAGCAATGTCCAAGGGTTCCAGTTTCTCTACTGCCTCACCAGCACATCACTTTTATTTTTTTGAGAGACAAAACAGGAAAGGAGATAAGAAGCATCAACTCATAGTTGTGGCACCTTAGTTGTTCATTGATTGCTTTCTCAGATGTCCTTGACGGGGGGAGGGGGGTGGCGGGGGGTGTCCAGCCGAGTGTGTGACCCCTTGCTCAAGCCAGCAACCTTGGGCTTCAAGCCGCAACCTTTGGGCTCAAGCCAGCAACAATTGTGGTCATGTCTATGATCCCATGCTCAGGCTGGTGAGCCTGCACTCATGCTAGCGACCTCGGGGTTTAAACCTGAGTACTCAGTGTACCAGGCTGACACTATCCACTGTGCCACCACCTGGTCAGAAAGTCACTATCTTTTTTATTATAGTTGTACTATTGAGTGTGAAGGGGTATCTCATTGTGGTTTTGATTTGCATTTCCTTGATGACTAAAGATGTCAAGCATTTTTTACCTGCTCACTGGCCATTCATATCTTTTTTGGAGAAATGTATATTCATATTTTTTGCCCATTTTTTAAATGGAACTATGTGTCTTTTTATCATTGAGTCCTTATTTTTTAAATGGACAATAAAAGGGAGAGGGAAGCACGGGGTTAAGCGGTGACGGGAGATATCCGAATTAGATCGCAATTTCCTAGTTTCCCAGCTGTAATGTTAATGGAAAATGTAGTAAAGCAGACTCTTGGAGGAAGTGAGATTTGTTGATGTTGGAAAGTGTAAGTATCCACTCAAATTGTACTCTATCTAAAAAGATTCCTCAAAGATTCTGGCTCAGGAAAACCTGTGCACAGAGGTTTGGGTGGTGGAGGGTTTTAGTCTCTTATTTAAAAAACATTTGCCTGAGCTTAGGACATTAGGAAGTCTGTATGTGTGATTCTCTTCTTCCTTAATATGGGAACTGAACGGACACTCCCCTTGGCTCACAGAGCTGTTGAGAACATTGGTTTTGTAGCTTCTTCAAAGTATGTCCTGTCTCAAATGAAGTGTTCAGAAAAGGAGGCCTTTTTTTCAAGTGTGATTTTTTTCTTTTACTTGTTGAACAGTGGCCAGGACTTCCCTCCCAGCCACCTCTGGGCCAGCAAGATCAGAGTGGTGGGTTGGGAGGACTCACAGGAGGGGCGGGTTCAGAATGACTTTCCCCTTTGCTTTCCTGCCAGAGCAGATGTTTCTGGACCAGATGAAGCCTGAGGAACCTTCCAGCTATGAAATATTAGGATAGAAAAACTTCTACGTCTGGATCTGCTGAAGACTTGCCTCAGCTCTCCACACGATGTCAGGTGGGAGGCAGGGACCTGGGCTTGGAAAGGGGTGAGAGGCTCTGCAGAATGAACAGCTGTTATCCATGAGAACCCACCCGGGTAGGGTGAACCAGGCTTGTTTTTCACATACTTTTGAGGGTCAAGACCATCTAGGTAAGAGGTGGAGGAAGAAGGAAGCCTTCTGTTGGGGTTCCTGGGAGAGTTAATAGCTCTCTTCTCAGCTCTTCATTTCCCTGAGTCTCTGTGTCTCTGTCCTCTTCCCTCCTTCCAGCTGAAAATCTTCACTCTTGGTGGAAGAGGAGGCAAGGAGATGGAGTTTGGTGTTTTTTGTAACATGCTGCTTTTTAATTTTCCTTTCTCCAGAAATTTATACATTTCTGGGTTTCTACTTCTCCCCACCCATCTTACTTTAGGTGGTGCAGTCAGCCCCTTTATGCTAGAGCTCTTGGGGTGGGAGTTGGAGATCTCAGCTTGACTTTTACCTGAATGCTCTGCATTGGCTTCATCTCCTATTTCTTGTTTTCTTTATTTCAGGAAGCCACATACCTTCTGCCTCTGGTCCATTCTCAGCCCTGACTCCAAGCATGTGGCCCCAGGAGATCCTGGCCAAGGTCACACAGGTACAGTAATTATAGCAGCCAGAAACCAGTGGCTGTGTTCCTAGGTTATTGTCTGAAAGGGACCTGCTGCTGCAGGTCCAGTGGGTGGCCACGGCTCCCCATTTACACAGGGTCAGGGGCCACCATCATAGATGGATGGCATCCTAGCACCATGTCCTCTCTGACTCATTCATTAGGTTGGAGCATGATGGCACTTTGTGCTCAGTATTAAGGGGATATAAATGCATGAAACATGTTTCTTGCCTTGATCTTATTTTGTTTGGCCTCTGGAGAAAACAGAAAATGCTGGAGAATTCAAGAGGGTGGTGGCCTCTGTAGGCAAGAGGAACACAGAGGAAGGGTGGCTTTTTTTTTTCTTTTTTTTTTTTTCATTTTTCTGAAGCTGGAAACAGGGAGAGACAGTCAGACAGACTCCCGCATGCGCCCGACCGGGATCCACCCGGCACGCCCACGAGGGGCGGTGCTCTGCCCATCCTGGGCGTCACCATATTGCGACCAGAGCCACTCTAGCGCCTGAGGCAGAGGCCACAGAGCCATCCCCAGCGCCCGGGCCATCTTTGCTCCAATGGAGCCTCGGCTGCGGGAGGGGAAGAGAGAGACAGAGAGGAAAGCGCGGCGGAGGGGTGGAGAAGCAAATGGGCGCTTCTCCTATGTGCCCTGGCCGAGAATCGAACCCGGGTCCTCCGCACGCTAGGCCGACGCTCTACCGCTGAGCCAACCGGCCAGGGCCTGGAAGGGTGGCTTTTGATCTGAGTCTTTTTTTTTTTTTTTTTTTTTACAGAGACAGAGAGAGTCAGAGAGAGGGATAGACAGGGACAGACAGACAGGAACGGAGAGAAGCATCAGTCATTAGTTTTTCGTTGCACATTGCAACACCTTAGTTGTTCATTGATTACTTTCTCATACGTGCCTTGACCCTGGGCCTTCAGCAGACCGAGTAACCCCTTGCTCGAGCCAGCGACCTTGGGCTCAATCAAGCTGGTGAGCTTTGCTCAAACCAGATGAGCCCTCGCTCAAGCTGTCGACCTCGGGGTCTTGAACCTGGGTCCTCCGCATCCCACTCCGACGCTCTATCCACTATGCCACCGCCCGGTCAGGCTGATCTGAGTCTTGAAGGCTGGGTGAATTTCAGCAGGCAGTGTCATGGGTGGCATCTCCCAGAACCTGTGGTCCTAGAGTGTATGCTGTATGACTGACTTCCTAATCCTGGTTCTAGAAGGAAGAGTCAGTGGAGCAACCGGAGTTCTGCTATGACGAGTTTGGTTTCCGGGTGGACAAAGAAGGTAAGTTTGAGCCCCTTCTGTGTAATCTTGAAGGTGTTGTTGGGGAGCACCCCAGCTCTGTGATTTTCATTATGCAGTTGTCCCATGCAGTTCAGGTGACCTGCATCATTCTCAGATCCAAGTGTTCAAGGGTCAGTGGCAGTTGGCAATCTGTGTATGTAGAGAGCTGACTTAATTTACACATCAATTCTTGACTGTAAGGCAGACGATACCCCTAATGCGTTGTCGAGTATCAGCTGTGTGTGGAGACCTGTGATTGTTTTGAGATTAATTTTATTAATCTTCATATAATAATAGAGGTAATGTTCCTTGTAGAGAAGTTAAAAAATACAGAAAAGTATAAAGGTTAAAACAAATTAACCTATAATTCTGCCACCTGAAGATAGCTGCTGACACTTTAGTGTATTCCTTTTCTGGCTTTGTGTTTATATGTATATATACTCATCATGTACATGGCTTACTTCTTCCTTTACCCTAAAATTTTTAAAAAAATTTTCAATTACAGTTGACATTCAGTATTATATTAGTTGCCATGTGTACAGCATAATGAGTAAACACTTATGTAACTTATGAAGTGATCATCCCAGTAAGTCTCGTGCCCACTTGGCACCGTGCATAGTTATTACAATATTATTGACTATATTCCCTATGCTGTACTTTGTATCTCTGTGACTGTTTTGTAACTACCAACTTGTAATTTTTTTTATATTTATTGAGGTGACATTGGTTAATAAGATTATATAGGTTTCAAGTGTACATAGAAATGTGCACTGTATATTGCATTTGTGGGCCCACTACCCAAAATCAAATAATCTTCTGTCACCATATATTTATCCCTCTTTATCCTTTACTACCCCCCACTGCCCTCATATACATGTTTTTATATTGCTCTTATATTTCAACATTATACCATAAACATCTTTTCTATCAGTTAAAACCTCTTTAAGTCTGACGAGGCAGTGGCGCAGTAGATAGAGCATTGGACTGGTATGCGGAGGACCCAAGTTCGAAATCCCAAGGTCACCAGCTTGAGCATGGGACCATAGACACGACCCCATGGTTGTTGGCTTGAGCCCAAAGGTCACTGGCTTGAAGCCTAAGGTTGCTGGCTTGGGCAAGTGGTCACTCACTCGGCTGGACACCCACCCACCCACCTCACCCCTGGTCAAGTCACATATGAGAAAGCAATCAATGAACAACTAAGGTGCAGCAATGAAGAACTGATGCTTCTCATCTTTCTCCCTTCCTGTCTGTCTCTCTCTCTGGCTCTCTCACTAAAAAAATAAAAAAGAACTCTTTAAAGGTGTATTTTTCGCCTGACCTATGGTGGCGCAGTGGGATAAAGCGTCGACCTGGAACACTGAGGTCACCAGTTCGAAACCCTGGGCTTGCCTGGTCAAGGCACATATGGGAGTTGATGCTTCCTGCTCCTTCCCCTTCTCTCTCTCTCTCTCTCTCTCTAAAAATCAATAAATAAAATATTAAAAAAATATATATTAATAAGGGTGTATTTTTCCAGTGACTGCGTAATATCCCATTGTAGCGGGTTTATCACAATGTTTTTATAACCATGCTTTTGTAAGTGGGTCTTAGGCCATATCCATTGTTCCCTACTATAAATATACCTATTGGTGGTTCCCGAGTGGGCTATTGCAGTGGTCCCCAACCTTTTTTGGGTAACGGACCGGTTTAATGTCAGAAAATATTTTCACGAACCGGCCTTTAGGGTGGGATGGATAAATGTATCACATGACCGAGACAAGCGTCAAGAGTGAGTCTTAGATGGATGTAACAGGGAATCTGGTCATTTTTTAAAAGTAACACATCATTCAGACAAATATAAATAAAACAGAAATAATGTAAGTTATTTATTCTTTCTCTGTGGACCGGTACCAAATGGCCCATGGACTGGTACTGGTCTGCAGCCCAGGGTTTGGGGACCACTGGGCTATTGGGAAAGCCGTTTCCCAGAACCCAGGATGTCCTGTCACAAGGATATAACTGTGACTAGAAGATTTTAATTGGCTGAAACGAGTCATCTTCAGGTCATTCATATTTCCAATTCTGACATATTGTATTTCCCTTTGTATAAGACGCTCTCATGTATAAGATGCACCTTAATTTTGGGGCCCGAAATTTGAAAAAGAAATGTATTACATAAAGTTATTGAACTCAAGTATTATTCATCATAAAATTCATACAACTCCTCATCACTTCAAAACTCTCATCCATTAGCTTGTCCTCATCTGTGTCTGATGACAAATCACTGCCTTCAACAATGAGCGCAAAAACATGCACGAAAAAGCGGGAAATGCAAGTAAAAAAAATCTACAACCACTGTATAAGACGCATCCAGTTTTTAGACCCCCAATTTTTTATTTTAATTCATTTTAGAGAGGAGAGGGAGAGACAGAGAGAGAGAGAGAGAGGAGAGACAGAGAGAGAGGGGGGGGGAGGAGCTGGAAGCATCAACTCCCATATGTGCCTTGACCAGGCAAGCCCAGGGTTTCAAACCGGTGACCTCAGCATTTCCAGGTCGACACTTTATCCACAGCTCCACCACAGAAGACCCCAAATTTTTTGAAAAGGGTGCATCTTATACATAGGGAAATATGGTAAGTTTTCTTTGTTCTGTGGTTTGCAGGCAGGTATTTGGAAGTCAAAAGCTGGTCCTGAGAGGAATTCAGGGACTTTATAATATGATGGAAATATTCTATATCTTGATGGGGACGTTTAGACATTTATTGATATTCACCAAACTATATACTTAAAATTTGTGCATTTTACTGCATGTAAACTCACTAAAGGTGAAGTTTTATAAAGCTGAGGCTGTGAGTGTGGCTTTAGGATGAGGCTCTCTGTAGGGCTTACACCGATATTGCCAGGTGGCGCTAAAAGCTTCATCCAGGTTGACCCAAGCATTTCAGGAGGCCAACTGTTGTCCTGTCTACACTGCAGCATCCCCAGTGCCTTGAACAGAAAGGTGGTCTTGGCCTTGTGGAGTTCTCCGGCAATAAACAAATATATGCTAGGGTCAAGAAGAGCTATGAAAAGATTTGAGAATTAGAGGACAGGAGGCAGGATGTATATATAAGGTGGTGAAGGAAGGCTTCTTCAAATGTGGAGACATTTGATCTGAGGCTAGGAGGGAAACAGTGAGTATAGCCAAGGAAGAGGAACAATAAATGCAAAGGCCCTGGGGTGGGAGTGAATTTGGTGGGTAAAGCTGGAGTGGAGGAAACAAGAGGAAGGCAGGAGATGAGGACAGGGACTGGACAGGAGGAGGTGCGTCACAGAGCCTTCTGCATGTCTGCGGTGGGTGAGTAGGTGTTACTAGAGGGCTCTGAGCAGAGTGACATGGTCTGACTTGTCATCTTCAAGGGCACTCTGACTGCCATGCGGAGGACTGCCTTTAGGTAGGCAGGGGTGGAACTGGGATGAAGGCTGTGGAGTAATGCAGAAGAAAGGTGATGGCTTAGACGTGGTAAGATTCTGCCTGTGCTCTAAGGGCCTGGCCAGCAGTATTGGTGATGGATAGACCATGGGATAGAAGTAGAGGAGAGCCACAGGTGGTTCTGAAGGTTAGGCCTGAGTATTGGGGGAATGAAAGTGGGTTTCTGGATCTGGGAGATGGCAGAGGGGCAGGTTTGGACGAGAGTGAAGAGCTTGGGTTTGCTGGTCCATGTGGCTGGGAACTGTGGCTCTGGATTGCTGTAGTAGATCTGAGCCCTGGACTGGAAGCCCAGAGATGTTTTCCTCCTCGCTCACTGTCCCGCTCTCCTGGCAGATGGTGCTAACCCCAGTTCCAACAGGCTGCCAGCTGTGTCTCTGATGGAGGACCCCCCACAACGGCTGCGGTGGCAGGCCCATCTGGAGTTCACCCATAATCATGATGTGGGTGATCTCACTTGGGACAAGATTGCCGTCTCCTTGCCCCGCTCAGAGAAGCTCCGCTCCCTTGTGCTGGCCGGCATCCCACACAGCATGAGGCCACAGGTGAGGCCATGGAGGCTGGACTGCAGAGGGCCACAGAGGGCTGTGGTGTCCCACCAAAGACTGAGTGCTTGTCGGCTCTCCTCCTCAGCTGTGGATGCGGCTCTCCGGGGCTCTGCAGAAGAAAAGGAACTCCGAGCTGTCGTACAGAGAGATCGTGAGGAACAGCTCCAATGATGAGACCATTGCTGCCAAACAGGTGAGCCAGGGTGGCACAGGGGCCCTCAGGAACTGAGTGTGGTCCTACAGGCAGGTGGTGGTTTGCCTGGGGTTACAGAAGTTCCCTTGTTGGTCTCATTAGCAGGGGTGGCTAGGAGCACAGTGGCTGCATGGCAGCCCTGGGTAGTCCTTTCACCCACAGATGTGTGCCTGCGGCAGTCTGGCTCCCTCCTGGGTTCTCTGTAGGCAGCAGGGAGAATGATCAAAAAGGCTATCTAACCAGGTGCACATTAGGAGATTTTTTTAAGCTAGAAAGAGAAACAGGAAGGGAGTGATGAGAAAAATCAACGCGTAGTTGCGGCACCTTAGTTGTTCACTGATTGCTTTCTCATATATGCCTTGATGGTGGGGGGGGGGGATCCAGTTGAGTGAGTGACCCCTTGCTCAAGCCAGCGACCATGGGGTCATGTCTATGATCCCACGCTCAAGCCGACAGCCTCAGGGTTTCGAACTTGGGTCCTCAGCATCCCAAGTCAACACTCTCTACTGTACCACCACCAGGTCAGGTGACCTGGAGAATTTAAATACAGATCTCTTGGCCTCATTCCAGAGATTCTCATGCCCTGGTTCTGGCCTGAACGAAGGGAATCTGTCATTTTATTTTTGTAAGTCCCCTGGGTGAATCTGGCAAAGTCAGCTACACACTAGCTGGGCTCCCATCCTGAATGGATGAGCACAAGGAGTCCCTATTCCTAGGAGAGAAGCCCACCTGGGTTGTTTCCCACACAAGGGTCTCTTAGCCTCCCTCAGGTCTCAGGGTATCAGCAATGCGGAGGGTGTGGGCCTGCAGCCTGCAGCTGTCTCACAGGGTTTTGTTGTGGGCGGGCTGCTGACAGATCGAGAAGGACCTGCCCCGCACCCTGCCCAGCAACGCCTGCTTCGCCAGCGTGAACAGCATTGGGGTGCCCCGCCTGCGCAGGGTTCTCCGAGCACTGGCCTGGCTCTACCCAGAGATTGGCTACTGCCAGGGCACAGGCATGGTGAGCACAGCCCGGGAAGGGCAGGGGTTGTCCCAGTGCTGTTCTCCAGGCCCCCAGGGACAGACGATCTCATCATCCAGGGCAGTAGGACAGGAAGCAGGGGTAGAGGCGGGAGTCCCTAAAGGAGGGTTGGGGCAACCAAATGTGGTGGTTGTAACCTTGAGGAAGGGCACACGGTCGACATGACCCTCAGAGCGAGTGCTGTTTCTAAGTTGTACGAGACCTGGGTCGAGGCCCCTTGTCCCCCTGCCCTGGTCAGGTGGCCGCCTGCCTCCTGCTGTTCCTGGAGGAGGAGGATGCCTTCTGGATGATGTGCACCATCATCGAGGACCTGCTCCCTGCCTCCTACTTCAGCACCACCCTGCTGGGCGTCCAGACAGACCAGCGGGTTCTGCGGCACCTCATCGTCCAGTACCTCCCTCGCTTAGACAAGCTGCTCCAGGAGCACGACATTGGTAAGAGCTGCCCGTCCTCTTCCCTGGGGTCCTGCCACGCTGACTCAGACACCGCACATCTGAGGCCTCCAAACAGAACCTTCAGAGGATGTGGCATTTGGGTGTCTTGGGGGAAAGAAAGGAGCTCTGATGAGGACCAGCCCATGGACACAGCACTCGCAGTCTTGTTCTCTGACACCCCGACATCTGTCTCCTCCCCTTGGTGCAGGGTGGGCCTCTTGCTACTCTTTGGGAGGTATTTTTCACCTTTTCCTGAGCTCATGTGCCTGGGGTGTCCCTTCTCTCAGACCACTTCATGCCACTGTCCCTGGTTGGTGTCCACAGAGCTGTCCCTAATCACGCTGCACTGGTTCCTCACGGCCTTCGCCAGCGTGGTGCACATCAAGCTGCTGCTGCGTCTCTGGGACCTGTTTTTCTACGAGGGCTCCCTGGTGCTCTTCCAGACCACACTGGGCATGCTGGGCCTCAAGGTGCTGCTGCAGCCCCCACGCCCTCAGGGGCTACACTGCTCAGTTCCCCAGCAGAAGATGAGCCCTGTGTGCCAGATGCTCCTGTCCCAATGCCCCTTCTCTGGGAGATGCTGTGGGGTCCAGGCCCCAGCATAGAGTGGCCTGAGCCCTGGCCCCTCCTGAGAGCCCCTGGGGGTGGAGTGGGGTGGGGTAGTCTCCTGGGGCCAGGGACTCCTTGTGCTCCGCTGATCATCCAGGAAGTCACCCATGCCTGGGGATGGTGAGTGGGGTCAGCTTGTGGGCCTGGGGCCAGGCAGTGACTTTTCCCCTCCTTTCACATGGCCCAGGAGGAGGAGTTGATCCAGTCAGAGAACTCAGCCTCCATTTTCAACACTCTGTCAGACATACCCTCACAGATTGAGGATGCGGACCTGCTGCTAGGGGAGGCCATGCGGCTGGCCAGCTCCCTTACTGACATGGCTGTGGAGACTCAGCGCCGCAAGCACCTGGCCTATCTAATTGCAGACCAGGGCCAGCTCCTGGGGACCAGCACCACCGCCAACCTCTCTCAGGTGGGCCTGTGAGGGAGGAGGCCCTGCTTTACCCACAGTGTGAGAGGGTCCTTTGAGGAAGCCCAGAGTGAGAGCCCTTCCCCACACTGCCATTCCCTCCCTAGTTCAGTACCCAGGGCCAGGCACAATTCAGCAGACCACAGCTGTGGGATGGCTGACACTACATTTCTCGAGCCAGCCTCCAAGGCCATTTCCCATGATGTAGCACACATAACAGGCCCTGGGCTGCCTCACAGAAGATCTCTCTTCCCTTCCTCTGGTGCTGAGGTGCCCTCCTGCTGCTGACCACTCTCATGCCTGCAGGTGGTTCGTCGCAGGACACAGCGGAGGAAGTCTGGTATCACCTCCCTGCTCTTTGGTGAGCACTGTAGCATGTGCGGCTAGGCCCACCCAGTAGCTTCTTCCCCGCCAGCCGAATCTAAGCTCTTGGAGCCTGGGATGGGGAGCGGCAAAGACCTCATACCCCGGGGTGGACTCTGAGCTTCCCTGAAGATGGGAAGGGGGCCAGGCAAAAGCCATGGCTGCCACCGCTTTCTGGACTTCTTAGGGGAGGATGACCTGGAGGCGCTCAAGGCCAAGAACATCAAGCAGACAGAACTGGTGGCTGATCTCCGGGAGGCTATCCTACGCGTGGCACACCATTTCCAGTGCACTGACCCCAAAAACTGTAATGTGGTGAGTCGTGGTCTCCTAGTCCTGTGTCCAGTGGCTGGACTGGCTGCTCTCTTTTCTCAGCCGCATCCTGAGGCGCATTCCACTACTTTGCCAGGAGCTGACCCCAGACTACAGTATGGAGAGTCACCAGCAGGACCACGAAAACTACGTGGCTTGCTCACGCAGCCACCGGCGCCGGGCCAAGGCCCTGCTGGACTTTGAACGCCATGATGATGATGAGCTGGGCTTCCGCAAGAATGACATCATCACGGTGTGTGGGGCAAGGCTAGGGAGGCAGGTGCTCAAAGACAGGTGGAGCCTGGTGGCTGGGAGCAGGTGACATTGGTCCTGCCACCTGTTGGCCCAGAGGCGGCGTGCAGCCAGGTCGACCTGGCTGAAGATGAAACCGGTGTGAGAAGCACTGGGCCCAGGGAACCAAAGCTTTGCATCCTGGTCTTTTCCTCTGTAGATTGTTTCTCAGAAGGATGAGCACTGCTGGGTGGGGGAGCTGAATGGCCTGAGAGGTGAGGTCTGATCTCCAGCTGGGGAAGATGGGTTGGGCACTGAGGCTGGCCACTCTTGGCTGCATCCCTACCCCTCTCCCCTCCCCTCCCCTCCCGACCCTTCCCCTCTCCCCTCCCCTCCCCTCCCGACCCTTCCCCCCTCCCCTCCCCTCCTCAGGAACTAGGTTGAGTCTGTCCTCAGCCCCAAGGGGTGAAGTATGGGGACACTAGGCTCCTCACAGGACCCTGCCTCTCCCACAGGCTGGTTTCCAGCCAAGTTTGTCGAAGTCCTGGATGAACGGAGCAAAGAGGTAAGAGGGGCACAGGGTAGGCCTGCTCCTGGGAGCTGCTGCCCTGCCTCCAACCTGGCAAGGCCTGCACAGGGCCTATGTCCTGAGCAAGTTCTGGCTTATGGCAGTATGTGAGGACAGGGAAAGGGTGGCTGGCCTCTCAGACCCCCGTCCCCCACCATCAGTACTCCATCGCGGGGGACGACGCTGTGACTGAGGGAGTCACGGATCTTGTGCGAGGGACCCTCTGCCCAGCCCTCAAGGCCCTGTTTGAACATGGACTGAAGAAGCCATCCCTACTCGGGGGCGCCTGCCACCCCTGGCTGTTTATTGAGGAGGTGAGTCAGTGACCGGACCCATGTCCCCCACTGTCCTTTTCTCCAGGTCCCTTGGCTCTATGGAGCTGGTGACAGGAGCTCATGGGGTGGTGAGGTCACCTGGGACATACCCCATTGTCCCTGGCACTGTCCCCTTGCTCCCCAGGCAGCGGGCCGAGAGGTGGAGAGAGATTTCGACTCAGTGTATTCTCGCCTGGTGCTGTGTAAGACATACAGGTAACTGAGCCCAGTATACCGCCCTGGCAGGGATTCCTGGCAGCCTTGTGGCAGGGGAGAGGGACCTGGCAGCGCTAGCAGCTTTGGTCCCCCTCTTCCCCAGGTTGGATGAAGATGGCAAAGTTCTAACCCCGGAGGAGCTGCTCTATCGGGTAGGCAGGGCCACAGGTAGGCCTGGCTCCTGGGTTGGCAGCTGGGGGTATCTGAGTGACAGCTGTGTCCTCCCAGGCCGTGCAGTCTGTGAATGTGACCCATGATGCTGTACACGCACAAATGGATGTCAAGCTCCGCTCTCTCATCTGTGTGGGACTCAAGTGAGTGTCTGTGCCTGCTACATGACAGTCCAATCAGATTGGGCCTTCTAGAACCCCCAGGATTTTGGAAAGTGGCAAGGGTAACTCCCAAAACGCTTTACTCCAGCGCAAGACCAGCTATTGCTTTGTGGCCGAGGAAGGCACTTGGCAGTCTTATGAAGCACAGATTTTAGCAAGGTGACTGGTGAAGGGGCTACTCAGAAATGAGGTTATTGTAGCAAGTGAGAGGGCCTGCCTGAGGGCACTTGGGCATTTGAGAGGCTCAGGCAGGCTTGGATGAATGAGATGTCTCTGGACTTGCCACTTGGTGTGGAAGAAGGGGTAGTTTGAGAGGGACAGATGCCTGTAGAGACTAGCTCAGAATGTGGCTGTGGCCCCATCAGGCTGGCAATTATGTGCTTCATTCCTGGACTGACCAGCAGGGGTAGGGCTACTGGCAGGAGGCGGTAGCTGTCTCAGATGTAGAGGAAAGAGTTGTGACAGGACGGAGGGCGTGGCGACAGTGGGTCCCAGAGTGGGAGAGCTGGAGTGAGGAGCTGAAAGAAAAGGAGGTAGGGGCACCTGAGGAGGCTGAGAAGTGGAGGGAAAGGGCCTGGGGCTAGAGAAGTCCTGGAGTGAAGATGGCCCAGCCAAGCACCAGAGGGCAGAGCCCACCCATGGTCCTCAGAAGAGCTTGTAGATGACCTACTCTTTTCCCTGTCCCCAGTGAGCAAGTCCTACACCTGTGGCTAGAGGTGCTCTGCTCCAGCCTACCAACCGTGGAAAAGTGGTACCAGCCCTGGTCCTTCTTGCGCAGCCCTGGCTGGGTCCAGATCAAGTGTGAGCTCCGGTGAGGACCCTGCCCCGATGGCTGGACTTTTAGAGCCCAGGCCTAGTGGCCCTGGGGTAGGTAGGTGAAAAGAGCCAACTTGAGGGTGACTGACAGCTTCCCTTTCTTCCCCTCCAGTGTCCTCTGCTGCTTTGCCTTTAGCCTCTCCCAGGACTGGGAACTTCCTGCAAAGAGAGAGGTGGGTGCTTGGAGTTGGTTCCCAGCCCAGCAACCTGCCTTCCTTCTGAAGGGGCTGCAGTGGGTATGTTGGCAGATCAGTCCAAACCCTTCCTGGGTGGCTAAGGCAGGGCCAGCACTCATGGTGGTGTCGCCTGAGTGCTGGCATGATCTGTAAGAACCACTCTGGTCCGGCTTCTTTGCTGTGTGGCCCTTGACAATGAGGGGCTATCCCTGTGTGCAGGAGAAGAAGCCCCTGAAGGAGGGTGTCCAGGACATGCTGGTGAAGCACCACCTTTTCAGCTGGGACATAGATGGATGACACCCTTACTCCAGTGGCCATGTCAGGTCTCTCCCAACCTGCCGGCTACTAGAGTAGCTCCTTCCTCAAGCAAGAAAACAACAGCACTGGCCTGAATTGGGATGGGGGCTGTGGTGTGGGCCTAACCCAAGCTGAGGGATTAAGGGGAGACATTGGAGCTTTGGCCTGGCACCATGGTAGGGAGACTGACTACAGGGCAGTGGATGGCAGCAGCCAGAAGGTGGGGCCTGGCTCAATCCATTCCTCCCAACTTCATTACTTGTACTGCCATCAGTTTTTGCTCAGGAAGGGAAGGGTTATAGGTCAAGGCTCCTTGGCTTATAAATAAATTGTCTTTGAGAAAACACCTCACCTCTGTCTTCAGTCCAGTTAGGGCCATAAAGCTGTACGTTTAAGGTTCTACCTCTTCTGGAATGGTCTAGAATGGCCAGCCTGGCCTGAAAGGTATGATTATGGTGTAGCCCCCAGCTGCTGAACACCTGGAGCCCAGCCATACTCCCCACCACTTCCATAGATTGAACAAGATGGACTAACAAGCTGGTGTTTTTGTTTTTATTTTAAAAAGTTCACACAGCTTCCCCACCTCTTCCCCCAGCACTGGTTTTGGTGACTCCCTCCCCAAACCCCTAATAATGACAATAACAGACTGAGCCCCAGGCCAGGAGGAAGGCATAGCTTAAAGACCACTTCTGGCCTCATTACAGGGCTAATACCCCTGCTGTCCCAGGGTCACTGGCTGCAGTGAGGCAGCAGGATGGAATGTGGGCAGGTGGCCAGGAAGCACCTCTGCCCTCATGGCACTGATAAGGGGCAGAACAGATAGGATACAGGCTGTGATGGGGTGTCTACATGTCAAACACACGTGATGGGTGGAGCAGTGGCCTCCAGGCCCTTCTGTATGTGCACAGTAGGATGGGAGGGAGCTGCATCCATCTCCCACCCCCCAAAAATATATGTGTATACATATGTATGGCGATATATAATATAGAGATATGTACACCTGTACAAAACACATTTGCCACCAACCACTAAATGATTACACTACACCAAGACACTAACATGGCAGTCCCCTCTCCAACCCCAGAAGCCTGGGGTTGACATCACCGGGAATGAGGAGGTAGAGGCCCAACTCGTTTCTTTCCTTGCAGGGAAGAGAAACAGATTCACGCCTCTCCCACCTGAGTAAACTGCAGCCAGACAGGGTACCTCCAACCTCACAAAAGGAGGTCAGATAGAATGCCCCTGGCCTGTCCAGGTTTCCAAAACCCCGGGGTGGACCCAGAGCTGCTGCTTAGCAGCTTCTCTCTTGGCTGAGCCTTGGCCAGGGAGGAAAAAGCAGGGTCTGTGATTGTCAGGACTCACGATCACGCAGACACTGGTTCAGATGGGAACCAGCTGAGTTCCCAAAGCTCCCTGACTTCTAGCCCCTCCAGTCCCCTGGCAAACCTGAGAGCTACAAGCAGGAATCCCAATGTAGCTGCAAGTCATGGCCATCAAGGAAGTCTGTGGAGAAGAGACTGGGGGTTGTGGTGCTGAGTGGGGCCAAGCTGAGCACGGGGCCACCTGATGATAGCTCCAGCCAGTCCATGCTGTCCAGGTGGCCATCGGCCAGGTCCAGGCCCATGCTGCTTGGCTCAGGAGCAAAGTGCAATTCTGAGGTGTCCATGGGTGAGGGGGGGTGGTCCAGGATGGCAGAGCTGCTCAGCATCTGGCTATGAAGATCGTCAATGAGGGAGAGGGGCTCTGGCCCTTCTTGTCCTCCGGTCAGCAAGGGCAGCCCCGTGCTGCTCTCCAGGAAGTCCTCCAGGCGCCCAGGGAGGGCAGGTGAGGCTGATGGAGGCAGAGCAGCCTGGGGAGGCTCAGCAGAGGGTGGGGACTGTGTGGACAGGGGTGACCTGCAGGCTGCTGTCGAGGGGGGCTTCTCTTTCCCTGGCAGTGTTGGTGGCTCCTTGAAATCTGCTGAAATTTCTGCCAATCAAGAAAGTGAATGGATGTCATAAACCAGGCTTGATTAAGACCTGAAACTGGACCCTGTCTTACACCAGGTATAAAAATGAACTCAAAATGGGTCAAAGACCTGATGTAAGAGCTAAATCTACTAAACTCTTAGAAGAAAACAGGGGGGGGGGGCAATATTTATGACATTAGATTTGGTGAAAATTTCTTAGTTATGACACCAAGAGGATAGGCAACAAACAAAAAAAGCTGGACTGTAGAAAAATTTAAAACTCTTGTGCATCAAAAGACACTATTGAGTGAAAAGACAACCCATGGAATAGGAGAAAAGACTTGCAAATCATATATCTGATAAGTGATTCATATCTATAGTAAAGAATTCCAACAATTCGACAAGGCAAAGGACTCATGCAGACACTTTTCCAACAGAAGATACACAATGGGCTATAAGCACATGAAAATATGCTCAACATCACCAATCATCAACGAAATACAAATCCAACCACAATGAGATACCACTTCACACCCACTAGGATGGCTATGATAAAATAAGCGTTGGATGCTATGGAGAAATCTGAACCCTGCCCACTGCCGACATGAATGAAAAGAAGCAGTTGCTGCGTTTCTATGGTCTCTCAAAAAGGTAAATATTAAAAACCTGTGATCCAACACCACCACTTCTGGATATTCACCCAAAAGAAGTGAAGGCAGGAACTCAGATGCCTGCCCATGTGCACAGCAGCATTACTCAGAGTAGACCAGAAGTGGAAACAACCCAGGTGTTCATCAATATAATGTACATCCATACGATGAAGTATTATACAGCCATGAAAGAAATTCTGGCACATGCTACAATATGTATGAACCTTGAGGACACTATGCCAAGTGAAATAAGCCAGAAACAAAAGGACAAATACTGTAAGATTCCACTTAAATGAGGACCCTAGGGGAATCAAAATCACAGAAACAGAAGTTACCAGGGACTGGGGAAAGGGAGGCATGGGGCATTACTGTGTAATGGGTCAACAAGTGTCAATATAGGATGAAGTTCTAGAAATGGATAAGGGTGATGGGTGCACAACACAGTGGATGTACTTTTAATGCCACTTAATTATATAAGGTCTACCGGAAAGTTCTGTCCGTTTTTGGAATAAAACAAAATACAAATTTTTCTTACCGTCAATAAACTTTATTAAATAATATATTTCCACACCAATCCTATCTTCCGAATATGGTCCAAAATGGTTTGCTGAGCTGAATTAAGCCTTTCTGCTATCTCCGATGTTGTCAGAAAAGGATCTTGCTCCAACATGGTCTTAACACCATCGTCATCGATCAAAGATGGTCGCCCAGAACGTGGCTTATCAGAAAGGTCAAAATCACCTGTTTTGAATTTTTTGAACCATCTTCTGCATGTCCTATCAGAAACTGTACCTTCACTAAACACTTTCAATAAATTTCTACATGCTTCTGTAGCATTTCTTGTTGAAATTCGTATACAATACAGTGGCGTAAATGAACTTTATCAGTAGCCATAGGTACGCTTATCACTTCACACATAAGACTAACATGAATCAACTTTGTTAATTTGCTACGTCAGTATGAATACATTAAGTGATAAAAATAGGCACATATGCACCAAATAAACATGTGCTTATGTGTTGAAACTTGTGATAGAAACGGACAGAACTTTCCGGTAGACCTTATACATTTAAAATTGTTATTAGAATGGCAAATCTTACGTATAATTACCACAATAAAAATTATGCAGACACCAGGCTTGCTCCCTGACCCTCTAGATCCTGTCCTCCCTCCCACTCTCCTCCTATCCCAGCTGGGGATGCTGCTCTCACCAGATGACCACCTCCCTCTGAGTTGACCTGTTAACCTGCCCACCTGCCACAACTGAGGATGCTGCCAGCCCTGTGCACCCAATTCAAATGCCTTCCTCTCCTGGCATCCTTGCCACCACCTCTTTGACCACTTCTCAGTGTTCCTTTGGGTGCAGGCAGCATTCCCCTCCCTTTCTCTGCCATCTCTTCACTGCTAGAGCTCAAGGCCTGCTTCCTCTCCACTTCCTGCACAGTATCTCTATCCCTGGACAGCCTCATCCCTCCCAGTTTCAGTCCTTTCTGGATACTGGGAACTCCTAGTTCACACCCAGGCCTCTCACTGCCCCAGTTACTTCCCAGCCCAGCGGCCTCAATGCATCTGTCCTCGTCAGAAATGCACTTCAGGTCTCACTGCAGACCCTGGCATTCAGGGAGTCTCCCCAAAACCAGAATCAATGATCTCGAGAGTCATGTCAGCTTTTGAGCTATTTTCAATTTGAGATAAAATTCACCATTTTAAAGTAGACAATTCCATGGCTGGCCTCTCACTTGATCTTACCGTCTCCCTTAATCCTCTCCCTACTGACATAATTAAAACAATAATTTAGAACAGCGGTCCCCAACCTTTTTTGGGCCACGGACTGGTTTAATGTCAGAAAGTATTTTCACATTCCAGCCTTTAGGGTGGGACGGATAAATGTATCACATGACCGAGACAAGCATCAAGAGTGAGTCTTTGACGGATGTAACAGAGGGAATCTGGTCATTTTTTAAAAATAAAACATCATTCAGACTTAAATATAAATAAAACGGAAATAATGTAAGTTATTTATTCTTTCTCTGTGGACCGGTACCAGTCCGTGGCCGGGGGGTTGGAGACCACTGATTGAGAACATCCATTCACTCTGCTTGCCAGCTGCCACCAGTGATATGCCCATGGCTCCAACCTGAAGCCAACCCCTCTGCTGCCCTGTGCCCACCCTGCACTCAGGGGTCCTTCTGCCCAACACCGCCATATCATCCCACTGGCATGCAAACATCCTGCCCTTTCTTTGCTCCCCTGTGCAGGAAGCCCTCTGCAGAGGGTCTCCAGACCTGCTCTTCCCCACACCCTCCAGCCCCTCTTTGATACACTTAGGTACTTGCCCACAGTGCCCAGTAGCACCCTGGCTAAGGTCAATGAAGGCCACCAGATATTGGTCCCCTTTTCCCCTGATCACCCATCAGCATCCCTTGGCTTCAGTATTTCACCCTCTAGGGTGCCCTCCACACCTCAGCCCATTGCCCAGCCTTATCTGCTTCTGTCCACAGCTCTGCCTTCTTTGCTCATCTAGCCTCATGGTTCTGCCAATCTAGATGCCAGCTACTCCCCAATTACTCCCTTGAGCCCAGACATCACCTGGGCTGTCCACATGGCTCCTCCAGTCTCAAGACATAGCTAAGCCCAGCTGAGGCTGCACTGTACATGTCCCCCACATACCCCACTGGAGCTCCCCCAGCAATCAAAGAGCTGCGTCCTGGTGACAGGCTGAAATCCTTGGCTGTCTCCTTGCCACACTCCTAATCCATAGGGAATCAAACTGGTGCTTTCCAAAATATACCCAAACTCCAGACTTTTCCATTTCACTGCTACCGCCCCCTGGCCTTTGGCCTGACTGCACTGGTCGTGCTCTTGCCCTTCCAGCTAGAACAATCCTCTGCTCAAAGACAGTTTTGTGGTGAATTCTGGTGTCATCCATAGTCAAAGCCCCTACATCCTGCCCCTATGAGGCCCCGTGATTTGCCCTTGCCCTGACTTCTGATACCTGCTCACTGACCACCCGCCCTGACTTCTGATACCTGCTCACTGACCACCCGTCATGCACCTGAGACCCCTTCCCTTCCTTCCTTTTCATAACACTTACTCCTCTCTTTAACATGATATAATTTACTTATTTTGCCATCTTCCACAAAAAATCCTTCATGATGTTGCTCACTGCTATGTCCCACGGCTGCAGGGACAGAGCCTGCCAGTCAGTGGTGCTGGGTAAAGCAAATGTGTGTTGAAGCTACACCCCCTGCCCCGGTTTCTTGCCCGATGCTGGAGGCGGTACCTGTCTCAGCCCCTGCTGCATCCCAGTAAAAGGCCTGTTGCTCATTAAGTGTTTAATAACCAATCAAAAAACAATAGATTGACCTAATGAAGACTAGAGACAACCTATAGAGAATGGAGGAGGTTGGGAGGCAGCTCAGGGGTCAGGGCTTTACCTCCACTCTGAATAAGAATGTCAAACAGGTCATCCATCTGTTGGCTCGAGGAACCATTTTCCTGGGGAAGAAAAAGAGACCAAAAAAGAAAGAATGAAAATCTACAACAGGAGGCCCCCAGCCAGGCTCAGGGCTCAGACCTTCTTCCCTTCTGATTCTGCTAGCAGCCCGAAGAGCCCATCAGCCTGAACTAGGCTCCAGAGCCCACACTTACTCCATCAGACCAAGCCCTGCCATACCCATCCAGAATGGCCCACTCCCCAAGGCCTCTGTGACCTTATAAGACGCTCCTGACTGTCCCTGTCCTCCAGCTGGACTTGGGGACTATGGGAACCCAGTCCAGCAGCCTATGCAAATGCCCACCCTGGCCAGGCCTCAGTCTACCTTCTTCACCTGCTGTCTGGGCTGCTGGTTCATGGCTTCCTCATAGCCAGGTGGCTCCTTCTTCAGCAGAGAAGTTGGGGTTCCAAAGGGGGGCTGTGGTGGGTGCTCCAGGTCCATCTGGGCTGGAGGGCCAGGGGCTGGAGAACCAGGCTGGGACAAGGGCTGGACAGGAGATCAGTGAGAGAAGCAGTAGTTGAGGTGAGGGAAGCAGGCCCAGGCCCCTGTACACTCAAGGAGCACTGGTAGAGGTCAGGCCAGCTGCAATGGCTTTCAGAAAGCTTTCATGGAAGCCACTGGGGAAGAACAGATACAGGCTGGGGAGGCCCTGACCTCCAACCCTATGGAAGATGGAATAGGCACGGGGTTGCCGGCTGCCTTGGGTTTGGTACAAGTCACATGGGACAGAGAGAAGGGCTCTAGACTGATTCTCCCTCTCTTCCCTTTCTGCCTGAAGCTGCTCAGGGCCCCTGTCTCCCATCCTGAGGTGCCTGGATCCTGTCACTGTACCCTCTACCCTGGAGTTCTGCAGGACTGAGAGGCTATACAAAACCTAAAGCGGGCTGGGTGGAGGTTCTCGGCTGTGAGGGTGACAGCAGCAGGGAGCTAGCTACTGGTGACACTGTGGTGTGGGACAGCTGGTGCCTTTCGGAGATGAGAAAGTGGAGTGAAGCTCACACTAGGCTCAGCCCAGCAGCCCCAAGCCAGATCCCAGGCCAGAGAGCTGAGCCTACAGGCCTCTCCTCGACCCTTATCTGGCGCCCTGTCCCACACCTATGCAGCAGAAACAGGAGTGGGGCCCCGGCCTGGGTGGGAGCTTCTTAGGAGCCCTCTGCCAGGGTACAGAAATGTTGTCATATCAACAGTCAGAGGAGGTGGGCATTCAATGATGACTTCCCCCTCATGGCTGAGGGATCATGGGCAGGTCTCAGTACCCTCCTAGTTGACAGAGGAATGGCAACCCCTCACTTCGTAGAGTGGAAGGAAAGATTAAAGGAAGCAAGGCCAGCCTGCCCAGCCATGGGGCACCCCTAAACTGGGCTGTCATGAGAAGTAACTTCACACATACCTGTGTCCCCTGCACCTCCCACACCCAGGTACCTTCTGGGGGCTCCCACTGGCCAGGCCAGGGCTGTCTGCATTCTTATTGGTCACGGTGAGGACAAGGTGGGTCCCTGTGGAGTCAGTGATGACAGTGGGAGGTGTGACCCCCTTGATGAGGCTGGAGCCCTGTGGGCCCAGAAGCAGTTGGGGCGTGCAGGCTGGCTCCGGCTCGGACAACACGGCTTCCTGCTTCACCACCACTGCAGGGGGCACCAGGGCACAAGTGTCTACGTGGTGGGAAACAGGGGCTGCCAGGCTGGGGCTGAAGGGGTGAGCAGACCCCAGAGGCTGTTGGCTCAACTGGCAGCTGGAGAAACTGTTCTCCTGCTTCACTGGGATGCCAAGAGGCGTGGGGGCCGGCACAGGCTGCTGAGCCCGCTTCTCCTGCTCCAGCTGCAACCTGAGCCACTCCACCAGCTGTTGCTTCTGCCGGAGCATGCGCGTCAGCTCCTCAATCTGCTTGTCCTTTTCCTGCAGCATCTGGTCCTTGTCACGCCCCTCCAGCTCTGCCCGCACCCTAGGGCTCACGCAGCAGGACCCAGCCCGGGGACCCTCCTCCTTTACAAGGATCTGTAATGGCGAAGCCTGCAGGGTGAGCTGGGTCAGTGGTGATGTTACCATCTCGCCAAAGGTGTCCCCAGGCGTGGAGTTCTCGTCACCCGTGCTGAGCAGCGAACGCTCTGAGGGAGTGGGAGACACGGGGGGTGTGGAGCCTGTGCTGCCAAATTTTACCACTCCGTTGCTGGTCACTGTGGCCACTACCACCTCAGCTGGAGCCAGACCTGCTGCCACCAAAGCAGGCCCTGTGCTTAGCCGGGTTGCAGGGAAGGCTACCACCACCTCGCCAGCCTTGGGCAGGATGGAGGTGGCAGCAGGGACCTTGGGGGCTCCTGGCGCAGGGCTGACTTGTTCTTGGTAGGCACGCAGGCGCTCAATCAGGTCTGTTTTGGTGCCCGAGACAGGCAGTGACCGCAACTTCAGCTCCTGCTTCAGCTCTGCTACCTGCAAGGGGGTGGAGAGTCGAGGGTAGCAGGGGACAAAGGGAACTGGGTCCAGGCAAGAGGGCAGTTAGGGAAGGATGGGGAGGACAGGCTTGTTGTCTGTTAGGCCTCATCTATTCAGGCCTCATTGGCCACTTCACATACATCAACCTCCCACAGCCCTGAAGGGTGAGACGCATGTCCCCCGGTCCAGCCTCCTTCCTCTGCCCGTCCTTACCACACCAGGGACCTGAAACCCAATGCTCCCTCCCCCGTGTCTGTGCAGGACATGCCCTCAGCTGTCCCTCACCCTAGCATGGAGTTCAATAAATTATGAACTGAGTGGATTTTACAGGTGAGAAAATTGAGCTCACAAAAGAAAAATAACTGCTTCAAGATCACAGAGCTGACGAGTGGCCGAGGCAGAAGCTATGTCCAGGTCTGATGGGCTCTGAAGCCTGGGCCCGAAAGCCCCATGAGGCATCTGTGTCTTGCTGGGATCAGGCCATCACTCACAAGCAGCCAGCCTGGTTCAGAGGACAAACTCTCAAGGGAGAATATGATCCACTGTTTCTTCTGACTGGCGCAGAGAAAACAAGCCAGACCCTCAACATGATCCACCCCCACCCAATGCCCCATAGGCCACTCCCTTCCCAGGCAGACTCAGCACTCATCCAGCAGACTGGGTAGGGCATTAACTGGCAGAGTGGGAAAGGTGGGTGCTGAAGTGGACAGCCCCGAGTCTGAATCCCGGTCTACCGCCGGCCAGAGCTCCACCCTGAGACACTGTTGCTAGCTCATCCTTAAGCAGGGGGACAGTCATTTCCCATTTCTCACACTGCACCACAGAGGCCAAAGAAGAGAAAAGGTATACAAGGGCTAGGTAGGCCCCAGGGCCCTTGACAGATGCTGCCTGATGTTAATGGTAATGACCACGAGACAAGGCTGAGATGTCACAGATGACCATGCCAGGCACGCCTTGGTACAGCCACCAGGTGCCTCTGCTGGGAGAGACCAGAACCTGGAGCCCTGCTCTGCCTTCCATGCCCGTGCATCATGGGCTGGCTGCTCTCCCTAACACTGGGGTGACCACCTACCTTCATGTCGTCCAGGTTGGCAGGCAGAGCTCCTGGCTTGCCAGGCAGCGAGGTGCTGTTCTGACGTGCCAGCCCACCGGGTCCAGGGGCACCCAAGCTAGAGCCGGCGCTGGCAGTGGAGAGGCTGCGCACTGGAGAAGGTCCACCGCTTCCCAGAGCCTCACCTGCCGGCCTGAGAAGAAAAGGCAAAAATGAGCACCCACCGAGCCCCCCGCTCCCCGTCCCCCAGGGCTGGGCAGAGATGGCATGGGATAAGGGGCCTGCCCCTGGGCCCTGCCTGGGGACCACTCCTGCAGGATTCAGATTAGGGGATTCTTGAAGCCTGGGGTTCACCCACCCAGCTCTGGCATCTGCCTGTCTCAGGACCCCACTGGGGGGATGGGAGAGAGTGTAGGGCAGACTCCTACTTTGGCGGGGCCGGCAGGATGGTCTGGTAGTTGTAGTGCTGCTGCTGCTGCTGGTTGAGGATCTGTAGCTGTAAGAACAGCTGCTGCTGCTGCAGGATCTTGGCATAGGACGAGTCCATGGGGGGCACCCCCTTGTCTTGCTTTTGGTCCGGGGGGATGTACTGGTGATACTTGAGCTTCTTCACCTTTGGCTTGAGCTCCTTGGCTTTCTTGCTGCGTTGCGACTTCTCACTGGCAGACTTGGGTTGGCTTTGCTAAGGACACAGGAGACAAAGGAGCCGTCAGGGGCAGTCTGGGGCATCTCAGAGTTAGGCCCCAAGTGGGAGGCTGGTGGCCATCCTGTTGCAATGGAGTGGCTTCTGAGGAGGCACTGTTACCCACCCTGCCCAGTCTCACTCTCCCCTTACTGGACCATGCCCCTCCAAAAGCAGAGGCCTCATTAGTGCCCGGAAGTGTCCCAAGGAGAAGACAAGGGCGGACAAAGGGGGAAACTTCTAGGCTAAGGGACAATCAACCAAAAGTGATGTCACTGTCATCCTGAGCAGAGTGAACATGACAAGAAGGTTAAAAAGAGCTGGTTTTGGAGCTTGTGCCATCCACACCAGGTACCTTACAGACCTGCCAGGACCCTGCCTGGGCAGGGGCTCACAAGTCTGCTTGAAAATGAGGACTGAGCTCAGAGGTCACTTTCCCAAGGTCACATAGTAATCTTGAACTCATCAGGTGAAGAAGCTGGGACCCAAACCCAGGACTCCAAAAGCTCTGTTCCTTCACCAAATGGGCCTCCAAAGACCCCCAGCAAGCACACAGAGCCTCCCACTTGGAGCGTCATCAAGTACCCAGCAGACCAAGAAGAGCAAGCAGGTCAGGCCCGGGAGGCTATATAAGGGTCAGGAAGGGTGGAGCTGGACAAGGGGGAGAGTTAGCTGGGCGTGCCCAGCAAGGACTGTGGAGAGCCTAGATGGTTTTGAGCAGAGGACGCTGGACAGAGGGGTGAGGAATTGGTACGAGATCAGCTGGGGTCTTGACCAGATGGCAGTGGGGACTGATGCAAAGGTTTGGGCAGATGGACTAGAGGAAAAGTGGGTAACAAGAGCAAGTGGCAGATGAGGGGTTCAAGGGTTTATGGTTTTGAGCTTTGGCAACTGTGACAACAGTAGTCCCCTCATGGAAGTCAAGAAAAGGTTCTGGTTTTGCTAGGGAAAATGGAAAGATGGAGAAGACAGCAAAGCTTGCAGGGCACCTTGGTGCATGGAGATGGGCCCGCAGAGAGGACCCAGAGCAAGGCTGCAGAGTAAGCAGTGGGACTGAAAAAGAAGATAGAGGCTGAGAGCTGGGCCTGAGCAGCACCCCACCAAGAGGAAGGAGGAATAGGAGCCAGGGGAAGAGCAGCCACAAAGGAAGGTGAGGGAAGGCAAAAGAGTGGAGAAAGGAGCACGGCTTAAAGGGTGTCAGAGACAAATGAGGGTCTGGGCTGGGAGGGAGCCAGGGGCCCTTGAGGAGGTTTCACTGGCAGGGCTGGGGAGCCATCCCACAAAGGCTGAGACCCTACCCAGAGAAGAAGAAGTACAAACACACACACTCTTTCAAATGTACGGTGGTCAAAGGAAGGCACTGGTCATATGATGAGAAGCAAGTCTGAGGGAAGAATTTGGGGAAAAACCTCTGACATCTGTGGTCAGTCAGGAATAGGCCACAGAGGCAAGGGAGGTACCTGTTGACAAGGGAGCAGCCTGGAGCCAGCAGAGGGCTCTGGAGTGCCAGCGACCAGGCCAGAGGCACAGCTGCTTTCTCTGGAGCTGGGGGAAGCCATGAAACATCCTGCAGGCAGCAAGGCCTCACAGGGACATGCAAACAGGGCGGGCCTGGGGGCGGGCCCACAAAGGAGTGCATCAGGCAGCACCCAGAGGCACAGCAAAGGCTCAGTTGAAAGAACAGGCACCTGGCCAGCTCCCAGGCTGTGAGTGACGGAAGCAGAGGACCACAGATGACCAGGGACTCCCAAACAGGGCAGCAGGGTTTTGTGGGGAGATAATAAAACAAGACCAGACAGGGAAGCAAGTTGGGGGCAGGAAGGAAGAAAGTCTACCCAGCAGGAGAGCAAACTCAGGTCTCAGAGACCCTGGAGGCGGAGGCTCTGCAGGGCTGGGAGACCAGCACCAGCTCTTGGTGCCCAACACAAGGTTCCCAATACGTGTCTCATGAAGGTTGATGGTCAACCCTGGTATTTCAAGTCAGGCCTTGGGGGAAAATAAAGACAAACACCTGACACTGCCTGCTGACCTTGGACCTATCACTTCACATCTCAGCTCTGTCACTTGTAGACAGGGGTAACTGAGGCTGTCAGTGACCCAGATGGGATGGGTGGGCATATTTCCACAGGGAGGGCAGGAATAAAGGCTAGGACAGCCCTGTCCAGAGCTTGGCATACTGTGCTCAGTTAAGGGTGGCTATAACTGTGACAGCCAGTGTTTTTGGAGAGATCAGGAAGCACTCCCAAATTACTTCAGTGACCTTTGCTAAGCCCTGACAAGGGAGAAAAGATCTGCACCAACCCCCTAGTTTCCCCATGCTGGGATGGAGTTGCGGCAGGGCTCAGAAGGGCACAGGGAGAGGACAGTCAACTGGAGAACTGTACCTTAATAAGCGTGGGGGTGGGCTTGGCGGTGGGCACCGTGGTTCCGTTGGTGAGGCTGGGAGGCAGAGGAGGCTGCTCTGCCAGGAAAAAGGTTTCTCCGGAATCTGGGCCCACTGGGAGTTGACATGCAACCTAAGAAGGGGGAAGTGAGGACACCTCATTTTCTGGCTGCTCCAGAGGGCGTGGCCATCTCCAGGTGGCATTGCATCCCAGCCCTGCCCTGCCTGGGGGTGGGTAGCAGTCACTTCCTTGGACATTATCACTGTCAGGGGGCAAATGGAACCAGAAGAGAGAGAGACAGAGGGAGTGAAAGATCATGAAACTAAAAATGGACACGGGGTGGGCCAGGGAGGCATATGAATTGCAGGCGGCCCTATGTCCTCCATGTGAGACCACAGGGTAACTGAGATGAGCATCTGCTGTTGACACTCCATTCCCTCAAGCAGCCAGATCTTCAGCTACCAAGACAACACCCCTCCCACTTCCCTGTTTCACCTGGTCCAGGTGAGGGACCTCAGACTGGGCAGCTCCAGCCAGTCTGGGGCCCTGAGAAGCAGGGCACACGCGGAGCAGGCCAGCTTACCTGAGTGGGAGATGCAGAGGTGGCACTGGGCAGTGGCTCGCTGGCTCGGGCTTCCAAGGGAGATGGCACTGAGCCCTGAGACTCATGGCTGGCAGGCTGCTCAGGAGATAAGGCATCACTACTGTCCTCATCAAAAGAAGAGCTGTCCGCTACTTTCGGGTAGTTCACCTGGCCCACTGAAAGCCAAATCCAGCATAAGACTCTACCTCTGGCCCCGAGGAAGGGGGAGAGGGGCCCTGCTCAGCAACCAGAGGCTGTCCCAGCAAGGTGCCTGCCCCTCAGCCCCAAACTCCAGCCCAGGGAGGCAGACAGGGGAAGGGAGATCAGCAGCCAACCTGCCTGTGGGTCCAAAAGAGCTCTAGGAAAGCTCATCATCATGACTGAAATGAAGTAGGGAAGAGTCCTAGTAGGCCATCAAAGTGCTCCCCTGGACAAGGGAAGGCCTGACTTTTCACCTCTTGTTTTTAACTCTACACATGGGTCAGTCTTGAAAGTTCTACTCTCCCTCCCTCCAGCTTGCTGCTTCCTTTGCCTCAGTTTCCCTGCTGTGAAGGTACTTTATTCCCATCCTATGACTGCACAGAACTGCCCTCCTCTTCCCTCAGAGGCTTGCAGACCCTGCAGTGAGGGCTCTAAGTCTGCAAAAAGGGTCCTTAGGAGCACAGGTAACAGTCTTAAGACCTAAACAAAGTCTAGGAACATTCAAAGGAGTCTCTTGAAAAAGGAACACCTGCCTGCACAGGTGAAACAGGACTACTGGAAGTCTGGTGACCTCCATTTAGTGGTTCCCAGAAACCCAAGGCCACCAGAATAAAACCCATCCTAGGGACTATACCTTCCCCGCCCCACCCTGGGTTGGATGGCCACAACTGCAGGTGCTCCTGGAACCAGCCAGGACCAGGCAGGGAGGCAGAGGCAGGAGGAGCAGGGTCACAGCATGGAAATCTCAGGATACAGAGAAAAGGTAAGATGGTAACAGGGGCAAGTAGACTATTTCAAAAGACCCATGTCACAACCACCACCTCAACACTGTTAGGGAAGAGGTTCTGCACTGGGGCTGCTGTCCACATAGGAGGAACTGAGGCAGTGGACACGGCACAGAGGTGAGCTGTCAGCCATGCTGGGGGGAACCTTCTGTAGTGGAAGACCACAGAAAAGGAACAAGAACAAGCCAGTGACTCTCCCAACAGACTCTTCCCCTCCAGGGCCATGACCTGAGACTGTCTCATCTCCTGGGGCCTAGAAAGGAAGCCGCTGAGTCTGTCCCTCCACCAGCCAACTGCAGTGATGGAACCAGGAATGGCCATGGCTGGGCTGGCTCACACACCACTCATCTGTCCTAGCAGGAGCACCTGGGCAGTGCACAGAGGAACTGAGATCACTGACCACCAAGGACTTCATGCCAATCACGCACACAGATTTTCTCCCATGATCTCTTAGTCCCAGTGAGGGGCCTGCTATGGGACAGCAGCCACACGATGGAACCAGGATGGAGGAGCTGCAGCTCCACTCCCCGGGTCATCCAACCTGAGGAAGCTGCTGGCCACACTGAAGAAGCCCAAGGACTGGTGCAGGCCAGGGTCACTGCAGTCTGTTTCTCTCTACTGTGGCCAGGTGTGGTGCAGGATGTGGAGGGACAGAGACAGGTCTCTGCCTTCTGGGAGTTTATGGTCCAGTTTCCTTGGAGCACAGTACAGTATAGGCTCTGCTAGAGGGAAACAAAGACTCTGAGGGGAGGCTGAAGAGGCTTTTCTAAGGCTCAGGGGAGACATTCTGGAAGAGAAGGCCTTGTCGTAAACCTCACAGATCAATTGGGCATGGCCTGGAGAAAAGGGAATGTAAGGCCCCCTTCTCACAGCTGCAAAACTGTCCCAGCTCCTGCTCGCTCCTCCCATCTCCTACGTCTCCACCCTAAACACCCTTCCCCATACACGCTCTCCCTCCTTTCCATCTCCTCTCACCCCCTGAATAAACGGACCACATTCCCTGTCACCACTCCTGACCTCCTGCTCATTCATCAACCCATTCGATCTGCCTTTTGCTGGCAAATTCTTCTTTCTGTCATGTCACCAGTGATTACCTCCCAGTCAAACTAAACCACTCCTAGGCCTTAAACAGCTGTACTTTGCCAGCTATCCAGGCCACTGCCCCTATTGTCTCTCTGCCTGGAATGTCCTTCTGTACTTCTCTACTTGGCAACAATGATCTAACTTTAGGTTGACCCCAAATGTGCCATATCACCTGTGTACTTCCCCTGCCACTGACACCCCACCCTGAGAGAAGCCCACCGTGGCAGAGCTCCCTGCACCGCACACACCGCCCCTTACTCTGCAGTGTCCACCACAGATGGCAGTGCCAGCCGGTCAGTAATGAAAGTTACTGTGAATAGCAGCAGCCCCTCCATGAGTCTCCCCAGGAGCCTATGCTGTGCCAGGCCCCTTGTCCTGCAATCCAGGTGACAGCTATGTCACAGGGCCATGGCCTTTCTGCTACACAAAGCTGGCATCAGCTCAGAAGCCAGACTTGTTTATACATCAGTTTTCACTTACAGACTGAATTTTCTGAAGGAAGTGTCACAGTTTGTCTTTGTTGCAGGACCTCACACGGGGCCTGGCACACTGCCAACTCTCAGCCAACATTTATCACATTTTGGCTGGCTGGAGAGAGTCTAAACTGACTTTGGCCCAAACATGGGCCTGTAAACTAGGGGCTGCTGTGGAATCTGGTGAAGATCTTGGGGAGGAAAACACAGATGAGGCAGGATGGATGCCAGGGCAAAGCAGTGGATTAAAAGGGCTGTTGGAAAGCCCTGGCCAGGCAGCTCAGTTGATTAGAGCTTTGTCACAATATGCTAAGATTGTGGGTTCAATCCCCGGTCAGGGCACACACAAGAATCAACCAATGAATGCATAAATAAGTAGAACAACAAATAGATGTTTCTCTTTCTCTCTCGCAACCCCACCCTCTTTCTCTAAAATCAATTAAAAAAAAAAGACTGTTAATGGCCCAGTACATGCTTGCCTCCAACACAGGCACTGCCTCCTACAAGGCCACACCACCATCTGCCACGCAGGGGCAGCCCTGAACCCACAGCCACCTCTGACCCAGAGCCTGAGGCACAGCACACTATGCTCTGGGTCCACTCCTGTGGTTCCACTTTGTACCCTGCCCAAAGTCTGACTCATCATGGGGAAGCAGTTGAGCCCCCTTCCCCTAAAGGTACAGCTACCCCTCCAAGAGCAGGAACACATGGCCTTGTCTGTGTTCAGGTCTTGGGTCCACTGTTGCAAAGAAAACATGTCTGTACCAACAATTACCAGAATATAAGGAAGTCCTGTCTGACCTGCCTATGGCATGTGGAGCACTGCACGGCCTGGACACTGTCTGCCTCCCACTTCACATCCTGACATCCCTCCTCCAGCTTCATGTCTGGATCTATCCGGAGCACATGCCTCTCTCCTATGCACACACTTTACTTTCTACTCACCCTGCCACCCCAGTCTTGGCCATCCCCTCCCCTGCCACCACACCCCAATGTCAGGCCCTTTCGGTGCCCCCTCCAGCACAGCTCTTTTTTACCTGCCTGCGTAAGCCCCTAGACATGAGCTCTCTGAGGACAAGTCTTGGTCTACCCTGTGGGGCTACAGTCCTATCACACTCTGCCTGGATAGATCCATGTTTGAAAAGTAGGATATATGGGCAAAGTGCCGCACTCCAAACAGAGATGCACTAATAAAAGGAAACAGTAAAGCACAGATTCCTAATTTCTGGCATCTCCATACATTCACACACATCAATTTCGATATCAAACTCCACTGTGAGAAAGGAGGAAGTCCTGAGTTTATAGAGATGAAGGTGGACATAGGTCTGTTATTTACGTAGTTATTTTGGCATGGCGCTGACCACTATGGCCACTGGCACTGTCCCAAGCCAATGAAACCTGTTTTTCAGGCTCTTTGTACTCTGTTCCTCAGTTCTTAAGTTGAAGCAAGAAGTCAAAGGGCAAGAAGCCCAGACCCTGTCCCCCTGCATCTGGCCTGCAAGTCCACACAGGGTGTCTGGGGCCTCCTCACCGATGATGGCTTCCTTCAAGCTAGACTCCACAGGCAGGATGTTCTTCTCCACCAGCTCCATGGGGCCAGGCCTCTGTGCAATCTTCTCATTGAGGTCATCGGCCAGTCTGGCTCTCTTTAGCTTCAGCTGTTTGGCCTGAAGAGAAGGTTCAGCCGAGGTCTCTGCCCGTGGGAGAGAATGGAGTGCAGGAGGATGTAGGAATGGACCTGGTTTTGCCCTGGGCACTCCAGAGCAGCTCTCCTTCCCTCTGGGGAAGGAGCAGAGACCATCAGAATGCAAAGCGCATCCCAGGCAGAACAGGGTGGCCCAGCTTAAAGTTTCACAAGGACAGAAGAAGGGGCCCCAACTGTGGGCACTGTGTGGTCACACACAACAATAGCCACCAGGCCCAGGCAGGGCCAGAGGATTCTCTGAGGTGGAGCTACAAAGCTGAAAGAGCACCAGACGATGGAGTGGTCTCTCCTCTCCCTCAAGCTTGCTCTGTTAACAAGAGACAATTCACTCCCTGCTCTGGGCATCAGTGTCTTCGTCTGTAAAATGTGATGTTCAGACTAGGAAGGTTCTCTTTCAACCCCAAAGATAGTTCAAAACTAAACAACAAAACAGGATAGATTCACATTGCTTTCAGCAGCCTAAACCTTTCCTTCATTAGAAAGTGGGAAGAAGTGTGTGATTTTATTTATACATCACAGGTGTTCACATACCATATTTCCCCATGTATAAGTCGGTCTCATGTATAAGACGCACCTCAATTTTGGGGCCCAAAATTTGAAAAAAAAATTGTATTACATAAAGTTATTGAACTCAAGTTTTATTCATCATAAAATTCATAAACTCTTCATCACTGTCAAAATTCCCATCCATTAGCTTGTCCTCATCTGTATCTGATGATGAATCACTGTCTTCAACAATGAGCAAAAAAACAAGTGCAAAAAAGCGGGAAATGCAAGTAAAAAAATCTACAAGTTTTTAGAATCCAAATTTTTTGAAAAAAAGGTGTATCTTATATATGGGGAAATACAGTAAATGCTGAGTGAGTGAATGAATGAATCAATGAATGAAAAAGAAAGCAAATGTATTTTTATAACAGATTTTGGAGGAAAAAATTTTATATCAAGAGTTGATAAGCCTGACCATGTGGTGGTGAGTGGATGGAGCGTTGGACTGGGACACAAAGAACTCAGGTTCAAAACTCCAAGGTCACTGGCTTGAGCCCAAAGGTTGCTGGCTTGAAGCCCAAGGTCTCTGGCTTGAGCAAGGGGTCACCTGCTCTGCTGTACCCCCCCACCCCAGTCAAGGTACATAATAAGAAATCAACCAATGAACAACTAAGGAGCCACAACAAAGAATTGATGCTTCTCATCTCTCTCCCTTCCTGTCTGTCCCTATCTGTCCCACTCTCTGACTCTCTGTCAAAAAAAACAGAGCTGACGAGATCCAGGGCCACCACATGGCCGTGGGAGAAAAGGGTGAGCCAATCCAGCAGAATGTGCTTCTCCAGGAATTCCCAAACCCAGGGGTGGCAGCCACAGCACTGCTGTGTCTCCATGGTAAGGTCTGGCGTGCCCACTGCCTACAGAAATGGGAGTAGTGAGAAAGGGAAGAAGTATGGGTGGTGAAACAGTGAACACACAGTGAGGACAAAGGGTTAGAAGCATTTCCATTCCAACACACCTTCCAAAATGTGCATCCTAACCAGCTCTGATCTCTCCGGGCGGGAACGAATCTTCCGTTTCAGATAGTCCTCTGTCTATAGAAAAAAACACACCAAGAAGCTCTCAAATCCAGGTCAGAAGCTATGACATGAATAGGACCAAAAAGCAGCTGTGGCTGTTGGTCACCTCCGCAGCCCCAGGATCTCAGGTTCGAGACTGCAGGGTTCTGAGGCCTGGAGAGGCCCGGGCAGGATGCATCCACTTCCAATTGCACCTGCCACGGGCACTATCCATCAAGACCATTTGTCATTCTGACGTTGAACTACTGATGTATTTGTTAAAAATCTATTATTTTTACTGTAATAAAATATGTTCATCAAATAAAATGGAAGATTACAAAGTAAAACAACAATAAAACATCTTAGTCATCCACTGTTAATATTTTGGGATATTTGTTTATAATCATTCTTCCATGCAGAAGACAAGTTTAATTTTGCAGAGTTGTAATCATACTGAATATACATTTTATATCTTGTTTCAAAACATTTTCATGATCTCATAAGTATTTTCCACTCATTTTGAAAAACTGCCAAATGGAATACTAATTCTGATACATGGTGTCATAGCTTCAGTTCCTTAAAGTCCAATGTCTTCATTTCTGCATTTCTGAGACCAGGCAAACTAAACCATTTCCTCAACAGTCCCAGAGTCACCCCACTGCCTGGCGTTCATGTTACACTGTATATAATGTAACCCCAGATCTGACTCCAGGACCTGGGCTCTAAACCTCTGCACCAGAAAATTTCAAACCATAGGTCAAGGTCATTAGTGCTCAGGAGCAGCAGAGGAGGGGTTAGGACAAGGTAGGGCAGGGTAAGGTAGAGCCCAGTAGAAAGAGAATATCAAGTATCAGAGCACACTGCATGTAGTAAAGACCTGGTTCTGCTTTGCCTGGCCCTTGTCTGCTGCCTGAGCTCTGATGGGGCAGCCTGTGCCAACCCTGGGGTGGTACTGAGCTCTCCAGGAGACGGTTTAAAGTAGCTGGGGGCCTGGGGCCTACTACCCCATCTTCAGGGGGCTGAAAAACTTCTCTGGCTGCTGTGGAAGATGCTAGAACAGGTGTTGGACACTGCAGGCCTTCACTGCCATCAGAAGGAGGTGTATCTTCTAAGTCATCTGAAGGAATGAGCAGTGGCCAAGGCCACAGCAGAATACAGGACTGATTAAGAAAATACGTAGGGTCCACAGACCAAGGCGTGAGTACTAGCTTTCCCACTTCCCAGCTAGACAAATTACTTCACCTCTCTTAGCTACAGCTATAAAACGAAGATAATAACACCTAATTCATAAGAGCTAGTATAAGCATAAACAAGAAAATGATATATTTTCACATATAAAAGTGCTCAATAAAATAGCAACTGCTTGGCTTCGGCTGGCTGGCTCAGGAGTAGAGTGTCGGCTCAGTGTGTGGATGTCCCGGGTTTGATTCCCAGCCAGGGCACAGAGGAGAAGCGCCCATCTGCTTCTCCATCCTTCCCCCTCTCCTTCCTCTCTGTCTCTCTCTTCCCCTCCTGCAGCCGAGGCTCCACTGGAGCAAAGTTGGCCCGGGTGCTGGGGATGGCTCCATGGTCTCTGCCTCAGGTGCTAGAATGGCTCTGGTTGCAGTGGAGCAACACCCCAGATGGGATTGCCCCCTGGTGGGCTTGCCTGTTGGATCCTGGTCGGGCACATGTGGGGGTCTGTCTGCTGTCCCCAGCTTCTCACTTCAGAAAAATACAAGAAAAACAACAACAACAAAAAAACCCACAAACAAAACAAAAAAAAGCAACTGCTCTAACTGGCTCGTATTTACTCCCTGACTGCTTGAGAAGCAGTCCAGGAAACGGTGCCACGCCATACAAACAGGCTGGGGTGTGGGCCAGGCTGTTCTTTCTCTGCCCTCTGCTGTGTTCTCTAACACTCTGGGCACTAAAACAGTGTAGTTTGCTACTGCTTTGGTTCCCAGTACCCATGGCCTCATTCTTCTCATTTACTTTAAGAATTAATCATGATTTTCCTTAGAACAAAAAATAAATTAAAAAGGTAAGGCAGTAACAAAAGTCTTGGAAGTAAACCTCAGCCTGTGGCCCTCCCTTGGGGAGGTTCTCTTCCCTTGTCTTTTACGTGAAAGACAAAAGTGAAGAAGATGAGAGGGGGAAGCATGTTCTGGCAACTTCTCGATCTCCACCCACACTAGGCAGCAGACTATCCCCCTGAGGCCCCCGAGGGAACTGAAACCAAGAGGGGACAGGCAGCAAGCCAGGTACTATAGCATGAACCTGGGCTCAGAGTGGGGCCCAGCTTCTGCTTCCACAGCCTCAAGTGGACACTGGTTGTTCAGGGTGCATGAAGACAAGTGAATGCCCATCCTGAAGAGGTGTGGGCAGTGTAGCCACCAACATGGAGGGACCACAACTGGTGTTCATGTCCTAACATCCACAAAAGGTTAAGGTGGATTTAAAAATGGGAAAATAGCCTGACCTGTGGTGGCGCAGTGGGATAAAGCATCAACCTGGAACACTGAGGTTGCCGGTTCAAAACCCTGGGCTTGCCTGGTCAAGGCACATATGGGAGTTGATGCTTCCTGCTCCTCCCCTTTCTCTCTCTCTCTCTCTCTCTCTCTCTCTCCCTCCCTCCCTCCCCTCTCTCTAAAAAAAATCAATAAATAAAACATTAAAAAAAAAGATGAAAAAAAAAATAAAAACAGGAAAATATCAGTGGTCTCCAAAGCAACAGGATCAGTGATCATTACATACTCTTAAATGAAGTAAAGGAGAAAACTCATTCTGATCATGATCGGTAAGCTGGGAGATGGCTAGGGGTGGGGATATCGTAGAAAAGGCTGCATTTTTTATTTAGAACTGTGAGGGCCTGGCCAGTGGTTCCATGGATAGTGCGTCAGCCCAACATTTGGACATCCTGGATTTGATTCCCAATCAGGGCACATATGAAAAGCAACCATCTGCTTCTCCGCCCCTTTTCCTCTCCCCCTTCTCTCCCTCTCCCCATCCCACAGTCAGTGGCTCAATTGGTTTGAGCATGGCCCTGGACGCTGAGGACAGCTCAGTTGGAGCGCATCAGCTTCAGGCACTAAAAATAGCTCAGTACTCCAGCATCGGCACCAGATGGGGTTGCTGAGTGAATCTCAGTAAAGGTGCATGCAGGAGTCGGCCTCACTATCTCCCTTCTCTCACCTTAAAAAACAAAACAAAACAAAAAAACTGTGAGGCAAGGGCTAACTCTGGAGGCATGCTAGACTGGAAGGAACATAACTAGCAATGAAGAGGCTCTGACAATGTTCTTTGGAGGTCCTCAAAAATTTGGTGCCTTACCCTGGCCCGCTCCAAGCTCCTTCTCTGTTCATGAAATGCAGCTGGACTTTTCAAAGCTGTTGGGAGAAGAATCATAAAATAATTGCTTTATTAGTGAAGCAGCATGTCAACTACTACAATTTACTGTGAAGAAAGCTTCTTAAATTCAAGGTTATTTTAGAAGTACTATTAATATCAGCTGAAATGAAGAAGAAAATGGCACCCTAGAAAGCATATACCTTCATGGTTCAGCTACCCCACTAAAACAACTTTAGCTACTTTATTCCTAATGGGAGTAGTCACTGTCCCAAGTTTGGGTTCTATAAAGTATACCCACTGAACATAACTTTAAAAAATCATCCTGGACCCATTAGCTGTATAATCCTCATTGATTGGTCAACCTCCAAGAACAGCTAGCAGTGGCCTCACCTTACTCTCAGGGAGACGGGGAGATGGGGACCCAGACAGGATCAGTGCTGCCTGTGGGGTCCACCTGACTTCAACCTCATGAAGAACCACAAAGTGACCAAACTAAATGGGGCGGTTAAACAAAAAAGATGTCTACTTGGGTGCCATTTCCTTCTTTACTTCAGCTGATATTAATAGTGTTGCTAAAACTGACTTCAAATTCATCTCTAAGGACTAAAGGGACTTCACAGTGATTGTACGTTGGACCCTAGTACACAAACTCAACCAGCAGCTGACAAGAAGAGCTCACTGCAGCCCCTGTCAAGGACTAGGACCACAGCTCTCAACTCAGCAAACAATGCTGAAGGACCTTACACAAATGTGGCATCTTGAAGAGAACTTGGCTATAAAGGACAAAGGATGAGTTGGGATACCCTGAAGATAAGAGGGGGAAAGGCCTGACTCACTTCTAGTAGGGAACAATAGCAATAATAGAGATATTTACAAGACAGTGGTCAGTTTCACTTCTGCTGCCCCACAGAACTTCAGAACAGCTGTGAAACTGTTTGAGGAGATAACTCTTGCTGCCTGCTGGCTGTGGTAGGAGTGCAAGGGTAGAGAGATGCTAAAAGTAGTAAGAGCATAGATATGACCCTATCCTGCCTGAGCCTTTGTACTTCCTCCCTCTATTCCAACTCCCCTCACGGGGTGGGGTGGGGGGGTGGCCCTCAGCAACAGAAATACCAGAACAAAGCTCCAAATGTCCCAAGATTACTTTTTTAAAATTATTTTTTAAATCTTAGCATAAAAATAGAATCTTAAAAGATCAGTTGAGAGCCCACCCCATCTTCTAACACCAGGGGGAGCTCTAGATTTAACAAATGAGCTCTAAGAAAAAAATAGCACAGGCTTCCTTGCCAACCAACCAAATATTCCAGGGCACTATCCAGGCTACCCCAGCTCTGCTCTGGGGATCTTGTGGCATTTCTGTGGGTAAGCAGACAGCCCCATGCACCTGCTTCTCGTGGGTAAGGCTAGTTCAACTCCAAAATCAGTCTCCAAAAGCCCTGATACGCAGGAATCTGTACTAGACATGACGAACCAGCAGGGAATAAACATGCAATGTAGCTTACTCTCACCTCAGAGTTTATCACATGGATGAGACAGTAGGTTCAAAAAAAGAAAAACAGTGTCTGCCCCACCCCACCCCCAGCTTCCTTTCTGCCTTATTTTTCTCCATAGTACTCAACACCCGCTGCCATTCTTTACAGTAATACACATATCTTTCTTATTTATTTTCAGCCTCCTACCATTAGAAGCAGCTTCATCAGGTCTTGACAGGGGTTTTGTCCATTTTTTTTTTTTTTCATTTTTGACAGTATCCCCAGTATCTAGAGTACCCAGCACACAATTCATCAATGAATTAATGAATATTCTCTAAGAAATGGATACAAAGTATACACGTGACAGAAAAACTAGAGGGTTCTGTGGTGGAGTGCTAAATTTTCATTTAGACGGCCAGAATGATGGCTGTCATCTGGGTTCAAAACCTCACAGAAGTCCCAGATAGAAAAGGCATGCGTGTTCTTGTCCTGGGATCAACTGATTACTACTGGTGTGACACAGGGTCTGACTGCTTTGGGATCTCATTTTCTCCTTCTGTAGAATGAAAGTCAGTCTGCCTCCCAGAAATCTTGCAAGAGTCATACAAGAGAGCAAGCGCTCTGAGTGGCTCATTTACCGACGCCTTGAAGGTGCTGCTATCATCAAACACAGGGACTGCGTTGAATCATGGATTCGATTCCCACAGGCCAGGTGGTTTCTGAACCACAGCCACACACTGTCTAAAATCCCAGCTGGCTTGCTGCCTCAACAACCTATATTGGCTATCCCAAGGGCTAAGGCACAAATCCAACTTCTGGAAAAACAACTAACAAAGCCCAGAATTCGGTGGAAGGGAAGTGTATCATCTTCATGTTCCAGAAGGATGATGCAGCACTAATGGGGTTAAGTGACAGGTGAACTGGCTGTAGTCAGTATACATATGACCTCCTGTTTGGTTCCATTGAGTTAAGGAAGTTTTCATGTAATACCAAAGAAGAGATTGATATTTACTGAGTGCCTACTTGTGTAGCAGGCACTGTTCTAGATATTATAATAGTCCTAAAGATGCCATATGGTAGGTAATATTACATTTCACAGATAAGGACAGGCTCAGGAAGGGCAGGAAAGGCTAGTCAATGGCAAAGTTAGGATTACAACCTAACTCTGTCTCACTCTCAAGTCAGAGTTCTTTATAGTCCTCTTCGTTAGTTTCTTAACTTCTTCAAAAACTAGAGAACAATGACCCTATTGGATGGGGAGGCAAGGATGCTTCAATCACACATATTGCTGAGCTGTAGGGCTCAGGGCAGGCAATGTGGAAAGGTCAGCTCAGCCACAGTACGGAGCACAAAGAGGTGTACAGAAGGCTCTCAAGAGGGGTTCAAAGTGACCACAGGCACAGAAAGCCATGGTTCAAAATCCAGGGCTTCCTGTGGAACTTAAGGGGTAGACTTCAGCACTGATACCAGGAGATGAACTGGGAGAGAAACGAGAAGACCAGAAGAATTCATTATCTGCTCAGGGCCTAGTTAAAGAGAACCAGAAATGAGAACCAAGAAAAGAATTCAAGACAATAATTACCAACCCCAAAATACAGTTTAATTTTGTAACAACAGCAGCAGCATTATAATTTCATCGAATCCTCTTAACAACCTGGTGGTAGGAACCAATATTCCAATTTTATACATGATAAAACCAATACTGCAGCAAGCTGTGAGGTCATTCATCAAGTGGTAGATCCCAACCCAGGTCTAGTTCTGTTTTCCCTTTCTTACTTTTCTAAACCTTCAACAACTGCATTTCTCTTAGTCCTTGAAGAGTCCACCCACTTTGTGCTGCTCTTTCCCCCCTTCTAACTCTGCTCTATGACAGCAAGGTCAGCAATTCAATAGCTAATTCTAACAGGTAAAAGGGGCAATGATCCCTCTTTCTTTCAGGATACGGTCAAGACTCCCATAAGGCACTTCTCAGGTTCATTTGAGGACTGGAGCTGAGGCAGCCAGTGCTCGCAGTACACTGGGGTGTAGGGTTGAGAGGGCACCCCTATGCATGTCCTGCCAACTTTGTTAAAAGCCACCACTGTGGAGGACAGGAAATGTCAGGGTGACAAAAAGGTAATCCCTGGGCTTTCTTGACATAGGAGCAAATGGCAGTCGTCTCTAGCTTCCATGCTTAGGGGATGAAACACAAGGAAACTCAGCAAAGTAGAAAACAGGTTTTAAACTTTAGGCTTCCGTCGGCCTAGCGTGGGGAGGACCCCGGTTCGATTCCCGGCCAGGGCACACAGGAGAAGCGCCCATTTGCTTCTCCACCCCTCCGCCGCGCTTTCCTCTCTGTCTCTCTCTTCCCCTCCCGCAGCCAAGGCTCCATTGGAGCAGAGATGGCCCGGGCGCTGGGGATGGCTCTGTGGCCTCTGCCTCAGGCGCTAGAGTGGCTCTGGTCGCAACATGGCGACGCCCAGGATGGGCAGAGCATCGCCCCCTGGTGGGCAGAGCATCGCCCCTGGTGGGCGTGCCGGGTGGATCCCGGTCGGGCGCATGCGGGAGTCTGTCAGACTGTCTCTCCCTGTTTCCAGCTTCAGAAAAATGAAAAATAAAAAAAAATAATAAATAAATAAATAAATAAATAAATAAAAATAAACTTTAGGCTTCTGCTGGTTGTGGAAAAATCCAGAAGACTCAATGTTAAAACCCATGAATATGTCTGACCAGGAGGGCTCATTCATCTTAGACCTCCACCTCCCTCCTCTGTGTTGCCTTCATGGTTTTGTCAGAGGACCCAGGAGCCAGGATGTTACTCAGAAATTTTTTCCCCAGAAACTCTAGAAGGCAGTCTCTGAAAGAGAAGCCCCCAAAGCTCACTGCAAACCCCAGGGATGTGCAAACTATACACAGCAGTAGACATTTCTGGCGTCAGAAGGCAGTTCTTGATCTTCTACTCCAGGGGTCCCCAAACTACAGGCCCGCGGGCCGCATGCGGCCCCCTGAGGCCATTTATCCGGCCCCCGCCGTACTTCCGGAAGGGGCACCTCTTTCATTGGTGGTCAGTGAGAGGGGCATAGTTCCCATTGAAATACTGTTCAGTTTGTTGATTTAAATTTACTTGTTCTTTATTTTAAATATTGTATTTGTTCCCATTTTGCTTTTTTACTTTAAAATAAGATATGTGCAGTGTGCATATGGATTTGTTCATAGTTTTTTTTATAGTCCAGCTCTCCAATGGTCTGAGGGACAGTGAACTGGGCCCCTGTGTAAAAAGTTTGGGGACCCCTGCTCTACTCCCACTGCCTGGGAGCTGCTTCTGTCAGAACACTCACACAGCTCGATGTGAACAATGGGAAGTGTGCAGCACGTCCTGAAAGGAAAATAGCCAAGCTCCCCACAAAAGTCAAATGCACAGAAGTGGCTCAGAGGTGTGGTGTTCTTAATCACAGTTTCAGTTCTAGATGTGGGTCCCACCCCTGGTTGGCTAAACTACCAATTCATATTCTGATCCCTCTCTCCAGAGCCCATTTTCTTTCTCCCCTTACACATTTGCTGCACTAATTAAATAAGGTCATTGTGAAATAAAAAGAGAAATGTTTTCAACTTTCTTTTTAAAAATATAGTCATCCTTCAGTAACCATGGAGGACTGTTTCCAGGACTCCCCGCAGACACTGACTACCCTATATAAAACGGTGAGGTATCTGCATACAACCTAAGCGATCCTCCCTTATACTTTAAATTCTCTCTAAATTACCTATAATACCTAATACAATGCAAGTGTCACATAAATAGTCATTATACTGTATTGTTTAGGGAATAATGACAAGAAAATGTCTGTATCTGTTCAGTACAGATGCAAACATCACCTGGTACATGTCAGCAACCACATGACATTTTTTTCCTGGACAGTTTTAGCCCAAGGCTTGTGGAGCTCATGGATGCAGAACCAGGAGATACGGAGGACCGGCTGCACTGCCATCCACTTCTATGAGGGAGCTCAAAGCTGTGCTTGGTGTGTCCACAGGCTCTGGGGCTCACAATGCAGTACTCTGGGACTGAGCGCTTTTGAATTAAAGCTAGCACTGAGGAAGTATGAGGACCTTTGAAAACCAACCTATCACATTAATTTAGGACATTAAGTAGCACTGTCCTACCACTGGCCTCAGTTTTATTTTAATATGAAAGTAATTGAAAGTCTAGGATCCATAAAGCAGTTCTGGAAATAAATCTCAGCAAGAAGGATAGCAATTAGCCATCCAGGCTTATTTCCTTATCATTATAATTAAGAAATATTTACGAGGTGCCTGGGTCTGAATGTCACTTTATTAGGTGCTGACATAAAAATAATGGTTCTCTGCCTGACCTGTGGTGGCGCAGTGGATAAAGCACTGACTTGGAACGCTGAGGTCGCTGATTCAAAGCCCTGGGCTTGCCCGGTCAAGGCACATACAACAAGCAACCAATGAACAACTAAAGTGAAGCAACTATGACTTGATACTTCTTGTTCTCTCCCCTCCTCTCTGTAAAATCAATAAATAAAATTTAAAAAATAATAATAATGGTTTTCATCCTGCCAGAAGCTCTCCACCAATTCTGTATTCAGAGGAACTCAAAGGCTAGGAACACAATATAGTTAATGGAGGTCAGCAGACTACCATGGTCCATGGAGCCCCTCTTCCAGGCAGGCCTGCTGGATCTTTTTCCACTGCAGAAGCAGTAGGTACACACAGCACATCGTGGGGACCGTGTATGTGTGGGAACAAACATATTTAACAACCTAGATGTGTAACTAGAAACAGACTCATCCATCTACCTATCCAATGACCAATTCTTAAGTAACTACAGTTAAGTCCTCACTTAATATCATGGATAGGTTCTGCAACTTTAAGCAAAACGACACATCATGAAAGAAATTTTATCACAGGCTAATGATGTTAACAAGAATTCAGTTCCTACAGCATCTCATCAACATTATAACAAAATGATGCTGAGTGAAGCAAAGGTCCCGCTACAGTACGCTAGCTACTGAGAACAAGAATATATAGTCCAGGTTCCAGCTTTCACAGGCAGCTCATGGTCTGCTTAGGAAAAGAAAAACAAATACTTACAATACAGGATGGAAGTACAATTGTAGAAGTAATTTAAAGAGCTACATAGGACAAAAGAGGCAACATTCAGCCTGAGGGAAGTGTATGAACTTTCCAGACAGATTTTTTTTTTTTTTTTTTTTTTTTTCTTTTTCATTTTTCTGAAGCTGGAAACAGGGAGAGACAGTCAGACAGACTCCCGCATGCGCCCGACCGGGATCCACCCGGCACGCCCACCATGGGGCGACGCTCTGCCCACCAGGGGGCGATGCTCTGCCCATCCTGGGCGTCGCCATGTTGCGACCAGAGCCACTCTAGCGCCTGAGGCAGAGGCCACAGAGCCATCCCCAGCGCCCGGGCCATCTTTGCTCCAATGGAGCCTTGGCTGCGGGAGGGGAAGAGAGAGACAGAGAGGAAAGCGCGGCGGAGGGGTGGAGAAGCAAATGGGCGCTTCTCCTGTGTGCCCTGGCCGGAATCGAACCCGGGTCCTCCGCACGCTAGGCCGACGCTCTACCGCTGAGCCAACCGGCCAGGGCTTCCAGACAGATTTCACAGAGAAAATCCAAATGAACAGAATCACCACAGGCAGACAAGGAAGAGAGCTGGGAGGTCATCTGAGGCTGAGGCTGAGACTGAGGTTGAGGCTGAGCAAGAGCAAGAAGGGACGAAAGTGCACAATTTCAAGGGTGGAGTGAGGAGTTCATGTGGGGACAAAGAGGCTGGAAGGGGAGGCAGGGCCCAGCCCAGAAGAGCGTAAATGTATTAATGCAGGGACTTCTGTACCTGGGAAGATTTAGCAGACATGCTTTTCTCTATTCTTCCCATTAAGTACAACTAAAAACTCTGCACACTGTATGTAAAACCAGTATCAGCACGTTCTGAAAGGTGGAGAGAAGGCAGACTGGCTGAAGAATGACACAGCGGTGAGTTTCCTGGGTTTCCTTTTGCCTCATACACCCCAGACCTGGAACTGAAGAAGTCAACCATCTGGAAAACGCCAATGAAAGCAGACCAAAAAACCCCCAACAAAATTCTCACTAGTTAAAGGGCCAGGGAAAGGGCAGCCTAACAAGACTAAAAACTTTTAGACAATAATCATTCTATTCCAGCCAGATACCAGGAGAAAAACAAAAAAAGCAAAAAAACGTGGTCTCACCCCCACCAGGAAAGGCCAGGTGAAGGCCAGCCTTCTCTCCTTGCAAGGCTGTAATGAAGCACCGTAACACCCCTGGTCCAGTGGTGTCAAAGGCGGCCAGGGTTGCATGGAGGGAGGCAGGGGAGTTATTTCTAACTTGATGTTTTGTGTTGAAAAGTAAAATGAGCAGAAGCACACCTGGTAATTGGCATAGATTCATGTCGCCTCCATGCCTACACTCAAAAGCTCTGCTTCCTGCACCCCTTTTTAATTTTTAATTTTTCAAACTCCCAAATGCCAAAAGAATAACGAACAGCCCTATAACTTTGACCTAGATTCACCAGTTATCTTTTAGTCACATTTGTTTTACCTCTCTTTCTCATCTGCACACAGGTCCACACAAATGTCTGTTGTTTATGTAATCATATGCAGGTTAAACGGAGATAGCAGTCACTTTTCATCCCTAAATTCTTCAGTACACATTTCCTAAGAACAAGGACATTCTTTTACATAACTAAACATCTTTATCACACCTAAGAAAGTTAATATTAATTCAATAATACAACCTAATTTATAGTCCCTATTTGGATTCCTCAATTGCCCACAAAATGCCCTTAATAGCTACCTGATTCCGACCCTTGCCATTCTGAGATTTAATCAAGTCACACACTATATTTCCTTATCTTCTCTTTGCCACAGCCTAGAACAGTACTCACAATTTCTTCATTTTTCATGGCACTGAATTAGGTATCTAAGCCAGCTGTCTTGCAGAAAGAATGTCCTATATTTTGAATTGTTTCCTCAAGATTTAGGTTAAATATTTTTGGCAAGAAAACTACATAGGTGATATGTACTTCTTAAGATCAGGAGGCACACAATATCATCCTATCCAACCACTGACAGTGCTAAAAGTTTGAAAGGTGACACCAGAGCTTTTTACCCTTCGTAATTAATATGCTATCTGTGGGGTGACATTTTGAGGACATGTTAAAATCTTGTTCCCAAACCACTATTTAGCTAATAGTTTTAGCATCTACTGATGATCCCCGCCTGAGATCAATTATTACAGCAGGAACTGCAAAAAAATGAGAGTTGCATTTTTACAAGATCACTCTAGTAGTGGCCACGTAGAAGAACAAAATGGAACGACTAGGTAAATGGTTGTGCCATTAACACTCCCAGACTGGAGATACAGGGGGATAAGATATGGGCAGAGCGAGAGAACTGTTCAATTTTGGGCGTGAGTTAACTGTGAGATATCTTATTAAGAGATGTGCAAGTGGGGGGTGGGAGGTGTATACACATATGTGTGCATACGTCATCATCTAGGGATAATGGGATGCAATATGTTGAGACAGAAGACAATACAATACTTCCCAGGCTGACTATGAGGAAATCACAGAATTTGAGCATAGGTGAAGAAGAGAGCCCAGGACAGGAACCTGAGGCTAACAGGAGGGAGAGGGTTAGGCAAAGCAGATGTCAGGAGTAAGCTTCAAGAAGGGTGTAGGCAAAAAAAAAAGAAGGGTGTAGGCAGAAAGAAAGAGATGTTAATAGTGAGCAGGCATACAAAGTAAGGCTGGCAAAGTCCAGAGGATTATTTATACTTAGGATATGGCTAGTGGACTCAGCTGTACCAGTGGGTTGGTGGGGACAGAAACTAACTACAACTGGACGAGGAGTATGTGGTGAGAAAGCCGAGTCCAGAGGTTTATATCCCCGAGAGGTTAAGATGTACTAATAATTCATTACTCACTCACTTTCCCAACAAGTATTTATTGAGAGCCCCAACGTGTCAGACTATGTTCTGGTGCTGGCATACCCATGTTTTCATGGAGCTTACACTCTAGTGCAGAGGTTCTCAACCTGTGGGTCGTGACCCCGGTGGGGGTTGAACGACCAAAACACAGGAGTTCCAATGGCTTTAGGCAACCCCTGTGTTTTGGTCATTCGACCCCCGCCAAGGTCGCGACCCACAGGTTGAGAACCGCTGCTCTAGTGTTTATAAAACAAACAACACAGTGGGAAGTGATACTATGAAGAAATATTAAGCAGGGTACAGAAACAGAGAGTAATGGCCAGCAGCAATTCATATGGAATGGTCAGGAAAGACTTTTTGATGTGACATTTGAGTCTGGTGGAAGACTGAGCCCTGCAGCTGTCTGGGGGAAAAGCTTCCCAGGCAAGGAAAACAGCATGTGAGGGCACTGAGTATGAAACTGCCAGAGTAACAGAGGAACACGAAGGCAGCCAGAGTGACAGAGCACAGTGAACAAAGAATGGGAAGAGATGGGGGAGGGGTAGCCACACAGGGCCCTGTAGGACTCTGCTCTCAAGTACTACTAGAGGAAGTGAAATGTGGAGAAGAAAGAAAGGGTTGTGCCACCAACCTTGCCATTGACAAAAAGGCTCCTGAGGGTAATATAAATAACAAGATTTGCTGTAAATTGTTTCTTTGTTTTTTCTCTGATGTTTGCATAGGGATCTTGAAAATTACCTTACTTACGCTATTTTCCATATTATATAATGGAGACCTGACTTACCTGAAATCACATTCTCATCAACTAACTATGAAGACTAAACTCTGGTTCTTCTAATTTCAAAATTCTGATCTTTTTATTTATGTATCTTTCAGCATAAAATAGAAAGGAGGAGGCAGAGGGTGGTGGTGAGCTGGAGCAAAGATACATCCCTGATGAAGTATTTTTCCCCCAAAACGTGAGTTACCAAAAAAAAGAAACCAACAACAAAAAAAAACCACACACCACTACAGATTTTAATCTGATCTTTCACATTTTGCTTTCTTCTCCTGGTTATTTCTCTGGAAAGAAATGCTTTGTCTTTTTTCCTAACGTTTAGCACTGGGCCAGAAGGCAGGACTTTAGCTAATGTCAAGGGGGCCAACATTCTCCCATTACTTTCCCCTCCAGCCCTCTCTTGAAGGACCAACATAGCAGAAAAGGGAGTTGCTGAATAATCAAACTGCTTCCACTGTTAACTGAGTCTTTTGCACACCCCTTCACTCTAGCACAGAAGTTTGACACACAGCTCCAGGCAGTTCATTAGCTCTGCCAACTGACCAGCAACATGATACAAGGCCACAGGAGAGGCAGCCTCTTCCCAGGGTAGAGCCAGTAGCTGCAGCCGGCCGTCGTGGCCAGGCGCATGCAGGTTCTTATTGGATTCGGGCAGATGGTAAAGAAACAGGGGAGTCAAAAAATAGTGGGCCATTCCTTTATTAAAGTCTTGCACCAGCCGATGAGCAAACACACAGGGAAAACACTTCCCTCCGGTTCCATAACCAGGAGAATCTTCTCCTGTTACTCCTAGAATCAAAGGCCCCACTAGTCTCAGCGGAGCTCGCAAAAGCCTCTGGTTCCCCATCTGCACTCCTCTTTCCCTGCCAGCATGGCTTCTCCTTCAGCACTCTGCATTCTCTCTGCTCCTTCTGCTCCTCTCTGCAAACATGGCTTCATTCTCTCTCTTCTTCTCTTCTCTTTTCAAAACTTTCTGGAACAAAAACCTCTCCTCCAGCAAACATTAGCAAAATAATGGCCCCTCCCAAGCAGGAATGCAATTGCAATTTGTAATCAACTCCCCAGCTCTGAGGGCAAACACACACTTGGCTTCCCAGCACCATTTTTTTTTTTTTTGTATTTTTCTGAAGCTGGAAACGGGGAGGCAGTCAGACAGACTCCGCATGCGCCCGACCGGGATCCACCCGGCACGCCCACCAGGGGGTGATGCTCTGCCCATCTGGGGCGTTGCTCTGTCGCGACCAGAGCCACTCTAGCGCCTGGGGCAGAGGCCAAGGAGCCATCCCCAGCGCCCGGGCCATCTTTTGCTCCAATGGAGCCTCGGCTGCGGGAGGGGAAGAGAGAGACAGAGAGGAAGGAGAGGGGGAGGGGTGGAGAAGCAGATGGGCGCTTCTCCTGTGTGCCCTGGCTGGGAATTGAACCCGGGACTCCAGCATGCCAAGCCGACGCTCTACCACTGAGCCAATCGGCCAGGGCCGCACCATTTTTTTAACAATAAAAGTGAGCAAACTCAAAAAATACAAGTTTTACAAACTCATTTGCCCAACACCCAGAGCACACCCCAATGGACACAGCAGTTCTTAAGTTCTCCATACACAATCATTTCATGTGATGCAGCCTCAGCGGCCTTAGAAACTTGTCATCAAATCCTGAATTATGTGGACAGGGTTCATTGTAAGGTCAGTAATTGCAGCATCTGTCGCTGCCATTCACATGCAGGTGCAGGTTCCCATTAGATTCGGGCAGACAATAAAGAAACTGCAGAGCCAAAAACTGGTAGGCCATTCCTTTTTTTTTTTTTTAAGATTTTATTTATTGCCTGATCAGGTGGTGGCGCAGTAGATACAGCATGGGACTGGGATGCCGAGGTCCCAGGTTCGAGACCCCGAGGTCGCTAGCTTAAGCGAGGGCTCATCTGGTTTGAGCAAAGCTCACCAGCTTGGGCCCAAGGTCGCTGGCTTGAGCAAGGGGTTACTCAGTCTGCTGAAGGCCCACAGTCAAGGCACATTTGAGAAAGCAATCAATGAACAATTAAGGTGTCACAATGCACAACGAAAAACTAATGATTGATGCTTCTCATCTCTCCATTCCCATCTGTCTGTCCCTGTCTATTCCTCTCTCTAACTCTCTCTCTGTCTCTGAAAAAAAAATTTATTGATTGATTTTAGAGAGAGGAGAGAGAGAGAGAAAGGGTTGGAGGAGGAGCAGGAAGCACCAACTAGTACAGTAACTTCTCATATGTGCCTTGACTGGGCAAGCCCACGGTTGTGAACCAGCAACTTCAGCATTTCAGGTCAATGCTTTATCCACTGCGCCACCACAGGTCAGGAAATGGTGGGCCATTCCTTTATTCTAGCCTCACACCCAGCCAGCGAGTAAAAACACACAAGGCACCAAAACCCTCTCATTCAGAGCTCACAAAGCTACTGACACATCTGGGTTTTCCTAGAATCTAAGGCCCCCACCTGTCTCAGTCACCCCTGGTTCCCCATCTGCCAATATGGCTTCTTATTCTGCAAAACTGGCTTCTCTCTTCTTCCCTTCCATCTTGGCTTCTTCTTCTTCCTCACTCTCCAAAAATGGTTTTCTTCTTCTCTCTAAAAAACTACCTGGGCCCACAAAGACCCCTCCTCCAGCACATATTAGCATAACAATGACTCTTCCCAAGCAGGAAGGTAATTAGCAATTTCAGACCAGCACCATTTTTAACAATAAAAATGAGCAAACTCAGAAAATACAGATTTTACAAACTCATTTGTCCAACAGTCATCCTCTACTTCAGAACTCCTGAGGAGAAGAGAATAACAATAGTCTATCCATCTCTAAAAATGAAAAGGGGAGAGATACCACAGCCCTTGGTCCAGAGTTTCTCCAAGTGTAGTTCAAGAACCATTTGCATTAGAATGTCTCCGGACTGCTGATTTCTGGGCTTCAAGAATCTTGAAGATTCTGGTGCCACTAAAATTAAAATGCCATTGTTTCCCTAGTCCAAAAGGGAGAGGAAAGGTGACATTGATAAGAAAGTAAAGATTTTTATTTGCTCATTCTCTACCACCAGGGGCAAAGTTACTAAAAAGTACACTTAGTAAGGATTTGATAACTTTCTCAAAGTAACTAAAAATCTCAACTCTGCCTTACTGGTGGTGGCACAGTGGATAGAGCATCAACTAAGAATACTGAGGACCCAGGTTCGAAACCCCAAGGTCACTGGCTTGGGCACAGGCTCACCAACTTGAGTGCAGGATCAGCAGGTTGAACGTGGAATCATAGACATGATCTTATGGTTGCTGGCTTGAAGCCAAAGATTGCTGGCTTGAAGCAAGGGGTCACTGGCTCAGCTAGAGCCTCCCAGTCAAGGCATGTATGAGAAGCAATCAATGAACAACAAAAGCAACTCCCTTCCTGTCTGTCTGTCTCTGTTTCTTTCTCAAAAACAAACAAAGAAACAAACAAAACTCAACTGTGTGGCCTGTGCAGGTGCTCATAAATTGGCAAATAGTTTAATATCCTAAACCCCTTTCCAGATAAATGCTTTGAAATGCAAAGTGTGTGTTTCTAGGAGTCAAAGTATCAAGGCTCTTTGTTATTTTGCTCACACCCCTGGCAAGGGCTTGATTCAACAGAGATGGACTCCATACCCTGCTGTTAGAATCTAAGGCATGACAACAATCACAATCAATAGAAGGCAGCACAGAAATATAGTCCTTGGTCTTTGCATGCAGCGAGTGAGGGACACTGGTGTTAGTACAGGAAATGGGGAGGGTCACTTACACACTGAGCAACAAAAGCACAGAGGTGCGTGGTGTCACTGGTGTGTAAGGGTTTAGACAACTAGCATTAGGATTTTTCTTTGGAATCCATACCCCACAGAGAAAGGACTCTTACCTTGGGGCACCCTGTACCAGCTTTAGAGTATCTATGAATCCCTAGAAACTGTGTGCTCAATGTCGGGTACTTGTTTGGGCAACTTTCTAGTGAGAGGATGTGTAAGATATTCCAAAGAGCAACAATGGCATAAACAAAATAAAAAAACCTCTAGTTTAACTAAGGGTTATTATGACAGAAGGGGAAACATGCATGCTCTTTGCCTTTAAGCCTCACAACCAGCAGACAAGAGCAGCAACCTGGAAGCAACTTTATTGGAGCGCTTAAAAATGGCAGTATTACTCTTACCCCCATTACCAACTTTCACCTCACCTCTGCAACCATGGATCCTGATCTTATGCAATTTTCAGTATTTTCAAAGTTGAAATTTTGGTTTTAAAAGTTAAAAGAATAGCAGGCTACCATCATAAAATTCCTGTGATTTATAAGACTAAGAACCATTAGACCATGATCTTCAGTAATAGCATGGGATTTGGAGCCAGAAACCTGGATGGGATCTGCATGTATTTTAGTAGCAGTGTGACCCTGGGCCAGCCATATAAACCCTCTGAGCCTTAATATCCTCATCCAAAAACTTGCAATTATACAAACTACTCTGATGACTGGTTAGCACTAAATAAAGTGAAAGTACTTTGCTAGAAACTCTGTTGAGCTTGAGGCACTATTACTGTTTTAACTCTTTTTCTGTGCCATCCTCTTTTCTGAAGGAAACAGTGTGTATGGAGTCAAATGCTGAGAGCTAACTGGGCTTGACTTCCATTTTTTGTCATATTATTTTTAGCTGCCACACCGAAATGCCTACAAAAATATTCTACAACAAAGACCCTTAATCAAAGAGTTGTGCCAACATTTCCAAAGATTGGCCCTGACAATGAAAAGCAGAAATAAGTTCATGTGAATCAAAGAAAGAGCTTTGGTGGTAGAGTATGGGGAAGAGACCACACATCCACATATTCTGGGTCAAGAAGGATCCAAAGTAACAGTCAGAAAATGTGCTTCATACACATCCTGTTTTGGTACTCAGGCTTGCCACCACCCTGTTTTGGCACCAGGGGTGTCACCCTCACCCAAATCAGCAGGAAAGTTAAGTACCAAAAATGAATATAAAAAGTGGAGACTAGCCTGATCTGTGGTGGCGCAGTGGATACACCGTCGACCTGGAATGCTAAGGCCACCGGTTCGAAACCCTGGGCTTGCCTGGTCAAGGCATATATGGGAGTTGATGCTTCCTGCTTCTCCCCCCTTCTCTGTCTCTCTCTCTGTCTCTCTCTCTCTCTCTCCCCTCTCTAAAATGAATAAATTTTAAACATTAATAAAAACAGAAAGTACAGACTCAAGGATGCTAAATCTTTACCTTCCCAAAGTGCAAGCTGCTCCAGTCTTACACCCTTGACTCACTGATGGTGAAAAAGACTCCAGACTGGGAGAAAAGATCAGTGTGCAATCTTGTATACTGTGAATATGAACCAATATTTTAACTAAAAGGAAAGGGTTAAAATACCAAGAGTCAAAAAAAATTTTTTTAGGTGAGAGAGAGAAAGACCAGAAGGGAGAAAGATGAGAAGTATCAACTTCTAGTTGAGGCACCTTAGTTGTTCATTGATTGCTTTCTCATATGTGGCTTGACTGGGTAAGCCTGGGGATCTGAACCACGATCTCAGCATTTCAGTTCGATGCTTTAGCCACTGCGCCACCACAGGTCAGGCCTGAATCATCTTTTAGGTTCAAGTTCCAAATCAACTTTGCCCCTCAGCAAATAGCATCCCACTAAACTGAAGCATTTTAAATCACCACCATCATCAGATAATCTATCAGGGCTCCTCCTACTGTGTGTAATGCTTTGGGATCTATACTGTACTGCTTAAGTAAAATTAGTGAGTAGCTTCAACAATGACTTTATAAATTCCTTTACTTCATTTACTATCTTGAAAAAATTGGCCTTGGATATCTCAGACATTTCCAAAACTAATTAAATGAAACTGAATACCTACTGCACATTTTAGATATTAAATTGTATTGAGAACTCATATTGAGAAGACTACTTTTTAAGTTTTTTATTGAATTCACTGAGGTGACATTGGTTAATAAAATTATATAGGTTCCAGGTGTACAACTCTATAATACATCATCGGTATAATGTATCGTGTATTCACACACACACCCCAAGCCAAGTCTCTTTCCATCACTACTTTTCTCCCCTTCACCCTTTCCCTCTGGTAATCACCTTAAGAAAACTACTTTCAACTGCTTGTTCAACAGAGCTCCTGTTGGATTCTTCTTTGAATTCAATAATGAATATGTTCATAAAATGAACATACAACTCACTCTAGAGTCCTATTTTAGGATTTGTTAGCAACTGGCCAGCAAAGAGGTTCTATCCTAGTCCCTGCCCACTGAGGTAGGAATATACCCTATAGCAGGAAGAGAAAGATGCTGACATCTATCAGAAATGCAACATAAATTGCCTGGGACTGATGTACCTACCTGGTTGTCTCCCAAGATAAAAAAGAAGATTCCTGAGACTCATGCCCAACATAATTTTCTCTCAGCTTCAAACCTAGGAAACAGGTTAGCCCCAATCCTAAAGCATATGTTTTACAAATGCCATTTAAACTTGAAATTTAACTCCAGTTAAATGATCACATTCCTGTGCTGAGGATACATCATCTCAATGAGGTGGGGTTCTTTGTTCCTTAAAAAAAAAAGGTATGGTATACACCTGAAACTAATATAATGTTTTATGTCAGGAATATCTCAATTAAAACACACAAAAAAGGAAATTAGCTCTTTCATCCAAAGATATCTATGTATCTAAAAGAGCCAAATCAATGACACTAACTGTGTTTAAGGGTGAGCCTCTGAGAGAAGTATGAGCCTGACAGCACTGTCCGAGGGAAGCAGTGGGCAAACTACAGAGTTTGGGGGGGAGTGCCTTTTCTGAGCTCTAGGAACAGCCGTTCGGAGACTACCACACAGAGCTTCTAGCAACTCTCAACTGGGCTGGAGCAACAGGAAATGACCACAGCCCAGGTGAGGATCCGCTCTCACCCTGGCCCACACAGCCCCACCCAAACTCATAATTTACAAAGTCTCTGTTGAGACATATCTCTATCCAACATTATAACACTGCACTTAAAAGCAAAACAAATGACATTTCCTCAAAGCCTACAATTCTGTCATCTTAAATCCTTGAAAGTTAAAAAAAAATGTATGGGGGCAATTCAGTCTCAAACCAGACCATCTCATCTGCTCTGGAATCACTACCATATCCCCAGTGGTGAACATTTCTGTCTCCTGGCAAGCTGCCCAGAAACAAAAAAATATTATTTCTAACTCAGCCACTGGTTGAAATGTTTTTAAGAGGTTAAAAAAGAAACATCCACTACCATGGAGATGGCAAGCTAATAAAATCAGAGTCCCATCAATACAGGACCAAAAAGGGAACAATCTTAACAGAGAACTACATATATTGGTCAGTGGTTCTTTGACTCCTAAGAATTTTCAACAATTGTTTTTAAATCCACAGGTAGGGAGAATAGTGGTATTAAGGAGGATTTTATTACTGAAAATAGTCCCCATTCCCAAACACTGTTTTTGACAGAAATTAGTGGTATATGTGTACATATATATATATTAAAAGCTGCTTTCTGAAGTCACAAGATGGCAGATGAAAGCTAATACTCCTCTCACTGTTCAGTGAGAATAACAATGCCTATATTTCAAAAACAACGAACATACTGCCTCATTTACCTCCACACAAATTTTGCGAGGTAAGATAGACATTATTATCCCCATTTTATAAAAGTTGAAGTTGAACTCAAAAATATTAACTGAGTTGCCCAAAGTCACCTTGTTCCTAACTGGCAAAGTCAAGTCTAAAATTCTGTTATCTAATAGAACAGCAACCAACCATATGGGACTGTTTAAATTTAAATTAATACAATTAAATTAAAAATCCAGCTCCTCACTCAGGTCAGTTTCAAGTGTTCAACAGCACATGTGCCTAATGTTACAGAATATTTCTATCATTGCTGAAAGTGCTACTGGGGAGGGCTGGACTAGAGGCTAGTTCTTCCAAATTCATGGTAACTTGAGGAATGGATCACATGGTATCCCAGTGATTAATAAAAATGAACTGACAGTGACAAAGTTTAATCATAGTCTCTTCTCATTACAAAATACTCTGAAACTTCAGGATGTTGGTTTATCTTCTCAGGGATTACAAAAACAGAAATTAGTTTTAAAAGATCTTTACCAAAACACATTTGATCCATATGTACTCAGGAAGGAGAATCTTGGAACTCAGTTTCTGTATTTGATGAAGAATGATATAAGTAATAATTCCCCTAGTTATAAATAAAAATATTAAGAATTTCAGATTGAAAGGAAAGGGGATCACAGTAATCAAACCTGACACTTCCCAGCCATTAAATAACCTTTCAGACAGAGTTCAGAACATTTTTTTTCTTGGTGTAGAGACTGCTACAGTCAGATGAACAGGAGGTTTTCGGCAAACATTGGAGCCCAGTAAAATAACAGCTTAGATTAGCTACAAGCGCTACACAACTGGGCCACACTGTCTTTGTGTGGACCACTTGACTAACTCTGACAACTGAAGTGTGGCAAAGGGATCAAACTGTAGAACTGACCGGTCAAGGAGTCAAGATGTGGCAAAGTTTATCAAAAATACAGGGCTGCAAGAACTCAGGACATGAAGCCACTGAACTTCCCATCTCAATGTGAGATACACGGAGCTCACTTACAGACCCATGAACCAGTCAGCATGAGCTGGCCTGTCAACTTTTTCACTTAGCAACTTGTTTGAGCACCTTTCAGGGTGAGGTAGTTTGTGAAGCCTGTGACTGACACCAACTGGCTGCCCTCTCTGAGTTATACTGTCCTCACACTCCTTGGATTATCCCAACCACCTGGAGACAAATGTTACCAATGACATTGGCTGGGTGCACAGAAACACCATCTAAAGTGAAAAATCAAGCTTTTTCTATACGTGCACTTGGGAAAACAATAAACTGAGAGTTAACTATAGTATCAGAAACATGCCACCCTGTGCTTTCATAAAGGACGTACAACAGAATAACAAAAGATGGAGGAGGAAGAAACAATTGAATTTCTTCTCTCATACTCAGAAAGATTACAGGAGACATTTTTCTCATGTGTTTGAGTCAAAACTTCCATATTTTCCTTTAAAAGATTATTCCTCTACAGCAGCTTTAATTGCCAGAATATTTTTCTTAATTTTCACCTTAACCTTATTATCTATGCACCTTTAAATGTCAAAGAGAAAGGCTGTGGGGGATGCTTTGTTTGAGAACAAAATGTACCACACAAGACCCATCTCTTCTATGAATCTTCACTCTGAATACATTCCTAATCTTAATCTTTGGATTTAAACACCAGCTTCCTGTCTGTGCCATTTCTCCTCTCCCTCAAGATATGCAGAGCTTCAGACATCATTAAAGAAAGCTTAGGGCCTGGAATATGTAATCCTTTGCTATCTGGCACTCTATATTTGTAGGGTGTTAAATGAGACATAAGTTTACATGATGAGAATGAAGGATTCTGGGAAATTATCCTGTTTAAAACTCCATCAAAAACCAAATTCTATATCCTACAGTTTGGATGCTATAAACAGAGCATATCAAGCAGCAGAGAGAAGTGTGTAGGAATTGAGAGATTCTTCAATCCCCTGAACTTTATGGAAAGGCCATATCCCAATTTTGAATAATATGCAGAAACATGACCAACCTGAAGGCAAGAGCACCATTGGAAACATTGTGTCTTACAGATATGATGTCAGAACTGAAAGCAGGTCCTACATGCAAACTGCATGAGTATTCTAGGAAATAAGGTGGGTGGGTTTTTCTTCCCAGAGCTGGAAAAAAGATTGGGATGAGAAGAATTTGATAAAAGATGTAAACATGGCCCTGGCTGTTTGGCTCAGTGATAGAGCACCGACTTGGTGTGTAGAAGTCCCGGGTTCAATTCCCGGCCAGGGCACACAGGAGAAGAGCCCATCTGCTTCTCTGCCCTTTCCCCCTCTCCTTTCTCTTTATATCTCTCTTCCCCTCCTGCAGCCAAGGCTACATGAGAGCAAAGTTGGCCCAGGTGCTGAGGATGGCTCCATGGCCCCCACTTCAGGCACTAAAATGGTTCCGATTGCAGTGGAGCAACACCCCAGAGGGGCTGAGCATCAACCCCTTGTGGGCATGCCGGGTGGATTCCGGTTGGGCATATGTGGGAGTCTGTCTGTCTTCCTATTTCTAACTTCGGAAAAATAAAATAAATAAATAAAAGATGTAAACACATGAATGATGAGACAGAATATAGCCATGACTACACTGCTCCTTTCTCCCAGCTTGAGGGTCCCACCTACTTCCTAAATTGTACAATAAACATAAATGAAAAGGCACTTTTCGGCCCTGGCCGGTGCTCAGTGGATAGAGCACTGGCTGGGTGTATGAATGTCCCAGGTTGGATTCCTGGTCAGGGCACACAGGAGAAGCAACCAACCGCTTCTCTCCTCCTCCTGCAGCCAGTGGCTCAATTGGTTCAAGCGGGGCCCTGGGCACTGAGGATAGCTGGGTTGGCCTGAGCACCTCACCCTCAGACACTAAAAATAGCTCGGAACTCATGCATCCATCCCAGATGGGGTTGCCAGGTGGATCCCAGTCCGGCGTGTGCAAGAGTCTGCCTCACTAGCTACCCTCCTCTCATCTTAAAAAGGGGGGGGCACTTTTCAGAAATGTCTCAGGTCAGCAAGATGGGAACAGAAGTGGGCACTTCAGCCTGATCAGGCGGTGGCACAGTGGATAGAACGTCAGACTGGAACGCGGAGGACCCAGGTTCGAAACCCTGAGGTTGCCGGCTTGAGCATGGGCTCATCTGGTTTGAGCACAGCTCACCAGCTTAAGCCTAAAATCACTGGCTTGAGCAAAGGGTCACTCAGTCTGCTGTAGCCCCCCAGTCAAGGCACATATGAGAAATCAATCAATGAACAACTAAGGTGCTGCAATGAAGAATTGATGCTTCTCATCTCTCTCTTCCTGTCTGTCTGTCCCTATGTGTCCCTCTGTCACACACACACACAGGGAAAAAAAAGTGGGCACTTTTCAGGTCTCCAAATCTCCAGTAACCAACAATAACTTGATGGTCATTTACGATTTGCCCCCACCACTGCTCATATTTTCTTTGAAAGATATGGAGAAGTTGGTGGAAGATGGCAGGTGGTGATGTCTGGGAGGCAGAGGATGTTGGAGATTACAGTGGGAATTAGGGTAGCAGGTAGAAGGTTATGCCGAGGAAGCAGGGTTATTCACAGTGTTGGGGGCTGGCAAAAAATGAGCCTCATCTTTGGAAACTCAGGACCCTGTCTGGGTATCATCAGGTATATAGATGAGCAGGGAATTTCATACCAGAAGTTCTTCCCAGCCTCAACATTTTCTCTCATAATCTAAGAATTTTCTATCTACTTCCTTCTCTAGAAAAGCTGAAAACCAAGACTGTGTCCATAGCTAAAGGTGGCTGTTGCTATAAGGAAAGATGCAATATTCTCACAGAAACACATCATTTTTATTCCTATAGGAAAGGCAAATTTTATCATCTCAGAGATACAGAGAACAACCTGAAGTATAAATTAGATAATCAGAACATTTTAGAACCTAGGCTTTTTTTTTTTTCTTGTGGGAGAGACAGAGAGAGTCAGAGAGAGGGACAGATAGGGACAGACAGGAAGAGAGAGAAATGAGAAACATCAATTCTTCATTGTGGTTGCTTAGTTGTTCATTGATTGATTTCTCCTATATACCTTGACCGGGGGACTACAGCAGACCGAGCGACCCCTTGCTCAAGCCAGCGACCTTGGGCTCAAGCTGGTGAGCCTTGCTCAAACTAGGTGAGCTCGCACTCAAGCTGATGACCTCGGGGTCTCGAACCTGGGTCCTCCACATCCCAGTCCGATGCTCTATCTACTGCGCCACCACCTGGTCAGGCTAGACCCTAGGCTCTTGACAGTACAGGAGCGTTGTTTCAAATTCCATACCTAGAAATCCAACAAATTTTCAACAGAGTGGTATCTGTTTCTGTCATATACACAAACATACACACCTCACACACTTTACAACTGGCTGTCTTCATTCATTCATTCATTCATTCATTCAGTGCCAGGTATCAGGGACAGAAATAGAAATAAGACTTTCTCAAGGAGCTTACAGTCTAGTAAGAGACACAAACAGATAAGCAGATAACTACAATAACTGAAGCATGATTTGTCTTAACAACATGAACACCAAGCAACAAGACTGCATTCAATAAATCCTATTAAAGTGATCTCCAATAGCCCATGGTATCAAATGAAAGACAGAAATAAGAGTGTAAGGCACCTCTGCATGGCCTGATTCTGAACATATTATAGATTCTGAAAAGTATAAGTATGCTTTCAGAACTAGTGCTGTAATTATAGCCAATATCCCAATAATCAGCACTGAATTGTTTGTTTTGTGTATAAGCAAATTTTAGCTACCCAAATAAACTGTTAATGTCTTAAAGGCAGGTACCATAGTTCTTTAATCTCTATAGCATCTAGGACTAACCTGAGAACAAAGTAACTGCTAAACACGTGATGTCCTTGGTGAAAGGGACAAGCAGATGAGACTCTTGGCAACTTGTTCCTCTACAAAGGTTTGTAAATCGGCCGATCTGGAGTGTTTTGTAAAGCACAACACTGCCCTACCTCATCACATTACTGATCTACTGCACAAGCCATCTGCTCTATCTGACACTTTATAAGGGTTGGGGTGGTGAGTTCTTCACTGGAGGGCCAGATAAGACAGCATAATATGGATAAATGGCTTGGTAGTTAATTGTAATAAACAAAAAGATGACTTTGAGACTTAAGTCCCCTTGCTGATGCTTAGGAAAGAAATAGAGTTCAGACTCCTTATACTCTTCATATGATTCTCTCAGAAATGGACCTGTTATTACAATAACATAAATAAAATCCCATTCTCACTAGCTTAAAAGCCTTCAAGGGCTTCCAATTGTACTGAAAATAAAATCCACCTCCTCTGTGTGGTTTTTAAGGCCCTCATTCTGGCCTTACCAATCTCTCCTCACCTTACCAATCTCAACTGGCCCCTCACCTAACTCTCTTCTTACTTACCAAACCCCACACACAATGACTTCCTTGAGGTTTTCAACACACCAGGCTCTTTGCTACACTAGACCCTTATACTTGTTTTTCCTTCTCCCTGGGCATTCTTCCTACTTCTGAATGGCTATCCCCATCTCATCCTTCAGATCGCAGCTCAAATATTTCCTAATCAGGGAGGCCTTTCTTTTTTTTTTATTTTTTTTATTGAACTAAAGTTTTATTCATCATAAAATTCATACAGGGGGAGGCCTTTCTTGACCATCTCATCCAATGTGACTCCTTATCATTCCTATTGCTTATTAACACACCAACCACTTAATTTACTTCATAGCACTGTCTCCTTGTTTATTATCAGTATTCTTCTAAATATAAAACTCCTCAGTGCAGGAGCTGAATTTATCTTGCTGTATCTGCAGGCATATGCTAGGTACTCAAATATTTTGAAGGAATACATGAATAAATGAGAATTAGGAAAATGCAGTGGCAATAGGTCAGTAGGCATTGAGTTAATGTGAAAAACATTAGTTTCCCCACTATAAAGTTAGGAGTTAGAGTTGTTGTATGACTTTTTTTTTTTTAACTTTATTAGGGTGTACCAAGTAGCAATAACATACAAAGAAAAAAGAAAGGAAGAGAGCCTAAGCTCACTGTTGATGACTTAAAAAGAAATGTCAGAAAGAGCAAAATCTTGCTGGCTCCAGCTTCCGTTCAATTTGTAATGCTGTTAGTATTAGAAGCAGATTTTTCTAACATATTCTAAGGTTAGTTTCATTTCTCCCTGAGTGATACGGTTCTGCACCCACTGTGCCCAACTCTGCAACAACCCCATCTAAGACTCCATTCAAGTCCACTCACACCTATGCCAGCCTTAGGGTATCTAAGGATCTCACTCTAAGTAAAACTAGTTGATTCAAAATACCAAATAAAAAAGGGTTTCTCTTTCGAAAAAAACCTGAACACTAAGGCAAATCATATGCACAAAATGGGTTCTTTCCTCACAACACTCCAGCTCAAGATCTGCTCCTCCTATAAAGGGAAGTGTAACAGGGCATAGAAGCCCTTTTAAAGGTGCAATTCAAAAGCTAATAATGGCACCATAAACACACTTGCTGTTTGTTTCACTGATCAATTAGGGCAGTTATCTTCACTATTAGGGATTGAGAGTCCCTGAACTTGGGAAAAACACAAGCAGAGACTGAAAGATGAAACCTGTTGACCCTGTTTCCTGTTAGATGCCTCCCGTGGTATACTGGGTTCACAAAAATAAGTCCTAAAAGCAAGTCAATCAAATGCTGGAAGAGAGAGAGTGGTACTTACGCGGCATGATCCCTTGGCTCACCAGTTCCTCCCGTGTCCGACGCTGCTGGAGCTTCAACTGCAGCACTGCAGGGCAGCAAAGAGAGAGGAGGGAGAAAGGTTCAGTCGGGCATTCCACCACAAAAGACACATTTTCAAATGCAAAGAAAGTCTCCAAACAGAAGGGTGTAGTATAAAAGAAGGATCCCCTTGAATTGTGACTGTAATTGCAGAAGTGGCCTGATACAGCAGGGTTTCCGTATTCTGCTGTGGGCGGTGAGAGGAAGTTGCGAAGGGTCTTGCAGGGCGATAAAAATCCACCAAGTACCAAACTCTTGCCTCTTGCTCAAAACTTCCTACAACACAGTCCTTCTCCTAAGGCTAAATAAACAGAAATGCTTCACTCAAAGAAAATCTGAGGACCACCATCCAGCAGAAAACGCTTCCTACATGTTCCACACTTTCTTTCCCAGTAGCCAATGTTTACCACTGTTAAGTATACTGAATTACATAGTTATTCATGTAGATCAGGAAGTACTGCTAAAATCATCTCATTTGTATCTAAAAATCATACCTATTTTCATCAAGGAATGCATTTCTCTAAACCAGAAAATGTATTACCATTGATATAACTCTTCTTCTTCCTCTTCACTTTTTTGGTCGAGGTAAAACAACTAAACTAAATGATTCAAAGCACAGTGGACACTAAACTAAATGATTCAAAGCACAGTGGCCTAGGGGAGGGTGACAGGTGCTTCTATTTCCACTCTGGCAACACCACTTAATGAAACAACTTATTAGGGATTTTTTAAAAGTTAAAAGTCAATGATCTATCTCTATTTCAAATGAAACCTAAAGGGTATTATCACTGCACCCATGAGGATGATGATGCTATGGCCTGCATTCAAAGGCCAGGTGAGAAAATGTCCAAAAAAGGAGGGCTGGAAGAGTCCCATGAGCCAAGGACAGTCCTTTACATGGGTAAGTCTTCAATTATAAGTTCCCTGCAAGTCACATCTGAGAGAGACCTGCATCTATTTGGAATCATATTACCCTATTATCTGCCCTTGCCATCCACAGAGCAGTTTTTCGGTTTTATTTTGAAATTTTCCATTAATTAGAGAGAGAGAGAGAGAGAGAGAGAGAGAAAGAAGGGTGAGGTGGGGAAACAGAGATGGAGAAGGAGAAGGAGAAGGAGAAGGAGAAGGAAAGGATGAGAAGGAGGAGGGAGGGAGGGAGGGAGGGAGGGAGGGGGGGGAATAAACTCACTATTTCACTTAGTGGTTCCATTTAATTTGTATTCATTAATTGTTTCTTGTACATGCCCTGACTGGAGGGTCAAAATCGTAACCCTTGGAGTTCTGGGTCAATGCTTTATCCATTGAGCTACCTGGCCAGGACCCACAGAGCAGTTTTTAAGAAGGCCTCCAAGAATGGAAGAATCATAACTAGGCTCCTGACTAAATCTCAAAGTAGATATGCAAGCCCAAAGTAGACTTTCTCCCAAAAATCTAATCTACTTCTTATTCTTTTTCTCTTTAACGGTATCACTATCCTCCCCAACACTAATATTTAAAATTTTGAGCCAACTTCCCCTCCTCAACTCTCCTATTTTATCAGGTGTGCTGCACCATGTTTTCCACATTACAGGGATAGCTCAGTGGCTTGTGGTCTTACTCGTGCTGTGTCTCTTCCATTCTAAGTCACCCCAATCCACTGTCCAATGTACTCTTCCTCAAGTACCATGTACTTTCCCAACTCTTTTTTTTTTTTTTTTTTTGTATTTTTCTGAAGCTGGAAACGGGGAGAGACAGACAGACTCCCGCATGCGCCCGACCGGGAGCCACCCAGCACGCCCACCAGGGGCGATGCTCTGCCCACCAGGGGGCGGTGCTCTGCCCCTCCGGGTCGTCGCTCTGCCGCAACCAGAGCCACTCTAGTGCCTGGGGCAGAGGCCAAGGAGCCATCCCCAGCGCCCGGGCCATCCTTGCTCCAATGGAGCCTTGGCTGCGGGAGGGGAAGAGAGAGACAGAGAGGAAGGGGGGGGGGTGGAGAAGCAAATGGGCGCTTCTCCTATGTGCCCTGGCCGGGAATCAAACCCGGGTCCCCCGCACGCCAGGCCAACGCTCTACCGCTGAGCCAACCGGCCAGGGCCACCAACTCTTTATTCACGTCACCAAACCTTCCAACTCATACCGCATCATTTAGGATTAGTCAAGGACTCCTCCCGTAAGCTACTTTTTATCTGACCTAAAAAGTATAGTATTATTTTGCCTGCGTAATACCCTCTGAATACATTTTCTCTCTCCTGACAGTTTATAAACTCTTACAGGGCAAGGAATATATCTTATTAATGTATGCTCCCACACAGCACTTAATACACCATAGGCATTTAATAATTGTTTCTTGAATTGAATTTGATCTCAAAATGATGATACATAGTCAGAAATCAGGAGGTTTTTATTATAATTATTATTTCTTTTTTTTGAGAGAGGGAGGGAGGGAGGGAGGGAGGGAAGGAGGGAAGGAGGGAAGGAGGGAAGGGGAGAGAGGGGGGGAGAGGGAGAGAGAGAGAGAGAAGGAGAGGGAGGGGAGCGGGAGGGGAAAGGGGAGGTGAGGGGGAGAGGGAGGGGAAGGGGGAACGGGGGGGGGGAGAGGGAGAGAGAAATGAAGGGGGGGAGGGAGGGAAGGGAGGGATGGGAGGGAGAGAGAGGAGGGAGATGAGAAGCATAAACTTATAGTTGTAGCACTTTAGTTGTCCACTGATTGCTTCTCATACCTGCTTTGATGGGGGGGGGGGGGGGGGGGGGGCAGCCGAGCTGAGCCAGTGACCCTCTTGCTCAAGCCAGTGAGCTTTGGGCTCAAACAAGTGACCACGGGATCATGTCAATCCCACACTCAAGCTAACAACCTCAGGGTTTTGAACCTGGGACCTCAGTGTCCCATGTTGATGCTCTATCTACTATGCCACCACCAGACTGGCTCTTTTCTTTCTCTCTTTTTTCTCTTTTGTTTTCTTTTTAAACAAATTAACACTGTTAAAAACAAAGCCTTGCAGAATAAAAGAGATACAAACAGCAACAGCTACAATAGTCACTAACATTTATAGGACCATGCGCAAGACACTGTTCTACATACTTTCATGTTTTAACTCATTTAATCTTCATAACCCCTTATGGAGAAAGGGAGATATTTTAATCCTATTTTACAGGTAAGGAAAATGAGGCCCAGGAAAATTAAGTAATTAATCTAAGGCTATCCCACTAGTAAGAGGTATAAAAGAATTTGAACCCAAGCATTCTGATTCCAGACCCTAGGCTCCTTACTCTCTGGTCTCCAGAGTTTCTGGAAACCTGTGCTGCTGAGTAAGACATGGAATGTGATCACCTGGGTTCATTCACTGGAGAAAAAGAGACAAAGGGACTAAGGAAAGTAGATGGTTCAAACCAGGGTCAAAGGAGTTTAGCGATCAACTTTAGGAAAAACTAATTTAATGAGAGTGGGAGAGATACAGAGCCAGACTCCCACATGCTCCCTGACTGGGATCCACCTGCCAACCCCTGTCTGGGGCTGATGCACAGCCCATTTGGAGCCATCTCACAACTGAGCTATTTTTAGCACCTGAGGAGGAGGCTCCACAGAGCCATTCTCAGCGCCTAGGGCCAATGTGCTCAAATCAACTGAGCCATGGCTGTGGGGAGACAAGGGGGGAGAAAGGGGGAGGGGTAAGGGTGGGGAAACAGATGGTTGCTTCTCCTGTGTGTCCTAACAGGGAATTGAACTGGGGACTTCCACACACTGGGTCTACGTTCTACTACTAAGGCAACTGGCCAAGGCCAGTAAGGCAAATTTAAATTAATCTAGGAACTTGATTTCAGAATAAATTAAACCATATATCAGTAGCAATAATAATAACATACAAATAATAATAGGAGTCATTTAATGTTTCTGAGTCAGCACTATGTTAAGTGACTAACTGGCTTTTAACTTGTAAAATAAATAAAGCCCTGTGAGTATGGCACAATTATTATATCCATTTTATAAATGAAGAAAATAAAGACTGAAAAATTTAAAATTTTGCCTTAGGTCACATAGCTCAAAAGTGCTAGAACTAGGATTCATATACAGATCTCTGTGACACTCCAGAAGTGTGGGCATGTAATACTAACTATCCCATATGTCTCCTTGGAAGAAAGAAAGATAAGAACCAGGCAAGATAAAGAGGGAAAGAAGGGTAAATATATATTTGTCATTTTATATAGTGTTTCTAAGGCCCAGTGTAAGATGAGCCATTAGAAAATGATAAAATATAACAAATTAATCTGATTTCAGGGAATTGGGAAAGCTAATGCAATTCAGTAAGTCTGAACACCTTAAAGAAACAATAACTAATGAAAACTATGGCTGTTAGCCAAGAATAGTTTTGAAACTGTCAATCAGAAGCCCTTCTAAAAAGAACTATACAAAGACAGGGCTATAATGAATATAGTACACAAACTTCTTGACTGAAAAACTTCTTGCTGCATGAAAGCAAAAAAAAAAAGTCTATGATTCAGTTTTTTAAGGAGAGCAAAGAAAAGATCTTTTTTAGCTTTATTTTCTTAATAGCTATAGTTCAAAGAGAATAGTTTATCTAATAAACCTTTTTAATCTCTAAAACTAAATGAAATTAGAGTTCCGTTATTTGAAAATTCCTCTTGTCCCTCTCAGCAATTAACTTCAAATTCCATGATTATCTGAAATTTGATAAAGTTCCTCATTCAAATAACAGAATTTGCCCTATATCAGTATTACTTTGAGTATTACAACTTGATTGTAGGTATATTTTTTTGGTTTGTGTTTGTTTGTTTGTTTTACCAAAAGAGGGTGGGAAAAGGGAGAAAGATAAGAAGCATCAACTTGTAGTTGCAGCATCTTACTTGTTCACTGATTGCTTCTCATATGTGCCTTGACTAGGAACTCCAGCCAAGCCAGTGACCCCTGCTCAAGCCAGCGACCTTGGCTCAAGCCAGCCACCTCTGGGTTTCAAATCTGGGACCTCAGCAGCCCAGGCTGACGCTCTATCCACTGTACCACTACCAGTCAGGTAGTATGTTCTATTTTATACATGCATAACTCTCTCCTACTAACTTCAACAATCTTTATGAGGAGGAATAAAAAAAAAATAAAAAACCTAGCCTAGGCCCTGGCTGGTTGGCTCAGCGGTAGAGCGTTGGCCTGGTGTGCGGGGGACCCGGGTTCGATTCCCGGCCAGGGCACATAGGAGAAGCGCCCATTTGCTTCTCCACCCCCCCTCCTTCCTCTTTGTCTCTCTCTTCCCCTCCCGCAGCCAAGGCTCCATTGGAGCAAAGATGGCCCGGGCGCTGGGGATGGCTCCTTGGCCTCTGCCCCAGGCGCTAGAGTGGCTCTGGTCATGGCAGAGCAATGCCCCAGAGGGACAGAGCATCGCCCCCTGGTGGGCAGAGCGTCGCCCCTGGTGGGCGTGCCAGGTGGATCCCGGTCGGGCGCATGCGGGAGTCTGTCTGACTGTCTCTCCCTGTTTCCAGCTTCAGAAAAATACAAAAAATAAATAAATAAATAAATAAATAAACAAACAAACAAACCTCGGCTGACCAGGCAGTGGTGCAGTGGATAGAGCATTGAACTGGGATGCAGAGGACCCAGGTTCAAAACCTCAAGGTCACTGGCTTGAACGCAGGCTCATATGATTTGAGCACAGCTCACCAGCTTGAACCCAAAGTCGCTGGCTTGAGCAAGGGGTCACTCGCTCTGCTGTATCCCCCCGGTCAAAGCACATATGAGAAAGCAATCAATGAACAACTAAGGTGCCGCAAGGAAGAATAGTTGCTTCTCATCTCTCTCTCCTCCTGTCTGTCTGTCTCTATCTGTCCCTCTCTCTGTCACACACACAAAAAAACCTAAGTAGTAAACTCAGAATTATATACTTTACTTTGTAATTTATATGTTTGCCTGTGTGTATATGTATAAAATGATCCTTCGTCTAAGACTTTTAACTACAAAGAAATGGATATTTATATGAATATCCTCTTTCCTTAGTCTATATTCCTCTTAACCTTAAACATTCTAAATAAAATGCTTTTATGTTTCCAGATCTTAGGAATTATTCATTTTAGAAGAAGTTATTTAGTAACTCAGTTTCAGTAGATAACATTAAGAGCCATATGTTCTGTATTTCTTGCCAAAGGTACCCAAAGCAGTGTATTTCAGAGGCCATACATTTAATGCACATCCACCTTCACCAAGAATTACCTAAGGAGATTCAAAAAAGTAAGAATTCGATGAAATTTCTCTATTTCATATACATCAACATTTAGTTTTACTCTCCACTTCCCAAGTCAATTAAAAACTAAATAAAAATACCTATTTGTATAAAGCATGAGTCTTTACTATTGAATTCCACAAATTTAATACATCATCTGTTTCTAAAAGGGTCTGTACTAGCAGCCTATATATAGATGAACAGTTGTCTTTAAAGCTGATGGACAGTAAATAAGCTGAGTTGGCTACCAGAAAAGGATTGGAATAAAAAAAAAAGAAATTGGACCATAAAGTGGAAATAATCCAGTCTTCCAACTGTTTCAAACAAAAACAGTTGATTGCTATTTGAATAACTGGCTATTTGGGAAGTCAAAGCAAAGGAATGAACATCACATATTTCTGCCCTGTAAGAATATGGAAGAATGTTGATGGAATTCACAGGGTAATGCCCAAGAACTGGACACACCAAATACATTGGGTCAATCAAAACTGGAAAGCAAAAGCAAAAATAAGTGCTGTGTTCTCAAGCCCAGCTCTGCAGCTTCCCTGGTAAGACCAGAGAAGAAACAAAATGGATTTTAGCATTATATGAAGCTTAGAATGCTGATAATTAGAATATTCATTTTTGCAGCAGTGAATTATACCTACTTTATTAGTATATTTTCTACTTTAGTTTATCCTACATACCTGAAAAATCACTTAGTGACACCCGGATTGTAAAACCACACCACCTATCACTCAGAACCAAAAGCTACTATTCTCTGAACACTTAACTAGTTTCATTCTTAGAATGTATGGTTAAAAGCAGGTGAAGGGTACCTCCAAAAGAGGGTAGAACTCATGTTCTGTTGCCTGGGTTACTTTACAGCATCACCACCAAAACAGAGATTGGAAGTCTTGATGGGGAGAGAGTTCTTCTCCATCCATTCATTTAACACATATTTACTAGACACCTATCAGTGTACCTCATTGCATTGCACTTAGCTTTACTGTGTGTCACAGATGTTGCATTTTTTTTCACAACTGAAGAAAAGACTATCCACCAGCAAAAAGATTATGACTAGCTTTACTGTGATACTCATTTTATTGCAGTGAACTGGAACCGAACCCATAATATCCCTGAGGTATGCCTGTACTATGTTGTCAGGCCCTATAGGTGGTATACACACCTACTATATCTGCTCACATAAAGCTTTCAGTCCAATGGGATAACAGACATCAAATCACATATAAATAGGTACAAGTTATGATTAGCATTTTATAAGAAAAGAACAAAGGATATTAGAGAGGTCAGACCCTGGAATCTATAGTTTCTCCTCCTTTAACATTCCATCATAATTAACTTCACATTTCCTCTTTAGTGCAATATAGTCAATTATTTAAGACAGTGGTTTTCAACTGCCCATCCATGGACTGGTGCCAGTCTGCAAAAAAGTTAATCACCCTGAAGTTGTATGAAGATTATAGACTTTATACACTTAAACCACGGGTATAAGATACTAAAACTCCTTAAAAAACAGAGTGCTCAGGGTAAGATGAATGAAAATAAGTAAGAGAAGGCACAGTTTCATTTATTCTTTACTCTTATTTGTTTAGTTGCTCTAGGGTTCACATAGTAGTTGGTCAGTACCTCTATTCACTTCATATCCATGCCTTATTCAGTTCTTCCTTAGTTCCTTGTCAAAACTCTCCTCAGGTATTCATTTAAGAAATACGAGGATCTATTATACACACCAGACACTTTACTTGCTTCTGCGGATGTAGTAGTGACCAGAGAGATTTAACTGATGCCTTCAGTAGAGTTTACATTTTCATGGAGGAAATAACCATCAAATAAGTACTTAAAAGAGTGAAAAACAAAAACAAACATACTCAGACATCATATCCCTACTAAGCAGTCTGACTGTTCCCATGATTCAATTCATGCATTAAAACATCTTTTGCACTCTCAAAGCCAGGGCTGGGTGTTAGAGATATGTATGTGAATAAGACATTGTTCTCATCCTTGCAGAATTCTTAAGTCTAATGGGACAAAAGGGACTCAAATGAGTAATTACAATGCTATAAGAAAAATGCTGACATCTGTAACATAAGATTTTTACTTCAAAAGTCATAGGAGCCCTGGCCGGTTGGCTCAGTGGTAGAGCGTTGGCCTGGCGTGCAGGAATCCCGGGTTCGATTCCAGCCAGGGCACACAGGAGAAGTGCTCATCTGCTTCTCTACCCCTCCCTCTCCCTCTCTCCTTCCTCTCTGTCTCTCTCTCCCCCTCCCACAGCCAAGGCTCCACTGGAGCAAAAGATGGCCCGGGTGCTGAGGATGGCTCTGTGGCCTCTGCCTCAGGCGCTAGAATGGCTCTGGTTGCAACAGAGCGACGCCCCAGAGGGGCAGAGCATCGCCCCCTGGTGGGCATGCCGGGTGGATCCCAGTCGGGCGCATGCGGGAGTCTGTCTGACTGCCTCCCTGTTTCTAGCTTCGGAAAAATGCAAAAAAAAAAAAAAAAAGTCATAGGAAAATTCAATTTTAGCTAACACACATGTCCTATTACTAAGGGTTCCTGCCAAATTTTAGTCATCTGGTCTTATGTGTGATACACATTGTATATAAATAATAAAAAGAAATGTTTTATTGTTTCCTAAAAAACAATAAAAATTCAGATAGTTATCTATTTTCTAGGTGCAAAGGTGATGATACTGCCCAACACTGGAAGTCACAAAAAAGAGAAACAAGATCTTTTCTATGTGAATATATTAACTAGGCCTTAAAAATATTTTATCTGCAGGATCAAGTTTGTATTAAAGTCTCAAGTAATTTCCTGATATCATTCCCAAGAAATAACACTCCTCTGGGCCCCTATTTATTGTAATCTCACACAGGTCTTTCCTGATAGAACCTAGAAAGATTTAAAAGAGAGGAGAGATGTCTGTGTTCCCTTCCTCCTTTCTATTGCTTCTCCTGCTCTCTAGTTCTCGATCCTTACCCTGATCTAAAGCATCTCTGGAATTTTCTCTCTTTTACTAGCCTGAATAGGTTAGAACAGTGTACACTGCATCAAAAATGTATTTCAGGCTTGTGCTTTTATCATAAACATCAGCATTTTAAAGGCCCGATGTATTCTACTATTAGCCCTACCCTTAACTAGAAGGGTTTACTGTCAAACTATGATTTCTGGGGAAAGGGGCAAGCATTGCATATAGAGTTGATTATATAAATATTTTATAAGTTCCAAGTGAATACAATAGACTTATAGAACTGACCTTTAAGGGGAAACCAAAAACCACCTTAGAAAAAATCAGAAGACAAAGGAAAGAGAGAGGAAAAGGAAAAGGAAAGGAAGAGAAGGAAAGGGGAGGGGAGGGGAAGAATGGGATGAGCCAAGAGAAAGAAAGAAAAAGAGAACCGTTTCCTTTTGAAAGAAGTTCTGGAACATGTAGTCAGTGAGGAAGCACGCTCTTTTCCCAGACTCTAGACAACCTGGTATGTATAAAGCAAAACTCAGCGACAGGCAGAAGAGTTGCTACCCATTCATTAAGAAAATTAAATATACTGCGAGTATTGAAAATATGCTTCTGAAATTCTGAGATGTCAATATGGAAATAGTGGTAAAAAGACCCAGAAAGGTCTCTATTGCTAGAGAAAGATGGAGTTGCTGAAATTCAGATCCAGTTTTAAGATTAATAATAATAATCATAATAATAATAAAAATACCTAAGGGGGGAAAGAACGAGAAAAGGAAAGTGAATTCTTTCTGGGATCTTACTGATCAACCATCTAAAAAATCATATGGCTAAAATGCAATGTGATGTTCTGGATTGGATCTTGGAACAGAAAAAGGGTATCAGTGGGAAAACAGATGAAACCCAAATAAAAGTTTGGAGTTTACTTAGTAGTGCACCAATGTTAATCTCTTAGTTTTGACAAATGTACCACGGTTATATAAGATGCTAATATTAGGGGCAATCAGGTGAATGGTATAGGGGAACTCTCTATACTATTTGTGTGATTTTTTTGTAAGTCTAAAATTATTCCAAAAAGTAAAGTTTATTTAAATAACCCATGTACTTGATTCTCTCTTCAGAAAGATTTATGAATCAGTCACTAAAACATATCAAAGGTCAGGTTTTTTTTCAAACTGAAATGTTACTTTGTCTTGGTCAGAAATTACTGCTTAATTTCTATAAATGATTAATTATGAAGAGTGGACCTTTTAATAAATTCAATTTAGAAAATAATTTATGATATAAATATATACAATAAATAATAATGTAATATTGCAAAGACTTGACAGAAATTCTTTTTTTTAAGATTTTTTTATTTATTCATTATAGAGGGGAGAGAGAGAGAGAGAGAGAGAGAAGGGGGAGGAGCAAGAAGCATCAACTCCTATATGTGCCTTGACCAGACAAGTGCAGGTTTTGAACCGGCGACCTCAGCATTCCAGGTCGACGCTTTATCCACTGCGCCACCACAGGTCAGGCAAAATCAATAAAAATTTTTTAAAAATACACTACACTGGGCCCTGACCAGTTGGCTCGGTGGTAGAGCAACAACCTGGCATGCGGATGTCCCAGGTTTGATTCCCAGTCAGAGCACATAGGAGAAGCGACCATCTGCTTCTTCACTCCTACCTTTTTCTCTCCCTCTCTCTCTCTCTCTCTCTCTTTCTCTCTCTCTCTCTTCTCCTCTCGCAGCCATAGTTCAATTGGTTTGAGCGCATAGGCCCCTGGGCACTGAGAATGGCTCCATGGAGCTTCCACCTCAGGCACTAAGAATAGTTCAGTTGCAGAGCATCAGCCCAAGATGGGGATTGCTGGGTGGATCCCGGTTGGGGCACATGCAGGAACCTGTCTTTCTATCTTCCCTCCCCTCTCTTGAAAAAGAAGAAAAATAAAATACACTACACTAGCCCTGGTCAATGGCTCAGTGGATAGACCATTGGCCCAGAGTATGGATGTCCCAGGTGTGACCATCTGCTTTTCTCCCCACCCTCCCTCTTCCCCTTTGACAGCCAGTAGCTCAACTGGTTTGAGTGGCAGCCCAGGTGCTGAGGATAGCTTGGTTGGTCCAAGTGGTCAGCCTCAGGCACTTAAAAATAGCTCAGTCCTCGAGCATCTGGCTCCAGATAAGGGTTGCGGGGTGAACCCTGGCCAGCTGGGACACATGCAGGAGTCTGTCCCAGTATCTCTCTTCCTCTCACTTAAAAATAAATTTAAAAAATACACTACACTAATAGTGCTACCTATGTGATGTGGCTGAAAGAGTCTATATACTTACTAAATAGGAGAAAATCCCAGTGACTTCAAGTGAACAGTATATGACATTTCACAATTCTGCAACCTGAAAAGAATCCTTATATTCCAATTCCAAAAGGAAGAGACTCTAACAAGGTTATAGCGGTCACATGTAAAGGTCATTTAGAGGGGCTCCTCCCAGAGACAGGAAGCAGTCTGGAAGGATAGAAGAGAACTTCACAGGCCTACTTCCCACTTGGTTCTCAGTGCAGAAGTAGCCATACTTAAAAGGAAGAGAACACCCACTTCCTAGTATAACTTCCTCCCTGCCTTCTGCTGGGGTTCTTCCCTGGTACTAGGGAGATTCTAGGTTGATTCACTCATTCATGTACCTATTATGTGCTAGGCACTGTGCTAGGTGATAGAGCAGTAAAATGGACAACAGATGAGGTCCCTGCCCTCACAGAGCACATTTGCTTATGGGAAAACATAAGAAATTATATATATGATAATTTCTGATGGTATATTATGTGAAGAAAAATACAGTGAAGTAAGAGAATACAGTGACTGAGGGTGGTAATTTCAGACTGAGTACATAGGGAAGGTCCTTCTGAGGAGATAGATGATTCTTAGGCAGAAACCTAAATAATACGATAAACCATGAAAAAATCTTGAGAAATAGCAAATGCACAGGCACTGAGGTGAGAAAAGGCTTGTGTTGAGAAGGAAACTAAGATATAAAATGAGGAATTTAATATGTTGAACTCCTACATTATGCAGTCACTGGGTTAAGTATACTACTTCAGTGACTCATTTCATCTCAACAGCTATATTAACTATTTCTTAGCTTGATTTTATAGATGAAGAAACAGAAATTCAAAGAGATTAAGTAACTATTTACACAGCTAATAAGAGGTAGAGCCAGAGTTCAAACACAGATTAGTTTGATACCAAAGTCTGTGCTTTTTCTACTATATCACATTTAATGCCAGAATCACAGCAAAAATATTAATTATACATAAATATTTAAGTAAATAAATCAAAATTTTTCCCACATCCTCAAAAATCTGGGGCTCATCATTTCATTGTGAGTACTTTCTCATCTCTCCCGTGGGGAAAAGAAGTAATTTCCTTCTTTAACTGCAGCAGAGAGATCTCAAACCGCCAGCCATTTCAGATTCATATGTCACTATTCTGAGGATCTATAAAACAATTCTCAAAAAACTAACTCCACTGTATGAGACTGAGCATAACATGTATATACTTGCACCAGATGTCTGAATGGGGTGAAGATAAACTGGGAGTATGTTTCCTTTAGACTGGCAGGGCCATCTGAACAATCCCCTCCAAAGTCAAAGGCATCAGGATCAGACTATTCCCAGCTGCCTCAGTTCTGTTCATCTGCCAAGAAAATATGGGCAGCCTTAAATCTCATTTGCTGTTCTCTGCTGGTATTACTCCTACTGACATTTTACATCCAACTTTGTTGAGGACAGGTGATAGTTGAGCAGATTGAAAACCTAGAAAAGTGGAGTTACTCCACAGTAAGCCACAGTGACAAAAAAATTCTTACTCTTTCTATAGCTTTATAATATGGACTTGAAAAACATATAGCATGGTAGAATCATGACTGAAATAACGAGAAGAGCTTATATCCTCATATAAATTCTGTAAATACTTGGAAAGTTTTTTTCCTAGTAAAGTATTTCAAACTCGCCTGATAGCTTTCCTAACTAGTTTCTTGCTATTCTTGAAATTAAGTTTCAGTGTTTGTAGTAAGTAATGACATTAATTAATGTCTTAACTTATATTAAGAAAAATAAAAATGTAAGTTCTGATTAAAATAAATCTTAAATTAAATAAAAATCTTTTTTCTAGGGGAAGGATTAGAGCAGGGGTCCCCAAACTACAGCCCACAGCTACATGCAGCCCCCTGAGGCCATTTACCGGGCCCCCGTCGCACTTCCGGAAAGGGCACCTCTTACATTGGTGGTCAGTGAGAGGAGCACATTGACCATCTCATTAGCCAAAAGCAGGCCCATAGTTCCCATTGAAATACTGGTCAGTTTGTTGATTTAAATTTACTTGTTCTTTATTTTAAATATTGTATGTTCCCGTTTTGTTTTTTTACTTTAAAATAAGATATGTGCAATGTGCATAGGGATTTGTTCGTAGTTTTTTTTTATAGTCCAGCCCTCCAACGGTCTGAGGGACAGTGAACTGGCCCCTGTGTAAAAAGTTTGGGGACCCCTGGATTAAAGAGCAGAGAGGTGATCAGAAACTAGAAAGTTGGCCAGGTAGGTTAAATATACGTTAAGTGCGCACGTGCACAAGCACACACACACAAACAATCTAGAAGTTCTTCAAATTTCTATGTGTAAAGTGCTTAGTGGGTATTTAAAGAAAAAAAACCCAATAATTTCTCACCCTTAAATACTAGATGATATAAAAGTTTATCTATTTGTCTCAAAAAAATTAAAGAAATATTTTAAAATAAAAGTTTGGTAAAGACTACAGTAAAGCCTGACCTGTGGTGGCGCAGTGGATCAAGCATAGACCTGGGGTGTTGAAGTAGCCGGTTCGAAACCCTGGGCTTGCCCAGTCAGCGCACATATGGGAGTTGATGCTTCCTGCTCCTCCTCCCTTCTCTCTCTCTCTCTCTCTCTCTCTCTCTCTATCTTCTCTAAAATGAATAAATAATTTAAAAAAAAGACTACAGTAAAGTCCCTTCTCTTTATAGAAGAATGACATCCATTGAATTATACTTCACATTGCATATGAAGTGTGAAAGTCTAGCAGCCACACGTCTAGCAGCTAAAATTGTTGGAAGGATTAAAATTCTCAAGATCAAATACATTAAAAAAAAGTTATAACTACAGAAGCCCATTTAACTGTAGAATTCCCATACCTACGCCCTAGGTTTAGTAAAGACATCTCAAAAGTAAATGCACATGTAACTGTAATGGTGTTCATGTTGTTAGACCTGTAACTTTGTTTCCTGAAGTTTGTGTGGTTGAATTTGCAAGTAGAGCATTTCAATACTGCAGGTTTTGCACAAAATTTTATGAAACAAACCTGCATAAGTTAAAAGCAGAATTGAAATCAATGCCTTTTCTGGCCATTTCAGGAATGATTTCCATATATTTTCCTATCACAGAATCCTCCTTTTTATTTAGATGTTTGGCTCCTTCAACACATACTCTGGGTGGAGGGGACATTCCAGCTCCAAAGCTAAAATAAAAGTGAAATGCAAAGGGATCAAACTATTACCCAGTTACCACATACCACATTTTTCTAGCGTAATTTTGAGTGAAATAGTGTCACACCTATCAGCAGATCGCTTATTTTTTAAATGTTCCAATAGTCACTTGATTTCACTCTTCCTGCATTTTCAAATCACCCCAGTATTAACATCCCTCCCTAAGAAACCACACCCTAGTTGTTTCAGAAAAATGCATTAAATTTGTCTAACATCCTGTGTGACACACAAGCAAGACCCTTCATTCTGTATCTCTTCTCTCTCTCCCAGCCGTGAAAACAGAACTACAGCAACAGCTGGGGATCATTAAACTGACAGAAATAGCTTAGGAGACTCCACTGGTGTGTGAGTGGGGGGAGGAGAGGCTCAGTATCAGATTTTAAAAAAATCAAAAGGGCAACAGGAAAGGGGTGGAGAAAAAAGGTGAAGCCTAAGAAGTGTGTTACACCCAACTTTTCTTTTTTTTCTTTTTTCAATTTTTTATTTATTCATTTTAGAGAGGAGAGGGAGAGACAGAGAGAGAGAGAAAGAGAGAGAGAGAGAAGGGGGGAGGAGCTGGAAGCATCAACTCCCATATGTGCCTTGACCAGGCAAGCCCAGGGTTTTGAACCAGCAACCTTAGCATTTCCAGGTTGACCCTTTATCCACTGCGCCACCACAGGTCCACCCAACTTTTCTTTACCCAGTGCAAAGGGATGCACTGAAGAAAATGAAAAGACAAAGCGACTGCAGCCTAACTAGCCTAGCCCCCACCTATTCTCAGATGGAAGGTTTAGTCAAACCTAAAAATGTGGGTCAATGAAGACAGGGCAGGGCAGAGGTCCCCAAACTTTTTACACAGAGGGCCAGTTCACTGTCCCTCAGACTGTTGGAGGGCCGGACTATAAAAAAAAAAACTATGAACAAATCCCTATGCACATTGCACATATCTTATTTTAAAGTAAAAAAACAAAACAGGAACAAATACAGTATTTAAAATAAAGAACAAGTAAATTTAAATCAACAAACTGACCAGTATTTCAATGGGAACTATGGGCCTGCTTTTGGCTAATGAGATGGTCAATGCGCTCCTCTCACTGACCACCAATGAAAGAAGTGCCCCTTCTGGAAGTACTGCGGGGGGGTCGGTCCAGATAAATGGCCTCAGGGGGCCGCATGCGGCCCTGCAGACCTTAGTTTGGGGACCCCTGGGCTAGGGTGTGAATGGAGGAGAGTTGTAGCATCATCCCCAGTACAGAGGAATCACTTAGAGGGTGTGAGTCAGTTCTGTGGCTACGCTGACAGTAAAAATCAACTCCAAGATGGGGTAGGGGCAAAGGGTATGAGAATACATGCCAACCCCTAAGTGGACTCAAAGACCAACACATTTCCAAGGCATCCCCTCAACTGGAGAGGACCAAATGCTAGATAAAATACAGGCTCTCCAGGTTGTTTGTGCCAGAGAACAGCCATGCCTCTAATGCTAGCTTTGTAACCTGGCAGGCCTCTGAAGGTAGGTACAGGAATGTGCCATCTGCCTGGCCCACTGCCCGAGTGTGATCAGCACATATATGGTGCCCCATAGAAGCTTTAATCAGATCATTGCTGGGAGTGGGCTTGCATAGCCTGATCTATAATGTCTTAAAGTCTGGTAGTTCCAGGATCCTGCGGTACTCTCTGCATCCCCACATTACTAGGCTGTCATTTAATATATCAAGGCATTCTCTTTATAACTAATCTTACGGAACTGAAGTTTCAGACAGCTCCCCACCTTCAAGCCTGAACAGGAAATGATTCGATTGCAGATATTATGACTGCAACTCTCTTTAGCAAGAGTATTTGGTAACTGTGAGATTGCATGAACTTCAGCTGAATATTTTGATGCATCTAATGATTTACTAGAGAAGGCTCCAGGCTGATAATTGTTCTCAAGAAAAAGCAATCACTACACTACAATGCCTTGCTTCTTTTCTAACCCATAACCTGGCAGGAAAATATGAGCATAAGCATATTTTCCAACTATACCAGCTTGGCTTAATAACTGTATTTGAACCTGGTTTTCTATAATAAGCCACAAAACCTCAAAATAATTAGCTCATTCTGAATATTTTAAGTTAATACTAAGGAAGGTAGAGGGTATAAAGAAATAAACCCACTAGAGAGGAGACTAAAAGACTCTAAACTGTATATAATTTACACACACACACATCACATACAGTTCATTTTAAGGCTGCCTAACATCAAAGGACAGGATATATGTTAACCAAACTATTGTGACTACAATTACTTCTCAGTGTGCACAGCCTAGGGTGGGAGTAATTATATCAATATACTTCTCATCAACCTTTTAACAGAGTACATTCTTTACCTAAAATTTAAAAAAACTAATGTTAAATATATTTATAATCAATCCTTACTATGTACATGCCAAAGCTGGTACTAGGTACAAGGTAGGAGCTGAGAAGGAAAATAACCCTATACATTTAAATAATACTTTACAAAGCTATTCTCACACATGTAATTTTATCTAATCCTATAAATTAGGATGGCAGACATTACACCCACTACACAACAAAAGAAACTGATTTGCCAAGCTAAAAGCAACTTAAGCCAAGCTCACCAATGGCAAGATCTAACATAGAACTTCAGGTTATTGACTATCAGCTCAGTAATGGGACATGAGCTACTTATCAGAAAGAGGCTTCTGCCCTCAAGGAATTAATCTCTGACACTGAATGCTTTGGCCAGTGTTTCTCAGATGTACCAAGTTTCTTCTTAGTAAGAATATCACCAATCTCCTGGTTCAACATCATATTCTCAATCAAACTTAAGACAGTTACGGGAAAAGGTTATTCATTAATAACACTGACAATTAAAAGATGTGAGTTCTTTATGAAGGCTAGAATTATTAATATGAGACTGAATAAAACTAAATTAGGACAGTGCTCAAAATACATCTGTCACTTTGGGATAAACATTTTGTTTATGGGCACAATACTGCCCTCTAGTGCCAGGAAGCACAGTAACCTCAGTAGACTAACTGCTAATGCATATTAACCACCTACTATGTATAAACATACCTTGCTAAGCACTTTGGAGGGGAAGGAGAAAAGGTTAAGCCTACCACACACCTACAACCATAAAAAATTATATAAGCCCATCAGGAATTTATAAATATAATGGAGAATATAAGAAATGTAAAATAAATTACTTGAAACAGTGTTATAAATCCTTTAAGAGTTTGTAGATAATAAATTACTAGAGTACAAAAAGGATTAGGTAAGCTTCATGGGAGCAGCAGCATATAAGCCATCTTTGAAGGACTTCATAAACCAGAGATGAACAGCATGAACCAAAACCTGGCGTAGGAAATACTATGAGATTGAGAACATAACTAATATGCTGCAATTTAGTTACAACATTAAGTTTGTGAAAGCGCATAACAGAAGGTAGCTTAAAAGCTGGTTATGGTCAGACTGTGAAGGATCTAGAACTATGCTATCCAATATTGTAACCACTTGCCACATATTCTATTTAAATTTAACTAAAATTAAAACTACAGTTTCTCAGTCACTCTAGTCATGTTTCAAGTCTCAATAGCCACATGTGGCTAGTTGCTACCATATTGGACAGTACAGATATAGTACTGGGTAGTGCTGCACCAGAAAGTTGTATTAAACCAGAGAACATCAGCTTTTCAAGGTTCATTCCTCCTAAAAAATGCAGATCTGATCCTTGCCAAAGTCTATTAATAAAAAAAAACAACAACATAGGTCCTAACACTGTAAGAGGTAAATTTAAAAGTTTAGTGTCTATCCTTCTGGTCATTTCCAAGTGTCAACCAAAATAATGAGAAAAGTATCATACATGGCCTTCTGATAATCCTAAACAATTATATTTTTAAATGTGTACCAGCCTGTAGAATCTTTTTCTTTACTTATTTGGAAAAAGAAAAGACAGAACTAAGGAAACTAAGAAAGAAGAAAAAGATTAGGGATTTATCTATAATGATAAAATACAAGACTAATAGTCATTTCCACTGGGTATATTTGAAGGAAGAACTTACCTTTATCCCTCAAATATCTGCTGTAGCCCCAAAGGAGTAACATCAGACATCTTTTATACTTTCACTATCTATTGCACAATCTATTATTTGTGCAGTTTACAAAATGACGGTCATTTAAAAAAATAATATGTATATATATATTTGTAGAAAAGAAAGTGAGTCTTCTCAAGATCCAGTAGATGTTCAAAATTCTAAGTACAGGTTCCAAGCACAATGTAAAACCAGAAAAGCAGTCAATTGCTTAGGGTAGTTGTCTAAAATTACCATTCTGATCCTACTTATGACAGCAATTGTGCATTTCTAATTCCTATACAGTTCTACATGTAAAACAAATATATTCTTAATGATCAATTGGGAATCTAAAATGCTACAACCCTCTCCTCTGGATTATAAAATGTAAACAGTAACAAACAGCCCCAAACTACAAGTCCTGAACCATACTACCTCTCTGGTTCTCAAATAATCTTCCCTCTTCTGTTGCTATGGTGTTTCTTTGACAGTAATGCAGAAAATGTCTACATAATCAAAGAAAAATAAACTGCTCTCAACCAGTTTTTAAATTATTCTCTTTGCAAACTGGGCACTGATAATCACTCATCTCCTCTTCAGTGGATTCATTCATTGCCAATTCCACATGTTCAAATCATCTTGTCAGATGTTTGTCAAGTCCCAAAGAGACTTCAAAAATTCAAAAAACTTATCTAAGTTTTTAGAAAGGTGGCATTTACCAACCTGTATTTAAAACTGTATATAAATTTTGATAATAGACAATACAGGGTCTTCAAGACAGGAGAAGAAAAATGCTGATAATTCTTTTCCATTCACATTTGATAGCATTTGTATAAAGTCCCTTTTCCTCCTTTTTCCATGACCCAGAACTATTTTGAAAGAATTTTCCTCAAATTTAATACTGAACTCTTTTGCAGAATTCAAACATGTCCATTTGATTCCCAAAGAATTTTTTACCAGTTTCAGAATACAAAAGAGGGATGTTCACACAAAGCAAAACTCCTTTATGGGTGTTAACATAATAAAATAGTTTTCTGCTATTTTTCATAAATAATCCTACAACTACTAAAAATTGGTCAGACCAGGCCAAACTGTTCACCCTAACCATAACTAACATGAAATACAGGTAAAAAGCCTTTCATGTGTTATTTTAAATTGTTATTTCAGTGTTATGAAACTTTAGAGGTTACCTATCTACTTTCAGTATTTAGCAGAGAAGAAACTGAAGTCATTATCATCAATAGCTCCCTGTTCATTTGTATAGTATGTTTTACTGGTAAAACACTATACCGGACCCACATAAAGGGGAAGAACCCCACCTTATTAAAGGAAACTTTTTATTCTTCTTCCATAATCTCATTTGGTAGAAGAGCTCTTCATGGGTGGAAACAGAGGAGTAGGAAAGCAAACATCCTAAACACTGTCCGATCAGGTCATGAAACATGCCCTACAAAAAACACCATCCCCAGTTATCTGCTGAATGCTCAAAAGCTTTAATAAAAACCCTGAAACAAATCACCAAAAGTCAGAGCTTGGATGGCTACAGAGAAGCGGGGAGGGGATAAAAGACATTAGTAAATTGAGGAGGAAAAAAAGCATGCAAATCCCAAAGGGAAAAATATGCTAACCTTCCCGCAAACTGTGATAAGGGGCCAGGCACACTGTTGAGTAGCTGTCCCTTCCCGGCTTCAGGACAATCCATGAGAGTGGCAAAATCTTGCACGTGGGTTGATGAATCTTGGTCTTCTCCTCCAGCATGCTGGGGGAGATAGGAGATTGCAAAGGCCAGTGTTGCAATAGACTAGTCTTCCTTCTCTCACTCCTTAAAGAGGCCATTTATAATATGCTGAAGATCTGATCAGCATTGCTCTTTAGGTTAAAGTGAGTACTTCATTTCTGCAGCACTGAGGGTTGCAAGAACAGCTAGATCCCAAGTTTACTTAGGGAGTGGGACATTAAAAGCAGTGACAGCAGAAGGTCAGAATCAGTAAGTCTCCTGGAAAACATTTCTTCCTGTCAGCACTGGGCCTTGAAACAGACACCTCCTCCTCTACCCAAATGCCAAAAAGCAGTACTGATTTCAATGTGTAGAGCTGGAAGAGAAGAGGGTTCCCTTAGAGAAAATGCTCGTAGCAACTAACCAACCTCATTCACCCAAAATAGTAAACAGTTGGTTTCTCTGCTCAGAACCAAAAGGCTTCTGCCAAACAAGCAGTATCACATGACCAGGTTCCCTCTTCTCTCCTCTGCCTCCCCCCTCCTTTCTTGTGCAAAGTCTGCACCAAATTGGAACAAAGAGCTAAAACACCACACTATTTTATTTCACTTGACATTTGTTTTTAAAATGTTTATAGATGAAAGATACCGAACTGGGAGGAGGAGGAGGTATGAAGGGGAAAACCAGGAAGAATTTACTTTGAAATAAGCCATACCACAGCACTGAGAAGAGTACCATTAAACACAATGATTAACTGGCAACTGTGCTCAATGAATGAACAAATGAGTGAATAGATAGATACTAATCAATTTCCAAATATTTATCTGATACAACCCCTACAAAAAGATATAGCTCAGTATATATTTGACTTTTTCATTTAGAAAGAAAATAGAAGCTTTTAAGTTGCTGGCAAGTGTCAATGATTATGACAACAGTGTCAGCTCACCAAAAATCTGAGATTTATACTCTTATCTTGTCAACTTCAAGTTATCTCATTATTTGATTTTACTCCTTAGATATTACAGTGACACCATTCAAATCACTGGGTAGGCAATCAGGGCAGGCACACCCACAGAATGGATCAAAAAACTTACTCTGATAATTATAGAAAAGCCTGCCACCATGACTCTCACTGGCATTTTCACCTAAGGGGGATGATGGTGGATAGTAAGGCTGGCAGCACAGCTAAAGCCAGATGTGCCACCAGATTCTTCTCCCCACCAGATTCTTCAGCAGTTGAAAGCTGAGCAAAGCAACCAGTGTAGAGACATAAAAGTAAAAACTCTATGCAATTTATTCCAGTAGGAAAATAGGTAAAGTATAAGAATCAGTTGTGTTACCATCATCTACCATGGCTCCTACCCACACGGCCAACAAGTGGGCCTTGAGAGTACAGTTGCTCATCCTCGTCTACACCCCTTGCACTGTAAGATGTTCAATAAATATTTGTAAAATGGAAAATAAAGAAAAAGGAAAATGAAAAAAATATATGTCAGAAATCATTAACTTAACCACCACTTTTCCCCAACAAAACCATGCTGAGACCATTATTACAGGAGGTCCTCAAAATAACATTCCTTCATTACAACAGTGATAAGATGCCATAGGTACTTAACTCATCTTCTTCCCATCAATCAGCCTATGTAAAACTGGTTTCATTATACAACATTTAGCATAAAATCACAGAACCTATCTGGCTACATTACTGAGGGTTTACTATACTTGGCTAGTGTCAGAATAGAAATACCACCAATAAATAATTTGCTGACCAGGATGAGGAGCAAGTGGAACTCTCAGACATTACTGAGGACAACACAAAATAATAATGCTACTTTGGAAAACAGTATGGAAGTTTCTTAAAAAATTAAACTTACACTTACCATACAACCCAGTAAATCACATTCCTGGATATTTAAACAAAGAGAAATTAGAACATATGTCCACATAAGGAGCTATATATGAATATTCATAGTAGCTTTAATTGCCCAAAACTAAAAACAACCCAAATGTCTTTCAACTTCTGAACAGAAAGAAAAATTGTGGTATATCCTACTTAGCAAACCAAATACTGCTACAGACAACATATACAAACCCCAAAAGCATTATGCTAGTGAAAGAAGAAAAACACAAAAGGCTACATTTATAGGAAATTAACCCTTTGGGTAGTACGAATGTTCATGTACGTCCTCGTGCTTCTTGCCTATCCAGAGTACAATCGTACAAAAATTTTTATTTTAAAAATGTGTAAGGCAACATTATAAAAAGGCAAATGTATGTTCTTATTGTTTCCATAAGTTGGTTATCAAACAAACATGATTTTAAGTTAATAAAACTGTAACTGGAACTAATTTCATATTTTGAAAAAAAAACAACTCACTCCTGGGGGTTGGTGAGCATGAAAATAACTCACTACTCAAAAGGTTAAGGAAAAGGCAAAACTATTAGGACAGAAATAAAATCACAGGTTGCCAGTAGTTGGGAATGGGGAAAAAGACTACCTACAAACAGGCATGATGGGACTTTTTTTTTTTTTTTTTTTACAGAGACAGAAAGAGAGTCAGAGAGAGGGATAGATAGAGACAAACAGGAACAGAGAGAGATGAGAAGCATCAATCATTAGTTTTTCGTTGCAACACCTCAGTTGTTCATTGATTGCTCTCTCACATGTGCCTTGACCGTGGGGCTACAGCAGACCAAGTAACCCCTTGCTCGAGCCAGCAACCTTGGGTCCAAGCTGGTGAGCTTTTGCTCAAACCAGATAAGCCCGTGCTCAAGCTGGCAACCTTGGGGTCTTGAACCTAGGTCCTCTGCATCCCAGTCCGACGCTCTATCCACTGCACCACCACCTCGTCAGGCCATGATGGGACTTTTTGATGAAAATATTCTATATACAGCTAGTGCTCGACTTACGACCACAATTGGTTCCGACAGACCGGTCTTAACATGATTTGGTCATAAGTTGAGTAGGCTATATGTACAGTACTGTGAAATGATGTTATAAAAATCTTTAAGTCATATTTTATCATAATTTTATTTCATTATTGTTATATATCATAATTTTCTTTGTTCATTTTATGCCATTTGTATCATCTCTACACCATTTTGTTTCTTATTTTTACATTTGTCAGGTTTAAGTAAAACACTGCATTATCAGTACAACTGGTTTAATATTTGCAAAGACAATTTTCTCTTGGTAGACATCTTGGGAGGGGTTTGATGAAAAATATCCAAGACACAAAACACAAATTGCTGTACCAAGTCTGGGATAACAGTTGGAATGGTGCACGTGGAGATGGTAGTGCTGCCAGAAGCTGGTCCGCACTGTCGTAAGACCAGCTGGGCAATGCTTGCACTGCCAGACGCGGAGCAGTCGTGGCTAGCGACTATGGTTGTAAAGTTGAATGATCGTAAGCTGCATAGGTCGTAAGTCGTGGTAGTTTATGTTTTATCAAAACTCACTAAACTATATCCCTAAAAAGGGTGACCACTGTTGTATATTAATTGATCTCAATTTATTTTTTATTTATCTCAATTTTTTAGAAAGTAGACTATGAAATCTTATCCACAGAATATAGGCTCTAGACTAGAGCTAGATTACCTGGGTTTAAATCTTGGCTCTGCAAATTACTAGCAGTGTGACCTTGAGAGCTTTAACATCTCTCTGCCTCCATTTAGTGAGGATAACAGTATTCTCTTCAAAGGATTGCTGTAATAAATGAGTTAATACACTTAGAACAGTGTTTATTCCATAAGCACCCAGAAAATGCAAGCTGATGTCATCATACAATACATAACACATACACAAATATGTCTGCAGAGAAGTGAGTGGAAGGATAGCCATTATCTTGGGTGACGGGAATAGGATGATTTTATTTTCCTCTCCCTGCTGTTCATCTGTATCTTTTCAATTTTCTACATTCAACAACTCTTGCATCTATAACAAGCAAAATAAATATTTTCTCAAAAAAAACAACAACAACAATGAAAGAAAGGATACTGGGCTGGGATTTAGGAGTCCTGCTTTTCAGCTGTGCTAATTATTTAGTTGTATGACCTAAGGGTGTCACCTGCATCTCTAAAAGGAAAGGGCTGGAGCAGATAGTGTATCCTCCATCTCTAAAAAGAAAACGGTTTCCTAGGATTTATAGTTGGACAAGGCAACCTACACACTTTATTTTGTTTCATTTTTCTTTTCATATTTACTCTTTGCCTACATGTACAAGGCACTGTGACACAGACATAGGAAACACTCCCTGTCCTCACAGAACTTATAATATGAGCTATGCAAAAAAACACTAATAGACTTATACCCACTTATCCAACTCACAAGCATGATAAGTGCTCTGAACAGAACACAGAAGCGGCCTTGCTGGGTTTAGAGGAGTCAGAAGACACTAGAGCCAAACACTGAATGGTTAAAAAAAAAAGAGTCAACCAAAGAGATGGGGAAGGAAATTCCAACCAAAGGAAAAGGAATGTACAAAAGCAAAAGATGTGAAAACAGCAATTTCCTGGGGAATGGAGGATAGAGAAAAAAGGAAACAGAAAAGGGGCATTTGACAGCAGTGTGGAAATGAGGAGCGCCAAGACCAGCAGCAGGGGACGCTGGTTAGAAAGAGGGAAATAAGTGTTCAGACCACTGATAATCTCTAGAAATCTAGGGACTGTAACTGTTTTTATTTTATTTATTTATTTATTTATTTATTTATTTATTTATTGACAGACAAAGAGAGAGTCAGAGAGAGGGACAGGCAGAAAGGGAGAGAGATGCGAAACATCAATTCTTTGTTGTGACACCTTAGTTGTTCATTGACTGTTTTCTCTTATGTGCCTTGACCGAGGGACTACAGCAGAGTGGGTGACCCCTTGCTCAAGCTAGCAACCCCTTGCTCAAGCTAGCGACCCCATGCTTAAGCCGGCAACCTCAGGGTTTCAAACCTGGGTCCTCCAAGTCCCAGTCCGATGCTCTATCCACTGCACCACCGCCTGGTCAGGCTGTAACTGTTTTACTCTTAAATATCTCTATATGCCATAAATACTGATAAATATTAATCTAGGATACATTTTACTGTATTTACAAATACAGCACATACTTACAAAAATTTTATAAACAAACATGTCAGTTCACTTCCATTTTCCATGGTTAATAGTACACACTTGTTCATTCAGTAAATATTAATTTATTGAGTGTATGTTATGCATATGCTAGGCACTGAGAAGAGACAGTAAACAAATGAACAACAAAAGCAGGCAAAAGAACCAGATCACTTTTATTCTGCCAAAGACATATTGAGATGTCTACCCCCCAGAAGCAGAGAGGCAGTGTGATAAAGTGGCTGTAAACTTTGCACCTAGAACCAGACAGACCTTTCTTCAAATTCTTGCTCTTACCATCTAACTACCAGTCTGGTTTTGGATTAAGTCACTTAACCTCTCTGACCTTTCATCTCACCTAAAAATGGGGATAACATCACCAAATTTATATGGCTTTAGGGTGAATTTAATGAGAAAATCAATCATCAGTATGTCAGGTATACAGAAAATGTTCCACAAATCAGGTTACTTTTATTTTATTATTGTTTAATTTTAATTTTTCACCTTTTAGGACATCTCATGATCTTCCACTACACAAGCAAGAACACAGGGCAGAAAATAGGGAAAGGAAGGTATAAAAAATATCTGTTTAACATTACTAAGTTAACATTTTAGTGAATTCATGACTGTTTTCTTGTAAAGATGTCATGCTTGGAACTAACATTCCTTTAGTCTTTCTCAAGCTGTTAATATCTGCCTACATTATAGAACCTAGTAAATTAAACTTAAAAAGTCACCCAAAATAGGGAGCCAGTCACCATCTCTCCTGGGAGTCATTGTTCTGACTCTAACACTGAATCATTTAAAGAGCAGAGACAACACAGAGTACTGATAAGTAGTCTCAACACTATGTGGGGCAGAGTTGGCAAAGCACACTGCAGGCTGTTTACTGCAAGCAGAAACAGAAAAACCAAGACGAAAGGAGAGTTTTCTAACTAACTGTGTTTTTAAATAATCACAACCACGAAGAGAAAAGTGGCACAGTAATGAATGTTTCTCAAGCCAGTAAGCAAGTGAACAAAATGAAAACAAAACCCTGCTGACCCCCTACAATCACACACTCAAAATGTTTTAACTATCTTTAAATGTTTATTTCTTAGGCCCTGGCCGGTTGGCTTAGTGGTAGAGCATTGGCTTGGCATGTGGAAGTTCCGGTTCGATTCCAGGCCAGGGCACACAGGAAAAACGCCCATATGCTTCTCCACTCTTCCTCCTCTCCTTCTCTCTCTTTCCCTCCTGCAGCCAAGGCTCCATTGGAGCAAGGTTAGCCTGGGCGCTGAGGATGACTCCATGGCCTCTGCCTCAGGCTCTAGAATGGCTCCAGCTATAATGGAGCAGTGCCCCAAATGGGCAGATCATCACCTCCTGGTGGGCATGCCGGGTGAGTCCCGGTCAGGTGCATGCGGGAGTCTGACTGACTGCCTCCCTGCTCTAACTTCGGATAATACACACACAAAAAAGTTTATTTCTTATATATGACAGTCATTTAAAGATTTTGAAGGTAGAACATACAACAACACAAAAAGAAAATGTTTTCTCTGTAACTCAAGACCTTAAGACCCAAAATAATTCTATTTAAACTTTCCCCCATAAACCTCCCTTAGCAATGAAACCAGACAGTGACAATTCAGCTCAAACAGAATTTACGAAGCAGAGGAGAACCTGCACAGGATTTTCAAGTACAGTCAATAATTATTTTATACTGAAATAAAAGTCTACATCTATAAACAAAAAGAATACCATACTTTTATATCTCTTTCTCTTAGTAGTTTACAATCTCCTTTATTATACAGTCCTCTGTATCATGCTTCCAGGGAACCCTAGGACCTTTTTGCTTACCTAATACAACAGAAGACACCTTTCATTATGTTCCTCCACTCCCCCTCTGACATCAGTGCACAGGGAAGCCAGCAGCTTATGAGCCTTCCGAACAAACTGAGCTTCCCTGCTACACTCCATTCTCTTAATGGTCTCCAGCAAGAAAAGCCTAAAGAAACCACAAAGATAGGTACCTTCCCTTTAGGTACAGAAGAGTTGAGCTAATGAGGCTAGAAATCCGTTTGTGTGTGCTTCCCCATAACTGCTTGTGATAGCTCCATACATAACATACCATCATTTGCTCTGTTCCACTGGTCCAGCTGTCACTGGCCAAATAAGCTCTGCCCGTTTGAACTGGCAACAAAATTAAAAGTACACAGTTCGAAGGAAAAAAAAACTATTAGATATTATCAAACTACATTTCTGTTGGCTCTTTCACATTACTTCATTGTTTTTGATTATTTGCATCTTTCCAAGTCTAAAGCTGCTAGAACTCCTCCAGCACAAGGCTGTTGTCCTTCACTTATCTCTTAAACGCCAGAGTACAGCATGTTAATTCTTCTACAAATCCAGGTATTTTCTCTAGAATCAGGTTGGCCAGCAGCCACTCACTCACTAGAGTTACATGTTTCCTTTCATAAACATCAGTCTCCTAGTTTACAAACATACAGACAACTCCAATCTAAAGACAGTAAAAGCAGGAGCCCCATGTCACTACATGGGATCTATAATTTGAAAGATAGTACCTTTATTGAGCTCTCTAAATGGTATTATACTGAGAGTCAATTGCAATTTAAAGTGTTTCATAATTTTCTTTTATTTATTTATTTGTTTGTTTATTTTAGCCAGACAGAGAGACAGACAGGAAGGGAGAGAGATGAGAAGCATCAATCTATAGTTGTGTTATTTTTAGTTGTTCACTGATTGCTTCTCATTTATGCCTTGACCCAGGGGCTCCAGCTGAGCCAGTGACCCCTTGTTTAAGCCAGCAACCTTGAGCCAAGCCCGTTAGCGATCTTGGGGCTCAAGTCAACGACCATGGGATCATGTTGATAATCCCACACTCAATCCAACAACCTCACGCTGAAGCTGGTGAACTCACAGTCAAACCGGATGAGCCTGCACTCAAGCTGGTGACGTCAGGGTTTAGAACCTGGAATCTCAGCATCCCAGGTCGATGCTCTATCCACTGTGCCACCACTGGTCAGGCAACAAAATAATTTATTATCAAAACTATACAGCAAAGAAGGTATCAACATTTCCCATAATACTTTATGATAATAAACTACATAAGGCTGCAAAGGCCCACTGAAAAGATTCAGTTACATTTAGATGAAAATAATCATTTCATAGCTGTAAATATAAATGGTGAAGTATGAAAGTTCAAAGTTGGATTGGGGTAAAGAGTATTTATTCTATGTAAAAGTTAATTTAAGAAAATATACTGCTTTATAATTGAAAATTAATTTAAAAATTCAAAATTGATCACCCCTTGCTTTGTAGTTAAAAAAATGAATCTAGTTATCTCAGATTTCTTAGATCTCAAATTTTCAGGTAATCTCAAGATAAACGATACTTCTGGTCATAATTCAGACCAGAATTTGGTTTTTAACATATTAACACATTCATCTTTCTGTTAGGAAACAGTAACTTTTCTAATTAACAAAACTAGGTGAATGGTGAGAAACAATTAAAATTACTTCTAACCCTTATATTTTCAGGAATAACAACAGAGATCCAAAATCTATTTTTTGAATTCAGATCTTATATTTAAACGCCATATCCACAAATTCAAGCCATCGAAACAGTATGGTGACGTATAGCAAAGTAGTCATTTAAGTAGAAACTAGAGAAAAGTTTGATCAAACAGAATCCTCAAGCCTGACCAGGCAGTGGCGCAGTGGATAGAGCGTCGGACTGGGATGCCGAGGATCCAGGTTCGTGACCTCGAGGTCGCCAGCTTGAGCGCAGGCTCATCTGGTTTGAGCAAAGCTCACCAGTTTGGACCCAAGGTCGCTGGCTCAAGCAAGGGGTTACTTGGTCTGCTGAAGGCCCGCGGTCAAGGCACATATGAGAAAGCAATCAATGAACAACTAAGGTGTTGCAATGCGCAACGAAAAACTAATGATTGATGCTTCTCATCTGTCTGTCTGTCCCTGTCTATCCCTCCCTCTGACTCTCTCTGTCTCTGAAAAACAAACAAACAAAAAAACAGAATCTTCAATTCATAATCTCAATTTAAGATGTATTACAAGGGACACTCCACACTTTAAAATAATGAAACATTCCAAGTTGAATTTGACTCTCTGAATATGCTACCTTTTAGGAAATTCAAACTTGCCACCTATTCATGTTCACTATCTTAAAACCCTGGATCAAAACCTATTCTAAGAAATCTTTCCAAATTAATCTCAAAAATCTCTGGTCACTCCACTTGCTGTACCTTCAGCATAAATTTTTATCTTATTTTGTAGCAATGACCACCTTTATAACCAACTGAATGCTGACTCTTTTTTTTTTCTACATTCATTATTATTTTATATTCACTTCAGGTGTGCAGCACAGCAGATAGACAATCATATAATTTATGAAGTGATTCCCCTGACACCATATATACACATTTATTACAGTATTATTGACTAATTCCCTATGCTGTACTTTACATTCCTGTGACTATTTCTGTGTGTGTTTGTGTGCGCATGTGTGTGTGTGTGTGTGTGTGTGTGTGTGTGTATGCGACAGAGACCGAGTGAGACAGAGAGGGACAGATAGGGACAGACAGACAGGAAGGGAGAGAGATGAGAAGCATCAATTCTTCTTAGTTGTTCATTGACTGCTTTCCCATATGTGCCTTGACTGGGGGGTTACAGCAGAGCAAGTGACCCTTTGCTCAAGCCAGCGACTTTGGGCTTCAAGCTAGCGACCATGGGGTCATATTTACAATCTCACGCTCCAGCTGGCCACCCTGCACTCAAACTGGTGAGCCTGCACTCAAGCCGGTTACCACAGGGTTTTGAACCTGGGTCCTCTGCATCACAATGCATTGCTTTATTCACTGTGCCACCATCCGGCCAGGTCCTGTGACTACTTTTGAAGTACCAATTCAAACTTCTTAACTTCTTCATCTTTTTTACCAAGTCCCCCAACCCCCTTCCCTCTCACAAACATCAGTTTGTTCTCTATAGCTATGAGTCTGTTTCTGTCTTATTAATGTATTCTTCTGATTTGACAAAAAAGTAAAATTAAATGGTATTTGTTTTTCTCTAACTTATTTCACTTAGCATAATAACTTCTAGGTCCACCCACACTGTCGCAAATGGTAAGATTTCATTCTTTTTATGGCTGAGTAATAGTCTATGGCATATATGTACCACAACTTTATTTTATCCACTTGTCTACTGATGGGCACTTGGGCTGCTTCCATATCGTGGCTATTGTAAATAATGTTGTAATGAACATAGGAGGTGCATATATCTTTTCAAATTAGTGTTCTGGGTTTTTTCAAAACCTCTTATGCTGGGTCATAAGGCAGTTCCATTTTTAATTTTTTGAGAAACCTTCATACTGTTTTCCATGGTGGCTGTAGCAATCTGCATTCCCACCAACAATGTATGAGGGCTCCCTTTTCTCCTTAGCCTCACCAACACTTGTAGTTCACTGATTTACTGATGACAGCTATTCAAAGAGGTATGAGGTGACAGCACATAGCAGCTATAACTGCCTTTTTCTAATGATTAGAGACACTGAACATCTTTTCATATGCCTATTAGCCAGCTCTATGTTCTTTTGAGAAGTGTTTATTCAGGTCCTTTGTCCATTTGTTAACTGGATTGTGTTTTTTTTTTAATTGAGTTATATGAGTTCTTTATAAATTTTGGGTGTTAACCCCTTATTGAATGTGTCACTGGAGAATATCTTCTCCCATTCAGTAAGTTGTCTTTTTGTTTTATGGATGGTTTCCTTTGCTGTGCAAAAACTTTTTAGATTGATGTAGTCCCATATGTTTATTTTTTCATTTGTTTCCCTTGCCTGAGGAGATATAGCAGAAAATATATTGCTGAGAGATGTCAGATTTTACTGCCTATGTTTTCTTCTAAAAGATGTATAGTTTTGATTCTTACATTTAAGTCTTGAATCCATTTTGAGTTTATTCTTGTGTATGGTGTAGGAAGGTGGTCTAGTTTCATTTATTTTTACATATATCTGTCCAATTTTGCCAACACCGTTTATTAAATAGATTGTCTTTACCTTATTGTATATTCTTCTCTCCCCTGTCATATATTAATTGGCCATATAGGTGTGGGTTTATTTCTGGGTTCTCTTTTCAGCTCCACTGATCGATGTCTATTTTAATACCGGCAGTGTGCTGTTTTGATTACTGAAGCCTTGTAGTATAGTTTGATATTGCATAGCGTGACACTTCCAAGTTTGTCCTTTCTCAAGATTGCTATGGCTATTCAGGGTTTTCTGTGGCTCCACAAAAATTTTTGAATTATTTGTTCTAGTTCGGTGAAAAACACCACTGGTATTTTGACAGGGGTTGTAAACGCTAACTCTTTGAAAAAAGGATTAGCATCTTGCTTTAGGTCTCTACCCTATGGATATTCAATAAACATTATCAACTACCGAGAGCATCCGGTCCACTATCTTTCAACCAGATGGTCACTAATTACTGAACCTTTAGTAATGTTATTTACCACTACCAGATACTAGACCAGGGGTCCCCAAACTACGGCCCGCAGGCCGCATGTGGCCCCCTGAGGCCATTTATCCGCCCCCCCCCCCCACACTTCCAGAAGGGGCACCGCTTTCATTGGCGGTCAGTGAGAGGAGCATAGTTCCCATTGAAATACTGGCCAGTTTGTTGATTTAAATTTACTTGTTCTTTATTTTAAATATTGTATTTGTTCCCATTTTGTGTTTTTACTTTAAAATAAGATATGTTCAGTGTACATAGGAATTTGTTCATAGTTTTTTGGGGAGTTGTTTTTTTTTGTATTTTTCTGAAGCTGGAAACGGGGAGAGACAGTTAGACAGACTCCTGCATGCAACTGACTGGGATCCACCCGGCACACCCACCAGGGGCGACGCTCTGCCCACCAGGGGGCAATGCTCTGCCCCTCCGGGGCGTCGCTCTGCCGCGACCAGAGCCACTCTAGCGCCTGGGGCAGAGGCCAAGGAGCCATCCCCAGCACCCGGGCCATCTTTGCTCCAATGGAGCCTTGGCTGCAGGAGGGGAAGAGAGAGACAGAGAGGAAGGAGGGGGGGTGGAGAAGCAAATGGGCGCTTCTCCTATGTGCCCTGGCCGGGAATCGAACCCGGGTCCCCCGCACGCCAGGCTGACGCTCTACCGCGAATGGTGATGGGAAGAGCCTTGACTTTGGGGGGTGAACACACAATACAATATACAGATGACGTATTATAGAATTGTACGCCTGAAACCTATATACTTTTATTAACCAATGTCACCCCAATAAATTCATTAAAAATTTTTTTTAAATTATCCATGAGTCTTACCTAAACTCTTTCAATTATGTTTAATCAAGAGATGGTTTTAGCCTGACTTGTGGTGGCACAATGGATAACGCATCAACCTGGAACACTGAGGTCATCAGTTCGAAACCCCGGGCTTGCCTGGTCAAGGCACATATGGGAGTTGATGCTTCCTGCTCCTCCCTCCTTCTATCTCTATGTCTCCTCTTCTCTCTCTCTAAAAATGAATATATAAAAATCTAAAATAAATAAATAAATAAATAAATAAATAAGAAAGAAAGAAAGAAAGAGATGGTTTTAACAGTCAGGTACTTTGAAATTAAAGGTATAGCTCCTAGTTTCAACAGTTACCAGTTGGCTCCAGTGTCTCTCAAGGTAAAATTTTACTTATCTTCAATGACTACTGTCAGAGTTAAATGAGATGACTATTTTAAATGCCTACTACAAGGGAGACAGTCAATGCATGGTAGCTATTACTGCTGTTAAAATTATGATTATAAGCTAAAAGTTATAATATAAATTATATTATATTAAAATGTATTATGACATCAATTTTCTGGTAAAATATATATAGTATCTAAAATATAATTCCTTCTTAAACATGATCTGCTTACCATATGATAAACTTCCCCCCCAAAATTATCTCTATCAGAAGGTAATTTGCCAAAGGATCTGGGGAAGAAGGCTTTTGCTCAGATGCAAAGACATCAAAACTCAGTTTCATGCAACATTTTTACATTTAATAGAATCTGAATGCTCAGACTTTTACTGTTAGTGGTGAACTGCTGTCCTCATCCCCTGGTCCCTTCTCTATATCTCACTGACATTTCAAGATGTGGTTACAGTGTCCACAGAGATTGGGCTTTCATATAGCTTACTCAGCAAATCTGTTAAGAATCCTAATCAAAGTCCCTGATAGGGGAAAGATTAAAGCAACAATGCGCTATCACTTCATTCTTGTTAGACCAGTCAAAAATTTAAAATAGATCGTCCTGACCAGGTAACTCAGTTCACTGGAGTATTGTCCCAATACATCAAGATTGCAGGTTCAATCCTGGTTGGGACACGTAAAAAATCAACCAACAAATACATAAATAGGTGGAACATGCTGATGTTTGTTTCTCTCTCCTGTCAATCAATAAAATTCTTTTTAAAGAGTTTGTAACACCTATATCTAGCAGAGAGGTAGGCAAAATGAAACTTTCATACACTGCTGGCAGAAATGCAATTTGGCTACGACATCTATCAAACTTAAAAGGATGTTTATTGCAGCATTTTTCATAATAGCACAAAAGGAAAAAGGAGCTCTGGCCGGTTGGCTCAGCGGTAGAGCGTCGGCCTAGCGTGCGGAGGACCCGGGTTCGATTCCTGGCCAGGGCACACAGGAGAAGCGCCCATTTGCTTCTCCACCCCTCCGCCGCGCTTTCCTCTCTGTCTCTCTCTTCCCCTCCCGCAGCCAAGGCTCCATTGGAGCAGAAATGGCCCGGGCGCTGGGGATGGCTCTGTGGCCTCTGCCCCAGGCGCTAGAGTGGCTCTGGTCGCAATATGGCGACGCCCAGGATGGGCAGAGCATCGCCCCCTGGTGGGCAGAGCGCCGCCCCTGGTGGGCGTGCCGGGTGGATCCCGGTCGGGCGCATGCGGGAGTCTGTCTCACTGTCTCTCCCCATTTCCAGCTTCAGAAAAATGAAAAAAAGAAAAAAAAAAAAAAAAAAGAAAAAGGAAACAAACAAAATGAATATATGTAATATACTCTAATATGTGAATGCCTGAATACATTATAGCACATGCAAGCCATGAAGTAGTATGTAGCCATTAAAAAGAATTAATCTGAAACGAGTGTCACCCTAATAAAATTCAATTTAAAAAATTAATCTAAGATCCTGGCCGGCTAGCTCAGCAGTAGAGCATTGGCCCAGCATGTGGAAGTCCCAGGTTTGATTACTGGTCAGGACTCATAGGAGAAGCAACCGTCTGCTTTTTTAGTCCTCCCCCTCTCCCTTCTCTCTCTCTCTCTCTCTCTCTCTCTCTCTCTCTCTTTTCCCTCCTGTACCCATGGCTTGGTTGGAGCAAGTTTGTCCCAAGGTGCTGAGGATGGCTCCATGACCTTGCCTTGGGCACTAAAATAGCTTGGTCGCCGAACAATGGAGCAAAGCCCCACATGGGCAGAGTATCGCCTGGTAAAGGGACTGCCAGGTGGATCCTGGTCATGCAGGAGTCTGTCCCACTTCTCAATTACAAAAAAAAACAAAACAAAAATCAATGGCAAAAAGAAAAAAAGAAACCTTATATGCATTTGTGTGCATACTGATCTGTATAGGATAATGTGAGTGCAGAGAAAAATATGAAAGGATACACACTAGATTGTTTGCATGGTTTGGGGTAAAGACACACCAATGTGAGGGTATATGGAAAAAGGGGAGGGAATGCTAAACAAAAACATTTGCACTTAAAAAATAAGAATGTATGGCCCTGGCCAGTTGGCTCAGTAGTAGAGCATTGGCCCAATATGTGGATATCCCTGTGTTGGTCAAATAAGTTTGTAAATATGATATATAGGTTTGCTAGCTTATAGTTTGTATTGGGTGTGGGGAACAGGCTATAAGCAGGCAGGGTTGTTATACCCTATGGCTTAGTTTTAAGACGAAGCCTTTCCCACCCTAAGTGACTTTGTATCAGAGATTTCCTTGTTTGTATATTGGATTAAAGGTTTGGATTTCTACACTAGAAAGTGAGGCAGACCAGGAGCTTGCTCTCTCTCGGTTCCTGAGATTAGCATTAGAGAGGAGAGCAGAGAAAGGACAGCAGAGAAAGGCCATGTGGAGGAGAGGAGAGCAGAGTAGGGCCATGTGGAGGAGGCCAGGAGAAGCAGCCAAGATGGTGGAGTGCTGAGGGAGAAGCCAGTTTGTGCAGAGAGAAGGAGATGGGGAACAGAGGTGAATAAGTCTGGTGAGCTAGAAACCTTTGATTCTAGGAAACTCGGATAAGTCAGTAGCTTTGTGAGCACTGAATGAATGGGTTTTGGAGCCCAGTGTGTGTTTTTACTTGCCCCCCAGGTGTAAGCTAGGATTAAAGCTAATGGCCCACCTGTTCTTGGCTCTGCTATTTCATTACCAACTGTCCGAATCAAATGCAAACCTGCATGGGCCAGGCAGCTGTGATGGTGGCCATGGCTACTGGCCTTACATTTGGCATAGTCTGCGGCAGGATTCAATACAGTTCGGTATGGATCCACCACCATGACCTTTGAGCAGTGGAGTAGAGGACTGGCTGCTGTTAAGGTTCCCCATGGCTGTCATTTTGAGGGCCGTAAGCTGGCTGACTTTTACAGCTATGGGTGAGAAAACCAAGAGCTCTGTGGAAGAGGCTGCCTGGGACCTGCAAACCGAGCAGTAAAAGAAGCTAGAGCAAACGTGGGAGAAAGAGATGCCAACCCTGGAGCTGGAGCAAGCACCGGAGGAGACCTACCAGGTTCGTGAGATTCACCTGGAAATGGAGCAGCTGCTGGAGGAGGAATCACAGGTTCATGAGTTGCAGACTGCCCTGGACATTGTGGAGAGCCAGCAGTGGCAGGAGGCCGGGGCTGGAGCTGCAAGGCCTGCAGAGCAAAGGCGGCAGCGGCCTGGGGTTTAAGCCCGGCAGAGGGAGCTGGTGTTTTCAGTTCCTCTTTGGAGGATGAGGAGAACTGGGCTGGAGTTGCAATCCACAGTCTCCAGAAGATCAGAGCCCAGCAGCAAGGAGCACCTACTACACCCTGGTAGGTCTGCGATTTGGGGACACAGGGATGGATGCCATCATGCTCTCTGGAGCAGAGATGGATATGCTGACTGCCATTGCCACGTGCTCCTCTTTGGGACAGTGTAAGACCTGTCAGGACGGCATTAATGAGGAGGGTGGCTGAGGGCCTCCTGGACTACGACCAGAGTGGGCACTGGCTCCTTTGTTGGATGGACTTACAGATTTTGGACAATGTGAAATACCCTGATGGGGGTAGGGGGCGGCTTTACTAGAGGCCCTTCCCCTGCCCTGGGAAGCTTTTCCCATGGCTAGAAAAAAGGCCGAGGACATTTTGCACTTTTTGCAAAGTGTTCAGAGACTGGTGAAGTATACTTTTGTAATTGTTGAAATTGTATTATTTGTCATGTTGTTGTAATTTGTGTAACATGCCTGATTTCCTTGTGCAGAAATACCTGTGCTTTAGATTGTGAAGCGAGCAAAAGGGGTGGAATGTTGGTCAAATAAGTTTTTAAATATGACATATATGTTTGCTCGCTTATAGTCTGCACTGGGTGTGGGAACAGGCTGTAAGCAGGCTGGGTCATTATAGCCTTAGGCTTAGTTTTAAAACTAAGCCTTGACTGATTGCATGATGTAGGGAGGTGCACTCTCATGAGGAATCCCATTATGCCTCAGATAAATGGTTTTTGAGACTTGTTTGTATATTAAATTAAAGGTTTGGATTTCTACACTATAAAATGGGGCAGACCAGGAGCTTGCTCTCTCTCGGTTTCTGAGATTAGCATTAGAGAGGAGAGCAGAGAAAGGACAGCAGAGAAAGGCCATGTGGAGGAGAGGAGAGCAGAGAAAGGCCACGTAGAGGAGGCCAGGAGAAGCAGCCAAGATAGATGGTGGAGTGCTGAGGGAGAAGCCAGTTTGTGCAGAGAGAAGGAGATGGGGAACAGAGGTGAATAAGTCTGGTGAGCTAGAAACCTTTGATTCTAGGAAATTCAGATAAGTCAGTAGCTTTGTGAGCACTGAATGAGTGGGTTTTGGAGCTCAGTGTGTTTTGGGTTTTTTTTTAAGATTTTATTTATCCATTGATATTAGAGAGAGAGAGAAAGAGGAAAGAGATAGAGAGAATGGGGAGGAGCAGGAAGCATCAACTCCCATATGTGCCTTGACCAGGCAAGCCCAGAGTTTTGAACTGGCAACCTCAGCATTCCAGGTCGATGCTTTATCCACTGTGCCACCACAGGTCAGGCCCCAGTGTGTGTTTTTACTTGCCCGCCAGGTACTAGCTAAGATTAAAGCTAATGGCCCACCAGTTCTTGGCTCTGTTGTTTCATTACCGACTATGCGAATCAAATGCGAACCTGTGTAGGCCAGGCGGCTATGATGGTGGCCGTGGCTACTGGCCTTACAGCAGGAATGCCTTTAGTTGTATGAAGTAGTACGTAGTTGTTTCCAATTTTCCAGAAAGTCACAAAACTACCACAAGTGGTCTAACTGCACAATTCTTTCCTTGTCAGGTCCCAGAGCCTGCTCAGTTTATCATTCCATACGGGCAAACAACTGTATAACTTTTCCTCATCTGTGACACAAAGATAAAAATATGTAGAGGTAGTCATATTCTAAACATTTGCTGGTTCACACCTTCTCGTGATTGGGAGGATCATTGTTCAGACACAAAAGATCATCTATTCTTGCCTTTACTGGGCAAATATCTTGTTTGTATCAACAAAGTGCTTTTGTAAATAGAATATAGCGACAATAAAAATAAGGATTTGAAAGAGATTTGCCAAAGAAAATCCCTGTGATGATCTACTCTTAGTATAAACCAGAACTGACAAAAAGCGAAGTTATTCCCACAGTCCATAGAGATCTGACTTGGCCTACAGCTATTTTTCCTAAGGAAGAGTTTCTAAACTCTTAAAACTCTCTCTGATTAGCTTCTTTTTCTCATCCAAGTGGTCAAAATTTTCTTATAACATATCACACAACTGAAAAGCAAAGTTCCTCAGCCTGATTTGTTTATACCTGGTAGAAGCTACAGCTTTCTCCCAAAGGATTTCAAAATGCCTCAGCATATCTCCAGAAAACTCTTCAAACACTTTCAGTAACCTAATGGCAACAGCTTTGGTACTAAAAAATTTCCCAACCATCTTCCTGTTTTTGGCAGGCCCTGCTGAAATCCCCCTCCCCATAAAGGGGAATTTGAGTAAAAACACTGCCAGCTTCAAGTTCCCTTAGGCAAATTTCCAGGCTCAGTACAAGGCCATGAGGTTAAACATTTCTCAATGACGCAGGCTCCTTCAGAGGGAGGAACAAGGGGGGGGGGGGAGCAAGACTTATTCTTCCCAGTACAGTAAATCAAGAGACAGCGCCAACTCCTAAAAAATAAAATATGAGTGAAGTTAAACTATATACTGTTTGCTTTCTAAGGCCCCCACTAGGAGCACAAAACCAGGATGAGAGCTGTGGGATGGGAAAAAGAGACTGCAGAACCAGCAATACAGCCAAATCAATAGATAAATCTCTAGGCTCTCTAGCAAATCTCTAGAATATTGATACACATATGTTTCCAGCCACTATATGATTTATAATTAGTGTAATTAAAGCACAGTGCATGAATTGGTGTTTGCAAGGTAAGGAAGTGGAGTCACACATGAAGCAAATCATTACTTAGGATTAAAATGTGCATTAGGTAGAAGACTGAAAAAACTAAAGGAAAGTATGCTTAATTGACTTCTTGGGGAAAAAGTATAAGGCTGATCACAGGGAAGGCAAATATCTAAGCAGCTTATAGAGCTCTTGGACCTTTGGCCACCTGCATTTAGGTAAAAGAATGAAATAAAATCAGAATTGTTCCCCTAGAACTGATTTATAGATGATAGAACTTTAGAGTTAGAAAGGGTCTGTTACCAAAAAAAAAGTCTTATGTTGAAAATATTGTTACATTTGTATATATATATATTTTGGTATTTTTCTTAAGTGAGAAGTGGGGAGGCTGACAGACTCCTGCATGTGTCCAACTGAGACCCACCCAGCAAGCCCACTAGTGAGCAATGCTCCGACCACTTGCGGCTGTTGCTTTGTTGCAACAGGAGCCATTCTAGAGCCTGAGGCAGAAGTCATGGTGCCGTCCTCAGCACCCAGGCCAACTTGCTCCAATGGAGTCTTGTCTGCATGAGGGGAAGAAAGAGATAGGGAAAAGGGAAAGGGGGAAGGGTAGAGAAGCAGATGGTCATTTTTCCTGTGTGCCCTGACTGGAAATTAAACCCAGGACATCCACACGCCAGGACGACACTCTATCCTTGAGCCAACTGGCCAGGGCCTGTGTACACAACACTTTAAATAAAAAGTATAATATACCTGCTATGAACCAGGAACTAGGGAAACAGAAATAAGACATCTCACCTGCACTGAAGGAAATTACTTCTAATGATGAGACCTGCTAAGAACAATAATATAATTAAACAATTGCTCTGGTGGTTTGTGCCAGGTATAGGGAGAACAAAGCAGCAGCACCTAAATATGTCTGAAATCAAAGACAACATGCATTTTGGAAGAGGCAGCCCCTGCTGGGACTTGAAAGATGAGTAGAAGTTAGTAGGCTGGCAGGAAGAAAGAGGAAGGGTCAAAGCAGACAGAAGATTATATGAAAATAAATAAAATTAAAAGAGCACAGAATGTTTTCGAAAATAAAAGCAGTTCAACACTGCTAGAGACTGAAGTCGGGAGTGATAGGAGATGACCAAATAATTAGAGGCCAAGTAGATAAATATAAAGTTTAAATTTTACCCCTTAAGAAAGTAAAGAATTCTGAGAAGAGAAAAATGTTTAGAACTGACTGTCAGACAAAGTACTGTGGTAGCTGTATCAGAAAAGTGGTAGCTATATGAGAAAAGTGAGGTTATAAGCAGGGAGACCAATAAAAAGGCTACTGAAACCACAGTGAGACATGATCTAGGGCAGTGAGACAAAATAGGAGAAGTCTAAATAGAGGTAGAATCTAATCTATAGCACTCAAAGACCAAACAGATGTGAGGAATACAGAAAAAGAGGAATTAAGAATGACACCTAATTTTCTGATTAGTCAATTGGTACTGAGTTAGGGGTAGTCATGAAATGGTGACAACAATTTTAGACATGTAAAGGCTGAAGTGTATGTGAGTCATCTGGATGTCCACGTGGGAAGAATTCACAGATTAAATGAATCCAGAGCTCAGGACACAGACACATACATCCTAATAAATGATAGCTGAAGCCATAAATTGGGGTAAGATTGCTAGGGAGAATGTATGGACTGAGAAGAAATAAAAAGTTAAGGACTAATCCTGGGAAATAGTGACATTTAGAAGACGGCAAAAGAGACTAATTAGTGGAGAGACAATGGTATCTATAGTTTAGCTGCCCAGGATCTAAAAACCTTTCTTACTTGGGGGAAATTCCAAGATAGGGGAAAGGCAAGTCCCTCTTCCTACTACAGAAGCTGAAGAGAAATAGGCAGTCTCTCTCTCAGCATCTTGGCACCTTGTTCACATAAGTCTAGCCAATAAGGTCCTCTTATCTAGAACTTTAAAAATTGTAATGAGCCTGACCAGGCAGTGGTGCAGTGGATAGAACATTGGACTGGGACCTAGAGGACCCAGGTTTGAAACCCCAAGGTCACCGGCTCAAGTGTGGGCTCAGCCGGCTTGAATGTGAGCTCACCAGCTTGAGCGCGAGGTCACTGGCTTGGCTTGGGATCATAGACATGATCCCATGGTCGCTAACTTGAAGCCCAAGGTCACTGACTTGAACAAGGAGTCACTTGCTCTGCTGTAGGCCCACCCCCTCCCCGTCAAGGCACATATGAGAAAGCCATCAATGAACAACTAAGGTGCTACAACAAAGAATTGATGCTTCTCATCTCTCTCCCTTCATGTCTGTCTGTCCCTATCTGTCCCTCTCTCTGACTCTGTCTCTGTCAAAAAATAAATAAAACCCATCATTTTTTTAAAAAATTGAGGAAATGATACAAAGGTAGAAAATATAATGAAGTATTCGTGTCACTGTCACAAGTGTCTACTGGTGGCAGTGCCAACACCACCAACAAGGGTTCGTTGGAGACCAGGCCAGCAACAATGGCAAAGAAGGTTCAGCGAGCAGTGCTAGTGAAAGAGGCCTCAGTAGATCAGTTCTGTAACATGGTCATCACTATGTTCTACCTTGATCAGTTTCTGACCTTTATTATCTAGCCTTCTTATTAATGTTGTGCACTACCCAATACACTACAAAATTTTTTTATTTTATGCTTAGGTTAACCAAGATTATACAAAGAACTCCAAGTAATATAGAATAAGGAAAGAGCATCAAATAGGATCAAATGGTAAAGAAAAATCAAGTAAGAGGAGGCCTGAAATGAACCCAGTGCATAGCATTATTAGGAGATCAATGGTGACCTTAGTAAACTTGTTCGCATGTTATCTCTTTCCATCCTTAAGCATCTTCAGGGGAAGATAAAACAGGTATTAACTACATCTTTATTTTTTTAATTATTTAATAAAAAATGAGGCTAAAAGAGATTAAGAGGATTGCTTACGCATACAGTTCTTTTTACTCTCCAAGGCTGCCCTCAAAAAAGTCATCTTATAGATGCTTGTTAAAGGAGATGTTAAATGTCTATACTAATTCTTACACCGAATGTCAACAAGACAAACATTAACCACATTATGGTTCCCAATATTGGACTTCCAGCTTTTTCTGTCTCCCTTTCTTTTCCAAGTGTGAGGAGGGGAGAGATAGAGAGACAGACATCCGAATGCGCCCCAACCAGGATCTACCTGGCAACATCCATCTGGAGCCAATGCTCTGTCCATCTGGGGCCATGCTCACAACTGAGTTATTTTAAGCACCTAAGGCACAGGTTCCACGGAGCCATCCTCAGTGCTCCGAGCCAATGTGCTCGAATCAATCCACCCATGGCTGTGAGAGGAGAAAAGAGAGAGAGAGAGAGAAAGAGAGAAGGGGGAGGGGTGGAGAAGCAGATGGTCGCTTCTCCTGTGTGCCCTGACAGGGACTCGAACCCGGGACATCGACATACCAGGCTAATGCTCTACCGCTGAGCCAACCAGTCAGGGACTGGACTTCCAGCTTTTTCAATGTGGACAAAGAGGGTCCTTGCAGACAACCACCCAGAAACATACCTCAAGGAACAAGAGGCTCCTTGCCATCCTCCCTTACCACGGCTCATTCATTGGTCACTACTTAAAGAGCACATTATCAACTACAAGACTCAAGTGGAATAATAAGAAATCTTCTCTCTTTGACCATGAGAACCACTGTGGGAATGAGAGGTTTGAGAACTATCAAAAGAAGATGATTATTTCTCAACTTCATTCCTTTGGGATATGTCACAGCCAGGAAGGGAGAAATTGGAAAAAGCAGCTTTCACAAGCTGCCAAATCCATGTCCTAGTCCCAGGGGATAATTAGCCAATGAGGTTTTGTGGAGCTGATGTAATGCTGGCAGAGACTAACGTTTTATGGTTGAACATGTAGCCTCTTGATATTTAGCTGCAGGGCTAAAAAGGATGACATCCTGAAAAGCCAAAAAACTCATACCCATAACACCACCACATATCAATTCGAATCTTAAAAGTAATTTGTAAACTTTAAGGGCTCCACCTTTATCACTAATAGTCTACAAGAGCATTTTTTAAACTACAAAATTTCTAAATCTTATTTTAGGTAATAACTCTTTTGTTAGGAAAAGAAATTTTGAAGCACTTCCAAAGAATAAAGATAATTTAGAAAGCTTAAAGTAACAAAAGAAAGAAATCAGAAGGGAAGTTTTCCAAGGAATATAGTCTGTTTGTGGTACTTTAATCCCACTACCAGCACACCAAATTTAAAGCTATCTGATGTCCTTATGAAAACAATTTTTGAAACTGAGTACACTAAGCCAAGAGCTTTCAGAAGCACCATATATCTCACAAAAATTGCCAATCTTCATCTTAAAAGTACTCTGAGATGCAAGGGGTAAGAAATTAGTGGGCACGAAGCAGAAGTATTCAGACACTACCATTCTTAATTTGACATTACACTATTAAATTGCAAAATGAATAACTGCCATTTTAATAAAAACTGTTAAGTCATTTGACTTAAATATGCTACAATGCTCTCCCAAAGCCTGAGACAAAACTAAGTACATTAAAAACAAATGTAATCTCGAATCAATTACCAGAACATACAGTGCTCTCAAATATGCATTAGTGCCCTACTTGAAATGAGACAATTTTTGGTTTAAACCTGAGCAGAACAGTATCTACTTATAGAAATACAAATACTCTCTAGGTTTATATATCATACCCATTTCACAAAAATTGAGAATGATCTTTCTCAAATAAATAAGAAAGAAGTGTAAAAAAACATGACTTCTACATCTTATAAAGGAACTAGAAAGTCATCTTTAACAAAAATAGTTTGTACTTGCTCTGTGAGAGATTGCTTGGTTGAGGGACCTGAATACCAAATGATCCAGGAGTGGCTTTCTTCCAGGAGATTATTTCCCAATCTTTCCAATATTTCATATTCACTTAATTCATTCATCCATTCATTAACATATGCTTATTTAGTACCTACTATAGATCAAACTAAATACACTAGATATAAAATGGTAAAAAAAAAAATTTAACACTAACAAATAAAATACCTGCCTTCAGAGAGTTTATTATCTACTGAAGAAAATACACATTAAACAGTCTAAAAATCCCATAAATAAACTCTAATCTCTAAGTATAACTGTGAAGAAAAAGAGAATGAGAAAGAATAAAAATCACTGGAGGGAAGAGGCATTCTCTGAGACCTGAAGGATGAGAAGAAATAAATAAAACACGTAAGAAACAGGAGGGAAGAAAGAAAGGTGGATGGAATCTAGAAAGCAAAAGGGCAAAGAATCAGAAGTGAAGCTGGAGAGGTGGGCAGAAACAGAAAAATGGAACCATGCACACTGAAATTCACCTACTAGTCCATAAGTACAAATAATGACTTCAAGACTAAATATTACCTAAGCTCTTATTCTAAACCAGTGTGCTTCAACCACCAGTCTGCCAGAAATTTTGTGCTGGTCCACAAAAGAGTTAACCACTCAGATGTATTCTAGATTCTCAAACACCCTTCATGTAACACCTAGCAAATTTTATGCATACATTAAAAATATTTTTGCCTTTAAATTTATCAAGACTTAACTACAAATTCACACTAACCAACTTGGTTGAAAGTAACTACAAACTTAGTACCACTAAGTTGATCAAAAGCCTAACTACAAGGGGATCGCCAGGATAAAGCTAATGAAAGATTATTTGCAAATATCTCATGGACTGACTAAGCAGATATATATCTCAGCTGTTAAAAAGTCCCTGAAAGCTCTGTATTACAGAGTTCAGAAGAAAAGGGGGAAACAGACCAGAGACCTTTTATTTTATCAGAGCCAGCAAGGATCTTCACATGGAAAATGTTCCTACTCTAAAGATATACAGGTTTAAATTTACTTTCTACCCACAGAAACTATCTGCTACATCGGAAAAAAATTCTAGTGCACATTTATGGCAAGACACTCAGGAGGTTGTGGTTAGTTTCAAACATATGATGCTGATTTTGGCCATGGCTGTAGAGTCAGAAATCTTACTACACTGTAATTCAAAACAGCATCCTTTCTAACTCTTGTGAACAGGTATAAGAGTTACTGTTAAAACCAGGGAAGTTTCTAGGCAAAGGTTAGGGCTTGTAGAAAGGCTTTCTAAGTAAGTTAAACATAGAAAAAAAAAGTCATCTCTACACAGAGAGAAGGTCTACACAACAGAATTTAATATAGGTATTTAAAAAGAGAAAAAGATTAGAGGTTTTTATGTTCTTAACTATTATGTCATAATGCTCCAAGGAATAAGGCAGGAAGAGGGCAAAAAGGACAGGTAGGCTATATATCTCGAGAGAAGGGGACAAAGGAACCTAGACAAGTTGGGTGGCCTGTCAAGAGTGACTATATAATTACTTGGGGATAAAAGAATTTCAAGTTCACATGAAAAGCAATATAATGTAGTAGTAGTAGTAGTAGCAGCAGTAAAGAGCATGGATTCTGAAGCCAGACCAACTGGGTGTAATCTTAGCTCTACCAGATACCAGGTGCGTGGCATTGGACACATTCCTTATTAACTTTGCACCCTCAATTTCATCATCTGTAAAATGGGATAATAAGAGCATCCATCTTGTACTGTTGTTGTAAAGATTAAAAGAGCTAATATATGTAAGAAGTCTGGAACACTGACTGGCACAGGTAAATCCTACTTAAGTGTTAGCTGCTATTTAATTTTAAATATATGTTTGTGTTTTTGTTGAAATTCTTACAAAATCCACTTAAATTCCATAATCTAAAAATGTGTCTCTTATGTTTGTGGTTTGTTATTTTATTTTTTTGCATTTCCTATTCAGTCTCTACTCATTTTTAATGGTTTGTTTTTAAAATATAAGGCTGCCCCAGCTATACTTAAGGGAAATAATAAAAGATCTGGACACCTGTGGGACAGATTTAAATGGGAAACACTCAAACCACTGTTTTTAGGCATGGTCAGGCCTTAGAATAATTGAAAGAGGGCAGGGGAAGAAGACCTCAGGGGAGAAGAAAGCTCGGGAGCCACCTACAGAGCTGGTCTTTCCTGGAAAGTATCAGGGCGAGGAGACAGAGGTGATGTCAATGGGAAAGAAGTTCACATACTTGGTGTTTTGTTTTGTCTTGTTTTAGCATTACCTAGCAGTGCTACCTCCTTTTCATTTGCTTACTTCCGTCAAGAGTCCCTTTAAACTCCAACCTCCTACAGTCCAAATTAGCTCCATAGTAGAGGTGAAAGGCAATCAACTTGATTTTTTATACCAAATGGAATATTTTTCTGTTGTACATAAAAGGAAAAAAAAGCAATAAAAGTCAATAGAATGTCCCACAACTTAAAAGTATTTATAACAGTTCCACCCACTCACAGGTTTTGAAAACGCAGTGACAGAATCATGCTAACTCAAAAGCATATGAGCACAATCTGACTAAAATGATAAATCAACATGGCTCACAAAAATTAGGGGATCAGAGGACATGCCAATACTCCAGTACTTTTAGCCTTTTGTATAGTGCATTTTCAACAATGAAATAAAAGTTGGTTTTGCATCACATTTGCATAATTGAACAACTTTCTTTGACTTGTCGTTTGCTTTTCTTATGTTTTTGTTTAATAAAAATTTTTAAATCAAATGCTTTTTTTATCATTTCATATTCATTTTGAAATATTCCCTAATTTTCGTGAGCAGTATACTTTCACTTTGTAAGCTAGCTACATGAAAAAAGGAGACAGAAATTAGCAACAGAAGTTAGAATCCCTAAATCAGTATCTGTAATAGTTATTAGTCTATAGTAGGCTATTGTAATAAAAGACAGTTTTAACACGTAGGTCATTTTAAGCTTATAAGAATAAGAGATAATTTTTATAAATTTCAAAATCAATTTTACAGAAGTTGTAATTTATAATAAACTTCAACCATTTAAAGAATACAATTCAGGTCCTAACCAGCTAGCTGGCTCAGTGGTAAAGCATCGGCCTGGCGTATGGATGTCCTGGGTTTGATTCCTGGTCAGGGCACATAGGAGTCGTGCCCATCTGCTTTTCCACCCTTCCCCCTCTCTTTTCTCTCTATCTCTCTCTTCCCCTCCCATAGCCAAAGCTCCATTGGAGCAAAGTTGGCCTGGGCGCTGAGGATGACTCCATGGCCTCCACCTCAGGCACTAGAATGGCTCCAGTTGCAATGGAGCAATGCCCCAGATGAGCAGAGCATCGTCCCCTAGTGGGCTTGCTGGTGGATCCCGGTTGGGTGCACGCAGAAATCTGTCTCTCTGCCTGCTGGCTTTTCACTTCAGAAAAATACTAAATAAATAAATGAATAAATAAAGCATACAATTCAATTAGTTTTGACAAATGTATACACCTTCCATAACCATTATGACAATGAAAATGTATAACATTGATTATGGGTTTCATTTTTTTTATTTTTTTTTTATTTTTCTGAAGCTGGAAATGGGGAGAGACAGTCAGACAGACTCCCGCGTGCGCCCGACCGGGATCCACCCGGCACGCCCACCAGGGGCAACGCTCTGCCCACCAGGGGGCGATGCTCTGCCCCTCCAGGGCATCGCTCTGCCGCGACCAGAGCCACTCTAGCGCCTGGGGCAGAGGCCAAGGAGCCATCCCCAGCGCCAGGGCCATCTTAGCTCCAATGGAGCCTTGGCTGCGGGAGGGGAAGAGAGAGACAGAGAAGAAGGAGGGAGGGGGGGGTGGAAAAGCAAATGGGCGCTTCTCCTATGTGCCCTGGCCAGAAATCGAACCCGGGTCCCCCGCACGCCAGGCCGACGCTCTACCGCTGAGCCAACCGGCCAGGGCCTCTTTTGTACATTTTTATTCCCTAAAGTTCTTATGCCCCTTTGTAGTTATTTTCTCTTTCCATTTTCAGCCCCAAACAACCACTGATATGCTTGCTGTCTGTCAGAACCTGTATTTTTTTTCTCATTAATTTTTTACTGAGATATAATTCACATGCCATTCAACTTAACTATTCAAAACGTATAAATCAGTAATTTCCCAAAATTGTGCAATCATTATCCTTGTATTCCAGAACATTTTTATTACCTCCAAAAGAAAGCCATCTCCACTGGCAGTTACTCCCCACCCCCACCCAAGCCATTCCCTGCCAATCACAAATCACATACCTTATGTCTCAATGAATTTGCCTATTCTGGACACAGAAATGTCCAGAATGTGGCCTTTTGTGAATATCTCCATGTATAAGGCATAACATTTCCTGGGTTCACTCATTTTACAGAATAGATAAGTACTTCATTTCTTTTTATAGCTGAATAATATTCCATTTTAAGGATATACCACATTTTGTTATTCCATTCATCAGCTGATAGATATTTGCATTATTTTCATTTGGCTAATGCTGCTATAAACCAGGGGTCCCTACACTTTTTACACAGGGGGCTAGTTCACTGTCCCTCAGACCGTTGGAGGGCCGGACTATAAAAGAACTATGAACAAATCCCTATGCACATTGCACATATCTTATTTTAAAGTAAAAAAACAAAACGGGAACAAATACAATACTTAAAATAAAGAACAAGTAAATTTAAATCAACAAACTGACCAGTATTTCAATGGGAACTATGCTCCTCTTACTGACCACCAATGAAAGAGGTGCCCCTTCCAGAAGTGTGGCAGGGCCGGATAAATGGCCTCAGGGGGCCGCAGTTTGGGGACCCCTGCTATAAATATTTGTGAATAAGATTTTGTGCGAACAAATGTTTTCAATTTTCTTGGGTATATACATTGGGAGCAAAATTGCTGAGTCATACAGTAATTCTATTTAACTTTTTGAAAAGCTGCCAAACAGTCTGCATTTTTATTTTTTATTTTTCCCAAAGTTAGAAGCTGGAGGCAGTCAGACCAACTCCTGCATGTGCCCAACCAGGATCTACCAGGTATGCCCACCAGGGGGCGACACTCTGCCCATCTGGGGCCTTGCTCTGCTGTGGCCGGAGCCATTCTAGCGCCTGAGGCAGAGACCATGGAGCCTTCCTCAGCGCCCGGGCCAACTTTGCTCCAATGGAGCCTTGGCTGCAGGAGGAGAAGAAAGAAAGCGAGGAAGGAAAGGGGAAAGGGTAGAGAAGCAGATGGGCACCTCTCCTGTGTGCCCTGGCTAGGAATCGAACCTGGGACTTTCACACGCTGGGCCAACACTTTACCACTGAGCCAACCGGCCAGGACCCGGCCTGCATTTTTAAATTAAACTTATTACTATGAGATATTTCTAAGTTCACATGCATTTGTAAAAAATAACACAGTGAGATCCCATCTCCTGTATCCTTTTACCAGTTTTCCCACAAAGGTAACATCTTGCAAAACTATAGACAAACATTACAAACAGGACATTGACATTGGCAGTCAAGATACAGAACATTTCCATCACTACAAGGATCCCTCATGGTGACCTTTTATAGCCACATCTACCTTACATCTACATTGATTATGGGTGTGGATGTACCTGACAACCATCAATCTGTTCTACACATCTATAATTTTGTAATTTTTAAAGAATGCTATATGAATGGAATTAGATTGTATATAACCTTTTGGGACTGGCTTTTTCATTCAGCATAATTCTCTGGAGACCTACCCAGGGTATTTTATGTATCAACAATTTGGTCCTTTTAAACATTTTTTAACTGCCAAGTAGTGTTCTACAGTCTGAATTTTTTTTTTTTTTTCATTTTCCCGAAGTTGGAAACAGGGAGGCAGTCAGACAGACACCCGCATGCGCCCAACCGGGATCCACCCAGCATGCCCACCAGGGGGCGATGTTCTGCCCCTCTGGGGCGTCTCTCTGTTGCATCCAGAGCCATTCTAGCACCTGAGGCAGAGGCCACAGAGCCATCTCCAGCGCCTGGGCCATCTTTGCTCCAATGGAGCCTCAGCTGCGGGAAGGGAAGAGAGAGACAGAGAGGAAAGAGAGGGGGAGGGGTGGAGAAGCAGATGGGCGCCTCTCCTGTGTGCCCCGGCTGGGAATCGAACCCGGGACTCCTGCACGCCAGGCCGACGCTCCACTGCTGAGCCAACCGGCCAGGGCCCAGTCTGAATTTTTAAGAGCATTATAAAAATAGTATCATTCAGTGTGTACTCATTTGAGTCTGGCTTCTTACATTCAGCATAATATTGTTGTAAAATTCATCCATTTTAAAAATGAATCAGTAGTTTCTTCATTTTTATTGCTAGTAATTTTTCACTTTATGAATGTACCTCAATTTATCCATTCACCTGTAGACAAACATCTAAGTTTTTCCAGTTCAGGGGTCATTAAAAATAAAGCTCTGCTATGAATATTCAAGTACAAATGTGAATATATGTTTCCATTTTTCTTAGGTAAAGACCGAGAAATAAAGTTTCTGGGCTGTAGGGAAATAAGTTTAATTTTTTTAAAAATGCCAAACTGTTTTTTCAAAGTGATTATACCATCTTACATTCCACCAGCAGTGTGGGAATTCCTGCTGCTCTAACTTCTTGTCAACACTAAGTATTTTTTAATATTAATCATTCTAGTAGGTGTATAGTGGTATCTTGTATTTTAATTTAAATTTTCCTAATGTCCAATGGTGCTGAGCATCTTTCCATGTGCTTACTGGCCATTTGCATATTTTTCTGAAGTACCTGATCAAGTCCTTTCCTATTTTTTATTGGGTTACCTTGTTAATTGAGTTTTAAGAGTTCTTTATGTACTATAGATACAACCCCTTTGTCAGAAACATGTACTGTAAATAGTTTTTCTTACTCTGTGGCTTGCTTTATTTTCAATAACATACAAAAAGGAAACAATATGTTTAAACTTCATAAAGTCCAACTTGAGAATTTTTCTTTTTACAGTTCATGCTTTGTGTCCTTTGGCTTTTACGGTTAGGTCCATGAACTATTTCAAGGTAATTTTTGTGTACGGTATGAGGTAAGAATCAATGGGTTATTTGTTTCATTTTGTTTGTTGTTTTGTGACTTTATAAAGGGACACAGATAGCCAGTTCTTCCAGCATTCTTTGTTGAAAAGGTTTCCTCTCTTGAGTATTCCTTCTAAATACTCAAAACCATTTCCACTCTGGCAGAACAGAAAATTCCCACACCTTCCTCACAGCCCTGTTGACCTTCTCACCTCAGACAGCAGAGGCCTGAGCAGCAAGCGCCCACGGTGCAGAGAAGGAGCAGTGTACTTCTAGCACCAAGTAAATGTCTTTTTCTGAAGCTATTACACAGATTCACACAGAAAGGAAAGAAGAGAGTTAAGCCCACCATTTTCCCAAGATGTTGTGAGGTGCGCTGAATATAGTATTCTCATGCATAATTGTTCTGTATGGTTTCAACCAACATCAATCAACAAAAGCAACTAACAATATGGCCTTCAGCAACACAGAGGAGTAACCTAGGAGGTTCAAAGAGCAGTACTTTGAAAATTAGGACATGGAGAGTCCAAGCAATGTGATCTTTGTTAAGTCGCTTAACATTCCTAGTCCCCAGTTTATTCATCTGTAAAATGAAAGTTTTGTATTAGTTCATGTCTGAAGATCCTTTTCTACTTAAACATTCTAGAATGCCAATAAGGCTACTAGTTCATTCTTCCAAAAGTCAAGAAAAATGACCCAGAAAGGTGTCAAATTATGAACATTTGTCAAATGGTAAATACTGTACTAAGTTTTGTTTCCTACTTTATACAATGCTTCCGTACGAATTAGACATCATATAATCTTTCCAATCATTGTCATCTTAACTTCTGATATTTATTATTTTGAACAGTGCTTACAACCCAGGAAATACATCAGCAAATCATGTTATTTCACCTGTTCACCTCAAAAAAAAAAAGGTCAATAAAAATAAAATATCTGCTGAAATAATACTTTTCAAGTTTAATATGCACCTGAGGATCTTGTTAAAATGAAGATTCTGATTGCATGTCTAAGGAGGAGCCTGAAACTGTGTATTCCTAACAGGCTCCCAGGTGATGCAGATGCTGTTGGTCCTTGGAATACACTATTATGAGTATCAAGGTATTAGAAGACTGAGGTCATAGTATCTGCTTGGCTAGCCTAATTAATGTTAATATTGTAAATTTTTAATACTTTACACAACCAAATATTTTATAAATTAGTTTTATGGCATTGATTTGAGGAATATAATCTAACTGATAATCAAGAAAACATACTAAAACAGTTCAGAAAGTCAAGGCCAGTTTAATTAACATTTTAATTCTTTAAGTGCTCTAGGACCTATTTATGAGGCAAAGATGAGGCAATATGAGCTATGGCTTTCTGATATAGAGTAGATGAGTTATTATGAGTATTTTCACACCTACCTGCAAGTCAAATAACAAAATATATTACAGAAATTTACTTTCTTTTTTTACTAGAAGAAGTTGGAAGAAATTATTTTATTTTATTTTTATTGATCAATTTTAGAGAGGGAGTGAGATCATAGTTGCTTCACTTCAGTTGTTCATTTATTGCTTCTTGTATGCTCCTTGACCAGGCAAGCCCAGAGTTCAAAATGGCGACCTCAGCATTCCAGGTTGATGCTCTATCCACTGCGCCACCACAGGCCAGGCCAGAAAATCATTTTCAAGTAATTTTTAAAAATTTTATACTAATACCACTATTATATACCTAAGAACTCAAATTATCCTAACCCACCAGAAACAAAAACATAACTTAGTGTGTTTTTGGCTTATAAAAAGTTGATAGGTTCAGCAAATTCAGAGTAAGTGTGCACAGGAAGGATCTACAGCTCTGCCAAAAACATGGCCTAATACAAACACTGCAGAGATAAATTTCAATAAATCTTACAAAATAGAAACAAAAGCAAAAAAAAAAAAAGTAAAAGAGATTTATACAAACTAGATTGGTCAGAAGGAACAGCTTAATGGGATGGAGTGCCTCTTTATCATGCACTGTTTGGTCAGTGGAATGGTGTGACTGCAGAGGTCCCAAATTAACAATTTAGCTCCTAATCCAAAACACTACATTTCAGCCATTTTCACTCTCTTTTAACCACACCTACTGAATACATATTCTCTCGCTCTCTCTTCCCCTCCCTATTTAATATGGGTTTATTTGACTACAACAGAAATGAATGCTTTTGATGAAAAATCAAAAAGATAGAGTAAAACTCAAAAGAAGAAAAAAAATCCCCTACAAAATCTGACTTACCCAGAGATGGCTATTAGGATTATATGAATTAATGATAAACATTTTCCCTCATCTTTGAATACTCTTATGACTGCCTGACCTGTGGTGGTACAGTAAAGCATCGACCTGGAATGCTGAGGTCACCAGTTCAAAACCCTGGGTTTGCCTGGTCAAGACACAAATGGGAGTTGATGCTTCCTGCTCCTCCTCCCTTCTCTCTTTCTCTCTCTCTTCTCTAAAATAAATAAATAAATAAAATCTTTAAAAATAAATAAATAAATAAATAATCTTATGGCTGCATTAGTATTCAAGCATCTGAATGTACCGTAAGTTATTAACCAATCTTCTACTGATATATTTTGGGTTGTTTCTGTGTTTGTTTTTTCTATTATAAATAATACTGCTATGAACATATTTTTTTACAATTTCCTTAGAACAAATTCCCAGAAACATTTCAAGGTTAAATATATTTTTTTAAATGTTTATGACTTGCCAATTATCAAGAAACTTGTGGCAAGTTGTCAGAATATCCAGGAAGATTTAAAAAGAAAACAAACTATCTGTATCTAATTGTATTCAAAATCCTAATTACAAAAATACTCCCACAATAACACCAAAAAACATAAAGCACTTACTATGTGCCAGAAGTGGCACAAGCATTTTATATATATTAACTCATTTAATACTTTCAACAACTTCCTGAGTTGGCACTACTACTGCTACTAATTATTATTATTATTATTATTATTATTATTATTATTATTTCACAGGTGATGTAACAGGCAGAGAGAGTATTAAGTAATTGGTCCAAGGTCATACAGCTAGTGATAGAGCTAAAAAACCTTGAATCCAAAGTTCATGTTCTTAAATATTATACCTACTCCTCCCAAACTTTTTGTTTAAATTGATTTTAAAGAGAGAGGAAGGAAGAGAGACAGAAACATTGATTTGTTGTTCCACTTATTTATGTATTCATTGGTTGCTTCTTGTATATGCCCTGACTGGAGACTGAACCTGCAACCTTGAAGTATCGGGTCAATGTTCTAACCACATGAACTACCCAGCCAGGGTTTCAAAGTTTCTGACGTCAGGACTCCTTTACCCTCTTAAAGTTACTGAGAACTTCAAAAGGCTAATATATAACACACTCATTTAAATGAAAAAACAACAGTAAAAGAGAGCCATTATTTTATCATTTTTGCAAATTTCTTTTGTGTATAATTTACTAAAAGACAGTTGAATTTTGCCTGACCAGGCAGTGGCACAGTGGATAGATTATCGGATTGGGATGGGGAGGACCTAGGTTCGAGACCCTGAGGTCGCCAGCTAGAGCATGGGCTCATCTGGTTTGAGCAAAGCTCACCAGCTTGGACCCAAGGTCGCTGGCTTGAGCAAGGGGTTACTTGGTCTACTGAAGGCCCATGGTCAAGGCACATCTGAGAAAGCAATCAATGAACAACTAAGGTGTTGCAATGCACAACGAAAAACTGATGATTGATGCTTCTCATCTCTCTCCATTCCTGTCTGTCCCTATCTATCCATCTCTCTGACTCTCTGTCTCTGTAAAAAAAAGAAAAAGAAAAAAGAAAAAGGTTGAATTTTCACATGATACTGTACTCAGTCTGTTGAGATATTGTATATCACATAGCTCTGGAAAACTGTATTGTACATTCATGAGAGAACAACAGTAAAAAAAGGCAAATAACATTTTAGTATATAAATAAAGTTTTCATCTTGCACCCATTGAAAAGGAAGACCAGGGGGGCCCCCAGACCACATTTGAGAACCACTACACTACATAGTGCAGTGCGTGTGATACAGAATTGGAAGGCATGGTCTTAGGAACAGACCTGCCTATTCCAAATATTTTGGTAATCACTTATTCAAGAATTATTATTGAGTGCATATTACATGCCAGGTACCCTTACAAGCACTGGAAACACTTCAGAAAACAAGAGAAAAAATCCCCTACTTTGAGGTATTTACATTCTAGTCAGGAGAGAGCAGTAATCAATAAACAAAAAAAATCGGCCCTGGCCGGTTGGCTCAGCGGTAGAGCGTCGGCCTAGCGTGCGGAGGACCCGGGTTCGATTCCCGGCCAGGGCACATAGGAGAAGCGCCCATTTGCTTCTCCACCCCTCCGCCGCGCTTTCCTCTCTGTCTCTCTCTTCCCCTCCCGCAGCCAAGGCTCCATTGGAGCAAAGATGGCCCGGGCGCTGGGGATGGCTCTGTGGCCTCTGCCTCAGGCGCTAGAGTGGCTCTGGTCGCAACATGGCGACGCCCAGGATGGGCAGAGCATCGCCCCCTGGTGGGAAGAGCGTCGCCCCTGGTGGGCGTGCCGGGTGGATCCCGGTCGGGCGCATGCGGGAGTCTGTCTGTCTCTCCCTGTTTCCAGCTTCAGAAAAATGGAAAAAAAAAAAAAAAAATCATGTATTCTGTCAGATGATAAGTGGTATGAAGAAAAATAAAAGGAGGATTTTTAAAAATAAGGTGGGTCAGCCTGACCAGGCGGTGGCGCAGTGGATGGAGAGTCGGACTGTGATGCAGAGGACCCAGGTTCGAGACCCTGAGGTCGCCAGCTTGAGTGCGGGCTCATCTGGTTTGAGCAAAAAGCCCACCAGCTTAAACCCAAGGTTGCTGGCTCCAGCAAGGGGTTACTCGGTCTGCTGAAGGCCCGCGGTCAAGGTACATATGAGAAAGCAATCAATGAACAACTAAGGTGTTGCAATGTGCAATGAAAAACTAATGATTGATGCTTCTCATCTCTCTCCGTTCCTGTCTGTCCCTGTCTATCCCTCTCTCTGACTCACTCTCTGTCTCTGTAATAAATAAATAAATAAATAAATAAATAAATAAATAAATAAATAAATAAAATTTAAAAAAATAGGGTGGGTCAGAGAAGCCTGAGCAAGTAGCATTTGAACAAAGATCTGAATAAGGTGAGGGAGCAAGCCATGACACTACCCAGCAAAAAGTGTTCCAAGTAAACGAAACAGCAAGTACACAAGCCCTGAAACAGAAGCATTCCCTTATGGTATGTGGGGACAGCAAAGAAGCTGCTATAGCTAGGGGAGAATAAGCAAGGGAAGAGGAGGAGACTCATTCACAGAGTTAAAGGAGTAGGAGCAGATCATATAGAACCCCATGGGCCTTAATAAGGACTTGAGCTTTTTCTGTGAATAAGAACCACTGGCAGGTTCTGAGTGAGGAGGGATATAACCTGACTTACATTTTTAAATGAACACATGTAAACAGTGACTGCTGTGAGATTAATCATACCCACGGCCAGACACCTTGAGCTGAGTCTGATACTGACCTTTAAGCTTGTTGAGAGCAAGACAGAGAAAACTGGTTTTTGTTGATGATGGCAGAGTAGGAGTTTTACTATTTTTTCCTTATTATTATACAGAAAATCCTTTCAAAAATAATGCATCTGGTAATCTTAAAAGTTAAAAAAAAAAGACTGAAACTAATTTTTATTTAATTTGGCACTGTTCTAATAAAACTACGACTGTGGTTCATGGTCTTGACAGATTGCTTTATCCAAAAGGAAACAAGAGGAAGGAAAAAAATAAAGATGGAGACAGATAAATTCAAATTCCTTTGATCTGGGTCCTAACTCTAAGAGGATCCCAGATAAATCAATGAGTCAGAGAAAGGGGAGGAAGATGTAATCCAGAACACTAATGACAACAGCTCTCTGTCTGCCTACCTGTCTTCTGAGATCAGCATCAAGGTATGAGATCATTACCCAGCAAGAGAAGGCAGGACAAGATGGAGATCCACCAGAAAACTAAGAGGTGAGCCTGTAGCATCTAAGTTCATATCTTAGGGACAGGAAATGGACGCACTGGATTTTATCTCTACCTCTTAAGATGTGAGCAGTGATGCAACCTGCAATGGAAAAACCCAAGGAAAACCAAGATCTCCAGGGAAAATTATAAACAATCTCATACATCAATGGTCTCTGATGGTTTTTTTGTAAGTAAATTATAGCAAAAAGAAAACTGTCATGGTAGTAAGGATATAAATTCTCCTTCCATGTCTGCCACTAATTATGTGACTTCAGGAAACATATTAACTTCAATGGGCCAATTTCCTCATCTTAAATAAAGAAGACAAGAAAATATCTAAGGTTTCCTTCAAGCACTAAAATTCCTTGAGTATAAGCAAAAGCATGTTTTTTAAAAGCTTACATTAATATTTAGGGTATCAGATATCCAAACCATAGGTACTGCTGAAGTTCTAGAATTTTTCACCAACTATATAGATACCTAAGTGATATGAACATAAACGGGGGGATGAGGGCTTTTTCTTAAAAAGCTAACATATTACCAAAAAGGGCAAAAGGTGTATGCCTTACCATCTTCCTTCAACCTTTTAAGGGGGGAGGGTACTGGCTTCTCATATGTGCCTTGACATGGCAAGCCCAGGATTTTGAACCAGTCACCTCAGCATCCCAGGTCGACACTGTGTCCACTGTGCCTCCACAGGTCAGACCAACCTTACTTTTACAAATTACGACTCCATTCTCTCCAACCCATAGTATTAAAAAACATACAGTTCAAGCCCTGGCCAGTTGGCTCAGTGGTAGATCATCGGCCCAGCGTGTGAATGGCCCAGGTTTGATTCCTGGTCAGGATACACAGGAGAAATAACCATATCCCCCCTCTCCGTTCTCTCTCTCTCTTCTCTTCTCTTCCCACAGTCATGGCTCGACTGGTTCAAGCGCATTGGCCCCAGGTGCTGAAGATGACTCTGTGGAGCCTCTTCCTCAGGTGCTAAAAATAGCTCAGTTGCAAGGATGGCCCCAGATGGACAGAGCATCAGTCCTAGATGAGGACTGCCGAATAGATCCCAGTCAGGGAGCATATGGGAATCTGTCTATTTATCTCCCCTTCTCTCAGATGGAAAAAGAAATAAGTAAAATAAAAAGTAAAGTAGGCCCTGGCCGGTTGGTTCAGAGGTAGAGCGCCAGCCTGGTGTGCGGGGGACCCGGGTTCGATTCCCGGCCAGGGCACATAGGAGAAGCGCCCATTTGCTTCTCCACGCCCCCCCCCTCCTTCCTCTCTATCTCTCTCTTCCCCTCCCACAGCCGAGGCTCCATTGGAGCAAAGATGGCCCGGGCGCTGGGGATGGCTCCTTGGCCTCTGCCCCAGGCGCTAGAGTGGCTCTAGTCACGGCAGAGCGACGCCCCGGAGGGGCAGAGCATCGCCCCCTCAGGGGCAGAGCGTTGCCCCTGGTGGGCGTGCCAGGTGGATCCCGGTCGGGCGCATGCAGGAGTCTGTCTGACTGTCTCTCCCCGTTTCCAGCTTCAGAAAAAAAAAAAGGAAAGTAAATAAGATAAAGTAAAATAAAATATACAGTTCGGAGGGAAACTATAATGATCAGGGGACAAGAAGTTAGAGAAATATAGAAGAATTAAGTAACAGACATCAGGAATGAGAGAGTAAATGGACTAAGGAAATACTTTAAAATTACTAATGAATTAATATTTTTGAATAGGTATCATGCATGTGGTACACAAGAGTCAAAAGGTATATATAGTTAAAAGCAAACAGTAGTTTTGTTAAGGGATAAATCAAAAAGGACACTTAAGAGACTTCAGTGTTAATTGTGTGTTAGTTCTTAGATTGAGTAATGTGTCCATGTGTACTGCATATATTGCAGTACACAATCTATATATTCTTCTACATTTATGGGGCATACCATAATCACAATAAACTTAAAAGAGAACTCAATTGTTTTGAAACAAAAATTCTTCCAGCCCAATCCCATGAGGCATTCACTGTTACTAGTTTCTTACAATCAGAGATATCCTATACATAGTCAAGGGTGGGAGTGGAGGATAGGGTGTGGGTAGTGTGTATGTGTCTGGGTACAAGTGTGTGTGGGCGGGTGGATGGATGTACACACATATGTGCACAAGAGAGAGAAAAAATGAACTGTTCCCTAACTGCCTCATCAAGACTGGGTGCATATCATGGGACCAAAGCATACCTGGAGAAATGCTTCAATCCTTTCCTCTATAAGGAACTCTGTCCCACTACTGTACAGTTATAAACTGCTAAGACTGCATTGGCTGAATGCAGGGACTGGGTCTGCTTGGTCAAAGCCTTACAATATATGATATTAGCTCTCCAGAGCTGAGCCCCAGAATTTGTTTTAAAATACTCAAGACTCAGTGCTGTGCCCCAATATTTCCTTAGTTCTAGCTTCAGAAATCCCAAATAGCCATCTCAGATAATTATTTTTCTAATCACAATGTTCTAGATAGGTTTCCATGGTAGTGACAGATGCTTCAATCTTCTAACTGTGGCTTGATCAGAACACTTAGATTTAGCAGTACACATCACAGGAAGATAAGGCACACTGCGTATCCTGAGATGTGGAAAAATTTCAGTGCTGAAAGTCATGCTTTCAACAGCACCTGCTTTGGACAAGAATTGGCTAAGATACAGGATGGTGGTTAGAAATGTATTAATTTCTAAATGCAAAACATCTCAAAACACTTCAGTAAATTTTTTATTTAAAAGGCTTATATGCCACCTGACTTGTGATGGCACAGTAGATAAAAGCATCGACCTGGAAAGCTTAGGTCACCAGTTCAAAACCCCGGCTTGTCCAGTCAAGACACATGCATGAAACTACGAGTTTATGCTTCCTGCTCCTCCCCCAGCCTTTTTCTCTCTCTCCTTCCTCTCTGCAAACTCAATAAATAAAATCTTTTTAAAATTTAAAAAAATAAAAGGCTTATATGCCTATTTATTAGGGGAAGAATGCTAACACATTCTTCATTCATTAAAAAAAAACTTTATGAAGGTCTACATGTGCCAATGTCAGAAGCCAATATATAGATAAATATATTGCCAGTTGGTTAGAGCCTTGTTCCAAAGTGCAGTTCAATCCTCAGTCAGGGCACATATAGGAACAGATTGATGTTGCTGTGTGTGTCCCTCTCTCCCTCTCTCACTAAAACCAGTAAGTAAAAAGTTTTTAAAATATATATATTGTCTTTGAGAAGCGAATAAGCTAATTAGGAAGGCCTGTAAAAATGATAATTAGTCTACACTGTAAAGGTAGTGCTGCAAGAACTGAGAGAAGGGCTGACTCAATCAAGACAGGTTTCACAGAAAGGCAGTATCTGAAGGGGATCTCAAAGGATCAGGAAGAGACCCCCATCAGGTAAGCAGAATGAAAGTCTTTACATGCAAGTATGCCTCACCAAAATCTCCAAGTTCCAGATACTAAGTGAAAACTGTCAATAACTATGCAATGTACCCTAGAACTTTGCTAAAATATTCTAAAGTTTAATTTAAGGTAAAGACTTTTCCATCTTGAATCTTGCTTAAAGAGGTTTAATTACTTTAAAAATCTTATTATACAGTAGTTTCATCTTTAAAGTATATACTCATGGAGGTCCAAATATTTTACTGCTAGAAAATCTATGGCTCACACAGTCTAAATGTCTTGACTATTTTTTTTAAAAGTGGTTGGCTTTAGTTTATTAAACTATATAGTTTATTTAGTTCATAACAGATGTTTTTTACTTCTCATCATAAACATTGCCGTCATATTACTGTTATAATCCATAACTTCTGAAGGGTAGAATTCCAGAAGAAAACAGTAACAATTTCACAAAACCAACACAACATTAAGTTTTGAACATTTAGGAATCACAACCATCAGAGAAATCAATTTCCTATTACTCCTTCCTATACCCAGTTTCTCTACTTTTACACACACAGGCAAAAGAAAGAGGCCCAAATACATGTTGTTCTCTGCAGACCTTTCATTTTACCTGTATCCAACACCCTTGTCAATTTCATCTATACTTGTCTTATATCCTATTATCCTTTGAAAGTTTTATGAAGTAGTTGGTCCAACAGATGGGTGACTAGCTCAGCCCAACATATGTCGTAGGAAAAACAGCTCTTAAGCAAGACAAGAAAATAAGTAAATCCTTTTCCCTCATCCAGCTGGAAACAGTGAGACACTTTAGGAGAAAGCAAACAATCTTTTAACCTTCATTAAGGAAAGTTACTGGACTGAGGTGATATATAAGTAAAAGATGATCAAAGAAGGGTAAGAGAATTCAAATGCTAACATCTATCTACTCCCTAAGATGAACTATGCACTTGCCTGCAGATAGCAGAGAATTAGAATACAGAGGAAAAAATAATGCAAGTCAGTGTAACTGGGAGCTATTTCATCAAAGACAGATGGGAAACATTCAGATAAAGCACATCATTCTGTTAGAACACAGCGCTCAACAGATCTGGGGGAGGAAAAGGAAAGGCAACCTGGAACACATAGCAGATAGGAACAGAAAAACTCAATAAATGACTCATCAATGGTCTTAATTGTAAAACCAGAAAAAAACCCAACAGTAGTAGTATCTTTTCTCTTTGCCCCTTACCTGCCCATAAAGCTTAACCAGATAGCATCTGATCCTGTCTTCAGATGGTTATCTGTGTCTTTCAACATACTATCTAAGTGCTCCCCAAGGAGAACAGTGAGACCAATTCTGCCAGAGACAGTCTGCCAGAATTAAGGAGTATCATTCTCCTTTGAGTGAAGGCCAGTGGATGGGAAGAGGTCCTCAAATGCCACTTGTATGAATTCATCAAGATATGCTGTGAAACAGGAAAACACTAGAGACTACATTCTAGCAGAAGTCTAAAAATAACAAAAGAACATTCCCTATTTTTAGATATCTAACTTACAAGTTTAAAAACACTAAAAGTAAGACAAACCATTAAAAACAAACTGGAATTTTTAAATGTTTTAAGATACTTTTGAGTTGGGAAAACTGTTCTAGAGAAAGAATTTTAAAAATCCTTCATTCTTTGTTTACTGAATCCTTGCTCAGACTTTCCCATCTCCAAAACTTGAGTCCCAATCCTATGTTATCAAGAATATTTCCAAAGAACCAAAAGGCGAAACAGAAAAAAGTTTACACCACAAAAGAACAGCTAAAAAAATAAAATTTAAATATGCTTTTACATAAAGACATAAAAATAAAGTAGAGATTATTGCTTAAAGGTAGTATTGTATAAAAAAGCAAAAACCAGTTAATTATCTCAGATTAAAAGCAGTGCCTTAGATGATAAAATAACTGATTAAAAGAAAATAATAATTTTTTCCCACATAGGTCTCCTCACTGAATAGTTTTAAGGTCAGTAAATATCTAATTCAAAACTATGTCTGAATAATTAGAATATGCAATTAGAAAAAAATTATTTTTACAATTAAAATCTGAAAGTGCATACATTTACTGGACCATTAATCTTTACCCCACCTATCTTCCTCCCCATCTCCATCCAATCCTAGTACAAATATTCCCAACCTTGTTCAAGAAACCTAGGGCAAGGAGGATTTGCAGGAAATACGGGAATTACCGGACTGCACAGCCATCATTAACATCTCAGGTTCCAGAAGAGTCATGACAGATTCTTCTCAGAAACAGCTTACAAATATAATAAAAAAAAATTCCAAGTCGTAGAAGAAAGATGTCTTCAGAAGCTACTGAAACTTTTGTAAATTCAATTTCATGCCTTATGCTCAAATCAGACAGTGAGAACTCCCTTTCTTGGTGCAGTTACCGGTTTCTCCAGCCTTCAGGCAAGTCAAGGTGGCACAGAGTTGAATTACTGTCGACAGGAAACAAAAAAAGCTCTCAAGTTAAGACAGACATATGAAGTGTGGTTAGAACAGTGAGTGAGCTCCTCCCCTTGCTATTTGTCTCTGGGGGAGGAGAAATACGGAAAGAGACCTTCAGCAAACAGATCAGTTGCTTTTTTCCCCTCTCTTTTTAAGAAGGGAAAATGAGGTTTTGTTAAACATCTTAGGATATGCAGTTTAAAGCAACAAATTAAATGCAATTCAAACCACTCAATCTTGTGAAAGAAACAGCCCAATTACTGACCCATTGATGAGAGGTGGGGGGATGAGGATTAGGCACATAGAAATATACATACAAATAAATATGTATGATGAGTTAACATTCTGAAAAAAAAGAGTTCTAATGCTTTTTCATTTGTGATATTTATAGATAACAGGCTAAGAAAGTTGAATATTTAACTACAGAAGCTCAACTATTTCTCCACCCCCACTCCAATTAAAATATCTGTTTCAAAAAGTCATCTGAATACATTCCAAAGCTGTAATCTGTCTTTCCGATCTGCCAATCCCCTATAAGAACCCCTGATTTGTTTCTATGTGAGACATATGATCTGTGAATAGACAGCTTACTGATGTTATGTGACTTTTTGAAAATGCTTTATGATCTTGCTAAATATATGGAACACATAAAAACACAGTTCCAAAACATAAGAATTTTCTTTCCCTGATAAAGAAACTTCAATTCTTTTTCTACAAACACAGAGTATGATCTTCTGAATATGAACAAGCATGAGTACTTTACCTTCCATTGCAAAAACAAGAACAAACTAAAACCCTTTTAAATTACAGCAATTTTCAGTTATTCAAAATTAAAAGGTCATTCATTCCCTTCACAGTACTTTTCACCAATATTCATAAGAATATTTGGATGCTTTTTAGCATATTTAATTGATTTTTAAACAGCTGAAAACTAGAAATCCATATTTAGCATGGTAACCTAGAATTCCTAAATCTTTCTAGTTAAGTAATCAGCCTGCATCTTTTTTTTTTCCCCAGCCTGGATCTTGAGAGTCTACTGCTGCAAACAGTCCAGTGAATGCCTAAATGTTTATATAGTCAAACAAATGATAAATGAAAGCACTAAGGCACCTTAAAAGAGAAAACTCTCAGAATGACTTGAGGGCAATTTTTGTTATTAGAAAAGAAAAGCAATGCAAATTTGGGTGGAAGAGATTCTGTGGAAGAGAGAAAAACTTCCTTTCTCACTCCAAGAACATCATGTTTAAAAGAAAAGCTCTATATAGAACTGTGGGAATGACTCAACAGGCAACAGAGTGGCAGCCAGTGTGGGTTAAACGCTACTCTGGAAAGACAGAATCATTATTCTCTCTGTCCCTTTCTGGCAACCAAGCTCTGAAACTGTCTTATGAAAAATGGCTAAATTTCAACTCTCATACTACATTATAGTCTGGTCAGAGGTTAGCAACTATTGGAAAAGCATCCCTAAAAGGTTGAGTCATTCCTTTGTCCCTATGTGGGTTGTACAATTTGCTGTGTGAGGGTTTTTCAAAAGAAACAAGTTCTCACAGTTCTGTACTTACAGGAAAATATATACAAATTACAAGATTCCTACACAGAAGATGGTTGGGAGGGCAGAGAGGGCTGTTTCCTTCCTGCCAAAACTTCTCTCTTTGCTGTTAAAAGTGTTTAGAAGGCCACAATATTCTAGCCCTACATAGATATCGACACATCACATTTTGACTGACTTATTAATTTTTAATTGATTTTTTAATTTATTTAACTGGGAGAGAGGTGGGGGAGAGAGGAAGAGGGAGATGAAAAGAGAGAAACAGAAACATCGATCTGTTTATGCACCCTGACTGGAGATCGAACCCACAACCTTTGCATATCAGGATGATGCTCTAACCAACTGAACTAACCAGCCAGGGCCTGACTTGCTAACTTTTTCACAGCAGTTCCACATCCATTATCTATTTCATCTGTACTTTGGGATAAAAGGAGCTAGAGAAATTGTTATTTTAACAATTTTTAAAATAAAAACCTAAAAAATTAATCTTTAAATAAAAAGAAAATAAGCAACATCTTTGCCTACTGCTAAGATTTTGCATTTACCCCAGAGCAGCAGCACAGTGACAGGTTTCACAATTCTAAAAGTTTAAACTCCTAATGGCAGATTCAGTTCTATTTTTTGTGTAAATTAGCAAAAATTTCATAGGAAAAGAACTCAAGTTAACTTTGACAAGGTCTCTGCACAAGTGAACATGATTTTCAAGTTAATGGCACCAAGGGAATGAAGGTTAATACTCTTAATTTCAAAAAACAAAAACAAAAACCCCAAAACTTTTGCTTTTTCCGTATTTCACCATGTATAAAACACATCATTTTTTCAAAAAAGTTGGGATCTAAGAATGTGTCTTATACAGTGGTTGTAGATTTTTTTTACTTGCATTTACCACTTTGTTGTCTTTGCGTTCATTGTTTTGCATTTGTTACTGGTATATTACAGTAGGTTACATTTTGCCACGTTCTGCTCAGAAAAGATTTTTGTACAGTGCTGAATTCAAGTTAAAAGTCATCCAGTTTGCAAAAGTAAATGGGAATCGTGCTGCTGAACTTAAGTTTGGTCCTCCTCCAACTGAGAAATCAATCCGAGACTGGCTACAGGAAGGAGAAACCCTACTGAAAACGCCACGGCAGAAGAAGGCCATGAGAGGCAAGTCAGCAAAATGGCCTGATTTAGAGAGGGAATTGGAGATATGGACTAAAGAGCGAAGGGCAATTGGAATTCCTGTGTCCACAAAGATGGTTCAGCATGGGGCAAGACGAACTGCTGATGAAAAAGAAGTTACTCATTTCAAAGAACACAATTGGTGCTTCAGGTTCATGAAACAGAATGTACTAAGCATGTGTATATGCACCAGACTTGCCCAAAAGATGCCTGAAAGCTACGAGCAGAAGAAGATCCTTGAACTTCATCATTTTGTCATTCAATGTTGGAAGACATATCAGTTTGTGAGTTGGGACAGACTGCAAATCTGGACAAAGTCCCCCTTCAATTTGATGTCCCAAGTAACAAAACTGTTGAGAAGGAGGGGGTGAAAACTATAACTGTGAAGACAAGTGGACATGAAAAGAGCCATTATATAGTTGTTCTAGCTTGTTGTGCCAATGGAACCACACTGCCTCCTATGCTGATTTTCAAACACAAAACAATGTCAAAAGAAGACATTCCTCAAGAACTGATGGTCCACGTTCATGACAAGGGTTGGATGGATCAGGGTGGGATGAGGATCTGGTTTGAGAAAGTTTGGAGGAGACCAGGTGAGCTCTTACGCAAACCTGCCCTATTGGTGCTTGAGCAGTTCAGGGCACACATAACAAAAAACACAAAGAAGATTGCTGCAGAGCAAAAAACAAAACTTGCCACTATACCTGGAGGCTTGACATCCAGTGCCAACCACTTCATGTCAGCATTAACAAACACTTCAAAGCTGCCATAAGAGATGAATGGAGCCAATGGATGAAGTCTTCTGGGGACAATTTGACACCACCCAGAAGAGTGAAGAAACCAATTATAGAAAAAGTTTGTTCCTGGGTAAAAAAAGCCTGGGATAATATCAAGATTGAGAGCATTGTCAAGTCATTTAAGAAGTGTGGCATTTCAAATGCCATAGATGAAACTGGAGGACGTGGCAATATATGAAGACAGTGATTTGTCATCAGACACAGATGAGGACAAGCTAATGGATGGGAGTTTTCAGAGTGATGAGGAGTTGTATGAATTTTATGATGAATAAAACTTGAGTCCAATAATTTTACATAACACTTTCTTTTTTCTTCTTCAAATTTAGGGCCCCAAAATTAAGGTGCATCTTATACATGGGGAAATATGGTAATCCTAAAGCTTTAGCTAATCAACACAAGTTTAATATGATCTACAGCAGGAGTCGGGAACCTTTTTGGCTGAGAGAGCCATGAACGCCACGTATTTTAAAATGTAATTCCATGAGAGCCATACAACGACCCATGTATGTTACGCATTATCCAATAAAAATTTGGTGTTGTCCTGGAGGACAGCTGTGATTGGCTCCAACCACCCGCAACCATAAACATGAACAGTAGGAAATGAATGGATTGTAATACATGAAATGTTTTATATTTTTAACGTTTTTTTTTTTAATTAAAGATTTGTCTGCGAGCTGATGCAGCCATCAAAAGAGCCACATCTGGCTCGTGAGCCATAGGTTCCCAACCCCTGATTTACAGTCTCTATTAATCTACCCTGAAGGGACTTAATAACTGCAGGATAGCAACAGTTTACCCACAAAGCTTTTCCAACCCCCACCAGCTCCCCAAAGGACTTTAGTGTTCATAATCAAGAGGAACTGTTAAACAAGCTATAATCCTACTTGACCTGTCATAGTTTCCATACCCTTCTGAAAACTTCTGATCTCCTTGAGTTTTTCTTTTTTTTTTTTTTTTCTGAAGCTGGAAACGGGGAGAGACAGTCAGACAGACTCCCGCATGCGCCCGACCGGGATCCACCCGGCACGCCCACCAGGAGGCGATGCTCTGCCCACCAGGGGGCGATGCTCTGCCCCTCCGGGGCGTCGCTCTGTCGCGACCAGAGCCATTCTAGCGCCTAGGGCAGAGGCCAAGGAGCCATCCCCAGCACCCGGGCCATCTTTGCTCCAATGGAGCCTTGGCTGCGGGAGGGGAAGAGAGAGACAGAGAGGAAGGAGGGGGTGGGGTGGAGAAGCAAATGGGCGCTTCTCCTATGTGCCCTGGCCGGGAATCGAACCCGGGTCCCCCACACGCCAGGCCAATGCTCTACCGCTGAGCCAACCTGCCAGGGCCTCTCCTTGAGTTTCTTAAAAAGCCTACTTTCCTAATTTTCTGACCTTTTCTCTCAGAATCCTAAGTGGCTCCTCTTTCTCTGCCCTTCTCAGGGGCACCCTTTTCCTTTTACGTATTCTCCCTGGGCAATCTCATCCCTTCTTAAGATTAACTACCACCTACATACTGATCCATATCTAGCTCTGACTTCATATGTATGCTACCAACTATGCATTCCAAAAGCAAGCTTCCAATACCATGACCTCAAGGTACACTGCTTCCATTTGCCTTATCTTAGGTAACAGTAACACTCCAACCCCAAACATCTAAGTATAAGTAATTATCAACCACATAATTTATTCCTAAATCCATCCTTTTTGCTACATCCCTACAACCAGAGTTTTATTTTAGGTCCTCAATAATTGTTACCTGGAGTATAGCAACAGTTTTTTTAAACATTATAGAAAAGTTCAAACATGAACAAAGGTAGAAATAATGGCATAATAAGTTCAATGTACCCCAGCATCTAGCTTCAAAATATATCAACATATCATCCCCACACACACACACAGCACCCAGCCAACACTGGATCACTCTGCAGCCAATTCTAAGTATCATCTCATTTCATTTTATTCTGTATATACAAAAAACAAAAATTTGTTTTTTAACAGGAGCACTATATACCATTACCACAACTAAATTTTTAGAATTCCTTAATATTATCAACTATCCAATCAATGCTCAAGTTTCCCCAAAGAAAAACTTGATTAAATCAATACTGATTTAATCAAATCAGAGTCCAACAGGAACAACACATTTTTTTTTTTTTGCAAGAGACAGACAGACAGGAAGGAAGAGAAATGACAATCAACTCATAGTAGCATCACTTTAGTCAGGGGTCCCCAAACTGCGGCCCCCTGAGGCCATTTATCCGGCCCCCGCCGCACTTCTGGAAGGGGCACCTCTTTCATTGGTGGTCAGTGAGAAGAGCATAGTTCCCATTGAAATACTGGTCAGTTTGTTGATTTAAATTTACTTGTTCTTTATTTTAAATATTGTATTTGTTCCCGTTTTGTTTTTTTACTTTAAAATAAGATATGTGCAGTGTGCATAGGGATTTGTTCATAGTTGTTGTTGTTTTTTATAGTCCGGCCCTCCAACGGTCTGAGGGACAGTGAACTGGCCCCCTGTGTAAAAAGTTTTGGGACCCCTGACTTTAGTTGTTCACTGATTGCTTCTCAGACGTGCCTTGACCAGGAGGGCTCAAGCCAGTGACCTTGGGGTTCAAGCTAGCAAATTTTGAGTTCAAGCCAGCGACCATGGGATCATGTTAATAATCCCACACTCAAATCGGCAACCTATGTTCAAACCAACAACCCCATGCTTAAATTGGCAGCCCGCACTCAAGTTGGAAAGCCAGAGAGACCACACTCAAGCTGGTGACCTCAGGGTTTTGAACCTGGGAACTCAGCTGTTCCAGGAAATCGCTCTATCCACTGCACCACCACCAGTCATGCCACACTGCATTTTCAGTGATGACTATTAAATTTCTCTTAATATATAGAGTCCCTCCTTCCTTTCTTCTTTTCTTTGTTGAAAAAGCCAGATTGTTTTCCAACATTTTGGGTTTTGCTGACTGTATCCTCATGGCATTAACTATCCATGCTCCATCCCCTATACTTTCAGTGAACTACAAATTAGGTACAACAGCTTGATTCAATTCAGGTTAAAGTTTTTCACAAGGACATTTCATAGGTAGTACTTCAGCAACAGCTTCTTAATTGTGCTTTCTCTCCAGTCTTGCCTCAATTAAAACCCATCCTTGTTATCACCCGATTCTAATTCATCCTTCAAGACTCAGTTAAAAAAAAAAAAAGAAGAGTTTAAGTACTGCCTTCTCCAGAAAGCCTTTCCTGATTCTGGCATTTTCCTCAATCTCTTCACACACTCCATGAATATGATAAATAGCCCCTATTTATACTCCCCAAGAACCTGGGCCCACCTCTATTGCTGCTCTTTACCACAGGACTTAATGCCCCTGCATTAAAAGATCCACCACAGTATCTGATGTGAAAGCATTCATAAATGTATGCTAAATGAAATGAAAAGCCCTATTTATCACAAAAAAATTCTAACAGCATGAGAAAAGTTTGTAACAAAAGAATCCCTACCTACCCCAGAAAAGACAGGTAGTCTACTACAATTTTCATTAGAACACACGCTGAAGATGTTATTATTTAGAAAACCACATGAAAAAGACAAATTATCCATAGCATTGAAGTATAGGATTAACAAAATAAGGACATCCACAATAATGTCCTCAGCAATATTAAGTGCTAATGACAATGAAAATGTCCAAATTGTAGGGAATGAGTAGGAGAAACTACAGAAACAGAGAGCCTATGTCACCTACAAAAGAAGCAATCCTTTAACCATCAAAAGTTAGTCAACCTCACTAACAACTGATATCAATTTCTATGATAGACTATAGTATAAACAGGTATACACAAAATAACAAATGATTTCTATGGGATTTCAGAACACTGAAATGTAACCTTATTCCTATGTCCATTTCTGATTTGGGTTCTCACAACTGCATGTATGATGAGTTTTCAGCTCTACAAAAATCTAATCATCATATTAAAATTTTCTAAGTTCTAACCAGTTAAGTCTCTCCCCCAAACACCTAGTATTGGGCAAGAAAATATCCAAAAGAAACATAACCCAGCACCCAGGCAAGTTACTACAGGTTCTGGGCACCTTCTATTTCCTGTGACCACAACCTACTACTGATGGAAAACCCAGTCAAGATCTGCAGACCTGGAAGAATCACACATCACCATAGGTATGCTATTCCTTGGCTTCAGGATAGATGAAGCCTGTATTTTCAGCTAACTCTTCAAAGTGTAGTAAATGTTAAGGGCTATGATAGCCATAAATATAAACAGCCAACTCATTCATACTATATGTCTGAAATATTGTCATTGTGCACAACGTCAAAGCCAACAGGAGTACAAAGACAAGGATGAATCAGACTGACACTGTCTCTGCCTTCAAGGGCCTTATAATGAAGTAGGATAGAAAATTTCTAACCGGCAATTTTAAAAAATGAAAAATAATGTGCTACAAACAACAAGCTAAACAGATATAAAAGCAGAAGCACTTCATTCTGGCTACAAGAGACTTGGATTGCATTTTAGGGGAAGAATGATGTGAGCTAGCTCTTAAAAAAATAAAGGCACCAAAGTTCATCAGTTTCTTTTCAAACTTCCAACTCCACAAACTTGTATACCTATGAATTATAAAATAACAAAGCCAAAATAAACCCAGTCTTGACCTAATCCAGCCCTTTCCTTATGCAGAGTACTAAGAGTGAAAGACATGTAGAAAACTCTTTTTACAAATTCCTGACAAGTAGTCCCAGTCTGTTACTAAGTACTTGTGGAAGAACCTTAAAAATAATGTTTTAGTGAGCAACTGGATGGTCAAAAAGAATCAAACACCCACCAGCTACAAACATTTAGAGAAAAGTTCTTCCACACTAGTAATTCAGGAAATACAAATAGAAATGAAAACGTTTCATCTATCACATTAGCAGTCTTTTACAAATGGCACTATCAATATTAATAAATGAACCAGGCACTCAGCATTGACAGAAGTATAAATCGGGCACTCTGGAATGGGACAATGTATTGATATTTCTCAAGAACCTCAATTCTTAACAAGGCCTACAAAGGCCAGTGTGATTTGGCCCCTATCTACCTATTTCACATCACTCTATCTCTCAATCCCTCCACTGACATACTGGTATTCTCTTAGTTCTGCTGTGCCAAGTTTTCCCCAATAATCCCCTATTTGTCCTGTTTCCCTTTCCCTGTCCCCCTTCCCCCAGCCTTAACAGATGCTAGCTAGTCCCTCTTTCCTTTGTTTGCCCATCACTACTTATGCTTTGGCTGTCAGCTTAAATGTCTCTTCCCTCAAGAGGCTTTTCCTGACCAACACCCTACCACCTAAATTAGAACCATCACTATTAAATCTGTTATAACATCTTATGCTCTGCCCCCCCCAAGCACTTCTCAAAGTTTTAACTATAAATTAGTGTATATAAGTCCTTGTTTAATCTTTCTTTCACTAACTGTAAATTCCATGACAATGAGAACCTTATCTGTCTTGTTCCTTACTATCTCTCCAATACTTAGCACACAATCCCAAAGCCTTGGAAGCAATCAATACACAACTAAAGTGAAAGCAACAACAAGTTGATGCTTCTCATCCTCCCTTCCTTTCTCTCGCACTCAATCCAAAAAAAAAAAAGTATTAGGTGTTGGTACAAGCATAGATAAGTAAGACTAATGCAAACAGTGAGCTCAGAAACACACCACACACAGGTAGGTCCTTGATACATGAAAGAGGCAGCTCTGCTGGTCAATGAGGAAAGCACAGTCTTTTTAATAAATGAGCATCCATTTGAAAAAAAAAATAAATTGGGGCTTATTTTACCCCCCTACAAAAAAAATTAAGACATAAAACTAACTATAAAAGACTCATAAATCAACATTAAATTTAGAAATTCTTAATCAAAAGAATTATAGAGAATGATTAAGACATATCACAGAGTGGGAAAGGTATCCATAATACATTTAAGAATAACAAACTAGTATTCCAGATATATAAAGAACTATTAGTCGACAGGAAAACAAATGGCAATAGAAAAAAAGGGCAAAAGATTTCACTAGGCACTTCACAAAAAAAGAAATACAAATGACCAATAAATATAAGAGATTTTTTACCTCATTAGAAAACAGTAATATGAAAATCAAGAATGTCATAAGATACCTTACCTAACTAGCAGAACAGTAAACATTAAAAAGTGTAAATGATTCCATGCCCAACCAGTGGTGGCACTGTGGATAGGGATAGAGAGCATCGACCTGGAACACTGAAGTCCCAGGTTTAAAACCCCGAGATAGCAGGTTTGAGCGCGGAGTTGCTGGCTTGAGCATGGCATCATCAATACAATCCCATGGTCACTGGCTTGAGCAAGGGGACACTGGCTTGGCTGGAGCCCCCAGTCAAGGCACATATGAGAAGCAATCAATGAACAACTACAATGATACAACTACAAATTGATGCTTCTCTCTCTCTCTCTCTCTAAAAAACAAAACAAGCAAAAAAGTCTAATAATTCTGAGTGTTATCAGGGATATGGAGCAGTGAGAAAGTTCATATATTGCTGGAGAGCATATAAACTGGTACAACCACTTTGGAAAACAGTTTAGCATTACCTAATAATTTTACATTACTACACACACACATACATAATAGGAATTTCCATTCCTATGTATATATGCCTGTACCCATGTACCAAGTTACAAGAACATTCACAGCAACATGGAATAACCTAAACCTGGAAAGAACCCAAATGTTCATCAACCAAATGGATTTTTATAAAATTATGAAAATTTTCCATGGGTGCATCCACAATACAGTAATGAAAATGGGTGAACTAAAGCTATCTATTGGGTTAGGGAATAAGTTCGTAGCGTTTTTGTATTTTATTTTACAACGATTTGTTTGCTGTTTGGCAAAGGGTAAGTATTCATTCGATAAAACTCTTTCTGCTCTACAAAACTATGTTAATTGTATTTTTGAGTTATTTAATTTTTTATTAGTTTTGAGGCTTAGAAATGGAATACCCAGGAGGCAAAAATCAACATTTTCGACACCTGCTCTTCTTTGCTTTTCATCGAGGTCAAAAAGCTGCCGAAGCAGCCCGGGACATTTGCGACGTGTATGGAGAAGGTGTCATAGGCGAATCTACAGCACGGAAATGGTTTGCAAAGTTCAAAAACGGCGACTTTGATGTCGATGACACGTGCCGCAGAGGAAGGCCTTCTGAATTCGATAAAGAACTGGGAAATGCTTGAAAAGAATGCCACGGTCAACAAGGAGCTCTACATTGCCCAGCTACACCGCGTGAATGAGGCTATTCGACTGAAAAGACCTGATCGACATGGTCAAACCATACTCCTTCACGACAACGCCAGGCCCCATGTTGCACAAGTCGTCAAAGCCGCACTCCAAGAGCTCGAATGGGAGGTCCTTCAGCATCCGCCGTATTCTCCGGACCTTGCACTGACCGATTACCATCTTTTCCACTCCCTGTCAAACCATATGAAGGGCGTTACCTTCGATAACAAAGAGGTCCTTAAAAACTGGCTCAACAACTTCTTTGACACCAGACCAGGCGATTTTTGGCAGAACGGCATCAACAAATTGGTCGAGAGGTGGGGAGAGGTTGTAAACAGCAACGGCGAATATATAATTGATTAACTTATTGATATAATTATTGTTTTTTGTTTAAATAAAAGTCTTCGGTAAAAACGCTACGAACTTATTCCCCAAGCCAATACATGAATGAATACCATATTATGCTGAGACAAATTCAGTCATGCAGACTTCAACTAAATTATAGTATATTGTTTAGGAATAAATACATGGCTGATAAAACAAATCATTATAAAGAACAGCAGTTACTCCTAGGAAGAAAAAATGGGGTTGTGATCACACGGGAGGCTTCCTTGGGGCTCACAATGAGCGATTTTGGAATAAGTAGTGGTTACACAGCTCTTTGATGTTTCTTTTTATTATTACTATTGAGTTTAATTTATTGTGTATACATAGATTCTAGTGTTGCCCCAAATGCATCCCCCCCTCCCCCGTATTCCCCTCAACATCTCCCTTGCCCCCCTCCCCACAGCGCCCTCTCACCTTCCCTGCAGGTTTATCCCATCCTATCATCCCCTTTCCCTCTGTCCTCTTATCCTCTGGTCCCTTTCTCTTCTGTCTCAATTCCATTCCTCAGTTCATATTGTTCATTGGATTCCTCAAATGAGTGAGGTCGTATGATATTTTTCTTTCTCTGCCTGGCTTATTTCACTTAATATAATAGTTTCCAGGTCCATCCATTTTGTCGCAAAAGGTAAGATTTCCTTCTTTTTCATAGCCCCATAGTATTCCATTGTAAATATGTACCATCACTTTTTAATCCCCTCGTCCACTGACGGACACTTGGGATATATCCAGATCTTCACTATTGTGAACAATGCTGCCATAAACATGGGGGTGCATTTGTCCTTTTGAATCAGTGATATGGTGTTCTTGGGATATATTCTTAAAAGTAGGATGGCTGGGTCAAAAGGCAGTTTGATTTTTAATTTTTTGAGGAATCTCCATACTGTTTTCCACAGTAGCTGCACCAGTCTGCATTCCCACCAGCAGTGCAGGAGGGTTCCCTTTTCTCCACATCCTCGTCAGCACTTATTCTGTGTTGTTTTGTTGATCAGCACCATTCTGACTGGTGTGAGGTGATATCTTATTGTGGTTTTAATGCCTTTCTCTAATGATTAGTGGTGTTGAGCATTTTTTCATATACTTATTGGCCATCTGTATGTCCTTTCTGGAGAAGTGTTTATTCATTTCTTTTGCCCATTTTTTGATTGGATTGTTTATCTTCCTGGTGTTGAGTTTTACAAGTTCTTTATAAATTCTGGCTATTAACCCCTTTTCAGACGTATTGTCAAATATGTTCTCCCATTGTGTAGTTTGTCTTTTTATTCTGTTCTTATTGTCTTTAGCTGTGCAAAAGCTATTTAGTTTGATATAGTCCCATTTGTTCATTCTGTCCTTTATTTCCCTTGCCCGTGGAAATAAATCAGTAAATACATTGCTGTGAGTGATGTTGAAGAGCTTACTGCCTATGTTTTCTTCTAAGACACTTATGGTTTCACGGCTTACATTTAAGTCTTTTATCCATTCTGAGTTTATTTTTGTAAATGGTGTAAGTTTAGTTTCTTTTTTTTTTTTTGCAGGTAGCTGCCCAATTTTCCCAAAACCATTTGTTGAAGAGGCTGTCTTTACTCCATTGTATGTTCTTACCTCCTTTGTCAAATATCAGTTGTCCATAAAGTTGTGGGATTATTTCTGGGTTCTCTGTTCTGTTCTACTGATCTATATTCCTGTTCTTATACCAGTACCAAGTTGTTTTGAGTACAATGGCCTTGTGGTATAACTTGATATCTGGAAGTGTGATACCTCCCACTTTATTCTTTCTTTTCAAGATTGCTGAGGCTATTCGTGTTCTTTTTTAGTTCCATATAAATTTTTGGAATATGTGTTCTATATCTTTGAAGTATGTCATTGGTATTTTAATTGGTATTGCATTGAATTTATAAATTGCTTTGGGTAATATAGACATTTTAATGTTTATTCTTCCTATCCATGAACACGGTATATGCTTCCACTTGTATCTTCCTTGATTTCTTTTATCAATGTTTTATAATTTTCCGAGTACAAGTCTTTAATCTCCTTGGTTAAATTTACTGCTAGGTACTTTATTTTTTTGTTGCAATAGTAAAGGGGATTGTTTCATTAATTTCTCTTTCTGGCAGTTCATTGTTGGTGTATAAAAATGCCTCTGATTTCTGAGTATTAATTTTATATCCTGCCACCTTGCTGAATTCATTTATCAGGTCCAATAGTTTTTTTACTGAAATTTTAGGGTTTTCTATATACAATATCATATCATCTGCAAATAATGATAGTTTTACTTCTTCTTTTCCAATTTGGATGCCTTTATTTCTTCTTCTTATCTGATTGCTGTGGCTAGGACTTCCAGAACTATGTTGAATAAGAGTGGTGAAAGGGGGCAACCCTGCCTTGATCCTGATCTTAGGAGGATTGCTTTTAATTTTTGCCCATTGAGTATGATGTTGGCTGTGGGTTTGTCATAGATGGCCTTTATCATGTTGAGGTATGTTCCCTGTATTCCCACTTTGCTGACAGTTTTGATCATGAATGGGTGCTGAATTTTATCAAATGCTTTTTTCTGCATCTATTGAAATTATCATGTGGTTTTTCTCTTTCTTTTTGTTTATGTGATGAATCACACTGATTTGTGAATATTGTACCAGCCTTGCCTCCCCAGAATAAATCCCACTTCATCATGGTGTATGATTTTTTTCTTTGATGTAACTATTCTGCCAACTATCACATGATTTACCTAAGACAGAAAGGAAAAACAAAGAAATTTGGTATTTATTAGATCTGATAAAAGTGCTAATGGTTTATTCATTAAAGGAATGGGAGGGAAAGAGGCAAAACTAGTAGCTGTGGTACAACTTCTTTAACATTTCAATGTCTTCCTTGGTGTCTCTTACTATAGGCACTTTATAAATATCTGCTGAATACTAATTTCCATGGTGATCACACCAGTGAAAAGTAGAATTGCAGGAAGATACAAACAACTGTCCTGAAATTAAATTTTAAAAGTCAATGACAAAATAAAAGGTAAAAAATATAGCCCCCAAAATGATAGCTTTCTTTTGGAAATCTTTATGAATTTGTCATCCACTAATTTATACAACTTTTGTCTGCAAGGCCTTCTGAGTAATGCATTCATGTCATTTCTATTCACTATGTCACAACTCTGTAATTCCCAACCTTTAAGAGACAACCTCTTAAGAGTATAAGCAAGTCCCCAACTTCTAAGTGGACTCTATTCCAAAAGCTCATTTTTAATTTGATCATTTGCAACACAAAATATACTTTCCCACAGAAGCCAAGAAATATGAATTATGTAAAAATTCCCAGGCTTTCCCACAAAAGCCTACAGGATAACTAAAATGCCATATATTTGCAATGAGAAAAAGAAGCAACTGGTATTTCAGCTCCCATTCTAAAGGCTCCTGAAAATAGCCTTATGTAGACTTAGCCAGTTCTGAAACTTACACATACTTAAAAGACTGATATCAAATTATAAAAAAGGAACAGATATGTGAGGAAAAGACATTCAAAGAGTACTACTCCATAAAAGGAAGAAGCAAAGTGAAACTTAAATTTTCTCTGATACATTCATTCAATATGTGCTAGAACTCCTTTAGCTGGAGCCAAAGGGGATGCATTTAAAATCATTAGTGATGTGTCTCCAGGCTTCTCCAAACTAAGGCCAGACAGAATCCATAGATGGATCAATTAATCTTTTAAACCTAAGTGCTCAGCTTAGAAGACAGAAGAATATTTTTAAAATACACCATGAGCCTGGCCTGTGGTGGCACAGTGGATACAGCATTGACTTGGAATGCCGAGGTCACTGGTTCAGAACCCTGGGCTTGCCCAATCAAGACAGATACAAGAAGCATCTACGAGTTGATGCTTCCCATCCCTTCCATCCTTTCTTTCTTCCTCTTTCTTTCTCTCTCCCAATCAGTCAATCAATAATATATCTTGAAACTTCTCTATTAACTTTTTCCAACTAGGCTAATAAGGATTGGGTTAACCAAAGGCACCTCTTCTCTTAGGACTCCAATCAGGAGCTTCACTACCTACTGCCTAGTAAGGACCCTTGTTAATTCACTGGATTTCTATGTAAGGTAAGCTTCTAAATAAAACAGATATAAGAAGTAAATCTCTCACTTCACCCTTTCAACACACAGTATACCATCCATAAAAAGGCAGCTCTAACTCCAGAATTTATTCTGCTCTAAACTCCACACTTTCCAATTTTATAACCCTCTCAGGCCCATTTCTGCTCCTTTTAGTTCTCTCCCTACAAATAACCATGCAAAGAAGACCTCATATAAAATATAATGATTTTCCAGCCTTTTCCCCCTTTTGACAGGAAGAAACACCATTAAGGTACAGAAAAGGAAGACCCAATTATGGCCCAGAAAACCTTGTAACTAGATGCTAACAATATTGCCCCTGTGCAGACATTCACCTGATAGCTACTGGATGGAATAAAAAAGAAAACAGTAGCCCTGGCATGTTGGCTCAGCGATAGAGTGTCAGCCTGGTGTGTAGAAGTCCTAGGTTTGATTCCCAGTCAGGGCACACAGGAGAAGCAAACACCTGTATCTCCACCTCTTCCCCTCCCTCCCCCTTCCCCTAAAGCAGCCAAGGCTCCATGAGCAAGTTAGCCCCAGGTGCTGAGGACAGCTCCATGGCCTCACCTCAGGCACTAGAATTGCTTGGTTGCTGAATAATGGAGTGGTGGCCCCAGATGGGCAGAACATCAGCCCTAGAAAGGCACTGCCGGGTGGATCCCCGTAGGGGCTCATGGGAGGAGTCTGTCGTTTATCTGTCAGTTTCAAGTATCCAAATTCTTTGTAAGCACGAACATAATTAATCAATTTGGGCTACCGGCAGTTAGGAAACCATTATAGCTACTGAAGAGGCTGACCCAGACACAACTCAAACTAAAGTAGATAGATGATCTAGATCAGAAGTTTTGGGGTTTTTAAAAAATATTTTTAGAGATTTTATTTATTTGAAAGGGGGGGGGGAGAGGGAGAGAGAAGGAGACACAAGAAGGGAAGAGCAGGAAGCATCAACTCCCATATGTGCCTTGATCTGGCAAGCCCAGGATTTGTGAACCAGCGACCTCAGTGTTCCAGGTCAGTGCTTTATCCATGGCGCCACCACAGGTCAGGCCTACACCAGAAGTTTTCAATTTGTGTGCTTTTGAGAGCTGCCTGAGGGCCTGAAGGGTGCCAATTAAGTGGGATTCTGGTTCCTCCATTCAGGTTTCATCCAATCAGAGCAGATGTTTCACACACTGGGCCCATATATAAAATTTCAGATTTAGAGAGTTCTTTGACATAAAACAAACAGTTAACACTTCTGGCCTAAATGTTCTATTATTAATTAAGAGAATAAAATAATTACTCCACCAAACCCTTCACCTGTACAGGGATAGACTTAGTCTTTCTTTCAAATAATCTAAATCCTGAATTAAACGAGTTGTATTTTATTTCTGTCCAGCAGCAAGAGTCAATGATCACTTTCTTGTCTTAATTGCTTAATCTAAAAGTCAATGTTTCAGTGCATTAGTAGTTCTAGATTCATCATTCATTCACTTGCTCATGTATCCAACAAACATTTAGCAAACACCATATTCTAAGACCTTGCTACTTAGTGTGGCAACAGCATTCGCATCACCTGGATGCTGGTTAGAATCCCAGGACTCACCCAGCTCCACAGAATGGCAATCTGCATTTAATAAGCACTCTAGTTAACTCATTAGCACACTAAAACTTCTGGCTAGCCACTAAGAAAGATATACATGATCCTTGCTTTCACAAAGCTTCTCATCTAGTCAAATATAGTAACAAGTAAGTAGATAATTATGCACAGGGTACTTTGGAAGAACACTGAAAAAGCAAGCCCCTCACCTAAGTTGGGAGTCTGAGGAAGAAGTCCTAAGACTCCCCTGATTCTTGACAACACAGAAACATTAGCCGGAAGAGAAGGATGGTCACTGTAGGAAGAAAAAACTAGACTGAAAGAGGAACTGAGATGTGAATGCATGTCTCTTATGGGAAATACCAAATCATTTCATGTGAGTGGGAACAGATGAGAGGCAGGGCAGAAACTGGCTACGAAGAACTGGATTTGCCATGCTGAGGAGCATAAGCTCTATCCTGGAGGAAATGGGGAATCAAAGTGATTTCAAGCAGGAAAGCTGTAACCACATTTATGATTTAGAAAGATTTTTCCAGTGGCCACAGAGACAAGAGTAGAAACAAGAGGTGACCAGTTAGAAGGACGTCACAATAATCCAAGTGAAATATTATTAAGCATCTGAACTAAGTGGCGGCTGTAAAGATGGCAAGAAAAGGATAAATTCAGTAGCAGTGAACATTGCCGACTCCGCAAAAACTGGTGACTAACGACTATGAAGAAAGGGGTAGAAGGGAGACGGAATTAAAAGTTATTTCCAAAAATCACATGTTATAATTTTCTGGAGTACAATTTGGAAATATTGACTTAAAAATATTTAAAACTTCATACCAAAACATGTTACTCATACAGTCAGAAGAGGGTAATGTTCTTTATGTCCATACCCTTTTACCTGTTACTGGGAATCTGTCCTACAATTATTTGCACCAAGATGTTCACCACAGTAGTATTTATAACATAAAAAAATAAAAACAATGTAAGGGTCTCATAATAGGTTGGCTAAATGTTGTATACACACAATTCAAATATCAAGCAGAGAAAAATGCTTTCTAAGACCATTGAATGATATAGGAAAATTTTATAAAATAATTTACAGAGTATATTTGCATAATGTAAACAAATAAACGAAGAAACAAAAACTGATAACTGCTGCCACTGGCCATCAATGAACTGTCATTATGAGGAAATTTTTATTTTCTTTTTTCCTACATGTTATCTGATTATAAAACTTTTATTAAAGTTTTCATTTAGGAAGAAAACAAAACAACCCCCTGGCTGGAACATCTGGGTGGAAGGTGGTACTAATTCCTACAATGGAGAATTCACTAGGAACTGCAGGTAAGATAATGAGCTTAACTGTGAGCATACTGAGTCTGTGGAATGTCCAGTGGAGGTGTTCAACAGACAGCCAAGCATATGATTCTGGAACGCAGGGGATCGACATGGCCTGGACATACAAAGCGGGCAAAAGTAGGTTTACATTTGTGAGTACATGAAACAAGATCTGAGTCTTGTACTATCATCTATTAATTATTGTATTATTATTATTATTGACCTACTTTGCCCACCCCTGTATAAGATGAGAATCAATAGCATATGATGATGGTTAAGGCCAAAGTTCTGGGGGAAACCATTCAAGGTAAAGATCTAGAGTAAGAAGTAAAGAAACCCTAAGGTTGAATACTAGAAATAACAAAATGTAAGAGGTGGGTATAGAAAGATAACAAAAGGTCTGAACAGAAAAGAGAGTGGCTGGAAAGGCACAGCTCAAAAAGCCAGAAAGAATAATGTCACAGAAATCAGTAGAAGTTGTTTCTGGTCAGAGGGAGTTGGCAAACCATATCAATTGCTGCAGAGAGGTTCAATAGAATAAAGAGTACCTATCTAATCTACAATAAAAAGAACACTAATTGACTTTGACAATGGCAGTTTTCGAAGAGAGGTGGGACAGAAGACAGTGCAATGAAGTCTCTAAAATGTGGGAAAGTAGAGACAGTGAATATAAACTACTCTTTCAGGAAGGATCTTGAGTCCAAAGAGAAGGTTATATAGTTGTTTTTCAAATTGGGAAAAAATTCAGTTGACTTATATGTCATAAAGAGTTGAGAGAGAAAGGCTGAAGATATAGCAACACCTCTGCCCAAACTCCAACAGCTGCCTTCTACTCCACTAAGACCATCACAGCTGTCGGTACCAATTCTCTCCATTTCCTGCCAAGATATAAGATATTTGTTGTTTGCTGTCCATCATCACCTTCACTGCCATTCTTCCTATCCCAGAGGAATGCTGGTCTTTACTCCTGTTCAAGACAAAGTAAAAAATCCTGCTCTATCAGTTATCCTTTCTCTTTTTCTGTCTCAGCTTTACCCTCTGGACTAACTTTTCCCTCTGAACATATGTAAATAAGCAAAGTCTCTGCCATGGGGGGGGGGGGGGTTGGAAATTAGGAATGGGAAAAGAAATTTTAAAAAAGGACTAAGTGTCCACTATTTCCCAAAATAAAAACTGCTTGAGTTTCCATGACTATTCCCATTTTGGATGTAAAAATAGTTTTTGCCTCTAGTGATACAAACAAGTAAAACATTCATTTAGTAATTCAACAAATATTTACCTGGTGCCCACTTTGAGCCAGGGGCAAAATCACATTTCTGGTCTCATAAAATGTACTATCAAAGGTGGAGGGATACACACACATCACAATAAGTGCTTGGAAGACAAAGTAGGACAGAGAGTAATGGGAGGTACTATTTTATAAAATATAGAGAGGAAAGGTCTCCCTGAGGAAATGACATTTGTGCAGGAACTTCAGTAAAGGCACAGCAAGTACCAACGCCCGGAACAGGAATATACTTGATGTGGTCAAGAAATAGCAAGAAAGTCAGAGCAGCTGGAACAGAGTAGAGTGAGCTAGGGGACAGAAATAAGAAATCAGGTCAGAGAGGAAACCAGCGCTCATCCTAATAACTATCATTTCATCATAAGCCTCAAAGGAAAACACTGAAAGATTTTTTGTTCTATTTTGTATTTTTGACAGAGACAGAGAGAGAGTCAGAGAGAGGGACAGATAGAGACAGACAGGAAGGGAGAGAGATGAGAAGCATCAATTCTTCATTGCGACTCCTTAGTTTTCATTGATTGCTTTCTCATATGTGCCTTGACCAGGGGGCTACTGCAGAGCGAGTGACCCCCTGCTGAAGTGAACAACCCTGGGCTCAAGCCAGTGACCTTAGGCTTCAAGCCAGCAACCCTTGGACTTTAAGCCAGCGACCTTTGGGCTCAAGCCCATTAAGTCATGTTTATGATCCCACGTTCAGACCCCTCGCTCTAATTGGTGAGCCCGTGCTCAAGCCGGTGACCTTGGGGTTTCAAACCTGGGTCCTCTATGTCCCAGTCCGACGCTCTATCCACTTGTCAGGTGACACTGAAGGGTTTAAGAGAAGTATAACAATGTCTGATTTCAGTTTTCAAAGACTCGCCCATATTAGTCAGCAAAGAATTCCAATTATAATACAGGGTGATCAAGTACGATGATAAAGGGCAACTGGACAAACCAAAAGAGAAACACTCAACAACAAATATGAGTTAAGACAGGCTTTTCAAAGGAAGTGATGCGTGAACAAGAGATAGCAAGAAATGAGGTGGATGTCTATGCCACATAGCTGGCATAGATATAGAAAACTCATAGTTTTAAAAAAGTTTGGTATTTCCATTCTCCATCATTGCAAACAGTTCAAAAATATTTTATAAAAATATATTTTTTATGTCTACTAAGAAAAAGAAGAAGAAAAAGCCTGATAAGGCAGTGGCACAGTGGATAGAGCCATCAGACTGGGATGCAGAGGACCCAGGTTCAAAACCCCAAGGTCACCGGGTTGAGCATGGGATGATACACATACCCCCATGGTCGCTGGCTTGAGCCCAAAGGTCACTGACTGGAAGCCCAACGTTGCTTGCTTGGGCCCAAAGTCACTGGCTTGAGCAAGGGGTCCCTCACTCTGCTGTAGCGCCCCGATCAAGGCACATATGAGAAAGCAATCAATGAACAACTAAGGAGCTGCAACGAAGAATTGATGTTTCTCATCTCTCTCCCTTCCTGTCTGTCTATCCCTATTTGTCCTTCTCTCTGTCTTTCTATCTCTGTCACAAAATAAATTAAAAAAACAAGAAGTAAACACCAGGAATAAACCTAGTAAATTATTTGCATGACCTTTATGGAGAAAAGTATAAAACTCTATGGGAAGATATTAAAGGAGGCCTATTTAATTGAAGAGATATAACTAATTGGGAATATTCAATATTTTAAATGTGTATTCTGCCCATTAACCTATGATATATTTCAAATCAAAATCCCAACAAGTATACCAAAAATGTACAAGAATTTCACAGCACCATGATCATAACAATTCTAAATGAAAACAACCCAAATATCTATCGGAAGTAAAATGGATAAATTACAGTATCTTCATAAAATGGGTTAATTATATAGGAATAAAACTAAACTACAGCCACACAAAATTCAATACAAATTACTCCCTAATTTTACCACAGTTTATAATATAGTGAATTCATGAAATATTTGCTGAACTAATGAATTTATGGAAAGAGTAGAGAGGAAGAAGGAGAAGAGTAGGAAGACAAATTAGAAAGCAATTATAATAACCCAGGAAGAAGTTGTTGGGCTTACAATGCTTACCTAAAATTACTATTTCTCTGTTTTACAAGAAATAGTAAGATTATAAGAAACTTTTAAATCCATGCAATAGAGTAAAGATCTGTATGCAGAACCTGGTTCAATACTACAATGCAATAATTACATGTCTACTCACCATTCTTCCGCTCACTAAGTGGAGGCAAATTGGGATTCCTGCCAGGGTGGAGGCCTAGGGTCAGCTCGGGCTGCAAGGAGAGCTCCTGCAGTTCATTGGTAACAGCTTCACTCTGGGGACTGGGTGCTGCAGACAGGGACACCAACACTGGTTCATCATCATTTTCGCCAGCCCCTCCTCCGTCCAGCCCATTCACAGCAATGACGGAAGGGGGCAGGCACACTACACTGGAGAAATCCACTTTGGCTTTCGTGATGGTAACCTGAAAATAGAAGAAGGAGAAACAAAAAGTTTAGATGTCACTGTGAAGAGACTATTCCACTGAATAACCTGAATAGTAATATTATAAATTGAATTATAAGCAACCTACCCTTATTCTTAAAATTGTTTTGGTAAAGTAAGGTAGAAACATTATTAAATTAACTATGCTCACAGAGTGCATGATATGCAAAGTCTGATACTATCCTCAACTCCATCACTCAGGAGGACAATATATAACTGATATAAAAGTAGCGTGCAGAAACATACAATGAAATAAAAGGAAATAGTAGCCAAGGAGAAATAGCTGAGATTAGTGTTACCTTCCAACTACTAAGGGAAAGTATATTGAGAAATGACACTTAATGAGTATCCGCTAGCACTAGATATGAAAGTATCATACTGTACTAGCACAAATAGATGGAGAAAATTTCTTTAAGAAAACAATTCCCGGCCCTGGCCAGTTGGCTCAGCGGTAGAGCGTCGGCCTGGTGTGCGGGGGACCCGGGTTCGATTCCCGGCCAGGGCACACAGAAGAAGCGCCCATTTGCCTCTCCACCCCCCACCCCCTCCTTCCTCTCTGTCTCTCTCTTCCCCTCCCGCAGCCAAGGCTCCATTGGAGCAAAGATGGCCCGGGCGCTGGGGTGGCTCCTTGGCCTCTGCCCCAGGCGCTAGAGTGGCTCTGGTCGCCGCAGAGCTACGCCCCGGAGGGGCAGAGCATCGCCCCCTGGTGGGCAGAGCGTCGCCCCTGGTGGGCATGCCGGGTGGATCCCGGTCAGGCGCATGCGGGAGTCTGTCTGTCTCTCCCTGTTTCCAGCTTCAGAAGAAAAAAAAAAAAAAAAAAAAAAAAAGAAAACAATTCCCAAGCCATTAGATTACATAAATAAGTATAAATATAGATATGTCTGTTTGATGATGGGTGTTAGCCTATATGAATATTTAATCACAGTATCCAGTAATAGGACATTAAAAACAAAACACTTGGCAACATAGGAAGATCTTTAAAAATGATAAAAAGTACATACAATATGAAAGTCTTTTCAACAACATGAGAATTAATGGTTAACTGAATTAACAATATATTTATTCACCAAATCCTATGCAGTCAAGAATCATTTTTATAAAGCACTTAAAATGTGGAAAATGTTTATCTAAAGTTAAGTTTAAGAAAAGTAAGCTATAGAATGCATACTCATACATAAAAATATTATGGAGGGGAAAAAAAGACTATCAGTAAGTATACCAAAACACAAAATGGGTTTTGATGGAAACATGAAATTTTTTTCTTTCTTTATACTTTCTTTAGTTGCCAAATTTTCTCTAAAACACTACGTGCTTTTATAACGTTTTTGTAATGAAATGAATATTGCTTTTATAATGAAAAGGCTATAGTTCTTTAGAAAGGGGAACCCAGGAGTTAGTTCCCTACAGACTTTAGTGAGGACTTTATTCTAATTTGCTTCAAATGAAAAAACCAACAAGACATTGAAAAGTCATGAAATGATGAAAGACATTGACTACTACTGTATGATCATAACATTATACCTTCATGTAAACCCAAAACTGATTACAGTTCTGGTTAATATACCTCATTAAAGATAAAATGAACTGGAAAGGGTTCACATAAGAGTAATTAAGATGGGGGAGAAGTGGCATTAAAAAGAATAAAGATATTAAGAAAAACTCTACTCAGCCTGACCAGTGGTGGCGCAGTGGATAGAGCATCAACCTGTGATGCTGAGGATGCAGGTTTGAAACCGGAGGGAGCCAGCTAGAGTGCAGGCTTATCTGGCTTGAGCCCAGGCTCACCAGCTTGAGCATGGGATCACTGGCTCAGCTGGAGCCCCCCAGGTAAAGGTACATATGAGAAGCAATCAATGAACAACTAAAGTGATACAACTACAACAAACTGATGCTTCTCATTTCTCTCCCTGTCTTTCTCTTGCTAAAAAAAAAAAAAGAAAAACTCTGCTCAAAAACGGCCAGAAGAAGACTTGAGTGAGACACATTCAAAATAAAAAATAATTAGGAACTCAATATTTTAAGAAGTAGTAAGAGCAAACATTGGAAAAAGGATATTTTAAGGGCTTGAGCCATGTTAGGAATTAAAACACAACAAATGTCTACTAAGAAAGTCCAAATTCTAACCTTCAAAGAATTTTTTTCCATCTTGCCTATGACTTATCATTGGTTAAGCTATGTCTGTGTGTGTAGTAGGAAAAAACAATTGGTATATATGATTAATCTATCTGGCTCTGACCCTGAAAGAGCTCGTCTGCTTTCCTTAACAGAAGACTTTTAAAATTAAAAAGATTCAATTTTATGATAGTCAAGGATACTTTGAGCCTAAACTCCTTAGTACAGCAATCCTCAATATCTCCATCCTGATTCATATGTGGTCACACATGTGTGTCCATGGATAATAGTATTAAGATGTTTTTTGGGGTTTTTTTTGTATTTTTCTGAAGTTGGAAACGGGGAGGCAGTCAGACAGACTCCCGCATGCGCCCGACCGGGATCCACCCGGCATGCCCACCAGGGGGCAATGCTCTGCCCATCTGGGGTGTCGCTCTGTTCAAACCAGAGCCATTCTAGCGCCTGAGGCAGAGGCCACAGAGCCATCCTCAGCACCCGGGGCCAACTTTGCTCCAATGGAGCCTTGGCTACGGGAGGGAAAGAGAGAGACAGAGAGGAAGGAAAGGGGGAGGGGAGGAGAAGCAGATGGGTGCTTCCTCTGTGTGCCCTGGCCGGGAATCGAACCCGGGACTCCTGCACGCCAAACCAACGCTCTACCACTGAGCCAACTGGCCAGGGCCAGTATTAAGATGTTTTTAGGCCCTGGCCGGTTGGCTCAGCGGTAGAGCGTCGGCCTGGCGTGCGGGGGACCCAGGTTCAATTCCCGGCCAGGGCACACAGGAGAAGCGCCCATTTGCTTCTCCACCCCCCGCCCCCCTCCTTCCTCTCTGTCTCTCTCTTCCCCTTCTCCCGCAGCCAAGGCTCCATTGGAGCAAAGATGGCCTGGGCGCTGGGGATGGCTCCTTGGCCTCTGCCCCAGGCGCTAGAGTGGCTCTGGTCGCAGCAAAGCGACACCCTGGAGGGGCAGAGCATCGCCCCCTGGTGGGCAGAGCGTCGCCCCTGGTGGGCGTGCCGGGTGGATCCCGGTCGGGCGCATGCAGGAGTCTGTCTGACTGTCTCTCCCCGTTTCCAGCTTCAGAAAAATACAAAAAAAAAAAAAAAAAAAAAAAAAAAATACAAAAAAAAAAGCTCTTAGCCCTGGCCAGGTAGCTCAGTTGGTCAGAGTGTCATCCCAACACGTTGAGGGTGGAGGCTCCATCCCAGTGAGGGCACATATAAGAATCAACCAATGATGGCACATATAAATGGAACAACAAATTGATGTTTCTCTACCCCGGTCCTGTAAAAGTCAATTTTAAAAAGGTTTTAAAATACCTTTTATTTTGTTTAAAAAATTTTTTTTAATTTATTGATTTTAGAGAGAGAAACATCAATTTGTTGTTCCACTAATTTATGCACTCATTGCTTGATTCTTGTATGAGCCCTGACCAGGGACTGAACCCTCAAAGTTGGCACATCAGGAAGACATTCTAACCAACAGAGCTATCTGACCAGGGCTTAAAACAAACCAAAACAAAAAAACTCTCTTGAGTTATAAGAGGACAGTATCAAAACTTGAGCTCTAAAACCTAGGAAAGGTGGCTTCATATACAGTAGTAAATTTTTCAATAAAGTTATTAATATTCAATAGAATATTGTTCAGCCATTAAAAAAAAGATGAAAATCCAGCTATTTTGCAACTTGGATAGAACTTGAGGTCATTATGCTAAGTGAAATAAGTCTGAAAGAAAGACATACTATATTATCTACTTATATGTGAAATCTAAAAACAAAAAACATTGCCCTCAAAAAACCCAAACTCAAAAAAAGAGATCAGATTTGTGGGTATTAGAGGTGGGGAGTGGGAAAATTGGATGAAAGTGGTCAAAAATTAGAAGCTTCCACTTACATACAAGATAAATAAGACCTAGGGAGCCCTGGCCGGTGGCAGAGTTAACAGAGTGTCATCCCAGAGCACCAAGGTCCCAGGTTTGATCTCAGGGTCACCAGCTCAACCCTGGGGACACTGGCTCAACTCCAAGGTTGTTGGTTCGAGCCCAAGTCAGGGCACATATGAGAAACAATCACAACTAAGTAGAACGAGTTGATGCTTCTCTCTCTATCCCTTCCCTATCCCCAAATCAAGGGAGGAAAAAAAAACACCTGGGGATGTAATGTACACCATGATGACTCTATGATATATCTGAAAGTTATTAAGAGTAAATCCTGCCGTGGTGCAGTGGATAGAGCGTCGGACTGGGATGCGGAGGACCCAGGTTCAAGACCCCGAGGTCGCCAGCTTGAGTGCAGGCTCATCTTGCTTGAGCAAAAAGCTCACCAGCTTGGACCCAAGGTCACTGGCTTGAGCAAGGGGTTACTCGGTCTGCTGAAGGCCCATGGTCAAGGCACATGAGAAAGCAATCAATGAACAACTAAGGTGTCACAATGAAAAACTGATGATTGATGCTTCTCATCTCTCTCCGTTCCTGTCTGTCTGTCCCTATCTATCCCTCTCTCTAACTCTCTCTCTGTCCCTGTAAAAAAAAAAAAAAAAAAAAAAAAAAGTAAATCCTAAGAGTTCTCATCACAAGAAAAAAATTTTTTGTATCTATGAGATGACGGATGTTAACTAAACTTGCTGTGGTAATGGTTTCACAATATGTGTATGCCATTAAGCTGTATGCCTTAAACTTACACTGCTATATGTCAACTATATCTCAATAAATCTAGCGGGGAAAGTTATTCAATCTATATTAGTTCATTCATTTCTCTCATTAGAAAACTGGAAAATTTAACTGAGATAGTCAAGACTGTAGAGAAACCCTGCAGATAGTATTTGCACATTAACTGGCACTTAACTGAACAAACAGCAAATGAAAGATACATAAAAATAAGCTGGGACCCAAGACAGGCAGACCTTGAGGGAAATCTGAATGATATAGAAAGACTACATAAAAGATCATAAACACTTAGAATAATGTTTAGAAAAGTCAAGGAAAGGAACCAGCAAATTTCATTCCATTTGCAGGCATCCCCAAACTACGGCCCGCGCATGTGGCCCCCTGAGGCCGTTTATCTGGACCCCCTCCACACTTCCAGAAGGGGCACCTCTTTCATTGGTGGTCAGTGAGAGGAGCACTGTATGTGGCAGCCCTCCAACCGTCTGAGGGACAGTGAACTGGCCCCTTGTGTAAAAAGTCTGGGGACCCCTGAGGGGCTCTAGTTAAACTGTTGGGCAGGAATCATAATTTCATATACAAAGTACTTAATCAAACAGCAAAACCCCATTATTTCAGACTTAACTGATATCTGTGGTACTATAACTTAGTCTGAAAATAAGTAAAAATTTGTGCTACTTTGAGTGGGGGGGGGGTTAAATAACAATAACGGCAATTTTATAGTGTTTACCAGATTAAAAGAAAATCTAAAATACTGCCCCTAATTCACTGTTTACATGATTATAAAAGAGACTAATACATTCAATGTTAATATGTAAATTAATATTTCTCATTTCAAATGAGTTATTTTTTCATTAAAAATGGCCTGGCAATAGTATTTACTGGGTATAGAGTTTCAGTTTTGTAAGAGGACAGAGTTCTAGAAATTTGTTGTACAATAATGTGAATATACTTAACACTACAGAGCTGTACACATAAAAATTATCAAGATGGTAAATTTAATGTATATTTTACCACAATAATTTTAAAACGGCCTGGCAAGATCTCTTCTTAAAAAAAATAATAACTTACGCCTGACCAGGCCGTGACACAGGGGATAGAGTGTCGGACTGGGATGCGGAGGACCAGGTTCGAAACCCCAAGATTGTCGCTGGCTTGAGCACAGGCTCATCTGGCTTGAGTGTGGGCTAACCTAGCTTGAGCATGGAATCATAGACATAACCCCATGGTTGCTGGCTTGAACCCAAAGGTCGCTGGCTTGAAGCCCAAGGTCACTGGATTGAACAAGGGATTACTCAGTCTGCTGTAGCCCCCGGTCAAGGCACATATGAGAAAGCAATCAATGAACAACTAAGGAGCTGCAACAAAGAATTGATGCTTCTCATCTCTCCCCCTTCCTGTCTGTCTGTCCTCTCTAACTCTCTGTCTCTGTAAAATAAAAATAATAATAATAATAACTTACTAAGCTAATCCATATCATTCATTGAGCTTGAAAGAATTATCTATTCTTTAAAATATTCTTTAATTTACTTTTCACTAATTCAGAACATACTATTCTCCTCCTTTGAATTTTTTTTTTTTTTTTTGCATTTTTTTCTTTTTTTTTTTTTTCTGAAGCTGGAAACAGGGAGAGACAGTCAGACAGACTCCCGCATGCGCCCGACCGGGATCCACCCGGCACGCCCACCAGGGGGGCGACGCTCTGCCCACCAGGGGGCGATGCTCTGCCCATCCTGGGCGTCGCCATGTTGCGACCCTCCTGGGTGTCGCCATGTTGCGACCAGAGCCACTCTAGCGCCTGAGGCAGAGGCCACAGAGCCATCCCCAGCGCCCGGGCCATCTTTGCTCCAATGGAGCCTTGGCTGCGGGAGGGGAAGAGAGAGACAGAGAGGAAGGCGCGGCGGAGGGGTGGAGAAGCAAATGGGCGCTTCTCCTATGTGCCCTGGCCGGGATTCGAACCCGGGTCCTCCGCACACTAGGCCGACACTCTACCGCTGAGCCAACCGGCCAGGGCTTCTCCTCCTTTGAATTTTATTATTACTATTGTTGTGATTCAGAGATCTGATATTCATATTGTTACCACTCCCAAAGAGACAATGAAGATACATCACATGATACCATGATTTTTCTAATGAAGCATGAAGTTAAAGTGCAGGAGTCTGCAATCCTGGTATGCACTTAATACACATAACCAGTACTTCTAGAAAATTATTACTATTATTTATTTAAAATTTTTTTGGTGACAGAGACAGAGAAAGACAGAGAGACAGACAGACAGGAAGGGAGAGAGATGAGAAGCATCAATTCTTCATTGCGGCTTCTTAGTCTCCTTAGTTGTTCATTGATTGCTTCCTCATATGTGCCTTGACTAGGGGACTGCAGCAGAGCAAATGACCCCTTTCTCAAGCCAGCAACCTTGAGCTCAAGCCAGTGACCATGGGGTCCTGTCTATGATCCCACACTAAAGCCGGTGACCTATGCTCAAGCTGGTAAGCCAGTGCTCAAGCTGGCAACCTCAGGGTTTCGAACCTGGGTCCTCTGCGTCCCAGTCTGAAGCTCTATCCATATTACCACTGCCTGGTCAGGCTAGAAAATTATTTTTTTAAAGAAACTGAAAAATGTTCCCCAGTGGATGAATGGATTAAAAAGCTATGATACATATACACAATGGAATACTATGGGGCCATAAAAAAGAAGTAAATATTACCTTTTGCGACAACATGGATGGACCTGGAAACTATTATGCTAAGTGAAATAAGCCAGGCAGAGAAAGAAAAATATCATTATGACCTCACTCATTTGAGGAGGGGAATAGAGACAGAGGCAGGATCAAAGGATCCAGAAGGAAAGCGGACAGAGGGAAAGGGGATGATAGGGTGATTGGATGGGATGAGAGCAGAAAAGTAAATCCTGGAGAAAAGGGGAGAGGGCGTTATAGGGAGGGGGACATGGGGGATGTACAGGGGAAAATGGGAGGAAAGGATGTATTCAGGGGGACACTAGAATCTATGTAAACACAATAAATTAATAATAATAAAATATATATATATTATATATATATATATATTTTATATATATATTATATTTTATATTTTATATTTTATATTTATATTATATATTAAATATTATATATTATATATTATATATTAAATATTTTATATTTATATTATATATATTTTATATATATTATATATTATATATATTATATATATTATATATATAAATATATATATTATATTTATATATATAAAACCTGAAAAATGTCCCCTAAAAAAAAAGTCAGCTTGAGCCTAGGACTAGGCATGAAAAGAAAATGAAGACGTTTATAAGTAATGTTTCTTAGAAAACATAGAATTTTAGCCTGACCAGGTGGTGGTACAGTGGATAGAGCTTCCGACTGGAATGCAGAGGACCCAGGTTTGAAATCTCAAGGTCGCCAGCTTGAGCGTGGGCTCACTAGCTTGAGCACAGGGTTGCTGGCTTGAGCGTGGGATCATCCACATGACCCCATGGTCGCTGGCTTAAGCTAAAAGGTTGCTGGCTTGAAGCCCAAGGTCGCTGGCTTGAGCAAAGCGTCACTTGCTCTGCTGTAGCCCCTCAGTCAAGGCACATATGAGAAAGCAACCAATGAACAATTAAGGAGCTACAACGAAGAACTGATGCTTCTCATTTCTCTCCATTCCTGTCTGTCCCTATCTGTCCATCTCTCTAACTCTGTCTCTGGCAAAAAAAAAAAAAAAAAAAAGCAAAAAACATACAATTTCAATAGATTCAAAAAAGGAGTATTATCTGTAGTGATTTGGATAATGATTGTGCCTGCCACTGCCTGAAATGAAAGAAAAAGCAATTTGAAAAACTGTTTTAGTGAGTGTTTCATTCAGAATTTATTTTAATAGCTTAGTAATGAATTGAGTTCCATATTTATAGGATCATTAAGGGCTTGGAGAGGTCACTTAAAATATGTGTGTGTGTGTATGTATATATATGTTTATTTATATATATATACTTTACCACATGTTTTTATTGGGTAAATTATATGCTATGGTGGTACTTGTTAATTTAGAGATTTCAAAAGTTTCAGGCTATATCCTTTAAAAATGTGCATATTAAACTGTATTACAATAAAATTCTTCCATAAAAATTGGGGTCAGAGGGAGAAGGAAGAAGAGTGGCAAAATGTTGATAACGGTTGAAGCCCACTACTGGGTATAAGTAATTCATTATATTATTATCCTCTCTACATGTGTGTGTTTGATAACATCCTAAAATGTGGGTTTTATTTTAATTTTTATTTCTTTTAAAATAAGATTCTTCCATTGAACAAAGTGAAGATTTGTTGTCACAGAAAGTTTCCTTTATCTTGACCTTAGAAAATGAGACAAACAAATCAAGTACAAGCACTGACAAAATGAGAATATTTAGCATAAAATATGTATATTGAAAAGATTTATTTCTCTAGCAAACACACTTTCTACTCATTTTTAAATAACACACAGGAGAAGGTCCTAGTAAACTCTGACAATCTAGAGACATGATACAAAAATGTGAGGTATAGTCATTACGTAATAAATATCCTCTACCAATTCCTGAATACTCCTAAAATTTTACTTACTCTAAAAATTGCATGAACAAGAAAACCTAAAGGAGTAATATTTATCTCAGAATCTCTATATCATATTATAAAAGAATTAAAAAGTTATATCTCAAACAAAATACTTCCTCAAATATCTCAAAGGAAAAGTAATTTAAAATAACCAAAAGAAAAAAAGCCTGCATCACTTTTTAGTGTTATAAATTTATAATTCTACTGAGTCAAAATCAAACTTTCTTTTTCATGATAGGGTCACCAACTCCAATTTATGGCTGCTGATTCACATATATGATCAGTAGCATTCAGAATAAAAATGACATGGGGAATAGATCATCTTCTACAACCCATCTGCTTCCCTCTCTTGCTGGCCTGATTCCACCTCATCTTCTTTCCATCTCACCTCCTTTTGCGGCTACAAGCCTTCTGCAAGTGCTGAGTACATATGTACTGTAACTAGAAGCAACAGCACAAAACCTGTTAGAGTAATGCAAGAGTTCAGGCAGATAGCTGATAACTCTAAAAAGGTATATACTAGCAAGATTCTTATTATGGCCCATGACAAAGAGTTAATTTCATACAACCAAATTATATGATTCTTGTGAAAAATGTTTTGTGTAAAAATCACTGTTAATTATTAAACACTTAGTGGGACAGATTTTTACTTTTATTTTCCTCAATTTACCCTCAACAGAGTAAATAAACCAAAATACTTAAAACTCTTCCTGTCGCCTGACCTGTGGTGGCACAGTGGATAAATCGTCGACCTGGAATGCTGAGGTTGCCGGTTCAAAACCCTGGGCTTGCCCGGTCAAGGCACATAATGGGAGTTGATGCTTCCTGCTCCTCCCCACTTTCTCTCTCTCTCCTCTCTAAAATGAATAAATTTTTAAAAAATTTAAAAAAAACTCTTCCTGTCTAAGCAGACATATACATATAAAATTAGACATGATTGAAAATTTTTAAAAAAGGTATTTCCTTTTTATTTTTATTTTTTAATTTTTCTGAAGTGAGAAGCTGGGAGGCAGACAGACTCCCACATGCACCCGACTGGGATCCACTGGCATGTCCACTAGGGGGCGATGCTCTGCCCATCTGGGCTGGTGCTCCATTGCAACTGAAGCCATTCTAGCTCCTAAAGCAGAGGCCATGGAGTCATCCTCAGCATTCAGGCCAACTTTGCTCCAGTGGAGCCTTGGCTGCAGGAGGGGAAGAGAGAGCCAGGGAGAAAGGAGAGGGGGAAGCGTGGAGAAGCAGATGAGCACTTCTCTTGTATGCCCTGACCGGAAATCGAACTTGGGACTTCCACACGCTGGGCTGACACTCTACCACTGAGCCAAATGGCCAGGGCAAAAGTATTTTCTGAGAACTTGCTATATATGCACTAGGTACCGCCCTATGTCCTGTCCTACAGAAGGGAAGGAAAATATCAAGTCTTGGCTAACTAGCTGCCCTTATCTCTGTCACTACCACCCCATCATCATCAGATAGCTTAAAAACCACTCGGACTTCAAGAAATAGCAAAGAAAATGCCTCCTTCTTCATCTTAGAAATCATCCGAAATTGCATGACCACGTGGTGGCGCATCAGATAGAGCGTCAACCTGGGACACTGAGGACCCAGGTTTAAAATCCCGAGGTCACTGGCTTGAGCGCAGGGTCACTGGCTTGAGCATGGGATCATAGACACATAACTCCACGGTCACTTGCCTGAAGCCCAAGGTTGTTGGCTTGAGCAAGGGGTCACTGGTCCAGCTAGAGCTCCTGGCCAAGGCACATATGAGAAACAATCAATAAACAACTAAAGTGCTGCAACTACGATGCTTATCTCTCTCCTCTCAGTCTCTCCCCCCCCACTAAAAAAAAAAAAAAAAAAAAAAAAAAGAGAAAAATAAATCCAAAACCAAGGAATATGAAAAAACAGAAAAATATAGAATTGATCTAAAATCAATGGATAGTACTTGAAAGAGGGGTATGGCAAATTAAAGATGGCTACAAATTCACTAATATTTCTCCTTTTGATAAGTGACATCTATTTCCCCTCCCTTGAGTCTAAACTACTGGCCTGTGACCAATGGCGTACAGTAAAAGTGATGCTGTTCCAGCTCCAGGTCTCAACTTCAAGAGGGCTGGCAGTTTTTGCCTTGCTTCTGTCATTACTTCCTTTTATTACTATTTTAATGAATTAATCGTCCACTAGACCAGTGGTTGGCAAACCGCGGCTCATAAGCCATATGCGGCTCTATGGCCCCTTGAGTGTGGCTCTTCCACAAAATACCACGTGCGGGTGCTACCTCGATAAGGAATGTACCTACCTATATAGTTTAAGTTTAAAAAATTTGGCTCTCAAAAGAAATTTCAATCGTTGTATTGTTGATATTCGGCTCTGTTGACTAATTTTGCCGACCACTGCACTAAACAGTTAAGTTCATCGAGGAAAGAAATTCCATTCTATTGTCTTTTCAACTCAAGTACCTAGATACAATACTTGACACAGAATAGAAACTCAGAAAGTATTGGTTAATTTACTATTTTACCCTCACAGCAACCACAGCATATATATAATCAAAGTCAGCATTGATTCAGAAAAAAAGAGGGAAGATGAGCCTGACCAGGAGGTAGCATAGTGGATAGAGCGTCGGACTGTGATGTGGAGGGCCCAGGTTCGAGACCCCGAGGTCGCCAGTTTGAGCACAGGCTCATCTGGTTTGAGCAAAAGCTCACCATCTTGGACCCAAGGTCACTGGCTTGAGCAAGGGGTTACTCGGTCTGCTGTAGCCTCACAGTCAAGGCACATATGAGAAAGCAATCAATGAACAACTAAAGTACCACAACAGGGGAAAAGAAAAAAAGAGGGAAGATGACTCTATCACTGGTAGGTATTTATGTTTAAACAGAAATACATGTCCTAGCCAGACAGTTCAGTTAGTTCGAGTGGTGTCCCAGTACACAAAGATTGCAAGTTCAATCCCTGGTCAAGTAACATACAGAAACAGATCGAAGTTTCTGTCTGTGTGTGGGTCTCTCTCTCTCTCTCTCTCTCACACTTCCTCTCTCTCTAAAACTAGTAATTTATAAAAAATCTTTTTAAACAGAAATACACAGAAGATCAGAAAAGGCTTCCTGAGAGAGGTAGTATTAATATTTGAGAATAATCATAAAAAAATGAGTAAGATTGACAGGATTCACTTGTTTTTCATTCATTCTTTCAATAAATGTCTACAAAGTAACTACTACATTCCAGATACTGTTCTGGGTGCTAGGAATAATAGAGTAAATAAAACAAAGTTCCTGCCCTCAGGGAGCTTATATTTTTCCAGGAGACAGAACATCATGAACAAAAACAGGGATGTGAGAAAGTATGGATAATGTTCTAAAAAGACAATCCAATTTGGCAGATGACATGGTTCAAATACAAGTTACATGAGATGTACCCGGAATAGCAACCTGATTTAGCTCTAGAAAGCAGGGAGTGACATGATCAAACCATGTTTAGTGGAGTAAATACAATACTGGATTGAGAAAAGGAATATGAGGTTGGGAGTAAAGTTACAAAGCTACTTCAGGCTGACCAGATGGTGAAGCAGTGGATAGGAGCATCAACCTGGGATGGTGAAGACCCAGGTTTGAAACCCCGAGATTGCCGGCTTGAGCACAGGCTCACCAGCTTGAGCATGGGATCATCAACATGAACCCATGGTCACGGGCTTGAAGCCCAAGGTCACTGGTTTGAGCAAGGGGTCACTGCCCCCCAGTCAAGGCACATTATGAGAAGCAATCAATGAAAAACTAAAGTGCCACAACTACAAGTTGATGTTTCTCATCTCTCTCTCCCTTCCTGCCTTTCTCCCAATCCTTGTCTCACTCAAAAAAAAAAAAAAAACAAAAAAAAAAAAACAGGCCCTGGCCAGTTGGCTCAGCGGTAGAGCATCGGCCTGGCGTGCGGGGGGACCCGGGTTCGATTCCCGGCCAGGGCACATAGGAGAAGCGCCCATTTGCTTCTCCACCCCCCCCCTTCCTCTCTGTCTCTCTCTTCCCCTCCCGCAGCCAATGCTCCATTGGAGCAAAGATGGCCCGGGCACTGGGGATGGCTCCTTGGCCTCTGCCCCAGGCGCTAGAGTGGCTCTGGTCGCGGCAGAGCTACGCCCCGGAGGGGCAGAGCATCGCCCCCTGGTGGGTAGAGCGTTGCCCCTGGTGGGCATGCCGGGTGGATCCCGGTCGGGCGCATGCGGGAGTCTGTCTGACTGTCTCTCCCCGTTTCCAGCTTCAGAAAAATATAAAACAAAACAAAAAAAACCTACATCAATAGGCAAAATATAAGGTGTGGGGATCCTGATTTCACGTAGTAAATGTAGAAAGAAGGAAACTTCCCCCCAACATAGAATCACACACCTGGCATACAGCACAAACTCAAAATTTTGTTAATGTTTAATGAGACAGAATTTATGTGATAGGATGGGTTTGTGTTTGGCTGTGCAGGAAAGAGAGGTGTCAACGATGTCACCTAGAGTAACTGCTAGAATAATGATTCTGCTATAATAGAATCAGGTAAGAAAGAAGGAGAAACTTAATCTGAGGGGAATGATGAATTTGATTTTCGATGCTGGGTCCAGAAGCCAAAGCCAAAATCATTTACCTAATGTCACTTGAGTTTCTGTTAGGTACAAGAGAAAGAAAACAGGGAAATGAAGGTATGATGATAGAAACAAAAGAAGAATACAAAAATAGGAAGAGAACAACAGAAAAAAGTAGGGAAAATAGGAGAGTTTTGGAAGTGTTGAAATAGGGGTGATAAATTGCTATCAAACCTGACTATTGTCGACAAAACAAAATGCCAGCCAACCAAATGGGAGATGACATCTACAAACAACATCACCAACAAAGGGTTAATATCTAAAATATATAAAGAACTAATACAACTCAACACCAAACAGTCCAATTTAAAAAGGGCAGAGGACCTGAACAGACACCTCTCCTAAGAAGACATGCAAACAGCCAACAGATATATGAAAATATGCTCTTCACTAGCTATTAGGAAAATGCAAATCAGAACTACAATGAGATACCACCTCACATCTGTTAGAACGCCTGTTATCAGCAAGACAGGCAATAACAAGCATTGGAGAGGATGCGCAGAAAAAGGAACCCTCATTCACTGCTGGTGGGAATGTAAACTGGTACAACCATGATGAAAAACAGTATGGCGGTTCTTCAAAAAATTAGGAATAGTTACCATATGACCCAGCAAATCCTTCTTCTGGGCATTTATTCAAAAACATTTATTCATAAAGATACATGTACCTCTATGTTCATTGCAGTGTTATTCACAGTGGCCAAGACATGGAAACAACCAAAGTGTCCTTCGATAGAGGACTAGATAAAGAAGATGTGGTATATACATACTATGAACTACTACTCAGCCATGAGAAAAGATGGAATACCGTCATTTGCGACAACATGGATAGACCTTGAGAATATTATGCTAAGCAAAATAAGTCAGTCAGGAAAAGCTAAGAACCACATCATTTCATTCACATGTGGGATATAAAACTGAAACTCATAGACACAGACAACAGTATGGTGATTACCACCAGTATGGTGAAGGAGGTGGGGGGGGGTAGCAAAAGATAAAGGGGACCAAACATATGGTGACATAAGATGATTTGATTTTTTGGGTGGTAGACAAACAAATGCAATATGCAAATCATGTATCATAGAAATGTACGTTTGAAACCTGTATAATCCTATTAATCAATGTCACACCAAAAAAAATTAACTTATTAAAAAAATCTGCTGATTAACTTAGAAATTCCCAGCCTAAAACTGCCTACTTTGGGTCTTAGATCATCCCTCTTGACTCCTAAAATTATCATATACAGCTGAGTATCTAATTTCATATCAGTACTTTCTACTTACACTATTTTAGAAACTCAATAAAGCTGTAACTTTATAATGCTGAAGGGCAACCAGCTGTCCCCAAACTTAAAGACCCAAATAAGCTCAAGGACTTATATAAAAGGACATGAACTTAACAGCTGGAAGCAGCAGAAATAAATAAAAACATGAAAAAAAGTAAAATATGTATTTTATCCCCAGACTCATGTCCTCTATTGATTACTTCTATACCTTGTTGATAAGCCCTGCCAGACAGCCCTAGCTTAAAACAGTGATTTTCAAACTTTTTCATCTCATGGCACACATAAACTAATTACTACAATTCTCTTGCACACCAAAAAAATTTTGCTGATCTGATAAAAAAAAAAAAAGGTATAATTTTGATTCATTTGCACCAGACAGCTATTGTGTTGGCTGTTGTCATTTTTTTATTTCACAATCTAAAGGGGAAGAGGTCAGTGCCCCTGACTAATTAAGCATTACATGTTTTAAAAATTCTTATAGCACACCAGCTGAAAATCACTAGCTTAGAAAATAAACTAATGGTGTTAAGTACATAAGGGAAGAGCTTCCCTTAACTGAGCGACACAAATTGTCTTTCAGTCTTATGTTACCTAAGATCTTCTAGGGTAGACCTGACTTCCATTAATTCACTCATCAAATATACTGCTCACAAAAAATAGGGGATATTTTATTGCTTCATATTCACTTTTAAATATCCCCTAATTTTTGTGAGCAGTATATATATTGACCAGGCACTATTCTAGGCACTGGGAGTGCAATAGACAGAAAATATCCCTGCTTACATGAAGCTTACAGTAGAGTAGGAAAGACAACAATAAAAGTAAATAAATATAGAGTAATATAATTTCAGATAACTATAAATATTATGAGTGGGGTGGGGGACAAGATGGTTAATTTTAAAAAATATTTTATTTATTGATTTTACAGAAAGAGGAAGTGGGAGAGAAGTTATCAACTCATAGTTGCTTCACTTTATCTGGTCATTGCTTGCTTGTTGCTTCTTGTATGTGCCTTGACTGGGCAAGTTCAGGGTTTCAAACCAGTGACCTCAGCATTCCAGGTCGATGCTCTATCTACTTCACCACTACATGTTAGGCAGGATAACTAATTTAAACTACAGTAAATGGTCAAGAAAGTCCTCCCTGAGGAGGTGATATCTGAGCTGAAACTTGAATAATAGCCAACACTTAATGAACATCTCCTATAAATGAGGTACTATATGCATACACATTCAATCTTCACAACATTAAAGAGATATTTATTTATGATCTATTATCTCATTTTTTTACAGTTGAGGAAGCAAAGGCACTGCGAGGTTACATAACTTGAAAGTGGGTAATCAGGCTTCAGGAATTCATGCCCCTACCACTACACAATCTGACTCTACCAGAATTTGACAAAAAGCAGCCAGCCACACAGAGAAAAACAGCATGTGGAAGTTCAAGGGCCATGAGATAGAAATGAGCTTGGCATCTCTAAGGAACTGATATACCAGCACACCCAGAAAGCAGAACAGGAGGGGTGAAGTATATTCTATGAAAAACTGGATGCCACTGGGAAGTTTTAAGCAATGGAGTGATACTATCTGACATATGTTTTTTTTGTTGTTTGTTTTTTTGGGGTTTTTTTGTATTTTTCTGAAGCTGGAAACGGGGAGAGACAGTCAGACTCCAGCATGCGCCCGACGACGGGGATCCACCCGGCACGCCCACCAGGGGGCGACGCTCCGCCCACCAGCGGGCAATGCTCTGCCCCTCTGGGGCGTGGCTCTGCCACGACCAGAGCCACTCTAGCACCTGAGGCAGAGGCCAAGGAGCCATCCCCAGCATCGGGCCATCCTTGCTCCAACGGAGCCTCGCTGCGGGAGGGGAAGAGAGAGACAGAGAGGAAAGAGAGGGGGAGGGGTGGAGAGGCAGATGGGCGCCTCTCCTGTGTGCCCTGGCAGGGAATCGAACCCGGGACCTCTGCACGCCAGGCCGACGCTCTACCACTGAGCCAACTGGCCAAGGGCTATCTGACATATGTTTTTGAGATCAGATGAGATGGGGCACGTTCAGGGCAGTATGGCCATAGACCGCACATACATTTTTAAAAGATCACTTTGGCAACCATGGAAAGAACAAATTGTAAAAGAACTTGTTCACCTGAGTTTTGGTGATAATTTACCATTCTGCCTGGCCCCTTAGTAACAACAGCAATAATGTTGTTTTAAAAAGAGTTCTGATATGTGACCCATATCTCAATATATCATATCACTGAGTTTGGTAACATGACCTTAAAAAATTTACTTTGAATAAAAATTTATTTTTACTATCCTAAAGGGTCTTATAAGAAGTTATTCCAAAAAGTACAGGGTTTAACCACAAGGTGGTATTTTGTTGCAAACATTTAACAGAAATTTGACAATTTGCCCTAACTCTTTTCCCCCAAATCCCCTCTCCCCAAGAAAAGGCTACTTGAAATGTAGAACATTATTTTTGCAAGATGACTTTGTTACATTATTTTTATTTTTTTAGGTGAGGGGGAGGAGATAGTGAGGCAGACTCCTGCATGCACCCCAACCGGGATCTACCTGGCAACCTCATCTAGGCCCGATGCTCAAGTACAGAGCTATTTTTAGTGCCTGGAGCTGATGTGCTCAATCAGAGCTATCCTCGGCACCCACAGCAATACTCAAACCAATCGAGCCACTGGCTGCATGAGGGTAGATGGGAGAGAAAGGGCAAGGGGGAGAGAAGCAGATGGTCACCTCTCCTGTGTGCCCTGACTGGTAATCAAACCTACATGTCCACACACTGGGCCAACGCTCTATCCACTAAACCACTGGCCAGGGCACAGTCTTTGAACTATAGTCATAACTATAAACACTACAGATATGCTTTTCTTATGATTCCTAATCCCTCTTTCTATGATGTTCAAATGCATTTCAATTTTTAAATGAGGAATTCTATCTGCCTTTTAGAGATTTCTTCTCTAAGGAAAAGGATGCTAAATATTTAGAAGTCCACATGCTAGGTATAAAAAACCTAAATAAATTTAAATGTAACCTAAACATATATTATGTATTTACTTACAAAATTATGTAATCTGCCATGAGACCATTTTCAAATTCTTCCTTCCAGTCTTACACCAAAACCTTACACTTCAATAAGGCAGGAAAATCTGAAATGTTGACAGGCCACCATATAGTTATAAATAGTACAGTATAGTCTCTGCCATAGTTATCCTGTTCAGGTATGAGCAATATAAAAATTCTTGAACATACTAACATTGGAATGAAAAACTTGTTGAGACAAACCTCACCTAGGATGCAGTGAGGGGAAAGGGAAGACATTTACAGTATTGTGCTTTGGTTCTACACTGCAATGCAGTGTTTGAAGAGAAGCCCTATTTTCTGGTGGCAGAGCCTCAGATCCTTAGGTTTCCCAATGAGCTCGCCTCCCACAGCTTAAAATTCTGCTCCCTTTTTATAAACGAAGCCATAAATATTTTCCTAAATTCCTTTTTTTCTTCACTGATTTGGGGGGTGGAAGGGAGAAGCATTAACTTGTCATTCCATTTAGTTGTTCCATTTCCTAAATTCTTAATTAAATATTTTAAAACACTGGGAATGAAATGTTTTGCCTTTAAAAAAAAATCCAGAAACTGTTGCAATTTTGCAGAACATCCAAATACAGCAACCCACACTCAGAGAAAATGTACATTCAAGACTAGTGTGTCTGTGGGTCTAGCAGGGGAGGCCAGGCGCCTACTGGTGCTACTATGAGGGATCCTCAGGGCAATGCACACACCTATGACAGCACTGTAGCTTTAGAGCTAGAACAACAGATACATCACCAGCATATTCATCAATTATTATTATTACACTTTAATTACAAAGGCTTACATTAATTAAACCATCTACTCTGGCAAAATCAGTTACCATACAAAAGGACTGGATCTTCACATTAGCTTCAAAGTATATGGTACAGTCGGTACAGTCTGTTTTAAAATGCATTTTCAGTTTCTTATTGTCATTAAAGGCTTCAACGAACAAGAACCTCTGGAAACATAATGACTCTCAGCACCTTAAATAAAAACAGCCTCTAAGTCACAGCTCATTATTCTTCCCTTCTGAAAAGCCTCTTGTTTCAAATAGTATTACTCTCAGCCAATTAATATTTCTAAAAAAAGTGCTGAGAATTTCTGGTGAAGTAAAACGTACCAGAAATTAGTAAATACAATTTTAACTTTATTACAATTATACTTACACCTTTAAAATAAAAAGAGTAGAGAGAGTAGAGGGAAAGAAGTCCACATATAACACAAACACAGACAACAGTGTGGTGATAGCCAGCAGAAAGGGGAAGGGGATAGGGACAAAAAGAGACTCTGCTTGGGGCAATGGGTGCACAATGCAGTGTTTAGATGATGATTTGTTGAGTTGTACACTTGAAATCTGTATGGTTTTGCAAACCAAGGTTACCCCAATTAATTCAATTAAAAAAATTTAGCTTGTTTTAATTTTAAAAGAATAATAGGCCCTGGCCAGTCGGCTTAGTGGTAGAGCGTTTACCCAACATGTGGAAGTCCCACGTTAGATTTCCAGTCAGGGAATACAGTAGAAGTGACCAACTGCTTCTCCACCCCTTTGCCTCCCCCTTCTCTTTCTCTCTGTCTTTCCTCCCACAGACATGGCTTGATTGATTCGAGCACATTGACCCCAGGCGCTGAGGATGGCTCCATGGAGCCTCTGTCTCAGGCACTAAAAATAGCTTGGTTGCAAGTGGCCCCAGATGGGCAAAGCATTGGCCCCAAACAGTCGCCAGGTGGATCCTGGTTGGGACACATGCGGGAGAGTCTGTCTCTCTATCTCCCCTACTCTCACTTAAAATAAAAAATAGAAATAAATAATGATAAACATAATGTACTATTTTACATTAAAAAAAGAAATAACAAGCCTTGTCCAGTTGGCTCAGTGAGTAGTGTTGGCCCAGTGTGTTGACGTCCTGGGGTCAATCCCAGCTCAAGGCACACATGAGAAGCAACTATCTGCTTCTCTCCCCCTTTTCTCTCTCTTCCCTTCTCATAGCCAGTGGCTCAACTGGTTCCAACATTGGCCCCCAGTGCTGAAGACAGCTTGGTTGGTCTGAGCATCGGCCTCAGGTGCTAAGGATAGCTTGGTTGATCTGAGCATTTGCCCCAGATAGGTGTTGCTGGGTGGATCCCAGTCAGGGTGCATGCAGGAGTCTCCTCCTCACTTAAAAAAAAGATTAACAGCCGAAAACTTCTCAAATTTAATGAAAAATATTAATCTATACATTGAAGAAGATTACTGAGCTCCAAGTAGGGTAAACTAAAAGAGATCCATACCTAGACACATAATAAGCAAACTACAGAAAAATAAAGTCTTTAAAGCAGCAAGAAAAGTGTGACTCATCATGCACAAGGAACCCTCAATAAAATTCACAGCTGAGGTCCTGGCTGGTTGGCTCAGCGGTAGAGCGTCGGGCCAGCATGTGGAAGTCCCAGGTTTGATTCCCAGTCAGGGCACACAGGAGGTACGCCCATCTGCTTTTCCACCCTTCCCCCTCTCCTTTCTCTCTGTCTCTCTTTCCTTCCTGCAGCCAGGGCTCCACTGGAGCAGAGTTGGCAGGGCACTGAGGACAGCTCCATGGTCTCTGCCTCAGGCTCTGCTAGAGTGGCTCTGGCAGCAAACTGGTGCCCCAAAGGGGCAGGGCATCGCCCCCTGGTGGGCATTCCGAAGGGGGGAGGGTGGATACCCCGTCGAGCGCATGTGGGAGTCTAACTGCCTCCCTGCTTCTAACTTTAGAAGGATACAAAAAAGGGGAAAAAATAGCTGATTTCTTATACAAAACTAGAAAACCAGAAGGCAGAGGGATAACATATTCAGAGTTCTAAAAGAAAACAAGCCTGTCCACCAAGGATTCTTTATTAAGCAAAACTATCCTTCTAAAATGAAAAAAAAATTGAGAGAATTTGTTGCTAGCAGACCTACCTTACAATAAATACTAAAGAGTCCTTTTATTTTATTTTATTTTATTTTTTTAACAGGGACAGATAGAGAGAGGGCTAGATAGGGATAGACAGGAACAAAGAGAGAGATGAGAAGCATCAATCATCAGTTTTTCATTGTGACACCTTAGTTGTTCATTGTGACACCTTAGTTGTTCATTGATTGCTTTCTCATATGTGCCTTGAACACGGGCCTTCAAGCAGGCTGAGTAATCCCTTGCTTGGGCCAGCCACCTTGGGTCCAAGCTGGTGAGCTTTTTGCTCAAGCCAGATGAGCCCGCACTCAAGCTGGCGACCTCGGGTTTCGAACCTGGGTCCTCTGCATCTCAGTCCGATGCTCTATCCACTGCACCACCACCTGGTCAGGTGAGTCCTTTTAATTTTTAAAAAAATTTATTGATTGATTCTAGAGGGAAAGGGAGGGGCAAGGGAAAAAAGGAAAGAGAGAAAGGAAGGGGGGAGAGAGAGAGAGAGAAACACTGATCTGTTCCTCTTGTATGTGTTCTGACCGGGGATCAAACCCACAACTTTGGCATAAGGAGACAATGCTCTAACCCAGTGGTCCCCAACCTTTTAAGGGCCATGGACTGGTTTAATGTCAGAAAATATTTTTACGAACCGGCCTTTCGGGTGGGACAGATAAATGCACAAAATAAAATTATGTGACCAGCATAAAAACTGTGGTATTTTTAAATATAATTGTCGAACTTACGAGACAAGCATCAAGAGCGAGTCTTAGACAGATGTAACACTCTAGCAGAGCCTGAGGCAGAGACCATGAAGCCGTCCTCAGTGCCCGGCCAACTCTGCTCCAGTGGAGCCCTGGCTCCAGGAAGGAAAGAGAGAGACAAGAGAGACAGAGAGAAAGGAGAGGAGGAAGGGTGGAAAAGCAGATGGGCGCACCTTGAACACGAGCCTTCAAGCAGACTGAGTAATCCCTTGCTTGGGCCAGCCACCTTGGGTCCAAGCTGGTGTGCCCTGACTGGGAATCAAACCTGGGACCTTCCACATGCTGGGACAACACTCTACCGCTGAGCGTCGAAATCTGGTCTTTTTTTTTTTTTTGGCATTTTTCCGAAGCTAGAAACGGGGAGGCAGTTTCCATCCCCGCATGCACCCGACTGGGATCCACCTGGCATGCCCACCAGGGGGCGACGCTCTGCCCCTCTGGGGCGTCGCTCTGTTGCATCCAGAGCCATTCTAGCGCCTGAGGCAGAGGCCACAGAGCCACCCCCAGCGCCCGGGCCATCTCTGCTCCAATGGAGCCCTGGCTGCTGGAGGGGAAAAGAGAGACAGAGAGGAAGGAGAGGGGGAGGGGTGGAGAAGCAGACGGGCGCTTCTCCTGTGTGCCCTGGCCGGGAACCAAACCCGGGACTCCTGCACGCCAGGCCGACGCTCTACCACTGAGCCAACCAGCCAGGGCTGGAATCTGGTCATTTTTTAAAAACAAAACATCGTTCAGACTTAAATATAAATAAAATAGAAATAATGTAAGTTATTTATTCTTTCTCTACGGACCGGTACCAAATGGCCCACAGACTGGTACTGGTCCGCGGCCCGGGGCTTGGGGACCACTGCTCTAACCAACCAAAATGAGAAAACACTAGAGTGTAACTCATCCATATGAAGAAACAGAGCACCAGTAAAGGCAACTACATAGATAAATATAAAAGATAATATAAATGCATTTACTTTCTCTTTTTTCTCCTGTATGAAAAGACAACTGCATAAAGAATTATAAATTGGGTTGATAAGCATAACACATGTATACAAATGTAATTTGTGACAGTAACAGCAAAACGGAGAACAAAAGCTATATAGAAGCAAAGCTGTTGTATACTTTTGAAATCAAGTTGATATTAATCCCAACCTGAGTATTATAATATGTAAATTATAGCATTCCACAAATGTAATCTTAGCATGAGGAACTCCATGGACACATTCCCCTGGAAAATAAGCAAAGCTGCTAAAAATTATTTTCTAAAAAAAGTTTTTTAAGTCTCTGGAAATGATCCTAAAGGCATGTATATACAGAAAATAAAAAGTATTCAAGAGAATCTACTAAAACTCAGTAACAGCGAAAGTCTGTGGCATTTGAACCATGATTCACTCTATAGCTCAGCTGATAAAACCTTCACTTCAAGTAGGTGTGGCTAAAGTGTTCCTTCTCTCTCAGCTCTCCACCAATCACCAAACAGAGTAAACCGCCAGTACTTCTCATGTCCTACAACTCCAAATTGAAGAGGTTAAATTCTTGGACCATATCATGCACTCTCTTCCTCTACCCAGCCCCATCTATAAGATAGTTATCCAAGGTGCAGCAGGACTGAGAATACTGGATCCTAAATCATATTCTTCCCAGCTCAAAGGGCAAAGGTAAGCCATGAAGACCAAAAGCTACCACTCTGGCCAATGTCCAGAGCAGTGACTCAAATTTTTTGTCCAGGGGAGAGATAGTCCATAAGAAAAAAAAGAAAAGGAAAAAAAAAAGCTCAAAAGCTCTCCCTAAAAGAATCTACTTTATTTGACACAGACTGTGGGGAAATTCAGGCCTTTTAAGAAAGTTCTCAAAAAACAGCTCTTCTTTTTTTTTTTGTATTTTTTTGTTTGTTTGTTTGTTTTGTATTTTTTCTGAAGCTGGAAACGGGGAGAGACAGTCAGACAGACTCCCCCGCATGCACCCGACCGGGATCCACCCGGCACGCCCACCAGGGGCGATGCTCTGCCCACCAGGGGGCGATGTTCTGCCCCTCCAGCGCCTGGGGCAGAGGCCAAGGAGCCATCCCCAGCACCCGAGCCATCTTTGCTCCAATGGAGCCTCGGCTGCGGGAGGGGAAGAGAGAGACAGAGAGGAAGGAGAGGGGGAGGGGTGGAGAAGCAGATGGGCGCTTCTCCTGTGTGCCCTGGCCGGGAATCGAACCCGGGACTTCCGCACACCAGGCCGACTCTCTACCACTGAGCCAACCAGCCAGGGCCTAAAAAACAGCTCTTCTTAAGAGCAACAAGCTAAACTGCAAACCAGGTAGTTCATTAATAAGAACTAGAAAAAGAGGCAACTAAAAATAGCCTCTTATGGGATCAGAACAAACTATAAAGACTGACCTAAAAAAATTACCCCAGCCGAAATTTAACTAGATTAAACTAATAAACAATTAATGCCAAGACAGTTCAATGGAGGAAAGAATAACATTTTCAAAAAATGATGCTGGGCCAACTGTATTTCCCCATGGAAAGAATGAAGATAAAACCTGACCAGGTGGTGGCACAATAGATAGAGCATCGGACTGGGACACAGAGGGCCCAGGTTCAAAACCCTGAGGTCACTGGCTTCAGTATGGACTCATCTGAGTGCAGGCTCACCAGCTTGAGAACGGAAACACTGGCTAGAGCATGTGATCAGAGACATGACCACATAGTCAATGGCTTGAGCCCAAGGTCACTTTTTTCTTTTTTTGTGACAAAGACAGAGGGACAAATACGGACAGACAGACAGGAAGGGAGAGAGGTGAGAAATATCAATTCCTTGTTGCAGCACCTTCGTTGTTCATTGATTGCTTTCTCATATGTGCCTTGACCGGGGAGCTACAGCAGACTGAGTGACTCCTTGCTCAAGCCAGCAACCTTGGGCTCAAGCTGGTGAGCCTTGCTCAAACCAGATGAGCCCGCGCTCAAGCTGGCAACCTCAAGGTTTCGAACCTGGGTCCTACTCCATGTCCCAGTTCAACGCTCTGTCCACTGTGCCTCACCTGGTCAGGCCCAAGGTTGCTTCTTGAGCAAAGGGTCACTCGCTCTGCTGTAGCTCCCCAGTCAAGGTACATATGAGAAAGCAATCAATGAACAACTAAGGTGCCACAACAAGGAATTGATGCTTCTCATCTATCTCCCTTCCTGCCTGTCTGTCCCTGTCTCCATCTCTCTCGCTTAAAAAAAAAAAAGAATGGGCCCTGGCCGGTTGGCTCAGTAGTAGAGCATCGGCCTGGCGTGTAGGAGTCCCAGGTTCGGTTCCCGGCCAGGGCACACAGGAGAAGCACCCATCTGCTTCTCCACCCCTCCCCCTCTCCTTTCTCTCTCTCTCTTCCCCTCCCGCAGCCAAGGCTCCATGCAGCAAAGTTTGCCCAGGCGCTGAGGATAGCTCTGTGGCCTCTGCCTCAGGCGCTAGAATGGCTCTGAATGCGGCAGAGCGACGCCCCAAGATGGGCAGAGCATCACCCCCTGGTGGGCATGCCGGGTGGATCCCGGTCGGGCGCATGTGGGAGTCTGTCTGACTGCCTCCCCGTTTCCAGCTTCAGAAAAATACAAAAAAAAAAAAATAATAATGAAGATGGACCCTTACATCACACTACGTAAGTATACACACCTATTAACTCAAAAATGGATCAAAGATTGCACGATGCAGGATGTAGAGGGTGTTATATTGAGTGGGACACTTTTGAAACCATGTCAACACAACAGTATATTTTTTAAATGTATCAAAGACTTAAATGTTAAAAATTAAAAATACAGCCCTGGCCAGGTAGCTCAGTTAGAGCATTGTCATGATATACCAAGGTTACAGGTTCAATCAATCCCTAGTCAGTGCACATACAAGAATCAACCAAAATTACAACAGCTAAAATTTGGAAGCAGGCCAAGTGCCCATCAGTAGATGAGTGGATAAAAAAAGCTGTGGTACCTTTACACAAGGGGATACTATCAGCTGTAAAAAAAAAAAAAAAAAAAAGGGAAACCTTACCCTTTGTGACAGCATGAATGAACTGTCGAACCATAAAAAACAAAAGTTAAACTCATAGAAACAAGAGTAGAATAGTGAACACACAATATGATATACAGATGATGTATTATAGAATTGTACGCCTGAAACCTATATAATTTTATTAACCAATGTCACCCCCAATATATTCAATAAAAAGAGAAAAATAATTTTAACTTCTCATCACAAGAAGAAAATTTTTATAACTATGTGTGGTGACATGTTAACTAGACTGGTGATCATTTTGGGGTTTGTTTTTTTTTGTATTTATTGATTTTAGAGAGAGAAAGGAAGGAAGAGAGGGAGGGAGGGTAAGAGGGTGAATAAGAGAAAGACAGACAGCTAGACAGAGAGACACTGATGTATTCCACTTATTTATGCATTCCTTGGTTGATTCTTGTATGTGCCCTGACCAGGGATTGAACCCACAACCTTGGCATATCAGGACGATATTCTAACCAACTACGCTACCCTGCCAGTGCTATCATTTGTAATATATACAAATATCAAATTATATGAAACTAATATAATGTATGTCAATTATACCTCACTTTTTTTTTGGGGGGGGTGACAGAGACAGAGAGACAGATAGAAAAGGAGAGAGATAAGAACCATCAAGTCTTTGTTGTGACACCTTAGATGTCCATTGATTGCTTTCTCATATGTGCCTTGACCAGGAGCAGGGGGGCTACAGCAGAGCAAGTGACCCCTTGCTCAAGCTAGTGACCTTCGGCTCAAGCTGGTGAGCCTACGCTCAAGCCAGATGAGGCTGCATTCAAGCCAGCGACCTTGGGGTTTCGAAGCTGGGTCCTCTGGGTCCCAGTCCCACGCTCTATCCACTGCGCACTGCCTGGTCAGGCTATCTCAATATTTTAAAGAGTTTAAAGCTTCACATTTGTATTAGGAAGAATAATCTGGTGGAGTAAGGGAGAATAGTGTCAGTCAACCTCAATAAAAACTCCCACTCTCTCACTTAGCAGTTTTTAACTAATGGCAAGTTATTTAAATTATTTAGGCTTCTGCTTCCTCATTTGTAAAATAGTGATACCAACAGTACCTTCCTGATAGAGTTCTTAGGAAGATTAAATTTTTCAATATACATGAATCACTAAGAAAAGTGCTTTGTTCAATAAATAAATATTTTAAAAATTTAAAGAACAAATTAGTTTTATTGGGATAAATTCACCTTTAAAGTGTACAATTTAGTGGTTTTTAGCATATTCACAACGTTCTGCATCCATCACCACTATCTAATTCCAAAACATTTTATTTTAATTACCCTAAAAAGAAATTCCATACCCATTACTAGGTATGGAATTTCACTCTTCAGTCCCCCTACCTCATTGTCCAGCTTCCACTAATCTACTTTTTTGTTAAAAAAAAAATTCATTCTTATTCAGTCTAAAAACCTTCCCTACAATTCAGCCAATGCTTTTAACTAATACATTCAGCTCCTTTAAGATCACAATTATACTTGCCCAAAACTCAGTTCATTCATTATGCTATAGAGATAACACAGTGTGCACACATCACTGTTCTTTCTGTATGAAAAAAGACTAGTGGCAATGCAGTGTGCTTACATAGGGGTGAACTTAACACAGTGAAACCAGTTAGGCACTGCAATGATTAAGTGCCTCATTGGACTGAAACAGCTAACAGGTTTTAGGTATGAACTCTTTTACCAAATGAGGTAAAAAGCCTCAAGAATCTGAGTGCCACAAAACAACTCTACCTGATTAAAACACTAGATCCTTGTTTCGCCTATTTTCATAGGACTTTAACAGATGTCCACCAATCCTCTCAATAACTTGAAGGCAAATATAGGCACAAGACAGCTCACTAGCATCTCAGAGAAAGAGCTACATGTTTAGTGAAAAAGAAAAGGCATAATAAGGAAACCATAGCTCCCTATGTGACACCAGGGACTCAGCTCACAAAGAGAGTAGTCATAACTTTGGTAACCTTATCTTTTCTGTTGCCAAATTCTCCTATAAAAATGCCTTGGAATGAAAAACTAGATTTCCAACCCTCAAAGCAATGAATTCCACAGCTTTAGCTCTGGCTGAAACATATACACTCAAGGCACAAAACAAAGAGAACGCTCCAAGAAATTAACTTTGCAACTCAAGGAAAGCACAGTCAACACAGCCCAAAAGCCTCTCTAGGTAGACCATACAATCGTGATCATAGAGCAGTTCATAGTGCACACAGGAAGGGACTGCATATCTCCCTTTTTCACACCACAGTAGTGTATAATTATTTGTCATATGTATAGGACTTTATAGGTCCAGACTATTTTATAATCACAATCCCAAATTTATTCCATTGCAATAATTGAGTGTGACTAAAATTTACTTTCCTTCTTCTAGGCATTCAGATTACAACAAATGAGAGAAAATCAGGATGGCAGAGTAGAAAAATACTCCTCCTTTGTCTCAAAACCTCATCTAAAAGATGGTAGAATTGCTAAATTTTAGGGTTTGAAAAAACCTACAGTATCCAATGATTTCAGATGATGAAGAAATTAAAGCTCAGTAGAGTTATAAGCCATTTGCTCAATGTCAGCCAGTGACTTAGTGGCAAAGCCAGGAGGAAAACCCTGACCTTCTGACTCCCAACTCAGCATTTCTATCTTCCTTTTCTGTAAACAAATAATAAAATAGGTGTGGAGGATTCCAGGCTGTCTGGTTCAGCACACCAGCTTGTCTTTTAAAATGACAAATTTCTCCTCACAAAAAAAAAAAAAAATTACACTCTGGCCAGTTGGCTCGGTGGTAGTGTTGGTCTGGCATGTGGATGTCCCGGGTTCGATTCCCAGCCAAGGCACACAGGAGAAGCACCCACTTTCCCCCTCTCCTTTCTCTCTATCTCTCTCTTCCCCTCCCACAGCCAAGGATTCATTGGAGCAAAAGTTGGCCCGAGCGCTGAGGACGGCTCCATGGCCTCCACCTCAGGTGCTAGAAGCTCTGGTTACAATGGAGCAATGGGCATGCCTGGTGGATTCCAGTTGGGTGCATGCAGGAGTCTGTGTCTCTGCCTCCCGGCTTCTCATTTCAGAAAAATACAAAAAAAAAGTTACAATGAAATCTAGAACAGCTTGACCAGGCAGTGGCACAGTAGATGGAGCATCAGACTGGGATGCAGAGGACCCAGGTTCAAGACCTCTAGGTCACCAGCCTGAGCATGGGCTCATCTGGTTTGAGCAGGGTTCACCAGCTTGGACCCAAGATTGCTGGCTTGAGCAAGGGGTTACTCGGTCTGCTGAAGGCCCACGGTCAAGGCACATATGAGAAAGCAATCAATGAACAACTAAGGTGTCGCAATGAAAAACTGATGATTAATGCTTCTCATCTCTCTCTGTTCCTGTCTGCTGTCCCTATCTATCCCTCTCTCTGACTCTCTCTGTCTCTGTAAAAAAATAAATAAATAAATAAAAATTAAAAATAATAAAAAAATAAAGAAATCAAGAACAGCTATAATTTATGCCAATCGAAATGGAAAAGTATATCAATAAAATGGGCCAGGAAATGTACTGGAATTAAAATGAATACAGCACTTGACCTGTGCTGGCACAGTGGATAAAGCATCGATGTAGAATGCTGACGTAGCCAATTTGAACCTCAGGCTTGCTCTGTAGAGGGAGGTACATATGAGAAGCAATAACTACAAGTTGATTATTTCCTGCTCCTTCCCCCACCCTTTCTCTCCTTCTCTCTCTCTCTCCCTCCTCTTTAAAAATCAATAAAGTCTTTTTTAAAAAACAATAAAAATGAATATGGCAGAACTGTGAGGATAACACATGAGATAACAGGGATGAAAAGAGACTGTTGAGGCCTCAATGCTACTGAGAAAGAGGGCTCCATGATATAACCTGTTCTAGATACCTGAGGTCAGTGATTACTACTTTAATTTTTAATTTTTTAATTCTTATTAAAACATTATATGAACTTTTTAAAAATCAGCCTTGCAACTCAAGGAAAGCACAGTAAACACAGCCCAAAAGCCTCTCTAGGTACAATCGTGACCACAGAGTAGTTCACAGAAAGTACACAGGAAGGGACTGCATATATCCATTTATAACAAAAGGCAACAGTCAGAGATATTATGACCTGAATAACATTTTTTTTCAAGAGAATAAATACATTTTACTTAATTTTCAGTAAGTTTAAATCCTTGAAGGATACAACATTACATGGATTCTGTGTCCAATGGCCTTAGCAGGAAAGTCACTTCAGAATTTAGCATGAACCATGCCATTGCTTCCACGAGCACTAGTTACCTTTCTCCAGATTACTAGTTTTATCTGGGTTGCCACCAGGAGTCACTGTATAGTTCTTTGCCTTGTACACATAAGTACATCTCTTGCCTAGATTAAATTTAGTTTATCTTGAGCATAAACACCTCCAATTTAAAGAGTTGTTTGCTCTCTCTGATTCTGGAGACCCAGCTTATAGCCAGCAAAAATGGCCCTGGACCACAGCCTTCCAGATATATTTGTCATTATAAAGGTCCTGTTCAGGCCTCCACTGGTTCCAAGATGGTGGGAAAAGCCCGAATAACATCATCATTAAATTATCATTCAGACAGCAGAAAAGGGGCAGAGGGGGAGAGTATAATCAGGAGGCTATTGGAGAAGTCTAAGAGAGAGAGAGAGAGAGAGAGATGAAGGTGGTTTAGACAAGGATAGTAAAGCAGAAAGTCACAATGTAGTAAGGGTAGGTATTATTTTATGAAACTTTTGTTTCAGATATCTGTATACTTATGGGTCCTAACATAAAATGTCTTCAATTATGAGTCACAGCAAAATAGTTTGAGAAACACTACTCTAGGAGAGTGATTTTTAACCAGTGTGCTGCAAGAGTTTTTAAAACATACAATACCTAACTATTGAGTCAGGGACACAGACCTCTTTTCCCTTAGATTGTCAAATAAAAAAATGACAACAGCCAACACAACAATAGCCATCCAATATGAATGAATCAAAATTATACCTATTTTTTTGTCAGATCAGCAAAAAACTATTAATTTATTTTTTGGTGTACTGCAGAATTTCAGTAATTAGTTTGTATGTGCCACGAGATAAACAAGGTTGAAAATCCCTGCCCTAGAAAGTTGAGAATATTTATGTTCGCTAAAATCTTTGTCAAAGTCCTATTAGACTCAAATGAAACAAGCTACAACAAGTTTAATTACATACCAAATATAATCTTATTGATCGGCCAAAAGAATACTTCATTTAGTCTTGAAAGAAAAGAAAAGAAAAGAAAAGAAGGGAGGAAGGAAGGGAGGGAGGGAGAGGGAGAGGGAGAGGGAGAGGGAGAGGGAGAGGGAGGAAGGGAGGGAGGGAGGGAGGGAAGGAGGGAGGGAGGGAGGGAGGAGGGAGGAAGAAAAAGAACAGTACAAGCAGTATTCAAGCATCACTGGAATGCCAGACACAAAATATGTTACTTCTACCAACCATAGAGATGTACAGATTACTAAAGAAATATAATGTGTTGCCTGACCTGCGGTGGCGCAGTGGATAAAGCGTTGACCTGGAATGCTGAGGTCACCAGTTCAAAACCCTGGGCTTGCCTGGTCAAGGCACATATGGGAGTTGATAGCTTCCAGGTCACCAGTTCAAAACCCTGGGCTTGCCTGGTCAAGGCACATATGGGAGTTGATAGCTTCCTGCTCCTTTCTCTCTCTCTCTCTCTCTCTCTCTCTCTCTCTCTCTCTCTCCTCTCCTTCTAAAATGAATAAAGTCTTAAAAAATTAAAAACATATATATATAATGCCATTTTCTTTAAGCACTAAACAATTCTAACCATTCAAGTTCTACTAATGGCAATGCTTTCAGAATTTTCAAGAAAATACCTTATTCTCTCTCTCAAATAAGAAAAAATGGCCTAATTGTCCTTGAAGAGTTTAGAGATTATATACCACAGCTCTAAAACATTCTTTTATTTATTTATTTATTTATTATTTACAGAGACAGAGAGTCAGAGAAAGGGATAGATAGGGACAGGCAGGAAGGAACAGAGAGAAATGAGAAGCAGCAATCATTAGTTTTTCATTGCCACGCCTTAGTTGTTCATTGATTGCTTTCTCATATGTGCCTTGACCATGGGGCTACAGCAGACTGAGTAACCCCTTACTCAAGCCAGCGACCTTGGGTCCAAGCTGGTGAGCTTTGCTCAAATCAGATGAGCCCACACTCAAGCTGGCAACCTCGAGGTCTCGAACCTGGGTCCTCCGCATCCCAGTCTGACACTCTATTCACTGAGCCACCGCCTGGTCAGGCTAAACCACTCTTTCAGAAAACTTCCTGCCTTAAGCAATAACCTTTTTAAATAAGAGGCCCTGGCCAATTGGCTAAGTGGATGGAGTGTTGGCCTAGCGAGCAGACATCAGGGTTCAATTCCCAATCAGGGCACACAAGAGAAGCAACCATCTGCTTATCTTCCCCTCTCTCTCCCCCTTTTCTCTCTCTTCCTCTCTTGCAGCGAGTGGCTTGATTGGTTCAAGCATTGGCCCCGGGCGCTGAGGATAGCTCAGTTGGTCTGTCAGCCTCAGGCATTGAGGATAGCTTGGCTGATTTGAGTATTGGCCCTAGACAGGGGTTGCTGGGTAAATCCCGGTGGGGCGCATTCAGGCATCTGTCTATCTCCCCTTCCTTCACTTAAAAAAAATAAATAATAGAGATAAAATAAAACATTGTCTACCAATCTGCCCAGCCTTTAGGTTCAATTAGCTCAGTCTCTCAACAACAACACTATTCTCATTTTAGATGAGTAATTCTTTGTTTCGGACTGCAATCCTTGGCTTCTGACCACTAAATGACAATGGTGCATCTCTTCCCTCCTCCCTAGTCACCATGACAACCAAAAATGCTCCTTTCGTTTTCCAAATATCCTGTGGAAATATCATACCTCTCTGAAGAGACCCACTGAAGAATTCAGCTGATTCCCTCCTTATATCAAAAGATTACCACATAATAAAATGTGGCCTTAGATTCAAGGCAGAAATGACAAATAGTTATCAGTACCCAAAACTTAACCATTTTCAGGTAGCATTAAGATAATCTGGTCTGAAGCAGAAAGGACATTTATCACCTTTTTCCTAGCACAAGGCAGTCCCTGGGTATTATTTTCAAAGTGGTATGCAGCAAATGTAGACCCTTAAGAAAAAATATACAGCCCTAGCCAGTTAGCTCAGTTGGTTAAGAGCATCTTTCCAAAATGACAAGATTGCGGGTTCAATTCCCAATCAGGATTCACACGGGAAACAACCAAAGAATGCATCACTGAGTGGAACAACAAATGAATGCTCCCTTCCCCTCCCCCATCTCTCTCTTTCTCTATCTAAAAATCAATAAAAATTAAGTCCTGGCCAGATAGCTCAGTTGGTTGGAGTATCATCATCCCAAAGTGTAGAGGTTACTAGTTCGAGTTCCAGATCAGGGCACATATAGGAGCAGCTTAATGTTCCTGTCTCCTTAAAAAAAAAAAAAAAAAAATGGATAGAGCATTGACCTGGGATGCTGAGGACCCAGGTTCAAAACCCCAAGATCGCAAGCTTGAACACAGGCTCATTGGTTCAACTGGCGTACTCTCCCCCCCCCCCAGTTAAGGCACATATAAGAAGCAATCAATAAAAACTAATGAGGCCCTGGCTGGTTGGCTCAGTGGATGGAGTGTCAGTTCAGTGTGCAGACATCCTGAGTTCAACACCAATCAGGGTACAAATGAGAAGCAACCACTGGCTTATCTTCCCTTTCCTCTCCCCTTTCTTTCTTCCCCTCTCGCAGCCAGTGGCTCAATTGGTTCGAGCGTCAGCCCCGGGCACTAAGGATAGCTCAGTTATTCTGAGTGTCGGCCTCAGACACTAAAGATAGCTCAGTTGATTTGAGCATTGGCCCCAAATAGGGGTTGCCAGGTGGATCCCAGTTGGGGTATATGCAGGAATCTGTCTATCTCCCCTCCTCTCACTTTAAAAAAAAAAAAAGATGCCTGACCAGGCAGTGGCACACTGGATAGAGCAGGCGTGGCCAACAGTTTTTGCCCCCGGGGCCAGATTAGAAAGAAAACTTTTTTCACAGGCCGGATGAAATATTAAAATTTAAAAATGTTAAATACAAAAATGATTCATTTAAGTAAACAAAATTTTTTTTTATTTTTTTTTTATTTTATAATTTTATTTTTTTAATGGGGTGACATCAATAAATCAGGATACATATATTCAAAGATAACAAGTCCAGGTTATCTTGTCGTTCAATTATGTTGCATACCCACCACCCAAAGTCAGATTGTCCTCTGTCACCTTCTATCTTGTTTTCTTTGTGCCCCTCCCACCCCCTATCCCTCTCCCATTCCCCCCTCCCCCCCGTAACCACCACACTCTTATCAATGTCTCTTAGTTTCACTATTATGTCCCACCTACGTATGGAATAATACAGTTCCTGTTTTTTTCTGATTTACTTATTTCGCTTCGTATCATGTTATCAAGATCCCACCATTTTGCTGTAAATGTTCCGAAGTCATCATTTCTTATGGCTGAGTAGTATTCCATAGTGTATATGTGCCACATCTTCTTTATCCAGTCATCTATTGATGGGCTTTTTGGTTGTTTCCATGTCCTGGCCACTGTGAACAATGCTGCAATAAACATGGGGCTGCATGTGTCTTTACGTATCAATGTTTCTGAGTTTTGGGGATATATACCCAGTAGAGGGATTGCTGGGTCATAAGGTAGTTCTATTTTCAGTTTTTTGAGGAACCACCATACTTTCTTCCATAATGGTTGTACTACTTTACATTCCCACCAACAGTGTATGAGGGTTCCTTTTTCTCCACAGCCTCTCCAACATTTGCTATTACCTGACTTGCTAATAACAGCTAATCGAACAGGTGTGAGGTGGTATCTCATTGCCGTTTTGATTTGCATTTCTCTAATAGCTAAAGAAGATGAGCATCTTTTCATATATCTGTTGGCCATTTGTATTTCTTCCTGGGAGAAGTGTCTATTCATATCCTCTTCCCATTTTTTTATTGGATTGTTTGTTTGTTCGTTGTTGAGTTTTATGAGTTCTTTGTATATTTTGGATATTAGGCCCTTATCTGAGCTGTTGTTTGAAAATATCATTTCCCATTTAGTTGGCTTTCTGTTTATTTTGTTATCAGTTTCCCTTGCTGAGCAAAAACTTCTTAGTCTGATGTAGTCCCATTCATTAATTTTAAACAAAATTTTTTATGTAATTTGTTTATGAATAAATGTGAGTGAAAAAAATTTAATATACAATATTATTTTAATAAAAATATTTTAATAAAAATATAATTACATACTGTATAAATATCCAAACTGTATTGCAATCAATCGAAACAATATTTAATTAACAGAATGAGCTTGAAGGGGTTATATCGCAAATAAAACAATTATTTCATTTTACAAACAGCCTGGACATGTTTTCAGTTATCAACTGCAGCTATTGTCTCTGCTAAAATGCTACTTGATTCAGCACACTTGACCACAAAATAACGAATTGTTTGACCTTGGGTGCGCTCTGGCAAACTCCGCCTAAAAAAATGTGAGTTTCACATCGCTGCTAAACGTCAAACAGTTCATGTTGAGTACAAAAGTTGTAAATCTTTATAATGGAATTTTTTTAAAAAATAAAGAAGTATTGCAAATCCATTCGACCAATTATTGGAAGTTAACCCTAGATTAGTCACACGCGGAATTCTTTTCTGCGTATCACAATTTTCTTAAATATCTCAATTTCCAATCATCAAAGATGCTTCCACTTCTGAGTAGCTGAGATTTTAAAATAGCGAAGAATATTAAAAATTTAATCACGGGCCGCATAAACTCATTACACGGGCCGTATGTTGACCATGCCTGGGATAGAGCGTCAAACTAGGATGTAGAGGACCCATGTTAAAAACCCAGAGGTCGACAGCTTGAGCACAGGCTTAACTGGTTTGAGTAAGGCTCACCAGCTTGAGCCCAAGGTTGCTGACTTGAGCAAGGGATCACTCGGTCTGCTGTAGCCCCCTGGTCAAAGCACATATGAGAAAGCAATCAATAAACAACTAAGGTGCCACAACGAAGAACTGATGCTTCTCATCTCTCTCCCTTCCTGTCTTTCTGTTCTTATCTGTCCCTCTGTCTGTCCGTGTCTGTCACACACACAAAAAAACTAAAGTGATATAACTATGAGCTAAAGCTTCTCATCTCTCTCCCTTTCTGTCAAGTCTCTTCCTCTCTCTTCCTCTCTCTCTCTCTCTCTCTCTGTCATTCTCAAGCGCATGCTAAAAAAAAAAAGAAAAGTAACAAATGAAGTGAACAGGAAACCAAGGATAATGCAAGCAAAAGCTTTTACTAAGAAGCCTGAGGCATTATAGAATCAAGTCTCCCAAGGAAAAAAAAAAACACGTGACTTTGAATAAAAGCTAGAACTCTTTACAAGAAAGGTTGTACTTTTTAAAAAGTGGTGAAAGAATGAAATAAAGATGAAAAAAGACTGATATGTTTAAACTACAATAGGAAACTAATGTATAGCCTGACCAGGTGGTGGCACAGTGAGTAGGGCATCGACCTGGGATGCTGAAGACCCAGGTTCAAAACATCAAGGTTGCTAGCTTCAGCAGGGGGTCACTGGCTCAGCTGAAGCCCCTCAGTCAAGGCACATATGAGAAAACAATCAATGAACAACTAAAGTGCCGCAGCTATGAGTTCATGCTTCTCATCTCTCTTCCTTCCTGTCCGTCTCTCTCCATCTCACTCGCAAAAAAGAAAAAAAAGAAAGAAATTAATGTATAAAATCAGAGAGGGAAGTAAGACATGTAATAAGTAAAGTAGTGAGAAATTTTGGGGGAAGATGATTAAATCTGAGCAGAACTTAACAAAATTTGTGCATGACTTTAAAGGAAGTTAAAAAGTGTTTACAAGCCCTGGCCAGATAGGTCAGCTGGTTAGAGCGGTGTTTTTCAACCAGTGTGCCGTGAGACATGGTCAGGTGTGCCATGGGGAAATTAAACATGGGTCCCAAACTACGGCCCGCGCGCTGGATACGGCCCGCGGAAGCTATTTATTCGGCCCGCCACCAGCCACCTCCATCCGAACATAAACATTCCCCTCACAATCCCTCCAGCTATCAGCCACAGGAAAAGTGGAAGCACAGGGAACGCTCACTGACCAATCACCTTCTAGGATTCATCCCGAACACTAGCAATGAACCAATAGTAGGCCACCTCTCATCCACACCCAGGAAGGTCCTTGCTCCGGCTGCTGGGCACTTGTCATTGTGTGGCTGCGGCGAGTAGTTGAAGCTGCTACTCCTCCCCATGGTCCCGATTTCTAATACTGGTCAGGACTGGAGGTAAATGTTGCCACCACTAGATGAAGCCTCAGCCTCAGCTGGTTATGTCTATCCTGATGGTGTATATAGATATTTGACCTTTTTCTTTTTAAAAGAAGCCCTCGCAGAGGGTGATATACAATGCATCACAATGTTATCTATATTGTATATGGCCTCCTGAAGGGTCATCTTCTTAAAGAGCTCAAATCTCTATATACACCATCAAAACAGTCAGAACCAAGGCCCCTGCACCCAGCTGACCATGGGATTTGAACCCACAACCTCAGGGAGAACTCTAGTATTTATCAGAATCCTTACCTAGAAAGCAAACTTCTCAATCTGACAGTAGAGATGCTCTAAGGACTTATGATGTTACACAAGTACCCAACATTTTCTAAAATTGATTTTGTCCAGTCTCTAGATAGAGAGAGTATTTGCCAAATTGATTTGAACCCACAACCTTGATGAAAGCTCCAGTATCTATTAGCAGGACTGTATATATGAGGGGATACATGGGACTGTATATATTACATGGGACTGTATATATAAGGGTTTACATGGGACTGTATATGAGGGGATGTTACGTGGGACTGTATTTATAAGGGGATGTTACGTGGGACTGTATTTATAAGGGGATGTTACATGGGACTGTATATATGAGGGATGTTACATGGGATTATATATATGAGGGATGTTACATGGGACTGTATATATGAGGGGGTTATCCTTTTTTATTTAACTTTTTTTTATTAATGTAATTTATTTAAACTTTAAATAAATTCTAACGGAGTGTCATTTTGTGTCATTTTGGTAGGTGGTGTGCCCCAGGATTTTGTAAATGTAAAAAATGTGCCGCGGCTCAAAAAAGGTTGAAAATCACTGGGAGCGTTGTCCCAACACAAAGAGGTTGCCAGTTCGGTCCCAGTCAGGCCACATACAGAAACATTGATGTTTCTCTCTCTGCCCCCGCCCTTCATCTCACTCTCTAAAATCAATCAAAAAAAATTTTTTTAATGTTTATGAGGGCTGCCTGGCCTGTGGTGGCATAGTGGATAGAGCATCCACCTAGAACCGGCTGAGGTCGTCGGTTCAAAACCCTGGGCTTGCCTGGTCAAGGCACATACAGCAAACAATGAACAAACTAAAGTGAAGCAACTGAGTTGATACTTCTCGCTCCTTGACCCCTTCTCTCTGTAAAATCAAAAAATAAAATCTTTTTTTTTTAATGTTTAAAGGGCCCCAGCCAGGTAGCTCAGATGATTAGAGTCATCCCAATATGCCAAGGTTGCAGGTTCGATCCCTGTTCAGGGCACATATAAGAAGCAACCAATAAATGCACAACTGAGTGGAAAGTGTTTATGAGAGATCTTTCAGGGGTACTGAAAATGTAACACTGGAGTGTGGCAATCATTATACAACACTACAAATTTACTAAAAAATCATAACTATACACTTCAAACAGGCAAATTTTGCAGTACATACATTATACCTCAATAAAGTGTTGTTGTTGTTTTTAAGTGGTACAGGCATCCCTCAGAGACACTGCAGGTTGTATTCCAAACCATCACAGTTAAGAATGTATCACAAAAATGCAAAGTCATCATCTTTTTGCTGGTGGATGGTCTTGCTTTCAATTTGTAAAACATGCAGCAGATATCTGTGAGGTGCAATAAAGTAAAGTACAATAAAACAAGGTATGCCTGTATGTGTATCTGTTCCCTGGAGCAAGACACGAAGCAGCCAAGAGGAAAAGTACAGTAATTTATTTGACAGGAAAATAAAAATGAAAATATTCATAGTTTAAAAAATATTAATGTTTCCATTTCAGCCCCATAAAGATAGTATTGTGTCTCTGGGGAACTCTCTGTAAACCTTACTAAGACCACAAAAGCTTACTATCTTAAGAGCAGAAAGATAATGAATTTAGAAACTTTAAATGTAAAATAAGAAGAAATGCTTCGCCCTGGCCGGTTGGCTCAGTGGTAGAGCGTCGGCCTGGAGTGCAAGGGGTCCCGGGTTCGATTCCCAGCCAGGACACACAGGAGAAGCGCCCATCTGCTTCTCCACCCCTCCCCCTCTCCTTCCTCTCTGTCTCTATCTTCCCCTCCGGCAGCGAGGCTCCATTAGAGCAAAGATGGCCCGGGCGCTGGGGATGGCTCCTTGGCCTCTGCCCCAGGCGCTAGAGTGGCTCTGGTCGCAAGAGAGCGACGCCCCGGAGGGGCAGAGCGTCGCCCCCTGGTGGGCGTGCCGGGTGGATCCCGGTCGGGCGCATGCGGGAGTCTGTCTGACTTTCTCTCCTCGTTTCCAGCTTTGGAAAAATACAAAAAAAAAAAAATAAGAAGAAATGCTTAAATTTTTAATTTTTTTTTTGTATTTTTCTGAAGTAGGAAACGGGGAGGCAGGCAGTCAGACTCCTGCATGCGCCCAACCGGGATCCACCCGGCATGCCCACCAGGGGGTGATGTCTTCCCATCTGGGGCATCGCTCTGTTGCAACCAGACCCATTCTAGCACCTGAGGCAGAGGCCATAGAGCCTTCCTCAGCGCCTGGGCCAACTTTGCTCCAATGGAGCCTTGGCTGCGGGAGGGGAAGAGAGAGACAGAGAGGAAGGAGAGGGGGAGGGGTGGAGAAGCAGATGGGCGCTTCCCCTGTGTGCCCTGTCCGGGAATCAAACCCAGGACTCCTGCACACCAGGCCGACGCTCTACCACTGAGCCAACCGGCCAGGGGAAATGCTTCAATTTAATTTCCTATTTTAAAAGATGGTCATGTCTTTACAAGTACAATGACAACAGTTAATTCCCTCAGCTAGACAAAACATTCAAGTAGGGGATTTTCTGGTATTTTTGAAGATCAATTTGCATTGGTTTCAGGAACTTTTGCTGAGTTTCCCAAAACAGCAGTACTATATTTTATTAACTCCATTTGCAGCTACAGAGATCAACCAAAACTGCACCAAATAAACAAACACAATTAACATTTGCTTTGAGCTATGAAAATATTAACCTACTCTGACCTCCACTGCACCAACTTCAGCAAAACCTGGGTCAAGAGTCTCAACTTCCCAAAACAGCACAGGTGTCTCTAATTTCAATCCTGCTAGTCTCCTCTGCCTTTGGCTAAATCAGTAGCCAAAAAAATAAAAACAAAACAAAAAACTCTACTAACTCATATAGGTATTTTCTTTCTTTCTCCATAAAACAATGTTCTAGCAGACACAAATTAAATAACACATGTCAATATACAGTTCTGTTTTTGCCTGGCTGGTGGTAGTACAGTGGATACAGTGTTGACCTGGGACGCAAAGGTCCCAAGTTTGAAACTCTGAGGTTGCCAGCTTGAGCATGGGGTCACCAGCTTGAGTGTGGGATCATCAAAATGATCCCATGGTAGCTGGCTTGGGCCCAAACATTGCTAGCTTGAGCAAGGGGTCACTGGCTTGGCTGGAGTCCCCCAGTCTAGGCACATATAAGCAATCAATGAACAACTGAAGTGCTGCAACTACTAGTTGATGTTTCTCATCTTTCTCCCTTGCTGTCTCTGTCTTTCGCATATAAAACATAATATACAGTATATGTGTATGTATGTATGTACATATATATATGTAATTTTTTTCTCTAAATGGCTATAATAAAGGTCAAAATAGTCCTTGGCCAGTTGGCTCTGGGGTAGAGCATCGGCCCAGTGTGTGGAAGTCCTGGGTTGAATTTCCAGTTAGGGCACACAGGAGAAGTGACCATCTGCTTCTCCATGCTTCCGCCTCCCCCTTCTCTCTCTCTTTTCTCCTCCCACAGCCATGGCTTGAATAGTTTGAGCAAGTTAGCCCGTGTACTGAGGACAGCTCCATGGCTTCACCTCAAGCACTAAAAATAGCTTGGTTGCCAAGCAATGAAGCAGTGTCCCCAGATGGGCAGAGCATCGCCCAGTAGGGGGGTTTGTTGGGTGGATGCCAGTTGGGGAGCATGCAGGAGTCTGTCTGCCACCCTGCCTCTCACTTAATAAAAAAATAAATTAAAATAAAAAAATAAAGATCAAAATAGTTCAAGATAGTGATATTCACTATATTTTCCACTTAGACTTGAAAAACTGTAGTATCAATGATCTTTATATATTTCATAGAAGACCATATTGTGCAAGTTTACAGTAACATGCCTAACCCTTAGTAGACATTCAAGAAATGTTAGTTCTCTCTGTCCTTTCTGTTAATTCTTACAGTATTTCCCTGTTTATTTTTACCCCAATACAAAGTAGGAGAACAGAAAGAAGATAATTTCCTGACTGACCACCCATACCAGACCCCAAAAATTCAGGCCATCTGATGGTGATAAAGGGATGATTTTGCAGAAGTTAAACTTTAATCTCCCCTCTTTACCTTCCTTCCTAAGAAGCAGTGTCAATTCCAAAGACCATGTTCCTTCTGCCATAAGAAGTGGCTCAAATGTTTTTCCTTGTAGCAATGTATTATCAGTTCCTATTCTTTGTGACTGAGAGAAAGCCAATCTCAAGAACCTATGCTGTTCTAAGTGCAGATGCAGCAAAGTACAAAGCCATGGAACCCCATGTACAAAATCACGGGATTACTGTTTGGGTGTTTAAGGGGGAGAACTATCATTTGTTATGGTTTTTGCTGTTATTTTGGGGGGGGGGATGGCCATCAAGTTCACTGTCCAAGTGATCAAAGTTTCCCGCACGAATGAGCAATAGTGTTTCCACATAACTTACGACAATGGAAAGCTAGAACTACATGAACTAGCATTAGTCCTTACTTTGACAGGAAAGGTTCTGATAGAAACAGGTTTGCAGAGCTGTGTGAAGCTACCATCTATAGCTCTTTCTGTAGACATCAGACATAAGATATATGAGTCAAAGCCCTATGTGCTGTACTTTTGTTCATGCTCTGGAGCTTAAGATAGGAACACAAGCAAGTTATGTCAAGTTACACTCTAGAGGCTACAGATGAACAGATACTATCAGCATTAAAAATTTATAGCTGGCCTGACCTGTGGTGACGCAGTGGATAAAGCGTCGACCTGGAAATGCTGAGGTTGCTGGTTCGAAACCCTGGGCTTGCCTGGTCAAGGCACATATGGGAGTTGATGCTTCCAGCTCCTCCCTACCTTCTCTTTCTCTCTCTCCCTCTCTGTCTCTCTCTCTCCCTTTCTCTCTCCTCTCTAAAATGAATAAATAAAATTTTAAAAAAAATTATAGCTGTCAGCCTGACCAGGCAGTGGCACAGTGGATAGAGTGCTGGACTGGGATGCAGAGGACCCAAGTTCAAAACCCTGAGGTCGCCGGCTTGAGCGTGGGTTCACCAGCTTGAGCATGGGGTTGCTGGCTGGAGCATGGGATCACAGACATAACCCCATGGTTGCTGGCTTGAGCCCCAAGGTCACTGGCATGAGCCCAAGATTGCTGGTTTGAGCAAGGGGTCACTCACTCTGCTATAGCCCCCTGGTCAAGGCACACATGAAAAAACAATCAATGAATAACTAAGGTGCCACAACGAAGACTTGATGCTTCTCATCTCTCTCCTTTCCTGTCTGTCTATCCCTATCTGTCCCTCTCTCTGTCTTTGTCACACAAAAAAAGAAAAGAAAAAAAAATTATAGTTGTAACAGCCCGGCTACTATACTAGCTAGGGAGACAGACCCTTTGGTACAGTCTACCATTAACAGAAGCTACTGAATTTCAGAGTGACCAGAAGAATCAGCTAGCCTGTCACTTTCCACTACCCCAAGCTGGTTTTAAGCATAATGGCTCCAATACAAGAATTCTGCCGTTTAAGAATAGAGTCATGGTGTGTAAGCGCATGTGTATAAATTCATAGTTCTGTCCTATGACCGCCAACATTTTATATTGTTGTACTGTTTGACATTTTATACACTTTAGTACAGGGGTCCCCAAACTTTTTACACAGGGGGCCAGTTCACTGTCCCTCAGACCGTTGGAGGGCCGAACTATAAAAAAAACTATGAACAAATCCTTATACACACTGCACATATCTTATTTTAAAGTAAAAAAACAAAACGGGAACAAATACAATATTTAAAACAAAGAAGAAGCAAATTTAAATCAACAAACTGACCAGTATTTCAATAGGAACTATGCTCCTCTCACTGACCACCAATGAAAGAGGTACCCCTTCCAGAAGTGTGGCAGGAGCCAGATAAATGGTCTCAGGGGGCCTCATTAGGCCCACGGGCCGTAGTTTGGGAACCCCTGCTCTAGTAACATACTAGGTGTAATCTACAATATTAGATAAACAATATATAATACAAAGATTGTTTACCTAAACAATAATCAAATCTGATCTATTCTAGTTAAGAAGAACTGAAAACACTAACAAAAACACCTTAGGCAAGAAAAAGTAGCCTGACCAGGCGGTGGTGCAGTGGATAGAGCGTTGGACTGGGATGCAGAGGACCCAGGTTCGAGACCCCGAGGTCACCAGCTTGAGCGCGGGCTCATTTGGTTTGAGCAAAAGCTCACCAGCTTGGACCCAAGGTCGCTGGCTCAAGCCAGCGGTTACTCAGTCTGCTGTAGCCCCATGGTCAAGGCACATATGAGAAAGCAATCAATGAACAACTAAGGTGTCGCAATGAAAAACTGATGATTGATGCTTCTTATCTCTCTGTCCCTGTTAAAAAAAAAAAAAAAGAAAGAAAGAGTAAATAAACTTGGGACCTACCTTGTTTTACAATTCCCACAGACAGATGAAATTCAATTCCACGCCAACCATACCCTCGATCACTAAAACACAAACAAAAAAATAAATGTTCATGCAATATAAGCAGTCCTTCCAGTTCTTAAAGGGTATTTGGTTTCAAAAGAAGCTGTTTCCTTCTTTTTTTAATAATATTTTATTTAGTGATTTTAGGGAAAGGAAAGACAGAAAGAGGGGAGGAGCGGGAAGCATCAGCTCATAATAGTTGCTTTTCATATGTGCCTTGACCAGGCAAGCCTGGGGTTTTGAACCAGTGACATCAGCATTCCAGGTTGACACTTTTTCCACTGTGCCACCACACATTACACTCAAAAGAAGCTGTAGTCATATCTCCTTTCTATCCTTTCCATGCCCACAACAGTGGGTAAACTCTGTCAATGGCAAAAATGCCCAGAGAAAGAGCCTGACCAGGCAGTGGTGCAGTGGATAGAGCATTGAACTGGGATGTGGAGGACCCAGGTTCGAGACCCCGAGGTCGCCAGCTTGAGCGCGGGCTCATCTGGTTTGAGCAAGGCTCACCAGCTTGAGCCCAAGATTGCTGGCTTGAGCAAGGGGTCACTCGGTCTGCTGTAACCCCCTGGTCAAGGCACATATGAGAAATCAATCAATGAACTAAGGAGCCGCAACAAAGAACTGATGTTTCTCATCTCTCTCCCTTCCTGACTGTCTCTATCTGTTCTTCTCTCTGACTCTCTCTGTCTCTGCCACAAAAAAATAAAATGAAATTAAAATAGTGATATCACTTTTAAAAAGATTTTTAAAAATCCCCAGAGAAGGAGAATTAAACAACAGGTAACACTAACTGAGCACTTACTATATGCCAAGCACTATTCTAAGTGCTTCAATGTACAGTATTAATATAATCCTCACAACAACCCTGTGGGATACTCCTGTTAACTCGTTTTTCAACCAAATAACAATTGACCTTACACCTCTGAAAACTGCTCTTACTGGTTTTAAGAAATGCCTTTTAAATAAATATGGGCAATTCAACCATTGTAGCCGGACTGTTTCTTTTTTTTTTTTTTTTAATAAATTTTTATTAATGGTAATGGGATGACATTAATAAATCAGGGTACATATATTCAAAGAAAACATGTCTAGGTTATTTTGTCATTAAATTATGTTGCGTACCCCTCGCCCAAAGTCAGATTGTCCTCCGCCACCCTCTATCTAGTTCTCTGTGCCCCTCCCCCTCCCCCTAACTCTCTCCCTCCCTCCCTCCCATGTCCTCCCTCCCCCCACCCCTGGTAACCACCACACTCTTGTCCATGTCTCTTAGTCTCATTTTTATGTTCCACCAATGTATGGAATCATGTAGTTCTTGTTTTTTTCTGATTTACTTATTTCACTCCTTATAATGTTATCAAGATCCCACCATTTTGCTGTAAATTATCTGATGTCATCATTTCTTATGGCTGAGTAGTATTCCATAGTGTATATGTGCCACATCTTCTTTATCCAGTCTTCTATTGAAGGGCTTTTTGGTTGTTTCCATGTCTTGGCCACTGTGAACAGTGCTGCAATGAACATGGGGCTACATGTGTCTTCACGTATCAATGTTTCTGAGGTTTTGGGGTATATACCCAGTAGAGGGATTGCTGGGTCATAAGGTAGTTCTATTTGCAGTTTTTTGAGGAACCACCATACTTTCCTCCATAATGGTTGTACTACTTTACAGTCCCACCAACAGTGAATGAGGGTTCCTTTTTCTCCACAGCCTCTCCAACATTTGCTATTACCCGTCTTGTTGATAATAGCTAATCTAACAGGGGTGAGGTGGTATCTCATTGTAGTTTTGATTTGCATTTCTCTAATAAATAATGAAGCTGAGCATCTTTTCATATATCTGTTGGCCATTTGTATCTCTTCCTGGGAGAAGTGTCTGTTCATGTCCTCTTCCCATTTTTCTATGGGATTGTTTGTTTGTTTGTTGTTGAGTTTTATGAGTTCTTTGTAAATTTTGGATATTAGGCCCTTATCTGAGCTGTTGTTTGTAAATATCATTTCCCATTTAGTTGGCTGTCTGTTTATTTTTATATCAGTTTCTCTTGCTGAGCAAAAACTTTTTATTCTGATGTAGTCCCATTCATTTATCTTTGCCTTCACTTCTCTTGCCATTGGAGTCAAGTTCATAAAATGTTCTTTAAAACCCAGGTCCATGATTTTAGTACCTATGTCTTCTTCTATGTACTTTATTGTTTCAGGTCTTATATTTAGGTCTTTGATCCATTTTGAATTAATTTTAGTACACGGGGACAGGCTATAGTCGAGTTTCATTCTTTTGCATGTGGCTTTCCAGTTTTCCCAACACCATTTGTTGAAGAGGCTTTCTTTTCTCCATTGTATGTTGTTGGCCCCTTTATCAAAGATTATTTGACCATATATATGTGGTTTTATTTCTGGGCTTTCTATTCTGTTCCATTGGTCTGAGTGTCTATTTTTCTGCCAATACCATGCTGTTTTGATTATCATGGCCCTAAAATATAGTTTAAAGTCAGGAATTGTAATGCCCCCAGCTTCATTCTTTTTCCTTAGGATTGTTTTGGCTATTCGGGGGTTTTTATAGTTCCATATAAATCTGATGATTTTTTGTTCCATTTCTTTAAAAAATCTCATAGGGATTTTGATGGGAATTGCATTAAATTTATATATTGCTTTGGGTAATATGGCCATTTTGATTATATTTATTTTTCCTATCCAAGAACAAGGAATATTTTTCCATCTCATTGTATCTTTTTCGATTTCCCTTAACAATGCTTTGTAATTTTCATTTTATAGGTCCTTTACATTCTTTGTTATGTTTATTCCTAGGTATTTTATTTTTTTTGTTGCAATCGTGAATGGGATTATTTTTTTGAGTTCGTTTTCTAATATTTCATTGTTGGCATATAGAAAGGCTATGGACTTTTGTATGTTAATTTTGTATCCTGCGACCTTACTGTATTGGTTATTGGTTTATTGTTTCTAATAATCTTTTTGTGGAGTCCTTCGGGTTTTCGATGTATAGGATCATATCATCAGCAAAAAGTGATACCTTTACTTCTTCTTTTCCGATATGGATGCCTTTTATTTCTTTGTCTTGTCTGATTGCTCTGGCCAGAACTTCTAGCACCACGTTAAATAAGAGTGGAGAGAGTGGACAACCCTGTCTTGTTCCTGATTTAAGGTAGAAAGTCCTCAGTTTTATGCTGTTTAATATGATGTTGGCTGATGGTTTATCATATATGGCCTTTATCATGTTGAGATATTTTCCTTCTATACCCATTTTGTTGAGAGTCTTAAACATAAAATTGTGTTGTATTTTATCAAAAGCCTTTTCTGCATCTATTGATAAGATCATGTGGTTTTTGTTCTTTGTTTTGTTGATATGGTGTATTACGTTAACCGTTTTGCGTATGTTGAACCATCCTTGAGATTCTGGGATGAATCCCACTTGATCATGATGTATATAGCCGGACTGTTTCAATTGCTGCTGTGTTCCATGTCCATACACTCATTGTGCATTTCTTGGCTCCTCAAAATGTGCTGAGCACTATACCAGGTGCTAAAGAAGATTCATTCTCTCTCTGCCCTTTAGGAGTTGAGAAACTAATTTGGGAGCTAAATCAGACTAAACTACAAGAAATGGTTCAACAAATGAACTGCCCTATGAGGTACATATTCTATATGCAATAATTCAGTTTAAAAAATAATAATAATATTTAGGAAAAGGGAGGGAAAGTTGCACATAAACCTAGACCTTTAAAAATAGGTTACATTGGCAAAATAAGGAGAAAGGTTCTTCATGTAAGAAAATAAGAACAAAAACATGGTGGCAGGGATACAATGTATCTCAGGTCCTTCATAATCTGATCCCACTCAGTTGTACTAGCCTTTGCTGTTTGTGGCCATTGATCTCCGTCTACCTCCCCATTAGCCAAACCAAACTTCTTACTTATAAGACACAAAGTCTTTCATAGTTTGTTTCTCCTACTGCCTGCAATGTTCTTCCCCTCTTTCCCGGTCAGTAACATTAATCCTAGTTTACAGCAGGTACTTAATACAATATAAGCATTACTGTAAATAGCTTTTATTATTATTTAAGATCCGATTGTGGCCCTGGCCAGTACCTCAATGGATAAGAGTATGGGCCAAGCATATGGACACCCCAGGTTTGATCCTCAGGCAGAATACACAGGAGAAGCTTCTCCGCACCCCACCCCCGTCCCCTCCTCTACCTGTTCCCTTCTCACAGCCAGTGGCTCAGACTGGTTCAAGCATGGCCTCAGGTACTAAGGATAGCTGGGTTGGACATGTCAGTCTCAAGTGCTAAAAACAGCTCAGTACTCAAGCATCAGACCCAGACAGGATTGCCGGGTAGGTCCTGGTTGGGGCACATGCGGGAGTCTGCCTCACTATACTATCTCCCCACCTTTCACCTAAAAAAAAAAAAGATCCAATTGAAACATTTCTCTAAAGCCTTTTCCAATTCCCTAATTAATCTACTCAGTGCCTCTCCACTATAATCACATGGCATTTGTCCATTTCTCCATTACAGTGGTAAAACATTTTATTGTCCGAGGTTTCCATTTTTCTCTTGTCTGAACAGGAAACATCTTCTATACAGCCCCAGGACCTAGCAGTGTCTGGCACATAATAGGTACCCATTACATACTTGTTAACTGAAGGCCCAACTGACTCAAATTTACAAAATGAATTAATGATAGGATTCTTCTAAAAAGTCAGCTCCCTTTGTACATTTAAACAACACAGTCTGTCAAAATCTAATGCACTTTTACATTTTCATGAATGTCTGCTACATAATTACACCAACAATTCATACACAAAAAAAGTCAAAGTGCATTCACTAGAAACTACCAGCTAACTAGTTTTTGCCTGACAGCAAAACAAGGTCCTCCTTGCTCTGGCCAGTTAGAGCGTCATCCTGAAGAACAGAGGTTGCAGGTTTGATCCCCGGTCAGCGCATATACAGGAACAGATTGATGTTCCTGTCTCTCCTCATTCCTCTCTCGCTAAAATCAGTAAATAGAACTTTAAATTTTTTAGAAAAGGACCTCATCTGTCCCTGGCCGGTTGGCTCAGTGGTAGAGCGTCGGCCTGGCGTGCGTAAGTCCCGAGTTCAAGTCCCGGCCAGGGCACTCAGGAGAAGCACCCATCTGCTTCTCCACCCTTCCCCCTCTCCTTCCTCTCTGTCTCTCTCTTCCCCTCCTACAGTCAAGGCTCCATTGGAGCAAAAGATGGCCCGGGCGCTGGGGATGGCTCCATGGCCTCTGCCCCAGGCGCTAGAGTGGCTCTGGTCGCAACAGAGCGACGCCCCTGATGGGCGAGCATCGCCCCCTGGTGGGCGTGCCAGGTGGATCCCGGTTGGGCGCATGCGGGAGTCTGTCTGACTGCCTCCCCGTTTCTAGCTTCAGAAAAATACAAAAAAAAAAAAAAAAGGGCCTCATCCATACCAACTGAGAGAGAAGAAATTGGTCATTTAGGTACTGTGCTGGTGACCTCTCACTGAAACAATGCCACAGTTCTGTATGCAATATATATGGGTTTTGTTTCATGTTTTGAAAGAGGGGGACAGGAAGGGAGAAAGATAAGAAGCATCAACTCACAGTTCCAGCACTTTAGTTGTTCACTGATTGCTTCTCATACGTGCCTTGACTGGGGCGGGGGGGGGGGGGGGGATTCAAGCTAAGCCAGTGATCTTGGGCTTCAAGCCAGCAAATTTTGGGCTCAAGCAAACAGCCATGGGATCATGCTGATGACCTTGCACTCAAGCTGGTGAGCCTGTACTCAAGCTGGCAACCTCTGGGTTCCAAGTTGACATTCTATCTCCACTGTGTCTCCACTGGTCAGGCACAATATATATGTTTAAATAGGTATTTATATTGGCTTTAGTCATGGATTGTTGATATTACAAATTTAGAAGTCCAATCATAAATCCAAGGTTTATTTATAGAAACTTCCCATACGGTAGGACTTTAAGAAGTAAAACAGCAGCCTTTTCCCTGCTGAAAGTAGAAGGTAGCAAAGCGCCAAGGGAGCAAAGCCTCTCCGAACTGTTCTTGGCACTGAATAAAGCAGAGGAAGAATGTGCAGGGCAAGCAGGAGCCTCACTGAAAATCAGTCACCCAGGGCAACAGGCATTTTCAATGTCTGTACTATTCAAAGTTTAGAATTAATTTTATACCTGCCTATGTTCATTGAAAGCACAGTTTGTGGGTTGGAACTTCAAAAATGTTCTAATGTGCAAGTCTGTCCACATTTTAATCCACTCAGCCAGGTTTGAACATGCCAAACTTAAAATACTCTCTGGATCATTATGCAAAGGTATGAGCTCAATCCTTGATTCTCAGGAAAAGGAACTCACGGGAGAGTAAGTAAAGCAATAGTATTTCAATGAAAGCCTTAACAGAAAAAGGCAAATTCTAAATAGTGATGAGTTACTTTTAATATACATCTAAATGGAAATAAGATACAAGGTAATGATACATTACAATTATTAATCTCAAAATGAGATCCTAAATTTTTAGTTCCAAGTTGTCAGAAAATGTATTTTGAAACTGATTTTTAAAAATTTCCTACATGAGACTACCTTATAAAAGGGTTTTAGCCTGATCAGGTGGTGGCACAATGGATAGAGCATCGACCTGCGATGCTAAAAGCCTGAGATCGCTGGCTTGAGCTCAAGTCTGTATGAACACAGACATGGTTGCTGGCTTGAAGCCTAAAGTCACTGGCTTGAAGCCTAAAGTCACTGGCTTGAAGCCCAAGGTTGCTGGCTTGAGCCAAGGGTCACCGGCTCAGCTGGAGCCCCCCGGTCAAGTCATGTATGAGAAAGCAATCCATGAACAAGTAAGGTGCCACAACTTTGAGATGATGCTTCTCATCTCCCTTCCTGTTGGTCTGTCTCTCTCTAAAAAAAAAAAAAAAAAAAAAAAAAGTTGCTTTAGTCATCCATTAAGTAAATACCTTGAGAATCCAAGTCTAACTTACCGTATATTGAAATGAAGTATATTTATATGTAAACAAAATTATAAGCAAAGTCTTTTAATCTTTTATTTTACTGGGTTTTTGAGAAGTGCCAATAAAATGTGAAATGACTAAATTTTTATAACTAAACCTCAGAAGTTCACACACCCAATCACTTCATTTTCAGTCTGGAACCAGAGCAAAAAGGTTAAGTGACTTGCTCTGGCCAGTGGCACAGTGGACAGAGCATCATCCTGGAGCACTGAGGTCTCCAGAGGAATCCCCAAGGGCACCACCTCAAGCGCAGTCAGGGCATGCATAAGAAGCAATCAAAGGGTGTACAACTAAGTGGAACAATGTGAGTTGATACTTCTCTCTCTCTCTACCCCTTCCTTTCTCTAAAAAAAAAAAAATTTCCAGTGACTTGGACTTATTTTACAACATACTACTAAACACACTGCCTTTTATTAAGACAGAAAATGTTTTGGAAATTAAAAACGAAGAAAAGTGGCCTGACCAGGTGATGATGCACTGGACAGAGCACTGAACTGGAACACAGAGGACCCAGGTTTGAAACCCCGAGGTTGCTGGCTTGAGCACAGGCTCACCAGCCTGAGCACAGGGTTGCTGGCTTGAGTATGAGATCATAGAGTTGACTCCATGGTCACTGGCTTGAGCCCAAAGTTCGCTGGCTTGAAGCCCAAGGTTTTTGGCTTGAGCTCAAGGTCACTGGCTTGAGCAAAGGGTCATTCGCTCTGCTGTAGCCCCCACCAGCCCTCAACCCCCCACCCCCAGTTAAGGCACATATGAGAACACAAAAATCAGTGAACAACTAAAGAACCGCAACAAAGAACTGATGCTTCTCATCTCTCTCCCTTCCTGTCTGTCTGTCTCTATCTGTACCTTTCCCTGTCTGTCACAAAAAATAGAAATAAAAAAACGAAGTAAAGTGCCTGACCTTTGGTGGCACAATAGATACAACACTGACCTGAGGCACTAAGGTCCCAGATTTGAAACCCCAAGGTCGCTGGCTTAAGTGCAGGCTCAGGGATCGCTGGCATCGACATGATCCCATGGTCAATGGCTTGAGCAAGGGGTCACTAGCTCAGTTTGAGCCCCCCAGTCAAGTCATGTATGAGAAACAATCAATGAACAACTATAAGTGCTGCATCTACAACTTGATGCTTCTCATCTCCCTTCCTGTCTCACTTGCTAAAAAAAAAAAAAATTATTATTCAGACTGTTGTGTTGAGAATAAAGGAAAGAGTGGAAGCTGAGCATTTAGTTAAGAGGTACAACAATCATCCAAGCAAGAGAGTACAGTGGCTTAGACCACAGTGGCAGCTGCAAGGATAGGTGAGAACTGGTTGATTTTGGATATATTTTAAAAGTAGGTCCAGTAAGTTTTCCTAGCAGACTGGATCTGAGGAATGAGAAGAGAAAGATAAGATTAAAAGTTTTGACCAGCCTGACCAGGCGGTGGTGCAGTGGATGGAGCGTCGGACTGGGATGCAGAGGACCCAGGTTCAAGACCCCGAGGTCTCCAGCTTGAGCACAGGCTCATCTGGTTTGAGTGCAGGCTCATCTGGTTTGAGCAAAAGCTCACTAGCTTGGACCCAAAGTCGCTGGCTGGAGCAAGGGGTTGCTCCATCTGCTGAAGGCCCGTGGTCAAGGCACATATGAGAAAGCAATGAACAACTAAGGTCTCGCAATGAAAAACTGATGATTGATGCTTCTCATCTCTCTCCGTTCCTGTATGTATGTCCCTGTCTATCCCTCTCTCTGACTCTCTCTCTGTCCCTGTGTAAAAAAAAAAAAAGAAAAAAAAAAAAGTTTTGACCAGAGCAACTAAAAGAGTATAGTTGTCATTAAGTAAGTCAAAGAAAGCTTCTAGTGGGAGGAAAAAAGTTTAGAGGAAACGAATAGTTTACTTTTAGTTTCCTATACGTTGTTTGAAACATTTGGCTTTCCAACTTTTCCAACAGATAAATAGGGCCAGGTTGATAAAATAATGATTTTTAACATTTCTATTTTAGATGATAAACCATAGGTTTTATTTGTCCTAAAAGCTACAGTTTTATAAAAAATTAATTTCAGCAGTTATAATATACACAAAAAAGCTACTCATTAAATTGATGCTGATTAATTCCCAATGACCATATCTTGTAAAGCTGTAGATCAAGACTGAAATCCATTCTAATTCACAGTCACAGGTATGGGATCAAATCTCAGTCAATGAAGAATAATAATGAAATAGAATGAGCTCCGGGCATCTGTTACCTACACTGAATTCTTCATCTTACCAGCAATTGAAGAACTCCAGTGGTTGGTCCTAACATTATCAACTACAGTCTGACATATTCCTCTTATACTAAACACAAATTACTCTACCCTTCTGTTCCCTGTAAGGTCCCCAAAAAATCAGGTCTCTAAAGCCTGAGAACAAACACATATAGGAAGAACAACAATACAGAGAGGAGCCTACCCAGGACCAGCACTATTTCCACATTATGGGTCAAGGTCATTTGAGAAATCACAAAATCATATCATCTCAGACTTTGAAAGGAATCATCATGTGTCAACAAATATTTTCCAAGTGACTGTGAGCTAAATGCTATGGATACACAGATGATTATGACAAAATTCCTATTCAAGGCATTATGTGCTAAGTACTTTAATAGAGGAATTAACTAAGGGTTACAGGAGTATAAAGGTGGAAATAAAAGAGCAGCTTTTCAAAATAAATTGCCAAGAATTAACTTGGGATCACCACAAGCACCACCTCCTATCAATCTTACATGCAGAAGACGATGCGGTGAGTCAGGTTAAGAAGAAAGCAAGGTTGCAATTCTTGTAGGGTTGGAACTTCTTTTTTTTTTTTTTTTTTTTTTAGAGAAACCAGTTGAAAGGAACTTCTAACCTCTTAGAAACAGGGTCTTGTTCTCTTATGTACTTGGTTAAAGAAAATAGAGGGGGTTATGATCATTTCTATCCCCCTTTATTTTCTTTTCACAAAAAAAAACCTGGTATGAGAAAATATCATTCTAATCCAACCATTACTTTCTTATTACCAATCTCTCCACATTTTATAAAACAGTACTTAAGCCTTTAAAATATTTGCTGGAAGAAAACAGTGCCTTCTCACTCTGGACAGTTAACTCGGGAGCATCATCCCAATACATGTAGGTTGTGGGTTATATCCCTGGTCAGGGCACATACAGTAACAGATTGATGTTCCTATCACTCTCTCTTGCCCTCTCTATAAAAAGTCAATAAAAAAAATTTTTTTTTAAAGAACCAACTAATGAATGCAAAAATAAATGAAACAAGAAATCAATGTTTCTCTCTCTCCTTTCCTCTCTCTAAATATCAACATATAAGTAAAAAAAGAAGAAAATAGTGCCTTATCTTCACATCCTAAAGGAACTTTTATTTATCGTAGGCTACTTACAGAGGTCTAGGTTACAACTTGAACTTCTACAGTAAAACTAACTGGAACCACTTCCAATGCCATTTGACTTTTCCTCTGGCCCAAGCTCTAAACTCTCCACCTCCTAAGGCTTAGGAGTCTTTCTAGCTCTGAGTCTTCTGGCACTCAACTTTTCATTTTGCTGCTAATTTTACTGACTCTCAGGAATTCAGCCACAAAGCAGTAAAAGAACCTACTCTATTAATTCACAAACTATATTTCATTTTCATTTTCCAGACAATCTGAAAGGCCTGTAATGCACAGTATGAAAAAGTGTCATCTAAAAAAACATACATATATAAATTTTTAAAGTGTCAACTGTCTTTATACATCTCCAAAACAAAAAATTTATCTCTGACATGACTTTTTACTGATTAGTAACCTTTAATAGAAACATACTTTGCTATGATCACATATTCCAGCAAACTGCTGCTATTTCAGCAACTACAATGGAGTACATGCTTTCAATAGTGAGTCAGGCCTTTGGAAGTGGTTTAGCACACGGAAATTCACCAGCTGGCATCTACAATTAGATTCAAGGAGACAAATGGAATTTTTTATCAGGTTTTTCCAAGAGTTAACCAGTTCTTAAATTGATTATACATTTCTGAAGTATTTACAGATGAAATCATACATCTTGGAATTGTTTTAAAATATTGAGGAGGAAAGGAAAAACAAGGTTTAAACAAGATTGATTATGTGTTGATAATTACTGAAGCTGGGTGACAGTCCATATTGGTGGTTCATTTTGTTAATCTCTTTATTTTTATATGTGTTTGAAATAGTCTATAATAAAGATTTTTTTTTTAACTTGAAAAACAAATACAGAACAAAATAATTCTTGGGACCAATGAGCTCCATAATCCACCAGAGTAAAACTGTTCATTTCTTGCCTGGCCTGTGGTGGCACAGTGAATAAAGCATCGACGTGGAATGCTGAGGTCACCAGTTCAAAACCCTGAGGTTGCCAGGTCAAGGCACATATGGCAAGTAGTCAAACAACAACTAAAGTGAAGCAACTATAAATTGATATTTCTCATTCCCCCCACCTCCTCTCTCTGTAAAATCAATAACTAAAATCTTTTTTAAAAATTAAAAAACTGGGCCCTGGCTGGTTGGCTCAGTGGTAGAGCATCAGCCTGGCGTGGAGTCCCAGGTTCAATTCCCGGCCAAGTCACACAGGAGAAGCGCCCATCTGCTTCTCCACCCCTCCCCCTCTCCTTCCTCTCTCTCTCTTTCCCTCCCTCAGCCAAGGCTCCACTGGAGCAAAGTAGGCCCGGGCGCTGAGGATGGCTCTGTGGCCTCTGCCTCAGGCGCTAGAGTGGCTCTGGTTGCAACAGAGTGACGCCCCCTGGTGGGTGTGCCGGGTGGATCCCTATCGGGCGCATGCGGGAGTCTGTCTGCCTCCCCGTTTCCAACTTCAGAAAAATACAAAAAAAAAAAAAAATTAAAAAACTGTTCATTTCTTAAGACATACCTCGATTCTAATACATTTCTCACTGAACAAATATTTATTGAGCACAACAACCATGTGCCAGGCATCAACCTAAGTACTGAAGATGCAATGATAAACTAAATTCTATCTGCCTGAAGTAACTGAGTAGTCTTATGAAAAAAGCAAGCACATGGTGTCATAGACAAAACAAGAGAGAGATCTCATCTAACTCTCCCTAGTCAGGAAAAAGCTTCCCAGGCACCATCTAAGTTAATTCTGAAAAATTCAACCCAAATAACTGAATCATTTCTTTTTTGTCCATATACACTTTTATCACGTCATAGAACAATAAGTAAATAAATGCCTGCTCCTTTCTCAACTAAAGTATTCATTTCTCTATAAAGCTGAAATTATCAAACTCATTCATTCAACAAATATTTATTAAACACCATGCACCAGAATGTGCTAGACAAAAAAATAAAATATGGTCTGCCCTAGTGGACTTTATAATCTCAGACCACAGGAAGACAAAAACAAATAAGCAAGCTATCAAGAAGAAAAATAATTTTAAACCTCTCCAAGCTTTTAGGAAACAAAGAAGGGACTTCGTGAGCAGAAAGTACCAACTTTTTCGATAGGGTAATAAGGAAAGTTGAACCAATGCAGGCAGAGGGATGACAGGATGATAATGTAACTACTGAAGGGTAAAGGAATTCCAGACTAGGTGGTGAGATCTGCATAGATAAAAGCATGCTTACAATGTAGGTTATGGGAAGAAATCTTGATTGTTTTTTTGTTTGTTTCTTTGTTTGTTTGCTTTTTGAGAGGCAGGGAAAGAGAGACAAGAACACGGAGATGCTCCTGTATGCGCCCTGACGAGGAAACTGAACTGGAATCTCCACGCTCCAGGACAACACTCCAACCAACCGAGTATCCAGCCAAGGCTTTTTTTTTTTTTTTAAACACAGAGAGGAAGAAAGAAAGAGGGGAGGGGAAGGGAAGCATTCATTTGTTGTTCCACTCAATCACGCATCCATTGGTCGCTTCCCATGTATGCCCTGACCAGGGATCAAACTTTGTTGTCCTGAGTTTAACCAACTAAGCTTTTTAACCAACTAAGCTAACTAACCAGGGAGAAATCTTGGTTTTAAATGCTGGGAAACCATTGGAAGTAAGGGCTTTAAGCAGAGAAGTGACATGATTCTGTTTATGTTTTCAAGATCATTCCTGCTACTCTGAAGGGAATGAATTGAAAGAAATAACAATTTTTACCAAGAGGAATTTTAGATGAGTAAAACCAAACACCAAAACTGATTTTGGCCAGTGAAAATCATTTCTGCATCCACTAACAATCTAAATCTTTTAAATTGCCTGCTTAGTCCAGCTTCACCTACAGTTTTGTTCTGTTTTTTTGTTTTTAATGCTTACAACCAGTAGGTCATGACCTCTGAGGAGTCTCTGGGAAGTTGAAACAAGCCCATATGCCTAGGGGTTAGCATTCTTCTCATTCTCCAATTGCCAGTCAGATTAATTTTCATTTACTCCTCTCCTATTCCACAGTGTCCTGACTGAAAGGAAGGGAGAAGGGGACTTCCTCAAGTGTTTCAAGAGACAATAAACTTTACTGAAAAGATGATAAGGAATGTGATTGCATAACTTTTCTTCTCATTGCCAACTATGTTCCAGGTAAGAATTCCACTATGAAAGTATGGTAATTCTAATTTTCCTGTCCAAATTATCCCAGAAAGCTGCCTAAAGCACATCCACTTATTTCTGCTTTTTAAAAAGTTTCCTCATTCCAAAACTGAAACAATAATAAATTTTGTTTTTTTCCTGAAGTTGGAAACGGGGAGGCAGTCAGACAGACTCCCGCATCCACCCAACCAGGATCCACCCGGCATGCCCACCAGGGGGTGATGCTCTGCCCATCTGGGGCGTCGCTCTGCTGCAACCAGACCCATTCTAGCACCTGAGGCAGAGGCCATAGAGCCATCCTCAGCACCTGGGCCAACTTTGCTCCAATGGAGCCCTGGCTGTGGGAGGGGAAGAGAGAGACAGAGAGGAAGAAGAGGAGGAGGGGTGGAGAAGCAGATGGGCGCTTCTCCTGTGTTTCCTGGCCGGGAATCAAACCCGGGACTCCTGCAAGCCAGGCTGATGCTCTACCACTGAGCCAACTGGCCAGGGCCAAGAATAAATTTCTAATAGCATTTGTAATTGATAAGGAAAGAAAAATAAATTCCATTGTTAATCCCTGGGGCATGTAAATAAGAAATCTTAACTTAAAAAATGTCAAAGTAATGGCTGCGTGAGAGATACCCTTGATCTCTCCCCTTAAAATTTCAATAAATTGAACAGCTATAACTCAGTGAGGGGACCCCAGCTGGGCCCACAGGCTTACCTGAAAGATATGCACATCAAATCAACTAAAGGAAATAACAGGGCCCTGGCAAGTGGCTCAGTGGATAGAAAGTCAGCCTGACATATGAATATCCCAGGTTTGATTCCCAGTCAGGACACACAGGAGAAGCGACCAACTGCTTCTCTCCCTCCCCCTCTCCCCCTTCTCTTCTTCTTTCCCTCCCACAGCCAGTGGCTAGATTCATTCAAGCATGGCCCTGGGCACTGAGGATAGCTTGGATGGTCCAAGTGCATCAGTCTCAGGTGCTAGAAATAGCTCAGTACTCAAGCATCAGTCCCAGACAGGGTTACTGGGTGGAGCCTGGTCAAAGAGTATGTGGAAGTCTGCTTCACTATCTCCCCTCCTCTCACCTAAACAAACAAAAATTAAAAATGATTTTAAAAAAACAAAAACAAAAAACGAGACCCATGGTGGTGCAGTGGATAAGGCAGTTCGAAACCCTGGGCTTGCCTGGTCAAGGCACATAGAACAATCACTCAAAGCATTGAACAGCTAAAGTGAAGCAACTATGAATTGATACTTCTTACTCCCCAACCCTCTCTCCTCTCTCTGTAAAATCAATAAACAGTAAATAAAAATCTTAACAAAAACTAATTATTTTAAAAAGGAAAAAAAAAACTGCCCTGGCCAGATAGTTCAGTTGGTTAGAGCATTGTCCCAAAACACAGAGGTTATAGGTTCGATCCCTGGTAAGGACACATACAGGAATAGATTTGTGTTCCTGTCTCTCTCTCTCTCTTGCTCTCTCTCTCTCTTCCTCTCTCTACAATCAATAAACATTTTTAAAAAAAAAAGAAAAAGAAAAGAAAAGAAAAAAACAGCCTGTCCAGGTAGTGGCTCAGTGGACAGAGTGTTGACCTGAGATGCTGAGGACCCAAATTCAAAACCTCGAGGTTGCCAGCTTGAGCATGGTATCATTGGCTTGAATGTGGGGTCACCAGCTTGAGTGCAGGATCATGAACATGATCCATGGTTACTGCCTTGAAGCCCAAGGTAACTAACTGGCTTGAGCAAAAGGTCACTGACTTGGCTGGAGCCCCCTCCCCAGTCAAGGCATGTATGTATGAGAAGCAATCAATGAACAAGTAAAGTGCCACAACTACAAACTGATGCTTCTCATCTCTCTCCCTTTCTCCCTCCCTCCTTCTCTGTGCCTTAAATCAGTGGTCCCCAACCTTTTATGGGCCAAGGACCAGTTTAATATCAGAAAATATTTTCACAGACCAGCCTTTAGGATGGGACAGATAAATGTATCATGTGACCAAGACAAGTGCCAAGAGTGAGTCTTAGACGGATGTAACAAGGAATCTGGTCATTTTTAAAAAATAAAACATCGCTCAGACTTAAATATAAATAAAACGGAAATAATGTAAGTTATTTATTTTACCTCTGCGGACCAGTACCAAATGGCCCACAGACCAGTACTGGTCTGCGGCCCAGGGGTTGGGGACCACTGCCTTAAATGACATACTCGACCAAATGGAGATAATAGACATTTACAGAACATTTCATCCCAGAACATCATATTATACATTCTTTTCCAGTGTGCAGGGAACATTTTCATGGACAGACCATATGTTAGGCCACAAAACTAACCTCAACAAAATCAAGAAGACTGAAATTACACCAAGCATATTTTCTGACCATACGGCTCTGAAATTAGAATTCAACTGTAAAAAGTAAGTAAAGATACCAACAAAAATGTGGAAATTATATAACATACTTCTGAAAAATGACTGGGTCAAAGAAGAAATAAAAGCAAAGATCAAAAGATATGTACAGGCTCTGGACAACTGGCTCAGTGAATAGAGCATCAGCCCAATGTGCAGACGTCCCAGGTTTGATCCTCAGTCGTGGTACACATGAGAAGCAACCATTTGCTTCTCTTTCCCTCTCTCTCCCTCTCTTGCAGCCAATGGCATGATTGGTTTGAGAGTCGGCCCTAGGCAATGAGGACAGCTCAGATGATTCGAGCGTCAACCTCAGACAAATATTGCCAGGTCGATCCCTGTCGGGGCACATGCAGGACTCTCTCTGTCTCCCCTCCTCTCGTTAAAAAAAAAAAAAGATATATACAAACAGTAATGACAATACAACATATCAAAACTTCTGGGATGCAGCAAAGCATTCTATAAGAGGGAAGTTTATATCATTACAGGCTTATATCAAGAAATAAGAGAAATCCTGGCCTTGGCTCAGCGGTAGAGCATCAGCCCGGCATGTGAAGTCCCGGGTTTGATTCCCAGTCAGGGCACACAGGAGAAGTGCCCATGTGCTTCTCTACCCTTCCCCCTCTCCTTTCTCTCTATCTCTCTCTTCTCCTCCCACAGCCGAGGCTCCACTGGAGCAAAGTTGGCCCGGGCACTGAGGATGGCTTCACGGCCTCCGCCTCAGGCTCTAGAATGGCTCCAATTGCAGTGGAACAATGCCCCAGAGGGGTCGAGCATCGCCCCCTGGTGGGCATGCCTGGTGGATCCCGGTCGAGTACATGTGGGAGTCTGTCTGACTCCCCCCTCCCCCCACCTCCTACCCCACTTCTCACTTTGGAAAAATACAAAAAAAGAAAAATAAATAAGAGATATCCCAAGTAAACAACCTAACACTACATCTTGAAAGAACTAGAAAAAGAAGAATAAAGGCAACCCAAAGTCAGCAGAAGAAAGAAAATAGTAACTATTAGAGAACTAAACATAATAGAGAACCAAAAATCTATAGAAAAAGTTAATTCAAAGAACATGTTGGTTCTTTGAAAAGATCAATTAAATTAACAAACCCCTGGCTAGACTCACTAAGGAAAAAAGAGATGACTCATATAAACAAATTCAAAATGAAAGACAAGAAATTACCACAGACATCATAGATATACAAAGGATTATACTGGAATACTATTAAAGATTTTATGACACCAAATTCAACAATCTAAAAGAAATGGATAAGTTCTTAGAACTATACAATCTTCCTAGACTGAGTCACAAAGAAGTGGAAAGCCTAAATAGATCAATAGTGAGGAAACAGAAACAACTATCAAAAACCTCCCCAAAAATAAAAGTCCATGACCAGATGGCTATACTAGTGAATTCTACCAAATACTTAAAGACTTGGTACCTATCCTTCTCAAAGCCTTCCAAAAAAACAGAAGAAAAAGCAATACTCCCTAACACATTTTATGAGGTCAACATAACCCTGATACCAAAACCTGGTAAGGATAACACAAAAAATGAAAACTACAGACCAGTATCTCTAACAAATACAGATGCAAAAATCCTGTCTACTCCTCTCTTGCTTAAAAAAAAAAAAATGGGGAGAGGACCTGAACATTCTTCTCCCTAGAACAGTACAAATGGCCAACAGATACATAAAAATTATTTGAGGCGTGACTTGTGATGGAGCAGTGGATAAAGTGTTGGCTTGGAACACTGAGGTCGCCATTTTGAAACCCTGGACTTGCCTGGTCAAGGAACATATGGGAGTTGATGTTTCCTGCCTCCCCCCAGCCTTTCTCTCTCCTCTCTAAAATGAATAAAAAAAATAATTAAAAAATTATTTGAAATCAGTTCTATCATTTAGATGTTTCTGAGACTCAAACTCTGGGATTAACAATCTACTGTAATTAAAATTGAGATGGTGTGAAGTTGCAATGATTGCTGGAGTACAGTGAAAACTATAAGGATCAAATGAAAATCATAGGAGGGCCCATAAGAGTCATTTAACTTAATGCTCTTATTTTACAGAAGAAAAATCTCAGACCAAAATGGTTAGAAAACTTGCTCAATATTATATAGCTCATTAGCAACAGAATGAGGTTTTTAAAGCCCCAAACCTATTGATGCCCTGTTAGCCAGCTAATTTCTAATAATAGCTGCTACTTAATCAGCTAATTAAAACATGCCAGGTGCTGTATTAATGATTTTACATATTTATGATCATTTAATCTCACCCAATCCTATGAGAAACACATTATCAAACCCATTTTATAAATGTGAAAATCAGAATTCAAACTCAAGTCTGTCTGATTCCAAAGTCCTTGGTTTCAACTCCTACACTATTACCTCTCTACCTTCCATTCATTCATTCATTCATCAAACACTTGCTAAGCAAGTCAGGTACTATCTCAGCCATAAAGGTACTAGTAATGAAGATGGGCAGGGTCTCTGTCCTTACGGAGTTTATGGTAACAGTTAAAAAATAAAATAATCACTTCAGGTATGACTTGGTAAGTACTGTGGGGGAAAAACAGCAATGTAATAATAACTACAGAGGCAACATTATACTACCAATATTACATGAAACGCTAAAAATATAAAACACTACCACCTCACATCAACTGGGATGGCCACCATCAAAAAATAAACACCTTGGCCTGTGGTGGCGCAGTGAATAGAGCGTCAACCTGGAACTCTTGAGGTCACTGTTCAAAACACTGGGCTTGCCCGGTCGAGACACATATGACAAGCAAGCAACAACTAAAGTGAAGCAATATGAGTTGATACTTCTCACTCCTCCCACCTCTCTTCTCTGTAAGGTCAATAAATAAAATCTTTAAAAAAAAAAAATAGCCTGACCAAGCAGTGGCGCAGTGAATAAAGCACTGGACTGGGACGCGGAGGCCCCAGGTTCAAAGCCCGAGGTCACTGGCTTGAGTGCAAGGTCAATGGCTTGAGCAAGGTGTCACTTGCTCTGTTGCAGCCCCACCCCACCCCACCCCCAGTCAGGGCACGTGTGAGAGAGAAATCAATGAACAACTAAGGAGACTAAGGAGCCACACAAAGAATTGATGCTTCTCATCTCTCTCCCTTCCTGTCTGTCTGTCCTTATCTGTCCCTCTATCTGTCTCTCTCTCTATCTCTGTCACAAAAATATAAATAAATAAAAATAAAGGATACGAACTATTTAAAAAAATAAACAAAGGCTCTGGCTGGTTAGCTCAGTCAGTGTCAAGCTTGCAGGTTCGATACCTGGTCAGGACACATACAGGAGGTGATGAATTCACAACTAAATGGAACAACAAATGAATGATTCTTTTTCTCTCTCTCCCTTCCTCTCTCTCTAAAATCAATCAAGGTAAAAAAAATATAAGCACTGGTAAGAATGTGGAGAAAATGAAACCCTTATGAACTGTTAGTAAGAATGGAGAATGAAAGTACATACTATAAATTTAACCTTAGTGAAAATGACTAACCAAGATTCTGAACCCATCAACAATAACAGGTATTTGAAAAAGTATATTCTGAAAGGCAGATAAAACTATTGTCTTCTTTCTTTAGTATAATATTAATTCTAGTATGAGTATAAGTAGAAACAGCTCCAACCAGAACAACCTGTCAACAAGAATAGATGTTTCCAAATTAAAATAAACCACCAAGATTACACACCTATGCAATTCCAATGCCCACTTCTTTTCCCTTGTCCCCATATTCCTGTTAAGTTTCTCTCAGCCCTCTGATATCTCAGCACAGAAGCAAACTCTGACCACTGTACAGGGAAAGGCACTTCATTAAGCTCTCTTACTGGACTCAGATTGCTGCTGTGGGAACTGCCTCCTCTTAAATTTCTGAGGTATTATCAGATAGAAGCAGCTCTTAATCTCCCTGGCTTCCTTTTCAGGTGCATGTGCCAAGAAAAGGTGGAGAAGAAAAACAGAGGTCCACAGTTATCTGAAGTATTTCTACTTTCATCCATTATAGACTCTGAATTGCATATTCACCTTCAGGCTAGAATTACCATCCATATTCTTTTATTTACTAAACCCCTTGGTACAGATCTTATATTAGATACATAGAAAAATATTGAGTGTACTTACTACCCCCCAATGAATATGATGTTTATAGGAAGAAAAGGTCATGAGAAAAAATAATTAAGTAAATGGTAGTACAGGGAGAGGAGAGTATGAAAACAAGTTTGAGGTTGTATTAATGAAGGAGAGTTATTCTATAAAGGAGGTAAGCCTCAGGCTAACTTAAAAATTAGACAAGGACAGAGTTTGGAGAAGGAAAGGAAGAGACTGTTCAGAGAATTCAAGGCAGCCTGATCAAAAGTCAGGAAAATAACAATTATCAATACAGAAAGATAAAAATAAAAATGTATTGAATAGTAATTCTGCTTGGTGACCTATTAAAGTATCCATTAGCCATAACCCAGTTTAATGAAAACAGTATACAGCTATAGACTAAGTTCAAGACCAAGAAGTAATTTGCTTCTAGCAACCAAATTAAGTCAGTCCATTCATCCCTCAGAGACTGTACCTGAAAAGGAAGAAATCTACCATCTCTATAGCTATACCAGGCGATATTCTGAAATGTTTGCTTCCTCTTACCAGACAAGTTAGTATGTACAGAGTTTGTTATTAAGCCTATGCTATTTTTTCAGACAGCAAAGTTAAAGAAATGGTAGCTGGGACAGATTCTAAGAAGAGCTTAACCAGCCTGACCAGGCAGGAGTGCAGTGGATAGAGTGTCAGACTGGGACACTGAGGACCCAGTTTCGAAACCCTGAGGTCGCCAGCTTGAGCACAAGCTCACATGATTTGAGCGCAGCTCACCAGCTTGAGCCCAAGGTCGCTGGCTTGAGCAAGAGGTCACTTGGTCTGCTGTAGCCCCCTCAGCCCCGGTCAAGGCATATACGAGAAAGCAATCAATGAACAACTAAGGTGCCGCAACAAAGAATTGATGCTTCTCATCTCTCTCCCTTCCTGTCTGTCTGTCCCCATGTCCTGCTCTCTGTCTCTCTCTGTTTGTCACACACACACACACAAAAAAAAAACCAGATAAGAGCTTACCCCTTACTCACTCTTTGCTTTTATAAGTCAAATGTAAATTTCATATATATACAAATATTGATCGACTTACGACCTGTGCAACTTACGACCATTCGACTTTACGACCACCATCGCTAGCCACGACTGCTCCATGTCTGGCAGCGCAAGCGTTGCCCAGCTGGGCATACGACAGTGCGGACCAGCTTCCAGAAGCACTACCATCTCCGCATGCACCATTTCAACTGTTATCCCAGACTCGGTACAGCAATTTGTGTTTTGGGTCTTGGATATTTTTCATCAAACCTCTCCCAAGATGTCTACCAAGAGGAAATTGTCTTTGCAAATATTAAACCAGTTGTACTGGTAATGTAGTGTTTTACTTAAACCTGACAAATGTAAAAATAAGAAACAAAATGGTGTAGAAATGATACAAATGGCATAAAATGAACAAAGAAAATTATGATATATAACAATAATGAAAGAAAATTATGATAAAATATGACTTAAAGATTTTTATAACATCATTTCACAGTACTGTACTTATAGCCTACTCAACTTACGACCAAATCGTGTTATGACTGGTCTGTCAGAACCAATCATGGTCATAAGTCGAGCACTAGCTATAATCAACTGCCATTGGTGTAATTCCTCACAGTTAATAAGTACTTAATTTAGGCAGGGTTTTATGTATGGTAGATGTTCAGTAACTATTTTTAAGAATTAATGACCCAATTTGTACTCAAGACACTATTGCCAGGAGAAGCCAAAGAAATTAACTCCATAAAATGACAAGTTAAAAAAATGCAGGAGGATGAGGCCCTGGCCAGTTGGCTCAGTGGTAGAGCGTCAGCCTGGTGTGCAGGAGTCCCGGGTTCGATTCCCAGCCAGGGCACACAGGAGAGGTGCCCATCTGCTTCTCCACCCCTCCCCCTCTCCTTCCTCTCTGTCTCTCTCTTCCCCTCCTGCAGCCAAGGCTCCATTGGAGCAAAGATGTCCCGGGCGCTGAGGATGGCTCTGTGGCCTCTGCCTCAGGCGCTAGAATGGCTCTGGATGCAACAGAGCTACGCTCCAGAGGGGCAGAGCATCGCCCCCTGGTGGGCATGCCAGGTGGATCCCAGTCGGGCGCATGCGGGAGTCTGTCTGACTGCCTCCCCGTTTCCAGCTTCGGAAAAATGAAAAAAAAATGCAGGAGGATGAAGGATGGGCTTATTTCCTTGCAATGGAGCTGCAGGAAGACATATTATACATACATCCACTCATTCAACAGAAATTTGAAGAGCTGTTAATGGGGCCATGCACTCCTATAGTATGCACATGTGTGAGGGTATAGATCAGGTGTTAGAAACTGATCTCAACCAAAGCTGGCATGCAAATATGTTTTGTGTAGTCTACAGAGTGTTGACCCACACAGTATTTTTAGTCAACTTTGATGCATAATTTTCTTAAAGTAAAATATATGTATTTTAAGTATACACTTTCAATTAATTCAGTGAGTTTTGGCAAATCTACATTTTTATGCAGAAACTATTCCCAATCAAAAAAATAAAACATCCCCGTTACCCCTCATGTCCTTTTAGTCCATTTCCACCACCACCCATTCCTACCCCAGGCAACACTGATCTAATTTCTATTACTATAAATTAGTTTTGCCTGTTACAGAGCTTCAATATAAATGAAACTATAGAGAAAGTTGTCTTTTATACGTCATTCTTTCACTCAACATAATGTTTTAAGGTTTTTTTACCTTGTTGCATGTGTTGATAATTCATTGCTTTGTTTATCCACACTTTTTTATCTATTCACCTGTTAATGGCATGAGTTGTTTCCAATTTTTTTGGCTATTGTGAATAAAGCTGCTATGAACACTAATGTGGTCTTCTTGTGAATATATGCTTTCATTTCTCTTAGGTAGTAAATACCAATGAGCAGGACTGTTGGGTTGCATGATAAGTATGTGTTTAAGCTGGTAAGAAACTGACCAATTGTTTTTCAAAGTGGTTGTTTCATATCCTCACCAATACTTGGAATTACCCACTTTTAAAATTTTAGGTATTCTAGTGGAAATGAAGTAGAATCTCATTGTGGTTTTAATTTGTATTCCCCTGGTGACTAATGAAGACAGAATACAGCTATAGACTACAAGACCAAGAAGCAATTTGCTTCTAGCAATCAAATTAAGTCAGTCCACTCATCCCTAAGAGACTAACTGTAAAGGAAGACATCATTCCCACTAGAATATCTAAAATTTTTTAAATGGGTAATTCTAAATATTGGTGAGGATGTGAAATTCCCCTGGTTGAGAATCTTTTCATATGTTTGTTTTTTTTGTTTGTTTGTTTTCATTTTTTCTGAAGCTGGAAATGGGGAGAGACAGTCAGACAGACTCCCGCATGCGCCCGACCGGGATCCACCCGGCACGCCCACCAGGGGCAACGCTCTGCCCACCAGGGGGCGATAATCTGCCCATCCTGGGCGTCGCCATGTTGCGACCAGAGCCACTCTAGCGCCTGGGGCAGAGGCCACAGAGCCATCCCCAGCGCCCGGGCCATCTTTGCTCCAATGGAGCCTTGGCTGCGGGAGGGGAAGAGAGAGACAGAGAGGAAAGCGCGGCGGAGGGGTGGAGAAGCAAATGGGCGCTTCTCCTGTGTGCCCTGGCCGGGAATCGAACCCGGGTCCTCCGCACGCTAGGCCGACGCTCTACCGCTGAGCCAACCGGCCAGGGCCTTCATATGCTTTTTGAACTTTCAAATATATTTTCGCCTGACCTGTGGTGGCGCAGTGGATCAAGCGTCGACCTGGAACACTGATGTCGTTAGTTCAAAACCCTGGGCTTGCCCAGTCAAGGCACATATGGGAGTTGACGCTTCCTGCTCCTCCCCCCTCCTCTCTCTATCTCTCTCTCTCTTCTCTAACATGAATAAATAAAAATAAAAAAATAAAAATATATATATTTTCTTCTGTAAAATGTCTATTCAAATCTTTTGTTCATTTTTAACTGTGCAATTTGTCATATTACTGAGTTTCAACATTTTTTAACATATTCTGGATATAAGTCCTTTAATATATATACATAGTGTGTGTATAAATATCTCTTCCCAGTTGGTGGCTTATGTTTTCATGGTCTTAGTGTCTTTTGAAGAATATTTTACTTTTGAAAAGGTCCAATTTTTCAACTTTTTCTTCTATAGTTAATGCTTTTTATACCCTAAAAAATCTTTGCCTACCCCTAAGGTTGCAAAGATTTTCTCTTACAATTTCTTCTGCAACTTTTATGGTTTTAGTCTGTATGTTTAGGTCTACAAACCACTTCAAATTAATTTTTTGAATAGTGTGAATTAAGGACTGAGAGTTCTTTTTTTTTAGAGAGAGAGAGAGAGAGATGGGAAGGGAGAGAGATGAGAAGTATCAACTCATAGTTGCTGCACTTTATGATTGCTTTCTCATATGTGCCTTGACCAGGGAGAGCTCCAGCTGAGCCAATGACCCCTTGCTCAAGCCAGCAACCTTGGGTTCAAGCCAGCAATTTTGGGCTCAAGCTTGAGACCATGGGGTCATGTGTATGATCCCATGCTCAAGTCAGTGACCCTGCACACAGCTACTGAGTCCATGCTCACCTCAGAGTGTCAAACCTGGTTCTCAGCATCCCAGGTTGATGCTCTATACATTGCACCACTGCCTGGTCAGGTGAGATTCATTTCTTTACATACAAATATCCAACTGTCCCAGCAGCATTTGTTGAAAAGACTATCCTTTCCCTTTCTGAATTACATTTGAGCCTTCACTGAACAATCAACTGGCCATACTTGTGTCTATTTCAGTACTTCCTATTGTATTTCAATGATCCATATCTATTTTTATACCAATACCACACTATCATGATTATTCTAGTTTTAATAATATCTTGAAATCAAGTACTTTAATTCTTCCAAATTTGTTCTTCTGCTTCTAAATTGTTTTAGCTATTCTAGGTCCTTTAAATTTCCATGTAAATTTTAGATTGTTCTGTTTTTGTTTATTTGTTTTGTGAAAGAGACAGGAAGGGAGAGAGAAGGTGAATAGCATCAACTCATAGTTGCTTTCACTTTAGTTGTGCATTGATTGCTTCTCATAAGTGACCTGACTGGGGCCAAGCCAATGTCCCCCTTCCTCAAGCCAGCAACTTTGGGCTTTTCATTCTAGCAACATATTGGGGGGACTCAGCTCATGAGCTTTAGAATTGTATGAACAAGCTCATGCTCAGAGCCAGCAACCTCAGCATTCTGGGTTGATGCTTTATCCACTGCACTACCACCAATCACACTCCTTGAAAATTTCAGATTCAGCATGTCAATTTTCACAAAAGTTTACTGTGCTGAAATTTTTATTGTAAACCCACTGAATCTTCAGATTATCTTGGTTAGATTGAACAGCTTAACATTATTGTGTCTTTTGAACCATGAACATGGTGTGTGTGTGTGTGTGTGTATATATATACACATACACACATCTCTACTTATTTAGGTCTTTTTTAACTTCTCTCAGCAATGTGTTCTGATATTCAGTGTAAAGGTCTTATATACCTTTCTTAAATCTACTTCTAAGTATAGAATGACAGGAGATATTATAGAAATGGACAAAGTATTAGGTGAAAAAACTCAGAGAATAATGTCATACTAAGAATATAAAATGGTTCAAGATGCCTGACCTGTGGGGGCGCCATGAATAGAGTGTCAACCTGGGACACTGAGGTCCCAGGTTCAAAACCCCAAGGTCACCAGCTTGAGCACAGGCTCATTGGTTTGAGCACAGGCTCACCAGCCGGAGCGCAGGGTCACTGGCTTGAGTGTGGAATCATCGACATGATCCTATGATCACTGGCTTGAGCCAAAAAGTCACTGGCTTCTGCCCACGGTCGCTGGCTGGAGCAAGGGTTCACTGGCTCAGCCCCCCCCCCCCATTCAAGGCACATATAAAGAGCAATCAATGGACAACTAAAGTGATGCAACTATGAGTCATGCTTCTCATCTTTCTCTCTTCCTGTCTGTCTCCCTCAAAAAAAACCCCAAAAATCTTAAAATCATTTAAGAAAGAAAGTGATCAATTATATTAAATACCATTTGAGAGATAAAGTAAGAAAAATTAAAATGTCCATTCCTTCAGTCATTAATCCATTAAAAATATTTATAAAGAACCTACTACAGCCTGACCAGGCAGTGGCACACTAGAGAGAGTGTTGGCCTGGGACGCAGATGACCCAGGCTCGAAACCCTGAAGTTGCTGGCTTAGCATGAGCTCATTCAGCTTCAGCACAGGGTCACTGGCCTGACCATGGAATTCTAGACATGACTTCATGGACACTGGCTTGAAGCCCAAGGTCTCTAGCTTGAGAAAGGGGTCACTGGCTTGGCTAGAGCCATCCAGTCATGGCACATATGAGAAAGCAATCAATGAACAACCAAAGTGCTACAACAAAGAACTGATGCTTCTCATCGCTCTTCCTTCCTGCCTGTCTGCTTGTCTCTGTCTCAAAAACAAACAAACAAAAACCCTACAGCACTGGCCAAATAGCTCAGTTGGTTAGAATATCATTCCAAAGTATAGAGGTTGCCAATTCAATGCCCAGTCAGAGCACATACAGGAACAGATCAATGTTCCCATCTCTTTCTTTCTCTTCCCTTCTCTTGCTAAAATCACAAAAATTTTTTTCAAAAAACGTTTAAACTTGCCCTGGCTGGTTGGCTAAGCGGTAGAGCATCGGCCTGGCGTGCCGGGGAACCCGGGTTTGATTCCCGGCCAGGGCACATAGGAGAAGCGCCCATTTGCTTCTCCACCCTGACCCCCTCCTTCCTCTCTGTCTCTCTCTTCCCCTCCCACAGCCAAGGCTCCATTGGAGCAAAGATGGCCCGGGCGCTGAGGATGGCTCCTTGGCCTCTGCCCCAGGCGCTAGAGTGGCTCTGGTCGCGGCAGAGCGAGGCCCTGGAGGGGCAGAGCATCGCCCCCTGGTGGGCAGAGCATCACCCCTGGTGGGCGTGCCGGGTGGATCCCGGTCAGGCGCATGCGGGAGTCTGTCTGACTGTCTCTCCCCGTTTCCAGCTTCAGAAAAATACAAAAAAAAAACAAAAAAACAACAACGTTTAAACTTAAAAAAAACCTACTACATGCCAAGTACTTTTTGGTGCTGAGGATACAGCAATAAACAAAGTCTCCTCCCCTTGTAAAGATCATCATCTACTTGAAGAAAACAAAAAATAAATGTCAAGTGATAAGTTCTGTGGAGAAAATGAAGCAGGATAAAGGAAACAGGAAACGTCTGAAAATGAGAAGTAAGGTGGCTTTTTTATATATGATGGTATCTCTAATAAGGAGACATCTGAGCAATGATCAGAAAAAAGAAGTAAGCCATGTAGCCTGACCAGGGGGTGGCACAGTGGATAGAGCATCGGACTGGTCACGGAGGACCCAGGTTCGAAACCCCGGGGTCACCAGCTTGAGTGCAGGCTCATCTGGTTTGAGCACAGCTCACCAGCTTGAACCCAAGGTCACTGGCTTGAGCAAGGGGTCACTCAGTCTGCTGTAGCCCCCTGGTCAAGGCACATATTGGAAAGCGATCAATGGACAACTAGGGTGCCACAATGAAGAGTTCATGCTTCTCATCGCTCTCCCTTCCTGTCTGTCTGTCCATATCTGTCTCTGTCACCAAAAAAGAAAAGAACAAAAAAAAAGAAAGTTTCTGGGTACATAGAAAATGAACAGGCATGAGAAGCAAACAGTGAACAACTAAAGTGAAAAAAGAACATGCATAGAATACCTATTATGTGCTAAACACTTCACATGTAATTTTATGTATTTATCTCACAACTATCTTATGAGGAAATAAGAGATTCAGAAAGATTAATACCCTTGTCGAGATTACAGTCAGTGAACAGTAGAGCCAGGACTGAAAACAGGTGCATTCAACTCCAAAACACATTACTACTATCTCCATACAGTAGGGAAATCTACTATGCTTTTTTAAAACAAAACAGTGATCAGAAGAGGTCATACAGGTCAAGTTCTGAGGATCCCTGTTCTAAAAAGAGTTTTTTAAACTCACTTGATGAAGGTGAACTTTGGAGGGTACTCAAAACCCCTTAACACTTCCAAATAGAACAAAAGGTTACACTATAATTAACTCAGTTTTATTTAGGCACCCAACAGGTTATTAAACATATTGAAAATAAAATGTCATAAATAATTTGTCCAAATTGTACAGATCATGTCCAGTTTTCACACAGTTTCTGCCAGGTTCATCTTCAGAATCAGTTTTCAGGTAAAAGTCAAAGATTATTTTTAAAAACAGGACAATCATGCTACACAGTTAACTGATTTAGAAAATTATTAAATAACTGTTTGACTCAATATATACATAGATTCATGATAGTTATTATGCAAGTGAACCATACCATCTATGAACTTCTAATGAGTAAAAAATAAATTTTTAAATGTATTTAATTTCAAATCATCATTAGTCTATAATCTCATTATATTCTTGGTTCCCAATTCCCATTCCCCTTGAAAAAAAAAATCTAAACAAAAGGAAACATTAACAAGATAATATGAAATGATTCACTAAATCTATAAAATCAAATTTAAAATACTACATCTTTGCCTCAATGCCATGACCTTAGGCATTAACCTGGAATGTTAGAATTAAAGAGTGAAAGGCTCCTAAAATAAAGCTTTTAGTTCAAGTGATTTTTCATTAAGTAGATCAAGCCCTGGTCGGGAAGCTCAGTTGTTTTGAGCACCGTCCAGATATGCCAAGTTTGTGGGTTCAATCCCCAGTCAGGGTACATATGGGAAGCGACACACAGCTAAGTAGAACAACAAATAAATGCTTTGCTCTCTCTCTCCCCCTTCCTCTCTCTGTCCCTCTAAAATCAATTTAATATATATACATAGATAGATAGATATAGATATAATCTCCCACATATAACAAAATATAAAATCAGCAATAAAGCCAGTTTCACAACCATGACACCACCACTCTTATACCAAAATGTGACATGGTATAGCCTAAAGCAGGGGTCCCCAAACTACGGCCTGCGGGCCGCATGCGCTCCCTGAGGCCATTTATCTGGCCCCCACCACACTTCCGGAAGGGGCACCTCTTTCATTGGTGGTCAGGGAGCGATGCCAAAGCGCAGCATCACTCACGTACAGTACTACTTCTGGTGACACAGGACAGCACGCGTCACGGTTCCAGAAGCGTGTCATATAACTTGTTACGGCTAGCAGTGACAAATATGGAACCGGACATTGACCATCTCATAACCCAGTTTCCATTGAAATACTGGTCAGTCAGTTTGTTGATTTAAATTTACTTGTTCTTTATTTTAAATATTGTATTTGTTCCCGTTTTGGTTTTTTACTTTAAAATATGTGCAGTGTGCATAGGGATTTGTTCATAGTTTTTTGTTTTTTGTGGTTGTTTTTGTATTTTTTTTTTTTCTGAAGCTAGAAACGGGGAGAGACAGTCAGACAGACTCCCGCATGCGCCCGACCGGGCTCCACCTGGCATGCCCACAAGGGGGCGACGCTCTGGCCCTCCGGGGCGTCGCTCTGCCACGACCAGAGCCACTCTAGTGCCTGGGGCAGAGGCCAAGGAGCCATCCCCAGCGCCCGGGCCATCTTTGCTCCAATGGAGCTTCAGCTGCGGGAGGGGAAGAGAGAGACAGAAAGGAAGGAGAGGGGGAGGGGTGGAGAAGCAGATGGGCGCCTCTCCTGTATGCCCTGGCCGGGAATCGAACCCGGGACTTCTGCACGCCAGGCCGACGCTCTACCACTAAGCCAACCGGCCAGGGCCCATAGTTTTTTTTATAGTCCGGCCCTCCAACGGTCTGAGGGACAATAAACTGGCCCCCTGTGTAAATAGTTTGGGACCCCTGGCCTAAAGAATTAGAAGAGAACAACTCTCAAAGTTCCTGTAAATTTTGTGGTAGTGAAAATAAGTACAAATTCACTGTGATTAAGACCGGGGCCCGGGCTAGGGGCTCAGTTGGTTAAGAGTGTCGTCCTTATACATCAACATTGTGGTTCAATCCCTAGTCAGGGCACATACAAGAATCAACCTGGCCCTGGCCAGTTGGCTCAGTGAATAGAGTATCAGCCTGACATGTGGACATCCTAGGTTTGATCCCCAGCCAGGACACACATGAGAAGTGACCATCTGCTTCTCTTCCCCTTCCTCTCCCCACTCTCTCTCTCTCTCTCCTCTTTCAGCCTGTGGCTCAATTGGTCTGTGTGTGGCCCCAGACACAGAGGATAGCTTGGTTGGTCCATACACATCAGCCTCAGGCACTATAAACAGCTCGACTGATTCGAGCATCGGCCCCAGACAGGGGTTGCCAGGTGGATCCCGGTCAGGACACGTGCAGGAGTCTGTCTCACTATCTCCCCTCTTCTCACTTAAAATAAATTAATTAAATTTTTAAAAAAAGAACCAACCATTGAGCCTGACCTGTGGTGGCATAGCAGATAGGGCATCAACCTGGAATTTTGAGGTTGCCAGTTCAAAACCCCAGGTTTGCCCAGTCAAGGCACATATGAGAAGGAAATACTGCGAGTTGATGCTTCCTCCTGCCCCTCCCCTCTCTCTCTCCTCTCTCTAAAATCAATAAATCTTTAAAAATAAATTAATTAAATAAAAAGAACCAGCCAATGAATGCATAAATAAGTGAGACAATAAATCACTGTTTCTCTCTTTCCTTCTTGTCTCTAAAATCAATACTTTTTTTAAAAAAGGAGACTATGGCATCACTTACACCATTTACAGTTACTGAAACATGATTTAAAAAGTTTAATTTAGACATTATACTATGCCCACTGAGCAACTTAAAATATGAAGTCACTGTTGTAGCTTTCCATTTCAGGAATGGCAACAAGGTACATACAAGAGCCTGACCAGGCAGTGACACAGTGGATAGAGCATCAGCCTGGGATGCAGAAGACTCAGGTTCAAAACCCCGAGGTCGCTGGCTTGAACACGGGCTTACCAGCTTGAGCATAGGGTCCTTTACTTGAGTGTGGGATCAACACATGATCCCTCAGTAGCTGGCTGGAAGCCCAAGGTTGCTGGCTTGAGCAAGAGGGTCACTGGCTCAGCTGGAGCCCCCTGATCAAGGCACATATGAGAAAGCAATCAATGAGCAACTAAGGTGCTGCAACAAAGAATTCATGCTTCTCATCTCTATCCCTTCCTGTCTATCTGTCCCTATCTGTCCCTTTGTCTCTCTCTCTCTCAAAAAAAAAAAAAAAAAAACAGGCTACATACAAGGAATACTGCAAATATTTTGATTATTACCATCAAGAATTCTCACTATATTGGCATTTCTCACCAACTATGCAAAAGAAAGTGAACAGGAACAGACATTTACTAGAGGCAGTTAGGCACTTCATACATTTTAATATAGGGAGTCAGCATCTTTTAATTCAAAGACAGACTGGGTTCAAATCTTGAGTGTGATCTTACCAATAGTTCGTTTTTCCAAGCTTATCTTTCCTGACCTGCAAAATAGTACTACTATATACTTCACAGAGCTGGTGAAGATTAACAAGGTAGCACCATGGCAATGCCGCTGTTACTTCCCCTTACATTTCTCCATAATTCTTACAACAACCTCATGCTGTAAGAATTAATTCCATTTTACAGATGAGGAAACTGAGTCACAAGGTGGTTCAGTAGTGAGCCCATGGTTATACAGCTGATAACTGTCATAACCTAACTCTGTTCATGCCCTTAAACTTGATATGTTACCTCACTAGTTATTTTACTCTCTTGTACTGGAGTGTTTGGAATTTTTTCAAATTACATCTATCATATTTTAACTTTTGATACCAGAACAAAGGTTTTTCAAAAATGCCAAAGTTACATATAGTAAATAATAGTGTGATAAGTTTAGATGGTGATATGGATTTAAAAGCTATGGTACATATATACAATGGAATACTATGAGACCATGAAAAAGAAGGAAATCCTACCTTTTGCGACAACATGGATGGATCTGGAAACTATTATGTTAAGCGAAATAAGCCAGGCAAAAAAAGAAAAATATCATATGACCTCACTCGTTTGAGGAATCCAATGAACAAAGTGAACTGAGGAACGGAATTGAGACAGAAGAGAAATCAAAGGGACCAGAGGATAAGAGGACAGAGGGAAAGGGGATGATAGGATGGGATAAACCTGAAGGGAAGGGGTGAGGGCGCTATGGGGAGGGGGTCAAAGAGATGTTGAGGGGAATACGAGGGAGAGGGGGTGCATTCGGGGCAACACTAGAATGTATGTAAACACAATAAATTAAAATCAATTAAAAAAAGTTTAGATGATGACAGATGATTACTAGAATTTACTGGGGTGATCACATTGTAAGGTATAAAAATGTCAAATCACTGTATTGTACACCTGAAACTAATATAAGTAATACTGTATACCAACTAAAATAAAAAAATTTATAGCCTAGCCTGTGGTGGCACAGCAGACAGAGCATTGATCTGGAATGCTAAAGCCACCAGTTCGAAACTCTGGGCTTGCCCAGTCAAGGCACATATGATAAGTCACAAGCAAGTAATGAACAACTAAAGTGAAACAAATATGAGTTGATGCTTCTCACCTCACCCCTCTCTGTAAAATCAAGAAAAAAGATCTTTAAAATAATTATAAAAAGGCCCTGGCCAGGTAACTTGGTTAGGGTATCATCCTCATACACCAAGGCTCGGTCCCCCATCAGAGCACATACAAAAATCAACTACATAAATAAGTGGAACAACAAATCTATGTTTCTCTCTCTCTCTCTCTCCCTCTCTCTCTAAAATCAATAAATTAAATAAAGATTTCATTTATAAAGAACCAGAGTCACCCATAATTCTCACAATTTTAGAGGTAAAAAACCTATAAGTAGCCCCCCATCAAAAATTCAGTAATAGAAGACACACTCCAGATTTCAAAATGATCTATCCAAAATACTCATTATTAGCACTCACTTATACAGAGAGAATGAATTCTAAATGCATATGAACAAGAGTGAGTAAGGAAGCAAATGAATCACATACACCACAAAAGTAAAAATGTGGTATCCAACAGAGGTTGCCAGTTAAATCCCCAGTCAGGGCACATACAGAACAGCTCAATACTGTATTCCCGTCTTCCTCTCTCCCTTCCTCTCAATAAAATAAATGGTTAAAATATATAATATATATGGTATCCACAGAAAAGAAAAATTTCCACAGCACTCAGTCTTCGAAGGAGTCTACAGATGTTTTATTATAGCTACATGCGCCAACCTTAAATACAGGGTGAAGACTTGACCTAGGCTCAGCTACCAGACTGTTGTGGAACCTCAAACCATTTAATTTCTCAGTGCCTTTGTTCAACTAAACAATGAAAATTGGACTTGAATCACTAAACCACAGAACTAAAGAAAACATAACAACACCCTGGTCTGGTGCCTCAGTTGATAGAGTATCCTTCCTACACACCGAGGTCGTGGGTCCAATCCCTGGTCAGGGCACGCAAGAGAAGCAACCAATGCCTGACCTGTGGTAACATGGTGGATAAAGTGGCAACCTGAAATGCTGAGGTCACCAGTTCAAAACCCCAGGCTTGCCCAGTCAAGGCACATAGAAGAAGCAACTACTATGAGTTGATGCTTCCTGCTACTCTCCCACCCTTCTCTCTCTCCTCTCTCTAAAATAAAAAGAGAAAAGCAACCAATAGCACACAACTAAACGGAAAAACTAAGGAGAATGAATTGTATTGCTACAGTGAGGGTCAACTAAGTTGATCCCCTTTCCCCTCTTTCACTCTCTCAAAAAATGGAAAAATAAATGTTAAACAATTAGCTCCACCCAATGCACTTTGGCAGATCATCCAACTTCTGCTTTAACACCTGCAGCAACATGGAATTCAATGATCTTGACTCTTCGTAGAAGTGATACAGTACTTTTAAGAATCTCTGGGCCCTGGCCAGTTGGCTTGGCAGTAGAGTGTCAGCCCAGCATGAGCAAGTCCCAAGTTCAATTCCCAGTCAGGGCACACAGGAGAAGTGACATCTGCTTCTCTACCCTTCCCACCTTTCCTCTCTCTCCCCCTCCCCTCTTCCCCTCCCGCATCTATGGCTCAAACATTTTGAGCAAGTTGGCCCCAGGAGCTGAGGATGGTTCCATGGCCTCACCTCAGGTGCTAAAATAGCTTGGTTGCTGAGCAATGGAGCAGAGGTCCCAGATCAGCAGAGTATCGCTGGGGAGGGGGCTAGCCAGGTGGATCCCAGTTACGGCACATGCAGGAGTCTGTCTCTGCCTCCCAGCCTCACACTTAATAAAAATTTTTTTTTTAATATTTAATTTTTAAATAAAGAATCTCTGCAGATTCTTTTATGACTTAATCACAGAGTCCTCATTCCAGGTATTTTTATTATGGGCCCTAGTTCTACTTCTAAGCTTTTTTGAAGCATATGCAACTTTAAGTACTGCTTCTGGCTAAACCCAATCTGCAAAGAGAGGGTTTAGTAATTGTAAAGAGGGACAACAAGAGGGTATGATATGCCCTTAACAGGCAACTGTACACCTCCTAAGGTCTTGTTTTAATTATGAAGTTCAGTTAAAAAAAAAATCATTTGTTCACTCCACCTTGTGAAATAAATATTATTAAACATAGGTACTTGAACTAAAAATAATGATACTGAAGGAGCAATGATTGGCATTTCAATGTCTCTTTCTGAATACTCACATAATTCTACATTCATTCATCTGACTCCACCTTCAGTCACCCATGTTCTATGCTACTGCTAAAATTAGTAATGATGATGATGATGCATGTACCATGTATGCTATTCCAAGGATGTGGCATAATTTTACTTAGCTGATCCTCACAGTAGCAACACAAAGCAAGCAACATTATTATCCCCATTTTACAATTAGTAAGCCACTAAGAAGATAAAGTAAGAGTATCGCAGTCACAACAAACTCAAGGTCACATAACTAGCTAGTGGTAGAGGTAGGATATGAACCCAGAAAATCTAGTTCCTATGCTCTTCACTTCTTGCACTCTGCAACTGCTTGTCTATCATTCTTATAAGTTACTGTTCTCTTCAATATTAGAAAAATTACTCCACCCTTATCTTACCAAGATCAAATATCTATCCTTAGTTTAAATGCTAACCTACAACACTCAAATCACTTCAAATGACCCTAATTCAGTGTTCATGTCCACATATTAGCTGACCATGTGGAAGGCACACATACAGGAAGCATTCAGCAAATATATGTGAATTATTATCTGTTAAAAAAATTAAATCCTCAATTCTCTCATCTCCCCAAAAGTAACCTTTCCTTCCTCTGATTCTTTCCCCCTCATGTTCCAGCACTTTGTACCTTCTTCCAATATTTATGTTTCTATGCTACCCACTGTGACAGCCAGCCTCCAAGACAGCCCCTAATGCTCCTGGTATTCACTTCCCTGTGTAAACCCTTCCCACAACATGTGACTAATAGAATACTGGAGAAAAGATGGTATGTTACTTCTGCAGCTAAGTCATAAAAGACAATGCAACCTGGTCTCTTGGATTATTTGCTCTGAGTGAAGCCTACCGAAGGCATTCAAGTACAAATATTGATCAACTTATGACCTCTGCAACTTACGACCATTTGACTTTACGACAACAATCACTAGCCACGACTGCTCCGCATCTGGCAGCGCAAGCATTGCCCAGCTGGGCATAAGACAGTGCGGACCAGCTTCCGGCAGCACTACCATCTCCACGTGCACCATTTCAACTGTTATCCCAGACTCGGTACAGCAATTTGTGTTTTGGGTCTTGGATATTTTTCATCAAACCCCTCCCAAGATGTCTACCAAGAGGAAATTGTCTTTGCAAATATTAAACCAGTTGTTCTGGTAATGCAGTGTTTTACTTAAACCTGATGAATGTAAAAATAAGAAACAAAATGGTGTAGAGATGATACAAATGGCATAAAATGAACAAAGAAAATTATGATATATAACAATAATGAAAGAAAATTATGATAAAATATGACTTAAAGATTTTTATAACATCATTTCACAGTACTGTACATATAGCCTACTCAACTTACAACCAAATTATGTTACAACCGGTCTGTCGGAACCAATCGTGGTCGTAAGTCGAGCACTAGCTGTAGCTCTCTATAGAGGCCCACATGGAGAACTGAGACCTCCCACCAACAGCCTGTACCAACTTGCTAGCCACTGAGTAGCCACTCTGGAAGATGATCTGCCATCCTTAGTCAAGTTTTCAGATGACTGTAACCCTAGATGACATATTACTGCCATCTTTTGAGACACTAAGCCTGAACCACTCAACCAAGCTACTTCCAAATATCTGACTCACAAAAAATTGTGAGAGATAATGTTAACTGCCTTAAACACTAACTTTAGGGTAAGTTGTTACGCAATAGCTTAGCTAACATACTACTTTACAAAACTGTAAGCTCCTTGAAAGCAAAGACTGTTTTCCTTGATTCTCAAAATTCCAGTAAGACCTTAGAAATACCCTAAATATGCTGAATTGTCAGTGGCCCATTCCCTTTGTTCAATGTTCCTTTTCTTCCTAAATGAAACCATTTATAAATTACTCCCCACACCTAATATCTATAATCTATAATCGATCAAATGTCTTTCTTCCCTTTTCCCTTTCAAAGACCTTCTGAAATATAACCTTACAAAGTTTCCCTCAGCAGATGAAAATATTCCATTTAATGTCAATCAATTCTAACTATCAACCCTAGCACTCATACTCATAAATACACTACTCACTGTAAATATATATTTGTTCATGCTCATCTTTTGTTCAACAAATATTTACTGAGCATCTTTTATGTCCCAAGAATTGCTACTGAAGCTTGGAATTAAAAAAAAATCCTTGCCCTTGCAGAGCTTACAATTAAGTATATGCTCTTGCCATAGCGGTCTCTCTAAACATAATACAATAATCTTTGTTAATATAACTTCAAAAATTATAATTTCCCTTTTGTAAAAAATAATTATTCAAATCTATATATTTTACTCCTTTTACTATTTAATTGGTCATATGTCTGATATTCTTAACTTTGTATACTTTAATATTTAAGATGCAGGCTCAAGAAAAGTCCATTTTGTAAAGTCTCCATATAGAATTTGTATGTATCAATCGGTGCCTTCCATTTTTACTGAATGTTTCCATGGGCCACACTTTCTAAAAAATGCCACATTTATAACCATAAAATAAATACCATTTGATAAAAATAGACTTTATTTATTATATAAGCTTTAGCAACTTTAAATCAAATATAAGTATTTCACAGAAAGTAATTGTAATAGATGTAATAAAATGACACATAAGTTGAACTTTCTCATCTCATTCATATTTACTTCTATAAAACAGTGTTAAAAAGAAAAGAGCATATTCAAGTCCTGGCTCTGTCACTAGCCTTAGACAAATTATTTAACTATCCTGAGCTTCAGTTTCCTTATCATAAAGTGGAGAGAAAATCTACCTCATACAGTTATTGTGAGGATTAAGTAATACATTATAAGCCTAACTTGCCCTGGCCGTTTGACTCAGTGGTAGAGTGTTGGCCCAGTGCATGGATGTCCCCGGTTCAATTTCAGGTCAGGGCACACAGGAGAAGCAACTGTCAGGTTCTCCACCCCTCCTCTACCCCACCCCCATTCTCCTCCTGCAGCCATGGCTTAATTGATTCCGGTGCATTGGCCCCAGGTACTGAGGATGGCTCTGTGGAGCCACTGCCTCAGGTGCTAAAAATAGCTCAGTTGCAAGCATGGCCCCAGATGGGCAGAGCATCGGCCCCAGACAGGGGTTACTGGGTGGATCCCTGCTGGGACGCATGTGGGAATCTATCTCCCCTCCTCTCACTTGGAAAAACAAGAAGAAAAAAAATTTTAAAAGCCTAACTTAATGCCTAATACATAGTAGGCATCAACAAATGTCATCTACCTTCCTCTTCCCTAGGACTTATACCTGTGGTCAGAAGAATGTTATGAAATCTTTCCAAGCTCAGTTACTTCTGTTTGGAATGGTCTTTGCCTCCTTCATCAATGAGTTAAGATTCAGCTCAAACATGATCTTCTCTTTGAAATACAAAGTAAAGCTCCCTGGACTCTCCCATACAATTCTGGGCTTATATTAAAAGTTTATTGCCCTGGCCGGTTGGCTCAGCAGTAGAGCGTCGGCCTAGCGTGCGGAGGACCGACCCGGGTTCGATTCCCGGCCAGGGCACACAGGAGAAGCGCCCATTTGCTTCTCCACCCCTCCGCTGCGCCTTCCTCTCTGTCTCTCTCTTCCCCTCCCGCAGCCAAGGCTCCATTGGAGCAAAGATGGCCCGGGCGCTGGGGATGGCTCTGTGGCCTCCGCCCCAGGCGCTAGAGTGGCTCTGGTCGCAACATGGCGACGCCCAGGATGGGCAGAACATCGCCCCCTGGTGGACAGAGCGTCGCCCCATGGTGGGCGTGCCGGGTGGATCCCGGTCGGGCGCATGCGGGAGTCTGTCTGACTGTCTCTCCCTGTTTCCAGCTTCAGAAATATAAAAAAAAAAAAAAAAAAAAAGTTTATTTCAGTGTGTTACAATGATCTGTAACTTTCTGCTTCTCTCATTTGACTGTGAGTTCCTCAGGAGCAGGGACCATATGTCATTTATCTTGATAACCTCAGTTTTTAGAAAAACACCTGGCATATTACAGGCATAGAACAAAAGTTTGTTGAATGAATAAATGAATGAGTGAATGAAGTCACTACTTAAGGAGTACCCATAATTCCTACTTGGTGACCCATCCAAACTGTTTTTGCCCTTTATGGACTGAAGTGCTGTTTTATATTTCTTTTGAATCCCTTCCTCATACCATTTGACAGTGTACTAAGGACATGGAAAGTCTGCAATAAATACTTTTGGATTATGAGATACATATACTCTTCCATCATACAATTTTACTCTAAATTCAAAAATTATCCAGGCCTGACCTGTGGTGGCGCAGTGGATAAAGCGTCGACCTGGAAATGCTGAAGTCGCCGGTTCAAAACCCTGGGTTTAGGCACATATGGGAGTTGATGCTTCCTGCTCCTCCCCCCTTTCTCTCTCTGTCTCTCTCTCCTCTCTCTCTCCTTTCTAAAAAATGAATAAAAAAAAATTATCCTAGTCTGACTAGTGGTGGCACAATGGATAGAGCGTCGACCTGGGACACTTATGTCCCAGGTTCAAAACCCGGAGGTCAACAGCTTAAGCGCAGGCTTACCAGCTTGAGCATGGGATCAACATGATCCCATAGTCGCTGGCCTGAAGCCCAAGGTCACTGACTCAGCGGGAGCCCCCCAGTCAAGCCAAGTATGAGAAGCAATCAGTGAACAACTATAGTGCTACAATTATGAGCTGATGCTTCTCATCTCTCCCCTTTCCTCTCTTTCTAAAAAATAAAACTAAATTAACCTAATGGATGAGACTTTTGGATGCTTTTTAAAACAGAGGTTCATAATAGTTATTAAGAACTGAAGCAAATGATAGAACTAAGGCACAGTCAGTTTTTTCTTTGCATGTGTTTCTGAAAAAAAAAAACAGTAATGGTTTTTTTCTAAATTGGTTCATTAAGAAACTGAGTATCGTGGCCTGACCTGTGGTGGCGCAGTGGATAAAGCGTCAACCTGGAAACGCTGAGGTTGCCGGTTCAAAACCCTGGGCTTGCCTGGTCAAGGCACATATGGGAGTTGATGCTTCCTGCTCCTCCCCCCTTCTCTCTCTCACTCTCTCTCCCCTCGCCATAATGAATAAATAAAAAATATATATTAAAAAAAAAGTACAAGCAAAAAAAAAAAAAAGAAACTGAGTATGGTAAAGCCCTTTGATTCACTATGAAAAATGCAAACGACATTAGGCAAAACTTAATTTAATAACTTTCAGCCAAAAGTTCCCCACCCTGCAGTCATGGGGCTGTGGGCCAGCTGGCTGTACCACCTCACCCCTGGGAGATGGCTGCTTTTCAACAGTAAAACTGAATCAGTGAGATTTGGAGGGGTTTCTTTGGGCTTTTATAGATTTTAAATGCAGACTTATCGAAAATAAAAGATTATGTTTCAGGCTCTGGCTTCAGGTAGGAAAGATCTGAAAAAGATCTCAAAAACTAGCAACTTGGGGATATTTCAGACATCTTATGGATTTAAGTGTACGGAAAAACACATAACGCTAGGTGTAATTTCATATTACATTTAAGTGGTGTGTTTCACATTCATATATACACACACTTCATACCAAGTACAGGCTGGTAGGCAGTTAACCGTCCACCAACTGCCCTTTAGTTACAGCACATAATAGTGAGAAAAAGGAGAAATCCTGACAAAGTCAAGTTGGAATGGTCCTTAAATACAAACTAGTCTACCAGTCGTTGTCTACTTATTACAACCCATGTGATAGATATTATCCCCATTTTTCAATGAGGAAACGGAGGCCGAAAACTGCACAGCTGGCAAATGGCAGGTGTGCATCCGACTGGAAAGCTCCAGCCCCACCACAGTATCAGTGCTTCCTCATGGCACCAGCCAGGGTGGGGGCCGTAATCAAAGCGCCCTGACAGACACTTTCTAAGAGAGTCAAGTTCTTCGCTGTCAAGTTTCCAACCTGCCAGAGCCCTCACACCTGGAGGCATTCGCCGCTACACAGGCATCAACAAGTCCAGGTGAGCCTCCCTTGCCTGGGAATCCTGGGGTTGCACATGGGTCCTGAAGGTTTGCATAAGATCTAGAAAAAAGCACCTGACACCCAGTACCTGCAGTCACAATACTCCCGGGGCGCAACGGAGACAGGGACCTCAGTGTCTCCCCACAGGCGCAGCCTGGCCAGGCAGCGCACAGGTGCACGGCCGCGCCCTGGCTCAGCGACCTGGGCCAGGAGGGGCGAAGAGGAGCGGCGGGGGCGCCAGAACCCGCAGGGGGGCAGGGCGCGAGGCCCCCCCTGCCCGAACCCTGAGGGTGCCCGTGACCCGGCTGTGAGGTGAGAGGATGCTCCAGCGGGGCGGGGCGCGGTGGGGGAGGGGTCCCTGGCCAGACTCTCACTCACCGCCGCACTCTCCTCCTGGCCCGAGCTCCGAGTCGGTCCCCGCTCCGCTCCGGCTCTCTCTGCGCCTGTCTCCTCCCGAGGCTTAACGTCCAGCGAGGACACCAAGAGCTGCGGAGAAGTTGGCGCGAGCGAAGGGTATGTGGCGAGCGGAGCCGAAGGGGAGAAGATGGGACGTTCGTTCTCGCCGCCACCGCGGACACCACAGACACGGTCGCCACCGGCTCTTCTCAGCCACGGAAGCTGCGGATCCTCCCACCACACCCGCTCCCGCCTTCCACGCTGCCGCTGCAGGAGTGATAGCAGCACTGGCCAATCAGAGGCCTTGTGGAGGCCGAGCCCGGCGGGCTAAGGAAGAGCGAGGAAAGTCGGGGTACTAAAGTGATGTGGACGGCGGCGGGACTTCCTGTGATTGACGGCCCGACACATCCAGTGGGCAGCGAGGAGATGACCTCATCGCCGAGGGAAGTCTGGAACTGGCGGAGCTGGGGCGAGGAGGTGGGAGAAGGTCTGCGAAGAACCAGGGGCGGAACGCGGGACCTGAAAGAAGCCGCAGCCCATTGGCGGTCCTGTCAAGGGGAAGATTGGCGGACGCGCCTGGACCTCGCAAAGTTGCCAAGGGGTCAGCACCAGCCATTCGTCTACTGCATTCACTCTCTCATCCCCATTTGGATCCTTATAGCGGGCTAAAGGGTTCGCCTGAGGCTAGTAAGTCGATTACTTCATTTTCACATTTCCCAAAAGGACACACAATAAATTTCGCTCTGGCTTGGAACTCTAAATTCCCGTTACAGCTCTCTCCCTACTGAGGCCCGTCGCCTGAGTCAGTGTACCCTACGGTAAAAGGGAGGCTACTGACACCCTACCTACACCTCCCTACCTGCCTGGTATATGTTGAGATCATCGACAGAGAAAGTGCTTTGGGCTTAGAGAAGGAAAGGGACTGAATGAACCCAAAAGCTTGTATGAGGATACCACAGGAAGAGCATCTGTAAAGGGGAAGGCTGCACTAAATGGACTCCTATGACTCTGGAAATTCTAAAATATAAAACGCTGGTATCCTGTTCTTTCTGGCACCCACTCATGCAGCGAAGGTGGGGTAGGGGGAATGAGCGCACGCTAGTCTACTGCGTTAGGCACAGAGCCCACCCATGGACCTGGTTCATAACTTCAACAAGGAGAAAGAATGCAAGCTAACTGGAAGAAAGAAACAAGTAAAGCAAGATTCACTGTGATAAGTACCTTGGTTGAGGCAGGCTGTTAGCTCCTCCTCCCCCAGCAATGAGAAATAACTTCAATTTAGTGGGGTGGAAAAGAGGAGGAAGTACTTTTCTAAGGTTTGCTGGGAGTGGAGTTACCAGTCAGGGGAAAGGGAGGAATAACAGAAACTAGAGGAAGAAGGGGCTAGGGCATTCTTCCAGGTTTTGGGAGGAGCTTGTGAAGGCACAAAGACTGAAAAAGGGCAATTTATTTTACGTTCCAGGATCCATTTTACTAAGATCCCCTGTTCTCCCCCAAAGGTCTCCAGGGACTGCCCATTGTCACTATTCTTCAAAGAAGGGAGGTAGAGGGTGCCTTCTTACCCCTTCCAATAGCTGCAAAAGCCGAGCTGGCCCTGGGTATTCCCAGTTATTCATCTATACGTCAGCTTCAAGTTAGCACGAGGGGGTGGTCACAGGAGTTGGGCAGGATGCTTGTGGCCTTTTAGTCACACACCTTCCCCCAAGGCAAGAATCCTTCCACAAAAGTCCCAATAAAATTATTCAACATTATTCAGTATTTCTTGAGTAAGAGACAGAGGAGGTAAGATGAGATAGTCACTGCCCTGGAGGCGCCTTCACCAAACTGGGGGAAGTTAAGGCACATGCTGAGGTGAGTGTAATGCCAGGCCATAACCCACATGTCATGACTAACAAGAGGGCGCAGAGATACGGCTCAGAGAAAGTACTGCTGGTGGGGGAGATTTCCCCAAGACAAAACCCAGGTAGGATCTACCTAGACATGGCCTTTGTGAAAAAGCCAAGGTAAAGAAGGAAGCACAAGCATATTTTATTAGTCAAGGGAAGAAAAATATGCCCATTCACAGCTTCCCAGACGTGGTAAACTCACCGCCTCTCAAATAGGCCTGTACTTTTTGCGGGACAATTTAAATAGCATATATTTTGGTATACTTACATGTATATCATATATATGTGATATATGATATACATATACATATATATCTATATATATATGATATCATATATATATATATTATATATATATATATTTAAAGTGTTTAGGCCTGACCTGTGGTGGCACAGTGGGATAAAGCGTCGACCTGGAACACTGAGGTTGCCGGTTCGAAACCTTGGGCTTGCCTGGTCAAGGCACATATGGGAGTTGATGCTTCCTGCTCCTCCCCTTTCTCTCTCTCTCTCCCCTCTCTCTAAAAATCAATAAATAAAATTTTTTTTAAAGTGTTTGTATATAATTTCTTATGGATGACCTGCCTTTCACTAATCTCTGATGCTATATCCTAATGTTTTCCCCTAAAGCTTCACAGAACACATCTAATACCACTTCATCATGACAACATTCCAAATATTTGAAGATGATAATTATGCCCTCTTTCACACACCCTCTACCCATCTTTCAAATCAATAGGAATGAAGTCCCTTTTTCTTGCCACCATTCCTCAGGTGATGGCTTCCATATGCCTCACTATCATAATGACTTCATGCGATCAATCATCTTTCAGTTTGTTAGGATCTACCAGGGACATGTGTTATTTTTATCCTTCCAGCAAATGTTCCTTTTCTGCTGATAAGGGTAACCTAATTTTCTCTGGGGAACCACTCCTTCCCACTCTCTGACTTTACTACTCACTTTTTCCTTTGGGGAGGACTTGGCCCAGTCTTAACCAACCAAGCATTGTTCCCTCCTCCCCATCACCAACATCTATAGTGAGTGATTTAGGGAAAGGGATGTGACCCAAAGCAGTCCAATCAGAATGAATCCTAGAACCTTTGGTGACACTACTGGGACAAAGAAGTTCTCTTTGCCCTGGGGCTGCTGAACTGTCTAGCTGTGCACCTGGAGTTTACAAGGAGAGTCATGGGAAAGAATTAGCTAAAGAATAAAGCCAATACTAAGTCAAACTATCAGAGCTGAGACGCAGACAAAGGCCTCAAGAGGTAAGGACTTTGAGAACCTGAATCTAGCTATCTTCTGGCTATTTGACTTTGTAGGTGTCCTTGGTCAAAGTTCTTAGAAACAGACACAAGCAATTCACTGAGGGAGAAAAAACCTGTAAGGGAGGAAGTCGAGCAGGCGAAGAAGGAAAGTGAAAGAGCCAAGCAAGGCTTGGCCTGATCTTACCGTGCCCTGATCCACAGTGGAGAGCTCTGGAGCACAAATCACACACACCACAGACTTATACCCCATGTGTACCCAGTAGCAGTCAGCCATTGTGAGCCATGAGGGGGTTAAGGCAGCTGCTCCCTTCAGCTGAGTGCAATTCTCTGGAATTGCAGGCACTTAGCAGCTAATACTCACAGCAGCTGGGGAATGGGTGTACTGGCCTGTTAAAGAAAACTGGGAGGGGCACCTTTTGAATCTATGGATCAGATGGGCCAATACTTTTTCTTTTCAGTTGAGTTCTTGTTCTTTGCAACCAAAATGTGAGTCCATAAAATACTCAGATGCAATCTGACCACCATAGAGTACAAGAGACCTTGGCCTTCCTTGGTCTGACTCCCTACATCCATTACTATACTAGGCAATCGCATTAGCAAATTTAGAGGCTCAAACTGACTTTATAATCAATCCTTTGCACCCCTTTCCTCTAGAGCTTTTCCCCCACAAATTGATACTAAGCTAAATTCACTCTTTGATGAACTTCTATAAATTATTTAACACAAATATAAGATTTTAAATTGAACCCTGCTAATACTAGTTGTCAGTTTGTCCATTTCCATCATTTGCTGCAACTTGCAATAAACATGCTGATTTGATTCCTTCACCCATCTAACTGACCACCACTTCTAATTTTCTTGCTATTGCTGAAAGGGGCAGACCCAATGACAGAAACCTTCAGCAAACTGCTGGAGACTGATTTCCCCCTTTCCAACCTGCGAATCTACACTCCTGGAAAAATATTCCACTTGTTCTTTTCCTCTGTCCCCAGCAAATCCTGCTCTTTCCTGTTTCCTCTGATGTCTTTGTTCAGGTTGATCCCTCTGCCTAAATGTCTTTTTTTTTTTAATTTATTTATTTATTTTAGAAAGGAGAGAGAGAGGGGGAGAGACAGAGAGGAGAGAGAGAAGGGGGGGAGGAGCAGGAAGCATCAACTCCCATATGTGCCTTGACCAGGCAAGCCCAGGGTTTCGAACCAGCGACCTCAGCATTTCCAGGTCGATGCTTTATCCACTGTGCCACCACAGGTCAGGCATAAACGTCTTTTTTATCTATTCACATCCCAGCTCATATCCCACTTCCTCCACTATTCCTCCTGCCGAAATAAATTTTTTCCTTCTCTGACAATCCATAGCGCCTACGGTACCAAACACAATACTAAGTACCCTAAACTTAGCATCTTATTTTATACTCTTGTGGAAAACCCTGAGGTGGGGGCTATTATGATTCCCATTTTTTAGATGAGGAAACTGAGACTTAGAAAGGTTTATTAAGCAACCCAATATCACACAGCTGAAAACTAGCAAATCCAGCCCTGGCTAGTTGGCCCAGTGGTAGAGCGTCAGTCAGCCTGGTGTGTGGATGTCCCAGGTTCAATTCCTGGGCAGGGCACACAAGAGAAGCAACCATCTGCTTCTCCACCACTCTTCTTCCCCCATGACTCAATTGGTTCGAGTTCATTGGCCCTGAGCACTGACAGGCACCAAAAATAGCTTGGTTGCAAGCATGGCCCCAGATGGGCAAAGCATCAGCCCTAGATGGGGGTTGCCGGATGGATGCCGATTGGGGCACATTCAGGAGTCTGTCTCTCTATCTCCCCTCCTATCACTTACAAAAAAAGAAAAATAAAAAACTAACAAAGCCAGAGTATAGACACTAAAATAAGCATTCTAGTAAACATTTTTAGGCTGCAGGGGTCGGGAACCTATAGCTCGCGAGCCAGATGTGGCTCTTTTGATGGCTGTATCTGGCTCGCAGACAAATCTTTAATAAAAATAATAATAACGTTAAAAATATAAAACGTTCTCATGTATTACAATCCATTCATTTCATGGTTGCGGGTGGCTGGAGCCAATCACAGCTGTCCTCCAGGACAACACCAAAATTTTATTGGATAATGTGTAACGTACACAGGTCGTTGTATGGCTCTCATGGAATTACATTTTAAAATATGTGGCGTTCATGGCTCTCTTAGCCAAAAGGGTTCCCGACTCCTGAACTAGAGGAAATATAAAAAAGTGAAATAGATAATGCTTGCCGTCTACGGCCATACTACCCTGAACATGCCCGATCTCGTCTGATAATGCTTGCCCACAACCCAAAACAGGGCCCATAAATGACACAAAATATGAAAATCTGTAAGGACAGTGGAAATGAAATAGGAGAAGGGAGATCTCATATCTGGTGGGAAACTCAGTAAGGCCACGTGAAGGAGTTTATATTTTATAGGCAGGAATGAGGTAGGGCACTCCAAATTAGGGAACACTGTGAGTAATATGGAGGAAGGAAAACATGGGACATGTTTGAGCAAGGGAGTTGTCTGGCTTGTTTGAGAGATAAGGTTGAAAGTTTGATTGAGGCCGTGTTGTAAAAAGTAAAGAATGTCAAGGCAAAGTTGGTATTGAGCTTTTGAAAACATGATCCAAACTGTATGTTAAGAAGATTTACTGGGGGGAGGAGGAGGTAAAAGAGGGTAAAGGGGGAATAAATGGAAGGAGAATTCAGGTGGTAAACACACAATACAATTTACTGATGATGTATTATACAATTGTACACCTGAAACCTATATAATTTTATTAATCAATGTCACCTCAATAAATTCAAATTAAAAAAAAAAGATTTAGGCTCTGGCTGGTTGGCTCAGAGGTAGAGCATCGGCCCAACATGTGGAAGTCCCAGGTTCGATTCCCAGCCAGGGTACACAGGAGAAGCACCCATCTACTTCTCCACCTTTCCCCCCTCCTTTCTCTCTCGATTTCTCTTCCCCTCTCATGGCCAAAGCTCCATTGAAGCAAAGTTGGCCCGGGTGCTAAGGATGGCTCCATGGCCTCCACCTCAGGTGCTAGAATGACTCTGGTTGCAACAGAGCAACACCCCAGATGGGCACCGCATTGCCCCCTCGTGGGCATTCCAGGTGGATACTGGTTGGGTACATGCGGGAGTCTGTCTCTCTGCCTCCTCGCTTCTTACTTCAGAAAAATACTCCCCCCCCCCCCGAAAATTTACCTGGTAGTGAGTTGATTGGATAGCAGCCTGAAATGGGAGTAAGGAGATAAGTTAGGAGATCGCTACTGTTATCCATCCATAGGAAATAAGGACCTATGGTAGTAGTGGCAATAAACCTGAATTACTTTTTTTCCTTATGCTCTAGAAACACTTTGTCCCTTCCTGTCCACTAAAGATCATAACATCCTTGAAAAGTGTCAATCTTTTTGTATTTTTGTTCCCGAGGAAATGTACCATTCTCAGGAGGTACTGCAATATTGGGTCCATGTGTGTTGTGGACAGAGCAAACTAATTTCTTCTCCTTGCTCCAAAAATCCATTTAATATGTTGTCCTCAGAGAACCTATCAGATGTTAAACTGATAAGAACGATATCTATTCTAAAACAGATATTAACTAAAAGGCTGAGAAGTGATCATTTCTTGATATATAATAATCATTCAGCACATATTTTTGGAGTTGAATTGAATGCATCATCAGGGAGATAAAAATGCTGGGACTCATTTAAAATAGTTTTAACAGGCCTGACCAGGTGGTGGCGCAGTGGATAGAGCATCAGACTGGGATGTGGAGGACCCAGGTTCGAAACCCCAAGGTTACCAGTTTGAGCATGGGTTCATCTGATTTGAGCAAGGCTCACCAGCTTAAACCCAAGGTCACTGGCTTGAACAAGGGTCACTCGGTGCTGTAGGCCCCCCCCCCCGTCAAGGCACATATGAGACAGCAATCACTGAGAAACTAAGGTGCCGCAACGAAGAATTGATGCTTCTCATCTCTCTCCCTTCCTGTCTGTTCTTCTCTCTGTCTCTCTCTGTCTCTGTCACAAATAAATAAAATAAAATGGTTTTAACACCAGCAATAATCTTTAGTGTTACTTGATAACAAAACTAAGCTGGTTTTGGCCTTGGCTGTTTAGCTCAGTCAGAGCCACCAAAAACACAAAGATTATGGATTCGACCCTCGGTCAGGGCACAAGCGGGAAGCAACCAATGAATTCACAACCAAGTGAAATAACAATAAATGCCTCTCTCTCTATATATATATGTATATATATACACACACACACACACATATGTATACATGTATTTATGTATGTATATATATCAATAAATAATTTAAATTTAATTTTAAGTTAATTTTTAGAAAACTAAGCCTGACCTGTGGTGACGCAGTGGATAAAGCATCAACCTGGAATGCTGAGGTCTCTAGTTCAAAACCCAGGGCTTGCCTAGTCAAGGCACATATGGGAGTTAATGCTTCCTGCTCCTCCCTCCTCCTTCTCTCTCTCTCTAAAAATGAATAAATAAAATTTAAAAAAAAAGAAAACTAAGCCTGACCTGTCCTAGCGCAGTGGATAAAGCATTCACCTGGAACACTGAGGTCGCTGGTTCAAAACCCTGGGCTTGCCCTGTTAAGGCACATATGGGAGTTGATGCTTCCTACTCCCCCCCCCTTCTCTCTCTCTCTCGTCTTTAAAATGAATAAATAAATTTTAAAAAATAATAATTTTTAAAAATCTAAGCTAGTTTTTTATTCATCAGCTACTATGTATATTATTGTCTCATTGAATTCTCCCAATGGTACTGACACTATTTCTATTTTACATATCAGAAAAACTGAGGTCAAGCAAGTAGGGAGACCAATGATCCCAGTTTGCATCGATTTTCAGTGCTAAAACCAGGACAGCCCCAGTCAAATCAAAAAAGTTGGTCACGCCTGACCTGTGGTGGCGCAGTGGATAAAGCATCGACCTGGAAATGCTGAGGTCACTGGTTCAAAACCCTGGGCTTGCCTGGTCAAGGCACATATGGGAGTTGATGCTTCCAGCTCCTTCTCCCTTCTCTCTCTATCTCTCTCTCCTCTCTCTCCCTTTCTGTCTCTCTCTCTCTCCCCTCTCTAAAAAAAAAAAAAAAAAAAAAAAAAAGGTTAGTCACTCTATCAAGAGCCCTTTCCCCACAATAAAGAAGCCAGGGTTCAACACAAGTCTGACCAAATCAAACCCCCATAAGATTTTATTTTGGCTTTCTGATCAGCCAATATAAATATCTCATTTGGGTTCTTTTGGGATAGAATCCACGTATACTCCTATATTGAATTTGGCTCGTATATTTGGATCCTACTTAAAACTGGAACGTATAGAGAGGCACAGAATCACAAAATGGATGGGTTTTTGTCAGAGAAAAAGAATCCAGACTGAGGAATGTCTTTCCCAGAAGACACCCTTACTCAAGAGTTCTGCTATTATAATGTGTTCTTTGGCGCCCCCTCGTGGTTGAGGCATGTAACTCCTTCTTTACTTCTTAGACTAGAAGACCAGTGGTTCTCAAACTTTTTGAAGTCGGGGTGCACTTAAAATCCTACATAGGCGCTCTATATACAAGTTTCTAAGAAATATGTTATAATAATTAAGTCAAATATTAAAGAAAAAATATATAGAGTCCAAGTGTGCTTTTATGGTAATTAAACAAAATATGACAAAATTAAATTTATTCTGACATTAAAAAACATTTTTATGTTAAATTTTTTTAGTTGTTTTTTAGAATTTGTAAAAAAAGAGGGGTTAAAAAATAAAAAAAGACAAAAATTTATCTTTTTATATATATAGATACATTCTTAGTAAGATTTAGTAAATTCGGCAGGTCCCGGCATGAGTGTGTTAAGTTTTTTCATTCTTGTGTTTATGAGAAACATGAGCCTGATGTGTCCTAGCGATTTCTTCAATGTTTGGGTATATATTTGAAAGGCAAACTCTCATTTCCTTGTCAATACATTTAAGAATTCCTCTCTTTTTACTCTTAATTGTATTGAGTGCAGATAAACCCCCACCATACATATCATCTTAACTTTACACCAAACAAAGGATAGAAGAAACTTGCCTCCAGTCTTTCTGGGGAACATGGGGGGTAGTGTAAACAATCCAGCACCACAGCTTAACAGCCTTTTGCAACCTAATCAGGCAAGTGAGGTGGGGCGTTGGGCAAACTGTCAGCTTACAGTCAATTCCCCACACCTCTATCCCCCAAAAGTCTAAACTCCAAAAACCCTGTTGTTTTTTGGTCCCCAACAGGCATATGTTTCTCTGGAATACCATAGGGCACACCTGTAAATCTAGGATGTACCAGTGCACCCTGGCACACACTTTGAGAACCACTGGACTAAACAATAGGCAACACACTGGGAAACTGTGAGAGGTGGAACCCAACACAAAGTTTGTTGTTGTTGTTGTTGTTTTGAGACAGAGAGTGAGTCAGAGAGAGGGATAGACAGGGACAGACAGGAATGGAGAGAGATGAGAAACATCAATCATTAGATTTTCATTGCGCGTTGCAACACCTTAGTTGTTCATTGATTGCTTTCTCATATGTGCCTTGACCGCGGGCCTTCAGCAGACCAAGTAACCCTTTGCTGGAGCCAGCGATCTTGGGTTCAAGCTGGTGGGCTTTTTGCTCAAATCAGATGAGCCTACGCTCAAGCTGGTGACCTCGGGGTCTCAAACCTGGGTCCTCTGCATCCCAGTCCGACACTCTATCCACTGCGCCACCACCTGGTCAGGCAACGCAAAGTTCTTAAATGTCAGGAAGCATAAAGATTTTGTTTTTAATGTAAAAACCACCAGACTATGTGGAGGCTCAGTGGATAGAGCGTCAACCTGGGATGCTGAGGACCCAGGTTTGAAACCCTGAAACCCCAAGGTCACCAGCTTGAGCACAGGCTCACCAGCTTGAGCACAGGATTACAGGTTTGAGCGTGGGTTCATAGACATGACCCCCATGGTCACTGGCTTGAGCCCAAGGTTACTGCTTGAGCAAGGGGACACTGACTCAGCTGGAATCCCCTAGTCAAGGCACATATGAGAAGCAATCAATGAACAGCTAAGAGTGCCACAGCTATGAGTTGATACTTCTCTCTCTCCCTTCCTGTCTATCTGTCTCTGTCTCTTACTCGCTAAAAAACAAAACAAACAAACAAATAAAAAACAAAAAGCCATACCCAAGTAGTTCAGTTGGTTGGAGCGTTGTCCCAATGTGCCAAGAAATCTAATGAACAGCCTGACCAGGCGGTGGCGCAGCGGATAGAGCGTTGGACTGGGATGCCGAGGACCCAGGTTCGAGACCCCGAGGTCGCCAGCTGGAGCGCGGGCTCATCTGGCTTGAGCAAAATTAAAAATGCTCACCAGCTTAGACCCAAGGTCCCTGGCTCAAGCAAGGGGTTGGTTACTCAGTCTGCTGAAGGTCCGTGGTCAAGGCACATATGAGAAAGCAATCAATGAACAACTAGTGTTGCAACGAAAAACTGATGATTGATGCTTCTCATCTCTCTCCGTTCCTGTCTGTCTGTCCCTATCTATCCCTCTCTCTCTCTCTGTCCCTGTAAAGAAAAAAAAAAGAAATCTAATAAACAAATTGAACTGAAGAACAACACAGATACAGAGACATGGATATATGGGACAGACTCACAGCTGTCATAGAGAAGGTGGGTTGGAGACTGGATGGTAGGTGAAGAGATTAAGCAAAAAAAACACCCCACATATATATAATACATAGATCCAGACAACAGTTTGGTGATAGCCAGGGGGAGAGGGAGGGTAGGTGGAGGTGGGCAAAGGGGAAAGAAACTAAGACAAAGAAAACTTTGCCTGGGGTGATGGGTACATGCTACAGTGGGTCATGGCACAGTGGATAGAGCATCAAACTGGGACACAGAGGACCCAAGTTTAAAACCCCGAGGTCACCAGCTTCAGCATGGGGTCGCTAGCTTGAACATGGGATCACAGACATGACCCCATGGTTGCTAGCTTGAAGCCCAAGGTCACTGGCTTGAGCAAGGGGTCACTGGCTCAGCTGAAGTCCCCTGGTCAAGGCACATATGAGAAAGCAATCAATAAACAACTAAGGAGCCACAACAAAGAGTTGATGCTTCTCATCTCTCTCCCTTCCTGTCTGTCTGTCCCTACCTGTCTCTCTTGCTAAAAAAAAAAAAAAGAAAAAGAAATAATCAGTGACAGCATGAATACAGCTAGTGCTCGACTTATGACCACGATTGGTTCTGACAGACCAGTCATAACACGATTTGATCGTAAGTTGAGTAGGCTATATGTACAGTACTGTGAAATGATGTTATAAAAATCTTTAAGTCATATTTTATCATAATTTTCTTTCATTATTGTTATATATCATAATTTTCTTTGTTCATTTTATGCCATTTGTATCATCTCTACACCATTTTGTTTCTTATTTTTACATTCGTCAGGTTTAAGTAAAACACTGCATTACCAGTACAACTGGTTTAATATTTGCAAAGACAATTTCCTCTTGGTAGACATCTTGGGAGAGGTTTGATGAAAAATATCCAAGACCCAAAACACAAATTGCTGTACCGAGTCTGGGATAACAGTTGAAATGGTGCACGCGGAGATGGTAGTGCTTCCGGAAGCTGGTCCGCACTGTCGTATGCCCAGCTGGGCAACGCTTGTGCTGCCAGACATGGAGTAGTCGTGGCTAGCGATGGTGGTCGTAAAGTCGATGGTCGTAAGTTGCATAGGTCGTAAGTCGATCAATATTTGTAAGTGGAACAACAAATCAATGTTTCTCTCTCTTCCCTCCCCTCTCTCTAAAAATCTATTTTTAAAAAATTTTTTTAATGTCTGACCTGTGGTGGCGCAGTTGATAAAGCATTGATCTGGGAATGCTGAGGTTGCCAGTTCAAAATCCCGGGCTTGCCTGGTCAAGACACATATGGGAGTTGATGCTTCCTGCTCCTTCCTTCTCTCTCTCTCTCCTCTCTCTCTAAAAATAAAAAATCTAAAAAATAAAGTCAACCAATGAATGCATGAATGGGTGAAGCAACAAAAATTAATGTTTCTTTCTCTCTCAAACTAATTAATTAAAACTAGAATACTTTTTATCTTACATAAAAGCTGGTCAGGCTGTCATAATCCAGGGTAAGAACAATCAAACACAGTTTAAGTGGACATCACCCCCCACACACAAACACACACAATATCAAGATGTGTACATTTCAAAGCAGTATTTCAAAAAGTCAAGATTAATGCCCCCCCTAAACCTTATGATGAACAATATATCAAAATTTAAAATACAGACAGATGGGATCTGACCCTGCACTTGCCCTACCATGTCTCACTTGCTTCTCCCTAGTCCCATGAACACTAACTGGCACAGCAGCCAGGTGGAGGACTGCAGAAGGTGGCGGCTCAAGCCTCACCATGGGAAAATGGAAGTGAGGCTTTTCAGACTTTTGCACCAAACAACCTTCCTAGAAGAGAGAGCATCCCCTGCTTGAGTAACCAGAGGCCTACACTAGGCAAAAAATTTTCTTAAGACTCTTGTTTAGGCATATTTTAAATTTAACTTCATAATATATCTATTTTTGGTTTTGTTCTATTATCTATTATTAAAGTATATATACTTCAGAAGTGTACAGAAAAGTGCACTTACCATAAGTGTACAGCTTGAAGAATTTTCACAAATGGAACACACATGTTAACCAGCACCCAGATCAAGAAAGAGAACAGCACAAGAACCCCAAAAGTCCCTCTTATGCCCCCTTCCATTCACTACCACCCTAAGGTACCTCCAAATTGATATGTGATAGCAGAGATTAGTTTTGCTCAAAACTGTGTTGGTGAGATTAAGATATATATATATATATATATATATATATATATATATATATATATATAATTTTGTATTCATTTTAGAAAGGGGAGAAAGAGAAAGAGAGAAGGGAGGGAGCAGGAAGCATCAACTCCCATATGTGCCTTTACCAGGCAGGCCCAGGGTTTCAAACCAGCAACCTCAGCATTCCAGGTCGATGCTTTATCCACTGCGCCACCATAGGTCAGGCCTAGGCCATATTTTTGTGTGTAGTTATAGTCTGTTCATTCTCATTTTATGCCCTGCCTTTCTGTGCTGCTGTCCCACCCATTCATTCTGAAGTAATTATTTTTTCTTGCCTGAATGGACAGGGATACTCAATGCTGCACTTCCCCCCCTCCCCCATCTTAGAAAAATACAATGTGGAAAAAATCAGCAGCAGTAAAAAAGCTGATTAGACTTAACCTAAATGATTATATTACACTAATAGTTACTAGCTCCTTGCAGGTGAACAAAATATGACTTGTGAAGGCAGGAATAAAACAGACTTCACAAGAAACACAACAAAGGGAGGTGGGCAACTGGGTGGTAGAAAGACAGGCATCGTCTCAAGGCCTGGCAACCTTAGGTAATTTACTGAGTGCCCCATCCCCAGAGTTTCAGTCTTGTCATGTGTAAGTTAGCGCTAACTGGTCCTATTGCAAATAAACCTCCACCTCTGCCTGCTGTGGGACTCAGCTACCTTTGACATGACATGAAGTGGGAGAGTGGAAGTTCTCCCTCAGGTATCTCCTGAGTTCTCACTGCCTTTGTGTATCCACTCACACAAAGTGGTGGGTAGTGCTGTTGGGGGCCACCACTCCCATTGCTATGGGTCAGTACCTGGACTTCTAGCTACAGTCCCCTCTAAGTGTGTTGCTTCCTTTCCAGAGGCCCCAGGCCAGAGGTCTCTGCTTCCCCTTCTCACCTTTGGTCTCTATTTCCCCACACCATGGTGTGTTTCATGCTTTATGAGGAGTTGGGGCAGTTACAGAGAATTGCAATAAAGAACTTAAAGCTGTGACCTAAATCTGATGGTAATGAGCCTATGACCTTGAGCAAGTGACTTTAAGAGCACTTTCGGGACATGAGAGTGACAATGTATTCCCATGGTCATAAAATGCACCTCTAAGACAATACAACAACTGCATTACCGCAATACCTCTTAACAACAGTCCTGGACAAGCCATAAACCAGTCATAGCAGCTCTCATTGCTTTGAAATTCCTCTCATCCCCTCATGGGATTCGCAGTTTCTCCTGCCTTCAGTTGCATTGTTTGGCATATGAATAATCTTTCTACCCATATTTTAGGAACAATATCTAATACAAGTTCTGCTTTTGGTTTATCTTCCTATCTTAGTTTCTGCAAAGCACTTGCTGTTGCTTTTTAGAAAAGCGTAGTCATTCCCTAAAGAGAAAACTTTGCTTCACTAATACGAATTTTACTCCCTGTTGCTCCTGTCTCCCTGCCTTTCTCTATATTATCACTTTTTATCTAAAAGATAAGTCACAACATGATTTTCCTGAAGATCTTTTAAATAGCACTAAATTCAATACATGCAGTACCAGCAGGGTACCTAATTCAGTTAAAGACAATGAACAGCTGTGCTTAATATCTCAAATTTCCAAACAATTGTGATTCCATCATGATGCCATTGAAGACAAGATACACTCCTAACATCAGAGTTGTTAAAACTGGGGGGAAATGTGTATTTTAGGATTAGTTAAATATGGTAGCAAATTCTGGTTTGATTAGAATTACTTCAACTGTGACAGAAAACCCAGACTGATGGAGCAAAATGGGTCTATTCAGCCACAGAAATCCATAAGTCTTTGTATTATGCAGCTTCAGGTATGGCTGGATCCAGAACTCCAGGAGAGAATCAGGACTAGTTTCTGGCCATTTTTCTCTCTTCTCTAGGGATGGCGTTAGTCTCAGGTTTCACATGGTCACAAGTTGGAGCCAGAAGCTCTAACCCACTTATCCTCTCTGTTTTCAAGTCCAGCAAAAAGGAATGAGGGTCTTTGTCCCAGAATTTTTAACCTGAGCTTCAGTGGCTTTCATTGTCTCTGACACCCCTGGACACTAGTGCTAAATTCTTTTGCTGGAAGCCTAGGAAAATGAGGAGACTAGGTAGGGGCAGCAAAAACAATAGATGTGACATACAGGCTGGCTGTGTGGAATTAGATGAGATTAGCCCCTTGGAGCATTAGCTCAGAGTGAGCTTCTTGGAGGCTAGCTTTGATCCCTGTTCCTCTGCCTACTCTGTGCAGACAGAGAGGGCCTCTGCTAAGTTGCCCCAGCTCTGTCTGAGTCAGCATTGTGCACCTGCCTCTCTGCTGTCTGGGATGACACTGACTCAGCTCCTACGTGAGCTGGATGCTGCCCAGAAAGTTAATAAGTCTTTGAAGCAAGACGTTCCTCCTGGGGCGTGGGTTGGTTGTGAGTGGGTGGGAATGAATGAGAAAGAGTGGGAACACTGGGGCTCCTAAAGCGTTTATGAAGTTAGGATGTACCGAATGAACCAGTTAGGGAAAGTCAAGAGCAGTGATTGGAAAAGGCTGCAGTAGGTGCTTTCTGCTGAAGGTCCCATGCTGCCCAGTCCCTGAGGGTGTGCTCACAGCTGCCACAGCCCCCAGCCCCCAGCTCTGCCAGTGAGGTCTGCCCTGTGGCTAGCACAGCCATTTCTTTGAGTCCTTATTCCAGCGCTGCCAATGTTTCACCTTCAAATGTAAGTTGCAAGCAGCAGAACAGAGGGATTCTGTCACTGGGGAAGAGAGCAGAGGGGAGGAACAGAGGAGGGAGGCCAAGTTAGGAGGGGATCAGAAAGCAGAGGAGAGGAAATGAGGGAGATGGAAACAGAAAGGGGATGGATGGTGCAGAATCTCATGGGGTGCTTTTCACAACCACTCAGGAGCTGGATGGAATTCAACACAGAACACCTCCTCTCTGCTGGGATCCCGGCTGAGAGGTGTGGACACAAAAATAAACAGGATGTGATGATCCCTGCCTGCAGAATCTAGTGTGGGAGACAGTAAGGGAATCTTTAATTACAATACAATGTGATTGCAGGGACCAGGTGGAAAGCATTCCTGAGGGAGGAATAAAGCCAGTCATTTAAGGAGAAATTGCCAGTAGGAGGTCTCAGGTCAAGTCTCACCTCCGCCTAGCCCAGAGGGTGGGGATCTTTGGGCTCTGGAGCTCAGTTGCACGCCAGAGCAGCTTCCCTGATGGCCTTTTCCACTTCTGTTTCAGGCTTTGGCTGAAGGCTTATGGATGACAACTTTCCTGGCAAGGAGGCTCTTGTCAGCCAAGGGCAATCCTCCACGCAAAGGGACAGCTGGGGTAGCTGTGAGTCACCTGGAAGCTGGGCGCACTGATCCTATAGAGCTACCCGGGAGGTGCCAACAGCATCTGCTGTAGTGGGTGCCATGCTGGGTATTTGGTGGAAGGTGAAATAGGGAGCAGAAGGGAAGGCAGGGGGAGCTTCCTGGAGGAGAGGGTCATTCTGCTGCATCTTGAAGAACAGCTTAGGAAGCGGCCAAGCAAAGAAAGACCCAAGAGGTGACTCAGTGTAAGAGTTGTAGGAGCTTGCAGTGCTTTCTGGACACATTGAGATATTTAAGTATAACACTGGGCATGGGGTGGGCATAGTGGGTGGTGGGCAGAGGCCAAATCATGAATAGTACTGTGTGCCTTAATAAAAAAGGGGGGGCTTAAAGTTCTTCTAAAAAGAACTGGATTCTTATTCTGCTCCACACCAGTCCTTTCTGCAAATATTTACCCACTGTCACAGCCCTGTGTGGTTGGGTGAAATCGGGACCCAGATGCTGCAGAACTGAAGCAGGGAAGAGGCCACCAGCAGGTGAATGGCCAAAGAGGGATGGCCGGAGAGGAGCCATTTCCAAAGGCTGCAAACACAGGGGTTGAGACCAACTGAAACTTTTTATTTTGTAATTTTGAGATATATATATATATATATATATATATATATATATATATATATATATAGAGAGAGAGAGAGAGAGAGAGAGAGAGACCATTCAGTGATTGATTCTTGTATATGAACTGACCAGGGGTTGAACCCACAACTTTGGTATATTGGGATGGTGCTTTAACTGAAACTTGTTTTCTTGAGTGGGCATTTTGGAAATAGAAAGAAAGTGTCATCACAAGGGAACCCTGCGGAGAGGGACAAATGCAGACTTTGCCATCAGAAAAGCTCGACTGTGCCAGCCAAGTGGCTCTGGAAAAGTCACCCCACTCTCTTAGCCACTGTTTCCACATCTGTCACTGCAGATCATATCTGTCTCATGGGGTCAGCTGATATAAAGCATGTGTATAAAATGTCTGCACAAATGTTAGTTACTATAAGTGTGCCTCAAAAACAAACAAAAATAATAAGGAGAACCTCAAGGAAGGCTCGCTTTACTCCAGTTACCATTAGGCCCCGAGCAGGTGGGGGACGTACTGGATGACACAGCAAGTCAGCAGCAGAGCCAAGGTGTAAACTCACCCATGTTGCTGATGCCAACATCGTCAGCAAACTCAGCAGAAACACAACTTCACGCTGCAGTTCAGATGTCAGAGATATTTCCAGGAAGTCCCTTTCAGCAAAGAGTGTTCCAGGTGGCTCCCAATGGGCAGCCCCAAGATCCTGCGAATGGTTGGCAACATGTAGTTAGATGAGCTTCCCAGGAGGCAGGGCAAAAAGGAAGGCAGAAGGAAGATGTGTGCCCTGCGGACTGGAAGGACTGGAGAGTAGACTGTGCATTTCTCAATGCTTCCTCTCTCTATCTCCCCACACTGCCTTTCAAAAACAGGTTTTTTGAGTTATAATTCACATATCAAAAAGCATAGCCTTTTAAAGTATACAATTAAATGATTTTTAATGTATCTTTTAAATTTTTTTATTTATTAATTTCAGCAAGAGAGGAAGGAGGAGAGAAAGATTGGGTGCCTTAGGTGTGATATAAGTGTTGTGAAAATATAGGCCTGACATCTCGGGAAAGGCTTTGGGGTTCACTGTTCTGAACATGTCATCAGTTTCCCTCCAAAGAAAAGAACAGCTTACATAACATCCCCTACCACAACAGGGGCATCAATGGTGTTCCTGTATGTGCCCTGACCAGGGATCTAACCAGCAACCTCTGTGCTTCCAGACGCTGCTCCAACCAACCGAGCTATCTGGCCAGAGCTGATTATTTTATTATATTCACAGAGTAGTGAAACTATCACATAATAAATGTCAGAATATTTTCATCACTCCATAAAAGGACTCTCACTCATTAGCAATCACTACCTTTACCCCACCCCTACCTTCCTTCTAGAACTAGGCATTCACTAATCTACCTTGTACTTCTGTAGATTTGCCTATTCTGAGCATTTCATATAGATAGAATCATAAGATATGTGTTCTTTGAATGTCTGGCTTCTTTCTCCTAGCTTAATGATTCCAAGGTTCATTCATGTTGTAGCATACACCGTACTTCATTTATTTTTTTTAAGTTTTTTTTTTAATTCATTTTAGAGAGGAGAAGGAGAGACAGAGAGAAAGAAGGGGGGAGGAGCTGGAAGCATCAACTCCCATATGTGCCTTGACCAGGCAAACCCAGGGTTTCGAACCAGCGACCTCAGCATTTCCAGGTCGACACTTTATCTACTGCGCCACCACAGGTCAGGCTACTTCATTTTTTTTTTATGGCTGAAAAATATTCCATTGTATAGATAGACTATATTTTATTTATTCATTCAGTTTATGGGCATATTGGGACAATGCTCCAACCAACCGAGCTACCCAGTCAGAGCCTCCCCTTGGTTTTGCGATCCTGGCACCACACTGCTCCCCTTCCTCTGGGGAATTGTTGCCCCCTTTCCAGTTGTGTGTCTCTGGGAGTGCCTCTGTTATGGTAGGGGATGTTATGTAAGCTGTTCTTTTCTTTGGAGGAAAACTGATTACATGTTCAGAATAGTGAACCCCAAAGCCTTTCCTGAGATGTCAGGCCTATATTTTCACAACACTTATATCACACCTTAGGCACCCAATCCTTTCGGCCCTTCAGGCCCTAGCAACATGATGTCATCAACCTAGTGCACTAACATAATGTTTGTGTAATGATGTCGTGCTCCAAGTTTGAGAACTAAAGAGCTGTCAAAAGAGATAATCAAGTCCTAATGCAAGATAGCAAGGGTCACTGATGACCCTTGCAAATACAGCCGGGGTTTCTAGTCTCTTCTGCTTCTTGGAATAAAGAAAAAATAGTGGCTGCTATTGGAGTCACCATGTAATGAGGTTTATGGTAACCCACTGTCATTGTCTCAGGCCCGTCTGCCTTCTCCACTGGCCAAACTAAGAGTGGGGTAGAAATGTGATAAAGTCACCACTTCTGCCTCTTTGAAGGCCTTGATGGGGTTTTTTGTATTTTTTTTTTTTTTTGTATTTTTCTGAAGCTGGAAACGGGGAGAGACAGTCAGACAGACTCCCGCATGCGCCCGACCGGGATCCACCCGGCACGCCCACCAGGGGCAACGCTCTGCCCACCAGGGGGCGATGCTCTGCCCCTCCGGGCCGCGACCAGAGCCAATTCAGCGCCTGGGGCAGAGGCCAAGGAGCCATCCCCAGCGCCCGGGCCATCTTTGCTCCAATGGAGCCTTGGCTGCGGGAGGGGAAGAGAGAGACAGAGAGGAAGGAGGGGGAGTGGAGAAGCAAATGGGCGCTTCTCCTATGTGCCCTGGCCGGGAATCGAACCCGGGTCCCCTGCACGCCAGGCCAACGCTCTACCGCTGAGCCAACCGGCCAGGGCCTTTTTGTGTTTTTTTATTTTTTTATTTTTTATTTTTCTGAAGTGAGAAGTGGGGAGTCAGAGAGACAGACTCCCACATAAGCCTGACCGGGATCCACCCAGCAAGCCCACTAAGGGGCAATGCTCTGTTGCAACCAAAGCCATTCTAGTGCCTGAGGCGGAGGCCATGGAGCCATTCTCAGCCCCTGGCCAACTTGCTCCAATGGAGCTTTGGCTGCAGGAAGGGAAGAGAGAGATATAGAGAAGGGAGAGGGGGAAGGGTGGAGAAGCAGATGGTCATTTCTCCTGTGTGCCCTGCTCAGGAATCAAACCTGGGACATCCATACACCAGGCCGACACTCTACCACTGAACCAACCTGCCAGTGCCTTTTATTTTATTTTGTTTTTTGCAAGATTGCTTTCTCATATGTGCCTTGACCCAGGGACTACAGCAGAGCAAGTGACCCTTTGTTCAAGGCAGTGACCTTGGGCTCAAGCCAGTGATATTTGGGCTGCAAGCTAGCGACCATGAGGTCACTTCTATAATCCCATGCTCAAGCCGGCAACCTCAGGGTTTCGAACCTGAGTCCTCCATGTCATAGTCCAATGCTCTATCTACTGCGCCACCACCTGGTCAGACCTTGGTGACATTATTAATCTCTCCAACTCTCCAGAGGGGTTCAGTGTTGCTGTTGATTTATCACCTGATCATGAGGGGTTTCTATTTGACTCTTCTCATCATCAGACCCCTTACTCTGCCTGTCCAAGAGCCAATACAGTAATTCTACCAGACCTGGCTATCTATCAGAGCAGGTAGATAAATAAGTCTGAAGATCCACATGGCCCATTGTGAAGTCATTCTCTTCAAACTCCATTTATTGTTTGACCTACATGAACTCCCACTCTGACCAGTTGAGACCAGCAGAGTTTTGGGTCCTCGGGAATTCCTATTAGCCAGAGCCATTGCCTAGCGATCACCAGAAGGTCTGAATATTCATCTTTTCATCGTGCATAGTTACCCTGAGAGATGGCCTCAGGTTCCTCTGGAGAAGGCTGGAGGCAGATTCACAATACAGTTGACCCTTGAACAACATGGGTTTGAACTGCTTAGTTCTCTATACACAGATAGTTTTCAATAAACATACTGTCTCCCCTCTAGATGCCCAGGGTTCACATTAGAGGATTGAACCAACTGCAGATCAAAGCAGTATTTTCAAACCATAGCTGCAAATCCACAGATGTGGAGGGCCAACTGTGTGCATTGTTCTTCACTATTTTACATAAGGGACTGAGCATCCTTCAATTATGCTATCTGCAGGGCTTCTGGAACCATCCCTGGTGGATACTAAGGGTTGACTGTATATATTTACCATGTTATTACATCCCCTTCTTGAGAGTACTACCCAGCTTCCACTTTTTTTTTTCTTTTCAAATTTTTATCCATTGATTTTAGTGAGACAGGGAGAGAGAGGGAAAGAGAGAGAGAGAGAGAGAGAGAGAGAGAGAGAGAGAGAGAGGAACATAGATCTATCTGTTCCTGTATGTGCCCTGACCAGGGATCAAACTGGCAATCTCTGCAGTTTGGGATGATGCTCTAACCAACTGAGCTATCTGGCCAGGGCTAGCTTCCACTTCCTTTCAGGATTCAGATTAGTGACTGAGTCAGGCTTGGGATCCGTGCAGGGACTATGCTGTCACTCATTGTGGCTAAAGTCAGACCTATGTTTACCAGACCTGAAGTGTTGGTTTTTTTCAGATCTACAAAATCAAGTAGAAATTTAGCGGGTAGGCAGCTCATATGTTTTGGTTTAGAGACTCCATGATCAATTAGCCACATCAGTCTCTGCAGGTTAGACATCCTGGTAACTCCACTGGCTCTGCTTATTATAATAATAATGCTCACTTTCCTCTGGAAATTCAAAGCTGGTACTTGATTTCTGCAGCCCTAGGGTCTGCACAATCCATTTAAATAAGAAAATCCTCTACAACTGTTGCTCTCCTACCAGCCACTCCCACCTGGGGCTGTTTAGAGGTGCTGGTACTTCTACTCCCAAAAAATTAGTCAAGGCCTGGGTTTTCTGGGGTGTCACCTTCTGGGTAATGATAAAAATGTCATGTCCAGTACATTCTGGTAAGTTATTAAATTAATTTTATTTTGAAAGCCACTGGAAACTCCTAAAGTGTTTTCAACAGTGGCGTAGGATGTTGAGATTTGTCTTAAGAATACTCCTGCTGTTTGGTGGAGGATGTAGTGGAAGAGGCAAGGCAATAGTGAGGAACAAGTGGGAATCTGAAACATTGACCCTCCAGTGAGCCTCAAAACATAGAGACAGCCCTGGCCTGATAGCTCAGTTGGTTGGAGCATCATCTCGATATGCCAAGGTTGCAGGTTCAATCTCTAGTCAGGGCACATAAGGGAGACAACCAATAAATGCATAAATAAGTAGAAGAAAACAAATCTCTCTCTCTTTCTCTCTCTTTCTCTCTCTCTCTCCCTCCCCTCTAACTCTCTCTGTCTAAAATCAACCAATACATAAAAATTTAAAAACACAAACAAAAAAATGTGGAGATAGCAGCCAAGTCCTGAAAATTATAGGACAGGTAGATATCAAAAGCCGAGAGTCAGGGAGCTACACCAAACCCTTGGGGAGGCCTGGTGAGTGGCACATTAGGGCACATGGCTGGGGAGAAAAGGGTTTATTGTTTTATATAGGTTTGGTCTTCCTCATGACCCTGCTGGTCAAGGCTAAGCCACAGAGCAAGAGCCAGATGGTTTGGAGGAGAGTAAGTCAAAGATTCCATTCTCAGGAAGAGCTTGCTGACAGCATGGCCTTGTGGGGTGGGGAGGGGTCGGTGATATTGACTGTAAAGCTCTGAATCTCAGCACCTGGCTTTGCGGTAAGCTGTAGCCTGCAGGAATAGGCTGGACTATCTTGCTTGCACCATGTTCAATGGGAGAAGAATGAGGATAGTTAAAGCTGGGAACATCTGCTAGGGAGGATGCTGCATTGTGGCTCTCCACATGTCTCTTTGCAAAGCCAGGAACAGCCTGTTATGTAGTCTCTGCACATTCACCCAAAACCTTTGAGCTGCATCATTAGCCCTTTGTGTAGAGAAAGAAAGTAAACCACAAGCTGGTGGCCTGGTTCCTCCTGTAACTGCAGGGACCACGCTGCAGCCAAGGTGCTGATGCACCACTGATTTCTCTTCAAGAAAGGACTTTTTTTTTTTTTTTTACAGAGACAGAGAGAGAGTCAGAGAGAGGGATAGATAGGGACAGACAGACAGGAACGGAGAGAGATGAGAAGCATCAATCATCAGTTTTTCATTGCAACACCCTAGTTGTTCATTGATTGCTTTCGCATATGTGCCTTGACCATGGGGCTACAGCAGACTGAGTAACCCCTTGCTTGAGCCAGTGACCTTGGGTCCAAGCCAGTGAGCTTCGCTCAAACCAGATGAGCCTGCGCTCAAGCTGGCAACCTCAGGGTCTCGAACCTGGATCCTCCGCATCCCAGTCCGATACTCTATCCACTGCGCCACCGCCTGGTCAGGCAAGAAAGGACTTGCTGTTCAGCTGCAAGGACTGTGGTTCAACTGACAGCCTGGTCCCTTCAGGCTTGGCCTCAGCTTTCCAGCTGGACTCATACTCTTTGAGTAGCTTCTGGCCACCTATTGGGCAGGTAGACAAGGGCCTTACTGTTACCCCCAATGCTGCACTGCTGTGCCCAGAATTTCCACATGGCTGTAGAGCCCTTGCCAGGCCTATGCCACTATCTATGGCCCCTCCCCTTTCCCAATGCATGTCCCTTCCTCCTTTCCCGGAGTTTACTCCATAATAAACGTTTTACATGCCTCTCTCCATTCCAGCCTCTGCTCCCAGACAACTGAACCTATCAAAGGAGGATCCTTAAATACCTAGTTGTTTCAAGGATTAATAACAAAATGATATACATTAAATACCTCGTCTCAGCTTAACTGCATCCCCTGGGCTTAGTGGACTGATTTTCTATTTGCACCTTTGAAATCCACTTTCCACCTTTACCCACCCTGCTCTGGGCCCCTGGACAGCACCAGCAAGCAGAGACCAGAAGGCAAGATGAGAGTGAGGTCAGCTTATTTCTTTCTGGCTCCTTCCCTGCCAGGTTGCTACGGATTGGCAGCCTCCTTCTCCTGAGGCTACAGCTCCTGAGACAGCGCCCTTCCTCTTAGTCCTCAGGCTGTAGAGCAGCCTCACCAGGGCCCAGCCACACCATCCTTCTCATTTCCCTTAACTGTGCCTCAACCGTGGAAAATAGGCCCTTTACTAAAAGCTCCTCCACTTTTCCATTCGAGCGTGTTCCGTGTCCTCCTGACTCAATCAGCGAGGAGATTTTCACCTGCTGCAAGTAAGAGAAATGGCTGAAGTGTTCCAGGCATCACATCATCAGGCTCAGACACAAGTAAGTTCAGAGGAGGCCAAGACGAACAGCTTTTCCTGTGTCCTCTTTGTAAGAACAAAGAAAACTTTGCCAACTGCCTGCCATCCCAATACTACTCCCCTTTCCTGTTGTTGGGAGGAATGGATCACACGCTACCTTAGCTTTGGGTTCCCAGGAAACAGAGCCAAAGTGTGTTTGGGTCATTTACTGGGATGTGCAATTCTAGGACTCATGAGTGAGGATAAAGGAGCAAAGCAGAGAAGCTGGGAGTAATGATTTTGAGTTGGCCGCCACTACCAGTGACCAATGGCTCTATCCCATGGGACCACTGAGAAGTAATATGAGAAGTGCCCTGAGGAACAAAGGGAAAAACATCTTTCTGTGGCTTCATCCCTCATTGGTCAAAGGTTTCCCTAAGGAGTACTAACTCGCCCTGCACTTGTAAGTTGCTCACATATGAACATTTTGTGGGTTCCCACATTCTAAGTTGTGACGGCAATGGAGAGGACCCAGGACAAAGGGTAAAAGGCACATGGTGCAGGCCTGAGACACAGCACTGTACCTGTGTATCTGAACTCAATGGAGGACTGTGTAGAGTGGGTCATTGAAGCAATAGATGGAATATAAACTAGGAAAGAACAACAGGATTTGAAGATGTGTATGTGGGCATCCATTAGACATGGGCATTTCTAAAACAGTCACTGGCAAGGGAAATGAGATTGCTGTGATTAGTTTAAATTAATCATCTGTAGTGAAATGGATGCTGAGGATTCCATCTGAACACTTCCTCAAAGAGGACATCCTAACTCTCCTCTCTAAAGGATCCCAGTCACTCCCATCCCCTCATTGGTTCCCTTGGTGACCCTTAAGACAAGGAGTAATCAGCTTGTGTGGTTGACACTGTGGCTCCGTGGTCACCCTTCCAGCCCCCATCTAGCATGCAAAGGTTGGGAAGCTAAAGCCTACCCTTCCCAGATTCCCTTGCTGCACTCACTGTTGTGGTTTAAATTCCTCTATCCAGGCAGAGTGCAGATGATGTCAGGGGTGGCATAATTCTGGAGCTGTGCTTTCATAAACACCTAAATCCTTGCATGATTAAGTTACCTGGACTTGTCTGGCTCTAAATCTTAAATAGAATATCTTCTTTTTTTTTTTTTAATAGGACATCTTCTTTACTTATTAACTTGCTTGTTATTACCTACCTCTCCCACTTTAGTGTAAGCTACTTGATGTCCAGCACTTGTTTTTATTCCCTATATCTACAGAGCCAAGCACAGTGCCTGGTAGATAGCAGGGGCTCAAGAATGACTTGTTGGAAGGATGGCTGGCTGGCTGGATGAATGGATGGCTGAATGGATGGATATGAGGAAACTATGTCAGGTGGATGAGGAGGAAATAGTGGGCCATGAGGCTCATTTTCCAAACATGTCAACTCTGGAATGGCCCTGGTCGAAGTCCTTACAACTCACCCTCACTCCCTAGACAAGCTCATCCAGTGTCATCAATTTAATTTAATGTCTCCAGGCATGACCTCTCCTTTGAACTTCTAACTCATATCCAACTACTACACATTTCCACTCAGGTGTTGATAGGCATCTCAAATGTCACATATCCAAAACAGAACTCTTCATTTCTCCTCTAAATCTCTGCCTCCCACAGACTTCCCTATCTCAGTAAGTGACAACTCCATTCTTTCAGTTGCTTGGGCCCAAAACTTGGGAATTATCTCTGGTGCCTTTTTCTCTCATACATTTTCCATCCAATTCTTCAGCAGATCCTCTGGTCTCCACATAATGTATAGAAACCCACCATTTCTCTCCAGCCCCACCTCCCATCATCTTTCAATTGGATAATTGCAATAGTTTTCTATTCTGGATGTTTCTGGTGACCTGTGTCACATTTCCCTCAGCCACCTCTTCAGCTCCAGGAGCAGCAGGTGGTTGTGGGTAAGCTCTTGTGCCAATCTTGTCTTGCCTCAAGTGTGCATTTTGTGTCTGTTTGCCTTCTGCTCTGAATTTCAATGCTGCCAGAGCCCTCGGAGCTCTAGCACAACATTCACTGGTGCTGACAGCCTCTTGCTTCTCTTGTAAGCTACCCATTGAATCTTGATGCGATCCGATCAAAGCCTGCTCCACCCAGGCACCCAGATGTGCCAACTTAACACCCCAGGGGCAACCTTCAACCACTGGGGAATAGGGTAACTGAGGAAATGATTCTGAGGAATAGTCTGTGGTCTTTAAGGAGCCTGGTAAACTCAAGCTCCTGCTGCCCACAGCAGGAACACTGACAATAAACCTTTATGTTAACTTTTCTCCTTTGCTGTCTCATTGCCCCTGCTCCCTCATGCCTGCTCTTTGTGTCATCTCTCAGAAAAGCCATGTGGACATAAGTCTTTGTCTCAGCCTCTGTTTTTAAAGGAACCCAAGCTAAAGTATATTTTTCAATTAGTTTTCATTGTTGTCAGGAAGCAGACTGATCTTAAACATGTGATCATATACCTCCTCAGCTGAAAACCCTCCAGTGACTACCATTTCCCCTAGAGGAAAAGCCGAAGTCCTTACAATGACTGACAATGCCTGACAGAACCCACCCTTCCTCTCTGATGTCATCTCTTGTTAATTTTTTCTTTGCTATCCTATAGGCACACTGGTTTATCGTCAGAGACACCCAGCATACTCCTACCTCAGGGCCTATGCACTGGCTATATCTGTTGCCTAGAATATTCTTCCTCCAGATATTTCCAAACATGTTCTTCACTTCCTTCAGGATTCTTCTCAAAATACCTCTCAGAGCCTGACCTGTTGTGGTGCAGTGGATAAAACACCGACCTGGGATGCTGAGGTTGGCGGTTCTAAACCCTGGGCTTGCCTGGTTTAGGCACATATGGAAGTTGATGCTTCCTGCCCCACCCCCCACCTTGCTTTCTCTCTCTCTCTCTAAATGAATAAATAAAGTCTTAAAAAACAATTAAAACAAAATAAAACACTTCTCAAAGAGGCCTTTCCATGTAAAATAGCAACCTCCACCTCCTGGCTATTCCCTGGGCCCTCACTCTGCTTTAAGTTTTTTATAGCACTGATCACCAACATTATAACTTGTCTTTTTCTTCTTTTTTAAAGAAAATTATTTATTGTTTTTAAAGAGACAGGAAAAAGAGAGAGAAAGTGAGACACGGGAACATCAATCTGTTACTGTATGTGCCCTGACTGTAGATCGAACCTGCAACTTTTGCATATCCAGATGTTGCTCTAACGAACCAAGTGATTCAGCCATCTAGCCAGGGCCATAATTTGTCTTTTTCATATTTTGGCATGTTTTCTGTCTCCTCTTCAGTTTGAATGTAATCTCCATGAGGATGGGCCCTCCAGGACTTTATTGGGTTGTTGTTGTTTTTTCACTACAGAATCTAGAACAGTGTTTGGCAAGTAGTAAGTGCTAAACGAATATTTGTCGGATGAAGCAAATAAATAAATAAGATTGAAGAAATGTGTGGAGATCTGACCATGGTTACCTTGAACCCCAGCTCCTGACTGGCAGTGAGTGTGGTGGCAACTCTTGGCTGTGAGGGATCCTGGAGGCGAGCCACTGGATGCCTCTGCAGAGAATTCACTCCATGCTTTGCCCTCTAAAGCTGCTCCTGGTTGATGATCTCTGAAATTTGTCTCAAGGAATTCCAGGTAAGAACCCCAAGGAACTCAGAGCATTTAGAAAAATAAAACTGCTGTGAGTTTAGTTCATGCTGATCTTGTGCAGACAGGAGTTTATCCCCTCCTGGTCCCTGAGATTCTGGCCATCATCAGCATGGAACACCCTAAGTCACCTCTGAGAGCCAAAGACCTCAGCAGCCAGCAACTCCTCGGCTTCCAAAGGACACTGGCAGTCTCACCAGCAAGACTGCTGGAGTCCATGGGGGTTCTAGGAAGGGGCTGCGGATGCATGCAGAAGGCCTGTGGGGCAAGTGTGCTGTAATCCAAGCCTTCCATTCCCAAGCTCTGTGAACAGTCATACTGTCCACTCCAGATGGCTCAGACACCTTGACCTGGGGTTAGGGGGACAGGCCCAGCTCTGTCTTTCCTCCAGTGGGAGGCAGCCCATTGGCCTTTGCAGACACCTCACATGAGGCAAGTAGCACCCCGTGTGAGCACAGGAGACCCAGCCCTGAGCCAGTGGGAAGGAAGCCCCTCCCTGCTGGGGTTGCCTGACCCGTTCCCTCCAGGATGCGCCAGGGCCGCTGGCTCTGCAGACAGTCAGAAGTGGGAGCTGCATCGCGGGACTGAAGAGGTTAATGTTCATCTGCCTCTGAATGTTAATGTATCTAGGTGATGTCAGTGGGAACCGGGAAGGAGGGAGTGGGAAGAGCAGTGGGACTTGAAGGCAGCAGAGGCTGCCAGGCTGCCCAGGAAGACCCCCTTCCGGAGGGCAGGGCTTGTGCCCCAGGACAGGGCGGGCACGCGCTGGAGGCTGCCGCAGCCTGCGTGGGCGGGCGGGCCAGCAGGCGACAGGCACTGGCAGGATGGACCTGGACGCCTTGCAGCTGCCCACTGGTCCTAACGCCAGCAACACCTCGGATGGCCCGGATAACCTTACCTCGGCAGGTGAGTGGGTTGAGGGGTGTTGGAGTGGAGCCTCCTTCCTCAGCGCTGGGGGTGGTAAATGGGAAGATTTCACCTCTGAGCCAAACTGCCTGGGAAAGTTTATTACAGTTCTTGGAGGACAAGATCTGCAGTCTGCTTTGCTCCGAGGGGAAGGAGAGAAGGGGGTGGGGCAGGCAGGGGCAGGAGGGGCTGGAGTAAAGGCAAGTTCCGAAGTGGCAAGGGATGGTGGCCAGTGGAGGTGAAGGCTTGCTAATGAGTTCCAAATACGCTTTGCAGGAAAAATTGCAGGCTGGAAAAGCTAGCAAGAGAAGCTGGAGGATAGAATGTGGGGAGGCAACTGGGGGCTCCCTCATTCACCAACCCTCTTGGTTTTTTACTCCAACTACTTACGGTTCAGGGATTTGAACCATCCTGACTGCCCCCCTCACTCTGGAAAAGGCTGTGAGAAGGGGTAATTCACAGGGATTAACTTTCTTGATGACTGAAGCTGCCTGACATTTCCAGAGCAGAGATGCCTTGGAATTCTAGCTTTGAGGGAGAAGGGAAAGAAGGAAAAAGAGGAAAGGTTTGTGTGAAGAAAATTCTCAAGTGGCTGAGCTGCAACACACAGCTTCAGTTTCTGCTCCCTGGGAAGCCCAGGCTCAGAAGCCGTAGGGCCAAGGAAATCCTGATAAGAACATAGGAGAGGGGTGGGCTGCGGGCCTGACTGGCAGAAGCTTTCACAAGACAGTTGCCCACAGAGACGCCCAGGAATCAGTGCACAGCTCCAACCAGCAATTTCCAAAATGAAATGATCAGAGCTGCAAATAGGAAAAGAGAAAGTACATGCACGCGCCCACGTGCATACACATACATACACACATACACACACACATTTTCATGTCCTTCTGGCTATTTAAATGCGGTTTCCTGGTGAAGCCCACAGAATAATTCTCTGCAGACAGCTGTGCTTGTTGACTCCGTGTCTTCGGAAACAATGCAATAGGCAATGGAGTGGGTCCTTTGACTAATAAGTGGTACATTAGAACCCAGTAGGATTGACCAGGGAACTGGTGGAGGAGGGCAAGGGGACAGGCTTGGCTAGCAGCAGTGTGGGGAGGGAGAATAGTAGAAAAGAATTCCGGATGAATGGTGGACCCTTTCTGGAATGGCAGGGAGGATGAAGAGGTAAACTGGAGTGTCACTGGAAGCCAAGAGTGCCAGTAGGATGTCAGCCGTTTAAGAGCAGAGTCTGTGTCTAGTGATTAACACTTGCCCCTTTGGTCCCCAGGGCCGCCTCCTCGCTCAGGGAGTGTCTCCTACATCAACATCATCATGCCTTCAGTGTTTGGCACCATCTGCCTCTTGGGTATCGTGGGGAACTCCACAGTCATCTTCGCAGTGGTAAAGAAGTCCAAGCTGCACTGGTGCAGCAACGTCCCAGACATCTTCATCATCAACCTCTCAGTAGTGGACCTCCTCTTCCTTCTGGGCATGCCCTTCATGATCCACCAGCTCATGGGCAATGGTGTCTGGCACTTTGGAGAGACCATGTGCACCCTCATCACAGCCATGGACGCCAACAGTCAGTTCACCAGCACCTACATTCTGACTGCCATGGCTATAGACCGCTACCTGGCCACTGTCCACCCCATCTCCTCCACCAAGTTCCGGAAGCCTTCTGTGGCCACCTTGGTGATCTGCCTCCTGTGGGCCCTCTCCTTTATCAGCATCACCCCCGTGTGGCTCTACGCCAGGCTCATCCCCTTCCAGGGGGGCACCGTGGGCTGTGGCATCCGCCTGCCCAACCCGGACACTGACCTCTACTGGTTCACCTTGTATCAGTTTTTCCTGGCCTTTGCCTTGCCCTTTGTGGTCATCACAGCCGCATATGTGAGGATCCTGCAGCGCATGACGTCCTCCGTGGCTCCTGCCTCTCAACGCAGCATCCGGCTGCGGACAAAGAGGGTGACCCGCACGGCCATTGCCATCTGTCTCGTCTTCTTTGTGTGCTGGGCACCCTACTACGTGCTACAGCTGACCCAGCTGTCCATCAGTCGCCCGACGCTCACCTTTGTCTACCTTTACAATGCGGCCATCAGCTTGGGCTATGCCAACAGCTGCCTCAACCCCTTTGTGTACATCGTGCTCTGCGAGACTTTCCGCAAACGCTTAGTCCTGTCGGTGAAGCCTGCAGCCCAGGGACAGCTTCGGGCTGTTAGCAACGATGAGGAGAGGACAGAAAGCAAGGGCACCTGACACTTCCCCTGCCACCCTGGGCACCACCAAGTCAGGACACCACAACAGACCATGGGGAGAGATGTTGATAAAAACCCAAGACCGGGCCCTGGCTGGTTGGCTCAGTGGTAGAGCGTCGGCCTGGCATGCAGAAGTCCCGGGTTCGATTCCTGGCCAGGGCACACAGGAGAAGCGCCCATCTGCTTCTCCACCCCTCCCCCTCTCCTTCCTCTCTGTCTCTCTCTTCCCCTCCCACAGCGAGGCTCCATTGGAGCAAAGATGGCCTGGGCACTGGGGATGGCTCCTCGGCCTCTGCTCCAGGCGCTAGAGTGGCTCTGGTCGCAACAGAGCAATGCCCTGGAGGGGCAGAGCATCGCCCCCTGGTGGGCAGAGCGTCGCCCCCTGGTGGGCGTGCCGGGTGGATCCCGGTCGGGCGCATGCAGAAGTCTGTCTGACTGTCTCTCCCCGTTTCCAGCTTCAGAAAAATACAAAAATAAAAATAAAAAACCAAAAAAAACCCCCCAAAACCCAAGACCGCTCTGGGAAGAATGCAGGGAGACTGGGTGGTGAGGGGTTGCTGCCACCAAACACCTGCCACAGGGCCCACAATTGCTGGGAAGGCTCCAAGCCGGGAGGGGGCTTCAAGCATCAGAAACTCCGTTGAGAGAGCGGGATGGGACCTTTGGGTTGAACAGAAACTGAGCACAAAGAAAATTTTGATTTACATGTTCAGTAGATTCCTGCATCGGCTAGCTCCCAAATGTCTTTTTCCCAAGAGAAGAGGTTTGTTTAAAATCAAGCAGGACCAGGGTGTGAGCAGGGGGCCGCACAGAATGACACAGGCCTTGGGGAGATGGGGAAGGTGGGGCGGCCCCCAAGCCCTTTCCGTCTCATTGGTAGGATGGAAGGCAGTCTTCCTCCTAAGCTGGAGGATGATGAGAAATGAAGCATGCCCTCTCTCCCTGTTCCAGCATCCTGTCAATTTCCCTATCTTTCTAGGGGATGCATGTTTATTATCTGAGGGTGAGGGGAGTGTTGAACCTACAGGAGATAAAGCCCAATTTGCTAGGAAAGCCAACTGAGAATGACAAAGCTAACTGGGGTGGGTGGGGTCTTGAAATAAAAAAAGAAATAGGGAGAAACAAGGGGGTTTGTGCAGCTATGGGCACATTGTCATAATGGGGCACATTTGTTAATCACCAGATCCAGAGAGAATGCCCGTCAGTGCCCTGCATGTGCAGGGGTCATTCTGATGCCTGGTGTGTTGGCACCATCTTTGTGTTCTGTCCCTTCCTCTCTGAAATAAAAACGAATAAAGGATAATCTCCACCCACATCTCTCCAGCTGCTCTTGTATAACTTCTTGGGCTTGGGTGAGGGGTGAAGGAAGGTGGCAAAAAGGAAAAAGGGATCACTTGGCTTTGGAATCTAGATCTTGGTCCAGGCTACATTTTAGGAAACAGAAAACAGGGGATCTGCTTATCTAAACCCACAGAGAGGATTTGGTGACAATAAAATTACTGTGAATTCATTAGATTGCAATTCTGCTACTGGGTTTGTTCTCAGAACTCAGCTTCCTGTCTTCTGCTCAAAAGCACAAGGTTTTCACCAGTGCTGGCCCCTCAGGCCTCAAATCCCAACACCACCTCCCTGCTGAGTCACTGGTCGCAGGGTTGGCTTCTAGGGCAGCCTGAGCCTGCCTCTTGCAGCTTACTAAAATCTAGTGTGAGCCATGTTGAGCAGGAAGATTACAGACAACCGCTGGGCGGCAGCCAAGGCTGCTGCTTCTCAACTGCTTCACTGAAAGGAGCAAGGAGCGGGGAGCCAGAAGTTCTCAGTGAACCACTCAGTATACGTTGATGAGATAATCGTGAACCTCTGAGCCTCCAACGTGTCCGAATGTATCCTTAAAGCAGGTGTAGCTGCATGGCCTCTTCTTGCGGGTGATTTTGTTTGTTTCTTTCTTTGTTTGTTTGTTTGTTTTGCAGAGTTGCAGCAGGTAGCCTGTTCTGCAGACTTTGGGGCAGCTATTTTGAGTCCTGGGAGCTCTTTTATCATCATTATCAGCAATAGTATTGCTTAGCTTGAGTTCCCCTCCACCCAGCAAAGAAGTGATGGTTCCTTTTCCTTACTCACTAACAGTAGTGTCTTTAGCTGCCACAGGTAAACTCCAAATATATTTTAGATGCACACCCAACAAAAGAAGAAATATTCTTACGGGAACCTTGAGGCAACTCCTATCCACTGGAGTGTTTCCTGAATCTGGTTTGCCTATGAAAGACTTGCCCAGCGGTCTACCTCCAACCCCCAGCCCCAGGAATCTGGGAGAAGAAATCGGTGAGGTAGCCTCTCCCAGGAAATAGAAGTGACCAAGACAACAGCTCCATAGGTGAGTGAGCATACAGCAGTGCTGAAAGCCCAGCAACTCTTAGAGGGGAATACCCCTTCTTTCAGCTCCCAACTTCATTAATGAAACCTGAAATGAAAGCAAAGTGGGCTGAGCCAGAAAAGGGAGGGGGTGGTGATGTAAGCAGAGCAGAGGGGAGCAGATTAGAGGAGAGATGGAGAAGTCAAGGAGAAGAGGGGCAAGGAGGCTATACTGGGGGTAGAGGAACTGTCCCCAGCCTGATGCCACAGTAACCTGAACGCATTTGAGGTGCCACTGGATAAGAAGCAGTGTGTACAGAGGGGAGGGGTGGGTTGCTGGTAGGTTGGTAGACCATCTTCCTGATATTGTTGGTGGAATGGAGAATATTGTCAGGCTGGTAGGTGGGTCTGAGGAATGAATGGAATTTTCCTGTCCTCCTCATTCAACCAAGGGGGTTTGGATAGTGGGAACTTTGGGGTGCTGTGGGGAGCTGCTGTGGGATCCAGATAGAGTGCAAGAAGGGAACAAATACCATACAATTTATCTCTGCTTCTTTCTCCCTTTCCTCCTCTGACAAATACTGTCTCTCACATAGGCCCCCTCAAATCATCACCCTGTATGTTCACATACAGCTTCCTCTCCCTCGTCTGCTTCCCAGAAGATATTTTCTCTCCAACTGTGAGGATTATGTCCCTCAAATCCCTACTATAGAAAGATTCCACAGCTGAGGGATTTACAATCTCACAAATGAATGCTTGGAAAGCCTTGATAGTCACTAGAGAAATAATGATGAGTAAAGAGACTAGCTGTGATATTTTGGCTTGTTTTTTTTTCCTATATCATAGGTTTTAATTCTATTTTTGCCCTGGCTGGATAGCTCAGTTGGCTGGAGCATCATCCCAAAGTACAGAGGTTGCTGGTTCAATGCCTGGTCAGGGCACAAACAGGAACAGATATATGTTTCTATCTCTCTCCCTCTCCCTTCCTTTCTTGCTAAAATCAATAAATAAGAATTTTTTAAATTTTATTCATTTTTTATTGTGGTAAAATACATAACAACTAAGCTAAACACTTAAAAATAATCAGGATGGTAAATTTTATATTATGTGTATTTTACCACAATAAAAAGACACATATAATTATATAACATAAAATTTATGATTTTAATCATTTTCAGTCGTACAATTTGGTGGCATTAAGTAAATCACATTATTGTGCAACCATCACCACTACTCATCTCCAGAATTTTTCTCTCTCCCAAAACTGAAACTCTACAACCATTAAACATGAACTCCTTTCATTCTCTACTCTCCACCAGCCCCTGACAACCACCATTCCACTTTCTGTCTCTATAAATTTGACTACTTCTAGAAACCTCACAGAAGTAGAACCATACAGTATTTGTCCCTTTGTATCTGGCTTATTTCAATTAGCATAATGTCTTCAAGGTTCAGCCACACTGTAGCACCTATCAAATTTCATTCCCTTCTAAAGCTGGATAATATTCCATTGTATATACTACCTTTTGTTTATCCACTCATCTGACATTTAGGCTTTCTCCACCATGTAGCTATTGGGAATGTTGCTACGAACATGTATATGATGTGCTGTTGAGTCAGCTCTGACCTAACCCTCAATATGATAGTATTTGATAACAGAGTCTTTGGGAATTTATTAGGGTTAGATAACATTGTTATCCTGACCTGTGGTGGTGCAGTGGATAAAGCGTAGACCTAGAATGCTGACGTCACTGGTTCAAAACCCTGGGTTTGCCTGGTCAAGGCACATATGGGATTTAATGCTTCCTCCTCCTCTCCCCTTCTCTCTCTCTCTCTCTCTTCCCCCTCTTTAAAATAAATAAATAAAATCTTTAAAAAAATAAAACAGAGGAAAAAAAAGATAACTTCATAAGGAGAGGGCCCTCATGATGAGATTAGTGGCTTCCAGGAAGAGACAACAGAGAGCTTGCTTCTCATTCTATCTGCACACACCACTGAAGGTCTGTTGTTTACAGTGTTTTATTACAGCAGCCTGAGTTGACTGAGGAAACTGGTAAAAGATTTTTCTGGTTGTAAATTATAGAAATCCAACTCCAACAGATTTGAGCAAGAAAGGAGAATGTATTGGCCTATCAAGTGGAAAAGCTCAGGGCTAGGTAAGGCTTTAAGTCATGATTGGATCCAAGGGCTCGAACTCTGCCATCAGGACACTCTGTCTTTCTCCATTGCTTGGTTCAGCTTTCCCCTCTGTGGGCGTCCTTCTCAAGGGATGTCCTCCCATATGGTAGCAAAAGTGGCCACTAGCAGGTATGTGAAATTGCATTGTCCTCACTGGCAGCTCTATGAATTAGCCAGGACTTCTGTCTTGCCATCTTTCCCCCATCTTTTTTAAAACCTAAAAAAGCCTCTTATTGGTACTGTGTGAGTTATATACCTTCCCATTTCCAGCCAGCTTAGCCTAGCATGAAAACTAAGGAAATAAGACACTCTTATTAACTAGTATGTGTCATGTGTTCATCCTAATGGGGCCTAAACAGCCTCAGTGTGTGTGTGTGTGTGTGTGTGTGTGTGTGTGTGTGTGTTAGTTCCTAAGAGAAGAAGAGAATTTATATTACCTTAAGTAGAGAGAAGGATGATGGGCAGAGAAAAACAATAATATCACACCAGGTAAGGTTTCAACAGTTACAGAGGTGGCATGGTAAACAGAATGGGCAAAGGGGCAGGCAAGAAGGATCAAGGAAGATTTAGATGACAGCAAGGAAACCAGTGATTGCTGTTAAGGGTTTTGCTGTTAAGCCAGTGATTGCACAGGAAAGAACTTTTAACCTCAAATCTGATGAACACTCTGGACAACTCCCCATTCTAAATGCACATTGGTTTATGCATATAAAATACTACAAATAAGTTTAGAGGGTTTATAACCTCCTCCCCAGGTGCCCGAGGAAAGACCCATTGTAATGAAGCAATCCCGAGATGTGAAATCTAGGTATCTGAAGGCAAAGTCAGATATCAGACCCTAGAGGACTGTGACCAAGTGTGCGGGCACAATGACCATTGTCAGAGCAAAACAGCCAATTTTGGATATATAGCCTTCACAAGATCTATGAGAGAATAAATTTCTCTTAATTTTTTTTTTGTTGTTGCTATTAAAAGCTACCAAGCTTGTGGTTCTTTGTTATGGCAGTCCTAGGAAACTACCACAAGGTGCCTTGGATTTAGAAATAAAGAGGTTGTTGGTTGACCTTGTTGGTTTCTTAATAGGAGGAGCATCTTTTCCAGGAAGCTTGACTATAAAGGGAGGGGAGCTATGGCAGTAACTAAAACAATGCACTTAAAGAAAAGGTCTTTAGCCCTGGCTGGGTAGCTCAGTTGGTTGGAGTGTCATCCCTGATACACCAGTGTTGCAGGTTTCATCCTTGGTCAGGGCACATACAAGAATCAACCCATGAATGCATAAATAAGTGGAGCAATACGTTGATGTTTCTCTTTCTCTCTCATATCATTTTTTTTTTACTTTTTATTTATTGATTTTAGCAAGAGAAGAAATGAGAGAGAGAGGGAGAAAGAGAGATAGGAACATCGATCTGTTCCTTTATGTGCCCTGACCAGGGATCAAACTGACAACCTCTGCACTTTAGGACAATGCTCTAACCAACTGAGCCATCAGGCCAGGGCACTCTCTAATCAATTTAAAAATCTTTAGCCTGACCAGGCGGTGGCACAGTGGACAGAGCATCGAACTGGGATGTGAAAGACCGAGGTTCGAGACCCCAAGGTCGCCAGCTTGAGCGCTGGCTCATCTGGTTTGAGCAAAGCTTACCAGCTTGGACCCAAGGTCACTGGCTCGAGCAAGGGGTTACTCGGTCTGCTGAAGGCCCACGGTCAAGGCACATATGAGAAAGCAATCAATGAACAACTAAGGTGTTGCAACGCACAACGAAAAACTAATGATTGATGCTTCTCATCTCTCTCCGTTCCTGTCTGTCTGTCCCCATCTATCCTTCTCTCTGACTCTCTCTCTAGCTCTGTAAAAAAATAAATAAATAAAATAAATAAATAAAAATTAAGATCTTTAAAAACAAGACAAAAGTGCTCATAAAAGGGGTAGCTCCTGCACTGACAAGATTGAAAAGACAGAATTCACCAAATTTCAGAGCTAGAAGGACCTTCAAACATGTCTAGTCATAAGTGCATAGACTGGGGAGCATATGTGTTGAACCAGTTAATGTGCTTTCCTCTTTTTACTCCATTTCTAAGTAACCTCCCTCTTCTTCTGCCAGAGGCAACTGTTTCCTGGGAGAGGATGGAAAATGCAAAGTAAAGGAGCACAACTCAGCTTTGGACATCAAAAAAAAAAAATTCCTTCTGTAAACAAGGTAATTGCCTTGAAAGCCAGTATTGACCTGAAGAGAAAAGGATTTTCTAAATAATTTGAACACACATCAATATACTAACCGTTGGTGGCACAGTGGATAAAGTGTCAACTGAGAGTGCTGAGGTTGCTGGTTCGAAACCCTGGGCTTGCCTGGTCAAGGCACATATGAGAGTTGATGCTTCCTGCTCCTCCCCCTTTCTTTTACTCTCTTTAAAAAAAAAAAAAAAGGAAGAAGAAGGAATAAATAAATAAATTATATAAACACACATCAACTTATCAAGAGCCAGGCCTGCTGGACTAGTTCGCTAAATTTTGTTATTAGCCTTCAGTGGAAGGAACTCAGGATATGATGCAATGCCTTCCTTCAGGACAACCATGAAAGAAGGCAGAGGCAGGAGACACAGGTCACCCCACACCTGGTCTTCATCTCCTCCTTCAGGCCAAGGGCTGAGGGAAGGACTTGTGAGAAGGGTGGAGGAGACAGCCTAAAGCACTGGAGCCTTGGCCCTCTTTCCTATTTGAAAACCTAGTAGAAGACCCATGTTGGGCTAGACTCTGCGTCCATAAGTCAGCAGGGCATATGCGCAGCAACGAGGTGAGGAAATGGCTAGATAAATGGCCCTGCTCCCTGCCACTGCAGGGGATTCTGAAGTTCCTCTGGGATCTGGAGAGGGGACATGGAGTCCGAGGGCATGGAGGGCTTTGGCCTCAGGTCAGGCAAAAAGACCACCCTCTGTGGGCCCACATACCTGAGGAATTGTTCCAGCACTGGGTGTCAGCAGCCCACGAGTGACCACTCAGTGGACTTGGAGAGAGGCAGTAAGAAGGAGAGAAAATTTAAAGGACTGAGTATTTACTCTACAGAGACTGAGTCATCTAAGAGAGGCCATTTAAACTGGAAGATGCTGTAGTGCAGGGGTCGGGAACCTTTTTGGCTGAGAGAGCCATGAATGCCACATATTTTAAAATGTAATTCCGTGAGAGCCATACAATATGTTTAACACTAAATACAAGTAAATGTGTGCATTTTATGTAAGACCAACACTTTTAAAGTACAGTAAGTCTCTGAATTCTTTTTAATAACGTTGTTATGCTGTTGCTAACCAATGATAAATAAAGTACTTCTTACCATTAATGCGACTTCTGGTGCTGCATGGTTTTGCTGATGGCTTTGTAGTCTGGTTGATACGTGGTGAGGTTAAGCTACATGCAGGCGTTGAGACTTCTATCCATTAAATGTGATTGTAGGATGGTCTTAACGTCCTTTAGATGTGAGAAAGACTGCTCACATGCATACGTAGAGCCAAACATTGCCAGTACTGCAATACTCACACGCTGCAGTGTGTGGAATGTGACAGGAAGCGCATTCCAAGTTTGACAATCAGCTGATCCATGGATTGAAGTGTTGTTTTTGTTTTTTTTTTTGTATTTTTCTGAAGCTGGAAACGGGGAGAGACAGTCAGACAGACTCCCGCATGCGCCCGACCGGGATCCACCCAGCACGCCCACCAGGGGCGACGCTCTGCCCACCAGGGGGCGATGCTCTGCCCCTCCGGGGTGTCGCTCTGCCGTGACCAGAGCTACTCTAGCGCCTGGGGCAGAGGCCAAGGAGCCATCCCCAGCGCCCGGGCCATCTCTGCTCCAATGGAGCCTCGGCTGCGGGAGGGGAAGAGAGAGACAGAGAGGAAGGAGGGGGGGGGTGAGAAGCAAATGGGTGCTTCTCCTATGTGCCCTGGCCAGGAATCGAACCCGGGACTTCTGCACGCCAGGCCAACGCTCTACCACTGAGCCAACCGGCCAGGGCCTGGGTTGAAGTTTTTTCATTTCTCCTCACTTGTGTTTGCTCGCCTACTCTGCTTGCTGTCGTGCAAGTCTTTCCAAATCTTCATTCAGTGACTTGAACTTATTCACCAACATGTCTGAGGCCTTCAGGTCAGCAGCTTGTAGCTCAAAATCTCTGACAGAGACACTGGGAATGTAACTCAGGTCAGCGCTGTCCACTGCACACTCATGTGGATGGGTGATGAACTTAAAAAGACGAGTGCACTCACGAAATTCTCCAAAGTGTGCTTTGAATGACTGTAGGAGATTAGATGTGAAGCCTACTAGCTGCTGGAGATCAAGATGTTGAGCAGGGTCACTTGCTGTGTATGGATCTTTAAACTCTCCCCATTTTTCAAAGTGTAGTAAACGACCTGTTTCAATGTCAATGATGAAAAGTTCTAGCTTGTTTTCAAATGCAAACACTGCTTGTTGAAGGGATAAGACTGTATTTCTAACGCCTTGCATTTTCACATTGAGCTGGTTCAGATGTTCAGTCATGTCCACGAGATAGTAGAACTTCAGGAGCCACTCAGTGTTAGCTAATTCAGGATGCTCGACGTTTTTCATTTCAAGAAAAGTCCGGATTTCGCTCAGACAAACCGCGAAACGGCTGAGCACCTTCCCTCTTGACAACCAACACACATTACTGTGCAGAAGCAGACCAGGATAATTATTCCCAACTTCATCCAGCAGTGTTTTAAACTGGTGACCATTTAAAGCTCAGGCAACAATAAAGTTGACCACCCAAATGACCAACGACAACACCTCACCAAACTGCTCACCACACATCTGAGCACAAAGCGCCTCCTGATGTAGGATGCAGTGAACTTAAGATGGGTCTCTTCATATTCACGAAGAAGCGCTACGAATTCTCTGTTTTTCCCCACCATGCACGAGCACCATCAGTACACACCAAAATAAGTCTATCCATCTGTAGATTTTTTTCTTTAGCCAACTCAGTGAAAGACTTGAATAAATCCTCCCCTCTTGTCTCTTTCATAGGCAAAACAGCAAGACTTCCCTCATGTAGTGTGTCACCGACAGCATACCTTGCAATCACGCTGAACTGGGATAAATGGCTTATGTCTGTTGACTTATCCAAAGCGAGAGAAAAGAATGGTGCTGCATTTATGTCCTTTACTTGTGTTGCCTCAATTTGATTTGCCATCATGATGGTACAATCGTGAACAGTTCTTGCCTATAAAGGCATATCTTTTATTTGTTTGATTATCTTGTCTTTTTCCGAAAAATCGTCAAAAAGTTCATTGGCAACATCAAGCATGAATGTTTTGGCATATTCCCCATCTGTGAATGGCTTTCCATTTCTCACAATTGCTAAAGCACCAGCAAAGCTAGCTGAATTACAGTCACCTTTTTGGGTCCAAACATGGAGTTGCTGCTGACTAGCTTGCACTCTGCACAGTAGCTCTTGACATGCTTTCTTCCTGCTGTTCCCTGCTGGATATTTCAATGCAAATGTAGTATGGCGTGTGTCAAGGTGCTGCTTTACATTTGACCGTTTCATCGATGCAATTTTATCATTGTATATTAGACTCACTGCAGAACCTGCTCTCTCCCCAAAAGCGAATTCCTCTGTCCATTCCTGCTGAAAAGTACGATATTCCTCATCTTTTTTTCTTTTAGCCGTCTTCTTTGTCAAAAGGGTTTCTGCAATTAGCTAGCTGACTACTTGATTAAAAGGAGGAAAGTTTACTTCCTGACCTCACAACGACCCATGTACGTTTACATTATCCAATAGAAATTTGTTGTTGTCCCGGAGGACAGCTGTGATTGGCTCCAGCCACCGGCAACCATGAACATGAGTGGTAGGAAATGAATGGATTGTAATACATGAGAATGTTTTATATTTTTAACATTTTTTTTATTAAAGATTTGTCTGCGAGCCAGATGCAGCCATCAAAAGAGCCACATCTGGCTTGCAAGCCAGAGGTTCCCGACCCCTGCTGTAGTACCTTGACTAGGCAAATTAGGTTTTTTTCCCACTGCCTGGCAGTGGGTCAGGGGTTTATCAGACCAGTCATAGGAAAAAGAGAAGCAACATGTCTTTGCATTTTTCCTTGAGTGTTAATCTGTGCTCCTGCTGCTCATGCCACTGTTACCCAGGCAGTACTCACAAAGGCTGGGAAGCACAGAGTGCCCAGGGCAACCTTCCTGAAGCCTGCCAGTGGGCTTGCAAAAGGGGCTCCTGGGAGTCTGGAATATGGAGACTACATTTTTGAGAGTGGGACCAGAGCCTCCTGGGAATGGCTCCAGGGATGGCTGCCTCTGAGAGAGGAGGTAGAAAAATCAAATCCAAGGGTACAAATCAATCCTGTCATATACCCCGGAGGCTAAGGGATGTACCTTCCCACAGGAGAGTCTGTATAAGAAAAAGCAGAAAAAGCTTCCTAGCGGCTGGGCTGTTTGAGTTTAATAGAAAGGTCACGTCCTGGATCCTTCCCCTGGGTTCACTTAATCCTACCAACAGTGCTAGGTTTTCTTACAAGAAACAAACCCAGAGGCACTGGTTTCCCATAGTTCAGTTTTGAGGCTGTGGGTCAGACAAGGTCAGGATCCACAGCTAGTATGGATTTTGCCCTGCACATCCCATGTTTTCCCTGCAGCTCACTACCTCATTACAGGAGGCAGGTAGAAGTCAAGGAGAAGGAGAATGTCAGGTGAAGGGACCAGGTAATGCTGTTGGGTCAAGTCCCCACAGACCTCGTTGCTTAGAGGGAGATTTAGAGTTGGGTGCCATCACATCCAAGAGAAGGGACCGTCCCTTATTTGTCTAGTTCACATTGCCAAATTATCTCCGGGTGGTGGCGATGGTGATGGAGCATAACCTTGGGACCCAGGCAGAGCACTGTTCACATTCCTGCACTGAGATCTTCAGCAAATCAGTTAAGCTTCAAGACCTCAGATTTTATTGTTATAACAACGGGGATAATAATTTTCTATGTGCCTTACCAGTGGTAGCACAGCAGATAGAGCATCGACCTGGGACTCTGAGGTCCCAGGTTCAAAACCCCGAGATCGCCAGCTTGAGCTTGGGGTCACCGGCTCGAGCATGGGATCATCAATATGATCCTGTGGTCAATGGCTTAGCTGGAGCACCCCCCGCCCCAGTCAAGGAAACGTATGAGAAGCAATCAATGAACAACTAAATTGCCACAACTATGAGTTGATGCTTCTCATCTCTCTCCCTTCCTATCTCTCTCTGTCTCACAAAAAAAAAATAATAATAATTTAATTCAGCCCATTCATCTGCTGTATCTCCCTCAGCTCTAGCAATCAGCATTTTCAGGGTTGAATGCCCTGGAGGAACCAGGGACTGATTCAAGAGGCCCACTCAAGAGAGCCTTCCTGACTTTCATCTTTGGCATTCTTCTTCTTCTTCTTTTTTTTTTTTAATTATTTTTATTGATTGAATTTTAGAGAGAGAAAGAGAGAGAGAAAAAGCAAGAGGAAGAGGGGAGGGGAAGGGGAAGCAGTCATTTGTTGTTCCACTTATTTGTGCACTCATTGGTTGCTTCCCATAGGTGCCTGACAAAAATCTAGAAAACTTTTTCTTTTTTTTAATTTATTTTATAGAAGACAGAGAGAAAGAGAAAGGGGGAGGAGCAGATATACATACATGCCTTGACCAGACAAGTGCAGGGTTTTGAACCAGCGACCTAAGTGTTTCAGGTTAATGCTTTATCTACTGCACCACCACAGGTCAGGCCTAGAAAAATCTTTTCTTGAGAAGGAAACAGAACAGTCTTCTTGGGGAACTTGGCTTCCCTAGCACCTCAGCACAGGTTGTTGGGGTCCACTGCATCGGTGTTTTAGGTGAGATACCCAGATTCATCTATGTGCTGCAGGGATGGGACTCAGCCAGCTCCTGAGGGAATCACATTGTGTCAGTGACAGGGTGGTCACTGTCAGAAACCATGCACCGACCTCAATAAAAGAATGACAAACTCTATCTTTTATTCTCAAGTAATGTTGAGGGGAGAGGAGCTCCTGCCAGGTACAGAAGAAAGAAGAAAGCCTGCTCTTGGCAGCAGGGGAATGGGGTTGCCACAGCAACGAGCTCCTTCCAAGTCCCCTCATCATATAGCTTTTGAATGAGACTTCCTCCTGTGTACCTATATAGCAACTCGATTCCTCCAGCTCACCACCTGCTCACCTCCTAGGCTTCTCCCAGTAAAACGTGCTCAGAAGGGAATCAATGACCCCCATTCAGGCCAGTCCCATCTGTCTCTGTGGGCTGGGATTTACTTGGTTTACATTTGGTCATGTGCAGGGAAAAGAGCCTTCTCATCGTTTGTGAGTGGGAGGGTCAACTAGTACTTCTCTAAGCAGCAATTTGGCAAAATGGAAGGGCCACTCTCTGACCTTACAGTTCTAGGGATTTAATTCTGGCATTATAGCATCATTTGTAACAGCAAAACACTGGAAACAATCTTCATATCACTAATAGGGTTAAATATCAGCTGTAGCAACTGTGAGACACATATAGCTAATGTAATAAAGGGTTAAATTGGAGGAGCCCATATGGAAAGATGTATTGTAAAGTTCAAAACCAAGTTGTTCAGCCCTGGACAAGTAGTTCAGTTGGTTAGAACATCGTCCCAATAAGCCACAGTTGCAGGTTCAATCCCCAGTCAGGCCCCATACAAGAAACAACCAATGAATGCATAATAAGTGGAACAACAAATTGATGTTTCTTTCTTTCTTTCTTTTTCTCTCTTTCTTTTTCTCTCTCTTTCTTCCCCTCCTCTCCCTTCTTCTTGTTCTAAAAATCCAATCAATAATAATAATAATAATAAACAAGTTGTTCAAATTTATAGAAATAGGAAGTAGGATAGTGGTTGCCAGGGACTCAGGATAGGGAGAATTGGGAAGTGTTTTTTAATGGGTATAGAGTTGCAGTTTTGCAAGATGGAGAAAATTCTGGGGATTGGATGTATAACAATGTGTGTATACTTAACATTACCAAACTATATACTTAAAAATGATTAAGAGGGTAACTTTTATATTATGCATATTTGACCACAATTTTTTTTTTTTACAGAGACAGCGAGAGAGTCAGAGAGAGGGATAGACAGGGACAGACAGACAGGAACGGAGAGAGATGAGAAGCATCAATCATCAGTTTTTCATTGCGACACCTTAGTTGTTCATTGATTGCTTTCTCATATGTACCTTGACCGTGGGCCTTCAGCAGACCGAGTAACCCCTTGCTCGAGCCTGCGACCTTGGGTCCAAGCTGGTGAGCCTTGCTCAAACCAGATGAGTCCGCACTCAAGCTGGAGACCTCGGGGTCTCGAACCTGGGTCCTCTGCATCCCAGTCCGATGCTCTATCCACTGCGCCACTGCCTGGCCAGGCTTTACCACAATTTTTAAAAAAGATTTTATTTATTAGTTTTAGAGAGAAAGGAAGGGGAGTGCACAGCAACTCATAGTTGTTTCACTTTAGTTGTCTATTGGTTGCTTGTCATCTGTACTTTGACCAGGCAAGCCCAGGATTTCAAACCAGTGACCCCAGCATTCCAGGTGGAGGGTCTATCCACTACTTACCACAATTTAAAAAAAAGCAAGTTGCAGAATAGAATTAGTACTTATAACACGATCTTATCTGTGTGTGTGTTTTTAAGGGTTATACAATTTTGGAAGGAGACAAAACCAGCTGTTATCAGTAGTTATTTTTGCAGTTGAAAGAAATTGAGGGGGGAAAAATAATGTTACTTTTATTTTTAAAAATATAATTAGCATCTATTATTTTTATAATTTCAACAAGCTAATAAAAACAGTGATGATATTAATATGTCTGATCTCCAGGAAGCAGGCATTCATTTAACAGACGTACACAGAGTGTTAACCTGCCATATACAGGCACTGTACCCGGCTTTGAGGTAGAAGAGGGCGGGAATGAGGCAGTATAGTTCCTGTCTTCATGGGGCTTGCACTCCTTCAGGAGACAGTCCTAATCACAGACAGTGAAAGACGCCTAGAACACTGGAAGGCAAGGTCCTGCTTCCCTATTTCCTGTTGTGCCTCTAAAGAGGTGACATTTAAGCTGAGAACTGAGGATGAATATGAACCAACCAGGGGAGTGGGAGGAAAGGGGACCCAGGCACAGGAGCAGAGGTTGCAAAGACCCAGAGGTGGACAAGAGAAAAGGTCAATGTGTCAAGAGTGAGGAGCGAGAAGGAAAGGGTGGGTGACAGGTGCAGTGAAGAGGAAGTAGGTCGTTTTCACAGAACAATGGAAAGGCACCCAAGGATTCTAGGTCGGAGAGTGACTTGATTTTGCTTATGTTTAGGACCATCACTAGGCTATTGGGGATTGGGTTGGAGAGGGGACAAGAGTAGAAGCAGACAGACAAGATAATGAGGTCATTACTGGCTTCCTGCTGAATGACTTGAATTACTGAAAGAGATTAGAAGAGTACACTTTTTATTTATTTATTTATTTATTTATTCATTTATTACAGGGACAGAGAAAGAGTCAGAAAGAGGGATAGTCAGGGACAGACAGACAGACAGGAACAAAGAGAAATGAGAAGCATCAATCATCAGTTTTTCGTTGCGACACCTTAGTTGTTCATTGATTGCTTTCTCATATGTGCCTCTGCCTTCAGCAGACCGAGTAACCCCTTGCTCGAGCCAGCGACCTTGGGTCCAAGCTGGTGAGTTTTTTGCTCAAGCCAGATGAGCCTGCACTCAAGCTGGCGACCTCAGGGTCTCAAACCTGGGTCCTCAGCATCCCAGTCCGATGCTCTATCCACTGCGCCACCGCCTGGTCAGGCAGAAGAGTATACTTTTAAAAAAGCTCTCACATGCCCACCAAACTGGTGACACTTGTTTTCTTATCTGGGGTTGAGGAGGAGGGCTGTGGCCAGCTCTTTGAACTTTCAGGTGGCTGTAGGTGAGTCACAGTGGGATCCTGTTAAATGCAAGTGCGGATTCAGCAGGTCAAGGTGGGAGATGCCTAAGACGCAGCATTTCTGACAAGTTCCCAGGTAAGCCAAACCAGAACCACACTTGGAATGGCAGGCTATGAAGAATTTTCATTTTTCAAAGTTGTTGCAATGTTCAAATTCCCTTTTTAAAAGCATGATTTGCTTTTTTGATGGAAAATGATAACACTTATAAAGATATTTTTGAAGGTCCCTCAGAACAGTTTGCTTGAGACAAAGACAAAGCAGAATAGATTAGAAAGGGATATGTCTATCCCTGGCCATCAGGAGGAGGTCATCTAGTGATGGGCTTGCCACCTCTCTGGGGAATCTCATGGTTCCCAAACAAACAAGAAACAATCTTTAAGTAAACATTAAGTACCTGTTATATGTCAAGAACTATGTTAGGTGCTGGGATATGGGAAGGAACAATTGCTGATAGAGAGCAGGGAAGACAGATGCAAATAGAGAATGGAAACCCAAGCCCAAGATGCTAAGAGCATCAATGAAGGTCACACTTTAGAGTGCCACAATCACCTAGATCAGTGGTCCCCAACCTTTTTTGGGCCACGGATCGGTTTAATGCCAGAAAATATTTTCACGGACTGGCCTTTAGGGTGGGATGGATAAATGTATCACGTGACCGAGACAAGTGTCAAGAGTGAGTCTTAGACGAATGTAACAGAGAGAATCTCGTCATTTTTTAAAAATAAAACATTGTTCATCACCAGAACGCTGCAGCCCTGTGTAAACAGTTTCAACTTTCTCGGGAAGCAGCATGGCAGATTGGTAAATCCTGTCCAAGGTGTCCTATTCTATAATCTGTCCCTTCATTTGGAGTTAACCCTCAAGTACTCCTACCAGGACAACTTTGGCAAATGGACATTACTCATAAACCTTCATTTGGCAAACAGTCCTATGTCCACGTTACAGTGGATACTTATTCTGGATTTATAGTAACCTCTGCCAGAGCAGGAGAGGCTGCTAAGCATGTTATAGCTCATTGTCTGTATGCATTTTTCTATTATTGGATTTCCTAAACTGGTTAAAATGGACAATGCTCCTGCATATGTAGCAAAAGCATTTACTGTATTTTGTCAAACCTTTTGAATTATGGGTATTTCTTACAATCTTTAAAGTCAAGGTATTATTAAAGTGTACCCAGCAAATATTTTAAGGTCAATTTAAAAAAAATTTAAAGGGGGAGTCATATCCTGGAACTCCTACGGGTCTACCATATTCATGCTTTTTACTTAAAAAATTTTAAATTTCTTTTGAATGCTGATGAACAGGAGATGCCAAATTTTTTTCTCCTGCAAACTTCTACCTTCTTTTATTTGATCCAGCTAATAACACTGTTTTGTCTTTTTTCAAATAGCTCCAGATATATGGAAAAGGTTTATATAGGCGGATGGGGATCCTCATACCCCTCAGCGAGATCTTCTGAGCATAGCTTTTAAGGCACCAAGACAGAAAAAGCCCAATAGAGATCAGGTGAACTACCAGCTTTTAGGATACGCCCTTAAAGGCTCCAATGCCCCAAAGGGGTCTCATAGGATTCCATCTGGGTCCTGCTTCAATAGTGAATAGGAAGGTCATTGAGCTAAAGCCTGCCAGGCTTACATGCCTTTGTTGTGAGGAAAAAGGGACACTGGAAGGTAGGCTTCCCCCTTGCTCCTCTAAGGGAGGGTTCAGTCTCTTCCAGCCCTGCTCCAGCCACCTATGACCTAACCTTGCCCAGAATGCTGGGGTTTGCCACTGAAGGCTGAAGGTGCCCAGGGCCGTCGGCCCATCTACGACACTGTGGACGAGCCTAGGGTATTTCTTCCAAGAAGCAGGTAAACTGATCTCATTTGCACAAGGGCCACTTAACGATGTCTTGCCTGAATAGTCAGGTTTTTTATTCTTCCCTCAAAGATCTCTGTTGTGGGTGTTGATAGTCCTATTTTCTGCTGCTTTAATATATAGTGTTTCCTTTATTCCTCCTACCTCAATGCCCCACTCATATTTCAGGCTGGGACCTACTCCTAATTTAGAGCTCTCTTTCCCCCTTTTGCCAACTTCTATTATGAATTTACCTTTGCCATCCAGCTTAGTGTAGCTCAAGGTTCTCTTTACCACACCACAGTTGCAGAGCTCCAGGGAAAAGCACCCTAGTCTCATCTCTCCAGGCAGAGGAGAACAGAAGCTCCATATCCACACATGCTGCAGATGGCTTTTCCAGTCTACCTGAACCATTACCAGCTAGAAGCAGCGGTCATTGGGACTTGGATGTGAGCTGCAAAGTATAGAATTGTGACAACAATTCCAGTGCCATGTGGACTTTCTCTGGATGTGGACTTTTCCTGGACTCCTGCTCCTTGTGACAGCTTCTAATGGACTGAACTGGGGTTGGGCTGCATTTGCAGGGATCTGGAATGGTGTTGGTGCCAACTTGAACTTGGTGAACATGTTAAAGACACTACTCTTTTATGGATTGTTGTTGTATTGGCCAAGAGTTTGCTTAAAGGCTTTAATCAGTGTAAAAAAAATAGAAGACTGAATAAAGATGTGGCACATATACACTCTAGGGCAGGGGTCCCCAAACTACGGCCCACGGGCCACATGCGGCCCCCTTAGGCCATTTATCCGGCCCCCGCCGCACTTCCGGAAGGGGCACCTCTTTCATTGGTGGTCAGTGAGAGGAGCATAGTTCCCATTGAAATACAGGTCAGTTGGTTGATTTAAATTTACTTGTTCTTTATTTTAAATATTGTATTTGTTCCCGTTTTGTCTTTTTACTTTAAAATAAGATATGTGCAGTGTGCATAGGAATTTGTTCATAGTTTTTTTTATAGTCCGGCCCTCCAACTGTCTGAGGGACAGTGAACTGGCCCCCTGTGTAAAAAGTTTGGGACCCCTGCTCTAGGGTATACTACTCAGCCATAAGAAATGATGACATCGGATCATTTACAACAAAATGGTGGGATCTTGATAACATTATACGAAGTGAAATAAGTAAATTAGAAAAAACCAAGAACTGCATGATTCCATACATTGGTGGGACATAAAAATGAGACTAAAAGACATAGACAAAAGTGTGGTGGTTACGGGGGGGGAAGGAGGGAGAAGGGGAGGGGGAGGGGGAGGGGCACAAAGAAAACTAGATAGAAGGTGACGGAGGACAATCTGACTTTGAGTGATGGGTATGCAACATAATTGAAGGACAAGATGACCTGGACATGTTTTCTTTGAATATATGTACCCTGATTTATTGATGTCACCCCATTAAAATTAATAAAAATTTATTTATTTATAAAAATAAATAAATAAGTAAAACATTGTTCAGACTTAAATATAAATAAAATGGAAATAATGTAAGTTATTTACTCTTTCTCTGCGGACCAGTACCAAATGGCCCACGGACTGGTACTAGTCCATGGCCTGGGGGTTGGGGACCACTGACCTAGATCACCTCTGCCAGGAAACCAGCTCAGTGGCTCAGACACCAGAATAATGATATCTATTTGAATGAGTGCCTTCTGCGTGCTAGGCAGGCACTGCCCAGATCTCTGCAGACAAGTCTCAGAGCTCTTGTTCTTCAGGGTACAAACCCTGGGGCCAGATTACTACTTTGGTTCAAATCTCAGCTCTGTCGCACACTAGCTGTGTGAGCCTCAGTTTCCTCCTCTGAAAAATGGGGATAATAATAGCCAAGAATGTTGTAAGGATTAAATGAATTACTGTGTGTCAAGCTCTTAGAATGATGACTGGCATATAATAAGAGCTATTAAAGCACTAACTATTATTATTTAATCTTCACAACAACCCTGTGAGCCCAGTAATACTAAATACTCATTTTGCAGATAGACACCAAAGATCCTCAAGCACACCCCATCTGAGTGCAGATAGACACACTCAGGTCAGGAAAAGGCCTAGGTACTGGGCTTCTCTGCTTTCCCTCCCAGAGAAGCCCTGGAAACAGCAGAACTCCAGATGCATCTCGAGTTCTGAATCCCATTTGCCAGAACCCAGGTCAGGTGCCACCCACCCACCCTGGTTTTGCAAACAGATCTGGTCCTCCTTCCCTCTGACTTATAACAGTGGCCCCATTCAGGAGCTAGAGGCCACATGGGAAGGTTCAAGTGTGTTTGGTCCTCACATTGCAGCATTCCTAGCTGTTCACTCACCCTGCATCTCTAAGGCAGATGAATCACCAATCACTCAGCCCTCAGGGGCCACAATAAAACAAAACTGCTCTCTCCCCTTCTGCACAGAGGTCTCTGTGAGATGAAAGAGGTTTCCAGATGAGAAAGCAGGTTACTTCCATTTATTTTACTTAATCCTGCTGGCTGGATATAAATTGCTTTCTCACATTGAGGCAAAAAACGCTGGTGTGTGGGATGAAGTGACTAGGGCATGCAGCTGAAAGATGGCACGAGGGAGCAAGATGCCAGAGCAGGTCCCTGACGCAGAGCAGTGTGAGGCCCCCCCCCCCAGAACTCCCTTCTCCTCCTCTGCACTTTCTGTCCTCCCCTTTGCCTCTGCCCTTACTCCAGGTTAAGGTTGCACAGAATAAGATTTTTTTTCCTTAGCCTTTGTCTGAGGCAGGAGGGCCTGAGAACATTTTGATGGTGCAACCAGGAAGCAGTTCCTTGGCCACAGGGGCAGGCAGATTGAAGAGAGGTCAAGTCTGTTACTTATATTTGATGGATTTATTCATGTATGTGTGTGTTTCTTTTTTTTAAAGATTTTATTTATTTATTTTTTTATTTTATTTTTTTTTATTTATTCATTTTAGAGAGGAGAGGGAGAGACAGAGGGATAGAGAAAGAGGAGAGACATAGAGAGAGAAGGGGGAGGAGCTGGAAGCATCAACTCCCATATGTGCCTTGACCAGGAAAGCCCAAGGTTTTGAACCGGCAACCTCAGCATTTCTAGGTCAATGCTTTATCCACTGCGCCACCACAGGTCAGACTTATTTATTTATTTTAGGGAAGAGAGAGAGAGAGAGAAGGGAGGAAGAGCAGGAAGCATCAAGTCCCATATGTGCCTTACCAGGCAAGCCCAGGATTTTGAACCAGTGACCTCAGTGTTCCAGGCCAATCCTTTATCCACTGCGCCACCACAGGTCAGGCGTGTGTGTTTCTTTATACCCACTTATAAAAATGTGTGCAATGTCAAGGAATAAAACAAATAGCTTTGGGAATTGAAGTGAAAGGAAAACAGAAGAGAAAATACTGAAACTAGGAGTCAGATTAGTATCCATAAATGCCTAATAAATAGTCCTATACAGTTGTGAATAAGGCCCATGAACTTGGTTCCAACTACCCTAATAGACAGTGAAAGACAATCAAATACCCTGCTCACAGAAATTAGGGGATATTTCTAAATGAAGCATTGAAATATCCCCTAATGTTTGTGAGCAATATATAAGAACCACAGAGTCCATAAAATAAATAAAACCAAGAACTTTTAAGAAGCACACCTTAATCTTGGTACTGACACTTGGGAGGAATTCCTCCACTGGCCCACCTAAAGATGACTCTGAGATGTAGAAGGTGATAGGGGCCCTCAATGGCACCCTGTCAATAGATATAATAATGATTGTAAGGTATTTTCCCAGCCAAGGAAGAAAGAAGGGTGTAGCCACCAAATGTGGAATAGTGAAAGCTTTATTTAGTAGAACGCATCCCGAACGAGGTTCTCTGGTCCGCACAACAGGCCAGAGAACTCGGATGGATTTTTCCTCTGGGGGGTAATTTATAGGGTCGGTAGGGTGATGGTGAGTTGGTATGACGTGGTGAAGTTTCGTTGGCTAACAGATGGTCGTTCTTTTTCAAAGGGCTCCGGCAGTTCTTTTTGGCGGGCATGGGTTTGGGTGGTTCCAGCCAAAGTTCCCGGGCCTGGTTCCTCATGTGACCTTCCCCCATTGCCAACCAACCTCACATTCCAACCTTTTATATTCGATAGAGGCATCACTATTTGTCTGGCTACTTACTGCTGGTTAGGGGCATTGTGGGGAGGGGAGGTCAGAAGGTGGTGGTTCTGAGGGGAGTCGCGTATATGGGTGTAGGAGCATCTGTTTGACCATGACTCGAGAAACTTCGCAGATGCAGTCCTATAAGGATTTTTAAAAAGAGGAGTAAATATGAGTAATATGTTGATAATTAGAAGAGGATCTAGGATAGGGGCAGTCCAGGTGAGGATGGGTGGCTGCCATCAGGAGTTAAGCGGGTTGTAGGAGGAGAAGTCCTTGTGCAGTTTCTCTTGCAGATGGTGAAGTACCCCAATGCTTTCTTCCATTTGGCCAGTCTCATTGAACAGCATTGCTCCCTGCTTTAGCTCACTCTGGTGGCAGGTTCTTGGTGGGAGAGACAGGAGCAACAGGAGGGTCTGCAGGGCCCAACCTTTTAGTGAGCCGGATGTGGGTAGGGCCCAGTGGTTCCGACTGCTAGCAGTCCTGCATGGGGCAAGCTTGAGGCGAAAGACATGGTACCAAGGTGTTTGCCCTAGGAGTTTAGCTGCAGTAAGAGTAGTCAATATTACCGTATGCGGTCCCATCCACCTAGCTCTAGGGAGCCGGGCTGGAGCTCCCTCAGCAGAGCCCTGTCTCCTGGCTGAAGGGGGACTGCTGGGTGTGCTTCATCTGGACCCCTTATGGGAGGAAGGGTCCGGTCCGCTTGTTCCCTGAGAAGATAGCGGAGTAAAGACAGAAAGGGGAGGTATGTGGCAAGAGGAGGGGGGTTGACAGGTAAGTTGTGATTGATTAGGAATGGTCTACCGTAAACCAACTCAAACTGAGTCCAGTGGGGTTTTGCGGGGTTGCTCTGATTCTGGTGAGTGCCAGGGGGAGGAGGTTTGGCTAAGAGAGCAAAATTGGGAATTCAGTGTCGAAAGAAGCCTATTCGACTGAGGAAAGAAAGAATCTGAAGGAGTGCGAAAAAGGGGATTCTGTCCAAACTGCATGTCAGGGGTGGCATGTGAAGGGGAAAAGAAAGGGTCCCAACCACTCCCATAACCGAGACCTGCAAGGGAACTAGAAGTCCAGAGTGTGCTGGCAAAACAGAGAAGGTAGCCCCCATGTCCACAAGAAATGAGATGGACTTACCCGCTATCTGCAGTATTACCCTGGGCTTGGTGAGGGTGATGGGAGTCTTCGAGTCCGGGCCGCGTCAGTCATCCATGAGGCCTAGGAGTTCAAGCAATGGTACTGCCTAGGAGTTCAAGCTTGGCCTCCCATTTGGGTGGCTTGTCCTCCACGTAGAGGTGCTGAGGAAGAGCCTGTTGCCTAAAGGGGGCAATCACTCCGCCAGTGACCGGGCTGCTTGCAGTCAGGGCAGGGCTTAGTGGGCGGCCTCGGGCAGGGGCACTGCTGGGACCAGTGACCCTCTTTGCCACATTTAAAGCAAGCTTCTGATGGGGTTCCTCTTTGCTGCCTAGACTTGGGTCGGGCACCTCCTATGCCTTGCCCCTGTTGCTCTGCCAGCCTCAGGGTTGCCACAAGAGCTTGGGTTTGGAGCATTACCTTCTGCTGCATGCAGGCTGGACGAACAGCCTCGGCCTTTTTCTACTAGCCGCAACCATTAAAAACTTTAAATGCCATGTTCACAGGTCTCAGATAGGGGTTTGGGGTTGAGAATAAGAGGAAGGGGGCACCTGAGGAGCCTGGCATCCAGATCTGGCCGGAAACACCGGAACCAGAGGCAGGACAGGGCCAGGCCTTCCTGCAAGAAGAGCGGGGCTGGGCCATGGGGTCAGGAGCCCTGCAAACCCACGTGAGGGCCAATGGCCAGCAGGGGAGGGCCTTATGGGGGAGGGGTTTAAGAACACAGCAGAGAAGGGAGGGGCTCCTGGCCAGCAGGAGAGGGGGCTTTCTGGAGGGAAGAGACCCAAGCAGAAGAGATCTGCAGAGGGACCAGAGAGGGGTCCCGAGAGAGGGGCGCCCCCTAGGGGTTGGGCAGGAGAGGGAGAGAGTTGGGGGTCGGCAAAGGAGGAAAGATCAGGAATGGAGGGTTTAGGTGATGTTTCTCTGGCCAAAAAGGGCCTGCGCATAGAGCAGGCGGCACAGAGATTAGGATGGGGGCACAAATACTAGAAGCCCTGAATGTAAGGGATCTCTGACCATTTCCCAGTTCTTTGGCAATAAATTGGTGAGGGTGTTAAAATCTAAAACCCCTTCAGGAGGCCACCTGGTTTGATTATCCAGTGGGTATTGTGGCCCGGCCATGGTGGAGAAGATCAGTTTCTTCTTCTTTAGGGAGGGAGAGATTTCAGATAAGGCACTCCAGGAATGTTTTTGAATCAGGTTTAGATTCCTGTGCCTCTATGGCTGCCCTCAGCCCTAGGAGTGGTCAGAGATGAGAATTGGCATCCCGTACGTAACTCAAGTTCTGGCCATTGAACGGTTAGGTAGAGTAGATGTGTCTGGGACGTCTCCATGGGCACACATGCAGTAGGAATGGATAAAAGGTTCCTGACACAGCTGTGATTACGGACAGGGAGTCTTGGTGGAAAGAACTGAGGGGAGGTTGAAGGCAGGGGTCTTACCGCACCACGTGCCAAAGTGGGTGGAAAGTTGGTAGTCCTGGTTCTTCCTTAGAAGGGAAGGGGAGAGGAGCGGTCCCTTGCAAGCTTCAACTCCTCCCTGGTTTTGGCACCAAATGTAAGGTATTTTCCCCACCGAGGAAGAAAGAAGAGTATAGCCACCAAATGTGGAATAGCAAAAGCTTTATTTAGTAAAGCACATCACAGATGAGGTTCTCTGGTCCGCATAACAGGCCAGAGAAGTCGCATGGATTCGTCCACTGGGGAGTAATTTATAGGGTCAGTAGGGGGATGGTGAGTTGGTATGATGTGTGAAATTTCATTGGCTGCCAGACAGTCGTTGTTTTTCAAAGGGCTCTGGCCATTTCCTTTTGGCGGGTATGGGTGTGAACGGTTCCAGCCAATGTTCCTGGGCCTGGTTCCTCATATGACCTTCCCCCACTGCCAACCAACCTCACCATTTTTTTTATTTTATTTATTTATTTATTTTTTTATTATTTTTTTTCTGAAGCTGGAAACGGGGAGGCAGTCAGACAGACGCCCACATGCGCCTGACCGGGATCCACCCGGCACGCCCACCAGGGGGCGATGCTCTGCCCATCCCGGGCGTCGCTCTGTCGCGACCAGAGCCACTCTAGCGCCTGGGGCAGAGGCCAAGGAGCCATCCCCAGCACCCAGGCCATCTTTTGCTCCAATGGAGCCTTGGCTGCGGGAGGGGAAGAGAGAGACAGAGAGGAAGAGGGGGAGGGGTAGAGAAGCAGATGGGTGCCTCTACTGTGTGCCCTGGCCAGGAATCGAACCTGGGACTTCCGCACGCCAGGCCAACGCTCTACCACTGAGCCAACTGGCCAGGGCCAAACCTCACCATTTTTCATACTGCTCCTTGGTGTGAGCTGTAGCACTGGAATTTCATTCCAGAGTAATCCTAATATTTATTCTGCATTGTTTGTAATACCAGAGATTGGAGACAACTTACACGTCTATTGACCTCATTAAGGTATAAACATCCAATGGAGTACTATACAGCAGTTAAGAAGAAAGAGGAGCAATTTAGGTACTCTATCTGAGCCACTGGCCGGGGCCGATTAACTAATTTCTAGTCAGTTCCTTTGCCCTGTTCCCAGTGCCCCATCTTCTCCCATCTTGTGAACACACATAGTGCAGACATGAAACAGGCTGAGCAGGGCCATTGGGGGGCAGAGTCATGCTTCCTCTTACAAGAAAATCCTAAACTGCTTCCTGAGGCCGCCCCCAGCCCCAGCCACTGCAGGCACTGGCTACTAATGCTCACACCTGTGCCCTACTCTGAAGGAGTGCTCTTGGCTGAGGAGATGCCTAGGATGTTGTGGCCACCCCCCAGCCCCTTTTCTTTTGTGGAGCATTGCCTGTGTGGGGCAAATTATGCTCCAGAGCTCCTCGTGGGGTCAGGCCACGCCTAGACTTCTCCCAAACATCTTCCCTGTACAGTTTCTCTTGAGAGCCTTCCCTCAATAAATCCTGGGCATAGCCTGACCTGTGGTGGCGCAGTGGATAAAGTGTCAACCTGGAAATGCTGAGGTTGCCAGTTCAGGGCCCTGGGCTTGCCTGGTCAAGGCACATATGGGAGTTGATGCTTTCTGCTCCTCCCCCCTTCTCTCTCTCTCTCTCTCTCTCTCTCTCTCCCCTCTCTATAATGAATAAATAAAATCTTAAAAAAATAAATAAATAAATAAATCCTGGGCACAAGGACCAGTCTCAGGTTATACTTCTCCAGGGCTGACTATGACTCCTCTGCTTTCTCTCTTTATGAAATCATAGGTTTAAAGGGTCCCACAGGCACGAGTTCAGCCCTCCACATTTCAGCTGTCAACTCTACCTTGGAAGTCCTCCAAGCAGCAATGACCCTTCTTCACTGTGGCAACCATCTCACACATGCATGGGAGGGGTCTGGAGTGGGCATGTGTGTGGGGAGTCCATCAATCTGAGCATCCTGTCTGCAGGGTAACGTCAATGGGAAAACGATGCTCTCTTCTATATTAGTGTCCCAGAATTGCCATAAGAAAGTACTACACACTGCATGGCTTAAAGCAATAAAAATGTGTTGCCTTATAGTTCTGGAGGCTAGAAGCCCCAAATCAAGGTGTTGACAGGAGTGTGCTCCCTCTGAAACCTGAAATTGCTTTCTGGTGTTTGCTAGCAATCCTAGTAGATGGCTGCCTCCATGATCACATGGCAATTGTGATAAGGAGCCAAAGAACTGTAAAACTTAGTATTGGCAACGCCATTTTACAGAGGAAAAGTCAGGCTTCTTGACCCCTCCTTTCTGTGGAGAATGGAGGGAGAAGAATGCAGGAGCTTCCTGGCTTACAAGGACAATGGGGTCATCTAGTCATAATTTAACTATAGTTCTGTGGAAGGGCTGAGACCACTACTTGCAAGACAACAAAGTAGACAAAGGTTATCTGAAAACTTCCTCTTCTCCTTCAATAAGATCCTTTAGGAGACAATGTTTACATGTCCTACACTGATTATAACTCTTCCTTCCCTCCTGGATTCCTGAGGGTGACTTATACCTCTAGACCAGTGGTAGTCAACCTGGTCCCTACCGCCCACTAGTGGGCGTTCCAGTTTTCCTGGTGGGCGATAGTGGAGCACCAAAGTATAAATAAAAAGATAGATTTAACTATAGTAAGTTGTTTTATAAAGATTTATTCTGCCACACTTAGCGAAAATCTGTCATAAAGTACTTGGTAAGTAATTATTATTATATGCTTTAACTTGCTGTAACTCTGCTTTATAAATTTTATAAAGTAAAGTTACTTCTCTACTTTATAAATCACCATTAATGTGGAACTGGTGGGCGGTTAGTAAATTTTACTACTAAGAGATACAAAAGTGGGCGGTAGGTATAAAAAGGCTGACTACCCCTGCTCTAGACAAAGAGAACACGAGCCCACTCCCCTTGCTTGAAAAACCTGCATTCTGGAACTATTTCCTTATCCTAAGCTAAAACTTTTCAGTGTGGCAACGACCTTAGAAGATTTGGGAATGTCTTTGATATGTAAAGCGACATTTATTGCTACTGTGTTAATGTGTAAAACGACATTTGTCACTATTGTGTTACCTTATAAATTTTAACATGTAGGAGTGTTTTTTCTTTTAATAGATCCTATAGATAAATGTTGTAAACTTGTTAGTAATTGACTATTGTGTCATGCTCCCCCACCTTTTCCCCCAACCTGTATGTGATCAAGTCTATTAAACTAGCCTCAGAGCTGTATTCGAGGCTGCACGATTTGCATTAGCCTCGAATACAGTCATATGTAAGAATATGACTTACATTCCCCCATGTAAGTCATATGTAGCTGGCTTATTAATAAATCTCCTCTTAAAATTTCTCCTGTATCCTGCCTTGGTGTCTCTACGTAACCCGTGAAATTAAGATAATATACTTTATAACACTATATTCGCCAGCATCTCTTTTCTTTTCATGAGGACACCAGTCATATTAGATTTTAATTGGCTGACTGTAAAGCCAGTAGCCATGGTTACCATCACAGCCACCTGGCCTAAGCAAGTTCACATTTGATTTGGACAGATGGTAATGAAACAACAGAGCCAAGAACTGGTGGGCCATTATCTTTAATCCTAGCTTGCACCTGGCGGGCAAGTAAAAACACACACTGGGCTCCAAAACCCACTCATTCAGTGCTCACAAAGCTACTGACTTATCTGAGTTTCCTAGAATCAAAGGTTTCTAGCTCACCAGACTTATTCACCTCTGTTCCCCATTTCCTTCTCTCTACACAAACTCTGCACAAACTGGCTTCTCCTTCAGCCATTTTGGCTGCTTCTCCTCTCCTCCATGTGGCCTTTATCTGCTCTCCTCTCTGCTCTCCTAGAACATAATCACTCTTCCCCCAGAACAAAGTGATCTCTCCTTTTAAAACCTTTTGGCGGGAAAGCCCTCCCCCAACACACATTAACATAATCACGCCCATCCCAAGCAAAAAGTGCAACTAATATCATCACCTGGGCAACGGGCTTCCACGTGGGCAGCACCATCTTTAACAAAGTGAGCATAATATATTTTATCTGCCCAACACTGACCCTATTCCAATAGGACCTCATCTTAACCATATCTGCAATAAACCTATTTCTGAATAAGGCCAGATTCAGGAGTATTGGGGGTTAGGACTTCAACATATCTTTTCTGGGGGACACAGTTCAACCCATAACTGTATCCCCAACCATCTCTGCCATTTGTTAGCTGTGGGAGGCCCCGAGTCAGATAATGTCTCTGTTTCAGCTGTAGGAATAAGAATAGCAGAGTAATATGGCTAGAGAGAGGAATGAGTGGGGTGGTTGTAAGGCCAGGGGCCGCCATTGCCATTATGGCCATTCACATGCAGGTTCTCATTAAATTCGAGCAGACAGTAAAGAAATGGTGGAGTCAGAGGACGGTGGGCCATTCTGTGTATTGGTGTCTCACCAAGACAGGCAAGTGATAGATACGTGAATTCCAAACTGCCCTCTTGATGTTCCACTTATCTGTCAGACCTCACCCGTACTGGACTATCGCCCCTGAGACAGAGGAATTCCAAGAAGCTGGCAAGCCCCCCAAGAAGGAGCATTCTGGACATACCAGAACTTTTGCCTCAGTATCCCCTCAGGCTCTCCCAAACACTATATAATTCACCCCTAGTCTGTAACGGGTGCTCTTCTCCCCCGGAGAAGTGCCTGGCAGGGTTCCTTTCTTCCTTTCAATAAAGCCTGTTACTCTGGTCTTTCGGACTCCCATGGATTCCAACAGCAAGCCACAAGAAAAGCCAAGGGAAAAGCTGAAAACCTGCTTTCCCATGTTGGGCAAAGGATCAGGGAGGAGAGAAAAGAAGAAATCCTTCTGCACCTCTGGTGGTGGGGGCAGAATCTCTCTCCCAGTAAATATTAGCAAGACAATGGGCCCTCCCAATCAGGAAGGCAACCTGCAACCTCACAAACCTGCCATTGCCCAGCCCCCAATGCAAACAGTAAGCAAGTAAACATATACATCATATTTACAAACTTATTTGACTAACAATGATGTTCATCCATTTCCACCAAGGTGCCTGCTGTGTGAAGGTACATATCCAACCAATGGTGATGATCCCCTCAGCCGAGCTCCCTTGGGTATGAAAGGCTGTTGTTACAGCCCTTGTCCTCCCCACCCTACCTGCTATAGGAAAGCTTAGAGCTGCCCTAGGAAATCTATTTTGTATCAATGAAAGATTACTGGAGGCTTTCAGGAAGTTAGACTTCAGGATTCATTACTTAAGTGCCAGTGCTACTTCCTGTGACTGCTTGATGAGCAATAGGAGGGCTAAGAATATATTGGATGGGACAGCCTGCATGAGTCAAACACGCACAAAAGGCTGAACACACAGCCCTTTCGGATCTAACAATGACTTTGCATTCCTGTGCAAATCAATCTTCCAAGGCAATTTCTTGTTGCCAAGACAAAGCTGTCTCCCTCCTTCTCAGTGCCCTGCCGCTGCATTCCCCTCCCCACTGGGCTCCAACAAAGGAGTGAGTGTTCAGCATTTCTTTTAAACTATGCTGTGACAGGTCCTTTTGCTGACATATTCTGGCATCTGTCTGCCATATTCAGGGCAGCACAGCATCAACCTGAAATTGTCAGCTGTTTCCAGAATAATCAGTTTTCCTCCTGATTGGAGTCTCAAAGCCTGCTGGACTGATATCACCCAGGCCAGTGGTTCTCAAACTTTTTGAAGTCAGGGTGCATTTAAAATCCTACAAATAATTGTAGGCGCACTAGATACTGTAAGAACGAGACAGCACTTGATCACCAGGTGTGCAGGCTTTATTAGAGGAGAGAGACCTGCCGAGGCACTTCTCTGAAAAGAAGGGCACCAGTACAAGCTAGGGGGACAAATTATATGGGGTCAGGAAGAATTTCGAGCATTGGGTGTTGAATCAAAAGTCCTGGTATGTCCAGAACCCCTCCTTGGGGCGGCTTGTCAGCTTCTTGGAATTTCTCTGTCTCAGGGGCGATAGTCCAGTAAGGGTGAGGTCTGACAGATAAGCGGAACATCAAGAGGGCAGTTTGGAATTCACATATCTATCATTTCTCAACTCTGTGGTTACATATAAAAGAAAGGCAGTTATTAGTTTTATAATATATGGTGAGGGGTGATGAGGAGAAAGAGGAGAAAAAAAGTGGAAAATTATTGCTTCTTCTGGAGAGAACTCAAGAAGGGAACCTTGCCAAGCCAAGTCCCCCATCCAGTTAAGAAGGTCACCAATTTCCATGCTGTGAGGTCTGAACCAGGTGATGTCTTCGAACACCTGAGTGAGGGAGTAAAAAATCTTGCGAGGTAATAATTGTGAATTGCTTGCTGTGAGTGCCAAGTGGACAGAGTGATATGATGATATATGGTTTCCTGGATGAGCCTTATGAGACGTGCTGGCCTGGTTCCTCTAGAATGGCAGGACATGTGGAGATTTTAAGAGACAGGAAACCTGTTGGTGTAAGTTTTTAGAAAGATTGAATATGTGTGGTTAAAAAGGAAGGGGGTTTGGGTCCTGGCGGGTTGGCTCAGTGGTAGAGCATCGGCCTGGCGTGCAGGAGTCCCGGGTTCGATTCCCAGCCAGGGCACACAGGAGAAGCGCCCACCTCTCCTCCCCTCTCCACCCCTCCCCCTCTCCTTCCTCTCTGTCTCTCTCTTCCCCTCCTACAACCAGGGCTCCATTGGAGCAAAGTTGGCCCGGGCACTGAGGATGGCTCTGTGGCCTCTGCCTCAGGCACTAGAATGGCTCTGGTTGCAACAGACCGATGCCCCAGATGGGCAGAGGATCTCCCCCTGGTGGGCGTGCCGGGTGGATCCTGGTTGGGTTCCTGCAGGAGTCTGTCTGACTGCCTTCCCGTTTCCAACTTCAGAAAAATACACACACACAAAAAAGGAAAGGGGTTTGGAGAACATTCAGGAGGGAACTTCTCTGGCTGAGGGGCGGCTTCTTCCTGCTGTCATCTCTACCTATTTGATATTTCCCTCATGAAGTTCTCCTTGGGGTATTGAGGAATAGGAATATAGGAGCATTTGATTATAGGTAATCCTAGAGATTTCTTTCACCCGGGCCTGTAGGAACTTGAAAAAGAAGGGGGCAAGTATTAAAATTAGGCACAGAATTAGGATTGGTCCTATAATTGGCGCTAGCATGGAGAACAAGGGTTTTTTCCACCACTATTTAGAGTAGGGGTCGGTACCGGCCTGACCACTGCAGATTCGTTCCTGAAGTTTTCAGAGAGAGTTGATATTTTCTTCGACCAGGCCAGACTCGTTGATGTAATAGCAACACTGTTCCTGTAAAAAGAGACAAGTACTGCCTTTCTCGGCTGTTAGTAAATCTAAAGCCCTTCAGTTTTGTAGGGCGACTTGAGCTAGGGAGGTCAGTTGTCTTTGGAGAGAGGGTAGAGAGGTGGCTGAATTATCAAGGGCCTGTTCTAGGTCTGCCTTTAGTTGGTTAGTAGTCCATATACTATGGCCTAAGCCAGCCCCGCCTATCCTTATAGCTGTTATAGAGGTGGCAAGGGTAAGGCCAAGGAGAACCGGGAGGAAGGCAGCTTGTTTATTCCTGCTTGTTCTCAGCTGGTTTGAAAATTCTTCCTCTCCATAATATGTTAGTTGTGGTGCAAATATTACCGGGACACAAGGGAGGAGGGAAGAGGTGTTTAAGGTTTTTAGAATGGTTCCATTGCACCAGAAATGAGTTCCGTTAGGGCTGGTTAGAGAAATTTTGATTGGGATAGTCTTATTGCATAACGGGGTAGGCTGACTGGTGTAGCAAATTGAGTGGGTTGAAGTGGGGTCTTCTTGGAAGAGAGGAACTCCAGAAAGAGAAAAAGGGTCTGGATTTTTGGTGATGTTGAGTGGATAGGGTAAAGAAACCGCAGTGATGGGAGGCTTATTAAGGAAGGCACAGAAAAAGCAGTGAGAAATGTTATATACAGAAGTGAGGTTGAGAACTTGGATGCCCTGTTTGATGAGTCCTATCCATGAAAAAGGTTGAGAGTAGGGATTAGATGCTTGAGTTTTAAGTTCATCTTCATAGGTAAGGATAGAATTGGTTAATTCTTCGAGAACCTTGGAGGGGGATTTTTCCCTTACCCATTTTCGATATATTTTGAGTTTTCTGTCTGGAAGACCAAAGTTTGACAAATAGAGATATATTAAATATGGTTTTACCCACTTATTATCCCAGGGATCCCAGATATCAAAGATCCAAGGATTAGTGGAGGCGGTCAACTGAAGAGAGAGACAATCTTTAAAGAACTGACCATCAGTGCACTTATCTTTACAACTGGGTTTAGTTTGGAGATCAGGAATGCAGAGATAAGGCGGGTTGTATAGCGAGTTGATGAAAGTTCTTCCATGGTAAAGTTAAAGATATTCTTTCCTGGCAGCTCTGGAGAGAGCAGTTAGCTTGAGCTAAAAGAAATGTTTCATGTCCGTTTGTAGGCTCTTTTTCAGACAAGAAGACCCAGCGATCTTGTCCCCTTACTATGTGAAGGGTAAAAAGACTGAGAAGCATTAAGAGGTGAATGCTATTCATTCTCTTAGTTCTTCAAGGATATGGGAGAGCTTTAGGGTTAGGGGACCTGTAGGGGTTGAAAGATAGGATTTAGGAGGTTTGCTGATATAGGGTTTGATATGAGAGAGGTGAGTCCAATGGGTATCTCCCTCTATTTTTACAGCTGTTGGAGTACTCAGGATGACTGTGTGGGGTCCCGTCCAAACTGGTTGGAGAGGTGTCTTTCCTCAGGTCTTCTTATATACTTGGTCTCTGGGTAGGAGGGAAAAATGTGTCTTAGTTGTTGGAAAAGGTTGGGGTAGCAGCTTGTTGACCTCAGCATGTAAGTTGGCTCGCATGTGGGCCAGAGCAGGAACGTAGGACCCCATGGCAGGATCCGAGGGTGCAAGGGGACTGGAGTCCAGAACAAAGGGCTTACCTACATAATTTCAAAGGGGCTTAGGTTTAAGGGTTTCCCGGGCATAGCTCGAATTCTCATGAGGGCTAAGGGAAGAAGCTGAGGCCAAGGTAGGTGTAGTTCTAGGATGAGTTTCATGAGATGATTTTTGAGGACCTGGTTTGCTTGTTTGACCTTCCCTGAGGACTGAGGATGATATGGAATGTGTAACTGCCATTTGAGTCCTAGGTAGGATGAGAGAGATTGAGCGCTGTGAGAAATGAAGGCAGGGACATTGTCAGACTGGAGTACAGAAGGGAGGCCAAATCGGGGAATAATGTGCTCGGTTAAGATGGTGGCAACGGTGCTAGCATCTTCCTGTTTAGTGGGGAATGCCTCAATCCATCCTGAAAAGGTATCTACTATGGTGAGGAGGTATTTGAATCCCTTATATTTAGGCATATGTGTAAAGTCTATTTGCCAATTTTGGGCTGGTAGTTGTCCCCGAGCCTGGTGGGCAGGGAAAGATTTAAGATATATTCCTCCCTGTGAGGTGCAAGAGGTACAGATATGGCAAGATGAGGTTATGCGGTTAAGAATTACAGAAATACTATTACCCGTGAGGAAGGAGAAGACGTAGATTAGAAGAGATTGGTAGCCTACGTGGAAAAACTTGTGTATGGACTGTAAGATGGTCTCAATCTGGGACTGCGGAAGGAGGAGCTTTCCATCCTTGAGAAACCATTCTTCCTTTAGTGGGAGAGAGGAGTAGAAAGTTTTCTCCTTAGTGGAATATTGTGGAGTAAGTAAGGTGAGAAAGTAAATTTGTGAATCAGGAGGCTGGGTTGCAACTTTCTTGGCTACCTGATCAGCTAAGTTATTTCCAATGGATATAGGAGAGGTGCTTCTTTGATGGCTCTTACAATGAATAATGGCTGCTTGCTTGGGAAGTAGAGCTGCATTTAAAAGATTTTGTATGGGCCCTGGCCGGTTGGCTCAGTGGTAGAGCATCAGCCTGGTGTGCAGGAGTCCCGGGTTGGATTCCCAGCCAGGGCACACAGGAGAGGCACCCATCTGCTTCTCCACCCCTCCCCCTCTCCTTCCTCTCTGTCTCTCTCTTCCCCTCCCGCAGCCAAGGCTCCATTGGAGCAAAGTTGGCCCTGGGCGCTTAGGATGGCTTCATGGCCTCTGCCTCAGGCGCTAGAATGGCTCTGGTTGCAACAGAGCAGCGCCCCCTGGTGGGCATGATGGGTGGATCCCAGCCAGGTGCATGCGGGAGTCTGTCTGACTGCCTCCCCGTTTCCAACTTCAGAAAAATACCCCCCCCCAAATAAATAAATAAATAAATGAAAAATAAAAGATTTTGTATGTAAGTATATGGTTTTGGAGGGGATTGCCTTTGGTATTAAGGAATCTGTGCTTCTTCCAAATGACTGCAGCTGAGTGAAGAATATGATAATAATATTTTGAGTCCATGTAAATATTAGCCATTTTGCCAGAGCTGAGAGTTAGTGCTCTTGTAAGAGCTATAAGCTCAGCCTGTTGTGAGGTAGTACCCTGTGGTAGGGGCTGAGCCTCGAGGATGAGGTGTTGGTCAGTGATGATTGCATAGCCTGCCTGAGTGGACTGTTGTCTGGTCTTAATTACGCTCCCATCAATGAAGAGGGTGAGGTCTGGAGAGGAAAGGGGTGTAGAAGAGAGGTGAGGGAAGGGGGTAGCGAAACGTGTGGGAGTTTCAATACAACAGTGGGCTGGAGGTAAAGAGGAGGTAGGAAGTGTGGCTAGATTTAGACTAGAACAGAGCTGGAAGGAAAACTCAGGATTTTCAAGAAAGATGATCTGAACTTGTTATAATCGAGAGGGTGATAAATGGGCTAAGGCCTTATGAGTAACCAGGTCCTGTAGGTTGTGTGGAGATTTGATGATGACCTTTTGTTCTAGTGAGAGCTTTTTGTTCTCAAGGGCTAACTAACAGTGTGGTGGCTGTCAGAGCTCTGAGGCAGGGTGCCCATCCCTTGCAAGTGGGGTCTAGCTGTTTAGATAGGCAACTGGTGCAAAGGAGGGTCCCTTTTGATGTCCAAGGACCTGAAGGACAAAGCCCTTGTTTTTCTGTAACATAGAGTATGAATTCTGAATTTAAGTCTGGAAGTTGTAGGGCAGGTGCTTGAAGGAGAGCCTGTTTGAGTTTGGTGAAGGGTGTTTGTATTGGGAATTTAGGATCTAGGGGTTCAATGAGGTCCCCTTTAGTGGCCTCATAGAGAGGTTTCGCTAACAGACTCTAGTTAGGGATCCATGATCTGAGGAAACCTGCAATTCCCAGGAAGGAGAGAAGCTCCTCTTTGGTAGAGGGTGTTGGTATGGAGGATAGTAAATGTTTTCTATCAGTGGTGATGGCCTTCTGTCCTGGGGTCAACTGTAGCCCTAAATATGTGACCTGTGATAGGGAGAGCTGTACCTTAGCTGGAGTTGTTGGGTCTAGGCGAGTGTACCTTTGAAAGGCCCGTGAAAGGCGTTCTAGAAATTCTCCAGGGTTCTCTTGGTGCCTTTGAATGATTTCTTTAATTTTGTCATAATTGGCGGCCTTATTGGCAAGTTTGCTGAGAGCCTGTTGTAGGTAATCAACCATTTGATCTCTGAGTTTTGGATCGGCATGATTGAGCTGGTAATTCCAATTGGGATCATCCGAGGGAATGGCTAGACGACCCATGGGGAGGTTGTTGTTCCTACTGTTTGCCTCATCTGCAATTTGTTGGGCAGTGGTCCATATTCGGTTCTTGTCACTAGCCGACAGAGATGAGGTGAGAATAATGCTTAAATCGTGCCAGGTTAAGTCATAGGAGTGGGTAAGGTATTTGAATTCTTTCATGTAAGTGTCCAGGTCTGAGGACAATGACCCTAGGTGGCGCTCAATTTGGGCAAGGTCAGAGAGGGAGAAAGGGATAGCAACCCTAACAATTCCCTCAGCTCCCGCAACTTCCCGGAGAGGGTACATGCCTGGCTGGGGTGGCTTACGTGGGCATAGGTGAGGGGGAGAAATTGGAGGAGAGGAATTAGGAGAAGGAGGTAATGGAGTGTTTTCAGGTGATTGTGTTTGATAGGGAGGTGGAGCAGTAGGAGAATGAGATGGAGGAGCAGGAGCGGAAGGGACAGCAGAGTGGTCTTGAGGGTCAAAAGTATCAGATGGAGGGTCAGAGAGAGGAGAGTGGGTAGAATATGAGTTAGAAGTTCTGGCCAGCAGAACTTGATAGGTAGAGCATGAAGAGCAAAGAGAAGGTCTAGACCAGAGATAGAAGAAGGCCTGCACGTAGGGATTTCTGATGCCTTCCCCATCTGGTGGCAAAAGTTGTCAAGATCTCTTAGGATATTGTAATCAAGGGTTCCATTCTCTGGCCAGTGGGAGTCGTTGTCTAATTTATATTGAGGCTAGACTGTATTACAGAGGAAGATGAGTTTTTCTGGTTTGGGGTCAGACAGGCCAAATTTGGCGAGATTTTTGAGGACACAGCTGAGGGGAGTCTGGCTGGACGGTTTGGACAGAGTAGAGGAGACTGGTGAGAGAAGGGGGCGTCCCCACCTTCAGTCACAGTTCCGAGAGGAGAAAATCTCTGTAGAAAGAGAGTTTCAGACAAGAAGTCGTCACCCAAAGGCTAAGATCCCGGGACGTAGGAGAGTGGCCTGGCTAGGCGCGCCTCGACTTTCATAGAAGTCCAGTAGAGGAGTAGAGGCAGACCACCCATAGATATGGGGTCCAAAGTCAAAACCATCCGACCAGGAAGGGATGTTTTTGGAGAGGAATTTGGAGGCCAACTGGGGAAGGAAAGGGGAGAAACTCCTTACCTTCCTGGTCCAGCAGGATTCAGGGCAGGGTTGGACTGCTGGTCACTCAGCCATGCTCACACAGCCGAACAGAATCAGGGAGTTAGCCCGGACAAGCTGCCGCTGTCCACTGCTTCCCTACTTGTAAGTTCGGCCATCAAGGGGATTGTCCAGGCAGCCGGTACCCTGTCCCGGGTTTCAGCACCAGATGTAAGAACTAGATGGCACTCGATCACCAGGTGTGCAGGCTTTATCAGAGGAGAGAGACCTGCCAGGGCACTTCTCTGAAAAGAAGGGCACCGCCCTGGCCGGTTGGCTCAGCGGTAGAGCGTCGGCCTAGCGTGCGGAGGACCCGGGTTCGATTCCCGGCCAGGGCACACAGGAGAAGCGCCCATTTGCTTCTCCACCCCTCCGCCGCGCTTTCCTCTCTGTCTCTCTCGTCCCCTCCTGCAGCCAAGGCTCCATTGGAGCAAAGATGGCCCGGGCGCTGGGGATGGCTCTGTGGCCTCTGCCCCAGGCGCTAGAGTGGCTCTGGTCGCAACATGGCGACGCCCAGGATGGGCAGAGCATCGCCCCCTGGTGGGCAGAGCGTCGCCCCTGGTGGGCGTGCCGGGTGGATCCCGGTCGGGCGCATGCGGGAGTCTGTCTGACTGTCTCTCCCTGTTTCCAGCTTCAGAAAAATGAAAAAAAAAAAAAAATGAAAAAAAAAAAAAAAAGAAGGGCACCAGTACAAGCTAGGGGGACAAATTATATGGGGTCAGGAAGAATTTTGAGCATGTGGGTGTTAAATCAAAAGTCCTGGTATGTCCAGAGCCCCTCCTTGGGGCAGCTTGTCAGCTTCTGGGAACTCCTCTCTCTCAGGGGCGATAGTCCAGTAAGGGTGAGGTCTGACAGATAAGCGGAACATCAAGAGGGCAGTTTGGAATTCACATGTCTATCATATACAAATTTCTGAGAAATATGTTATAATAATTAAGTCAAATATTAAAATATATATATATATAAAGTCCAAGCATGCTTTTATGGTAATTAAACAAAATAAATACAACAAAACTAAATTTACTCTGACATTAAAAAACATTTTTATGTTACATTTTTTGAGTTATGCTTTTTAGAATTTGTAAAAAAAGAGGGGTTAAAAAATAAAAAAACGACAAAAAAGTTATTGTTGGTCAAATAAGTTTGTAAATATGATATATATGTTTGCTGGCTTATAGTTTGCATTGGGTGTGGGGGACAGGATGGAAGCAGGCAGGGTCATTATAGCCTAAGGCTAGTTTTAAGACTAAGCCTTTCCCACCCTAAGTGACTTTGTATCAGAGACTTCCTTGTTTGTATATTGAATTAAAGGTTTTGCTTTCTACACTATAAAATGGGGCAGAAGGCCCTGGCTGGTTGCTCAGTGGTAGAGCATCGGCCTGGCATGCAGGAGTCCTGGGTTCGATTCCCGGCCAAGGCACACAGGAGAAGTGCCCATCTACTTCTCCACCCCTCCCCCTCTCCTTCCTCTCTGACTCTCTCTTCCCCTCCCGCAGCCAAGGCTCCATTGGAGCAAAGTTGGCCCAGACGCTGAGGATAGCTCCATGGCTTCTGCCTCAGGCGCTAGAATGGCTCTGGTCACAACAGAGCAATGCCCCAGATGGGCAGAGCATCGCCCCCTGGTTGGGCATGCCAGGTGGATCCCGGTCGGGCGCATGCGGGAGTCTGTCTAACTGCCTCCTGGTTTCCAACTTCAGAAAAATACCCCCCCCCCAAAAATGGGACAGATCAGGAGCTTGCTCTCTCTCGGTTCCTGAGATTAGCATTAGAGAGGAGAGCAGAGAAAGGCCACGTGGGGGAGAGGAGAAGCAGCCAAGATGACAGAGTGTTGAAGGAGAAGCCAGTTTGTGCAGTTTGTGCAAAGAGAAAGAGATGGGAAACAGAGGTGAATAAAGCTGGTGAGCTAAAAACTGTTGATTCTAGGAAACTCGGATAAGTCAGTAGCTTTGGGAGCCCTGAATGGAAAGGGAAGTGTTTTCCCACTGTGTGTATTTCTTGCCCACCAAGTGCAAGCTAGGATTAAAGCTAATGGCCCACCTGTTCTTGGCTCCATTGTTTCATCACTGTCTGTCCAAATCAAATGCGAACCTGCATGGGCCAGGTGGCTGTGATGGTGGCCGTGGCTACCGGCCATACATTTGGTGTAGTCTGTGGCAGGATTCAATACAGATCAGTATGAAGCTACCACCACCTTTGAGTGGTGGAGTAGAGGACTGGCTGCAGTTATGGTTCCCATGGCTGTCCTTTTGGGGGCCATAGGCTGGCTGACTTTTACAGCCATGGGTGAGAAAACCGAGAGCTCTGTGGAAGAGGCTGCTTGGGACCTGCAAACTGAGCTGGAGCAAACGTGGGAGAAAGAGATGCCGACCTTAGAGCTGGAGTAAGCACCAGAAGAGGCCGACCAGGTTCATGAGATTTTCTTGGAAATGGAGCAGCCACTGGAGAAAGAATCACAGGTTCATGAGTTGCAGATTGCCTGGACGTTGTGGAGAGCCAGCAGCAGAGGGAGGCCAGGACTGAGGCCAGCCTGGGGTTGCAAGGCCCACAGACCAGAAGGTGGCAGTGGTCCGGGGCTCAAGCCCAGCAGCGGGAGCTGGTGTTTTCAGTTCCTCTTTGAGGATGAGGAGAATTGTGCTGGAGTTGCAATCGCAGTCTCCAGAAGGTGAGAGCCCAGCAGCAAGGAGTACCTACTACGCCCCTGGTAGTCTGCGATTTTGGGACATAAGGGTGAATGCCATCATGCTCTCTGGAGCAGAGATAGAAATGCTGGCTGCCATTGCCACGTGCTCCTCCTTGGGACAGTGTAAGACCTGCCAGGATGGCAGGGATGAGGAGGGTGGCTGAGGCCCCATGTGCATGGACTGATTCCTGGACTATGACTGGAGTGGGCACTGGCTTCGTTGTTAGCTGGACTTACAGATTTTGGACAATGTGAAATACCCTGATGAGGTTGGGGGTAGCTTTGCTGGAAGCACTCCCCTGCCCCAGGAAGCTTTCTCATGGCTAGAAAGAAGTCCAAGGACATTTTGCGCTTTTGGCAAAATGCTCAAAGACTGGTAAAGTGTTTCTTTGTAATTGTTGAAATTGTATGATTTGTCATGTTGTTGTAACTTGTGTAATGTGCCTAATTTCCTTGTGCAGGAATACCTGTGCTTTAGATTGTGAAGTGAGCAAAAGGGGTGGAATGTTGGTCAAATAAGTTTGTAAGTATGATATATATGTTTGCTCGCTTATAGTTTGCATTGGGTGTGGGGTACAGGCTGTAAGCAGTCAGGGTCATTATTGCCTAAGGCTTAGTTTTAAGACTAAGCCTTTCCCAGCCTAACTGACTTTGTATCAGAGACTTCCTTGTTTGTATATTGGATTAAAGGTTTTGATTTCTACACCATAAAATGGGGCAGACTGGGAGCTTGCTCTCTCTTGGTTCTTGAGATTAGCATTAGAGAGGAGAGCAGAGCAAGGCCATGTGGAGGAGAGGAGAAGCAGCCAAGATGGCAGAGCACTGAAGAAGAAGCCAGTTTGTGCAGAGTTTGTGCAGAGAGAAGGAGATGGGGAACAGGGGTGAATAAGTCTGGTGAGCTAGAAACCTTTGATTCTAGGAAACTCAAATAAATCAGTGGCTTTGGGAGCCCTGAATGGAAAGGGAAGTGTTTTCCCACTGTGTGTATTTCTTGCCCACCGGTGCAAGCTAGGATTAAAGGTAATGGCCCACCAGTTCTTGGCTTCGTTGTTTCATTACCGTCTGTCTGAATCAAATGTGAACCTGCATGGGTCAGGCAGCTGTGATGGTGGCTGTGGCTACTGGCTTTACAGTTATCTTTTTATATATATAGATACATTCTTAGTAAGATTTAGTAAATTCAGCAGGTTCTGATGCAAATGTGTTAAGTTTTTTCATTCTTGTGTTTATGAGAAACATGAGCCTGATGTGTTCTAGAAATTTCTTCAATGTTTGGGCATATATTTAAAAGGCAAACTCTCATTTTTTTGTCAATTCATAGAAGAATTTCTCTCTTTTTACTCTTGTGTTGAGGGTAGAAAATCCTAATTCACATAAATAAGATGTTGAAAATTGTAGTAAAATGTTCAAAGCTTTTTTAGATATTGCCACATATTCTTCTTTTATAGAAATCCAAAAGGCTTCAAGAGACAATTCCTTATGTTTAATCATCAATCCAAAACCCCTACCATACATATCTTAACTTTACACCAAACAAAGGATAGAAGAAACTTGCCTCCAGTCTTTCCGGAAAACATGGAGGGTAGTGTAAACAATCCAGCACCATAGTTTAATAGCCTTTTGCAACCTAATCAGGCAAGTGAGGTGGGGGGTTGGGCAGACTGTCAGTTTACAGCCCATTCTCCACACCTCTGTCCCCCCAAAATCTAAACTCCAAAAACCCTGTTGGTTTTTTGGTCCCCAACAGACACATATTTCTCTGGAATACCATAGGGCACACCTGGAAATCTTCTAGGGCGCACCAGTGTGCCCTGGTGCACACTTTGAGAATGACTACTCTAATCTGTTCACATTTTTACAGTGCCTTCCCTCTGTATCTGTCCTTTGTGTGTCTCTTACAAGGACACTTGTCATTGGATTTAGGGTCCACCCAAATAATCCAAGAGGACTGCATCTCAAGAACTTTAACTTAATTAAATCTGCAAAGACCAAATAAGGTCACATTCACAGATTCCAGGGGTTAAAACGTGGACTTGTCATTCGGGGGACCACCATTCAACCCACTACAGTTAATGAGGATTTATGATGTAAGAAACAGAAAACTTGCCTCACCAGGGGGTGGTGCAGTGGATAGAGTATTGGACTGGGACACAGAGGACCCAGGTTCAAAACCCTGAGGTTGCCTGTTTGAGTGTGGGCTCGCTCACCAGCTTGAGTGCGTGGTCACTGGCTTGAGCATGGGATCATATACGTGACCCTATGGTCACTGGCTTGAGCCCAGAAGTTGCTGGTTTTAACCCCAAGGTCGCTGGCCTGAGCAAGGTGTCACTCGCTCTGCTGTAGCCCCCCAGTCAAGGCACATATGAGAAAGCAAGGAGCCACAATGAAGAATTGATGCTTCTCATCTATCTCCCTTCCTGTCTGACTGTCCCTAACTGTCCCTCTCTCTGTCTCTCTCTTTGTCTCTGACACACACACACACACACACACACACACACACGAAACAGAAAACTCATCCCAAACTGGCTGAAATAACAAAGCAGATCTACTGGCTCACTGAGCTGAGCAGTCTAGGGGAGCTCTAGCTTCAGGTGGGTCATTCAGGACTGGCTCCATTTTCAGGCAGGCTCTTCCTTTACCTCCAGATGTTACATGTTTTCCTGTTCAAGTCCACATGGATGAGAGAAGTGTTTCCTTCCCGGAACCCCAGCTATGTTTCTTTGCCTCCCATCAACTCTGACCATGGTGCTGGATTCAGTCCCAGGGAGCATGGTCTGCCAGCACCAAGAAGAGGTGATTTTTGTAAAACCACAGAACCTGTTTTTATAGGAGTTTAAAGCTTTTCCAGTTCATACCTTTTCTTCATATAGGGATTCCCCTGACTTCAGAGCAGAAACTATGTTATTCCTCTCTGTATTCTGAGCACAGCACAGGGTCTGGCCCCAGGGCTGGTGTTCAATCAGTGTCTGTCAAATAAATGAATGGGTGAAGAAATACATCTTTTCTAGTGCGTACAAAATTGATCAGGTCCTTAGGGACTGAGAATGCTTTACATTAATCAAACTCACAAGAAACTACTATAGAAAGCAGAATATAGAAAGCAGAAAGAATCTGACCTGTAGTGGTGCAGTGGATAAAGCATCAACCTAGAATGCTGAGGTCCCGGGTTTGAAACTCTGTGCTTGCCCACTCAAGGCACATATGACAAGCAATCAACAATGAACGACTAGGCTGAAGCAACTATGAGTTGATACTTCTCGCTTACCCTCCGCCCCTCTCTCCTCTCTCTGTAAAATCAATAAATAAAATATTTTTTAAAAAAAGAAAGTAGAAAGCATATTTTCCTTTGCATGAGGAGGGGGTGTGTTATCATGTAGGTCTCCAGAATGATAAAATGTGGCAGCTAGTGGGAAGAGGCTGGGAAAGTGGTTGTAGTATTTTGGTTTATAAAATTCTTGTGGGAGGATTCTGGGAAGATGGCACGATAGGAAGAACCAGGACTCTGATTCCCCACTTGGACTAAAATTGCATTGGCAGATCTGTCTCATGTAACTGTTTCGTCTAGTGAAGGCTTGCAACTTCTGGAGGAAGGCTTGGATGATAAACTGCAGCCCACAGAAAAGGAGAAACTACTTGCAAACCCTATATCTGGTAAGTGATATATGATTCATATCCAGAATGTATAAAGCACCCTAAAACTCAACAAGAAAAAAAAACTGATTCAAAAATGGGCTAAGGTCTTGGATGGGCTCCAAAGAATATATACCAATGGCTAATAAGCATACAAAAAGAGGTTCAACATTATCGATCATTAGGGAAGTGCAAATCAAAACTTCAATGAGACGCCAGCTCATACAATAGGATGGCTGCTATAAAAAAAAAAATTCCAGAAAATAATGAGTGTTGGTGGGAATGTAAAATGGTACAGCCACTATAGAAAGTAAAATGGTTACAGTGCCGCAAAAAATTAAATGTAGAAATATCACATATGCTCCAGCAACTCTGCTTCTGATTACACACCCAAAAGAATTGAAATCAGGGTCTGGAAGAGATGTGACATCCATGTTCATAGCAGCATTATTCACAGCTAAGAAGTGGAAGCAACCCAAGTGTGCAACAGATGAATGCATAAGCAAAAAATGTTATATACTGTACATATATTAGGATATTATTCAGCTTTAAAAGGAAGGAAATTCTTTTTTTTTTTTTTTTTTTTTTTTTTTTTTAGTGAGAGGAGGGGATGCAGAGATGCAGAGACAGACTCCTGCATGCGCCCCAACCAGGATCCACCCGGCATGCCCACTTGGGGATGATGCTCTGCCCATCTAGGGCCCTTGCCCCTTTGCAACTAAAGCCAAGTTTTAGTGCCTGAGGCAGAGACCGTGGAGCCATTCCCAGCACCCAGGGCCAACTCGCCCCAGTAGAGCCCTGACTGCAGGAGGGGAGGATAATAGAGAGAGAGAGTGAGAGAGAGGTGAGAGAGGGAGGGGTGGAGAAGCAGATTGGTGCTTCTCCTGTGTGCCCTGACCACAAATCAAACCCAGGACATCCACAAGCTGGGCCAATGCTCTACCACTGAGGGCCAAGAAGGAAATTCTAATACATGCTATAACATGGATGAACCTTGAAGACACTACGCTAAGTGAAATAAGTCAGTCACAAAAATACAAATACTGTGTGAATCCACTTACATGAGGTCTCTAAAGTAGTCAAAATCATAGAGACTGAAAGTAGAGCCCTGGCCGGTTGGCTCAGCGGTAGAGCGTCGGCCTAGCGTGCGGAGGACCCGGGTTCGATTCCCGGCCAGGGCACACAGGAGAAGCGCCCATTTGCTTCTCCACCCCTCCGCCGCGCTTTCCTCACTGTCTCTCTCTTCCCCTCCCGCAGCCAAGGCTCCATTGGAGCAAAGATGGCCCGGGCGCTGGGCATGGCTCTGTGGCCTCTGCCTCAGGCGCTAGAGTGGCTCTGGTCGCAATATGGCGACGCCCAGGATGGGCAGAGCATCGCCCCCTGGGGGGCAGAGCACCGCCCCTGGTGGGCGTGCCGGGTGGATCCCGGTCGGGCGCATGCGGGAGTCTGTCTGACTGTCTCTCCCTGTTTCCAGCTTCAGAAAAAAAAAAAAAAAAAAAAAAAAAAAAAAAAAAAAAAAAGAAAGTAGAATGGTAATGGTGGTTGCCAGGGCCTGAGGGGAGGGAGGAATGGGGAGTTACAGTTTAATAGGTATAAAGTTTCAGTTTTCAAAGATGACAAGAGCTATGGAGATGGATGATGGATGATGCAACATTATGAATGTATTTAAAACCACTGAACTCTACACTTAAAAAATGATTAAGATGGTAAATTTTATGTTATGTTAATTTTACCACAATAAAAAATTGGAAAAATACTTTTGAAGGTTTCTCTCTGGGCTAAACCTGGACTGGAACATGGTCCATTTCCCAAGGCACAGCAAAAATGGTTCTCATAGGCCCAATTAAGAACATTGGGACCAAAACAAGTGCCTGTATTGTTCTTTTACTCTGGATTGCAGAAGTTACAAATACTTAAAAAAAAAAAAAGATGGGGGAGATGGGTTGGCAGTTGAGGTCCCAATGTTGGCAGTACCTTCTTCCAATATAAATTACCCAGAGGGCTTGGTGCATCTGGAATGACATGCTCCTTAGGGAAGGGGAGGGGCTGTGCCTCCCTTCTCTAAGTACTAAGCACAATGAACTCAGATAGTCTGTTTATTGCTCTGTCTACTGCACTCTGCTCCAGCCCCAGAGTGGGAAAGGTGAGAGCAGACTACCCTTAACCTTCTACTGTGTGATACATACTATATGTACAGTAGCACTCAATATATGTTTGCTGAATGAATGAATAAAATGACTATCTGCCCCTCTATGGCAGAATGTACTGCTCTAGTGGCCACAATATTCCCATCCACAGATTTGGTGTCTCCTCTCCTTTAGCAAGTGCTGGGTAATTACTGCTAATTTCTTTCTTTTTTTTGTTGTCCTTTCCCTTAGGTGTACATAGGGAAGCTTCTTCTGGACACATGGTCTTTCTTTAGCTTGCCAGTATCATTTGTCAAAACCCAGCCTGCTTTCACATTGTTCTGTTTTACTGAGACAACACTCTTGTAACCATGATTAATTTCAGCAAAGTCCTGCTTTGATTTAGAAGATGCTACGTCCCTAAAAGAGTGAGTCTAATCTCATTCCTATTAAGTAATGCTTTTACTAGTTCAAGTGCTCATAGGGAAATGTGTCTTTCAGTTCTGGGGGTGCCCCTACCCTAGGAGGAACTGCATGCCCCTAAGAAGAGCTGGCACAGGGGAACACTATGAATGAGTGAGGGATGAGTTCTTCGCCCTCTTTCTTCCTAACTCGAAGCTGGCCAGCACAAATGTCTGCTCCTTCCTCGTACTTTTCTAGAGGAAAGCCGTGAGAAATATATTCACACTGCAGTGATAGACAACATATTACAGCCTCTTAAAAAGAGGTATTGTGCCTGACCTATGGTGGCACAGTAGATAGAGTGTTGACCTGGAATGCTGAGGTCACATGTTCAAAACTGGGCTGGCCTGGTCAAGGCACATGTGACAAGCAATCAATGAACAACTAGGGTGAAATTACTATGGGTTGATGCTTCTTGCTTCCCTCCTCCTCTCTGTAAAATCAATAAATAAAAATCTTTAAAAAAAAAAGAGGTATTGTCCTTTTGCAAAACCTAACAAATTAATAGAGCCAGGAAATTACCATCAATGGCTGCTAACATCACAGAGAGATAATCAGGCCTGAGAGAAAAATAGCACACTTAGTCTTGCCAAAAATAAAAAAAATAAATAAAAAATCAAACCTGACTGTGATCGGGCCTCTATATTCAAGTAATATTTTACAGAAAACACAGGGACAGCCTGACCAGGCAGTGACACAGTGGATAGAGCGTTGGACTGGGATGCGGAAGACCCAGGTTCAAGACTCTGAGGTTGCCAGCTTGAGTGAGAGCTCATCTGGTTTGAGCAAGGCTCACCAGCTTGAGCCCAAGGTCACTGACTCGAGCAAGGGGTCACTCAGTCTGCTGTAGCCCCCTGGTCAAGGCACATATGAGAAATTAATCAATGAAAAACTAAGGAACCGCAATGAAGAACTGATGTTTCTCATCTCTCTCCCTTCCAGCCTATCTGTCTCTATTTGTCCCTCTCTCTGACTCTGTCTCTGTCTCTCCCCATACATACACACACACACAAAAAAAAAATACAGGGGATAGATGAACACTTTCAAGTGCTATCATGGGGATGCAGTCAGCACTGTCTGTGCTGGGGAAAATGCTATAGGATTAATGAGCCAGTTTCTGAAATGACAATGAGAATTAGACATATCAACCTATCACAATGTATGGGTCTTATTGATTCTGATTCAAATAATTTTTTTAAAAATGTGAGACAAGCCTGACCAGGTGGTGGCACAGTGGATAGAGCATCAGACTGGGACACAGAGGACCCAGGTTCGAAAGCCTGAGGTCGCCAGCTTGAGTGTGGGCTCATCTGGCTTGAGCACAGCTCACCAGCTTGAGCTCAAGGTCGCTGGCTTGAGCAAAAGGTCACTCAGTCTGCTGTAGCCCCCTGGTCAAGGCACATATAAGAAAGCAATCAGCCTGACCAGGTGGTGGCGCAGTGGATAGAGCATCTGACTGGGACGTGGAGGACCCAGGTTCAAGACCCCAAGGTCACCAGCTTGAGCGTGGGCTCATCAGCTTTGAGCAAGGCTCACCAGCTTAGACCTAAGGTCGCTGGCTCAAGCAAGGGCTCACTCAGCCCCCTAGTCAAGGCACGTATGAGAAAGTAATCAATGAACAACTAAGGTGCCACAACAAAGAATTGATGCTTCTCATCTCTCTCCCTTCCAGCCTGTCTGTCCCTATCTGTCCCTCTCTCTGACTCTGTCTCTGTCACAACAACAACAAAATAATAATAATAAAATAAAAAATAAAAGAAAGAAAGAAAGCAATGAACAACTAAGGTGCCACAATGAAGAATTTATAACGTCTCATCTCTCTTACTGTCTGTCTGTTCCTATCTGTCCCTCTCTCTGTCACTGTCACACACACAAAAAAATGAGACAATAATGATGGAAATTGAACACTGATCAGATATTTGATGATATTGGGGAATGATTATTCATTGAGGGGGGTAAAAATAGTATTGTGCCGTTATTTTTCTAAAATGAATCCTTTTTATTTTTTAAGATAGATGCTCTTTAAGATCTGCAGATGAAATGAGGTCTGAGATTTGCTTCAAAATAATCAGGAGAGGGAGAATGACCACATCCAGTTAATCATTGAGTTTTATAGGTTTTAGCCTTCAAAATATTTCTCAAATTTATCTTTTCATTTCTCCTTGAGGCATCTTCTAACTGGATTCCTTGCTTCTATTCTCAAAACCCTCAATCCCTCCCTCCTCCCTTAGCAACTAGTGCGACCTATCTAAAATGACCATTTCATTCTCTTCCTTCAACCTTCAGTAGTTTCCCACTGTCTATAGATGAAGCCAAGCTTCTTATACAAGGCGTTCTGTCATCTGCTCATTTCCCCCTCAGTCTCATCTCTTGCTGTTCACTGTCCTACATACACTGCTCACAAAAATTAGGGGATATTTTATCACTTCCTATTCATTTTGAAATATCTCCTAATTTTAGTGAGCAGTATATTACACGGACAAACCTAAACTACTTACAGTTTCTACACACACTGTATCTTCTGCCAGCCTTCCTCTCTTCTCTTTAAGGTCCAGTGTAGGTAGGTATTACCTCCCTCAGGAAACATTCTTTGTCTCTTTCCTCTCACCCTTACCATCTACCCTAGGCTGGCCTGGATACTCATCCTGTGTGTACCTCCACACTTTAACTTATTATATGATATTATAATTGTTTTTATATCTTCCTACGTCCTTTAGACTTTGAGCTCCTTGAGGTTAGGGACAATGTCTTATTCATCTCTTTATTCCCAATACCTAGTGTGGGGCCAGGTGCATAGTAGGTACTCAATAGGTACCTGGGACAGGACAAGACTTAACACAGGTGAATCAGCTTCTGATGGGTGAATCTGAGACATTAATAGAAAGAACTGATAGGGGATGTCTTCCTGGTGTCCTTCAAAATCCACAGGCTGTCACCAACCATGTCCAAGTGTATAATACGCCCTGTGGGCAAGTGCTGAATATCAGAGGTATCACTCGGATCAGGAGGCTCCAGGACTTAGCAGTAGGAGTTTTAGTAATAGGAGCAAGAATAGGAGTTTCTTTTAGAATTAGCTGAGAAAACAAACTCAACATCTATGAGAGTTTGAGGATTTCCTTAAGCAGGTATCACTAAGTAACAAATGGAGTTTACAATCTATTTTACTTTATGAACCTACTTCTTAACTCCTCCCCCACATTCTATTTTCCATATTGGAAGCAGAATGACTCTTTTACATGGAAATCAGATCCTGAAAGGATATTTAATATTTACATCATCACAGAATCAAAGCACAGAATATAATTATTATATATTTCATTATTTTACCAATGTTCTTTTGATATATATAATAAGTGGGGTAAATAATTCAGAAGACCAGGCACCAGTCTCACCTATTACAATTACTTCTCTGCTGGATGATGTTAGATAGGAAACTTGGCCTCTCTGAGCCTTAGTTTTTCCCAATAAAATGAAAGTAATGGTGATAGATTATTTTAAGATTATTTCTAAGTCTAAAATGTAAGATTTGATGGCTTTGATAAAAATCCAAAACTTTCAGAGTAGTAATCTGTGTGGTTCCAGTATGGATTCCCATGTGGTATGCAGTCATAAAATATGGAACTGAACAAGCACATCAACAATTTTTTCTTTTTTTTACAGAGACAGAGAGATTCAGAGAGAGAAATAGATAGGGACAGACAGACAGGAACGGAGAGAGATGAGAAGCATCAATCATCAGTTTTTCATTGCAGCACCTTAGCTGTTCATTGATTGCTTTCTCATATATGCGTTGACTGGGGGGGCTACAGCAGACCAAGTAACCCCTTGCTCAAACCAGCAACCTTGGGTCCAAGCTGGTGAGCTTTGCTCAAACCAGATGAGCCCACGCTCAAGCTGGCGACCTCGGGGTCTCAAACCTGGGTCCTCCGCATCCTAGTCCGACACTCTATCTACTGCACCACCGCCTGGTCAGGCAGCACATCAACAATTTAATGCAGGGCTCTGAGAAGGAGGACAGAATATCAGGAAGGCTTTCCAGAGAAGGTGACCTTTGAACTGAATTTGGATAGTGAGATGAAGAGTTATTCAAATACAGTGTGTCCGTAAAGTCATGGTGCACTTTTGACCAGTCACAGGAAAGCAACAAAAGATGATAGAAATGTGAAATCTGCACCAAATAAAAGGAAAACCCTCCCAGTTTCTGTAGGATGATGTGGTAGCATGTGCACATGCGCAGATGATGACATAACACCATGTATACAGCAGAGCAGTCCACGGCCATGCCAGTCGAGATGTGGATGGTACAGAGGAAAGTTCAGTGTGTTCTGTAGCTCGCTAAATTTGAGTCCGTGACCAAAGTGCAACGTGAATATCGGCGTGTTTAAAATGAAGCGCCGCCACATAGGAATAACATTACTCAGCAGGATAAGCAGTTGAAGGAAACCGGCAGTTTAGTGGAGAAACCCCGTTCTGGTAGGCCATCAGTCAGTGACGAGTCTGTAGAGGCTATATGGGATAGCTACCTAAGGAGCCCTAAAAAATCTGTGCGTGAGCCCATATCAAACTGCACTGAATAGGTATGAAACTGGGGGAGTTTTCCTTTTATTTGGTGCAGATTTCACATTTCTATCGTCTTTTGTTGCTTTCCTGTGACCGGTCAAAAGTGCACCATGACTTTACGGACACACTGTAGAAAAGGTATGGAAGAGCATCTCCTTCATGGGAGCAGCAGATGCAAAAAAACAGGGTGTGGAGCACATGCCAGGCAGGCAAGACCATGGCTGCGTGCCCCTACAGAGCTTTACTGCATCCTAACCAGCCGCTTCTTTAGCTCCATGTCTGCATTCCTCATGGAATCAGGAGCACCCAGAGGCCCCGTCCCACTGATTTTTGTATTCCCAGCACTTAGCATATGCCTGTCACAGTTGGGATACTTAATAAATGTTGATCAAATAATGCTGGATTCAAGTTCAGATTTGGTCATAGTGTGGGTTCACCCCTGACCCCTGCCAGCCTATGGGCAAATCCTTGCAGCTCACAAGGAGGCTGGGCTTGAGAGGAGATGGGTCACAACTACTCTCTCTTTACTGTAAAAAAGCAAACAAAAAAACCCACAAAAACCAGGTTATGTTATATTGTTGGTGCAAAAGCAATGCCAGTAAAGAACAAAACCTGAAGATAGTTTTTGCAAATGTGGATATTATAAATGCGTCCATATTCATCTAAAAACCATTCATTCAATAAATGATTTTTGAACTGAATAACCATATCCTGATTCCCACTAAATATAGTTACTATGCTCAGTGCCATAGATCATTTGGACACAAGAGTATCAAAATATGCAATTCACTGTGTACTATCTTCTTTAGTTTTGTTTCTAATGCAGTACAAGGACAAAAGACTCAGTTAGGGGCCTGGGAAGCAAGCTCTCAGTAATCTCACAATGTCCCCTCAGGATTTACAACCACAGTGAAGAAGAGAAAAATCAACAAGTCTGCACCACTGCTGCCTTATCCATGGTCCAGATGAGGTTTTGGTTACTATAGCTACATCTGTCTCTCAGGGAGCACAACGCACCACACAGTGGGCTCCCTGAAAAGGCCAGGCTGATCATATGAAATACAGATCTCCTTGGAACTTATAATTAATGAAGTGACATTTAATAGTATAAATGTGACAGAACAAGATACAATAAAAATAATAGGTCTGTTTTCTTCAGACAGATATAAATAGGCTAATTCATGAGGGGAGCCAAGAGGAAATGCAAAGCTGGACCCTGCAATTATATGTTCCTTGTGATACAGCTTCAGCTATTGGACATGGCATGTGTCCTCACAGGAGACATGTTGGAGAATGAAAAAAAAAAACCCCTTTTGGGTGGAAAATCAGAGCAACAAGTTTATGTTAGTCCATCTTATAGTAAGAATGACATACCCATATGGTGCCTTTTAATTTCTGCTACACTTTCTTGTGTATTTTTGAATTTAATCCTTATGAGACTGTTATGTATAACACCCATTCCCATTTATAGAAGAGAAAGCCAGACGATTTGCCCAAAGCCACCCAGACAATCAGTGGAAGAACTAAAGAAATAGCTAACACTTGAACCCAGGTCTCCTAGTCCCACGCTCAATGAGCTTGCTACTGCACCCAGTGGTGATTTAAAAAAACAAAAAACTCTCCTGACCGGGTGGTGGCGTAGTGGATAGAGCGTCAACCTGTAATGCCGAGGACCCAGGTTTGAAACCCCAAGGTTGCCCACTTGAGCACACACTCACCAGCTTGAGTTTGGGGTTGCCAAGATGAGCATAAGTCTTGAGCTCAGAGGCTGCTGGTTTGAAGCCCAAAGCCACTGGCTGGAGCAACGGATGGTTCAGCTGGATCCCCCGGGTCAAGGCACATATGAGAAGCAATCAATGAACAACTAAAGTGCTGCAACTATGAGTTGATACTTCTCATCTCTCTCCCATCCTGTCTCTGTCTCTCACAAAAACAAACAAAAACATCTCACTTGCCTATCTGAATCCTTGGGAAAGCAACTTAGATGAAATTATTTTCTAGAAGCAAATTCCCTGGCAGTGATACTAGAGCTCACAGAGAGCGCCATATGAGAGACTTTTTTTTTTTTAAAGTTAACTGAGAAACTTCTTCTCTTTCTTTCTTTTTTTTTTTTTAAATTTTTATTTATTTATTTATTCATTTTTTAGAGAGGAGAGAGAGGGGGAGAGAGAGAGAGAGAGAGAGAGAGAGAGAGAGAGAGAGAGAAGGGGGAGAAGCTGGAAGTATCAACTCCCATATGTGCCTTGACCAGGCAAGCCCAGGGTTTCGAACCGGCGACCTCAGCATTTCCAGGTCGACGCTTCATCCACTGCACCACCACAGGTCAGGCCATATGAGAGACTTTTACAAGCTGGTATCACAGAGCCCTAGGAAAACTCTATGGCCTATCTATCAACAGGAATCAGGCTTTTGGCATTTTTGAAGGGAAAATATGCTAAGTTTATGAGAAGGTTTTTTCCCCCCGATTCTATTTCCTTTCCTTCTGAATTAAATTCTAACATTCATACTGAAGCAGCACATTGGCTCCTAAGTAAAATAAAGGACCTTATCTAAAGGCATACAAACTGTTAAATCACAGTAGAGGCAGACAAAAGAAAAATATACAGTCCCCTAATGTCACTGTAGGACCTCTGTCCATAGCTAAGAAAAACAGCCAACACTTATAACACTGAGGATACTCCAGGCACTGTTCTATTTACTTTATGCATATTAACTCATTTAATCCTCCCCAAACCTGAGGATGAAGGAATTATTATCACCTTGACTTTGTGGATGGGAAAACCAAGGCAAGCAGCTTGCCTGAGGTACACAGCCAGTCCAGGTCTTAACCATGAGACGGAGTCAGAGAGGCCTTTGACTCTTCTTCCTGAGCGGAGCAATTTGTAGAGAAGTCTTTTGGGTTTCCACCCCACTCCCCACTGGCTCCTGATATGTGAGAAGTGCTGGTCCCCAGCACTTATCCGGCTATATTAACAGTGGGGTGGACCACTAAACATTCTGTTTCCCAAATCATGTCATAACACAGGGAACTGTTAATCTGATGTAGAGTGACAAAGATGGGGTGCAACATTGCCCATTACACTCTGATTTAAAAACTATAATTACGTACATCTCAATCCTAGTTTTACACACACACACACACACACACACACAAATAAATGAAAAATACAAAAATTTTAACAATGGCTGTTTGGGCTGGTAGAACTCTGGGTGATGTTTTTCTTCATCTATTTATGTAACTGGCCCAGTTTCTTCATGAGGAAGAGATTTGTATAATGAAGACGTGAAATTTTAAATTATGGTAGTAATTCTGGCAAAACTTGCCTGGGAGTAAGCAGTGTGAACTAAGCAAAAATTTAAGGTTCAGGTTGCTGTAACAGGGTTGATTCTGTAATGTGGCATCAGTAGGGTGGGCTAGCTTGGGGAGAGTGTCATGAGGGTGTATGAGGACTAAATATCACCCTGTTGTCATTCAGTGGATGGCACTTTACCATTGTAGGTGGTGTTGTCAGGTGTTGTGTTGACCACAATCCCACATGAGCCAGGGAACCCCAGCCTTTTCTGCTCAGAGGTAAACATGCTGAGAGAGGGTGGTTGCATATAAGTTACCGACAGAGCACATCTGTGACTCTCACGGCTGAATCTGGGTTTTCCTTTTCACCTTTCTGTCCATTTGGCTGAAGCCAGAGGGAAGAACAAGTCAGCATCTGTGCTCTGCACCTGATGTCAGTAATGCCTCCTGACAGAGCGCTCAAGTCCTCCTGTTAAATCTCTGGCCACTCATGCTATTTCTTTGCCAAATAAGCTCCTTGTTTACTGCAGAGAGAGGATTAAACTCAGGAACACCATCATCTGTACAACTCAGTATCATCTTTAACCCAAACTGAGGGCTTCTGTGTTGGAATGTGCAATGAAACATAGGATACGATCTCCATTCTCATGGAACTTAGAACATGGCTGCACTGATAAGATATTTACACATGAGGAAATAACAATATAGGAAGATTTATAGATACTAATTTTTAAGTACATTAAAGTAAATAATCTTGTATTACTGGTTATCTTCCAAAATAATTTGCAAGCTTCTTGGGGCTAGGATTGCTTTACATGTTTTCAGACACCACAGGGTATGTGTGGTATCACAGTGCAGGGGTCTGCTCAGTGTCTTCTGTTCTGATGGGGAAAGAGCACCTTGAATAGAGCAATACTCTATATTTGATAAATGTTTCAGACTGGAAATGATATGTCACTCCTGAATCTATAATGCCAGTAGATGCCTCTATACTAAGGAAAGTGAAGGTGCTTCCTCTCTGAAGATGGTACCATCAAGATGACCCTACTTTAACCTGGCTACTAAAGGGCTGTGGGAGAAAAATAGTCTTTCACCACCCTGGAAAACAAAAGCTCAAACTCAAGAAAGACCTGATAGAAGTTAAAGAGCAGTATATTCCACAAGACCCTTCTAACCTAAAATATCAGAATTTCTTTTCTTTAGGAAGTAATGTTTTAAAAAATGTGCCTTGAAATTCCTCAATAAAAAGGCTAGATGAATATTATCTAAGAAATAAGAAATCAAAAACATTGGATGACTATATACAAAATAAACCAATTCATAGAAGGGGATTGTTAGGTTATATACCAAACTGTTGACGGTAGTTATTTCTGGGTGGAGGGCAGGTAATGTTTGAAGCCTGTACAAACAGAGTGTATTCATGTATTATTTGTGCCAATAAAGAAAGGGGAAGGGCTCTAGCTGCTGACGCAGTGGAGAGAGCATCATCCTGGAGCACTGAGGTCGCTGGCTGGAGTGCAAGGTCGCTAGCTGGTTTGTGGAGTCGAACTGAGGGCACCAGTTTGAGCCATGATCAGGGCACATACAAGAAGCAATGAATGGGTGCACAACTAGTGGAACAATGAGTTGATGCTTCTCTCTCTCTCTCCCCCTTCCTCTCTTTCTCAAAAACAAGGGGGGAGGGGAAGGAGGGAGAGACCAGGGAGGGGAAGAGGCCACTGTCATCTGTAAGGAAGGTTGGGAAATGTGTTACTATTTAACTGTGCACATAGTCACCATTCAACAATACAGAAGGTTCTCTGTTACTAATGAAAAAGAGGTAGTGGTATTAGTAACTAGTAAGCAACTGAGCAGTCTTTGCTTCAGGGAAGAAACAACATGCAGAGAGAGGGATTCATAAACAGGAGGTTCAGTGACATAAAGAAGCAGTGCTTGCCTGACCAGGTGGCGCAGTGGATAGAGCATTGGACTGGGATGCGGAAGGACTCAGGTTTGAGACCCCGAGTTCGCCAACTTGAGCGCGGGCCCATCTGGTTTGAGCAAAAGCTCACTAACTTGGACCCAAGGTCGCTGGCTCAAGCAAGGTTTTACTTGGTCTGCTGAAGGCCCGTGGTCAAGGCACATATGAGAAAGCAATCAATGAACAACTAAGGGGTCGCAACATGCAACAAAAAACTAATGATTGAATCTTCTCATCTCTCCGTTCCTGTCTGTCTGTCCCTATCTATCCCTCTCTCTGACTCTCTCTCTGTCTCTGAAAAAAAAAAAAAGAAAAAGAAGCAGTGCTTAAAGAGGCAGGGAGGGGCTAGAGAATAAAGGGCTTTTTGTTTATCAAAGCCTTCCACCTGCTGACCAGTCACTTTAGACCTAAGCCCAAGAGATTCTGAATCTATAAGCCTCTGATAATAAGACTTGGGATTTGTTTTTTTTTTAAAAAAGCACTCCAAGTGGATCTGATTTAGAGACTGGCTTGCTCTAGGCCAGTGGTTCTCAACTGGATAGTTTTTACCCTTTAGGAAACATTTGGTAATGTATAGTTCCATTTTTGATAGTCACTAAGGGCGTGTACTACCAATATGTACATAGTGGGTAGAAGCTAGAGGGACTGTTAAACACCTTGCAATGCACAGGACAGTTCCCCTTAAGCAAGAATTATCCAACCCCAACGTCAATAGTGCTGAGGTTGAGAAACCTTGCTCCAGGCAACAAGAAGCCCTGGAAGGTTTTTTTTGTTTGTTTTTTTGTTTGTTTTTGTGACAGAGACAGAGTGAAGAGAGAGGGACAGACAGACCAGAAGGGAGAGAAGAGAAGCATCAATTCTTTGCAGCACCTCAGTTGTTCATCTATTGCTTTCTCATATGAACCTTGATGGTGGGGGGGAAGCTGCAGCAGAGCAAGTGACCCCTTGCTCAAGCCAGCGATGTTGGCCTCAAGTCAGCAACCTTTGGGCTCAAGCCAGCGACCATGGGGTCATGTCTATGATCCCATGCTCAACCCAGTGACCCTGTGCTCAAGCTGGTGAGCCCACACTCAAGCCAGATGAGCTCACGCTCAAGCTGGCAACGTTGGGGTTTTGAATCTGGGTCCTCTGTGTCCCAGTCCTCTGCTCTATCCATTGAGCCACCACCTGGTCAGGAGCCCTGAGAGGTTTTTATTTTTATTTTTTAAATTTTTCTTTTATTAATTTTTTAGAGAGGAGAGAGAGTGAGAGAGAGAGAAGGGGGAGGGAGGAGCAGGAAGCATCAACTCCCATATGTGCCTTGACCAGGCAAGCCCAGGGTTTTGAACCAGTGACCTCAGAGTTCCAGGTCGACGCTTTATCCATTGCGCCACCACAGGTCAGGCTACCCTGAAAGGTTTTTAAATGGTGAAGCACTGTCCCTTCACTCAAATACTGACTAGGAATGGGGATGAGGTGGAGGGGATTAGAACAAGCCTTTAAAAATAATTTTTTTTTGTATATTTCTGAAGCTGGAAACGGGGAAGCAGTCAGACAGACTCCCGCATGCGCCTGACTGGGATCCGCCCGGCATGCCCACCAGGGGGCGATGCTCTGCCCATCCGGGGCGTTGCTCTGTTGCGACCAGAGCCACTCTAGCGCCTGGGGCAGAGGCCAAGGAGCCATCCCCAGCGCCTGGGCCATCTTTTGCTCCAATGGAGCCTCGGCTGCAGGAGGGGAAGAGAGAGACAGAGAGGAAGGAGAGGGGGAGGGGTGGAGAAGCAGATGGGCGCTTCTCCTGTGTGCCCTGGCCAGGAATCGAACCCTGGACACCTGCACGCCAGGCTGACGCTCTACTACTGAGAAAACCGGCCAGGGCCTAAAAATAATTTATAATATAGTAATACCTCACATCTGACAGTGATTCATTTAGAACAGAGTTGAGAACCTAGGAAACAAGAGACATTTAAGTGGCCAAACAAGGTATTAGAAAGTTCATGCATTTTATTCACAGAATTTCTTCCTCAGTTTATTTTACAAAAATTTCTATATAAATACTTTGGTTTCTGGCAGCCTGGTCCTCAGCAGACTAGGAGTTGTCTATTAAAAGAGAAATGTTCTCAGAGGCAGGCACATTAAGGTTAGAATAAGTGCCAATTAACAAACTAGGGACAGGACAAACTGTATTTGTTAAAAGCAGACATAGAAATGCAAAACAAAGCCGTTTGGAGTAATTCTTTAAAGGGCTAAATTATCCAATAATCTCCCAAAGGCATCACCACATTATTAGCCAGCACAGTAACACACCACAATTATGTCCAAGTTTTAAAGCCATGATTGAATCACATATATTCTATTATGTTTAAAGTGGCCAGGGAGGTTTAGATTTTGGAAAGATTTTTGTACAAATAGCTAAAGCAATAAATGAAAACATTCTAGTGCATAAAGAAGTAGCATTGTAAGTGATACTATAAAAACAGGGGTTAGTGTGTTTTTACTTATTCCTTAGAATGGCTAAAAGTGCCAAAGACAGGGTAGATGCTCAGTCCAAGCTATCTGACTGACTGTGAGCAAAGAAACAATAAAGAGAATCTATAAAATTCCATAGCTAATGTTAGACTCAGTGGTGAAAGGCTGGATGCTTTCTCCCCAACCAAAAACAAAGCAAGGATGTGTGCTTTCACCATTTCTATTCAACCTTGCACTAGAAGTTCTAGCCAGAGGGGGGTGGTGGGGGATAAATAAAAGATATGGTATCCAGATTGGAAAGGAAAAAGTAATATTATTACTAATAAGTGAGTTCAGCAAAGTTGCAGGATGCAAAGTCAATATACAAAAGTTAATTGTCTTTCTACTCACTTGTAACAAAAAATCAAAAAATGAAATTAAGAAAACAATTCCTCTTATAATAGCATCAAAATAATAAAATACTAAGGAATACATTAAACAAAAAAAATGCAAATATTGCCTGACTGGTGGTGGTACAGTGGATAGGGTGTTGACCTGGAACGCTGAGGTCCCAGGTTTAAAAACCTGAGGTTGCCAGCTTGAGTGTGGACTCATCGACATGATTTCATGTCACTGGTTTGAGCACAAAGGCTTAAAGCTCAAGGTCACTAGCTTGAGCCCAGGGTTGCTGGCTTGAGCCCAAGGTTGCTGGCTTGAGCAAGGGGTCACTGGCTGGGCTAGAGCGCCCGGTCAAGGCATGTATAAGAAGCAATCAATGAACAACTGAAGTGACGCAACTATTCATTGATGCCTCCCATCTCTCTCCCTTCCTGTCTCTGTAGCTCTGTCTCTGTCCTTTTCTCTTTCTCTAAAAAAAGTGCAAACATTATATATACTCTTTTTTTTTTTTTTTTTGGTATTTTTTTGAAGTGATATGCGGGGAGGCAGAGAGATAGACTCCTGCATGCTCCCGGACAAGATCCACCTGGCATGCCCACCAGGGGTGATGCTCGGCCCATCTGGGGTGTTGCTCCATTACAACTGGAGCCATTCTAGCACCTGAGGCGGAGGCCATGGAGCCATCCTCAGTGCCCGGGCCAACTTTGCTCCAATGGAGCCTTGGCTGCGGGAGGGAAAGACAGAGAGAGAGAGAGAGAGAGAGAGAGAGAGAGAGAGAGAGAGGAGAGAGGGAAGGGTGGAGAAGCAGATGGGCGCTTCTCCTGTGTGCCCTGGCTGGGAATTGAACCCAGGACTTCCACATACTGGGCCAATGCTCTATCACTGAGCCAACTGGCCAGTTCCTGCAAACATTATACTCTTAAAACTACAAAACATTGTTGAAAGAAATTAAAGAAGACATAAATAAATGGAAAAGACATGTCATGTTCATAGACCCAAAGAGTTAATATTGTTAAGATAGAAATATTTAGCTAATTGATCTACAGATGCAAACAATCCCTATCAGAATCCCAGCTGGTTTCTTTGAACAAACTGAGAAGTTGATAGAAGCAGTAAGGGCCCCTAAATAACCAAAACAATCATTGTCAGTCTCCATTCCAACGCAAGTCCCACAGGAACAGGGACCTTGTCTGTTTTGTTCAAAATGTATCCTTAGTGCTGAGCAAAATGGCTGGCACATGGCAGATGTTCAAAAATTATTTGTTGACTTCTTGATTAGCAGAATATCTTTGGCACAAGGCAACAATATTTATAAAGCACCATTATTAAGTAGCACTGTTTGATGCCAGAGACACAAAAATGAAACCTGCATTTTAGGACCAGGAAAGACCGATGAACAAATAATAACAACGTAATGTGATACCAACATCCTTGTTTTAATCACATAGCATTTTTTCTGCTTACAAGTTCCTAAGTTTATGTATTTATTTTTCAGCTCCCTTCAGCCGGGACACATCTCACTCTATATTCAGTTCAGAGTAAGGTAGGAGTACATGTACCATATTGTATTTAACGTGGTGAAATTATTAAAGCACTAAATCTTAGAAAAGCCATGTCTTACTTTTGATACGTATTATCATATGGATTGCAACTCTAGGTACTCTGGTTTAGACAAACCCAAATTCAACACTCCATTCCACCTCCCTCTCTATGTATGCTGATTGGACAAACACGAGAGTATTCACAATAATGCCTGGGAAATAGTAATGGTAATTAGGACCCACAGCTATTAATCTCCAGAGGGAGAGAAGTAATTAAATAAAATGCAATGCAGAAGATACTCAATAGAACTATACTAAGGGTATTATGTTCCAAACCAGGGGTCCCCAAACTACGGCCTGCGGGCCACATGCGGCCCCCTGAGGCCATTTATTCGGCCCCTGCCACACTTCTGGAAGGGGCACCTCTTTTATTGGTGGTCAGTGAGAGGAGCATAGTTCCCATTGAAATACTGGTCAGTTTGTTGATTTAAATTTATTTGTTCTTTATTTTAAATATTGTATTTGTTCCCGTTTTGTTTTTTTACTTTAAAATAAGATATGTGCAGTGTGCATAGGGATTTGTTCATAGTTTTTTTTTATAGTCCAGCCCTCCAACGGTCTGAGGGACAGTGAACTGGCCCCCTGTGTAAAAAATTTGGGGACCCCTGTTCCAAACCTACTAAAGAAACAAAATGCACACAGAAACTTTTGTGTTTTGGACATCCTCACCCTAGCCTGACACTAACACAATGGGCCTATTCTTTTTTTTAACATGGGCATTACTGCATAAATTTATACATACCTTAGGAAAAGACATGGGGAACTCAGACTTGAAAGAGTTAAATTCCTAGTAAGTATGTCAACTAAGTAGTAAAAAAAAAAAATCCATTAAAAAAATTGCCGGCCCTGGCCAGTTGGCTCAGTGGTAGAGCGTCGGCCTAGCGTGCAGGGGTCCCGGGTTTGATTCCTGGCCAGGGCACACAAGAGAGGTGCCCATCTGCTTCTCCACCCCTCCCTCTCTCCTTCCTCTCTGTCTCTCTCTTCCCCTCCCGCAGCCAAGGCTCCATTGGAGCAAAGTTGGCCCAGGTGCTGAGGATGGCTCTGTGGCCTCCGCCTCAGGTGCTAGAATGGCTCTGGTTGCAACAGAGCAAAGCCCCAGATGGGCAGAGCATCGCCCCCTGGTGGGCATGCCAGGTGAATCCCGGTTGGGCGCATGTGGGAGTCTGACTGCCTCCTCGTTTCCAACTTCAGAAAAAAAAAATTGCCTACTTACTGAATTGACTTTCCATTTTTGAAAAAAAAGGGAAACAGTACCAGTAAGCTTTTGAACTTATTTGCTAAGTTGCTTATGAAACTAAACAATCAAAATTACCAAGTGGCTATAATATGTCTATTTCTAACTTTGGGTCCTTTGGCATATTATGCCACTCAAGTCTTCCCTTGACAATAATAGGATCACTTCTAGGAACATGGTATGGTGTGGGAAAGGAAAGGATTTGGTCAGAAGACCTCTGAGTCCTCCTCTGTCAATTGGCTGTGTTTAACTGTGAATGTGTTTAACCTTTCTGAACCTGCCTCCACATCTATACAGTGGAGATATCATTTGTCCGAGCCATCTAAGAGGTATGAAGTACCAAGTAAGATAACAGATGCCAGATTGTTTTATAAACTATAAAGCAATATAGAAAGATTAAAAAATATTCATACCTGTATGCCAATGCTTAGAAAGTGCCTGGTAGGAATGTAATCAATACATATTTGTGAAATAAATTAATATCTCAATTGCTCCTAGAGTAAAGATCAATGAGAGCTCTAGTTGGGTACAATTTAGAAGCCTCAATAAGATGTGGAAAGAATTACCTGTTTACATCAAAACCACTTGCTTAATAAGGTTTTGAATTGATTTTTTAAATTGGCGAGTTGTGGTGGCCCTCCCTTCCTCCTCCCCCACCTTTCCTAAGTCTTTCTCCCTCTCCTTCCCCCAGGTGCAGACATTCTTGCTCATTCTCCTAAACTCTAAGGGCCCTTCTTTGGCCACTATAACTTGTTTCCTGAGCCCACACAGCCCAGCTGGCTCACTTCCTCCACGACTCACTTATTCTATCTCTATGACTTTCTAGATAAACTTTCACTTATAATTTGAAAAAAAAAAAAAAGAATAAATCATGGGTTATCAAAATGCCTTTTACCTCGCCTGACCAGGTGGTGGCGCAGTGGATAGAGCGTCGGACTGGGATGCGGAAGGACCCAGGTTCGAGACCCCAAGGTCGCCAGCTTGAGCGCGGGCTCATCTGGCTTGAGCAAAGAGCTCACCAGCTTAGACCCAAGGTCACTGGCTCCAGCAGGGGGTTACTCGGTCTGCTGAAGGCCCGCGGTCAAGGCACATGTGAGAAAGCAATCAATGAACAACTAAGAAGTAGCAACGCGCAACGAGAAACTGATGATTGATGCTTCTCATCTCTCTCCGTTCCTGTCTGTCTGTCCCTGTCTATCTCTGCCTCTGTAAAAAAAAACAAAAACAAAATGCCTTTTACCTCTTCTGCCTTCTGCTCTGCCTACTGCTCTGTCTACTGGCACTTCTACCAGGTAATGAACATAAATGAGGGAATTATTCAACTGTACATCAGTCAATTTTGCAAGTTTTTATTAATGTCAATAAAGACCAGTAAAGAGATGGATACTGCTGTCTAAGAACCGTGTCCTTATTTCTCTGACTGTAATTTGTATTGATATTGAGAGCTACTGGCTTTATAATCTGGGTGGAAAATTATAAATTATGGGTGATAGCCTAACTTGTGGTGGCGCAGTGGATAAAGCATTGACCTGGAAGGCTGAGGTCACTGGTTTGAAACCCCAGGCCTGCCCGGTCAAGGCACATACAAGAAGCAACTATAAATCGATGCTTCCCACTCCTCCCCCTTCCTCTCCCTCTCTCTCTCCCCCTCTCTCTCAAAGCAATAACTAAAATCTTAAAAATAAAAATAAATTATAGGTGACAAAATAAAAGTCTAAGCATATACTCGGGAAAGGCAAAAATAAAAATATAATTACAGCAAAATACAGCAGTATTTGCTTTCATACTTAAAAAGCAAATACTTTGCTTTTATACATAAAAAGGGTGCTTCAAGGTCCTAGTTCTTATTCAGACTGTTCATGGAGTCTGAGAATGCTTTTTTTTTTTTAACTGGGAACAAACTTCACAGCAGTGATTTATAATGAAGATGATCTAAGGTCAACTGCAATGCCCTCTGGTGGCCTAAAGGTTTCTCCATATCTGCAACTGCAAAATCAAAATAAAACCCAGCCATTTTTTTTCTTTTTTTTTTTAAATAAATTTTTATTAATGTTAATGGGATGACATTAATAAATCAGGGTACATATATTCAAAGAAAACATGTCTAGGTTATTTTGTCATTAAATTATGTTGCATACCCCTCGCCCATAGTCAGATTGTCCTCCGCCACCCTCTATCTAGTTCTCTGTGCCCCTCCCCCTCCCCCTAACTCTCTCCCTCCCTCCCTTCTATGTCCTCCCTCCCCCCACCCCTGGTAACCACCACACTCTTGTCCATGTCTCTTAGTCTCGTTTTTATGTTCCACCAATGTATGGAATCATGTAGTTCTTGTTTTTTTCTGATTTACTTATTTCACTCCATATAATGTTATCAAGATCCCACCATTTTGCTGTAAATTATCTGATGTCATCATTTCTTATGGCTGAGTAGTATTCCATAGTGTATATGTGCCACATCTTCTTTATCCAGTCTTCTATTGAAGGGCTTTTTGGTTGTTTCCATGTCTTGGCCACTGTGAACAGTGCTGCAATGAACATGGGGCTACATGTGTCTTTACGTATTAATGTTTCTGAGGTTTTGGGGTATATACCCAGTAGAGGATTGCTGGGTCATAAGGTAGTTCTATTTTCAGTTTTTTGAGGAACCACCATACTTTCCTCCATAATGGTTGTACTACTTTACAGTCCCACCAACAGTGGATGAGAGTTCCCTTTACTCCGCAGCCTCTCCAACATTTGCTATTACCCGTCTTGTTGATAATAGCTAATCTAACAGAAACCTAGCCATTTTCTATCAAATAGACGCTCATTTATAAATTCAAAATTAAGCAAAGATAAATTGTAAATGCCCTCTTTGATTTTCATAACCATCATAATCATAAAAAACTTCTACAGAGGCCCTGGCCGGTTGGCTCAGCGGTAGAGCGTCAGCCTAGCGTGCGGAGGACCCGGGTTCGATTCCCGGCCAGGGCACACAGGAGAAGCGTGCATTTGCTTCTCCACCCCTCCGCAGCGCCTTCCTCTCGGTCTCTCTCTTCCCCTCCCGCAGCCAATGCTCCATTGGAGCAAAGATGGCCCGGGTGCTGGGGATGGCTCTGTAGCCTCTGCCTCAGGCGCTAGAGTGGCTCTGGTCGCAACAAGGCGACACCCAGGATGGGCAGAGCATCCCCCCTGGTGGGCAGAGCGTTGCCCCATGGTGGGCGTGCTGGGTGGACCCCGGTTGGGCGCATGCGGGAGTCTGTCTGACTGTCTCTCCCTGTTTCCAGCTTCAGAAAAATGAAAAAAAAAAAAAAAAAAAAAAACTTCTACAGAGATACTTGCCCAATGGAACCCCTTATTCATGGTGATTCAAAAAATGATTTAAAAAGCAAGTCCTTGCCCTCTGGACTTTGTCATCTAACCAAAGCACAGGAACTAGAATGTAGATTTGGAACCAAAGCTCAAAGGAAAAAACTGGGAAAAGCACATGGGCTTTGGAGCCTTTGTAGAAGAATTAAATAAGAATATATGCAGTCTGACGAGGTCGTGGTGCAGTGGAAAGAGTGTTGGACTGGAACACAGAAGACCCAGGCTCAAAGCCCCAAGGTCGCAGGCTTGAGCACAGGCTCATTGGGCTTGAGCACGGGGTCACTGGCTTGAGCATGTAATCATAGACACAACCCCATGGTTGTTGGCTTGAGCCCAAGGTCACTGGCTTGAGCAAGGGGTCACCCACTCTGCTGTAGCCCTCCCCCCACGAAGGCACATATGAGAAAGCAATCAATGAACTAAGGAGACACAAAGAATTTATGCTTCTCATCTCTCTCCCTTCCTGCCTGTCTGTCCCTCCCTCTGTTCTCTCACCAAAACAAATATATAGCCTGACCAGGCGGTGGCGCAGTGGATAGAGCGTCGGACTGGGATGCGGAAGTACCCAGGTTCGAGACTCCGAGGTCGCGCGCGGGCTCATCTGGCTTGAGCAAAGAGCTCGCCAGCTTGGACCCAAGGTCGCTGGCTCCAGCAAGGGGTTACTCGGTCTGCTGAAGGCCCACGGTCAAGGCGCGTGTGAGAAAGCAATCAATGAACAACTAAGAAGTCGCAATGCGCAACGAGAAACTGATGATTGATGCTTCTCATCTCTCTCTGTTCCTGTCTGTCTGTCCCTGTCTATCTCTGCCTCTGTAAAAAAAAAACAAACAAAAAAAACAAAACAAATATATATATATGTAAAGCATCCAGTATGGCAACTGATACAAAGTAGGTGCTCAATAAATTGTAGCCATTATTATTTTTATTATTATACTTTAGTATGTAGTATTTATTGATCTGAGCTAACTGCTGGAAGAGATATCATTTTCAGCTCTAAACTTCTATAACACTTTTTTTTTTTATAACACTTAATTTTTTTTTAAATTCTTTTTTTTTAGTGTTTTTTTTTTTTATTTACTCATTTTTTTAGAGAGGAGAGAGAGAGGGAGAGAGAGAGACAGAGAGACAGGGGGGAGGAGCTGGAAGCATCAACTCCCATATGTGCCTTGACCAGGCAAGCCCAGGGTTTCGAACCAGCGACCTCAGCATTTCCAGGTCGACCCTTTATCCACTGCGCCACCACAGGTCAGGCAACACTTAATTTTGATATGCCTCACTTAACTCTATTTCATAGGGTGATTGTGAAAATTAAATAAAAAAGCACAGAAAGCCCAGCTTCTGGCATACAACAGTGCTTCCCCTTATCGCACCCAGAATGGAATTTTTCCTGCCAACATAGAGGTGAAGAAAAAATAAAGTGTTTGTATAGTTCAAAGTGACGATGAACATCAAGGGACAGAGTAACATTTTCATTTGTTAACAAGTCACAGCCTATCTTTGACCCAGTAACTGGATTCATGGAATTCTTCTTAAATAATCAGAAAAGTATAAAATACTGCATATATTAAGGGTTTTATCATTTTTATAATAGCTAAAAACTGGAAACAACCTAGAATTCCATCAATAGGAGTATAAATGATACACTCACACTGCAATTCTACAGAGCAACTAAAATTAAGAGATACATATTTATTGACATCAAATTATATTTGAGATGAAAATTTACAAAATTAGGCATACACTGATCTCATTAAAATCCCTCTCTCTAAATATATTTGTGTATGTATACATTTAAGCAAGTCTGAAAAACAGATAAACTGGAAATATTAGCAGTGACTTCTAGGCAGTAGACATATAGACATATATTTATAAAAATATAGAGGAATATATCTTAATTCTCTTCATTCTTTTCTAGATTTTCTAAAGTTTTTATGATTGTGTATTATAAGAAAAAACAAAAGATATAAGAAAAATTTGTTTTAAAATTTTATTTATTTATTTTCGAGAGAGGAAGGGGGAAATACCAATTTGTTGTCCCACCTATTTATGTATTCACTGGTTGATTCTCGTATGTGCACTGACTGAAGATTTAACCTGCAACCTTGGTGTGTCAGGATGATGCTCTAACATCTAACCAAATGGGCAACCCGGTCAGGGCCTATGAGAAAAATTTTAAACTGAAATTAAGCCCTGGCCGGTTGGCTCAGCGGTAGAGCGTCGGCCTAGCGTGCGGAGGACCTGGGTTCGATTCCCGGCCAGGGCACACAGGAGAAGCGCCCATTTGCTTCTCCACCCCTCCGCCGCGCTTTCCTCTCTCTCTCTCTCTCTTCCCCTCCCGCAGCCAAGGCTCCATTGGAGCAGAGATGGCCCGGGCGCTGGGCATGGCTCTGTGGCCTCTGCCTCAGGCGCTAGAGTGGCTCTGGTCGCAATATGGCGACGCCCAGGATGGGCAGAGCACCCCCCCCTGGGGGGCAGAGCACCGCCCCTGGTGGGCGTGCCGGGTGGATCCCGGTCGGGCGCATGCGGGAGTCTGTCTGACTGTCTCTCCCTGTTTCCAGCTTCAGAAAAATGAAAAAAAAAATAAAAAAATAAAAAAATTAAAAAAAATAAAAATAAAATAACACAGCTATCTCTAAGCAGTACTAATGAGTGAAAGATTATTAAATAGAATATCGGGAATTCTGATTTCCTGTTTTTGACTCCCAATCCTTTGCTATGGGACCTGAGCCACACTTGTGTCTCAATTTCTCTATCTATACAATGTAAGTTATTAAAATAAATCTCACAGTAGAGAATAAAATGAGAATAAATGCACTGGAAAGTCTGTAAATGTCACACCTATAAACTAATTGCAAATTAAAAAAGAAATAAAGAGGACTTTCTCAAGTTTAAAAAAAATGTTTTCATTGATTTGAGAGGATCATGAACTTGTTCTACTTAGTTGTTCCATTTAGTTGTGCACTTACTGGTTGTGACCTTGGCATGATGACCCTCTATTCACTGTGCCATCTGGGCAGGGCCAGAGTTTCTCAATTTCTAAATTCCCCTTCTATTTCCACTGCTTAAAATTAAAAAAATTTATTGATTGAGAGAAATTGATCTGCTGTTCACTTAGTTAAGCATTCGCTAGTTGATTCTTGTATGTGCCCTGATAGGGGATCGAACACACAACCTTGGCGCATTGGGATGATGCTCTAACCCAGGGGTCCCCAAACTTTTTACACAGGGGGCCAGTTCACTGTCCCTCAGACCGTTTGAGGGCCGGACTATTAAAAAACTATGAACAAATCCCTATGCACACTGCACATATCTTATTTTAAAGTAAAAAAAACAAAATGGAAACAAATATAATATTTAAAATAAAGAACAAGTAAATTTAAATCAACAAACTGACCAGTATTTCAATGGGAACTATGGGCCTGCTTTTGGCTAATGACATGGTCAATGTCCGGTTCCATATTTGTCACTGCTAGCCGTAACAAGTGATATGATGCGCTTCTGGAACCCTGACGCGTGCGTCTCGCATCACCGGAAGTAGTACTGTATGTGAGCAACGCCGTGCTTTGTGGCGCCACCACATACAGTACTCCAGAAGCACACGATGCACCCTGTGCTCCTCTCACTGACCACCAATAAAAGAGGTGCCCCTTCCAGAAGTGCAGCGGGGCCGGATAAATGGCCTCAGGGGGCCGCATGCGGCCCGCAGGCCATAGTTTGGGGACCCCTCTGCTCTAACCCAATGCGCTAACTGGCCAGAGCCCTTTTCCAATGCTTTTATAATTTTTGTGTGTGACAGAGACAGAGAGAGAGGAGGGACAGATGGGGACAGACAAACAGGGAGAGAGATCATCAATTGAGAAGCATCAATTCTTTGTTGTGGCACCTTAGTTGGTCATTGATTGCTTTCTCATATGTGCCTTGACTGGGGGGGCTGCAGCAGACCAAGTGACCCCTTGCTCAAGTCAGCGACTTTGGGCTCAAACTGGTAAGCCTTGCTCAAACTGAGATGAGCCCGCACTCAAGCTGGCGACCTCAGTCAGGGTTTCAAACCTGGATCCTCCGTGTCCCAGTCTGATGCTCTATCCACTGCGCCACCGCCTGGTCAGGCTGCTTTTATAATTTTTAACCTGGCAACAGATACATGATAAAGTGCTAAAGGGTCATCTCTGATTCTTCAATCTTAGTCTCTGATATGTGTATATATTTATCTTTAATTTCTTTTTTGTTCTTTAGATTTTTAAAATTTATTCATGTCAGAGAGAGGAGAGAAAAAAAGAGAGGGAAGAAAAGAGAGAGAGAGATAGATAAGGGGGGTAGGAAGGAATGGGAAACATCAACTTGTAGTAGTTGCTTCCCATACGTACCTTGACCAGGCAAGCCCATGGTTTCAAACCAGCAACCTCGGCATTCCAGGTTGAGGCTTTATCCACTGCACTACCACAGGTCAGGCATATCTTTAATTTCTGTCCTGCTTTAATTTATGGTAGTCAGTTGTATTTGAATTAAAAAAAAATAATTATAAAGTACTCAGGGTTTTAGCTTCAAGTAGGCTTTAAACTACTTCCAAGTAAACATTTTCACATTGATTAGATAGGGTGCAAGTCCAGACCCTGACAGTGACAGCTATTCAGTTAGCCTAAATTGCTCTTGCTGGCTAATCTTCAGAGGTAGAACTAAACGATTCATGTTATACCTAATTTTCAAAGTATGTTTAAAAATTATATTTTAAATTCAGAATACAGAAAATATACAGGGTTTGGCAAAAGCAGCTTTACAGTTGCTTGAATGGAAAATAATACAATAATTAATAAATAATAATGCAAGAATAAACTGATTCACGTACTGACAACGGCAAACTTACTTCTGCCCCTCCCTGTATCTTCTTTCTTTAGACGCAAATCTAACCATAGACAAAACTGTTTAGGACGGAGTCCTGAACACCTCTTCTCCCTTTGTTGCATGCAGGCTTTCAATGGCCTGATGCTCTTCCCATTCCCCCATTCCAACATGTGTTCAACTTAGAAAATTCAAATCAGTGTACAAACAAGAAAGTATTCTCTTCTTTCTTCTTTGCGAATGCTATTTATTTCTACTGTTAAGGAGGTTCTCTACCCACTTTGTGGTATGTTCCTTTCAAATGTTGCCTTCTGATCACACAGATCAAGACAGTGTTGGGCTGGCCTCTCCATGATCCCAAAGCAACCCTTGAACATTTACATTTCTCATCAGACCTCACCAGTAATAAAATTCCAAACTGTTGGCCCTGGCTGGTTGGCTCAGCGGTGGAGTGTCGGCCTGGCGTGCGGGGGACCTGGGTTTGATTCCCAGCCAGGGCACATAGGAGAAGCGCCCATTTGCTTCTCCACCCCGCCCCCCCTCCTTCCTTTCTGTCTCTCTCTTCCCCTCCCGCAGCCAAGGCTCCATTGGAGCAAAGATGGCCCGGGCGCTGGGGATGGCTCCTTGGCCTCTGCCCCAGGCGCTAGAGTGGCTCTGGTCGCGGCAGAGCGACGCCCTGGAGGGGCAGAGCATCGCCCCCTGGTGGGCAGAGCGTGGCCCCTGGTGGGCGTGCCGGGTGGATCCCGGTCGGGCGCATGCGGGAGTCTGACTGTCTCTCCCCGTTTCCAGCTTTAGAAAATTACAAAAAAAAAAAAAAAAAAATTCCAAACTGTTTTTTGTCTGACTCCCATGCTGAACAATGAGCTACACTAGGGTAGAGACTATTATTCCTCTGGATAATTCCAGCAATTGGCATAGCGGTAGGTGTTGAAACTGATTTCTTGGATAATAGAATGTTATTCCTAAAATAGAAATTTGTAATTTTATGTGGTACTCATACAACATGCACACAGGGAATCACCTATTTGACTGACCATCTAATCTCTGTCAATGGTTCAACAAAACTAAAGCAAAATAAGAATGAAGTACACGTGAAAAAATCAGATAAATGCTATCACTGAGGCAGATAATTTCAGTGACTACAATTAAATAATAAAATGAATCTTTAGAGGTTAAAAAGCCAAGTGACTAGCAAAATATAGTATACTACAAAGAAGTGAGAAATAATTAATTTAAAGAAATGTGAAAAACTGATCACCACCAAGATCAGAGTATAAAAATTTAAAAACATGTAAACTATTTTTTTTGAGAGAGAGGGAGGGAGGAATGGATGAGGGAGGGAGAAAGAGAAAGAAAGGGAGAAAGAGAAGCATCAATTCGTTGTTCCACTTAGCTGTGCACCCATTGATTACTTCTCATACATGCTCTGACCTGGGCTCAAACCAGAGACCTGGGGGTTGAGCCAGCACCCACAGGATTGAGCAGAGGACCCTGAGATTGAGCCAGTGACCTTCTGCTCTGCCTTGTCCATTGTGCCACCAGCCAGGACAAAACATATAAACCATTAATTAACAGATTGATTTGACTGGTAAAAGGCCAGCAATGTCTTAAGCTAAAAACACTCATGCAACAACTGACTACCTACCACGAGTGAGATACTCTGCTACTTGACTCATTTCCTGCCCTGAAAGAACTTGATACCTAGGGGAAGACAGAGATAAGACAGACCACTGAAATTCAAAATATGGTGTAGCAGGTACAATGATAGACATAGAACAAACTATTTTAGGAGTGGAAAGGTCTTTAGTGGTTGGAGAGTTATCCTTAGATGTCACATTTGGCTCCACGAAGTCGTTATTCTTTAGTTTTTCTAGAGCCACAATGAGACAGTAGTTCAGCCGGTGACTTTTTGCTATTGAACCAGTTGTATTTTACTGATTAACTGACAAATGTTTGGGGGACTTAATTGAAATACTGAATAAAACTTAAAATTACTGGTTGACCAGGTGGTGGCGCAGTGGATAGAGAGTTGGTCTGGGATGTGAGTACCCAGGTTCGAGACCCTGAGGTCGCCAGCTTGAGCACAGGCTTATCTAATTTGAGCAAAACTCACCAGCTAGGACCCAAGGTCGCTGGCTTGAGCAAGGGGTTACTCAGTCTGCTGAAGCCCCACAGTCAAGGCACATATGAGAAAGCAATCAATGAACAACTAAGTGCCACAACAAAAAACTGATGATTGATGCTTATCTCTCTGTGTTCTGGTCTGTCTGTCCCTATAATATCCCCCTCTCTGACTCTCATTCTGTCTCTGAAAAAAACAAAAACAAAAAACAAAACACCCCAACTTAAAATTACTGGGTTTGGTTTTTAAGGACATACACCAAAAGGCTCTCAGAAATGTTCACAATTAAAACAAATGGAAACAGCCTGACCAGGCAGTGGCGCAGTGGATAGAGCGTCAGACTGGGACACAGAAGACCCAGGTTTGAAAGCCCGAGGTCGCCGGCTTTAGCGTGAGATCATAGACATGACTCCATGGTGGCTGGCTTGAGCCCAAGGTCGCTGGCTTGAGCAAAGGGTCACTCACTATGCTGTAGCCCCCAGTCGAGGCACATAAGAGAATGCAATCAATGAACAGCTAAAGAGCTGCAATGAAGAATTGATGCTTCTCGACCTGACCAGGTGGTGACACAGTGAATAGAGCGTTGGACTGGAATATGGAGGACCCAGGTTCGAGACTCCGAGGTCGCCAGCTTGAGTGTGGGCTCATCTGGTCTGAGCAAGGCTCACCAGCTTGAGCCCAAGGTTGCTGGCTCGAGCAAGGGGTCATTTGGTCTGTTGTAGCCCCCCGGTCAAGGCATATATGAGAAATCAATGAACAACTAAGGAACCACAATGAAGAATTGATGTTTCTCATCTCTCTCCCTTCCTGTCTGTCCCTCTCTCTGTCTCTGTCAACACACACACACACACACACACACACACACACACAGAGAGAGAGAGAACAAATGGAAAGAGAAAACACTTACCCCAAAGGAAAACCTATTGGATTTTCTTGGTTCAAACAGTATTATCTGATGGGTATTTTGGTGACAGATGTGAACTATACTTATTGTGGTGATCATTTTGCAACATATACATATATTGAATCAGTATGTTGTATACCTGAAACTAATATGTTTTATGTCAATTGTATCTCAATGAAGAAAAACAGCATTTATGTCATGTACTATGCCAGATGTGTGCACTCACACGCACACACATTTATATCCTCATCTGTCTAATAGAAGAGTACCTCACAAGGCTGTTCTGAGGATTAAGGACATACTATTGGGCAGGTGAGGATATAGACTCACAAAGGTGAAGAAGATGCCTGACCAGGCGGTGGAGCAGTGGATAAAGCATCGGACTGGGATGTGAAAGACCCAGGTTCGAGACCCCGAGGTCGCCACTGGAGCGCAGGCTCATCTGGTTTGAGCAAAAGCTCACCAGCTTGAGCCCAAGGTCGCTGGCTCAAGCAAGGGGTTACTCGATCTGCTGAAGGCCCACCAAGGCACATATGAGAAAGCAATCAATGAACAACTAAGGTGTTGCAACCTACAACGAAAAACTGATGATTGATGCTTCTCATCTCTCCGTTCCTGTCTGCCTGTCCCTGTCTATCCCTCTCTCTGACTCTCTCTGTTAAAAAAAAAAAAAAGGTGAAGAAGTGACTTGTCTGTAGCCGTGATGCTATTAAGTGAAAGAATAAAAATCAGAACCTAGGTCTGACTCAAGATGCAGAGTGCTTTCCGTTGAACCGTATCAATCCAATCATCTGTATCCCTCATCCATAATATTTTAACAATAGTTGCAGCTAAATTTATCTAGCTCTTCTCATGTGGCAAGCACTGTCCTAAACAATTTCTGTATATGAAATTTACCCCCTCACAATCACACTATGAGGCAGTTTTATCAAGATCTCCACTTCACAGTTGAGAAAACTGAGTTTTATACAAGTTCAATAATTGCTTTGCTTCCACAGTTGGTAAGGAGTAGGACCAGAGTTGAACCCAGGTAATTCCATAATCTGTTATTTTAATCACTACATTAGACTGCAGGAAACTCACTTTAGTCCTGGCTCCAACAGGGCAAGTCATTTGATTAGTTCTGTTTCAATTTCCTTGTTAATTAAATAGGGATATTGTTACTTGTACATACGTATTTCACAGAGATATTGGGATTATAAAATGAGAAAGCATATAAGCTTTAAAAGAAAAATTGCTACATAAATCTAGACACTGTCACAAGTTTCACTCAGATCTTCCCTTTCCCAGGATCATAAAGGGATTTAGCTGACACCATTAGCTCTCAAACATCCTCTGAAGTGGGTGGTGAGTATTATTATCTCCACTTATCAAAAAGCCGAAGCATAAGATGATGTAATTTGCTAGTCAGTGGCAGAGCTGGGAATAAAACCCAAGATTCTAACTCCCACTCCTTATGTTCTTATGGTAAATCCTACTTCCGTGTTTCAAACTTAAATGTAAAACAGACATGGGTAGGAATATCAGTGTCTACTTCAAAACAGATTAAATACTTATAGAAATCAAATTTTCTACTGCAGTGATACTAATATGATCTCTAAGATTCTTAGTCCTCTCATTCTAGAGAAACTATTGATACATAATGAATCAAAAAGAAAAATTTCAATTTCCAAACTCTTTAGTTTTCTCTAACTTGTTAATCAAAGGTTATAAAACTGGGTGAGTCATTACCTAGTTTCAGTTAGTGAGTCTATGAGCTTCCATAGGGAACACGAAACCTCAATATTAAATTGTTCCCTCACAAAATCAGAAAAAAAAGCATCAAATACATCCTTGCATCTAAACACTGTAACTATATAATTTGACTTGGAAATTATTCAAACTTACTGATCCCTAATACCCTGAGATCAAAACGCAAGATCTAAAGAGAACTGTATAATTAAAACAAAAACAAAAGTACACATGGCACCTTTATGACCATTCTTCTGTATAAAAGTCACAATCAGTTTTGTGCTTACCATTCAAGCCCCACCACAGACACAAAAAACCTTCAAGTAAAATAAAAAGTAGTAATGGGCCAATTCTGCCTACCATTCTGTCTTAAATAGGGAACAAGTGTTCAGTCTAGCCCCCAGATTATTAGCTTTTCCTAATTCTTCTTTTCTAGAACACCACAGTGATCTTACAGTCATTACTAGTTTGATCATCATATATTTTGAAATCATCACAGTGGCCAGAGAGAAAATAAAGAGAAAAATTTCTATTCTCAAAATGGAACTAAATACTGAAGTCCATAGACACTTTGTTATTACTCTTTCTAACTCTGACTGAATTATATTTATAAATAAAAAAATGGTCAGTTTGGTTATAGAGACAAAAACTAAGTCATAGGAACCTGAAGAGCCGTTTTATTAATGTCAAGAGTTTGCTCTTTGCCTTGGCCAGGTGGCTCAGTGGACAGAGTGTCATCCTGGCGTGCCGAGGTTTGAACTCCAGTCAGGGCAGGACACAAGAAGCAACCAATAACGCACACTAAATGAAATAATGAGTTGATGCTTTACCCCCTAACTCCCCACTCCCATCAATGGAAAAATTAAAAAAAAAAAAAAAAAAGTGTGTTTCTTCAGTGGCTTTGAGAGGTCTAAATTCACTCCTAGCTACATAATAGTCCTACTTCTGTAACCAGTGCTATGAGGGAAAAGTAAATGATGACATAGAATTCCTGTTTTCTTTCAGAAGTTGTTTTAATACATTAGTCCATCTTTCCTTTGAGAAAAATCTTTGCCTTGGTTTCTGTAATTGAAAACAATCATATCTTCTGTTGGGTCAGGTGCACTAAGGTCTCTCAGACTTTAATGTGAGTTACGAATCATCTGTAGATCTTGTTAAAAAGCAGAATGCAATTCAGGTCTGGGATTTCATGTCGAACTAAATCCCAGGTGATGTCAAAGTTACTGCTTGATGCACCACATTTTGACTAGCAGGACTCTAAGGAATGTTTCCAAACAGAAATAACCTCAATCAGATGTTTACTGTCAAAACAAAACAAAGCAAAGCAAAAAACCACCTCTTCTAACAGTCCACAAAGGAAGATAATTTCCAGAGCCTAAACAAGACAGTTGCTCCCTTCCCCTTTTCTGTGATTTTTACAAGCTAGTTGTAAACCCAATTGTGATACCTTAATAAAAGGCATGTCCTTGGAGCTGACCACTTATTGGGGCTAGACTTGATTGAGGCTTGCTTGGATAAACATAAAACCTCAAACCTTTTGTAATAAAAAAGTTGATTCAAAATAAATATTTTAAAATTATGTCAAGTACTAATGAATAAGTGATGTTTATAAATAGTTTATCAGAGAATCATTTAGGATTAATAATTTTCATTTCTCCCACAAAATAAATAGCTCATGTAACTGAAGAAGACCCCTTTCTTTAAGCAGAAAAAAAAGCCTAACAAAATAAAATCATGCTTTCACAGCATAGTCATATTATTTTGTGAGGAAAATACCAAGATGAAGACATTAAAAGCATATGAGGAGAATTTCATAGTATTAAGTTTATCCTAGAACCTGGGGGAAGGCTGAGAGAAAGAACAGCTGGTGAATGTAAGAAAAATTTTTAACTGGAAAAGATTATGCATGAAAGCAATACAACAGTCTGTTCTCCTTAAGAAACCTAACTAACTCACATGAGCTTTCAATCTTAAGTTTCCAATAATGCTGTCTCTTCACAAAATTCAACCAACCATCATAAAAACTAAGTTGGTGACAGGTTCAGCTGGCTCTACTCCATATTTATCCTTAAATGCTTTTGTAGCCAACGAGGATAAAAATTCATGGTGGAAATAGCAAGAGTAAAAAAAGAATCACTTCTCTTCACACATAAGGAAACCCCTATCTTGAGCACCTTTCTTCACTCTACAGGTTAAGGTGTGTCAATGCTTGGGTGCACTCTTCAGTCCCATAACTGTGAAGGTAGCAGCCGTCAGTTTCTCATACACAAGGAACATGAGAGCAGCAGTGAGGACCGTCTGCAGAAGTTTGGCTTCAAGGCCTTTGTAGAGTCCAATTATCCCAAATCGCCTAAAAGGAAAGAAGTTTGAATAAAATAAAAGGTTTTCTTCATAAAAATCAACTCCTGCATCAAAGAAACAGGCTACTTTAACAGCTACTTTGCAAAGATTTACCCTCAGGATCAAAACAAGCAATGGAAGTTTGAGATTATGACAGACTTCTGTTGTCAAAGTACTTATTATCTTTAAAAGTATTTAAGGACAGATTAAAGTTTAGCATTCATGAGCCACTGAATCCTTTGTCTTTAAGATCAACATTAATTAGCGAAATGCTGACAATATCTTAAAACAATTTCAATGCCAAGATCTGAGATCTAACTAAGAACATAAGATCTTTCACACTACCCCAACCCAGTTATGTCAACTTAGTTCTTAAATGGTAGGAAAGCTGCAAATTGGTTTCAATCATTTTAGCCTAAACGGAACTAGGCAGAGTGACAGAAATGAAAGCTATCTAATTTTCAGTCTTCCCATACATTTGATCTTCTAACCCAGTGGTACTCAAATTTAGTGTACATTAGAATCACTTGAAGGGCTTGTTAAACCAGATTGCTGGGTTTCTGATTTATTAAGCCTGGATGAAACTCAAGAATTTGCATTTCTGGCCCTGGCTAGTTGGCTCAGTGATAGAATGTCGGCCCAGCATGTGGATGTCCCAGGTTCAGTTCCTGGTCAGGGCATCCAGGAAAAGCAACTACCTGCTTCTCTACCCTCCCCATTCTCTTTCTCTCTTCTCCTGCAGCCATGGCTTGATTGGTTCGAGTGTATTGCCCCTGGTTGTGGGCATGGCCCGAGATGGGCAGGGCATTGGCCCCAGTCAGGGGTTGCTGGGTAGATCCTGGTCGGAACGCATGCAGGAGTCTGTCTTTCCATCTCCCCTCATCTCCGTTGGAAAAGAAAAAGGAAAAAAAATATATAATAATTCCTTTTCTTTTTTCTTTGAGAGAGAGAGATAGACAGACAGGAAGGAAGAGCAATGAGTAGCATCAACTCAGTTGTGGCACTTTGGCTGTTCATTGTTTTTCAGACGTGCCTTGACCAGGGGGGTTCCAGCAGAGCCAGTGACTTTGAACTCAAGCCAGTTACCATGGGATCATGTTGATGATTTCACGCTCAAGCCGGTGACCCTGTGCTGAAGCTGGTGAGCCTGCATTCAAGTTGGATGAGCCTGCACTCAAGCCAGCCACATCAGGGTTTCAAACCTGAGACGTAGCATCCCAGGCTGACACTCCATCCACTGCGCCACCACTAGTCAGGAAATAATTCCTTTTTAATTTTTTTTTTTTTTTGTATTTTTCTGAAGCTGGAAACGGGGAGAGACAGTCAGACTCCCGCATGCGCCCGACCAGGATCCACCCGGCACGCCCACCAGGGGCGACGCTCTGCCCACCAGGGGGCGATGCTCTGCCCCTTCGGGGTGTCGCTCTGCCGCGACCAGAGCCACTCTAGCGCCTGGGGCAGAGGCCAAGGAGCCATCCCCAGCGCCCAGGCCATCTTTGCTCCAATGGAGCCTCAGCTGCGGGAGGGGAAGAGAGAGACAGAGAGGAAGGAGGGGGGGGTGGAGAAGCAAATGGGCGCTTCTCCTATGTGCCCTGGCCGGGAATCGAACCCGGGTCCCCTGCACGCCAGGCCGACGCTCTACCGCTGAGCCAACTGGCCAGGGCCCCTTTTTAAATTTTTTAAAAAAGATTTTATTTATTGACTTTACAGAGAGAGGAGAGTGAGAGTGAGAAGAGAGAGAAGTATCAACTCATAGTTGCTTCATTTTAACTGTTCGTTGATTACTTGTCGTATGTGTCTTGACCAGGCAAGCACAGGGTCTCAAACCAGCAACCTCAGCATTCTAGGTGAGCGCTTTACCCACTGTGCCACCACAGACCAGGCTAATTTCTTTTTTTCATTTCTCAGTAATATTCGATTATATAGAGATATCACAATTTATGTATCTATTCACCTGATGAACATCTGAGTTGTTTCCAGTTTTAGACGCTTACAAATTTCACTTCTCTTGACTAAACACCTCGAAGTGGAATGGCTGGGTACTAAGGGAAGTGTATATCTAACTTTTTAAGAAAAGGCCACCAGCCTGACCAGGCGGTGGCGCAGTGGATACAGCATCGGACTGAGATGCGGAGGAGTCAGGTTCGAGACCCCAAGGTTGCCAGCTTGAGCACGGGCTCATCTGGTTTGAGCAAGGCTCACCAGCTTGAGCCCAGGATCACTGGCTCAAGCAAGGGGTTACTCGGTCTGCTGTGGCCCCACAGTCAAGGCACATATGAGAAAGCAATCAATGAACAACTAAGGTGTCACAACAAAAAACTGATGATTGATGCTTCTCATCTCTCTCCGTTCCTGTCTGTCCCTATCTATTCCTCTCTCTGACTCTCTTTCTGTCTCTGGGGGAAAAAAAAAGAAAGAAAAGAAAAGGCCACCAAAAAACTGAGTGTACCAACCATCAGCATGAAAGTCTTTACTGCTCCATATTCTTGCCAACACTTGGTATGGTGAGCATTTAATTTTTTACTTTATACCAATTTTATTTTATTTTTTATTCCAAGCATGTTCTATTTTTATTTCTTCAAATTATCTTAGATCTAGGAACATTAATATAGCAGTTTTGCCTTCAAAGGAGGCCCCTGCCTTATTTTATGTCTGTCTCTAAGGATGTTTCTTTAAATGAAACAGAAATGATGACAGTACATGCCTCATAGGACTAGTGTCAGGATTAAGTGAGACTACCCACATAAAGCATTGAGCTCAGTGTCTGCCACAAAGCAAACACTCAAAAATGTTAGTCACTTTTATCATCATTACTGTCACCATTGTTATGATAATTGTTATTACTCTTCCTACTCTCCCCTTCCTTCTTCGCTATGGCTACTGCTCCATAATGTCTGCATATTTCTATCTATGAGAGAGAGCACAGGATATGCCATTGACAGAGCACTCCTCAGGCAGAACAATCTCTATATTAGCTTTTGAAGGGTTCCCATTCTAGAGTTCTGCATATTTGTAACTAATAAAAAGTAACGACCTGCATTTTTCCCTAATTTCCCAAAGTGCTGTCATATTGCACCAAGCCCCTAAAATGAGAACTGTCAGAGCACAGTATCCAAGGGAGAGGTTTCCAAGCTGCCACTGTGTAGGCCAGGGGTCCCCAAAATTTTTACACAGGGGGCCAGTTCACTGTCCCTCAGACCATTGGAGGGCCGGACTATTAAAAAAACTACGAACAAATCCCTATGCACACTGCACATATCTTATTTTAAAGTAAAAAAACAAAACGGGAACAAATATAACATTTAAAATAAAGAACAAGTAAATTTAAATCAACAAACTGACCAGTATTTCAATGGGAACTATGCTCCTCTCACTGACCACCAATGAAAGAGGTGCCCTTTCCGGAAGTGCGGTGGGGGCCAGATAAATGGCCTCAGGGGGCCGCATGTGGCCCGCGGGCCATAGTTTGGGGACCCCTGGTGTAGGCAGTAGTGTAGGTTAAGCAAATCCCATCATTTCAGGCAGAAAAACTGCTGAAAGAGAGGACAGAATGTGAAGCATTGACAAGCTCACTTTACTCGCTGATGAAGAAGATAGAGAACATTGCGAAGACTCCCCAGTGTTCTGTTTTCTGGGTTGAGCCTGTGACGTCCAAACTGGGGAAGAACAAAAAGACTGTTTAGTACTGCTTTCTTTAATACTTAATTTCTACCTGCAAAGGGACTTCTGTTGGGAGTGGTTTATACCATACAGTCATAAAAATATACAATTAGTATGTAGATTTCATTAATTCCCCCAATTTTCAATTTCTATGAAATAAGTGAAAATAAAAAATATTTCAATGAAGCAAGCATGAGAATTTTCACTTTACAGAGAATTATGGGGAAAACTCTACCTCGAAAGAAAAAAAGCATACCCACAATATAGATATTGATGATGGCTTAACTTCTAGTCCTCTAAGAAGTTCAGATAAATACTAATCATTTAGAACCACTGCAGTCTATGCTCTTCACTTTATATGTTTACATTTAAAGTGTCAAAATATTGTATACATTATTTGAATGCTACTAAATTCCTTAATATTAAGTACCAATTTTTATTTATTTATTTTTGTTCATGTTTCTTTTATTGATTTGAGAGAGAAAAGATGGGAGAGGGAGAAAAAGACAGGAACTTCAGTCTGCTCCTGTATGTGCCCTGACTGAGGATCAAACCGAGCAACTTCTGAACTTTGGGATGATGTTCTAACCAACCGAGCTATCCAGCCAGGGCTTAAGTACCAATTTTTAAATAGTATGTTAATAAAAATACTTTTAACATAAGGTAATAATTTTTTGAACTGAAATACTCTCACTACCACACCCATTTTATCCATCAGTAAATCCTTTGAATTATATTCTCCAAAACAGATCATGACTCCCTGTCTCATCTCTCCTTAGGCCACCAACACACTTCTCACCTGCATTACTAAAACGCCTCCTACCTGACCCCCTAACCCCCATCTTTTCTCTTAGCCTGACTAATATATCACAATAGCCACACTAATCTAGAATTGTAAATCAGAACCAATCACTTCCTAGTGTAAAACCCTTGAAAGTCTTTCCATGAATTTAAGAATAAACTCTAGACATTCCCTGCTACTTTTTTAGTCTCAGGCTGAGCCATTCTCCAGCTACAGTGGCCTCTTTTTGGTTCTTAGGATTCACCAAGTTCTTAGCATATCATGTTCCCTCTACCTAGAATGCTCTTTGCACAGCTGGGTCCTTATCTCTCTTTAAGTCTTGACTTACATATGCCTCCTCTGAGGAGCCCATTCCCAATCATCCTATCTAAGAAGATCCCCATGATGCATATCTCCACTTGCTGCTTACTTCCTTTGTAGCTCTCTTCTTAATTTGTTATTACTCATTTATTTTTCTTATTTACCTGATCATTCTCTCTTCTATTACCTCCATTAATTCCTCTTGAATAAGCTAAAGGAATCAACCTCTGATTTTATAAAGGATAATCTTACCTAGGACACCAAGCAAATCAACTTGAATGAAGAAGAAGCCAACTTATACTTTCCTGAGTTCTTTAAGAACCTCTCCTCCACATTTGTGTTTTCTGAGACATTATGTTACCTAAAAAATTGCAAATGGGCCCTGGCTGGTTGGCTCAGCGGTAGAGCGTCGGCCTAGCGTGCGGAGGACCCGGGTTCGATTCCCGGCCAGGGCACATAGGAGAAGCGCCCATTTGCTTCTCCACCCCTCCGCCGCACTTTCCTCTCTGTCTCTCTCTTCCCCTCCCGCAACCAAGGCTCCATTGGAGCAAAAAGATGGCCCGGGCGCTGGGGATGGCTCTGTGGCCTCTGCCTCAGGCGCTAGAGTGGCTCTGGTCGCAACATGGCGACGCCCAGGATGGGCAGAGCATCGCCCCCTGGTAGGACGAGCGGCGCCCCTGGTGGGCGTGCCGGGTGGATCCAGGTCAGGCGCATGTGGGAGTCTGTCTGTCTCTCCCTGTTTCCAGCTTTAGAAAAATGAAAAAAAAAAAATTGCAAATGTACCCTGGCCAGATGGCTCAGTGGATAGAGCATTGTCCCAGTGTGCCGAGGTCATGGGTTTGATCCCTGGTCAGGGTACATAGGAGAAGTAACCAATGAGTGCACAACTAAATGGAACAACATAGAACGAGTTCATTCTTCTCTCTCTCTCCCTTCCCCTCTTTCACTTTCTACCCCTTCTTTTCTCTCTCTCTCTCTCAAATCAATGGAAAAATTAAAATAAATAAAAATAGTGTGTTCATGAAAATTAAAAACATAATAATATAAAATAGAAATTGCAAATATAAACTTTGTTCCAAACCAAATAAGAAATCAACTGATAGTCAGCCTGGTTAGCAGAATATAACACAAACAGAAAAATGAATGAGGAACGCTCTGGCCTACCAAATGACTACCCTATTGCGTTATTAATATTAACAATGCTTGAAACAGAGAAACCACATACTTTAGAATGCTGTTTGACTAAATGCAAGAAGCACCCCAGCACTCACCCTCAGAATCGATTGCACTGTCTGCATAGGATAGGTGACTGTGGTGGCAATTGCTTTGGCTACTGCACCAATGATGAACACATCCAAAGAGGAAAGCTGGAAAGCAAAGAAAGAGGAATCATGTCAATCTAAACAACAAGAACAGAAGACTACTATTTGCTGCTTTCAAAATTAGGGATTACCTTCATTCGTTTCTTTAAAAGCTGCCGTTTTAAACCTTCATAGAACATGAATTGGATGGCGGGATTGAAGACTAACAACAAGGAGGGAAACGTGCCATTCCATAAAGACAAGATTCCTTCATCTCGAATGATCTGGTGAAAAGCATCTAAGCAAGAAATCAAGGACATTGGATGACAATCTTTTAACTAGAGAAGAAAAGATGAGTTCTATTCAAATGTACCCAGAATAGATACCAGACAGGTTCAATCAAGATTCCTTCTTGTAATGATATTTTAGGGGCAAGTTCATCAGTTAACTACTTTTTTTTTTATTTAAGGTATTCATCTTTTCTTTATTTATTGATTTTTAGAGAGAGAGGAAGGGAGAGAGAAACATCGATTTGTTGTTCCACTTATTCATGCATTCATGGGGTGACTCTTGTATGTGCCCCGACTGGGGATTGAACCCGCAATCTTTTTTTTTTTTTTTCATTTTTCCGAAGCTGGAAACGGGGAGGCAGTCAGACAGACTCCCGCATGTGCCCGACCAGGATCCACCCAGCATGCCCACCAGGGGGCGATGCTCTGCCCCTCTGGAGTGTCGCTCTGTTGCATCCAGAGCCATTCTAGCGCCTGAGGCAGAGGCCACAGAGCCATCCTCAGCGCCCGGGCCATCTTTGCTCCAATGGAGCCTCGGCTGTGAGAGGGGAAGAGAGAGACAGAGAGGAAGGAGAGGGGGAAGAGTGGAGAAGCAGATGGGCGCCTCTCCTGTGTGCCCTGGCCGGGAATCGAACCCGGGACTCCTGCACGCCAGGCGGATGCTCTACCACTGAGCCAACCGGCCAGGGCCTGAACCCGCAATCTTGCTGTACCGGATGACACTCTAACCAACTGAGCTACCTGGCTAGGGCACCAGTTAACTACTTTTTGGTAACTGTCAGACACTGACAGTCACCAAGTTATTTAGAGACTTTAATCATAGAGAACTCCTGCTGACAATCTGGGGTCAGAATGTCAAATTTTCCTAAGTAATCACATCACCACTGGGAAATCTGTATTACAAAGAATTGTGCAGTGATAGTCCATGTGTTTTATAATAAAGGCCAGTAAAACAAAAGATAAGACAGTTCTTGGAGTCCATTTTATAGGATTGACTTGCAAGAAAATCACTGTTCTCATTACAAACATGGGAAAAAAGAACCTGACAGAGTGATACTATCAAAAAGCAGGAGTTCACAGATACCAGATATTAATCTGGTATCTTTACACAAAGATAACACTAGAAAAAAAAGTATAGTAGATTATTCTTCAGACATATTCACCCCCTCCTACACACACTCCATGATAGCAGTTACTTTTCTAGCCCTTGTCCTTGGGCTTGGCCATGTCATATGCTTTGGCTAAGAGGATGGTAGCAGACAAAGTGCAAACAGGGGCTTAAAATATGCTTGTACTATTGAGTGTGCCCTCTTGAGGATCGCCATCTAAGAGAAGAACATACTCAAGCTGGTCCTAGGGAGATGAGACACATGGAGCTGAGACTCCCAGGCTGGAGTCAGCTGTGATGAGTCAGATCCCTGTCAGTCCACAGACACATGAGGGAAACAAATGCTAACTACTGGGTGTTGAGATTTGAAGTTGTCTTTGATACAGAATTATCTTGGCAATAAATTCCAGATACAATGAAAAAAGAAAACCCTTACATAGAAACTCACCCAGAGACACTTACCAATAATACCTTTGTAGTTGGTTGGTACAATATCTTCATTTCTAAATTTTGCCCCTTGCAGCTTCAGTCTGGTGTTTACCACCCAGAGTGGAGTTGTCAGCAACACATTCACCACTCCTTTAAAAAGAACAAGAGGGGAGACAAAGGAAAGCAAAATGTAACCTTTTAGGCATTGCTGTCTTATATTAGAGCTACATACAAATGTTCCATTTATACTTCTGCCACTGACCTACTACTAGGAGACCTAAGGCAAGGTGTCTCTTTGTGCCCAGGTACAACACAAGCCACTACTGTTAGAAGCAATTCAGATGCCTTGCTAATAGCAAAATGGCTGGCAATAGTACCTTTCCACACAAAAAGAGTAATAATTTTCTTCATTTGTGTAACTGAAGGCAATCTATTTGTCTACTTATATAGCATCCAAAGTAGCAATTTTGATATAGTTTTAAATCACTTTTCAAAAACAGCTGTAAGAGACAAAAAGTAGCTAGCTTATTGATCACATGCTAATTCCATGACAACATCAATAAAACACACAATTTACAACTCTCCCATAAGTAGCTCATGTGGTTTCAAGTGAGTATGGATCTGGTATAATGAGTGACAAGTGGGAGAAAGTGGTGACACTGGAAAGTACTTCAATGGGGACTAGAGTATTGTAGAAGAGTTACTCGTCACTTAGGGGATTAGGACAGGCAGGCAGCAAGCAATAGTTATCAACTGTCAACAAAACACCTGAAACAACTTCACAAGCATCATGATCCTTACAAGCTTAAAGATGGGGATCTTGGCCCCCCCCCAAAGTTGCCTCAGAGTGGAACAATACAATGAGCCAGGTGCTTCTTTTTTGAAAACACATGATCCCAATTTAACACCATCTTGAAGACATTAATATATTCCTCATCAGTCCTGAAATGATTTAAAAAAAAACAACCAGATAGAATTGTAACAAAGTGCCTGATACACATGGCATATACTTTATAAATATTTGTTTAAAAATATTGAACAAATATACCAAGGAACAAATTCAGCAAACAACCATACATAGAGCTATCTGGATCTAGCCATGCTAGTGAAGAACCAAGAGTTGCAATCCTAAAGAAGAGAATTCTCTTTTACTAAAAGTCATTTTAACACTATAGGAGAATGCTTTAATTTAAGGAATCTCAAAACATACTATACAGAAAACACAGTCTAATCAAGAACAAGCTATGCAAAAGCCAAGAAATTAAAATTGTTTTCATTTGTCACATATAATTAGGTACAAAAAAATGTTTTGCTACCTCTTTCTTAGAAGCATTATGAGAATGCATTTCTCAAAATAAAAGACATTATCAAATAATTTTAGGAATCATATCTGTCATATTTTTACAGTCACATAAAGCCAAGAAGTCATCTTTAGTTATGACTCAACATACTCATACATTGTCACTTGAAGCATTGATCATAATCTGAGTCTTTTTTTTTTTTTTTTTTTTTTTTTATTTTTCTGAAGTTGGAAATGAGGAGGCAGTCAGACAGACTCCCGCATGCACCCGACTGGGATCCACCCAGCATGCCCACCAGGGGGCGATGCTCTGCCCATCTGGGGCATCGCTCTGTTGCAACCAGAGCCATTCTAGTGCCTGAGGCAGAGGCCATAGAGCCATCCTCAGTGCCCGGGCAAACTCTGCTCCAATGGAGCCTTGTCTGCAGGAGGGGAAGAGAGAGACAGAGAGGAAGGAGAGGGGGAGGGGTGGAGAAGCAGATGGGCGCTTCTCCTGTGTGCCCTGGCCAGGAATCGAACCCAGGACTCCTTCACACCAGGCCGACACTCTACCACTGAGCCAACCGGCCAGGGCAATCTGAGTAAGTCTTAACTAGATATTCTTGCTGGCCTCATTTTTAAAAAGCACTCATGCGCAAGACGCCAAGATAGAAGAATATCAATGCATGCCCATCTGCCCAGATTTTATAATGTATTATGATTCAATGCAAGGTACACATCACTTAACAGAAAAATAAATAGGCAGAAAAACCAGACTACAAAGGGTTACTGAGCAAACCACATTTTTAAAAAATGATAAAGACAGAAGAGCTCTCAGAACTGGAGATCATAAGCATCCATGGATACTGTGGACAGGCACAGTCTATCTAAACAAATGAAATAGAATGCCCATTAAAAAAAGTCTTTAGTGGTAGAGCGTCAGCCTGGCGTGCAGAGGTCCCGGGTTCAATTCCCGGCCAGGGCATACAGGAGAAGCGCCCATCTGCTTCTCCACCCCTCCCCCTCTCCTTACTCTCTGTCTCTCTCTTCCCCTCCCGCAGCGAGGCTCCACTGGAGCAAAGATGGCCCGGGCTGGGGATGGCTCCTTGGCCTCTGCCCCAGGCGCTAGAGTGGCTCTGGTCGCAACAGAGCGACACCCCAGAGGGGCAGAGCATCGCCCCCTGGTGGGCAGAGAGTGGCCCCTGGTGGGCGTGCTGGGTGGATCCCGGTTGGGCGCATGCGGGAGTCTGTCTGACTGTCTCTCCCCGTTTCCATCTTCAGAAAAAAAAAAGAAAAAAAAAAAAAAAGGTAATAATAAAGTGAAAGCCTGGGTTTCCCTGAAAAAAAAAAAAAAAGTCTTTAAAAGAGCCCTGACTGGTTGATTCAGTATGATTCAGTATAGAGAGCATCACCTGGCATGTGGATGTTCCAGGTTTGATCCTTGGTCAGGGCAAACAGATAAGTAACATCTGCTTCTCTTTCCCTCCCTCTCCCCCTTCTCTCTCTCTTCCTCTCTCACAACCAGTGGCTTGACTGGTTCAAGTGTCAGCCGTGGGTGCTGAGGACAGCTCAGCTGGTCCAAGCATCAGCCTCAGATGCTGAGGATAGCTCAGCTGATTTGAGCATCTGCACCAAACAGGGGTTGCCAGGTGGGTCCTAGTCTAGGCGCACGTGGGAGTGTGTCTCTCTATCTCCCCTCCTCTCACTAAAACAAAACAAAACAAAAATCTTTTTTTTTTTTTTAACAAGGACAGAGAGAGTCAGAGAGAGGGATAGATAACGGACAGACAGACAGGAATGGAGAGAGATGAGAAGCATCAATCATCAGTTTTTCGTTGCGAGACCTCAGTTGTTCATTGACTGCTTTTTCATATGTGCCTTGACTGCGGGTCTTCAGCAGACCAAGTAACCCCTTGCTCGAGCCAGCGACCTTGGGTCCAAGCTGGTGAGCTTTTTTTCTTTTTTTGCCCAAGCCAGATGAGCCCATGCTCAAGCTGGCGACCTTGAGGTCTCGAACCTGGGTCCTCCGCATCCCAGTCCAACACTCTATCCAATGTGCCAGCGCCTGGTCAGGCACAAAACAAAAATCTTTAGAAATCAAATTTCTGCCCTGTCTGGATAATGCAGTTGGTTAGAGCATTGTCCTGAAGCAAAAGTGTTGACAGTTCGATCTCCAGTCAGGGCACATACAGGAACAGATCAATGTTCCTCTCTCTCCCTTCCTCTCTCTCTAATATCAATAAAATAAACAAAAAAAGAAAACAAATTTCCTTCATGTTCTATTAAAGAGGTAGGCACACTCAAAAATTTCAGAGAATGCAGCCAAGATTAAGATTTAACCATTATTTAAAATTCTGCTTTCATATCCCCTTTATTAACATGAGTTGAAAACTTAAAGGATACCAAGGACAATTTCAAGTACAAAAATACACTACATCATTTAAAGAGAATATCAAGTCCTTGTAAGAACATTTTGTATTTCAAAGCTTTTTATCCTCTAAGCCAAAATAGATAGAGAGGTATTTTTTAAGCACTGTAATTTTATGAGTTCTGAGAAAAGACATGCAAAATACTTGAGGACTCAAAACTTTGCTAGAAACTTACAACCCATGTTATCAAGCAAAGGACAACATTTCATGTTGGAAAACAACTATAAATGGTCATGATGAGCAATTCCAACTCTTACTAATGCACAACGGATAAGGCTGAAGGATGAAGAATGTGTTTGCTTATTTATGAGCCAGTGCAGAAAATTCTTTTTCCAGTTCCAAGCTGTGGCAGTTACTTCAGCTCTAAGATGGGAATACTAATACTTCACCTACTTAATGATAGGAGATCGATTTTCTTTTCATCTGAATGATTCTTTTTTTGTAAAAAATCATTTACAGGAAAACAGAACCAAAATGAAGAGATGAACAGTAATGGACCTACTCAGAAATTATTCACTAGGATAATTAGAACATTGCTATTTACTTCTGAAATCTTCAAAACAAATAGTTTTATAGCAGCAAGTCTCCTTCCATAAGGACAGAAAACAAAAATCAGCTATGCACTTCTGGGAAATGTGCACAATGACTACCGATATATGAAAATGGCAGATCGCCTGACCAGGCGGTGGCGCAGTGGACTGGGATGCTGAAGGACCCAGGTTCGAGACCCCGAGGTCGCCAGCTTGAGCGCGGGCTCATCTGGTGTGAGCAAAAAGCTCACCAGCTTGGACCCAAGGTCACTGACTCGAGCAAGGGGTTACTTGGTCTGCTGAAGGCCCACGGTCAAGGCACATATGAGAAATCAATCAGCCTGACCTGTGGTGGCGCAGTGGATAAAGCGTCGACCTGGAAATGCTGAGGTCGCCGGTTCGAAACCCTGGGCTTGCCTGGTCAAGGCACATATGGCAGTTGATGCTTCCTGCTCCTCCCCCCTGTCTCTCTCCTCTCTCTCTCTCTGTCTCTCTCTCTCCTCTCTAAAAATGAATAAATAAAATAAAATAAAAATACAACAATCTTTAAAAAAAAAAAAAAAAAGGCCCTGGCCGGTTGTCTCAGTGGTAGAGTGTCGGCCTGGCGTGCGGGGGACTCAGGTTCGATTTCCGGCCAGGGCACACAGGAGAAGCGCCCATTTGTTTCTCCACCACCCCCCTCCTTCCTCTCTGTTTCTCTCTTCCCCTCCCGCAGCCGAGACTCCATTGGAGCAAAGATGGCACGGGCACTGGGGTTGGCTCCTTGGCCTCTGCCCCAGGCGCTAGAGTGGCTCTGGTCCCGGCAGAGCAACGGCCCGGAGGGGCAGAGCATCGCCCCCTGGTGGTCAGAGCGTCGCCCCTGGTGGGCGTGCCGGGTGGATCCCGGGTCGGGCGCATGCGGGAGTCTGTCTGACTGTCTCTCCCCGTTTCCAGCTTCAGAAAAATAGAAAAAAAAGAAAAAAAAAAAAAAGAAAAAAAAAAGAAAGCAATCAGTGAACAACTAAGGTGTTGCAACAAAAAACTGGTGATTAATGCTTCTCATCTCTTTCCGTTCCTGTCTGTCTGTCCCTGTCTATCCCTCTCTCTGACTCGCTCTGTCTCTGAAATAAATAAATAAATAAAAATTAAAAAAAGAAAGAAAATGGCAGATCAAAGCCATAAATCTAACCATTTGTCTTCCTATGAAAGAATGCACTAGATACACAAAAGGAACAAAATCTGCATTACCAGAGTTAAGGCTGGAAGACAGGAAATGAATATGAACTGTCACATCAATAATTCCACTGGCATTCGGCCCTGGCCGGTTGGCTGAGTGGTAGAGCATCAGCCTGGCGTGCAGAAGTCCCGGGTTGGATTCCCGACCAGGGCACACAGGAGAAGCGCCCATCTGCTTCTCCACCCCTCCCCCTCTCCTTACTCTCTGTCTCTCTCTTCCCCTCCCGCAGCCGAGGCTCCATTGGAGCAAAGATGGCCCGGGCGCTGGGGATGGCTCCTCAGCCTCTGCCCCAGGCGCTAGAGTGGCTCTGGTCGCAACAGAGCAACACCCCAGAGGGGTAGGGCATCGCCCCCTGGTGGGCAGAGCGTCGCCCCTGGTGGGCATGCCGGGTGGATCCCGGTCGGGCGCATGCGGGAGTCTGTCTGACTGTCTCTCCCCGTTTCCAGCTTAAGAAAAATACAGAAAAAAATTAAAAAAGTAATAATAATTCTACTGGCATTCAAAAAAGAGTTATTTGTAAAAATCCCAGTTTCATAAAAATAGTCAGTATCTTCTTCATTTAAGTTATCTGTTAGGTTCTTTTCCCAAATTCTTCCCCAGAGTGTCAAGCTATATGGGCTTTCTTCTGTAAAAATTAATTAATTAAATTTCCTACATTTCAGGCAGAATTTGAATAACAATACAAGGGTGGGCAAAGTAGGTTTATAGTTGTTTGTATGGAAAAAGACAGCAAGTTATGATAACACAAAAATAAAATCTGTTTTGTGTACTCACAAACGTAAACCTATTTTTGCCCACTCCTGTACTGTTCCTAGTTTCCCTTAGAAATAATGAAACTTATTTCTACAGTGATTATAATACAATGACAGGGCTGACAGGAGAAAGAAAAGGCCATTCTAATTATTGTAAGAATGCATAGGTATTAAGATATAAAAACATGTTAGGAGTTTTAAACTCACAAAAATAACTTCCAAGAAATTCCCTACCTTCAGAAATTTTTTTTTTGTATTTTTCTGAAGTTGGAAACGGGGAGGCAGTCAGACTCCCGCATGCACCCGACCGGGATCCACCCGGCACGCCCACCAGGGGCGACGCTCTGCCCATTCGGGATGTCGCTCTGTTGCAACCAGAGCCACTCTAGCACCTGAGGCAGAGGCCATAGAGCCATCCTCAGTGCCCGGGCAAACTTTGCTCCAATGGAGCCTTGGCTGCGGGAGGGGAAAAGAGAGATAGAGAGGAAGGACAGGGTGAGGGGTGGAGAAGCAGATGGGTGCTTCTCCTGTGTGCCCTGGCTGGGAATTGAACCCGGGACTCCAGCATGCCAGGCCGACGCTCTACCACTAAGCCAACCGGCCAGGGCTTCAGAAATTCATTTGACCAAGGGTCTCAACTGTGACACTACTGACATATTGGGCTAGATAATCCTTTATCTGGGTGTGTGTGAGGGGTGTAAGTTAGTTAGTAGTATCCCCGGCTTCTACCCACTAGATGCCAGTACCACACACGCTAGTTGTGACAACCAAAAAATATCTCCAGACATTTGCCATATTGTTCCCTGTGAGTCAAATCAGCCTCATTTGAGAGCCACTGTTCTAATCCAATCACCAAGTGATTATTCACCTTATTTTTGAAACTTTCTAAAGACAGAAATTCACTCACCCCAATAATCTTTTGTGTGTGTGTGTGTGACAGAGACAGAGAGAGTCAGAGAGAAGGACAGATAGAGACAGATAGGAAGGGAGAGAGATGAGAAACATCAATTCTTCATTGCAGCTCCTTAGTTGTTCATTGATTGATTTCTCATATGTGCCTTGACAGGGGAGCTATGCAAACCGAGTGACCCCTTGCTTGAGCCAGCAACCTTGGGCTCAAGCTGGTGAGTTTTTGTTGTTGTTTTTTTTAACAGAGACAGAGAGAGAGTCAGAGATAGGGATAGATAGAAACAGACAGACAGGAACGAAGAGAGATGAGAAGCATCAATCATTAGTTTTTCATTGCTAGACCTTAGTTGTTCATTGATTGCTTTCTCATATGTGCCTTGACCGTGGGGCTACAGCAGACTGAGTAACCCCTTTCTTGAGCCATTGACAGAAGGTCCAAGCTGGTGAGCTTTGCTCAAACCAGACGAGCCCGCGCTCAAGCTGGCGACCTTGGGGTCTTGAACTTGGGTCCTCTGCTTCCCAGTCCGACATTCTATATACTGCACCCCCGCCTGGTAAGGCCCAATGATCTATTTTTTACAATGATCTATAGTTATTGATATTAAATCTATCTTCTTAAACAACTGGAAACATATATGAATATCTCTTACTTAAGAGAGATTTTTACTTAAGGCATGAATTTGCAATTCTGAAATGACTTTATGTGTATTGTGACCCTGACCCAGTTCCTTTGGTCACTATAAACAAGCACAGTCCCTTTTCTGCAAGTCCTTCATTCATGATTGGCTCTGTCAAATATATATTGTGTCTAGTATCTATGCAACCAACCCTGTTTTAGGTGCTGATAATACAGCAGTAAATAAAAATAAAATAGCTAACCTCATGAAGCTTACATTCTAATGGTGTAATGAGACAAAAATAAAGAAATAAAATGTGTAGGATGTCTATTTCAGACATTGTGGCCATTTATGGGAAAGACTTTAAAGGTGATGGAGTGGGCCAGGCAGTTACTAGGCAGATGAAACAGCAGGTACATAGGCCCTGAGGCAGAAGCACACCAGGAATGTTCAAGGGAGTCTAGACCAGTGTGGCTGCAGTGGTGTGAGTGAAGAGAACACTAGGAGGGCCAGTCTACAGGGCTTTGGAGGACAAAGTAAGGACTTTGGCTTTACTCTGTGCAAGATGGAAAACAACTAAAGAGCTTTGAAAAAAGAAATAATATGATCCTGCTTATTGTTTTAACATTATCACATGGCTGTTGTGTTGAATATAGACTGAAGGGGACAAACAATAAAACAGGACATCAGTCAGGAGGCTCTGAAGATAATCCAGTCAAGATTTTTATGGTGTTTAAGCTCAGGCTGTACTGGTGACATGCTAGACAGAATATGAAGAGACAAAAGGATTTGCTCATAGATTAGGGATGGGGTCAGAGAAAAAAGGGATAAATTCAAGATTTTTAGTAGGGCAACTAGAAGACTCGAGTTGCCACTTAGTAAAATGCAAATTACAGAAGCAGTCCATTAAATTTCATTCATTTATTCAATAATTAATCAGAAACTTACATGTATTAGGCACTGTGTTAAAACACTGGGAATGCAGAAATTACAAAAATGTAATCTCTGCCTTGAAGCAGTTCACTGTCTAGAAAAAGGTAAAGATGCCTGACCAGGCGGTGGCGCAGTGGATAGAGCATCGGCCTGGGATGCTGAGGACCCAAGTTCAAAACCCCATGGTCGCTGGCTTGAGTGAAGAGGTTACTGCCTCTACTGGAGCCCCCAGTCAAGGCACATATGAAAAGCAATCAATGAACAACTAAAGTGCCACAACCATGAGTTGATACTTCTCTCTCTCCCTTCCTGTATGTCCCTATCTGCCCCTCTCTCTGTCTCTGTCTCTCTTGATAAAAACAAAGAAACACAAATAATTCGATTTATAAAAGGCCAACAAGCAAATGATGCTCAAAATCACTAACCATCAGAGAAATGCAAATCAAAACTACAGGGAAATGTTGCTTTACATTCATTCATTTGGATGAATGGCTACTATAAAAAAAAAAAAAAAACCCAGAAAATAACAAGTGCCTGACCAGGTGGTGGCGCAGTGGATAGAGTGTCGGACCGGGATGCGGAAGGACCCAGGTTCGAGACCCCGAGGTCGCCAGCTTGAGCAAAAAGCTCACCAGCTTGGTTGGACCCAAAGTTGCTGGCTAGAGCAAGGGGTCACTCAGTCTGCTGTAGCTCTATGGTCAAGGCACATATGAGAAAGCAATCAATGAACAACTAAGGTGTCGCAACGAAAAACTGATGATTGATGCTTCTCATCTCTCTCCGTTCCTGTCTGTCTGTCCCTATCTATTCCTCTCTCTGACTCTCTCTGTCCCTGTAAGAAAAAAAAAAAAAAAAAAAAAAAAAAAGAAAATAACAAGTGATGAGGATGTGAATAAACTTGAACCCCTATGCACTGCTGGAGGGATTATAAAATAGCATTTCTGCTGTAGAAAACAGTACAGTGGTTCCTCCCAAAAATTTAAAAAAGACTGTGTGATCTAGCAATCTTACTTCTGGGTATATATACAAAATAACTGAAAGCAGGGACTCAAAGAGGTATTTGCACAACCCATGTTCATATCAGCAACTATTCACAGTAGCCAAGAGGTAAAAACAACCTAAATATCCATCAATAGAGGAATGGATAAACAAAATGTGGTATATATGTATAATAAAATATTATTAGCAGCCTTAAAACAGAAGGAAACGCTGTTATATCCTACAAAATGGATGAACCTTGAAGACATTATGCAGAGTGAAATAAGCTGGCCACAAAGACACATATACTGTATGATTCCACTTATATGAGGTATCTAAAGTAGTTAAATTCATAGAAACAGAAAGTAGAATGGTGGTTACCAGGGATAAGGGGAAAGGGAAGTTTTTTGTTTGTTTGTTTTTTTGAAAGGGAAGTTTTTATTTAATGGGTCTAATGTTTTGCATTTATAAGATGACAATGTTCTGGAGATCTGTTTCACACCAATGTGCATAAACTTACTATTGAAGTATATACACTTAAAAAATTTTAAGATGGTAAATTTTGTTATGTGCTTTTAACACAAACACACATGTCAGAAAACAATATTCTTTGTAGCATAACTTTGTGCTAAAATAACTTCTTAGAGGATATTTGGACAAGACAAATGTTAAAATATAAATATATTTTATACTCAGAAAACCTTGTTACCTGCAACAAATCCAACTACCAGATCTTTTCCAGTAGTAGAACGTTGACCTTTGACCCAGACTGTTTTGAGGCTATTAAAAGTGTAGAAATAGACAAAATTGGAGCAGCAGAGACTGGAGATAACTGGAAACCACCCTCGATATGGGGCCAGGCTAGGGAAAAAACACAATAAGCAAAGTAAAGATGTTGGACAAAAGCCATAGAAATGGGCAAAGTCCTAGGAAAGGCTGATCATCATTCACATATTGTCAAGTTCACTCCTACACTACAAGGAATTCCATACTATCTACATACACATCTTACATTCTGAAGGACGCCCAAACCAAGAAATCCTTTCCAGCACTAATGATGCCAAAGAAACACATTCAATGGCTAATTTACTGCTTTCCTTTATTAATTATTATGTAAAATAAAGACAATTTCCTCATGGCTCTTAGTTAATACAGCATTACTCACATTTTATTACAGGACAAGAACAATCAAAATGAAGTAAATATAAAAAATATGTGCAAAGATGCCTGACCGGGCAGTGGCACAGTGGATAGAGTGTGGGACTGGGATGCCGAGGACCCAGGTTCGAGACCCCAAGGTCGCCAGTTTGAGTACGGGCTCATCTGATTTGAGCAAAGCTCACCAGCTTGGACCCAAGGTCACTGGCTCGAGCAAGGGGTTACTCGGTCTGCTGAAGGCCCACGGTCAAGGCACATATGAGAAAGCAATCAATGAACAACTAAGGTGTCATAATGTGCAATGAAAAACTAATAATTGATGCTTCTCATCTCTCCATTCCTGTCTGTCTGTCCCTGTCTATCCCTCTCTCTGTCTCTGTCTCTGTAAAAAAAAAAAAAAAATGTGCAAAGAAAGTGACGGAGGCATATTGTAAGGGCACAGGAACCAGACTAAGAGGTTCCCACTGGCCAAACCTGGAGCAATCTGAGCACCAAAATAATAAAGTATAGTAACCAGTTGTAAATTACTGATGAAACAGAAATTTCTGAGCTGATACTGATACTAAATACAGAATCTCCTCATAGACTGCTTATAGTAGCAACAGAGGAAAAATAAAATTATTCAGTGGCTATATCAAATCTAAAAAATCATCACTAACCAAGGAAGATACGTTGGACAATATGTCTCCAGTTGTGATACCCTGAAAAGCACACAGTATCACCTATGCATTATTCTGGCCCAGAATGCACAGTCTCAATCTAATCATGAAGAAACATGAGGCAAACTTAAAATGAGAAGCGTTTTAATTTTTAAAAAGGGGGAGGAGAACTGACTATATTCTTTAAAAATGTCAATGTCATAGTAGTAAAGGGTTTTGATATATGGTATCAAACTTATTCTCAAATTATCTGGAAAAAATCTGTAAGTGGCATGTGTGGTGTGTGTGTAATAAAGAGAAAAAGGGAGGGAAAAGAGAAGGAATGGTGAACGCCTGAGCAAGTGGCAAAATAAATGAAAAAAGTGTTAACAATAGGTGTATCTGGGTTTTAAAGCACTTACTCATATTCGCTATACTCTTCAGTTTTGCAACTTTTTGAAAATTTGAAATTATTTCCAAATAAAGAGTTAAAAATAAAAGAAGCACATAATATGTCTGAATGTATTTGATAGGAATGAACTAAACAACTATTACCTTCCTTGGTTTACTGTAGATAAAACAAAATACTGGTTTCATGAAAGACTCTACCATCAAGAATGGTGAACCACAGAACTTGAAGGAAATGAAAATAACTATGTACTTACAAGTCGGCAATTACAAATTCATAACACTATAAGGATGTGAGAATGGACAGAAAACCTGAAGGCCTATGAATCTAGTATGGAGATGCTTCGTCAAACAAAGATGTAGGCGGTAGTACTCACATGCCTTCTTCTTTAATGATCTCCAGAAGCACCATGTGTGTGGTTTTGGACTTTCTTTTCTCATCAACTACAAGACAAAAGACTATTCATTATTCGTGAACCACAGCATTTTAATTCAATATCCAATATCCAAAGTAAAAGATGTGATGAGAAATTTATTTCTTATATTTGTAAGGCTCTCTTGTCTTTTCCCCCAAGTTATATATTCTCATTTTTATCTTAACATCTTATAAAGTAGAGAGGAAGTAAACTACTATCTCCCCTTTATTTATTTTTAATTTGACAGAGAGAGAGATAGAGAGAGAGGGACAGACAGGAAGGGAACGAGATAAGAATCAACTCATAGCTGCAGCATCTTAGTTGTTCACTGATTACTTTCACAGATGTGCCTTGGCCAGGGGGATCCAGCTGAGCCAGTGACCCCATGCTCAAGCCAGTGAGTGACCTTGGGCTTCAAGCCAGCAACCTTTGCACTCAAGCCAGCGACCATGGGGTCGCATCTATGATCCCAGGCTCAAGCCACATGAGCCCACGTTTAAGCTGGTGACCTCAGAATTTCAAACCTGGGACCTCAGTATCCCAAGCTGATGCTCTATCCACTGAACCACTGCCTGGTCAGGCCTACTATTTCCCTTTTAGAGAAGCAGCTACAGACACAAAAACTTTGAAGGACACATAGTTGGCACCGAAGTCAGGATTAAAACTTAAGTTTCCAAAGTTTTAGTCTTGTGCTTTTCCTAATCTAACAAATAAAAGGACTCAAAAAATGAGAGTTCTGTTCTTGGTATTCTTACTGAAAACAAAACCTACCTCAATTAACTTCAAATTTAATATCCACCTTTGAAGAATCTTTTGAAAACATAAAAATGTGGAAATGAACCAATTTCTTAAGAATTAAATCGGTACCTTTATGGTTTGTAGGATGGCAAATTAGGAAACGTATATAGAAGGAAACCTGGCAATATCTATCAAAATTACAATCATTATTTACTCTTTGATCCAGCAATCCCATTTCTAGGAATTTACCCCACAGAACTTAAAAAAACAAAGTAGCATATGAACAAGTCTGTTCTACAAAAGAGAAGAAACAACCCAACAATCCCCAATGGGGGAGGGCAAACAGGTTAGGGTGCCTTCACACCATGGAACATTCTAACCTAGAAGGAAGGACGAGGCTCCCAGTGCACTGATTTGGAAGGCATTTAAAATAAGATGTTAAGTGAAAAATGCAAGGTACAGAACAGTGTGAATAGTATGCTTTTTGTGTTAGGAAGAAAAGAATATGTATTCTTATTTGCTTGTTACACCACACAGACTCTGCAAAGCTATTTGAAAAACTCATAAGGGCATTATCTGCAGGGAAAAGGGAAGAAGGAGCAGACTAGAGTGAGATTTTTCATTGTACTGTATATATTTTTATATATTTTGTTTTTGAGTTGAGTCAAATAAAATTATTTCCTATCCTAAACCTCTAAAATTAATTTAAAATAGTAGTCATGAAGGGTTTTAACATAGAAATTAGTTTATTCAAAGCTCATCTTACTCTTATCTCCTCATGTACGTTTTGGCATAGTTGTATAATTTCTTTTTTTTAATGTTTCCATTGATCTGTGTGTGAGAGAGAGAGAGAAAGAGAGAAGGAGGGAGGAAAGAAGGAAGAGAGAGGGAAAGAAAAGCACCAACTCGTTTCACTTAGTTGTTCCATTCAGTTGTGTACTCATTGTTTCTCATATGTGCACTGACCAGGGATGAAACTCGTGACGTCTGGCGCACAGGGTTGATGCTTTATTCACTAAACCACCCAGGCAGGGCAACAGGTTTATGGTTTCAAGTAGAAAGATACTGACAAAAAACAAAACAAAACAAAACAAAACGACAAGCAGTAGTTATAGAGTTGCACAGTCCTATAAAGCAAAAGAGGTAAACTAGACCTGTTAGTGGCACAGTGAATAGAGTGTTGACTTGGGACGCTGAAGTCCCAGTGTTCAAAACCCCAACATCGCTGGCTTGAGCACAGGTTCATCCACCTTGAGCGCTGGCTCACCAGCTTGAGCGCGGGGTCACTGCCTTGGGATCATCAACATGATCCTATGGTCACTGGCTTGAGCCCAAGGTCGCTGGCTTGAGCAAAGGATCACAACCCTCCCGCAAGGCACATATGAGAAACAATCAATGAACAACTAAAGTGCTGCAACTAGGAGTTGCTGCCTCTCATCTCTTTCCTTTCCTGTCTCTCTTGCTCTTTTTTTTTTCTTGCTAAAAAAAAAAGTCATAATATTTGTTAGAAAAAATCTCAATCATTCAAAACTATTAGTGCAAGCCCACTCAGTTATCTTGAAATAGAAAATGGCTAAGGCTATGACTCATCCATGAATGCCCCTCTGTTAATTAGGAAATAGCAATGATGCTGAGTATTTCAAGTCAGTGAAAATGGACAACAGATCTCTAACAAAACAGAATATCCTTGTTAATTTTTAATTTAGAACCTACTGAGAAATATGTTTGCTTCCTGACACCAAAAAAACCCAGAAATACAGTGACTACAAAAGATACTCACCTTGAAGTCGAAGTCGAGCTGTATCTAAAGGAAAAAACACTGTCATTGCAGTCACGCTGCCCTGGAAGATTATTAGAACAGCCGTTAGTCATTACACATCACAAGACAATGAGCCACAACTTTTAAAGAAACAAAAGTTCACTATTAATGATGGGTCAAATCAGGTTTTCAGTGAACGCATACAATATTTTAACCTATTGAGATTGTTATTGTTCAAACTTCTGTAGTTATGTACTTAAACAGAGCATTAAATTTTCTAGAAGAAATACTGTTCTATCTCTCTGATATTGAAGAAAAGAATGTGATGGGTCCCTGGAAATGATGATTTTAGGTGTTTACAACCTAGGCCACATGTCAAAGATAGCAGGTAAATGGATTTTAAGTTAACCTTCCCGAGCTCAGTTGTTCTCCTATGCTCTGAAACCAAAATATGCAGTAATCAGATACATACTTCTAGTCCAGGGGTCGGGAACCTTTTTGGCTGAGAGAGCCATGAACACCACATATTTTAAAATGTAATTCTGCGGCCTGATCAGGCGGTGGCGCAGTAGATAGAGCGTCGGACTGGGATGCAGAGGACCCAGGTTCGAGACCCCAAGGTCGCCAGCTTGAGTGCAGGCTCTCTGGTTTGAGCAAAAAGCTCACCAGCTTCAACCCAAGGTCTCTGGCTTGAACAAGGGGTTACTCAGTCTGCTGAAGACCCACGGTCAAGGCATCAATGAGAAGGCAATCAATGAACAACTAAGGTGTCGCAGTGTGCAATGAAAAACTAATGATTGATGCTTCTCATCTCTCCATTCCTGTCTGTCTGTCCCTATACCTCTCTCCGACTCTCTCTCTGTCTCTGTTAAAAAAAAAAAAATGTAATTCTGCAAGAGACATACAACGACCAGTGCATGTTACGCATTATCCAATAAAAATTTGGTGTTGTCCCGGAGGACAGCTGTGATTGGCTCCAGCCACCCCCAACCATGAACATGAGCAGTAGGAAATGAATGGATTGTAATACATGAGAATGTTTTATGTTTTCAATGTTGTTTTTTTTTTATTAAAGATTTGTCTGCAAGTCAGATGCAGCCATCAAAAGAGCCACATCTGGCTCATGAGCCATAGGTTTCTGACCCCTGTTCCAGTCTCTGTGCTTAATCAAAATATTCACCACAAAGTAAGAGAAGTGTAAGGATCATATTGTTCTATATAATGGTTTTGTTTGCTGTGCTTTAAATAAAATACTGGCACTCTCTCCGCTAAAAGTTCCATAAATAACTCATCTAAGGTAACACAATGACAAAAATTACCAAGAAAAAAAAAGAAGCCAACAACTAGTCTTTCTATTGACAAGACCCTACAAATAAAAACAACAAGTATATAGTTAGGAATGAAATTATACACATGAAATCTCTCATGGGTTTATGGTTCTCAATCCAGATGCCAGCCCATATGATGGTACATATTCTCAGGCAGAAGATCAAGTTTTAAGAACGCTGTCCAAAGGATAGGTTGCTGGTTTGATCCTTGGTCAGGGCACGCTGGGGGGCTCCAACGGAGCCAATGACCCCTTGCTCAAGCCAGTGACCTTGGGCTTGAAGCCAGCGACCTTCGGACTCAAGCCAGCAATCATGGGGTCATGTCTATGATCCCATACTCAAGTTGGTGACCGTGTGATCAAGCCAGATGAGCCCACATTCAAGCGGGTAATCTTGGGGTTTCGAGCCCAGGTCTTCAGCATCCCAGGTCGATGCTCTATTCACAGTACTACCACCAGTCTGGTCCATTTCCTGATTCTTTTTTTTTTTTAAGAGACAGAGAGAGAGAGTCAGAGTGAGGGATAGACAGGGACAGACAGGAACGGAGAGATGAGAAGCATCAATCATTAGTTTTTCGTTGCGCATTGCGACACCTTAGTTGTTAATTGATTGCTTTCTCATATGTGCCTTGACCATGGGCCTTCAGCAGACTGAGTAACCCCTTGCTTGAGCCAGCGACCTTGGGTCCAAGCTGGTGAATTTTTGCTCAAACTAGATGAGCTTACGCTCAAACTGGCGACCCTCGGGGTCTCAAACCTGGGTCTTCCGCATCCCAGTCTGATGCTCTATCCACTGTGCCACCGCCTGGTCAGGCCATTTCCTGATTCTTGCTATTGTCTACACTTCTTATTCACAATGCCTTGTTTCTCTGTGAGTTTAGTTAGTTGGATTGAGCTACTCATTTTCTTAGGATTTTATTTTTCAGCATTCTTTCAGACCTCACGAAGATAAGTACTTCCAGAAAGTACATCTGCTAGGCATTTTGGGGCTCCAGATTTATTGGTTGATCCCTTACTGGACTTCTCATCTTGGACAGACAAGGCTCTTTCCCTTCTTTTCTGTATCTCTATAAGCTACAAATCTAAAGTTCATGTTTCAGGTTAAGCAATTTCTGCAGGGCAAAAACTGCTATCCTTGACCCTGGGTCCTGCCTTTACTCATTCTCCATTCTGAGAGTTCCTTATATTCTTGTCACCTTATTGATACTTTTAATAAGTTATTTAAAAAAAAATTTTTTTTTGACAAACAGTAAGGGAGTCAGAGAGAGGGATAGGGTCAGACAGACAGTAAGGGAAAGAGATGAGAAGCATCAATTCTTCATTGCATCTTCTTAGTTGTTCATTGATTGCTTTCTCATATGTGCCTTGACTGGGGGGCTACAGCAGGCCAAATGACCTGTTGCTCAAGCCAGCGACCTTTGGGCTCAAGCCAGCGACCATGGGATCATGCCTATGATCCCATGCTCAAGCCAGCAACCTCAGGGTTTCGAATCTGGGTCCTCCACGTGCCAATCTGATGGTCTATCCACTGCGCTACAGCCTGGTCAGGCCAGAATATTCTTTAAATAAAGTTAGCAAAAAGGGAAGGGGAATGAGCAGCAGCTAAGGAGAAAAGCAGTCTCCAGACTAGACTGGTATGGTTTTATGACAAGGCGGGCTGAGCATGATTGAAAGTTGAAAGGAAGCCATGGAGAAAGATTAAAGCTGTGCCCTGGCCGGTTGGCTCAGCGGTAGAGCGTCGGCCTGGCGTGCGGGGGACCCGGGTTCGATTCCCGGCCAGGGCACACAGGAGAAGCGCCCATTTGCTTCTCCACCCCTACCCCCTCCTTCCTCTCTGTCTCTCTCTTCCCCTCCCGCAGCCAAGGCTCCATTGGAGCAAAAATGGTGCGGGCGCTGGGGATGGCTCCTTGGCCTCTGCCCCAGGCGCTAGAATGGCTCTGGTCGCAGCAGAGCGACGCCCCGGAGGGGCAGAGCATCGCCCCTGGTGGGCGTGCCAGGTGGATCCCAGTCGGGCGCATACAGGAGTCTGACTGTCTCTCCCTGTTTCCAGCTTCAGAAAAATACAAAAAAAAAAAAAAAAAAAAAAAGATTAAAGCTGTAAGAAAGAGTGGCCTGACTTGTGGTGGTGCAGCGATTAAAAGTGTTGACTTGGGTGCCTGACCAGGCGGTGGTACAGTGGATAGAGCGTTGGACTGGGATGTGAAAGGACCCAGGTTCGAAACCCCGAGGTTGCCAGCTTGAGTGCTGGCTTATCTGGCTTGGGCAAAAGCTCACCAGCTTAGACCCGGGTTCGCTGGCTCCAGCAAGGGGTTACTCAATCTGCTGAAGGCCCACTGTCAAGGCACATATGAGAAAGCAATCAATGAACAACTAAGAAGTCGCAACGCGCAACGAAAAGCTAATGATTGATGTTTCTCATCTCTCTGTTCCTGTTTGTCCCTGTCTCTCCCTCTCTCTGACTCTCTCTCTGTCTCTGTAAAAAAAAAAAAAAAAAAAGTGTTGACTTGGAATGCTGAGGTCATCAGTTCAAAAACACAAGGTTGTCCAGCTAGGCACATACGAGAAGCAATTAGCACAAACTGATGCTTCCCGTTCCTCCCTCTGCCTTTCTCTCTCTATCCTCTCTCCAAAATCCATAAATAAAATCTTTAAAAAAAAGTGAAAATTAATGGAGCAAAGTCTCAAAAGGTAATTGGGGTTGGGGCCACGGGTGAGGACAGAGATCAAAGGCAGCAGAGATAGATGCGTCTCAGTTTTCCTAAAACAAGTAGAATGTACAAATATGATATTTGTGTACAATTGCAATGGATTCTGTAATAAGAAAAAATAAGTGAGAAAGCTCATCTCATGTAGCCCCTATTTTATCTTCTACAGAGTAAAAGGTGAGATCTGCTACTAGTGAAGGGAATAGGTAGAGTTGGCCAAATGGATGACAGAAAACTTCAATTCCATTGGATACACCAAGATTGCGGGTCTGATCCCTGGTTAGGGCACATACGAGAATCAACCAATGAATGCATAACAAGTGGAACAACACACTGATGTTTCTTTCTCTTTCACTCTCCTTCCTCTCTCTCTAAAATCAATAAACAAAATTTTAAAAATTATTAAAAAGAATATATCTGAAAAAGAAATTATTAATTATGGCCTTACTACACTATCCCAAGCATTGTGCTAGGTGCTCTACAAGTGTTACCACATTTACTTCTCAGGAGAACCCAGTAAGGTGTTATTATCCCCATTTAATAAAAAGTTCGAAAAATAATTATAATAAAGATTGCATAACTAGACTTAGGATGATGGGCACACACTGTAATATATAGATCAGGGGTAGTCAACCTTTTTATACCTACCGCCCACTTTTGTATCTTTGTTAGTAGTAAAATTTTCTAACTGCCCACCGGTTCCACAGTAATGGTGATTTATAAAGTAGGGAAGTAACTTTACTTTATAAAATTTATAAAGCAAAGTTACAGCAAGTTAAAGCATATAATAATAATTACTCACCAAGTACTTTATGTTGAATTTTTGCTAAGTTTGGCAAAATAAATCTTTATAAAACAACTTACTATAGTTAAATCTTTTTATTTATACTTTGGTTGCTCTGCTACCACCCACCATGAAAGCTGGAACGCCCACTAGTGGGTTGTAGGGACCAGGTTAACTACCACGGATATAGATGATGTATCACAGAATTGTACGCTTGTCACCTATATAATATTAACCAACGTAGGCCAATAAAGTCATAAAAAAATAAATGACAGCTAAAAAAAACAACTACATAAAATCTTTAGGATTGATTTTGGAAGTCTTTTTAATGATATGGTATAATAGATTATTTACATGAGGCCATTAACTGTACCACATATAGAAGTCATCAATTAGAAATACAGTATTACCCTGAAACAATACAATTTTGGTTTTTAAATACAGTACTCAGGATTGCAATTATTCCATGTTGTGCCAGAAAACACTCAAAATCACTCGTTTACTTTAATTTTTTAAATGTGTGTGTCTGTGTGCATGCGCATGACAGCATACTTGATGTGAGAGTGTTGATCTTGGAAAGACGTGAAAAAGCAAATATAAAACATTAACTCTAAAAAGTTGTAAGTCAACATCTAAACAATGATCCAACAATCCTTTGGGGAGAAGAAGCAACTAAGTCAGGCAGCCCTAGAGTTTATTATACATAGTCACGAAAATGGGCACAGTCACAATTACAACCCATGTTGCCTAGCTCAAGTGCTCTTAACCACTATGCTAAACTGACTCTCCTCAATCATTTCAAAGCTTTAGTTGAACATCATGCTCAGGACACTAAAGTAAACATGAACCATCACCACAATACTATACCGTTAAAAGTAATGCCACTCTTGTCAACTGTAGTGACATTTTTGTGGTGAATTTTTTTTCTTTTGGTAGGAATCAGAAGAAAATAGAGCCCATGTTGTGTGGTTTTAACCTTACTTAATATAGAGGACTGCAAAAAGAGATGAGAACCATTTTTGAGCATGAATAACAAAATACAATGCAAATTCTCACTCAGATATGTGCTAGGAACAGTACTGCCCCAAGGGGAAGCAGAAGAAAAAAATTATTCTCACAAGGCTATGTACTGGATATTCTAACAAAGCCAGAAAGAAAAACCATAGCAAATTCAGGGTAAATAATTTCAAGTAGAACTTTTAACAAAAGAAAAATAGGCAATATAAAGAGAAAAAAATGGCAATTTCTCTGTAGATCAAATAGAAATACATCATCTCTCCCCCCAGGCCCTGTCTAAAGCAAGGGTAGAAAACTATGGCCAATATCTTATCCAGTGCTTGGTTTGGTAAATAGGATTTCCTTGGAACACAGTTCTGCCCATTCAGTTAGTCACTGTTATTAATGGCTGAGTTCACACTATCATGGCAGACTGAGTAGTGGCATCAAAGACTTTACATAAAGTGTAAAATATTTACTACCTGCTTCCTTACAGGAAGTTTGTCAACTCATTTCTTTTATAACACTTAACACTATCTAAAATTATTGGGTTTTGTTTGTTTACTCAGCTATTGTCTGACTCCCCCACTGGAATGCAAACTTCATGAAGGAAAACTCTGTTCTCCACTCTATTTTTAGCACTAGAACATAGAAAGCACTCAATAAAGGTGTTAAATAAATGGCATTTATTGAGAGAAAAACAACAACAACAAAGATTTCCCATTCTCTCTTAGATATACTCCCAACTATTCACCCTACCATTCTATTGAAATGGGTCTTCTCGTTCCAATCTTTAGTATATGTGCTATCAAAGTGAGCACCAAAATGGTCTTCTCAAGTAACCATTGGATTTTTCATGTTGATGAACATGCTTATATATCCAATGATTAATTCTTAGTCATCTGCTTGACCAGGCGGTGGCACAGTGGATGGAAGGTCAGACTGGGACCTGGAGGACCCAGGTTCAAAGCCCCAAGGTTGCCAGCTTGAGCGCAGGCTCATCTGGTTTGAGCAAGGCTCACCAGGTTAAGTCCAAGGTCACTGGCTTGAGCAAGGGGTCACTCGGTCTGCTGTAGCCCCCCCCCCTCAATCAAGGCATATATGAGAAAGCAATCAATGAACAACTAAGGTGCCGCAATGAAGAACTGATGCTTCTCATCTCTCCCCCTTTCTGTCTGTCTGTCCCTATCTCTGTCATACACACACACAAAAAAATTCTTAGTCATCTTATTTGATCCATCAGTAGCATCTGACCAAGGTGGTCTATAGCCTCTCCATGTGACTTTCAGAACGTCATTTTCTTTTAGTTTTCCTCCTACCCTACTTCCTTTGTCTCCTTTGCTGGTGTTCTCTCACTTCCCTAACCTCTTACTGTTTGTGCTCCAAGACCTGGTTTCTGAGACTTTTCTCTCAGTCTACATCCATTTTCTTGGTAAAGTCATCTAAAATCATGACTACTCTTAGGCATTTCAAATGTAACTAGTCCAAAACCAAAATGCAATTCATATTTCCTTCAAAACTTGCTCCATCATGATCTTTACTAGCTCAATAAATGGGAATATCATCCTTCCAGTTGCTGAAGCCAAAAACTTTTGGGAGTCAACCAACCCTCATTCTGTTAAACCCCATATCCCATTCACCATCAAACTCTGACAGCACCACCTTATTCCAGGTTTCCCTGGCCCGATAGCTCAGTTAATTAAAGCTTTATCCCAAAGCAGAGACTGCAGAGGTTACTGGTTCAATCCCCAGTCAGGGCACATACAAGAACAGATCAATGTTCCTTTCTCTCTCTCTTCTTCTTCTCTAAAATCAATAAATAAAAATTAAATATATATATATATATATATATATATATATATATATAGTACAGGTTAACGATCACTTTTTACCACCTCCACAGCTACCATCCTTGCCCACTTATAGCTCACTTTCAACAGAACAGCCACAGTGACCATGTTTAAAATGTAAATGAGCAAGCTGCTACATGCTGTAAGCCTCCAATAGAGATACATGCTGTAAGCTCTTTCCCACTCACAAGACAAATCACGCAATTTGGCCCCCTGTAACCTATTTGCCTTTTTGTTTCCTTCTCTCCAGGAACATCGGCCTCCATGCCCATCCTAAAGCATGTCAAGCAAGCTTCCCACTCAGCCTCTATACAATGGCTGAAAGGCTCTTTTGGTTTAATGAATGATCTAAGATTCCTGAATCAGGTACTCCCATGAACTACTACTGTGTCACCTAATTCTCATAACTCTGTGAGGTAACAACTATCAACATACCCTCTTTATAGATTGGGAAAGTGTGGTTTACCGGCCACCTATCTAACAAATAATGGAGTTGGGGTTCAGCCCTGATGAGATGAGTCTGCACAGAATGTAAGTTCTCCAGGAGTTTGGGGAGCTAAAAGGAGAGGATTAGTGATATTCCTCTGAAGTTACAGATTCGAACTGTTACAGGCGTATGTTGACAGCTAGAGGAGGATATGAGAAAGAAATAAGATGAGAACCAGGAAGGTGAGCTACCCAAGTCAAGAGTGGAAAGTTTTAAGGAAAAGGGAGGGATGTCAAATGGAATTGAGACATCCAGAAGCCCAAGAACCCTGCACATACCTCACAGTAAACCACACTTGTGGTAGACAGCAACTCTGGCCTTGACTTAAAAAAAAAAAAAAAGTACCAATACTTTTTGTCAGAGATATCGTATTAGGTAGGCACTTCCATGTGCCTGCAGCAAATGTGTGAAAATTGGTTGTAGTTAAGCACGTGATTGTGCAACACAACATCACACCTTGGTTTTTCCCTGGCCCAAGTGAGATGAGTTTGTGGTGCGGTGAAGGTGTGGTAGAAGGAAGAGAGGTCTTTAATTTTCAGAAGGCAAATAAAACAGCAATTATCTTCAGCCCAACTCCCTGTGAGTATGTGAGACCACCGCCGTCTATATCCCAGATAGTATTTCAGGAGGCCAGAGCTGTCTCCAGGAGTGAAGAGTGAGTGTCGGCCCTCACACTAAATTCTTAAAGCAACTTCCCGCCTACGCCCCCTTACTTTCCGTCCCACGGCCACAACAGGCGACCCTAGACCCTACCCAACACGATCTCTCTCATCCCCATCCCCCAGACATATCCCGGGAAGTAACCTCAGAGAAACCCCACACCCCGCAGCGGCCCTAGCGTGAAGACCCCGCCTCACCACGGCTCCGGCCACAGCGTGGACCAAGCTTTCGTAGGACAGCACGGAAGCCATTGGTGCGGTTCCCTCAGGTAGGCCCACACTTTTCCTACAGGAGCCACGGCCAGCCGAGTGAGAACAGCCAGAGCCCAGGGCGAAGCGTCACAAACTCCACCCGCTTAGGCTCGCCTCCAGAACTACTACTTCCGGGTCGCAGGGCGCCCCATCTCGCTGCTAAAGGCTGCTGGGGCGGGAAATGGAAAGGTGAGTCTGGGAACGCCCCTATAGCTCTGATTGGCTCCCGGAGCGTACGGGGCGGAGCAGCGCAGTGCTGACTTCCTGACGAGAAGGGGTTGGGTACTCTAGGTTGCCGAGACCTGGTCACTCAGGCTTCACACGTACTCACGTAACACTGGGTACTTCAGAAAGTCTGGACGGCCTCCTTTTTCTCCACTTTCCTCCACTACAAGCTGATGACTGGCAAAATGGGGGACTCAAATCTTCCTGTCTCTCTGTGGCTTAATTAGCATTTTTTCTTGCTAGTATATTTTGAAAATAACATTTTGGCAAGAATAAATAAAATGTCAATTGGATTAGGTTCTCTCCTCTGAAAAACCCGGGGTGTGATGGGAAGCGAACTTGAGTTTCTGAAAGTCATAATGATCACATGGAGGTGGAACATACTTGTTGGCAAGTAGGAAAGTCTTTAACCTCTTGGTTTCCTCCTTTATGAAATAAGTGTTAATACAAAAACTAATGACTTGTGAGGATTATAAAAAAGTTAATTTATGTTGGTGTACTTTATAAAATACTTCAAAAAATTTTCCGTGTTGCAAAGTGAAGAGCCAAATTAAACAGAACTACAGATGCCATATTTCTGACCTAACACTATTTTTTTAGATTTTATTTATTCATTTTAGATAGGAGAGAGAGAGAAGGGGGGAACAGGAAGCATCAGCTTCTATACGTGCCTTGACCAGGCAAGCCCAGGGTTTCGAACTGTCGACCTAAGCATTCCAAGTCGACCCTCTATTCACTGCACCACCACGGGCCAGGCCCCTAACCCTGTATTGTGAGACACAGTGTTTCAAGACTCCAATTTCACTTCCTTACTTGGGTACCAATGTCACGTGTCTCTACCAGTTTCAGTACCAGCAAGTTTTATAATACCCTCACTGATCATTCTTTAGTGTGTACTACATACCGGGGTTAGTGCCTGATGCCCTTTTATCACATTTACTTCTCAGGAAAGTGCCTTAACAATTCACCTGGTCATGTTTTCTTCTTTATTGATTGGATGAATGGTTTTAGGGGAAAAGCGAAGCATCGATTTGTTATTCCAGTTATTTACACATTCATTGGTTGATTCCTGTATGTACCCTGACCAGGGATCAAAGCTTCAACCTTGCTCTAACCAACCAAGCTACCCCAGCCAGCACAAACTGGTCATGTTTTCACAAAATTTTCAGAAAATATTTTGCTATTGGTTAAGATCTCTTTGTATTTAAGATACTCTTCATTTAGGCTGGTGCTACACCGACTGCAAGCTAAGTAAAAGGTTAGTTGGGGAAAAACATACCTAATTGGATTTACTGATATCTATATGTATGGTTGTTACTGATAGACACCTTTTGTAAGACTGGCTTCCAGGATTAATCCCAGCACTCCTTTGGGTGATGACATCCAGGTACAGACCCAAAGGCCAATGAAGATAGAATTCTCGCGCTGGAACAGACAAGCTGGTCTGTTATAAAAGTTAAGCAGAGGACAAGTTCTAATTGACTCCCACTCAAACTGGAAGCTCTCAAGAATACAGGGTAGAGGAAAAAAAATATATATATTTTTTGTCCTGGCTGGATAGCTTGGTTAGTTAAGAGCAACATCCCAAATACAAAGGTTGCTGGTTTGATCCTTGGTCAGGGAAGATTGATGTATTTTTCGCTCTATAAGACGCACTCTCCTCTCCCCCAAAGTGGAGGGAAAATGCCTGTGTGTCTTACAGAGCGAAAAATATGGCATTTTATTAATATTTTAACTTCATTTGGTTCAGAATATTTTTTTTCTTATTTTCCTCCTTAAAACCCCAGGTGTGTCTTATAGAGTGAAAAATACGGTATCTCTCTACCTTTCCTTTTCTAAACTCAATAAATTAAAAAATATATATAGGGTGGGGCAAAAGTAAGTTTACAGCATGGAAAATACTTTTGTGGTATTCACAAATGTAAACCTACTTTTGCCCCACCCTGTATACTGGATTATGTAGATACAGATTTATAGACACTTATGGGCACTTTCCCATTTTGATGGTAACTGAATGCTTTTTTCCATATTCCCATTTGTAGAGCATGAATCTAGAGCAGAAAGCATGTCCAGCTATCAAAAAATATTTTGATTAAGATAAAATTATCTTCGCCTTGGCTAGGTAGCTCAGTTGGTTAGAGCATCATCTCAAAATGTAGAATTTGCCGGTTCAATCCTGAGTCAGGGCACCTACAGGAACAGATAGAAGTTCCTGTGTGTTTCACTGTTCCTTCCTTTCTCATTAAAATCAATAAAAATTTAAAAAATATATTAAAGATAGAGTTGTTTTCTATTGTACTGAAAACACTATAAAATTGTCATGAGTATGTAGTGAAAAATGTAGCATTTACATAGGTGCACCATGTACTAAATGGAACTCTGTAGTTCTGATGTAGGTACATCATTAAATGGAACTCTATATTTGTATTTTTTTAAAAATTTTTTTGCAAGGGACACATACACAGAGAGAGGAAAAGAGAGAGATGAAAAGCCATCAACTCAGTTGAGCCACCTTAGTTGTTCAGTGATTGCTTCTCATATGTGCCTTGACCTGAGGGCTTCAGCCAAGAATCCCTTGACCTTGGGATTCGAGCCACAGACCTTTGGGCTCAAGCTAGTGACCATAGGGTTATGTCTATGATCCCACACTCAAGCTAGCAACCCCATGCTCAAGCTGGTGAGACCCAACCTCAGGGTTTTGAACATGGCTCCTCAGTGTCCCAGGCCGAAACTGTAGCCACTGCTTCGTCAGGCAGTTGTACTTATTTCCAATGTTTAGAAATCATGATTTTGCTTGTTTTAAACATTTTTACATCTAATTGAGTATTCACAATTACCTATTTTCCTCAGAAGGTTCCCTAATCATAGAAACATAAACAAAAAATTCAGCATCATCCTGTTCACACCCATACCATTAGTACAAAGTAAGTTAAAAGAACCTAGCCAGGGCCCTGGATGGTTTGCTCAGTTTTAGAGCAGCAGCTCATAGTGAATGTCCTGGGTTCAATTTCCAGTCAGGGCACACAGGAGAAGCGACCATCTCCCCTTCCCCCCTGCTGTCTCTTTCCATCTCTCCCTCCCTCCCTCCTGCAGCCATGGCTCGAACAGCTCAAGTGAGCTGGCCCTGGCACTGAGGATGGCTCCATGGACTCTGCCTCAGGAGCTAGAAAAAAAAAAAAGGCTCCTGTTGCAAAGAGGAACAGCCCGAGATGAGCAGAGAATCGCCCCCTAGTGGGTTTGGCCAGTGGATCCTGGTGGGGTGCAGGAAGGATTGTCTGCCTTCCCTCCTCTCACCAAAATGAAAAAAAAACTAGCCAGAACTGATTTCATGTATGTGGCTTTGATCTGGTCATATGTTTTCACAAAGTTTGCAAGGGGGGGGGGGAGGATATATCTATATCTATATCTATATAGATATATATAGATAGATATATATATAGTGTGTGTGTGTGTGTGTGTGTGTGTGACAGAAACAGAGAGAGGGACAGATAGGGACAGACAGGAAGGGAGAGAGATGAGAAGCATCAATTCTTTGTTGCAGCACCTCAGTTGTTCATTACTTCTCACATGTACCTTAACCAGGGGGCTACAGCAGACCGAGTGACCCTTTGCTCAAGCCAGCAACCTTGGGCTCAAGCTGGTGAGCCTCGCTCAAACCAGATGAGCCCGCACTCAAGCTAGTGACCTCGGTGTTTTGAACCTGGGCCCTCTGCGTCCCAGTCCGACGCTCTATCCACTGCACCACCACCTGGTCAGGCTGCAGAAAGTCTTTTAATCACCATTGGTTAAATGGTCTCTATACTACAATGTCCTAGTGATCTGGGTAAATTTAAAGACATCCTAATTGATACACCATATACCTAGATTTTATAGAGCACCATTTATATTATTTACCTCCTTGCTACTCTAATCCTTAGAATCCAGTTTTAAAATTTGGATCTTACCTTAAAAGAATGTCAAGTATTTCATTGTCAGACTTCATAGAAAATGATGAATGTCCACTACCATCAGCACTAAACACTAGGTCTCACTAAATAATTGCCAACATACACTACTCACAAAAATCAGTTTATCACTTCATATTCATTTTGAAATATCCCCTAATTTTTGTGGGCAGTATATTTAAAACTTCTGCCAACTTGATATGCCATACTGTTTAAATGTCATTTTTAATTTTCCAAGTTATTCTTAAGTATACTTGTTACACCTTTACTTTCAAGGACTCTCTCTCAAACTGTATTAATAATGCTATGTTGGTTAATATTGGTACAAATTCCTAAAAACATTGGTACAAACTTTAAAAATTACTGTATCATAATTTCAATTGAGAGGTGGGAGACAGAGAGGCAGACACCTGGCTACACCCTAGGGATCCACCAGCAAGCCCCCTAAAGGGCGATGCTCTGCCTATCTGGGGCCACTGTTCTGTTGCTCAGCAACCAAGCTATTTCAGCACCTGAGGTGAGGCCATGGAGCCACTCTCAGTGCCCAGAGCTAAACTGCTTGAACCATTCAAGCCATGGCTGAAGGAGAGGAGAGAGAAAAAGAAAAAGGGAGGGGGGAGTGAGAGGAAGGATGGAGAGCAGATGGTAGTTTCTCTTGTGTGCCATGACTGGGAATCGAACCGGGACATCCACACGCTGGGCAGACACTCTACCACGGAACCAACCGGCCAGGGCCACATAATATTTAAACTATTTTTTTCTTGTCCCTATTATTGGGTTTGTCACAAGTGGACCAAGTATTTATGTTAGATTCCTATTAGGAGACACCATGTTGAATGTGTATTACCAGCACACCCCATGATGTGTGATATTCCTTTCAAATGTACATTTTAATTGTTTTGAATTTCTTGAAGTAATGAACAATTTTGCAATAAGCAACCTCATACAGAAAGGGGCAGCAGAGTATGTATAAGATAAAGAGGAAGACCTTTGAAACCACAAGCTTGGTGAAAATCTCAGCTTTACAAATATTCACGGGTGTTATTCTGGGCAATTAAGTGTTTCAGTCTCATTTGTGTAAAATGGAGATACAAGAACTTAAGGTCATTATCAGAATTGAGTCAATAGTTGCAAACTGATTACAAAGTGCTTGGCACAGACTAAGTACTACTTGATACATGAGCCTATTTGGGTGCATTACTTTCAGGTACAATAAAAATCTCTAAACTATGTTGTTTCTCCTATATCCCATTAGGCTTCTATTTCCTAGTGTGGCAAACTGCTAGATGTTACTCTAGGTCTTTTCTCCATTTCTTTTGTGGTAATAATTCTTTTGTTGGGCATGTGACCACACAGCTATAGACCATTATTTTCTAGTTTACCTTGCAGCTAAATATGGTCTCAAGACAAAAAAAAAGCTGACCACCTTGGCTAGATAGCTCAGCTGATTAAAGTATTGACCAAATGCACAGAGGTTGCCAGTTCAACCCTGGTCAGAGCACATACAGGAATAAGATGTTCCTGTTTCTTTCCTTTCCCCTCTATAGAAATCAATTAAAAAAAAAGCTGATTAATAGGATATGAGAATAAAATGCTAATTCCATGTATTGGCCTCATTATTTTGGCATATGCTTCCTTGGAGCTCTCTCCCGTTTCTCAAGATAGAAGATGTGTAGCAGAGCAAGCACCTTTGGACCCAGAAACGGACACTACTTGAGTATGGTATAACTACTTACCTCTGGACTGCCACCTGAAAGAAAACAAAGTGTTTTTCTTAGGCTAATGTATTTTGGGGGCCTTTTTAACAGCACTTTATAATCTGAAGCCTACTCTTTTTTTTTTTTTTTTTTTACAGGGACAGAGAGAGAGAGAGAGTCAGAGAGAGGGATAGAAAGGGACAGACAGGAACGAAGAGATATGAGAAGCATCAATCAGTTTTTCGTTATGACACCTTAGTTGTTCATTGATTGCCTTCTCATATGTGCCTTGACCGAGGCCCTTCAGCAGACTGAGTAACCTCCCTTGCTTGAGCCAGTGACCTTGGGTCCAAGCTGGTGAGCTTTTTGCTCAAGCCAGATGAGCCTGTGCTCAACCTGGTGACCTCGGGGTCTTGAACCTGGGTCCTTCCGCATCCCAGTCTGGTGCTCTATCCACTGTACCACCACCTGGTCAGGCATTCTACAGCCTACTATACCCAGTAAATGAGTGCTAGAGACAAAGGAAATAGAACATATGTTGGGTAAAAAGGGGGACGGGAGTCAATATCCAGTTTGAAATCATACTTTATTTTTAATGTAGCTAGAAATATCCAATCACTATATATTTTTAAGCAGAAAAAAAGTCCTTTACTTTTCCTTCTTACAGCATTATTAGCACAAGAAAAGAACATTTCTCTTTATAAGTGGTACTGAGTTTCTTTGTATTTATGGAACTTAAAAGTCTAAAAAGCAAAGAACACATTTTCAGAAGATCAATTTTACTTATACCCATTTATGGTAATATTTGCAATGTTAGAATGTACTTAGGAAATATATGTAGTTAAGTAATTCAAATCAAATGAATTCAAAAGCAAATGCTCTTGGATTATTCACAGCATACACTGGAAATTTTTAAAAAGGCAAACACATATTAACAAAAAGAACACTGGCAAGGTCAAACGCAAGTTTATATGTTGAATATTTTTAAAGGGTTTAAAAAGCAGGCTCAATTAGCATACAACTTTTTCTCACTTATATAACAGGTGCTTTTCTATCTGCTGTGTACAGTAAAGGGTTAGACTCTGAATCAACTTATGATTTCAGGTATGTGCTATTTCAACATGTGTTCCATGGAATTTAGTCACTGCGCCTACCATTATTCTTCAAATAAAGTACAGAGGGCCTCATCCCTTGAAACTAATTTTAAACAGTAGCATTTTAATAGAAAAACAGCTAGAAACCTAGAAATTCCTGGTACAGTGCCTGGACTCAGTCTTATTTAATACAAGAATTGAATATTTAATACAGGAACAGAAAATTTATCATTTTTTTTATTCTTGGAGAGAGGAGAGGTGCAATATAGTTGCAGTATTTAAGAGCTGAATAGGACAACAATGAATCTTGTATAGTACCAACAGTTCTACAATAAAGAACCATGGATCTCATCAACTTTATAATTCATGCTGGATCAAAAACTTAGGTTTCCCTGTATGTATCTCTTAAGTGAAACCTCATACTCTCCAAAATACAAAGAAAATATCGGCATTTCCTAAGTAGAAGACCATACCAAATACCAAAGGGAGTCCCTCCTTCCAGTATCTTTTGATATCATAAGACTTCACTGAAGTATAAATCTAACACTTAAATATCAAATCTCTTGGCCAAGTAGGAAACTACAACTGTTATTGGGTATTATCTGACATAGTCACTGTATGTGTTACATATATAATTAAACCCAGCAGTAAATTTGCTTGCACTTACACTGTGAATGATAGCAGTGATGATGCCAGTGAAAAAGGACTACCTTTAGTTCAAGAGTAAGGGGGGGAAACACATCAACAGCTGACAAAGGGTTGGGGTAATTCTCTGACCAGAGAAGATAATTTTAAACATAGAAATATAAAAAGAAAAGTATTCTCTTAATTCCCCTATGTGGAAAATATGAACATTTATTTTATGTATCAGACAAGAACACGGCTAAGTAATCCAACTCTACTGCAGCATTATAAAAATCATCCCTTCACCACAGTGTAAGATTTAAATGCATGTGCACAAGGGTACATGTTATATAAAATGTAGTAAGATCGCTGCTACCCTGCCAGGTACTTCCAGTCCCTACCCAGGTCCTGCTAGACTAGTGGTCCCAAGTAGTTTTATTCAAATAAATCATTTTTTAAAAAAATAAAGCATTTAAAAAGAGAAATCAAATGCCTCAGTAACCATATCTCCAACTCAAACTTTATCTACTTAAATGTTGTATTTGTCTCCCACTAAGAAATCTTTATTTCACTCAAACTGACAAATAACCCTCCCATACTGAAGTATTTTTTGCCCAATTCAAAGGAAACACCAAAATGATTAGTAAAGAAAAATGTAGGGTTTAAGATACCCTTTTAATTTGTTTTTAAATATTTTAAAGGTTTAAAGTGTATAATTCCTAATAGGAAAAGTTATCTGAATGAATACCCTAATGGCAAATCACTGTAAAATGTTACAGCTGCACTTGGGGCAGAGGGGTAGGGATTCTCTTCAAAGCACCCCAGCTTCCTTCATGAGAAGGTCAGAGGTACATTGGTGTGTGTTATTGCGACATCCATCGGGTGATTCAAGTTGCTTTTCCTTCAGCAAAGGCTCTGTCAGAAGGGTTTTATGCCTGACCTCCAAATTTGGCTGACAATTTACTGATGAGATTCATAACCTTTGGGTTGCTCTGATATTTTGACATATTTGCCGGGTTCTGAGCCACATCCTGGAAGGCCACCATAACTTCTGGATCCTGAAAAAAAGGTGTATTATCTTTTTAAAAAATACTTTTAAATGCTATGGGTCAACAAGTTTATTATTAATTAGACCCATAATTCTGTCATGGCCAAGTTATTCAGGCTTTAAACAAGGCCCTCAAGTATAAATATTATTAATGTGTACTTATAAGTTAAACTCAATTATGTCACTTTAATGAAAAAAGCATACACAATTTTGATACAAACACAACTAGATATAATTACCAAGTATTACAAAGTATTTCCTATAAACCAATTTTTAAAAACTTTAGCTACTCATTCTGAAAGAAAGTGAATGTCACAAGTGCAGCTAGCTATTTGGTAATTAAAAACAATTAATAATTGGCTAACAGAGTAACCTTTGTCTCCACACAGAATTATGAAAGAAATGCCTGAGTGATATCAAGTTTCACTCTGTTTTTCTAAGTCTTACCTGCATAGCTGCAAGAACCTCTGGATCACTAAGAATTTCATTGAGCCCAGGCATTCCTGCCATTCCAGGCATGCCCCCTCCCATTCCTGGCATTCCTCCAGGAAAATTACCAGGCATTCCCCCAGGAAAGCCACCTGCAAAATAAAAAAAACAAAACACTGTATAGACAGCAACCTAATGGGATACTATTTTCTACTGTGGACAAAAAAAAGGGGTTTCATAGAAAGTAACTTCACAGAGTGATTAGATCATAAATTCCTAAATGGGCAGGCCACAGTGGGTGGTTAGCAAGGCACGTACCTTCTATAGTAAAAGGTTCATCTTTGCCAGCCCTGTCCATTGTTTTTGTGTATTTAGGTTAACAAACCTTTGAAATAAGTAGTAGCCATTCTCAAAACAGCACATATCTTGTAAATTCTTCCGTAAATCCAGCCAGGGCACACAGGAGAAGCCCCCATCTGCTTCTCCACCCTTACCCCCCTCCTTTCTCTCTTTCTCTCTTTTCCCCTCCCGCAGCCAAGGCTCCATTGGAGCAAAGTTGGCCTGGGTGCTGAGGATGGCTCCATGGCCTCCACCTCAGGTGCTAGAATGGCTCCAGTTGCAATGGAGCAACATCCCAGATGAGCAGAGCATCGCCCCCTAGCTGGCATGCAGGAGTGTCTGCCACCCAATTCTCACTTCAGAAAAATACAAATTAAAAAAAAAAGGTTTCCACTGATATGAAAGAGAAAGGAGAGAGAAAGTGGAGGTGGAGGAAAAGAGAAGGGGAGAAGAAAAGGGGGTGGGGGGAGAGGCAGAGAGGAGAGGAGGAGGGGGGAGAGATTAAGAAGGGGAGGGAGAGAGGGAAGGGAAGAAAAGGGGAGGGAAGGGGAGAGAGAGAGGAGGAAGAGAGAAGTGTTAACTCCTTTTACTTAGTAGTTCCATTTATCTGTGCATTAATCCATCGCTTCTCCTATGTGCCCTGACCCACAACCTCAGTGTGCCGAGACGACACTTGATCCACTGAGTCACCCAGCCAGGGCTGAAAGTCTGTATTTTTAACTAGAACTCCCAGAGTTTCTTCTTTATACTGAGAAAAATGCTCTAGCAAAAAGGATTTCATTCTCCCATAATCTTTCTAAGATTATAAACCTAAATTATAAGGTCAACCACAAAGTTCTGTCCGTTTCTATCACAAGTTTCGACACATAAGCACGTTTATTTGGCGCATGTGTGCCTCTCTATTTTTATCACTTAATGTATACATACTGACGTAGCAAAATAACTAAAACGAAGTTGATTCACGTTAGTCTTATGTGTGAAGTGATAGTGTACCCATGGCTACTGATAAAGTTCATTTACGCCACTGTAATTTTTACAAATTTCAACAAGAAAGAAATGCTACAGAAGCATGTCTGTCGCATCCACCATATTCCCCGGACTTAGCACCCTCCGACTATCATTTGTTTTTGTCCTTAACAAAAATTTTTGAAGGAAAAAAAAAATTTGAAGGGCAAAAAATTCAAAAATGAAGAAGATATCAAACAAGCACTGGTTCAATTTTTCACATCAAAAGATAAAACATTTTTCAAAAATGGGATATACAAATTGCCCTCACGCTGGCAAGAAATCATTAATAATAATGGCAATTATATTACTTAATAAAGTTTATTGACGGTAAGAAAAATTTGTATTTTGTTTTATTCCAAAAACGGACAGAACTTTCCGGTAGACCTTATATTTTCTACTCAGTTTCTCACTACTTTTTATGTCTACTGGAAGTACTCTGAAATAACAATTATACCAATATAGGGACATCTAAAGGGAAATATAGGTAGCATTAATGTATTCTACAGATCAAGAATCACCACAACCAAGTCACTAAAAAGCAGAAACATGAATTAAAAAGTTATTAACAGCTCAATAATTTAAACATGCCCATGAATTATTAATAATTACAGGCCCTGGCTGGCTGGCTCAGTGGTAGTGTGTTGGCCTGGTGTGTAGAAGTCCTGGGTTTGATTCCCGATCAGGTCACCCTCCCCCCTCTTCTCCTCCTGTATCCATGGTTTGATTTATTCAAGCATGTTGGCCCCAGGGCACTGAGGATGGCTCCATGAAGCCTCCACCTCAGGCATTAAATAGTTTGGTTGTGAGCATGTCCTCAGATGGACAGAGCACGGGCACAAATGGGGGTTGCAGGGTGGATCCCGGTTGGAGCACATACAGTTGTCTATCTCCCCTTCTCTTACTTGAAAAAGGAGAAATAAAAAATTAATAAAAATTAAAAAATAATTAACAATCACAGATAAGATCTAAGGAGTGTGAAAACATCTAGCTTCTCCTGCTGCTCCTACTAACTCTGAAAAACTACCCATAAAAAATTACTGGCCCAGGCCTGACCAGGTGGTGGCACAGTGGATAGAGCGTCGGACTGGGATGCGGAAGGACCCAGGTTCGAGACCCCGAGGTCGCCAGCTTGAGCGCGGGCTCATCTGGCTTGAGCAAAGAGCCCACCAGTTTGGACCCAAGGTCGCTAGCTCCAGCAGGGGGTTACTCGGTCTGCTGAATGCCCACGGTCAAGGCACATGTGAGAAAGCAATCAATGAACAACTAAGAAGTCGCAATGCGCAACGAGAAACTGATGATTGATGCTTCTCATCTCTCTCCTTTCCTGTCTGTCTGTCCCTGTCTATCTCTGCCTCTGTTAAAAATAAATAAATAAATAAAGTTAAAAAAAAAAAAAAAAAAAATTACTGGCCCAATACAATAATTAACCATCTGTTTGTTAAATCTAGGAAAACTACTTAACAAAAATTTATCTCCAGTATTAGTCCATATTAGTGGTCATTTTCTAAAACAAAGATATCTGACATAAGATCATTTATATTTTAAATAGGAATAAACAATAAGCAAAAATTTTCTTACCTTTTCTTCAAACTGCAAATCATCCCAATATGTGCTCTTTGTTTTTAACTGCTTAACACATGACCTTTCAGAATAGAGGCTACCTTTTTAGCCAATGGCATATAAGTATAAATGTGTTTACCTGCCTCCATTAACCCTCCTTAAAAGAAAGCTGGTTACTACTAAACAGCTGATTTTCCATTAGAATTATGAACTTAAAAAAATCTCTTCCTGGTTTTTATATAAATTTCACACTGCCTCATTTGGGAAGTATTCATTCTCTGAGTGTCCTTATAACTGCTCTTCTGCTTATTATATAGACCTTCTACCTATTATATAGGACTATGATATCACTCAAAGCTTTGCCTTCATAGTAATTTCTGATTACTTAACATTTACAAGAAAGAAAAAAGTGTCTATTATTTTTACACTGGACTTAAAACATTTTTTTGTGCCTAAAAATTCCACACAGTGCTTTTATCTACTATATCTCATGAATATCAATGAAATAAATTCCATTATAGCTATTCAGAAATACTTTGAATCCATCACATTAAAAATTTTTTTTAAGAGATGAGAAGCATCAACTCAAAATTGCAGCGCCTTAGTTGTTCATTGATTGCTTTCTCTTATGTCTTTTTTTTTTTTTTTTTTTTACAGAGACAGAGAGAGAGTCAGAGAGAGGGACAGACAGGAACGGAGAGATGAGAACCATCAATCATTAGTTTTTCATTGCGCATTGCAACACCTTAATTGTTCATTAACTGCCTTCTCATACGTGCCTTGACCGCGGGCCTTCAGCAGACCAAGTAACCCCTTGCTCGAGCCAGAGACCTTGGGCTCTCGAACTTGGGTCTTCCACATCCCAGTCCGATGCTCTATCCACTGTGCCACCGCCCGCTCAGACACTCTCTTATGTGTCTTGACAGGGTGGCTTTAGCCAAGCCAGTGACCCCTTTTTCAAGCCAGCGACCTCAGGATTTCAAACCTGGGTCCTCAGCATCCCAGGCCGATGCTCTATCTACGGCAACACCACCCAGTCAGGCTGTTACAGTCTTTAATTTTTATTTATTTTTTTCTTCTTTCTTCAAATGAGAGTGGGGGAGATAAGAAAGACTCCCACATGCGCTCCAACTGGGATCCACTGGGCAACCCCATCTGGGGCTACGGTCACAACTGAGATATTTTTAGTGCCTGAGGCAGAGGATCCATGGAGCCATCCTTAGCACTCGGGGTCAATGTACTTCAACCAATTGAATCATGGCTGTGGGAGAAAAAGACGGAGAGAGAGGGAAAGAGAGAAGAGGAGGAGGTGGAGGGGTGGAAAAGCAAATGTTCTCTTCTCCTGTGTGCCCTGACTAGGAGTTGAACCCAGGACATCCACATGCTAGGCTGACACTCTACCACTGAGCAAACCAGCCAGGGCTATAGTCTTTTAATGAAGTACAATGCATGGGTCTAAATAAATGTCAGCTCTTTATAAAAAGTACACTGCTCAAAGTGTGAGGAAAATAATATACTGTATTTCCACCATCATAAAATTTTTATTAGAAGGAAACTTACTTTACTTTCTTTTTAATTTTTACTTACTGATTTTATCAAGAGAGGAATGGAGAGAAAAGCACACATTAAGCTGCTCCTATATACACCCTGACCAGGGATCGAACCAGCAACCTCTGTGCTTTGGAATGACAACCTAACCAACCGAGCTATCCAGCCAGGGCCAGAATAAAACTCTCTACAGGCTAACATTCTAAAGATTCTTCAGTGTCCCAGAAACTAATGATATTAAACATAATAAACATATCAGAGCCCCCAAATCAAAATATTCTCCAATTCCTTACAATACTAATCAGTTTTTAAAATACCTGGAAAAGAGCCATACTGAGCTCCTGATTGTCGTCTGGCTTCTTCTTCCTTTAATAAAAATAAATAAATAAATAATGTAATTGGGAGGGGAAAAGGTCTGCTGTCCAGCCCTATGCAAAATCATGAAAAAAAGAAAAGGTAAAATAAGATAGTTATAGGATTTAATAAGAATGACAAATTTCAAATGGAAATAATGGACTAAAGGATATCGACATCACAATGCACCCCCCCACCCCAAATTTCCAACTAGATTCTCAATGAGCATTACTTTTGGTAATTCCAAGTAGTGTTTTAGTTTTATTTAAGGAAAAAAAAATACCTGGAAAGTAATTTACAATACTGATATGTCTTCCCATGCTTATAACAACTAAATTATTATTTTTAGATTCCAAAATAAAAGCATATAGTTAGATTACTAAAACTGCCATGACTTTTGTTTCCCAAGTTTATTTTTAGCATATGTTCAATATATAACTCAACCACATATACAACTAGAAATTTTCTGATTTTTTTTTCTTTTTTTGTGTGTGACAGAGACAGACACACGAATATATCGGAAGGAAGGAAGAGCGATGAGAAGCATCAGTTCTTTGCTGCATATCCTCAGTTGTTCATTGACTGCTTTCTCATATGTGCCTTCGCCAGGGGGCTACAGCAGAGCAAGTGACCCCTTGCTCAAACAAACAACCTTGGGCTTCAAGCCAGTGACCTTTGGGCTTAAACCAGTGACCATGGGGTCACATCTATAATCCCACGCTCAAGCCAGCGACCCCACGCTAAAGCTAGTGAGCCCACACTCAAGCCAGTGACCTCGGGGTTTCGAACCTGGGTCCTCTGCATCCCAGTCTGATGCTCTATCTATTGCGCCACTGCCTGGTCAGGCTGTTTTTGCTGTTTTCTTAAACACAAAGTAAAAGCAAATATACATAAAGTTCCCTCTTAACCAGTTTATAAAGTCACTAAGGAAATATATAAATGTAAAAATTACTTTTGAAGATTATAAACTATAATTCCTGCAATCAAATATAATGCTTAAAATATTAAATTAAAAAAATGTAGGATATAATGTTATATCATTATAATACAGCTTTATGTCCTTTTATTCAACAATGTTAAGTGGATGAAAACTGATAGAATCAATGCAAAAGGCTAATATAGCAAAAAAACTAGGAGAGGCTTTACAAAAGCAGCAGCAATACAGGATGAGACATAGGTGGGTTTACAGTTGCTTGTATGGAAAAGAATACAATAATAAATCAATAATAATACTAGAATAAACTGTTTCACATATAGCTGTAAATCTATTCTTGTCCCACCTGTATTGTAGATAAATTATGGGGTAACTTTTCTTTTTTTTCTAAATTTTATATATTTTTATAACTAAAAACAAATACTAGTCAATTTTAAATAGCCATGACTAAAATCCTGGAATAGAAGGAATCACAAAATTTAACAATCTGGGTGAGCAGCTTCAAGAATACAGATAATACTGCCAAGTTTTCATTATTTGACCAGGGAAAAAAAACCCTAATTCTAGGAGAATGCAAGACTATAAATTGATAAAATATATACTCACATAAGAATTTAAAAACTATAAGAGATCCTCACAAATTGAATAAAGGGGAAAAAACTTGCATACAAAACTATAGGCAGCATTAAATAAGAACCAGTAATTAGAATAATGTCCAAACAGCTCTACTCTACTGTATTTCCCTTTTAATGGTTTAAATTACAAACTTTACCCTCTGGGCTCTCTCATGTTCTTCCCGAGCCTTCTTAACCCTTTCCATTCTTTCTTTGATCTCTCGCTCTTCACGTTTCCGTTCATACTTTCTTCGATGTTCTGCAATTTTCTGGGCCTAGGAAAAAAGAGCCACAAAAAAAATGTTCTAGAAATTGAAAAAAGTCAACATATACCTACAGTTTTGTTAAAGAATTACTTTTCTTTGTGGAGTGGTGTTTAAGACAGTTCTTTCTTCCCTTATTTTAGATTATTTATTTATTCATTTTGAGAGACAGGGAGAGAGAGAAAAAGAGATGGGAACAGGAGCAGGAAGTATCAACTCCTATATGTGCTGTGACGAGGCAATCCTGGGGTTTCGAACCAGTGACCTCAGCATTCCAGGTCGACACTTTAACCATGGCACCACCATAGGTCAGGTACTTTTTCTTTTTTTGAGAGAGAAAGGGAGAGGGGGTGTAGTGGCAGGGAGAAAGATATCAATTTGTTGTTCCACTTATCTATACATTCAATGATTGATTCTTGTATGTGCTCTGACCGGGGACTGAACCCACAACCTTGACATATAAGAAAAACGCTGTAACCAACTGAGCTATCCAGCCAGAGCTAAGACTTAGTCCTGAATAATGACAGATTTACGTGAGAGTAAAAGACCTGCCATAATTCAGACTTTAACAAGTCCAATGAAACAGAGAAAAGGGGCTAGGATTTGAGGTTAGAAGTGTTATAAATCTCAATTAACCAGGGCTAGAAGATAAGTAGGTTTCACATTTCAAGACAATTCTTATCTGATACCTGCCATGGGAAAGCAAAGACTGTAAACATATGTACAAGTTATTTGCCGTTCTAATTATACTTAACTTTCTTCATCCATCAAGTAAGGAGTAGGGAAGGACAAACATGTAAGTCTTATAAAAATGCTATAATAATTAAGAGAGAAAATATATGCACCAGGCATTAGGTACAATGTCCATGACAAATATCTGGACTCTATTATTTATTCAGAGACTAAAGTAAATGTGATAAGATTCATACTTTTGCTTATGATGTTTTAAGAACTTCATGTCCTAAAATATCTCACACAATAACCTTGCTGAGTTGAATTAGCCTCATTTAAGAAAAACAAACAGCCTGACCTGTGGTGGCGCAGTGAATAAAGCGTCGACCTGGAAATGCTGAGGTCGCCGGTTTGAAACCCTGGGCTTGCTTGGTCAAGGCACATATGGGAGTTGATGCTTCCAGCTCCTCCCCCTTCTCTTTCTCTGTCTCTCCTCTCTCTCTCTCTCTGTCTCTCCCTCTCCCTCTCCCTCTTCTCTCTAAAAATGAATAAATAAAATTTAAAAAAAACCAAAAGACCCTTAAAAAAAAAAAAGAAAAAACAAAAGTCTCAAATAGTAGTAGCTAAGTTAAAGTCTGCATTATCTTAAAACCTTTGGCAAAAAATTCTTGGTAGTGCAACTTCCCACAATGCTAAAGGATTTAGCATGTGAATACATTAAAATTAATTTAACTAATTAAGACAGAAATCATCTTAAAATAATATTCTAGCTTTTGAATTCAATATTATCATTTTTAAAAGGTTGAAACTTGTTAACTACCACAGCGTCCTCATGGTTTACACCAAGGCTATATATACCCACAATTAAGAACAGACTAAACTCAATCTTGGCTCACATTTTATGGATTTCTTATTTGCCCCCCCTTTTAATTTCTTTTTGGTTATAATTCTATTGTAGTCTTGCAAACAAAACAATAGAGCTTGCTATAATACTGCATGAAAAGTAAAAGCATGAAAATCTACTGAGATGTCCTGAGTTGAGCACAAACTTCAGCGATGGTAGGTGATAACTTCCAATGTCTTCGCATCTGCTTTGCAGATGAGCTGCTGCCTGGGCTACATAACAGAGCCATGGAGCATTACAGTAACGACTTTCCATCTACTTGAACATACCCTCGGTTGAACTTCTTTCAGCATTGCACTAGCATCATCATCATAATCCAATTTACACGCAAGGGCAAGATCATGGGCTGCTTCTTCCCAATGGCCCAGAAGCCTGAAACAGATTTAAACTCATTTTAGGAGTCTTTTATACATATTCACTTACAAAGCAAAGTGTCTTTCTTCCTTATGATAAAAAAGGATTGTTACAAAAGAGGTTTAAGTTAAATACAGAACCATATTCTCATGAACCAATTCAATTATTGTTGCACTTTAAACCTCCTCTTCTAAAATATTTTTTAAAACTTGACAGAAATAAATATATGTGTGCACATTTTATTTAAAAAGGAGAGAAAAGATAAATCAGAAACTAAGATTGGTGAAGATAGGTAAGAATAAAGAAAGGGGATAGCGCCTGACCAGGCGTCAGGTGGTGGCGCAGTGAATAGAGCGTTGGACTGGGATGCAGAAGGACCCAGGTTCGAGACCCTGAGGTCGCCAGCTTGAGTGTGGGCTCATCTGGCTTGAGCAAAAAAAGCTCACCAGCTTGGACTCAAGGTCGCTGGCTTGAGCAAGGGGATACTTGGTCTGCTGAAGGCCTGCGGTCAAGGCACATATGAGAAAGCAATCAATGAACAACTAAGGAGTCGCAATGAAAAACTGATGATTGATGCTTCTCATCTCTCTCTGTCTCTATCTATCCCTCTCTCTGACTCTCTGTCCCTGTAAAAAAAAAAGGGGGGGGGGATAGCAATGAAAATGTGACTTCGCTGGGTATACCTGTTAACTCAAACTCGTCTTGACTCTTTAAAAATGAAAATGCTTTAGCCTGACCTGGCGGTGGCACAGTGGCAAGAGCATCAGACTGGGACATAGAGGACCCAGGTTCGAAACCCTGAGGTCACTGGCTTGAATGTGGGCTCACCAGCTTGAGCGTGGGGTCACTGACTTGAACGTGGAATCATAGACATGACACCATGGTCACTGACTTGAACCCAAAGGTCACTGGCTTGAAGCTCAAGGTTGCTGGCTTGAGTGCAAGGTTGCTGGTTTAAGCAAGGGAGTCACTCGCTCTGCTGTAGCCCCCCTGGTCAAGGCACATATGAGAAAGCAATCAATGAACAACTAAGATGCCACAACGAAGAACTGATGCTTCTCATATCCCTTTCTGTCTATCTGTCCCTCTTTCTGACTCGGTCTCTGTTGAAAAAGAAAAAAAAAAAGAAAATGCTTTACATACTCAAAGAAGAATATTAAATTAGAAAAGATGGAAATACATAGAACATTTCCTAAACCCAATTACAGAAATAAAAAACTTTATTGCATTGACAACATAAATCACATAAAATAAATAAATTCAATTTAAAACAGTATTTTAACAGTATATCTTCAGTGGAATATAATTAAGAACTGCAAAAAAGAAATTTAAACTTTACTTCGAAAGTATCTCTAAGGTATGATTTTGAAACAATTTTATGTATATGGCAGGATAACACACAAGTAGGTCAATATATTAGGGAGAAAGATTTTGACTTTAAGATAACTGTCAAAAAAAAAAAAAAGGTAACTGTCAAAAATATAAAATGCATAGGCCCTAGCTCATTGGCTCAGCGGTAGAGCGTCAGCCTGGCGTGTGGAATTCCCAGGTTTGATTCCCAGTCAGAGCACACAAGGGAAGTGCCCATCTGCTTCTCCACCCTTCCCCCTCTCCTTCCTCCTTCTCTCTTGCCCTCCTGCAGCCAAGGTTCCAGTGGAGCAAAATTGGCCCAGGCATTGAGGACAGCTCCATGGTCTCTGCCTCAGGCACTAGAATGGCTCCCGCTGCAATGGAACAACATCCCAGATGGGCAGAGAAACGCCCCCTGGTGGGCATGATGGTGGATCCTGGTCAGGTGCATGTGGGAGTCTGTCTCACTGCCTCCCCACTTCTGACTTTGGAAAAAATACAAAAAAAAAAAAAAAGAAAGAAAAAGAAAAACAAATACATATAATGTTGAATTTTAATTAGAAAATCAATATAAATTCAAAATTCCATAACTTTTTTCCTTAAAACCGTTGTTTTTTCTAACTCTGTCCATTGAAACAAAAAGAAGGATATTCCAGAAACAATGAACACATCTGCAATGAACATATCTAGTGGCCAAACTTAAGCTTCTATACATATAATCACCCCTAAAATAAAACATGGTTTTCTGGAGAAATGGTCTATTTCAAGTCTGGGAAATGCTATGCTTTACAATAAGGTAAGGAAATGCTCAAATATTACTGGGGTCTCAAGAGGATCAATGACAATGCACAAGCTTTCCTTTTTTTGCCCTTTTGTATTTTTCTGAAGTGAGAAGTACGGGGTGGCAGACAGACTCCCACATATGCCTGACCAGGATCCACTTGGCAAACCCATTAGGGGTGATGCTCTGCCCATTTTGGCTGTTGCTCTATTGCAACCGGACCATTCTAGCGCCTGAGGCAGATGTCATGGAGCCATCCTCAACGCCCAGGCCAACTTTGCTCCAATGGAGCCTTAGCTGCAGGAGGGGAGTGGTGGAGAAGAAGATGGGCACTTCTCCTGCATGCTCTGGCTGGGAAGTGAACCGGGATTTCCACAAGCTGGGCTGATGCTCTACCACTGAGTCAAATGGCCAGGGCCCATACCTTTCCTATACTGATGGAGCATTAATAAATTTTACTCCAGGCCCTGACCAGTTGGCCGAGGCTGACACTCTATCCACTGCGCCACTGCCTGGTCAGGTAGTACAGCACTTTCTATCCATGTAAAGAAGTCAATGTCACCGGGTTCGATTCCCGGCCAGGGCACACAGGAGAAGCGCCCATTTGCTTCTCCACCCCTCTGCCGCGCTTTCCCTCTCTGTCTCTCTCTTCCCCTCCCGCAGACAAGGCTCCATTGGAGCAAAGATGGCCCGGGCGCTGGGGATGGCTCTGTGGCCTCTGCCCCAGGCGCTAGAGTGGCTCTGGTAGCAACATGGCGATGCCCAGGATGGGCAGAGCATCGCCCCCTGGTGGGCGTGCCGGGGTGGATCCCGGTCGGGCGCATGCGGGAGTCTGTCTGACTGTCTCTCCCTGTTTCCAGCTTCAGAAAAATGAAAAAAAAAAAAAAAAGTCAATGTCAGCCCTGGCCGGTTGGCTCAGCGGTAGAGCGTCGGCCTGGCGTGCGGGGGACCCGGGTTCGATTCCCAGCCAGGGCACATAGGAGAAGCACCCATTTGCTTCTCCACCCCCCGCCCCCCTCCTTCCTCTCTGTCTCTCTCTTCCCCTCCCGCAGCCAAGGCTCCATTGGAGCAAAGATAGCCCGGGCACTGGGGATGGCTCCTTGGCCTCTGCCCCAGGCGCTAGAGTGGCTCTGGTCGCGGCAAAGCATCACCCCCTGGTGGGCGTGCCAGGTGGATCCCGGTCGGGCGCATGCGGGAGTCTGTCTGACTGTCTCTCCCCGTTTCCAGCTTCAGAAAAATACAAAAAAAAAAAAAAAAAAAAGAAGTCAATGTCATTGGACAGTTCACCCCCAAACAAAACACCCATTTGTATACCACTATTTTGCTTCCAGAAATGATTACTATTCTGGATTAAATTCACCTCTTTCTTGCCCCTTTTTCTGACTTTTCAGGTGACAGTATTGACTGAAATAGTTGGAGGCTAGTGAATTCCTTCTTCTATGACATATTGGTTGTTTAATGTTAAGTTGCAAAGAAAAAGTCTGAAAATAGAAAATTTATAAGGACACTGATACAAGGTAAGGAACAGAGTGAAGAAATAAAATGGAGTCACTATGGTCAAGCTTCTAAATTATTAGCTTCAAGTGTCTGAGGAAAGAATCTTATTTTAACTGACTCCAGGAACTTAATTTTTCATTTTTTTTTGGTGACAAAGACAGAGAGAGGGACAAATAGGGACAGACAGGAAGTGAGATGAGAAGCCATCAATTCTTTGTTGTGGCTCCTTAGTTGTTCATTGACTGCTTTCTCCTATGTGCCTTGACCAGAGGGCTACAGCAGAGCAAGTGACTCCTTGTTCAAGTCAGTGACCATGGGGCATGACTATGATCCCACACTCAAGCCAGCGACCCCACACTCATGGTGGAGAGCCCATGCTCAAGCCAGATGAGCCCATGCTCAAGCCGATGACCTCAGAATTTCAAACCTGGGTCCTCTGTGTCCCAGTCCAACACTCTATCCACTGCACAACCACCTGGTCAGGCAGGAACTTAAATTTCTCAACTTTCCAGTCCCACATCAATACCTGGTTGTACATCAATGCATTGTGCATCAATGTCTGGACCTACATCAAACCTTCAGCTTGACCAGGCGGTAGTGCAGTGGATGGAGCATCAGCCAGAGATGCTGAGGACCCAGGTTTGAAGACCTGAGGTCGCCTGCTTAAGCGTGGGCTCATCTGGCTTGAGTGCAGGATCATAGACATAACTCTATGATTGATGCCTTGGGCCCAAAAGTCACTGGCTTGAAGCCCAAGGTCGCTGACTTGAGTAAGGGGTCACTGGTTCGACTAGAGCTCCCTGGTCAAGGCACATATAAGAAAGCAATCAACTGGTAACTAAGGTGCCACAACTATGACTTGATGCTTCTCATCTCTCTCCTTTCCTGTCTGTGTCTGTCTGTCCCCACCTTCCCACTGAAGGTGCAAAAAACTAAAAACAAACAAAAAACTCCAAAAACCTTCAGAATGACCTCAAGAAGAAAATGTTGTTAGACCATAGGACATCTGATGATTACCCTCTTGGACCAATTTGGCAGCTAAGTATACAGAGCTGGTTCTTCTCAAGAATGTACTTCTTTTTACTGAACCCTTTTTTAAGAACCCTCAGCTTTTTTTTTTCTTTAAAACACTCTGGGTATTACTTAGTTGTATTTCTGGTTTGCCAACCCACTAAGATCCATGAATAGATCTTTGTCATTTATTTCTAGACAAAGTCCCAACTCTGTGTTTCATTGACAAAGGCCACTCTCTTTCATTAAGAGATAATTTTGAGAAAAATCTGTATCTTAATATTGGTTATAAGTGGTCAAAAACTGTTAACAGTGATTTTTGGGGGGGAAAACAAAGGTGGCATGAAAAGAATTTTTATTTATTCCTTACAATATTCTCTCAATTCTTCATATTAAATACATATAAGTATTACTTTTAAATTAAATTCTTAGGCAATTTTGTTTTTTTAAGAAAGTTTAATAAAAAACATCAGGTTTAAAAAGTTCTGAAAATAAATCCCATTGCTTACCTGTGTGCCTTCCCTCGCCACTTGTACGGCTGTGCTGAGTCTGGATTTATTTCAATAGCTCTGTCACAGTCTCGGATGGCAGCATTTGGCTTCTGTAATTTGATGAAGACACTAAAAAATAAGTGTGATATTAAAAAGTATTCATTTAAAATAATAACACCTTTGGAACTGCTACAGACTCAAGTCTTTTTAAATAAATCATCAGAAATTATTCACCAGGAGATGCTATTTTGTTTAGAGTTCTCACCTGGCTCTCTTGGCATAGAGAATGGCCAAGCGAGGATTCAGCTTAATAGCATCAGTGAACAAGTCAATGGCTTTCTGTAGTTCACCTAAAATAAAACAAAAGTTATTGAGAAATAGAGAAAAAACATTTAAAAAAATTGTCGATCTCTTGTCTAATTTGTCTTTCAAATTTTTCATTTTCATTTTATTTATTGATTGATTTTAGAGCAAGAGAAAGGGAGACAGGGAGGGAGGTAAAGAAGAAGTGAGGGAGGTTGCTGACTTGAACAAAGGATCACTGGCTCGGTTGGGCCCCCCCCCCCCATCAAGGTACATATGTGAAAGCAATCAATTACCAACTAAAGTGATGCAACTATGAGTTGATGCTTCTCATCTCTCTCCCTCTTGTGCGGAAAAAAAAAAAGTAAATGGATAAAAGGTGAATAGCCTGACCAGGTGGTGGGCTATCTCCCACTGCATACAGTGTTGGCCCTGGATACAAAGTACCCAGGTTTGAAACCCCGAGGTTGCTGGCTTTAGTGCAGGCTCACAAGTTTGAGTACCAGGTTGCCAGCTTGAGTGTGTGATCATAGATATGACCCCATGGTCGCTGGCTTAGCTGGAACCCTCCCATCCCAGTAATGGCACATGAGAAAGCAATCAATAAGCAACTATTATGCCACAAGTAAGCTGATGCTTCTCATCTCTCCCCCTTCCTGTCTGTCCCTGTCTCTCTCATTAAAAAAAAAAAAATTTTTTTAATTGAAGAATAAATCACTTTTATTCCATTAAATTTTCTTTCTCTTTTTTGTGTGTGACAGAGACAGAGAGAGGGACAGATCGGCTGGAAGGGAGAGAGATGAGAAGCATTAATTCTTCCTTGCGGCACCTTACTTGTTCACTGATTACTTTCTCATACGTGCCTTGATGGCACTCGTACAGCAGAGCGAGTGACCCTGGGCTCAAGCCAGTAATACCATGCTTAAGCTAGATGAGCCAGGGCTCAAGCTGGTGATCTCAGGGTTTCAAATCTGAGTCTTCTGTGTCCCAGTCTGATGTTCTATCCACTGCGCCACCGCCTGATCATGCAAATTTTCTTTCTTTTCATTTTTTATTTTATTCTATTTTTTTTGTGACAGAGACAGAGAGAGACAGAGAGAGGGACAGAGAGAGGGACAGATAGGGAGAGACAGATGGGAAGGGAAAGAGATGAGAAGCATCAATTCTTCGTTGCAGTTCCTTAGTTGTTCACTGATTGCTTTCTCATATGTGCTTTGACCAGGGGTCTACAGCAGAGCAAGTGACCCATTGCTCAAGCCAGTGACCTCACGGTTTCGAATCTGGATCCTCTGCGTCCCAGTCCGAGATTCTATCCTCTATGCCACTGCCTGGTCAGGCTCTTCTTTAAGATTTCATTTATTGATTTTAGAGAGAGGAGAGGGAGAAAGAGGAAGGATGGCGGGTGGTGGGGGGTGAGGAACAGGAAACATCACCTTGCTTCCCATAATTGCCTTGACTGGGCAAGCCCAGGATCTTAAACCGGTGACCTCAGCATTCCAGGTTGACACTTTATCCACTGTGCCACTACAGGTCAGGCCTAAATTTTGTTATGAAAATAGTGTTCCTACTAAATTCACAGGAATTGTATAAAATAACAAAAAAGAGCCTAAGTGGTGGTGGTGCAATGGGTAAAGTGTGGACCTGGAATGCTGAGGTCACCAGTTTGAAGCCCTGAGGTTGCCGACTCTGACTGCAGGCTTCTCAGCCCAGGTTTGCTGGCTTGAGAGCGGAATCACCCACAAGATCCCAAAAGCTCGGCCTGACTTGTGGTGGCGCAGTGGATAAAGTGTCAACCTGGAAACACTGAGGTTGCCGGTTCAAAACCCTGGCTTGCCTGGTCAAGGCACATATGGGAGTTGATGCTTCCTGCTCCTCCCCCTTCTCTTTCTCTCTCTCCCCCCCCCTAAAATAAAAAAAAAAATAAAAAAATAAAAATAAATAAATAAAAAAGATCCCAAAAGTTCGCCAGCTTGAGCCCAAGGGTTACTGGCTTGAGCAAGCAGACACTATGTGGGCCCCAGTCAAGGCACATATAAGAAGCAATCAATGCACAATTAAAGTGACAGCAACTACGAATTGATGCTTCTCATCTCTCTCACTTCAGGTCTCTCTCTCAAAAAAAAGAGTAAAATAAAACAAAAGCAAAAAATAAGACAAGCAATATCTGTCACTCTGAAACTCCCTTAGTCCAAAAACCCTAAAAGGCTTCCCCATCATTCTTAGGGAGAAAACCCTAAGTATTTAGCATGATCTACAAAGGTCTCTAGTGATCGACCCATCATCCTCGCTGTCTTTCCAACACCCATTTCCCTCTCTCAGCCAACTCTCCAACCTTAATTCTATCACTCTTATCCCTTCACTTACAATACTCCAGCTACAATGGCCTTTCTGCTATTCCTTGAGTATGTAATCATCCCATATGCTCTTCCAGATAGCCTCTGTACTTGCTTGTCTGTCTCAAAAGCCCTTCTTCGTGTGTGGTTTGCTCTCTTCACTATGCCAAACACCCTATATAAAACATAACTTCCATCACTGACTATCCTTTTACACAGTTGTTTTCTTCACTGGACTTATTATCACCTGATATAAATTTGTTACAGTTTGTACCCCAGTAATATGTGAGGGTCCACAAAGTAAAGAACTTGGGTCTGTTTTATCTCCCACTGTACATCCAGCATTTAAAATACTGCTTGGAGCATGTAAGCCTTCAATAGATATTTGTTGAATATATTAAACTGAAAAAACATAAAAACACTAAAATACTAATAATATAACAGCTGGAAACACTAAAGTATGACTTAAAAAGTAAGCTTACATGGTACTATTCTAAGCATATGACACATCTTTACTAATTTATTCCTCATGATTATTAGGTAAGTACTCTTCTCTTATCCTTCTTTACAAATGAGAAGAAACAGGCCAAGAGTAACATCTCTAAATTTACCTAGCTAATAAGTGCCAAAGCTGAGATTCAAATGGTAAGTCCAGTGTTTAACTATATTCCTGCTTCTCTAAATCCAGATGAGTCTAAACCTACAATTTCTAACGTGGAATACTAGGTATTTTATCCCTTGGGGATATAGTATAAAATTGTTCATATTCTAAGTTAAATTTACACATTGACATAGCTCGAAAAGAAATATGCAAAAATAAGAACATGACTTTAAGTGGTGGTGACTTTTTCATTTTATTAAAACATTGCTAGGTCAGTAAGAAAATGAATTCTTAAAATATAGACAGTAGGCCAAAATAAATGATGTACACTAAGATCCTGGGCAAGTCAAAACCTCTCTGAGCCCTCAGGTTACTAATTAATCTATAAAATGCGAGTAGTATGAGGTTTTTTTTGTTTTTTGGGTTTTTTTTAGTATGAGGTTTTAATGAAATAACACATTATTAAAACATAATCAGGCCCTGGCTGGTAGACTCAGTGGTAGAGCATCAACCTGGCGAGTGAATGTCCTGGTTTTGATTCCCGGTCAGGGCACACGGAAGCAGCACCCACCTGCTTCTCCACCTCTACCCCTCAAAATTCTCCCCTTCCCAGTCATGGCTCTACTAGAGTGAGTGTGGCTCCATGGCCTCAACCTTGGGCACTAAGAAGGGCATAGCTGCTGAGCAACAAAAGGAGCCAACGCCCAAGATGGGCAAAGCATTGCCCCTAGTTGGCTTGCTGGTGGACCTGGGTCAGGCCCATGTGGGAGTCTGTCTCTGCTTACCCTCCTCTCACTGAACTAAAAAGAAAAAAAAGTTCAAACTGCCAGGCATGTAGAAAGCACAAAATAAATGTTGGATACATAGAAATCTGATGTAGTAGGAAAAAATTTTTTAAATTATAATGAGGAAAAGAAATGGTCAGGAAAAGAAGTGGCTGGGATCCACTGATGGGTATTAAAAGTTGAAACAGGCCCTGGCCGGTTGACTCAGCGGTAGAGCGTCTGCCCAGTGTGTAGAAGTACTGGGTTCAATTACCAGCCAGGGCACACAGGAGAAGCGCCGATCTGCTTCTCCACAGTTCCCCTTCTCCTTTCTCTCTATATCTCTCTCTTCCTCTCCTGCAGCCAAGGCTCCATTGGAGCAAAGTTGGCCTGGGCGCTAAGGATGGCTCCATGGCCTCCGCCTCAGGTGCAGGGGCAGAACATGCCTCCTAGTGGGCTTGCCGGGTGGACCCCGGTTAGGCATATGCAGGAGCTGTCTCTCTACCTCCCTACTTCTCACTTCAGGGGGGAAAAAAAAGGTTGAAACAGGTAAAGAGCTTTACAGAGAAACAGGAGAGCACAAATGAATAAAAAAGTAGACAGTAAGGTCTGGTTAGAATGGAGGATTAAAATTTAAAAAATAACAAAGTTAACAAGGCAATATATGGAATCTGACTCCAGCAGGTCTATTGCTATGATGATTTTCAGAATATATTAAAAAAACTAGTCAGGGTTATAAGGGAGTGTGTTTAACAATAAAAAAACAGTTCTAAGAAATAATAATCTAGGCAAAGTAAACAAAGCAATAAAGGAAAGAGACATTTCAGGTAGGCCAACTATTAAGGCAATTGCAATAGTATAAATATACGATAAGAACCTAAACTAAGAAGGTAGTGGGATTACAAAAAAGATGGAAACAAATCAGTTTGCTAACTTAAAACAGCAATTAATACTAAACTTTTTAGAAAATAAAACTAGTCAAAAAACACTGGTCAGGTGACGTCATGGAAATGGCGCCGTGAGAAGCGCGTCCGACAGCTCTCCTCTAAATCACAACAAATTTATCAACTAGAAACAGAAAAATTTATCCTCGGAGCATTCCGGAGTTCCACACAAACTGAAAGCAAAAGGACTGTTATCACTTGAATCTGAGAGACGAGGGTGTGGAGGAAGCTACTGCAGCAACGCTCATTCAAGCCGCGAGGGAGTGCGCCTGCGTGCTATCAATAAGACCACCCTCAGATGCCGATAAGAAAGAGGAAATTGAATATTATGGATACAAAAGAAAGAGAGGTAACACAAATAGATGTGGAAAAATCTATGGAGAAAAGACTTAACATATTGGAAGCCTTGGAGCTAAATGACAGAGAATTTAAAATAGAAATCTTAAAAATACTCAGAGATATACAAGAAAACACAGAAAGGCAATATAGGGAGATCAGAAAACAACTCAATGAACACAAAGAATATATTACCAAGGAAATTGAAACTATAAAAACAAATCAAACAGAAATGAAAAACTCAATTCACGAGCTGAAAAACGAGGTAACAAGCTTAGCTAACAGAACAGCCCAGATTGAAGATAGGATTAGTGAAATAGAAGACAAACAACTTGAGGCACAACAGAGAGAAGAAGAAAGAGACTCAAAAATAATAAAAAACGAGAAAGCCCTACAGGAATTGTCTGACTCCATCAGAAAGAATAACATAAGAATAATAGGTATATCAGAGGGAGAAGAGAAAGAAAATGGAATGGAGAATATACTCAAACAAATAATAGACGAGAACTTCCCAAGCCTGTGGAAGGAACTAAAGCCTCAAATTCAAGAAGCAAACAGAACACCAAGTTTTCTTAACCCCAACAAACCCACTCCAAGGCACATCATAATAAAGATGACACAAACCAATGACAAAGAAAAAATTCTCAAGGCAGCCAGGGAAAAGAAGAGTACAACATATAAAGGAAGGCCTATTAGATTATCATCAGATTTCTCAGCAGAAACTCTACAAGCTAGAAGAGAGTGGACCCCAATATTTAAAGCCCTGAAAGAGAGGAACTTTCAGCCAAGAATACTATACCCATCAAAGCTATCCTTCAAGTATGAAGGAGATATAAAAACATTCACAAATACAGAAAAGATGAGAGAATTTATCAACAGAAAGCCCCCACTCCAGGAAATACTAAAGGGGGTTTTCCAACCAGATTCAAAGAACAAAAGAAAACAACACCACAAGTAACAGCTCCACCAAGAACACAATAAAACCAAACTTAAACTGTGACAACAAAGGAAAAAAAGGGGGGAGAGGATGGAGATTAACAGTAGCAAAGGATGATGAAGTGCAAAAATACTTATAAGATAGGGTACTACAATGAATATGGTAGGTACCCTTTTCATTACTTAATGGTAACCACCCTTAAAAAAACCACCACAAAAACACTTGACTTAAAAAAGGTAGCAACAGAGGAAAGAAGTATGGAACACAAACAAACAAAAACAAATGATAGAAAAACAAAAGAGAAGAATCAAACTAGATACAAAACTAACAGAAAGCAATTTATAAAATGGCAGTAGGGAACCCACAAGTGTCAATAATTACACTAAATGTAAATGGATTAAACTTACCAATAAAAAGACACAGAGTAGCAGAATGGATTAAAAAAGAAAATCCAACTATATGCTGCCTACAAGAAACACATCTAAGCAACAAGGATAAAAACAAATTCAAAGTGAAAGGCTGGAAAACAATACTCCAAGCAAACAACACCCAAAAAAAAGCAGGCGTAGCAATACTCATATCTAATAATGCTGACTACAAGACAGAAAAAGTACTCAGAGACAAAAATGGTCATTTCATAATGATTAAGGGGAAGTTGAATCAAGAAGACATAACAATCCTTAATATATATGCACCAAACCAAGGAGCACCAAAATATATAAGACAGCTACTTATTGACCTTAAAACAAAAACTAACAAAAATACAATCATACTTGGAGACCTCAATACACCGCTGACGGCTCTAGATCGGTCATCCAAACAGAGAGTCAATAAAGATATAGTGGCCTTAAATGAAATACTAGAACACCTGGATATGATAGACATCTACAGGACACTTCATCCCAAAGCGACAGAGTATACATTTTTCTCTAGTGTACATGAAACATTCTCAAGAATGGACCATATGTTGGGCCACAAAGACAATATCAGCAAATTTAGAAAAATTGAAATTGTACCAAGCATATTTTCTGATCATAAAGCCTTGAAACTAGAATTCAACTGCAAAAAAGAGGGGGAAAAACCCACAAAAATGTGGAAACTAAACAACATACTTCTAAAAAATGAATGGGTCAAAGAAGAAATAAGCGCAGAAATCAAAAGATATATACAGACAAATGAAAATGAAAATACGACATATCAGAATCTCTGGGATGCAGCAAAAGCAGTAATAAGAGGAAAGTTCATATCACTTCAGGCCTATATGAACAAACAAGAGAGAGCCGAAGTAAACCACTTAACTTCACACCTTAAGGAACTAGAAAAAGAAGAACAAAGACAACCCAAAACCAGCCAAAGAAAGGAGATAATAAAAATCAGAGCAGAAATAAATGAAATAGAGAACAGAAAAACTATAGAAAAAATCAATAAAACAAGGAGCTGGTTCTTTGAAAAGATCAACAAAATTGACAAACCCTTGGCAAGACTCACCAAGGAAAAAAGACACAGGACTCAAATAAATAAAATCCAAAATGAAAGAGGAGAGATCACCACAGACATCATAGAAATACAAAGAATTATTGTAGAATACTATGAAAAATTATATGCCACCAAATACAACAATCTAGAAGAAATGGATAAATTCCTAGAACAATACAACCTTTCTAGACTGAGTCATGAAGAAGCAGAAAGCCTAAACAGACCAATCAACAGGGAGGAAATAGAAAAAACTATTAAAAATCTCCCCAAAAATAAAAGTCCAGGCCCAGACGGTTATACTAGTGAATTCTATCAAACATTCAAAGAAGACTTGGTTCCTATTCTACTCAAAGTCTTCCAAAAAATTGAAGAAGAAGCAATACTTCCAAACACATTTTATGAGGCCAACATAACCCTCATACCAAAACCTGGCAAGGATGGCACAAAGAAAGAAAACTACAGACCAATATCTCTAATGAATACAGATGCTAAAATACTAAACAAAATACTGGCAAACCGAATACAACAACATATTAAAAAAATAATACATCATGATCAAGTGGGATTCATCCCAGAATCTCAAGGATGGTTCAACATACGCAAAACGGTTAACGTAATACACCATATCAACAAAACAAAGAACAAAAACCACATGATCTTATCAATAGATGCAGAAAAGGCTTTTGATAAAATACAACACAATTTTATGTTTAAGACTCTCAACAAAATGGGTATAGAAGGAAAATATCTCAACATGATAAAGGCCATATATGATAAACCATCAGCCAACATCCTATTAAACGGCATAAAACTGAGGACTTTCTACCTTAAATCAGGAACAAGGTAGGGTTGTCCACTCTCTCCACTCTTATTCAACGTGGTGCTAGAAGTTCTGGCCAGAGCAATCAGACAAGACAAAGAAATAAAAGGCATCCATATCGGAAAAGAAGAAGTAAAGCTATCACAAGCTATCACTTTTTGCTGATGATATGATCCTATACATCGAAAACCCGAAGGACTCCACAAAAAGATTATTAGAAACAATAAACCAATACAGTAAGGTCGCAGGATACAAAATTAACATACAAAAGTCCATAGCCTTTCTATATGCCAACAATGAAATATTAGAAAACGAACTCAAAAAAATAATCCCCTTCACGATTGCAACAAAAAAAATAAAATACCTAGGAATAAACATAACAAAGAACGTAAAGGACCTATATAATGAAAATTATAAAGCATTGTTAAGGGAAATCGAAAAAGATACAATGAGATGGAAAAATATTCCTTGTTCTTGGATAGGAAGAATAAATATAATCAAAATGGCCATATTACCCAAAGCAATATACAAATTTAATGCAATTCCCATCAAAATCCCTATGAGATTTTTTAAAGAAATGGAACAAAAAATCATCAGATTTATATGGAACTATAAAAAACCCCGAATAGCCAAAACAATCCTAAGGAAAAAGAATGAAGCTGGGGGCATTACAATACCTGACTTTAAACTATATTATAGGGCCACGATAATCAAAACAGCATGGTATTGGCAAAAAAATAGACACTCAGACCAATGGAACAGAATAGAAAGCCCAGAAATAAAACCACATATATATGGTCAAATAATCTTTGATAAAGGGGCCAACAACACACAATGGAGAAAAGAAAGCCTCTTCAACAAATGGTGTTGGGAAAACTGGAAAGCCACATGCAAAAAAATGAAACTCGACTACAGCCTGTCCCCGTGTACTAAAATTAATTCAAAATGGATCAAAGACCTAAATATAAGACCTGAAACAATAAAGTACATAGAAGAAGACATAGGTACTAAAATCATGGACCTGGGTTTTAAAGAACATTTTATGAACTTGACTCCAATGGCAAGAGAAGTGAAGGCAAAGATAAATGAATGGGACTACATCAGAATTAAAAGTTTTTGCTCAGCAAGAGAAACTGATATCAAAATAAACAGACAGCCAACTATATGGGAACTGATATTTTCAAACGACAGCTCAGATAAGGGCCTAATATCCAAAATTTACAAAGAACTCATAAAACTCAACAACAAACAAACAAACAATCCAATAAAAAAATGGGAAGAGGACATGAACAGACACTTCTCCCAGGAAGAGATACAAATGGCCAACAGATATATGAAAAGATGCTCAGCTTCATTAGTTATTAGAGAAATGCAAATCAAAACTACAATGAGATACCACCTCACTCCTGTTAGATTAGCTATTATCAACAAGACGGGTAATAGCAAATGTTGGAGAGGCTGTGGAGAAAAAGGAACCCTCATTCACTGTTGGTGGGATTGTAAAATAGTACAACCATTTTGGAGGAAAGTATGGTGGTTCCTCAAAAAACTGAAAATAGAACTACCTTATGACCCAGCAATCCCTCTACTGGGTATATACCCCAAAACCTCAGAAACATTGATACGTGAAGACACATGTAGCCCCATGTTCATTGCAGCACTGTTCACAGTGGCCAAGACATGGAAACAACCAAAAAGCCCTTCAATAGAAGACTGGATAAAGAAGATGTGGCACATATACACTATGGAATACTACTCAGCCATAAGAAATGATGACATCAGATCATTTACAGCAAAATGGTGGGATCTTGATAACATTATAAGGAGTGAAATAAGTAAATCAGAAAAAAACAAGAACTACATGATTCCATACATTGGTGGAACATAAAAATGAGACTAAGAGACATGGACAAGAGTGTGGTGGTTACCAAGGTTGAGGGGGAGGGAGGACATGGGAGGGAGAGAGTTAGGGGGAGGGGGAGGGGCACAGAGAACTAGATGGAGGGTGACGGAGGACAATCTGACTTTGGGCGAGGGGTTTGCAACATAATTTGATGACAAAATAACCTAGACATGTTTTCTTTGAATATATGTACCCTGATTTATTAATGTCATCCCATTACCATTAATAAAAATTTATTAAAAAAAAAAAAAAAGAAAATAAAACTAGTCATCTCCCAAGTCTATAGATGAAGTCCAAATGCACAAAAGCATTTATTCATAGAAGGCACTGTGACACACTATCACACAGCTATGAAGGGGTGTGCATAACACCCAAGTTAATAAATGATTCTTTTTATAAATTATAATTAACAATACACTGAATATTATCAGCACTCTCCGACTCTGACAGGTTTTTTGGAAGAGGATCTAACATGCAGACTACTATGGCCCTAATACTACACTGAACACGTCCGATCTCGGAAGCTAAGCAGGGTCGGGCCTGGTTAGTAATTGGATGGGATACAAGAGCGTTATGCCTGTAAATATCACTTGTCAAGGGTGTTACTATGTAAAAAGTTGAGGGCCAGTGTTCTAATACCTCTTTTCTTGAGAGCCTTTCACCTTATTAAAACCTTTTCTCAGTGTAGAAAAATTCAGGGTTTGAATTTGAGTCACATCAGGATCTGTCTGTGTCTGGAGGCAAAGTAATTGATACCTGAGTGATTTCATCCTCTTTATCAATGGAGAAGGATTAGGTAGAAACAGGACACATCTCCAGTATAGGATAGTCAATAATTTTAAGTTCCTCTTTCTTGTTTCCACTACTTAACAGTTACTACAGTAAAGAATAGAACATCCAGAACATCATAGTAATGTAGTAGTTTAAAAAAAAAACCCACTCACCATCATTTAGGGCATCAATGGCAGCCACTTTTTTATCATTTGCCTGGTCCATCATCTCCTCAGTTATCTAGGAAAAAATTGAAAGCAGACTTAGAATCCAGAGAGCAAACGGAAGAAAGCAGTTTGGACTTTTTAGAAAAGAGGTAGTCACAGACCCCATTTCAACCTCTGTGCTTTGGAACGATGCTTTAACCAACCCAGCTATCTGGCCAGGGTGAGTTTTTCTTTTTTTTTTTTCCATTGATTTAAGAGAGGGGAGAGAGAGAGAGAGAGAGAGAGAAAGAAAAGGAGGGTAGGGAGGGGAAGAAGTACAGTTTGTTGTTCCACTTAGTTGTTCGATTTAGTTGTAAACTCACTGGTTGCTTCCTGTATATGCCCTGACTGGGGATCATACCCACAACCTAGGACACAGACATAATGCTATATCCACTGAGCCACCTGGCCAAGGCTGTACAGGATGAATTTTAATCTTTTACATGAAACAACAAAACTGCCTCCCTTTGCTCTGCCTTTCATGTTACCTTTGTTCTCTCCATCCCAACCAAAGCAGGTTGTTCGGTCCTTGTCTTACCAACTCCTATCTAGTTGTTTACAAATGCTAAAACTCTAATCTCCTCACAAGAAGTACTAGTTCCTTTTAGACTTGAATTTTCACGAAAAAAAAAATCTCAAAATTTGTTTTAACAAACATTTACTGAGTAACTATCCTAGAAAGAACAAACACTATAAAAGATGCCAACAGTAAATGATTATTATAACAAAAACCGCAAACATATCACCTAAAATGGAAACATAAGCAGTTTAACAAAAGGATAAAATATCACTCTAGCCTGACAAGGCAGCGGGACTGTGGATACAGTGTCGAACTGGGATGTGGAGGACCCAGGTTTGAGACCCCAAGGTTGCCAGCTTGAGCGTGAGCTCATCTGGTTTGAGCAAGGCTCACCAGCTTGAGCTCAAGGTCACTCAGTCTGCTGTAGTCCCCAGGTCAAGGCACATATGAGAAATCAATCAATGAACAACTAAGGAATGGCAACAAAGAATCGATGTTTCTCATTTCTCTTGCTTCCTGTCTGTATCTGTCCCTCTCTCTCTCTTTTTTTTTTTTTTTTTCTTTTCCATTTTTCTGAAGCTGGAAACAGGGAGAGACAGTCAGACAGACTCCCGCATGCGCCCGACCTGGATCCACCCGGCACGCCCACCAGGGGCGACGCTCTGCCCACCAGGGGGCGTTGCTCTGCCCATCCTGGGTGTCACCATGTTGCGACCAGAGCCACTCTAGCGCCCGAGGCAGAGGCCACAGAGCCATCCCCAGCGCCCGGGCCATCTTTGCTCCAATGGAGCCTTGGCTGCGGGAGGGGAAGAGAGAGACAGAGAGGAAAGCGCGGCGGAGGGATGGAGAAGCAAATGGGCGCTTCTCCTGTGTGCCCTGGCCGGGAATCGAACCCGGGTCCTCCGCACGCTAGGCCGACGCTCTAACGCTGAGCCAACCGGCCAGGGCTGTCCCTCTCTCTTACTCTCTGTCTCTCCCACAAGAAAAAAAATATATCACTCTAGGCCCTGCCCAGTTGGCTCAGCGCTGGAGTGTTGGCCCGGTGTGTGGAAGTCCCGTGTTCGATTCCCAGCCAGAGCACACAGGAGAAGAACCCATCTGCTTCTCCACCCTTCCCCCTCTTCTTTCTCTGCCTCTCTCTTCCCTTCCGGCAGTCAAGACTCCATTGGAGCAAAGTTGGCCCAGGCTGAGGATGGCTCCATGGCCTCTGCCTCAGGTGCTAGAATGGCTTCGGTTGCAATGGAGCAATGCCCCAGATGGGCAGAGCATTGCACCCCAGTGGGCTTGCTACGTGGATCCCAGTTGGGTGCATGCGGGAATCTGTCTCTCTGTCTCCCGGCTTCTCACTTCAGAAAAATACAAAAATAAAAACAAAAAAACAAAAAACAAAACCCAAAACAAACAAACAAAAAACACCACTCTATCACCACCACTTTGTAAAATATCACTAGAGGTTCTGCTTAACTCATTAAGACAATAATTTGATGGTTTAAGAATCAAAAGTACCCAGTTAACTTATATATATTTAACTGGAAAACTAAATGCAAGTGACAAGTTATTAGATATATTAAGGTCATTCAAAAAAGTACTCAGAAAGAACAAAATAAAAAAACAAACCCACAGTTCCTTCTCATCAGTAAAATCAATGATAAAACAACAGAACAAGGTACCATTCTAAGATCACACACGATTTTCATGATGGGGGGGAAACAAAATTCTATCAAAGGATACCAGATATTATACTATGTTCATGGAAAGAGTACTTTGAATATTTCAACTTATCCCCAAGTTACTCAATGAATTCAAAGCAATTTCAAAAGAACTTTTATAAGTTTTAGACAAACTTAAAATTATTTTATGAAAAATCAAAGGAAGAGACTTCCAGTCAAGATGGTGATGTAGCCTGACCAGGCGGTGGCGCAGTGGATAGAGCACCGAACTGAGATGTGAAAGACCCAGGTTCGAGACCCTGAGGTCACCACCTGGAGCACGAGCTCATCTGGGTTGAGCAAAAAAAGCTCACCAGCTCGAACCTAAGGTCGCTGAACAAGGGGTCGCTCAGTCTGCTGAAGGCCCACGGTCAAGGCACGTATGAGAAAGCAATCAATGAACTAAGGTGTCGCAACGAGAAACTGATGATTGATGCTTCTCATCTCTCTCTGTTCCTGTCTGTTTGTCCCTATCTATCCCTCTCTCTGACTCTCTCTGTCCCTGTAAAAAAAAAAAAAAAAAAAAAAGATGGTTATGTAAGTCAATATGGTATACAAATCATCCCACAACCACATCAAAATTACAAGTACATTATAAAACAACTGTCATTCAGAACCACTTGAAATCTAGCTGAATGGAAGTTCTACAATTAGGGATTTCAACAAGCTACATGGAGACTGGTAGGAGGGGTGGAGATATGGAAAGAGCTGGTCCTGCACCCACGTGTGGCAGTTTAAAATCGGGGTGGGGGGATACCTTGGCTGCAGAGATCCTCCAATAGGAGTGAGGGGGTCCCAGTCCATACAACATGCCCTCCAGTCCAGGGTTCCACTGCCAAGAAGGGAAGTCCCCTTATATTGTGGCTGTGAAAACCAGTGGGAATTGAGGCTTAGGGAGACCCAAGCAGCTTCTCTTAAAGGGCCTACACATCAGACTTAATTTGGACTACTCACATCCTCTGAGCTCCAGTACTGGGGTAGCAGCTTGAAAGAAATGAAAACACAGGGAGGAACTAGACTGTCTGGCATCAAGGCAAGAACTGGGGGCGGGAGGGCTTTCTGCCAGATAGAAATGCTGGCAGAGGCCACTGTTCCTTCTCTGAGCCCTCCCTCAACAGAGCCAGCAGGTGGGCACCATATCTGAGTTTCTATCAACTTGGTACGCACTGCACACTCTTCCAGGTGATTCCCTGAGACCTTGCCCTGACCAACTTTCAGGCCCACCCAAGCCCCCTTAACAGCGGCTTTTCCACACAAATGGTTTTGTCTCATGTTTGGGACTTTCCTAAAACCTCTCAAACAAGCAGCATCTGGCCTCTGTGTACTTTATACCTCTTGCTAAGTGGCTCCAGGCCTGGCACTAGCAACAGTCAGCCTTGGTTCACAGCTTGGCCTCTCCTGGGCACCTCCAAGCCCAACAGAAGTAGCAGCCACCTGCACATTGCTCTGTAGCTCACGCTGCCTGGCCCCAGGCAGGGCATAGGTGGTATCTGAGCTTGCACCTTCTGGGTGGCCCAGAGCCATTACACTAGTGGACAGCTTCAGATCATGCCAGATTACAACCTTACCACCTCCATGAGCAACACACGCAAGGGGAAAACTTGGTGAGAATCAAAGCCCCACTGAAGCAAGTCCTGTTCTGTAGGGTCTACTCCTGCACAGCAGCTCCTCTGCTATAGGTGTAGCCAGTCTTCAAAGCTAATCGGCCTGGGGCTCAATCCTCCCAGTGACACCAACAACAATCAAGGTTCAACTACAACAGGACACACAGACCACACAGGGTATATGTACCTGGAGCACCCAGTTCAGATGACTGGGGAGGTTGTGTCACTGTGCCCTTCAGGACAACTACTACACAAGGCCACTCTAAGTCTAGGAGATGTAGCAGTTCCACTTCATACATATAAACAAACATAAGGAAGCAGTCATAATGTGGAGACAAAGAAACATGTCCCAAATGAAAGAACAGGATAAATTCCTAGAAAAAGAACTAAACAAAATGGAGGCAAATTATCAGATAGAGTTCAAAATAATAGTTATAAGAATGCTCAGGGAACTTAGTGAGGCCATAGACACCATAAAAAGAAACAGGAATGAAGAATACATATGCTGACATGAAGACTAATTCACAGGGAATCTACAATAGAATATATAAAACCAAGCGTTGGCCCTGGCCAGTTGGCTCAATGGTAGAGTGTCGGCTTAGCGTGTGGAGGACCCGGGTTCGATTCCCGGCCAGGGCACACAGGAGAAGCGCCCATTTGCTTCTCCACCCCTCCGCCGCGCTTTCCTCTCTGTCTCTCTCTTCCCCTCCCGCAGCCAAGGCTCCATTGGAGCAAAGATGGCCCGGGCGCTGGGGATGGCTCTGTGGCCTCTGCCTCGGGCGCTAGAGTGGCTCTGGTCGCAACATGGCGACAGCCAGGATGGGCAGAGCGTCGCCCCTGGTGGGCGTGCCGGGTGGATCCCGGTCGGTCGCATGAGGGAGTCTGTCTGACTGTCTCTCCCTGTTTCCAGCTTCAGAAAAAACAAACAAACAAACAAACAAAAAAACCAAGAGTTGATTCAGAAGGGGCACAAAGAAAACTAGATAGAAGGTGACAGAGGACAATCTGACTTTGGGTGATGGGTATGCAACAGAATTGAATGACAAGATAACCTGGACATGTTTTCTTTGAATATATGTACCCTGATTTATTAATGTCACCCCATTAAAATAAAAATTTATTAAAAAAAAAGTTGATTCAGAGAATTGGAATAGAAGAAAGAACCCAATAAGAACAACAAAAAGAAAAAAGAATCCAGAAAAATGAAGAGGCCTCTGGGACAACATCAAGCATACTAACATTTGCATCATGGGGGTGCCAGAAGGTGAGGAGAGAACAGGAAACTTAAAACCTTTCTGAAAAAATGACAGAAAACTTCCCTAACCTGGGGAAGGACATAGACATACAAGTCAGGAAGTGCAGAGTCCCAAACAAGATGAACCAAAAGAGACCCACAAGGCACACTGTAATTAAAAAGCAAAAGGTTAAAGACAAGGGAAATCTTAAAAGCACCAAGAGAAACAAGTTAGCTACCTACAAGGAAGCTGCAGTTAAGATTTTCAGCTGATTTCTCCACAGAAACTTTGCAAGCCAGAAGGGAGTGGCAAGACATATTCAGAGATGAAAAGCAAGGGCCCACAACAGATTACCCAGCAAAGCTATTATTCAGAATTGACAGAAAGATAAAGAGCTTCCCAGACAATAAAAAGTTAAAACGACTTCACCACCACGAAACCAGTAACACATGAACTGTTAAAGGGTCGTCTTCTTCTTTTTTTTTTTTTTCATTTTTCTGAAGCTGGAAACAGGGAGAGACAGACAGACTCCCGCATGCGCCCGACCGGGATCCACCTGGCACGCCCACCAGGGGCGACGCTCTGCCCACCAGGGGGCGATGCTCTGCCCATCCTGGGCGTCGCCATGTTGCGACCAGAGCCACTCTAGCGCCTGAGGCAGAGGCCACAGAGCCATCCCCAGCGCCCGGGCCATCTTTGCTCCAATGGAGCCTTGGCTGCGGGAGGGGAAGAGAGAGACAGAGAGGAAAGCGCGGCGGAGGGGTGGAGAAGCAAATGGGCGCTTCTCCTGTGTGCCCTGGCCGGGAATCGAACCCGGGTCCTCCGCACGCTAGGCCGACGCTCTACCGCTGAGCCAACCGGCCAGGGCGTCTTCTTCTTTTTTAAAAAAGATCTAATTGCCTGACCAGGCAGTGGCACAGTGGATAGAGCGTTGGACTGGGATGTGGAAGACCCAGGTTTGAGACCCGGAGGTCACCAGCTTGAGCGCGGGCTCACCTGGTTTGAGCAAAAGCTCACCAGTTTGAGCCCAGGGTTGCTGGCTCGAGCAAGGGGTTACTCAGTCTGCTGTAGCCCCATGGTCAAGGCACATATGAGAAAGCAATCAATGAACAACTAAGGTGTCACAACAAAAAACTGATGATTGATGCTTCTCATCTCTCTCCATTCCCATCTGTCTGTCCCTATCTATCCCTCTGTCTCTGTAAAAAAATAAATAAATAAAATAAAAAGCCCTGGCCAGTTGGCTCAGTGGTAGAGCATCGGCCTGGCGTGCAGAAGTCCTGGATTCGATTCCCGGCCAGGGCACACAGGAGAAGCACCCATCTGCTTCTCCACCCCTCCCC